>NC_090442.1:799311272-800561272 GCF_031143425.1 Pleurodeles waltl | reverse complement strand
GGGGATATGATAGAAAAAGGTTTGACTTACCAGAGTCCATTCCTCCACCGACTCCTGCGAGACCCTCAGGATGCAGAATTGCCAAGACCTGCTCCTCCCATGCTGTTAGTTGTGGGGGAGGAGGTAGGGGTCCGCTGCAAGTCCACTGTACCGCCAGGTGGTGTCTTGAGACCACGGAACGCACCTTCCCCCGTAGGTCGTTCCACCTCTTCCTGATGTTGTCCCAATTTCTTGGGTGCTGTCCCACTGCGTTGACCCTGTTGACTATTCTTCGCCATTGCTCCATCTTCTTAGCTATGGAGCTGTGTTGCACCTGTGATCCAAATAGCTGTGGCTCTACCCGGACGATTTCCTCCACCATGACCCTGAGCTCCTCCTCCGAGAACCTGGGGTGTCTTTGCCGTGCAATGGGGTGGTGTGGGTGATGTGTGGGGTGGTGTGTGTGGTGATAAGTGTGGTGATATGTAGTGGTGTGTGGTGTTTTGTGCGTGGAAGTTGTGTGGGTGATGTTGTTGAGTGCCTGTGGCTGCTAGTTTGTGGATGGTGGTGTCTCTCTCTGGCCTTCTTTCAGAATTTTTGGTAATAGGGGTTTGTGGGTGATGTGGGTGTGTGTTTTATATTGTATTGGGTGTGTGGGTGTGGTGTGTGTATGTGTATCAGGTGTGTGTATTTGGAATTGTCCAATGTGGCGGTGTTTTGTAGAAGTGTGTTTATTTTGAGTGCAGCGGTGTGTACCGCCAATGGAATACTGTGGTTGACAGACCGCCACGTGGATTCATGGGTCGTGATAGCGTGGTGTATTTCTGTTGGTGTGACGGTGTCGGTTTTGTTTTTACCAGTTTATCACTGACCTTTGGTGTGGCGGACTTGTGTGCGTGTCTGAATTTTGTCGTATTTCGAGATGTGGGTCATAATAGCTGTCGTGGAATTTTGCGGCCGCGGCGGTGTGATGGCGGTCTTCTGCACAGCGGTAAGCGGCTTTTACCGCCAATGTTGTAATGACCCCCATAGTACCATGTCTGGCCTACAGAGATCTTTTCAGGCTCTGGCCTCCTCAATGATGGCAGACAGTCACCCCCCACATTTTGTTCTCTCTCCCTACCTCCCTTTTCCCAATTCAAATCCCCTCTTCCCCTACCTATCCCAAACATACAGACACATTCACATGCACCCACCTCAATATACACAAACAGCATACGTAAATGTAAACACCACAAGAAACACCGGCACCTCAAACACTCAACATACACCCACACACACAACCTCAGCCACCACTTCCTCCACCACTCTCAGTGGCCCACACACTAAATCAGCATACCCACAGGCACCACCACAACAGACATTGACACACCCACCATACCCGCAGACACCACCCCATCAGACACACAGACATCTACCACATCCACCATACATGCAGATATCACAAACATATCTAGCAATCCCACATCACCTCTACCTTTCAGCCCCCAAGACAGGCAAATACCCACACTCACAAATGCAACAGACACCACACAAACATAATCATACCTCACACATGCACACACCCAAGACATCAACACCGACACATCGGGCAACCTCTCCCTCAACCATGAAATCCCTAACCCCTTCTGATGACCATCCCCATGTTCCACAGGAAAGATTCCTTCTTGACCTTGCCCTTTCCCCTCTTTCCTCCATCCTCACTGCAAACCCAAGAGGCCCCGACCCACATCCCAACCCGTCCTTTCCAGATCCAAGTCCTCCCCTGGCACGCCTGCTGCCCATGCAAGCACCCATACTCCTTCCGCCAAGAAGAAGCCCTCCCCTCCTGAAAAGCAGTCCACCCCTCCCAAAACCAAACCCACCCATCTCCAAGGATGATCCCTGAGGTACCTGCCTGCCCACTTGATACCCCTTCCTGTAGAGGTTGACTGGTAGTAATAGGAGTCACATGTGGGCACAGTACTGTGCACTGACAATCTGCTGGACTGGACAGTGGCCTTTGATATTTTGCACTTTTTTTTAAATGAAAAATTGTTTTTTGGGGGGAAACATTTGTCCTGCAATTCATTAGCTACCTTTATGTTGTTCCTGATTAACTTGTATTGCATACATACAATTACGTCTCTTTCAGCCAGATTACTGATCCATTTGCAGTTGTTTGAAATAGCTGACTTTGTTGGCAGTGCTTCTGTCACCCAAGACAAAGGTAGATGTTGAATACATGGATCTGTGGGTGTTCAAATGCAATTGTGGAGTAATTTCATTGTATTCTGGTTATTATGGTAAGTATTTCAACTAGTATAGTCCAATGTCAGCATGTATAGTGTTAGACTTGTCACCCTGATATGGATTGTATATTCATCTCATGCTTGGGAGCTCAAGTTTTGTTTGTCCAGACATGGAGGGTGTTCAATTGTGCTAGCTTCCTTTGCACTAGACTGAGCACATATCTATTTTCTGTGTGTACCTTGCAGCTACTTCATCTAGATGATGGCCCATGCTGTTGCAGTTGTATGTGCTTTTGTGACTGGCACGTACACATTCTGCAGATAGGAATATCACTTGCCTCTAGTATAGTTAGTCCTTAAGATACCTGAAGGGCCAGTTCCTGTGCAAATGTTGTTTTAGGGGCATATGCAAAGTGATTTGTGTCCCAGTGCAGCATCCTTCCCTCAGTGCTCCTGAGTCTGCCATCCCTATTGTGCAGGTATTGTTTGCAAAGTGAGCATTGGATATTTGTCCCTGAGACAATTGTGCATCCCATTGTCTTTCCATTGTGTTGCAATGTGGGTGATGTGTGGGTCCATTGCAGGACTGTTTAACCCCTTTGCTGCCAGGCCTTTTCCCCCCTCCTGTGCCAGGCCTTTTTTTGGCTATTTGGGGCAGTTCGCACATAGGCCCTCATAATGTTTGTCCACATAAGCTAGCCAAGCCAAATTTCTGTCCTTTTTTTCCAACATCCTAGGGATTCTAGAGGTACCCAGACTTTGTGGGTTCCCCTGAAGGAGGCCAAGAAATTAGCCAAAATACAGTGAAAATTTTGTTTTGTTTTTAATGGTAAAAAAAGGGCTTCAGAAGAAGGCCAGTGTTTTTTTCCCTGAAAATGGCATCAACAAAGGGTTTGCGGTGCTAAAATCACCAGCTTTCAGGAACAGGCAGACTTGAATCAGAAACCCCAATTTTTCAACACAATTTTGGCATTTTACTGGGACATACCCCATTTTTACGATTTTATGTGCTTTCAGCCTACTTCCAGTCAGTGACAGAAATGGGCATGAAACCAATGCTGGATCCCAGAAACCTAAACATTTCTGAAAAGTAGACATAATTCTGAATTCAGCAAGGGGTAAGTTGAGTAGATCCTACAAGGGTTTCCTACAGAAAATAACAACTGAAAAAAAAGAAATTGAAATTGAGGTAAAAAAACAGCAATTTTTCTCTACGTTTTACTCTGTAACTTCTTCCTGCAATTTCAGATTTTTGAAAGCAATATACTTTTACGTCTGCTGGACTCTTCTGGTTGCAGGGATATATAGGGCTTGTAGGTTCATCAAGAACCCTAGGTACCCAGAGCCTTAAATGAGCTGCACCCTGCAATGGGTTTTCATTCTATACCGGGTATACAGCAATTCATTTGCTGAAATATAAAGAGTGAAAAATAGCTATCAGAAAACCTTTGTATTTCCAAAATGGACACAAGATAAGGTGTTGAGGAGCAGTGGTTATTTGCATATCTCTGAATTCCGGGGTGCCCCTACTAGCATGTGAATTACAGGGCATTTCTCAAATAAACGTCTTTTTTACACACTCTCTTATATTTGGAAGGAAAAAAATTAGAGAAAGACAAGGGGCAATAACATTTGTTTTCCTAGTCTATGTTCCCCCAAGTCTCCCGATAAAAATTATACCTCACTTGTGTGGGTAGGCCTAGCGCCCGCAACAGGGAATGCCCCAAAACACAACGTGGACACATCCCATTTTTTGACAGAAAACAGAGGTGTTTTTAGCAAAGTGCCTACCTGTAGATTTTGGCCTCTAGCTCAGCCGGCACCTAGGGAAACCTACCAAACCTGTGCATTTTTGAAAACTAGAGACCTAAGGGAATCCAAGATGGGGTGACTTGTGGGGCTCTGACCAGGTTCTGTTACCCAGCATCCTCTGCAAACCTCAAAATTTGGCTAAAAAACACCTTTTCCTTACATTTCGGTGACAGAAAGTTCTGGAATGTGAGAGGAGCCACAAATTTCCTTCCACCCAGCGTTTCCCCAAGTCTTTCGATAAAAATGATACCTCACTTGTGTGGGTAGGCCTAGCGCCCGTGACAGGAAATGCCCCAAAACACAACGTGAACCCATCCCATTTTTTGACAGAAAACAGAGGTGTTTTTAGCAAAGTGCCTACCTGTAGATTTTGGCCTCTAGCTCAGCCGGCAGCTAGGGAAACCTACCAAACCTGGGCATTTTTTAAAAATAGAGACCTAGGGGAATCCAAAATGGGGTGACTTGTGGGGCTCTGACAAGGTTCTGTTTCCCAGAATCCTTTGCAAACCTCAAAATTTGGATAAAAAACACCTTTTCCTTACATTTCGGTGACAGAAAGTTCTGGAATATGAGAGGCGCCACAAATTTCCTTCCACCCAGCGTTTCCCCAAGTCTCTCGATAAAAATGATACCTCACTTGTGTTGGTGGGCCAGGTGCCTGCAACAGAATAAGGCCAAAAACTTGTAGAGATAGAGGGGATAGCACAGTGAGTTGATAAGGACATATTCTTCTTTTATACATCTTTAGGCTTACTCTGCTTTGGGGACCCACACAAGTGAGGTGTCATTTTACTTGGAAGACTGAGGGGAACGCTGGGGAGTAGGAATTTTGTGCTGGAGCGGTGATCGTACAAACGAAAGTCAGGAAAATATGCTTTTTTAAGCAAATTTTGAGGTTTGCAAAGGAGTCTGGGTAAGAAAATGTTGGGGGATCCACACAAGCCACACCTCCCTGGACTCCTTGGGGTGTCTAGTTTTAAAAAATGCCTGGGTTTGGTAGGTTTCCCTAAATGAAGGCCGCACCCAGGACCAAAAACATAGGTGCCCCCTCCCCCCCAAACACAGGTAGTTTTGTAATATATCTTTTTGATGTGTCCACATACGTCTGTGATGTGCCAAACACTAAAATTGTGAAAAGAAACACACTTAGGTTATGTGAAAAAGACCCCTCACCCAACAACCAAGTTGGTGGCATGCTTCATCATCGGGGTCCCACCTGAGACACCTAGCGTGTCTCAAGTGTGCTGCGACGCCTGATTACAGCGGAGCAGGTTTTGTCATTTGTACCACACATACTGGTTGGATTTGGCACAAGGGTGAGTGATGGTTCAATAGATCACATTTCATTAACAAGAGATTTCACAAAAGTGAAATGCACTGGTAATAACTGAAAGGCCAAAAAACGGAACCAATGACTCACAGCTCGTGAGCTGTAACGCCACGGCAAGGCACCAACCGCTTTACAGTCCATTCACACGCCTGTCATACATGACATGCACAAGACCATTCACACCGCCAACCACGGGCCCAGCACATTAAAACACTTGCATCGACAGACAGCGCCAGTCAAGGGCCCATCACTTTCATACGCCCACATGCCTGATACAGCAATCACACCAGCTGATGAGTGTGTGGTCTGGCGTTTGGCTGGCACCACTAGCCAAGTGCCACTCCACCCATACTGCCAGCCAAGCGCCACCCCAAGCACACCGCCAGCCAAGCGCCACCCCAAGTACACCACCAGCCAAGCGCCACCCCACCCATACCACCAGCCAAGAGTCACACCACGCAGACCTCCAGCCAAGCGCCTCCCCAAGCACACTGCCAGCCAAGCACCACCCCACCCATGCCGCCAGCCAAGCGCCACCCCACGCACACCACCATCACTTTTTGTTTTGTTTATAAACAACAAAGAAACCACTAACAAATTATAAAATAAGTACAAAACTACAAACACAAATGCTCTAACTAAATACATGACAGTAATGCCAACCGTGAAACTGAACATATGAAAATATTAAATAGGCAGTTTACAATCACGGTATTTCCCAAAAGTTTTTCCCTGTGTGGTAACTTCTAAAACAGCCGGGCACACACAGCCCAGGCTTAGAACGGCATTCGGGGCAGTACATCCAGCTCTCCCTCCGTATTGATCGCGGGCACATACTCTACATTTCTTTGTGGCCAAGTCTTTTTTGGGAGTGGGTGGAATGTGATCTGGAAAGTGCCGCTCTTTCAATCTAGCCACATCCTCCACCACTTCTACTCTAGGAACTCTTGCCTGTTCCACCACAATAAGGCTTTCTATCACTGACTCCTGAAATTTAACAAATGTCATCCTTGACTCGGGTGAACAATCCTCGAACACAATAAAAGCATTAAAAGTTGTCAAATTAAATAAATGTAGGGCCAACTTTTTATACCACACATAAGACTTACGAAGAGCAGTGTAAGGTTCCAACCTCTGATCTACTCTATCAACACCACCCATGTGCCTATTGTAGTCCAAAATGCACGCAGGTTTGCGCACTTCCGCATCCTGACCCCAAACAGTCACAGGAGAAGTACTTTCATCATGGATGGTAGATAGCATGTACACATCCCTCCTGTCTGAAAATGTCAGAGCTAGCAGCTCGTTATTCCGCAAGGCACTGCACTGTCCCCTCTCACGTTTTTTACAGACAAGCTCCCTTGGATAGCCTTTCCAGTTTGAACGGATTGTGCCACAAGCAACAGTGTCCACTCTAAACAACTCCTTGAACAACTGCACTCCAGTGTAGAAATTATCTACGTACAAATGGTGACCTTTGTTAAACAGTCGTCTACCAAGTTCCCACACAATTTTTTGCTAACTCTAAAAGTGGCCGGACAACCAGGAGGGTCAATACTGGAATCCCTACCAGTGTAGACCCGGAAATTATACACATATCCTGTAGTGCTTTCTGACAGCATATACAATTTAATCCCATACCGTGCCCTCTTACTAGGAATGTACTGCTTAAAAACTAAACGCCCCTTGAAAAGGACCAAAGACTCGTCCACACTTATCTCTTTGCCTGGAACATAGACCTCAGAAAACTGATCTACAAAATGATCAAGGACAGGCCTAATCTTAAAAAGACAGTCACAATCAGGGTGATCTCGTGGCAAGGCTAAAGCATTGTCTACAAAATGCAGCATACGAAGAAGAAGCACATAGTGATTACGTGTCATAGTTGCAGGAAATATAGCCGTTGCCATCAAGGGACTAGTAGACCAATAAGAAGCCAGTGACGGCTTCCTGATCAATCCCATCAAAAAAGTCAAACCTATAAACTTTTTAATCTCTTCCAGATATGTGGGAACCCACTGAGTAGCTCTAGACTGAGGCTTAAGTCTGGCAGCGTTGTCCCGCAAACATTGCTCTGCATACAAATTAGTATGCTCCACAATCTCTTCCAAAAATACATCGGCCATAAACAAGTGAAAGAAATGTTTTCCGTATTGACTTTACACCCTGGGAGACCAGTAAATGCAGGTAACTGTGGCTGCTCCATGTTTGGGGCAATCCAGGTGTGAGGTCTTCTAATGGGAAACCCTTCAGCCCCAGGCTGCTGCACTCTTGGCACATCAATGTCCTCCTCTACAACAGGCCCTTCATCTGCACTGAGAGTAGCTTCCTCATCAGAAGAATACTCTCGGACATAAAACTCACTCCCAGAATCTCTCACTTCCTCCTCTGCCTCAGATGCAGAGTCAGTCTCGTACTCATGGTCTGAAGACGACTCAAAAAGCATGCCAACAACCTGCTGAGCGGTCACTCTGTGGCTAGCCATGATCCTCACTAACAACAAATGGATTGCCAACAACAACTAGCACTAAAATAAGTAATAAACAAAGTCTAGCTTTATCACAAAGAGTTATGTACTAAAAAACTGTACCACTCACTTGCCTGAAAAAGCTACTCACCAGCAACTACTCTGCACAAACACAGCCATCTCTAATGATATCCCACTAAAAAGAAAAAAGAAAAAAGAAAATTAGACATATGACAACACAAATATAATTGTGCTCAAATCTAAGGACAATTTCACACACAATACTGCATTTAGTACACCACCTACAAACATGTCATTCATGCATGTCAACAATACTCCTTTGGAGTAAATTTCTTTCACTTACCTAAAACATGCAACTATGCAAACCGCAGGACAACTACTGCCAAAACCGCAAGGATCCACAGCAAAGGAAGCAAAAGCTTTGAACTAGAACAAAAAGATGAAATAAACTGTTATAATCACAAATACAAATACTTCGCCAGTTGACAAACACCCCACAACCAAGAACTTAGAAATTGTCCCTGGTGCCTAAGTGGCTTCTGCCCCAGTAGGAGGCAGATGGGCCTAAAAAAAAATAGGCTGATCTGCCACCAAGGTGGGCTGAAATGGCCATCACTAACGTGCCCCCTTTGGGTTGCGACCCTTGCCAAAGGTGCCGCAACCCCCCCCCACACAAAACACACACACACACACAGGATCCCTGGTGCCTAGGTGTATTCTGCCCCCTTGGGGGCAGATGGGCGTAAAGAAATTGGCCGATCTGCTCCCAAGGAGGGCAGAAATGGCCAACAGCTCTGTGCCCACTTTAGGGGGCGACCCTTGCCAAAGGAGGCAAGCGGGGGGCACTCCCAGCACTAAACAAAAAAAAAAATCACTGCAGTATTGGTGGTTTCTGCCCTCCTTGGGGGCAGAGATAGCCAATACGAAATTTCCCCCCTTTGGGGGGGCGACCCTTGCCCAAGGTGTGCCCCCAAACACACAAAACACACAGCTCACAATCCCTGGCGCCTAGTGGGTTTCGATCCCCCCGGGGAGCCAAATCGGCCAAAAACATGGCCTATCTAGCACTGGGGGGGGGCGAAACATGTAAAAAATGATTGCCCCTGGGGCAGCGACCCTTACCTAAGGGGTCGCTGCCCTAAAACAAAGAAAATAATTTCCCTGGGGTCTAGTGGTTTTGCCCCCCCAAAAAAAAAAATTGGCTGATCTGCCGCCGGGGGGGCCGAAATAAGAAAATAAATTGCCCCCAATGGGAGTGACCCTTGCCCAAGGGGTCGTTCCCAAAATATATACAAAATAATAACATCTCTGGTGTCTAGAGGTTTTTACGCCCCCCACACCCCCCCTGCCCCCAGGGAGGGACGAAAAAGGAAAATAATGCCCCTCAATGGCAGCGACCCTTGCCCAATGGGTCGCTCCCAAATTATATGCACAATAAGAACATCCCTGGTGTCTAGAGGTTTTTCAGCCCCCAAAACTAACTGAAAAGGTAATCCCGATCCTGGAGCAGGAATCCACTGAAAACAGGCACTTTCCTTTCCCCACATGTCTGTTTTTTCCCACCCCCACCCCCCAAAGAGGGAAGGACTCACCTGAAGTCCTGCTCCCTCAACGCGCTGGATGCAAATGGCTTCTAGCGCTTCCCTCTGCAATATTTGATGATGTTGGCGCGCTGTAAACGTGCTGACGTCATCAGATTACCGAGGGAGGGGTCGGAGGGGTTGGGGTGGAAGGGGAAGGGCTTCCCCTTCCATCCACGACGGGGGGGTGTGGGTGGGAGGCTCATGGGGGAGCGCAAGCACTCCCCCCATGACTCATAATACAGTATGTATTTTTTAACATAATACAGTGTTATGACCGCCAACGGCTGTCGGACTGTCACCATGTTGGTGCACGGACCGTCAAACTCATAATGAGGCCTTAAATACTCAAAAAATGACAAATGCTGCTAGATGAGGAAACTCTCCTGGATTCTTTCATCAGACCATTAAAGAAGAAATAGATGCATTTAAACAAATACCTAACCAAGTAAGTAAAACCTATACTTAAACTAAAACATATTTGTCATTAAATCTAAAAATGTGAACTAGCAAATAAAAGTTAAACAAACTGTCCATCGTCTATCTTTTTAAATTGACGTCCTATAACAAAAAACTATGACTTGAATAAGTGATAAACTGCCAGAAAATAAAGCAGCAAAAAGATATAAAAAAATAAGTATAAATAAATAAATTAAAAAAATATATAAACTCACCCAAAGGCAAGCAAAAATAAACCAGATGACCTCAACTGCTACAAACTACCAACAAATATCATTCAAAATGAAACATATGTTTTTTTTCTAATCCAACATAAAAGAAAGCACCTGCTCCACATTATAGCACCACCAACATAAGATAGAAATAGTTGCATATTTTTACATGTAAATACTAAACATATAACCCCAAATCATTATATATATATATATATATACTATTACACTACTTTCAGATACAATGACAGAGGCTGCAAAGTATATCACTTTACAGAAAGAAAAGCAGTTATTTAATCACATGGGATACATCTACAGCAAAGATGTGCAAAGATGTGCATCCTCAGAAAACATAAACAGGAAATGTACTAAATATTATTCTAATGCATGCTATGGGAGGGCAACCACAAAAGAAGATATAATTCATGTATGAGTGCACAACCACCCCCCAAATGTGACAAAAAAGATATTGCAGGACACGAGAGACGAGCATTAGCACCCAGGAACCCACAACCAAAATCTTTAAATTTATACTACCTAAAGTCCCCGAGCACATAACAGGCCAACTGCCACCTATACCCACTTTAAAATGTTTAATTGCACACACTAAAAAAAGCCACAAGTGATACCCCACCTGCCCTAGAAGATACAAAGACATACACTTACCTGAACATTTAACAGTTACACATAATGAGGAACTCTTCTTTTTACATGACAACCTAAATAACGAGAAATGAATCCTAATATTTCTTATAGCAGATAACGTAGCAAAGCATAGCCAATGCCAAGCATCAATGATGGATGAGACTTTCAAAATGTATCCCAAACCATTCACTCAGATATACACCATGCTTAGTGATTATCAAAACACAAATCTTTTATATAAACCCTACTACCAAATGAGTAAATGAATACTTACTATGGCTTTTTAAAACATGTCAAACATAAAACAAATAATTACTACCCCTGAAAAATAATCATAGAGCAAGCCATGATTCAAACCGTTCTAAAATGTACCCCCACAAAGCTATGCAATGTTGTTGCTATCATTTCCATCAAAGTATATGGAGACACCTCCAGCAATCTGCACTGTGTAGAATATTCTACAAACAGGCAATTTGCCTTTGAAATAAAAAAAATGATAGCATTGGCCTACCCCATCACAGAGGCAGACAATCTCTGCAATATACTAATACAAAGCCCTTCTACCAATAAATTGAAGACTAAGGACCTGAATATGAGTTTTTCAGTCTGTGGACTGCCCGGGCGACGGTGCGACCACTGTTGGGTTGGCGGCTGGACCACAGTATTACGATGCATGTGGTTCTATAGACGATAGACCACCACTGTCTCCCCGACACCTCCCGACAGCACAGACCGCTGTGGCCTTGAGGTAGGCCAATGAGGCAGTCGGAGTCACTGTTTCCACAAGACAGATTATGATGTTGACTTCTGCCAACATGATTGTGGCGGTCCAACCACCACATTCCAGCTGGCTGAAATGGAGGCATGAAAGGCAGGAACTCACCTGCAGGCAATGTCACACATCCTGTACTGCCATGGAGCTGATCCTTCACATCCTGCCACTTCTGCTTCTAATAGATGTAGCCTCAAAATCAAAGACACTGTGGATGAGACCGATGGTAAGACAAAACAGTTACCCATGTTCCGAAATGCAACAACCAATTGATGTGTCCCAAACCAGCTGGTATGCGGGTTATGCCAGGTGGACCAAATACACTTTTTTTGTGTCCCAGGTCGGAGTCGTTCATGATGAATGACCCATACATAGCCACATGATGCCCCCTTTGAACAAGTCACTGGTACTGCATCACCACACTCCACAAAACCACATATCTGCAAATCCCAGTTTCAGGGATAGGGAAGTGCACATAACATTGTGCCACACAACATCAACACCACATCAACATCACACCTGCTAAATGAACTGACATCCCTACATTGCTCACATGCAATGGAATGGCATGATTTGAAGACACATATGTATGGATGTGTCATGTAACCTAAACCCTCTTTTCCATGCAACATCCCGTACTGAACCCTTACATCTCTCCCACATTGCAAGACAATGAATGGTAAATGGGATGCACAATATTTTGAGAGATAAATATACAAAGCTCACAATGTAAATACTACTTGCAGAAAAGGGATGGTGGCATCAGAGGGATCCCAGGAAGGATGCTATCCTGGGTCACATTTCTCTTTAATAGGCCCCTAAAACACTATTTGACCAGGAACTGGACCTTAGTGTATCTCAGGGACAACCAATAATATAACCAAGTGACATGCCTTTCTGTCAAATGTGTACATGCAGGTCAAGAAAGCAAACACAATAGCAACAGCATGAGTCACACATGTAGATGAAGCAGCTGTGAGTTACAGACATGGAAATTGTCACATGGTCAGTCAAATGTATAGGAAGGTAGCACAATTGAAAAACAAAACTAGCTTGTACAAATCATACAAATGTACAATCTACATCAGGGGGACAAATGTAACCCAATAGATGTTGCCATTGGCCAAGCCAAGATAAAATATGTACCATATCAAACAACACACAATGCAATGACACCCCATTTGGATTACCACCCACATATCCACCAATGAATCATCTCCCCTTGTCCTGGGTGACACCAGCCTCGCTCTCAAAGTCAGATCTTCCCAACCCCAGCAAATGGGTCAGCAAACAGGCATACATCAAAAAATACTCAGGAACAGGAAAAAGGTAGAAAAGTAATGGCAGAACAAATTTGTACCCATAAAACAGCTTGGGCTTATTAACAGAACTTTTAAATGAGTTATGCTCAATGTCCAGTCCACAAATATATGTCCTTGTGCACTGCTGTACACCACAACTGGACTCACTGACCACTGGCATTGGAACCTCCAGAGGAAGGGACATCAAGTGGGCACACCAGGCACCTCAATGATCCTCCTTGGGTGGGGGTGGTCAAATTTAGGATGGGTGGATTTAATTTTGGGAGGGGTGGGTTTAACTTTTACAAGAGTAACCTTAACTTTGGTAGGGGTGGGCCTCTTCTTTGAGGTGGGAGGGGTGTGGCTGGTTTCAGGGTGGGAGGGTGCAGGTGTGACAGGGGAGGACCTGGATGGAAAAGGGATGGATTTGGATGTGGGCAGGGGCCTTTTGGTTTTGGGATGAGGTTTTTCATAGGGCTAAAGGGAAGCTCTTTGGGAAAAAGGGTATGGCCTGCAGAAGGGATTAGGGATTGGGAGGTTGAAGAAGTTATTGTCTTGGCTGTGGGTGTTGTTGATGCTGGTGTGTGTGTGTATGTCTAAGAGATACTTGGGTTTGGGTGGTGTCTGTTGCATCTGTGAGTGTGGGTATTTGCATTTCTTAGGGGCTCTGAGGTGGAGGGGATGGCTAAGGTGGGAGTGGTGGCTGTGTTTCTGGGTGTTGTGGTGGTGTCTGGGGGTATGGTGTGTGTAGTGTGTGAGTCTGTGGATGTTGGGGTAGTATCTTGGGGTATGGTGTCTGTGATATGTGGGTGTTGAGGTCGTTTCTGGGGGTATAGTGGGTGTGGTGTGTGGGTCTGTGGGTGTTGAAGTGGTGTATGTGGATATGGTGGGTGTAGTGTGTGGGTTAGTAGGGGTGGGGGTGGGGTGGTGTCTGTGGGAATGGTGGGTGTGGTGCTCTGTGTGAATTTGCAGACTAATCCATTACCCTGCTCATGGCCTACATTAACTAAACAAGTCTACAGACATCAGGTAGCACAGGCTCAAACAACATGTACTGTGATTTGAGCCACAATGAAACACAACACACCAACGTAAACTTCTGAAGGGTCGACTCCTTGGGCCTGACTGGACAAACACATTCACATCCAGCCACATTGACTCATACAGTCCCTATAGGCAACTACCATAGTACAAAAAATACCCTAAGACTTAAGTAAGAATGACAGGGCTGCCATGAGTGGCACCTAATGTTTCTTCCCTGTGCCTGTGTGGACATGTGGGCTACTCAATGTAATCTCATACCACTTCAGAATGTGATTGTGTTGTGTGTACTTGAAGCACAGAACATACCTTTTACCAAATGTGGCAATCATTCAAAGATGACATCCAACATTCTAAGGTAATTTTGGTCTGATTGTTTGCATGGAACCATGCTAATGAATCACATGTCACATCCTCCCCTGAATCACCCAACTTTCTGCACTGTAGGTTTGTCACTTGCAATACACCTGTATTGTACAAATATGACTTATGGAAAGGTGACAGCAGAGCTGTGGGAGTAAGGGACCTTTCATAAGTCACTGACACACATAGCCACTGAGGCTCAACGCAAATGTGTTCTAGATCAGGGAGTTACATCAGGACACATTCTTAATGTAGTCAATGTACAAAGGCCTTCAGGAGAAGCTTTGCCACTGAACTCTCATTTTGGCCACATGAAGGATCTGCAGGTCTACAGGGAGTGGACCCAATTCTACAGTTGCATAACCACAGTAACTCCACCCCAGCCTGGTCTAAGTCCCATACTGTGAGAAACATTTGACAGGCCCTGGTCTCTGAAGGCTGAGCTTACAGAATATACATGACACATTTTTATCACATTCATGCATGACAGTATATCCTGTGCCCATCCTCTATGTGGGTTCAGGGTTGTGTGTCACTCCGATGGGCACAGTGATTTTTACATGGTTCTCATGCAACAGTTTTGCAAGGCTATTTGAGGGCTGAGGTATCTGTGGGACTATATAAATTGCTAATGAGATCCTCAAATGCCTAAAATAGTTGACATACACAGCTTATGTTGTAAGGCACATAGATGTTTACAAACATCCTATCTAAAGGTATGTCATTGTATGGCTGTAAAGTCTCCTTGCCTAGGTATATGAATGTAAAAGAAGGAGGATGTAGGGCTTATCACACAACATAAAGGTAATGTGAAATACATAAAGTACTTGTCTCCACTACCAGCACCATGTACATCCCATGTACAGAATACAAAATGTGACAACACGCACCAGAAAAGTCTCACCGCCACTCAGAAGCACATTGTAGCCTATGAGGAAGGAAAGGATGGTGTTCAACAGAGTCAAATATCTTACCTGCTCCTATGGTGAGCCATTGAGCTGACCATACTGTCTGTCACAGTTGAGATCACCTACTGCTTGGTCATCTTTTGCTGGTGGTCGCAGGCGGTTCCTTATGTCCAGTGAACTAGGTCAGACTTCCACCATTTTGGCAGTTATAAATACAGTATTGGGCTCTGTTAAATGTGTCACAACATCAATATATCTGTCTGATCACCACAGACAATCTAAAGCAGCTTTGTCTAAGTTCTCCTACACAATCATCAGTGTAGTGTGTTGCTTGTCACAGATGGCATATTATGGTGGTGCACTGTCCAATGGCGGTGATGGAAGTTTTTTTTGGCGGTCAGAACAGACTGTTAAATTTGAGGGACACATGAGGAGCAGGTAGTTGGGCAATGCTTAAATCCATGTGTTCTCATATTTGGCCCTTGAGTAGTAGACAAATTTGATGTGTAATGGGTCTAATGTATTTACAGTCAGTAATGCCTTCTCACATGATTTTGGCCCTATTCATCATGTATGTCGGTGTGACACAGTGACTAATGCACCAATTCATTTAATTCCAAAAATGGGTACCCTCAGAGAGGTAGGTGGCAACAAGCACCAGCATTCCGTCCATTGCCAGACCTGTAAACAATGGAAAAATGTCACATCATCAAACAGTTCCGTCTCAATAGGCTATTTATTGTTTGATTTATGCCATCAGTTGGAGTCAGATCTGACGCCTGAAAAACCAATCCAAGATGTATACCACCCATTGTTGAAGTCACTTCCTGAACACAGGGTCATTCCAATATACAGTGGCCATATCTGTTCGTATGTCCCAAACCATGGTCACTGGCTTGTTAAGAGATGTACTGTGTGTAATGATGAAACACATTGACAGCTATTTCATCTTCACAAGACGTGTGGATTTAGCTAATGTGAAGGCAGACTTTTTTGATTTTGGTTAACTCCCACATGTGGTGGAGCCACTGATGACACTGATATTGCATTTGTACTATTGCAGGCCAGTGAACAAGTCTATCACAACAGGAAGCACTTCCATTCTATCAGCGTGCAAGTTATCTGCTTGTCAGATTTCTAGGTCTCAAATCTCTGTACCAAGTTTCCAGGTTCAGCCCATGATTCCTTTGTAATGTGGAACAGCACAATACCCCAGCTGATGTCACAACTGCAACCAGAGAGGGCCTGGCTGGTTGGTAAGTCACATCTGTTCGGATTTTGTGAGTGCAATGTCAGGTGCTACAAATCATTGTGGCACTTATATGTCATTCCAAAACAGGAAAATAAGCATATCCCAACCGTCCTTGGATGTTGACACCACTGAGGAATCCAACCACGCCATGAGAAGTCAGTTTCAATGGGGCCCATGGAAGAACACGGCAGGCAGTGGAGTGGTTTAGGGCTTCTGACAGACAGATTTCACTGTCTGGGCAAGACTGGGGGATCCATTCTCTACTCACCCTAGATGGTGTGTCAGATGACTGTGGCATGTTACATTCCCCATTACATTGCCCTGCAGAGGAATATCCTTCACATCCCAGACAAGGGGGAGCCTGTGGTGCTATCGGGTTAGAATCCTGAAATGCCAAATCAGGGTGATGATGCTGGTGACGAGGAAGGAGCTGACATGTGATAAGATCTCATGAACAGATTCTTCTCATGAGTGTAAGTATGTCATGAGATGTCATTACTTTGCCTGTACAATGAACTGTAGTTGTGATAATGTGTTGAGTATATTTTTAGAAACTGTTAGGAGCTGATCCTCAGGCAAAATCTGCCAAAGGGTGTTTGATGAGGCAGCGTTTGACACATTCACATTTTGATGATATTGCTTTCTTTGTGTCAGATTTTTCACATGGACTTTGTTTCCAGACATTTGCTATGTGACTTTTGCCATTTGTATGGTTTATAACTATACTCCTTGTTTTGTTCTTTGCTCAGGTTCCTTCACAATGATCTCTTCATTTGGGCATTTCAGAGTTGTGACATTGTCAGGTATATTGTGCTATTGGGACATACAAAGTGGACGTGAATTGTTCCTGACAATGTATTTCACAGACTTTGGGTGTAGAAGGTCTTGTTATGACAGCTTGCACAGTGATAGGATGGAAGTGCAGAAGCCTCCATGGACTTGTTTGTTGTTGTATGGTGGCCATGATGTGTCATGTGCGCCATCATGTGGTCACTACAAATGTTGTTATTGGCCAAAATCATGTCAGTTTCCCTTCACATTGGCTAAACAATATTTTTGTCTGAACTGTTTGCAGCTGTTAATGTGATTCATCATTGTAGGCCAAAGTGCTTGTAGCACATCACTGACAATTGTTTGTGTCATTCTACCAATTGTAGTAGGGCTCGATTGTAATGACCTTGTGATCAGGGACAGTTGTACTGCCATCTCTCTGGATTTTGCTTATATAAGGTGGGCTTCCTTTTGAGAGCTAGGTGATATGGTTCCAGCTAATGACATCAACCATGTATATGTTTGTCTAGTTAACAGGTCAATGTCTGATATGTCGATTCCTATAATGTTCTTGTGGTTTGTACCAGTATATTTTGTGGCCTACACATTCTAGTATGGTCATGTCTGAATTTTTTATGTTTATGACATCTTCACAGCTTATGTGCTGAACAATGTAATAAAAACCTCTTCTGAAACAAGACACTTGTATGTATGTGTTGGTCTGTAGTGGTTGTGATCCTGAGCTGGAAACATTGCACATGCAACATATCCCCATTTGCACAAGTAGCATGTATCTTCATCATATGGTTCACATGGTCTTATGTAGCTACATAGATAAATGTGAATTTTAAGACAGCAGACAATGAGTTTGTGCCTGGTGAATCTATTACAATGATAATACAGAAATAAAACTTGGGACAGAAAGAAACAAAAATGTACAGTGAAGAGGTCTTCATGGTGAACAAAAACATTGGAGTAGATGCCACACCATTGGAAGTTCAAAGTACTCCTCCCATTAGAACTGGGAGGTGGTTCAGGATCAGTCCACAGAGTATATGTGTGACATACAAAGGAGGACATTAAGTTTGAGGTTTCTTGCTGGCAGTGGTGGGAGTCTTGCTGTCCAAACCTCCTGGATTCTTGTCTGGATGTCCTCGCTTGTGGGGAGAGAGAGCTGCTGCAGAGGCAGAGGTGTCCGAGGGTCATTCTACCTCTGGCAGGCACTCCCTTCTTGTGGCTCCTACAGATGTACTTGACATTGAGTTATTTAGCCCACAGGAAGGGGAGGATGGTGGTTGAAAAGCACTGCTCAGGATTGTGTGGACATCCCTCAGCACCCCTGTTAGCAGCTGCTTCATTTCCTGGAGTTTAGTCATTACCCGGCTAATCACACCTTGGGACATCTGATAGACCTCCAAGATATGACTGATGGCATCCTGGTTGACAGCAGCCTCAGTGACCTCAATCTGCTGGCCCACGGCATCTGTCCCACTCACCCTACCCCCCACAAGGTACCCTCTCCAGCTTGGTCCTGGGCCCTCAGTGTTAGGAGTATTGGGTTGGACCTCAGGATCCAAGACTAGGGGCACAAGATCGTTGGAATGGTGCTTGGTACACAGGTTTGGGATCTGTTTTTGTGGGCACAGTGAGACTTATCAGTGCCATTTGACCAGATTGTCCAGATGTGCCTTGACCATCTTCCACGTTAACAAGTCTGAGGGCTTTATCCAGGGGTGGAGTGTGGGTCTGGTCAGTGAACGGAGTCTGTCCAAGGGCTGTCCCAGCTTGACCTGCTGAGAACGAGGGCACATTGTTATTTGTTGTAGTATGACATCTACCTCCAAAGGTTTTGTGTTACAGAAATTAGGGACATGGGACATTCTTCAGTGGTAGGTTAGCCTACTGTGCCATGTTACCATAGTTAAGAGTATTTGACATGACATGTGTGAATTGTTCCTGAAGTATTCTTCAGGCAGCTGATTAGATGTGCTGATCAATCTCACTTTGGATGAGGGAATTAAAATGACATCTTACTAACATTAAACTCAACACAGTGGAGAGGCAACAAATGCATTTGCCCATTTGGAGACCTAGTTGAGTGTGATACAGGCAAATACATAACTTTGTTGTATCTGTATCTGCAGTCATAATGTGTGCAGTGTTGTGTCAATGTGTTTGCTGCTGGTACCAATGTGCTGATTCAGCATGTGGCATTAGGAATACTTGGTGTAAACTCTTGGTAAGGTGTCATTCCTGTCCTCAATCGTTTAATCTGGGATACCAGGTCATGATAGAACTAGGTAGACAGACATGTCTCTAACTTGGGCAAGATCTGTATGTTGCACACTCCCAGGTGAGTAAACCTCATTTGAGAGTTTCCATACAGATGCATTTGGGCAAGTGAACACTGGGCTGGTGTTTGGAGTTAGAGAAACATGGCATATTGGGCTTCACAGTCAGGTCACTCCCTCTACTTCACACATTAGACAAATAGTATCATCCCAGGTGAGTTATCAAAGAGGTGTATTTGGGCAAGTAGACACTGTGCTGGATGTTGGAACCACAGAAACAGGGCCTGCTGGGAGTTGCAGTCAGGCCACCCCCTCTACTTCTCAACACTTGACAAATGGTATACTTCCAGGTGAGTAACGTCATTTGAGAGTTCATATATAGATGTATTTGGACAAGTAAACACTGGGCTGACAGTTGGAATCACATAAACAGAGCCTTTTGGGAGTTGCAGTCAGTCCACTCCCTCTACATCACACACTAGACAAATGGTATTCTCCCAGGTGAGTAGACTTAATTTGAGAGTTGACAAACAGATGTATTTCTGCAAGTGAACAGTGGACTGGTGCTAAAAGTTAGAGACACAGAGCCTATTGTGCTTTGTGTGAGAAAGGGACTCTTTTCGCATGTTTAGCCGCCTACGTTTTACCCTGAAAATGAAGTGGTTTCAAAGGTGTAAGTGCCTTGGGCACCTGCTAAATAGGTTTACAGGGCCAGATCTCTCTCCCCAAAACTATACCATGTATTGGCACTTCAGCTTCCGTTATAAGTCATTAAATGGTACCAATGGATCTAGGGCCTTGGTGTTGAAGAGGGCCCCCAGACCTGCAGCACCAATTATGCCACTTTGAGAGGCCCCACACCAGCCTCATGCAGACTGCCATTGAAAGTGCATGCCAGGATGTACCCCAAAGTTGTAAACTCAACATGACACTCACCGAGAGTGCCCTGTCCACAAACACTGCATGCACTATAGGTATGTCACCAGCCTCGCAGGCCTTACAGCCCTAAAACAGGGTGCACTATAATGCATGTGAGGGCATATGTTTGCATGAGCAACTATGCCCCCACTGTGTCTTTATAAAACTTTAAAGCATAGTAAGTATACAGGGGAGCAATAGCAAATTCATATGCTGAACACTGGTCATTACGAGTTCCCCAGCTACAGGATAGCTACTCTGAACCCTGGCTTGTTTGGTATCAAACAGCTCAGAGTAATACATCTTCACTGGTACCAGTGTTGGATTTATTATAAACTGTACCCAGGGACACCTTAGAGGTCCTCCTGCAAAACCTTCATTGCCTTGGCATGGTTGCTGGCTGATCCGAAACCTGCCAGCCACCCTCAGACACGATTCTGAGTCCCTGGGGTGAAAGCTCCTGATCTCTGGGACCAGAAGACAAAACCCCTCCTGGGCAGACGGGTCACACCTTCTCCCTCCAGAAACGTGCCTTGCTATGACAGGAAGTTTCCTTTGAAGTACCATTCCAACCATTTGCTGCTGGCATCAGAATGCCACCCCCTGCCCAGACCCTACTTTTGGGAGGCAGAACAGTAGGAAAATTAACAAAGGATAGGGGGTGGTTACCCTCAGCCTGCATCACTGCCCAGGTGTGTCAGGCGAGGTATCCACACCATTGTATTTTCTTCCCTCTAGGATGTCAGGAAAATAGCCTATCAGGGTTAGGGATGTGACCTCATCCCAAAGTAAGTGGTCAGATGATAGGTGTAGCCACCTTAAGGTAAAAGGCCCACTGGCCACTACCGGGTAGTCCTCTTAACACCCAAAAAATGCAGTATTTAGCAGGCATCACTAGACCTGCAGATCAGACACAAGGGAGCCGGCAACAAAGAAGACCTAAGGCTTGAGAACAGAAGTCTAGTTGCAAGGCGATAAAGGTGCTAAACCCTGCCTGCTGCACCCAGGACTCTGCAATCGCTGCTTAGGGGTCAACTGGACATGAGATAGACTCTAAGAAGCCCTAGAGGACCTCCAACCTTCTGAAAATTGCATAGAACCTCCCTCCAGAGGACAGCAGACATGAACCAGTGAATTCCAATTAACTGACTGGCTGCTGACCAATGAACCAGACACAGCAGCCAGACCAAATTTCACTCAACAGACTCGAGGAACAAACCCAGCCAGTGTTCCATATTTGGTGGCACTTTGCCTTCCAGTGGCTGAGATGTGCCAAAGTCTGGAGTATTGGGCCCCCAGTGTCAGACACCCAGAAGAATAGTCCACCATGGACCAGAAGCAAGCTCCAGTCAAGGGACTTCAGGGCACCCAAGAACAACCCTGCAGAGGGGGCCTGCTTACCTGAAACCCACCCTCAAAGTGACATGCCCCTGGCTCTAATAACCCTAGGATGCATGATCTATCTGCACTGCACCTGGCCTCTCTGGCCCCTGTATCATCAAACCAGCTGTGTTCTAAATGTTCCTAACCCATTGCGGGCTGTGTTCTAAATGTTCCTAACCCATTGCGGGCTCTACACTCCAAAGGGACCCACTGGACTTACATTTAAGTCCACCTGTGCAGTTGGTTTCCAAGTGGTCCCCTTCTCCGTTCTGCACCAGCCCCAAGACATTCAGCCATGCTCCTGCTTGTAACAGGAACCACCCAATCTTCTCTGGCAGGCCCATAGGACATCTCAATGACTTTGACCTAAAAATAGAAGGTGACACTTGTGAGAGCATCGCCTGATTTTATACGCATTTAAAAAAATGTTACAATTGATTTCAAAGGTGCGTAATTGCGTACAAAAAGACTAGCTTTTGCTAAACTTTGAAATAGCATAGCTTAAAAAGTACTTCCCCAAATTTATAAACATCTGAAGTATTTTTGAAAATTTGTCTTGTGTTATTCTTTTGAGTGTGTATCCACATTTATTGATACAGGGGGTTCAACAAATGTTTAGCACATGTCGATGATTAGCCTAACTGCTCAACCGAGCTACCACCAAAAATAGAGCATTAGATAGTCTACCTAATACCTCTGGATACCAAGGTGGGGTTGCTTGGACTCTCATTTTTGTACACTATAAAGAGAGCCAGCATCCTACACTTTGCAGTCAGGTTAATCCCTCTACTTCCCAACACTTCCCAATACATGACAAATTGTATCCTCCCAGGTGAGTATCTTCATTTGAGAGTTAACAAACAAGTGTATTTGGATAGGTGAACACTGGGCTGGTGGTTGAAGTTAGAGAAACTGTGCTTTGCAGTCAAGTTACTCCCTCTATTTCTCAACACTTGACAAATGGAGAACTTCCAGGTGAGTAAACTTCATACAAGAGTTAACAAACAGGTGTATTTGGGCAAGAGAACACTGGGCTAGTGGTTAAAGTTATAGAAACAGGGCCTCATGGGATTTGCAGTCAAGTCACTCTCTCTATTTTCCAACACTTGACAAATGTTAAATATTACTTATCTGTTGCAAGACTGTCTTTAGGTTGGAGAATATGTTTACATGTTGAGACATACTATGGGTCCTGCAATTATTTGTTTATATTGAAACACTTACAGGGACTATTCCAACCTATGGCATGTGATGGGCCTTGGTAACTGTGATGTTAAGTCCAGCAATATACACTGAAAGACTTACATCTCAGATACTCTGGGTATTGAATGTTGTTAAAGTCAATGAAGATGGCAAAAGCTGAGCTGTAAGTATACAGGACATTTCAGTTTAGCAGCTCTTGTGTTGTAACTCACCTGACTCCAACACTCCATGTATTCCTGTCAAGCCCTCATGATGCAGGATGGCTAAGACCTTCTCCTCCAAGGAAGAGTTGTAATGGGGCACTTGGAGGGCCACCACCAGTCTTGTTGGTGCCAATCTGTTGTCTGAGGCCGGGGAATTAACCTTGCCCCTCAAGTTAGTCCACCTCTTCCTAATGACCTTCTTTGTGTGCAGGGTGGTGCCTACAACATTCACTCTGTCGATGAGTAAGGTCTGACAAGATAGCAGACCGCCACACTGCTGCCGGTCAATACTTTGTAAAGCAGTAGTTTGGGGACCGCTGGCACAGTGGTCTTTTTGGGACCGCCAACATGGTGGACTTGTGGTCTGGCCACCAAACTCAGAATTACACCCTACGTGTTGCAACTGAGTTTTGCCCAATCAATGAGCCCATATCTTTTTCTGCTTTTTCCATAACCCAGTTTTCTATTTTTTAGTGTGGGTGAGTCTCACTACATGTGTCTCTTCCACAGTAATCATGTGGGAAATGGACTACGCATGTATACTGCCAGTGTTGCCTTTTAAGGTAAGGCCACTACGATGCAGCAAGGGTAAGGGGCACTTGGATAGTTACACGTGAACATGACTGCACACACTTGCCACACATGTGAGGGCTGCGTGTGGGAGACTACTGTTATGCACATCCCAGTAAATGTGCACAGGTAGCATGGTGCAGAGGGGACTCTGCAGGATTAGGTAGTTCCCTGTGGTAGGTCTTATAATATTAGTGTACATTAATAGGGAAAAGTCAGTGTTAATTACTGTTTTGTCTTGTACTGACAGTTTATTATACACATAGGGAGAAACCTTTCTTAGAATGCAGTTTTGCTTTCCAGAGACCAGTGATTCCCTCAAATTGGTATATACGGTAACCTGTGGAGCAAAATACATTCTGCAAGTTCCAAAAAGATATCTGTAACATTTATTGGTCATCCAGAACTGTCATATTCCTCTGCTCAGCTTAGGATCAGAGCCAAAGCCTTTTGTCACCCTGCTGATCTAGGTTAACTACATTTCTCTGCTGCAGCAGGAACAATGGCCTTCCCACACAAAGGAAGCAATTAGCAATTAACAGTGCTTCATTAAGCTCCTGAGGAGATAAGGGGTGGGGGGCATAATCTGCATCAGTCAATCAGCTGTCACACTGTACCAGGGATGGGCGTCTCCAAGCCCACTGAACAAAGAAGGGAGCTCAGACCTCTGGAGCCAACATAGGAAGGGGATTCCCTTTGAAAATCTATTGAGAAAGCCCCTGACAGTGATGTCAATGAGGGGCTGAGCTGAGGCCCCTTGAGGAGATGGCGCTAGAGACTTCTGGCTGATGCCATTTTTAAATATCCCTGTGTGCTGTGCAGGAGGGTTGTGGCAGGGGTTGAGAGGTGATGTGGCAACTTAGGATTGGCCTGGGGTACCTGGCTTCTGGAACCTTCCGCTTCCCTTTAAAAACTCTCGCACAAGTGGGAGTCTCCCTTTTCCCTGGTGAATTTTATGCACTTCCCTGCTGGACCCTGGGGCTTCCATGGAGAAATAGAAGGAGGAACACCTCGATTCCCACCTGTTGACTCCAGCACCAGTGGATCTCCCCAACGGCCAGTGAGGTTGCGACCCTTGCAGCCACTGAGGACCAGCTGGGGGAAAGCCTTGGACATCTGCACCCATTAACCAGGACCAGGAGGGAGGCTAGTGCAGGGAGCCAAGAGAACCAGCTCCCTGAGGACTGCACTACTATGGAGCTGAGGAAGTGCCTTCCACCACCAGGCATGAAAGGAGCCCAAAATCATCAAAATCAGTTCAGCGTGCCCGAGTTATACCGTTTTGAAGTTTGATGACCTTTGACCTATTGGCCGGTGAAGCACGTGGGGCATCTCCATTTCATAATTTATCCCTGGGGTGGGCCAGGGTTCGGGCATTGGCTCAAGTTGTTGTTCTTAAATATTCCAGGAGGTGTGCGCATGGGGCCCCCTCCCCATACTCTCATTTGGGGCCAGGGACCCTATCCACGATGCTACATTTGTAATGGAGGAGGCTGGGATCCCATGCCCGACCCCGAAATACCAAAAGACAGAGTGATGGGCCTGCCCTGCTCCCTGTGTCAGCCTGCCTGTAGGAGAAGAGAAGCTCCAGCAGACAGCAAGTAAATGCTGCCTGGCTGGGAAGCCAGCTAAGACAGCCAGGGGTGAGCACCCTGAGCTGTCCACAAAGAGCAATGACTTGCATGGTGCCCGGGTGAGTCTGGGCAACCCCCACAAATAGGCAATACAACACAAATAAAAGGCAGGCAGGATCCCAGCTCAGCAGAAGACCCACTGTTATAATGTTCACTGGTGTGCCTGGCTTTTTCATGTGTGCATGATTTTCCCCCCATGTTCAACCCAAAATGGGCAGGGGACACCACCAATGAAATAAAGGCAGCACGGGGCACTGCAGGATGAAAGCAGCTCCCCACATATGAGACTTCTTTTTTACACAATGTCTTACATTTGGAAGGAAAACATTTAGAGAAAGACAAGGGACAATAACACTTTTTTTGCTATTCTATGTTCACTCAAGTCTTCCGATAAAAATGGTACATCACTTGCGTGGGTAGACCTAATGCTTTCGACAGGAAATACAACATGAACACATCACATATTTACATTGGCAAAGTGCCTACCTGTAGATTTTGGCCTCTAGCTCAGCCGGCAACTAGGTAAACCTATCATACCTGCACATTTCTGAAAACTAGACACCGAGGGGATTCCAAGATAGGGTGACTTGTGGGGCTCTCACCAGGTTATGATACCCAGAATCCTTTGCAAACCTCAAATTTAGGCCAAAAAAATACTTTTTCCTCAAATTTTGGTGACAGAAAGTTCTGGAATCTGAGAGGAGCCACAAATTTCCTTTCACCCAGAGTTCCCCCAAGTCTCCCGATAAAAATGTTACCTTACTTGTGTAGTTATGCCTAGCGCTCGTGAAAGGAAATGCCCCAAAACACAACATGGACACATCACATTCTCCCAAAGAAAATAGACCTGTTTTTTGCAAAGTGGCTAGCTGTGGATTTTGGCCTCAAACTCAGTCGGCATCTACGGAAACATACCAAACATTCACATTTCTGAAAACTAGACACCTGTGGGAATCAAAGATGGGGTGATTTGTGGGGCTCTCACCAGGTTATGTTACCCAGAATCCTTTGCAAACCTCAACATTTGGCCCAAAAATATTTTTTTCCTCACATTTCGGTGACAGAAAGTTCTGGAATCTGAGAGGAGCCACAAATTTCCATCCACCCAGCGTTCCCCCAAGTCTACCGATAAAAATGGTACCTCACTTGTGTGGGTAGGCTTAGCGCCCGCGACAGGAAATGCCCCAAAACACAACGTAGACACATCACGTTCCCCCAAAGACAACAGACAGACCTGTTTTTTGCAAAGTGCCTAGCTGGGGATTTTGGCCTCCAGCTCAGCCGGCACCTAGGGAAACCTACCAAACCATCACATTTTTGAAAACTAGACACCTGTGGGAATCCAACATGGGGTGACTTGTGGGGCTCTCACCAGGTTAGGGTACCCAGAATCCTTTGCAAACCTCAACATTTGTCCAAAAAACACGTTCTCCTCAAATTTTGGTGACAGAAAGTTCTGGAATCTGAGAGGAGCCACAAATTTCCTTCCACCCAGCTTTCCCCCAAGTCTCCCGATGAAAATGGTATCTCACTTCTGTGGGTAGGCCTAGTGCCCGCGAAAGGAAATGCCCCAAAACACTATCTGGACACATCAAAATTATCAAATACAAAACTACCCGTTTTTGCGGGGGGGACCTGCGTTTCTGGTCCTGGGCTCAGCAGCCATCTAGGGAAACCTACCAAACCCAGACATTTCTGAAAACTAGACACCCGAGGGAGTCCAGGGAGATGTGACTTGCATATATCCCCCAATATTTTCTTAACCAGAATCCTCAGCAAACCTCAAATTTAGCTAAAAAAAATCACTTTTTTTCCACATTTCTGTGTTGGATCGCCACACTGGGACAAATTTCCTACCTCCCAACATTCCCCTCAGTCTCCTGGTAAAATGGATACCTCACTTGTGTTGGTGGGCCAAGTGCCTGTGACAGGCAAGAGCCAAAAATTGGTCGAAAGTGAGGGGGAACCAAAGTGGGTCCAAAAGGGCAATGTGAAAAAAACATTTTTAGGCTGACAAGTGCAGCATAATTTTTATCGGTATAGATGAGACAATGCTGGGTGGTAGTAATTTTGTGGATTCCTGCAGATTCTGTAAGGTTCCATCACAAAAATGTGGGAAAATGTAGGATTTCCAACAAAGTTGGAGGTTTGCAGGACATTGTGGGTAAGAAAATGGTACCGAGTGCATGTGAAGCACACCACCCTGGAAACACCCAGATGTTTAGTTTTCAGATGCGCCTAGGTCTTGTGGATTTTACTACATGGCAGCGTCCCAAAGTCCAAAAAGTGCAGCCCTCACCATTCCAAGTGGAACGATTTTGAGAGTTAGCCGAGCTCTCATGGCCCAAATGTATAAACAAAACCGAAAATAATCAAACGTCCTCTTGCTTGCCGTGAGGTAAGATGTTTTATTGTGTGGGGGAGAGCTGAAAGACTGTTACCCCTTTTAGTTGGGGTGGGGGCATAACCAGACCCCTACTGGTTGGTAGCCACCACCCCACTATTTTATATATTTTTTTTAATTGCCTGGCATCTAGTATGCTTTCTGCTCCGAGGAGTAGATCCGGGCTAATTGCCCCATCTGCTCACCGGTGGGCAGAACAACTTTGGCCCCTTTTATTTGGGGTGGGGGGTATGGCCATACCTCCCCCCTTTCATTTTGGGAAAAAAATCTTCCCTGGTCTCTGGTGGGCTTTCTGCCCCTCTTGAGGGCAGATGGGCCTTCTAAAAATAGGCTGATCTGCTCTGAGTGGGGACCGATATGGCCAACAGTAATGTGCCTCCCATGGAGAGTGAACCTTGCCCAAGGGGCTGCTCCCAAACAAAACACACACAACAACACACACCAATCCCTGGTGCCTAAGTGGTTTCTGGCCCCCCCAGGGGCAGATCGGCCTAATAGAAATAGGCCGATCTGCCCCAAGGGGAGCAGAAATGGCCTAAAATAAATTCCCCCCCACCCAGGGGAGCAACGCTTGCCTAAGTGGTCACTCGCCTTGTTTGAAATTGGCACAAAAAAAAATCCCTGGTGCCTTGTGTTTTCTGCCCCCATTGGGGGCAGATTGGCATAACAAAAATAGGCCGATCTGCCCCCAAGAGGGGCAGAAATGGCCTAAAGACATTTTGCCCCCAAGAGGAGCGACCCTTGTCTATGGGGTCGCTCACCATATATAACAAAAAGTAAACATAAACAAATCTATATCCCTTGTGTCTTGGGATTTCTTCCCCCTCACTGGGGACAGATTGGCCTAATTATAATAGGCCGATCTGCCCCCAGGAGGGGCAGAAAAGGCCTAAAAATATTTTGTCCCCCTGGGGAGCGGCCCTTGCCCAAGGGCCTGCTCCCCTTATGTATAAACATAAATAAAAACAAAACTCCCTGGTGTCTAGACGAAATGGCCTAAGAGTAAAGTTGCCCCCAAGGGAGCAACCCTTGCCTAAGGGGTCTCTCCCCACATACATAAAACAAAAAAAACAAAAAAAAATGATCCCTAGTGTCTAGCGGTTTCTGCCCCCTCTGGGGGCAGATTGGCCTGATTATAATAAGCCGATCTGCCCCCTGGGGGGCAGAAATGGCCTAAAAATAAATTCCCCCCCGGGGAGCGGCCCTTACCCAAGGAGCCATTCCCCTTATGCCATAAACAAAAACAAAAAAATTCCCAGGTGTCTAGTGGCATTTCTGCTGCCCCATCGCGTTCGAGCAGCAGAAATGCTGAGAGAGACATGAAAGGAGAGGAATGGCCTTTTCTCTCCTTTCATGCCTCTCTCGACCCCTCCATGTGATCGGAAGAGAAATGTTTTTGCATTTCTCCTCCGATCCGCGCCGGAAGCTGAGCTTCCAGCACTCTGGGGGCAGCCTCTGATGAGGTCAGAGCGATCGCGCGCTGATGTCATCAGACGCCACGGGAGGGTCAGTGGGAGGGGTGGGGGTGGAAGGGGAAGCGATTCCCCTTCCACCCCTGCCCAGGGGAGAGGGGTACCAGGCCCCCAGGGGAGCACTAGTGCTTCCCCCGTGGCCCTTGTCTGGATGTAACGGTTACGTCCTGGGCACCCGAGCAGTGCTGTCCAGGACGTAACAATTAAGTCCAGGGCACCCGAGGGGTTAAAATGTTTCATTATTACAATAATGTTGACTAAGATTATTGATCATAGTACATACACATGCTTTATTAATATTACAAAATGCATTTACACATAGATGTTATTGTTGATTATTGCATTCATATTCAAAGTGACGTCTTTAACATGTTTCTTTTATCTTGAACCTTTGACTTAGCCACTAGACTTAGGTTATATGTTTGTAAGACACCTTATGGAGTCAAAGGGGATTACGTAAAAACATCTATGGTCTTTTCACCTGCCAATGGATACATTTGTACATTACTGTGTAGTATTTAGCAGTGTGTGGCCGGTAAATATACTTATTTTTCTAAAGAACAAGTGCTGATTGGACAATCATTTATTGAGTTTTATTATTGTGTGCCAGAGAACAGTGAATGCTAGCCCACACCACCTTCCCTGAGAAGGTCTTGAACTGCTCTGCCTTGCTACCTTGAGAGGAAGGTGCTACCATGTGGTGCTGTGTTCCCTGTTAGGAGAATTGTGGACCTATTGTTAGTGCAGTCTACACAAGTAATAAAACAATTTCCTACACAAACCTAGGGCCTGATTATGAGTATAGCGGTCCTAAGACCGCCATACTCACGGTGGTGGTCCGACTGCTGCATCATTAGTGGCCTGACTGCCAGATTTGGGTGCTTGCAGTGAGACAGCCACAAGACTGACGCCACATCCAGGATCTTGGATCCTGATGTGTTGGCAGTGGGGAAAGACATGGTCAAGCATGGCAGTGCCGATGTGAGCACTGCCATGGTGATCACAACTTGTTTTTCTGCTGGCAGAAAGTCAGAGATGAGGTCACCGGGGGGCCCCTGCACCATCTATGCACATAATATGGGCAGTGTCAGCACAGTCAGAATGTGAACTGTCTGCAATTGCAAGAGTATGCTTTCCAACTTTCCTGTCGGCACAGACAGTACAGCGGCATTGGCCTCGGCTCTCCTTTAGAGCCGAAGACAGTACAGCTGCAGTGTTTCCACCATCCAACCTGACATCATAATATGGTGGTGGGGAGGCCGCCCTCTTAGCAGCCTCCCCACCACCATCTTGGCGGTCCGCTGGTCGGACCGCCAAATTGAAATCAGGAGCTTAGTCCTCTAATAGACTACTTTGAAGACACTTGGGTTGGCAGACTGCATTGCTGTGGTCACAGTCACCAACCCAATTCTGAAAACCATGGTGGGATGTCTATGTCAGTACCTTGGCACAGGAAACCAAAACAAACAGTGCAGTCAAAGGATGACACAATGCCTTCCAATCTACACTTTGCAGAACCCAACCTACACTTCACAAATGTATAGAAGCATTACTAAAATAGCAAAGCTACCAAGAACTACGAATGGAGAAATCTGTTAGCCACATTGGTCATAAACTTAGCAAACAAACCAAAATAACTATTGACATAGTACAATTTAAAGTCAAATTCTTCATAGATAACAAAGTAGTAGGTTACTTATAAATCATAGGCAAAATCATTTTATAAAACTAAAATCCTTCAAAATATGACAAAGTTTAAACCAAAATACCAAATCTTTTTTTTATTTAAGTTAATATAATAATTTATTACATCAGTCAAATATTATTTAATATCCTTTAAAAAAATTAAACCATCACCAACCAAAAAAGTAAAACACAAACTCAATCAATCGTATAAAATAATTACGACACATAAACCAAAAATTCCATGTAATAAAAGTTTTCCATAAAATCCAATCCAATAAAATGTACTGTTCTGTAGCTTCAGTTCTTTCTCTCTATCCATGTGAATAAAAATGTAAACCCACCAAAAATGGGAAACATATTGTCCAAAAGGCCACAAAAATGCAAAAATCAAACAAATCCACTAGATATCCCACAAAGCAATTTAATGTATCTGTGAACCATAAAAGTAACTGAAAAGGTGTTTTAAAAAAAGAAATGGTCCAGGAGACCTGAGAAAAAAACATAAAATCCCTATGCTTGTAGGACGCATTTGTAGAAAAAAACCTGTAATTTAAATTAAAAAGACACACCCACAAAACACATTAAGGGCCTCATTACAAGTTTGGTGGTCCCGGGATCATCCTGGTGATAGTCTGACCATTATCAGTCTGGCAGATGTGACTGCTGTACTGGGTTTGGCAGTCGTACCAACAGAAGACCACCAGCAGTCCTCCAGCACTACCAGGCAGCATAGACCACCACGATCACGAGGAAGCACAACCCAGCTGGCAGAGCCTGTGCTTCCACCAGACTCATTACGAAGTTGCATACCACCAATGTGACAGTAGCAGTCCAACCACCATGTATCAGAAGGCAGAAATGGGCAGTATGAAAGGAGACACTCACCTGAAGGCATCCTTACACACCGGGTGACACCATGGAGCTATTCACAGTGTCATGCCACTGCTGATGCTCATCGATAGACAACAAAATCAGAGTTGCATTTGATGCCAATAACTGTAGGTAAACACACCTACCTGCATCACCAACCTTAGCAGCTTATAGCACCAGCGTTCACATAATTTAGGTGGGGACACCACAGGCAGCAGGTACATGTCTCAAACAATACATACTCACAAACATACATCAACAAGGACAAGTACACCGTCACAATATGCACACTCTGGCCAGCACACTCACACTGCAATGCAGCACTACTTAAATACTCACAGCCACACAGCCCAGGCACAGGGAAACTGAAGGCTACACAACACGGTCACACACATCAACAATAACACACCTACTGCACATATACAAATGCAGCTCACACCTTTACATTCACCTCTGGCCAGGGACTGTTCTTGCATAAAACATATATATTTATTGATGTGGCATGGAACACAAACAATACCACTAGTTTACAGCCCTACAATGGACACACACATCATGCACATCATAGCACAAACAGCATGCACAAAACACAGAGAGACAACTAGACCAAGAAAAATATGACAACTATACCTGCACAATTGGGATGGGGCCATCCGGGACACCCAGGGAAGGAGACTGCACTGGGTCATATAACACTATAAACAGGCCCCTCAAACAAAATGTGCACAGGAAAAGGCCCTACATGGGTCACAGGGATAACCAATACTAAACTCAAATGTCATGCACATCTACACATTGGGGAAGGGCAAGTCATAAAAGCACATACAACTCCTACTGCATGGGAAATACCTCTACAGGAACTAGCTGCAATGGACACATACCAAAATGGACACATGCACAGGCAAATGCAAAGACAGCTAGCACAACTTAACACACTCCATGTCTGCACAAAACAAAAAACTCAAGATGACACACATCACATGTAAAAGTTATATCACACGAAGGGATAACAAGGTGGCAGGTAGGCACCTCAGGCATAATCTGTGGGGGGGCTAGAGGGATTGGATTTGGGAGAGGGGAGTTGGGCTTGGGCTTCGTAAGGGTGGGCTTTTTCGTGGGGGAGAGGTATGGCTACTTGCAGAGGGGCAGGGAATGCCTTTGAGGTTGATGGGATGGTTTGGCAGTTGAGTGAGGTTCTTCTGGGTCTGGGATGGGGTGAGGGGAACAGGGCAAAGGTTAAGGACAAACAACAAAGTTTTTTTGGACACACGGGGATGGTCATCAGAAGGGGTCGGGATCTGTAGGTTGAGGGAGTAGTTGTCTGATGTGTTGGTGTGGATATCATGTGTGTGTGCTTATGGGAGGTATGCTTGTGTGTTGTCTGTTGCATGGGTGAATGAGGGCATTTATGTCTTGGGCTTAGGGGGAGGAGGTGCTGGGGGTTGCCGTGGTGAGTGGGTGTCTGTTGAAGTGGTAAATGAAGGTATGGTGGATGTGGTAGATGTATGTGTGTATGTAGTTGTGTTGTCTACAGGTGTGGTGTTAGTGGTGGATGTCTGGAGGTCTGCTGAGATGGTGTCTGAGGGTAGGATGGGTTTGGTGGCTCTGTCAGTGTGTCAGTGGAAGTTATGAGTGTTGCTGTGTCTATAGGTGGATTTTGTTTATGTCCATGTTAGTGTGTCTTTTGGTGCTTGTGTTCATGTGTGCTCCATTTCTCTGTTAAGGTGGGTGTCTGCTGATCTGTTTGTCAGCTTTGAATAGGTAGGTGAATGGGGGGTTTGGACTGGGAAGAGGGAGTTGGAGGTGGGACGGAAGGTGGAGGGTGACTGGCTGCCACCAGTATGGAGGTCAGAGCCTGAAAAGATCTCTGTAGGCCAGCTATTGTACCAGCTATTGTACCACAAATGCCTTCCAGGAATGCATTAGTCTGTTGGAGCTGACTTGCCAATCCCTGGATGGCATTCTCAACGGCTGTCCGACCCAAAGAGATACTTCTCAGGAGGTCAATAGCCTCCTCACTGAGGGCAGCAGGGATAACAGGGGTTGTGGCAGAGGTGTCTGTGGCAAAGTAGATGCCCACATTCTTGGGTGAGAGAGCCAACTTGGTGGGGAGCAGCAGGGAGGGTGGTTGTACAATAGAGGGGGCAGACAAGGATGGTACTGGGGATTCCCTAATGGGTCTGCCACCACTAGGGGTGGCCTCTGGAGGAGGAATCCGAGGATGATGGCGATGTCCCAGTCTCCCCCCGGCACTCCCCTTGCCCTCTGGGTGACTGGGTCCCTCTGTGTCAGTGGTGTCTTGACCCGAGGTCACATGGCCAGATGCTTCCCTACTTGGCTCGGCCCCGTCTCCTTCGCTTGCTTGTGCTGATGCTGCAAAAAGAGAGAAATAGGGTTGTAACATGTCCATGATAACACTGCAATCACAACTCTGATTGACAAACAATACCATCATGTCAAGTAGGCCCCAGCAAAAGCTTACACCTAAGGCCCACATACATGTGCCAAAACATATGCATGCATTCCGTCTGGATTTACTGAAGTTCCCCACAGGAAATCCAGGATCTCAGACAACTACAATTGCATGGCTGAAGTCTTACAACCACAATAACCATGCAACAACTAGGAAACCTCTCCATCTTCAAAGCTGTGTCACATGCAAAAACATTAAGTTAACTTTTGGCAAATAACAGTATCCCATTGTAAAGTCCATTCCCACATTTCACACACAAGGTCATGCACACATCTATTTAGCACATACATAATGTACCAACAATTAAAAATGATGCCATGAAATCCTGCTTTGTTGATTACAAAAGTGCAATATTCTGATGTAGGTGACATGGAAATTTCTATGTCACACTGGAAACATTTCAACAATGTTTACGTCAACAAGTAACACCTGTCCCCATAGAATCAATGAGGTATTATCCATGTTGCTCAGATAGGCGTCACATGTGCCATTGAAAAAAACACTTTTGACGTCAGTTTCAATGTGTCATGGAGAAATGTTTCCAGAACACACAAAACAATGAATCAGTAAGCCCAGGATAGTCACCACTAATGTCTGACACCCATTACAATGTTCATTATCTGAGTGTTTCTGTAGTAACCATCTGTTCTTTGCACATTGGAGAGACATAGAACTGTCAATGGCTAACATAAGGACCTCAACCTATTTCCCAATGAGAATCAACATCACTATCCTCATCCTTGACATGGCAACCCTGGTGTCTGTCTGGGGATGAATACTTTTACCCAAGCACATGTGATGCCAAAATCACTGCAGGTCACTCCATGACGCATGCCAACAGTCAGAGCACAATCCTCAACCATTACTTAGGTGCAATTGACTTTTCCACATGATTCCATATCAAGGGCATAGTTAAACACAGAGTGGTTTCACAATCTTGGCCTAACTGTCATGTCCCTCATTGCTACTTCAGTTCTACAATCCAAATTACATACTATGACGCATGAAGGTATCTATCAGAGAGTAAACAATGGTGACACACTCCTGTCTGTGGCACAACATGAAATGTGCCACCATTGTAACTGTACAGACATCATACCACCAACATGGTGAGAACATGAATGAAATTGCAGATTAAGAATGTTTCCTAAAGAGAAAGGACAAATGCTGACCTGTAGGCACAAGGAATTTTAGCAACAGTCCTGGGACGTAATTCATGTCAATGGACATTCCCCACTTACAAATTGAAAGTATTTTGCTACATCTGTAAACAATTAGCCATGTAAGTGAGCCATGTCACATGTATGATGGACACCCACACATCACAAACTGCAGTGAGGCACCAGCACCCATTATATATACAGAAGCTAACTAGCTTCTGGATGGCAGATGTCTACATACATACATACCTAGACACATGGCAGAGTACAGTGATCCGTAACCTACTTACATTTAGCCTGTAACATTTAGGGGAAGTGATCTGTAGATTAGATATTGCTCCAACTACAACAACAAACAGTACATAAATGATCACTGCACACAGCCATTTGTGGTCCCTGCAGAGCAAGTAGTTTGAGAATTCCCCCTGTTTTGTACTAGGTTCCAGGTTCAAAAGGCAAGGCACACCAGTTTGATGCACATGACAGGTAAAAACTTCAATCTCCTAACTACTATGTGACACATGGCTCATCCCTAATTGTCTGGGGGAGCAGTCAGTACCTCACTCAATCACCAGTCAATGGTACAAGCAGGAATTTGCTGTATACTCATCCCCTTGTGGCTACTGTGCTCCCCTCAAACTCCCATCAAGTGCTGAGTAGGCCACCTCCAGAATGTGGGACATTAGAAAGGTCATGGTCCAACGAGTATCCCACCCATGTTGGGAGGACAGCCCCAGATGGGCCTCCACAATCCTCTGAGCCCAGTATCTCTGGTCCTCTCACCTCTTGTGTCAGTGGGTGCTCCACCGGCTGTGGAGCCCCACATTCCACACCTTCTTGGTGATGGCTCTCCATATCCCTTTTTTCTGAATGGGTGTTGACCTGCATGGATATGTGAGGTGGTTAGGTTCTTAAGAGAACCTTTGTGAGCAGAATGTGAGGGTAGAATGTGAATGTGGAACCTAGAGGGAGAAGGAACTATGCGGGGTTTGAACAAGTGGGCAATCATTAGGAGGAACCCAATGGATGAGGAGTAAATAAAGGACCTACCTTTCTATTCGTGTCTGACGTCTCATGAATTTCCAACTTCACCTTTTGCGACTCTGGTGGGACCATCACCTCAGCATTGGCTTGGAGATTGTTTTCTTGGACTGGCTTTGGCTGTGAACCCCTGGCACTGTGGAGTTTTGTGTCTTCTTTGGGGTGTGGCGCACAGTGTTAGAGCTGATTTCCTGATTGTTGAGCAACAGTGGGTTTTTCTTTCTCCGGAGAGCATTGATAGTTGCTCTGCCAGTTTTATTGATATTTTTAGTCATATTTTGCGGACTTTACTGGCAGGCTGAAATCCATCCAGGAGCTCGAGCGTGAGACCAATCATGAATCTAGCACGAAACAAGCTCTAAGCCTCATTATACTGGTACGTACTCGATGGGAATGTGAGCACGTCTGTTCACTCTGAAGTGGCCATATTGCTTTGGGCTGTTCTTAGCAGATTTGATTATCACAATGTGATAGACGTTATAAATGGAAATCAGCATTACAGTAATTTTTCATAAGGAGGCTAGATTGTCAGCAACCTGATCCACAGTGACAACACACCATCAGTGACAAGCACACCTTACACAGTGCTTGTCCACCAAAAAGATATACGGAAGTAACATCTGTGACAAGCACACATACACATAAAGTATTGCTCGTTCTCTGGTGAAACTCTGCTTGTCTATGCAACAGTGACAAGCACACCTTTTTCATTGCTTGTATATCAGGCAGAGATACAAAAACACAGTGACAAGTACACCTACAGTACATTTTACCTCTGTAAAGCCAGTACAAAAATTTGCATGCTACAATACCTTATTCAAGGCAGTTCGGTTCATATGATGTAAGTCTCCATTACTCATGTTCTGATGCTTGGCTAGGATAAATTATTCGAGTATATAGTTGTGGAGGAAGGTATATGAGTTATACGTTAGCAACATAACACTATAAGTTGAGGATTTAAAGGTCACACAGTAAAACAGAAATGCAAAACGTTGTTTCTCTACCATTTTTTCTGGTGAGTCCGGGAGAGTCACCTGTCAAATGGCAGAAGTGGAAGACATTTTTTGCAAAATACGCAAGGATTTGTGGGATGAATCTTAGTGCTGAGTGGAAGAATGCACTTTTGCTTTATTGTTTAGGTGGGTAAGGACAAGAAATCTTGGAGAATTTGCCTGAGTTAAGTAATGCAGAGCAAAGTAACTTTAATGATGAAGTTACATCATCACTATTTACCTAGAGTAAGCACCATAATGAAGTACTACTACTTTAGCATGAGAGAACAGGGAAAGGATTAATCAATAGAGGATTGTGTTACAGCACTTAAGAAATCAGTGGCTGGCTGTAAATTTGGAGCTTTTACAGATTAAAGGATAAGAGACCAATTTGTACTTAGATGCTTTAATGATAAGATAAGAAAAGAGTTATGGCTAAAAGATGAACCATCACTGGAAGAAGAAATTGATATAGCCAAGCGTGTTGAATATATGATGAAGTATGCGGGTAAATTAAGTAAGGAGAACAAGCAGAAAGTTAACATAGAGGATGTTACTGAAGCTGTGTGTCAAGTCAAACAGAAACCCAATGCTTCAGATAAGAAGAATAGTATAACAGAACCAAAAGAGAGTTCAGAATTTCAAGACACATGTTTCGGGTGTGGGAGGACTGGACAGAGGGCTAACACAAGATTTTGTCCTGCAGTCCAGGTTGTGTAAAATTGATGGGGGAAAAAAGGTAACTTCCCAAGATGTTGTAAAGGGAAGAGCAAGAAAGAGCAAAAACAAGAAGTAAAGGAAATAGTATTTCAATTAATGCAAGAATAAACATCCTTCGGAATGGGTCAATGTTGAGAATCATGAAATTAAATTGAGGCTTGATTCTTAATCATAATTAACATTCATTTCTAAAGAGGTGTTTGACAACAATTTTGCAGGCAAGGTGAAGTTGTGTAAGCCAGATATAAAACCCACAGGGAATGGTAGATCACCTATGAGGAGGTTTGGATATTTTCTAGGGTGTCTAGAATACAATGGTAGGTTTGCGGATGCCAAGATTTATGTGTCAGACAAAGGTGATAATTTACTAAATTGGCCACATCAGGGGCTGTTAGGAGTTACACTTAATCCCAATGGTAATCCTCCTATTCAAGTACAACAAGTTATGGAAAATAAAAACAAGTATATATCAATGATTAAGGAATTATTCAGGGATGAACAAAGATGTTTACAGGGCTATAAACATCATATTAAGTTGAGGGTAGGTGATAAACCTGTAGCAGCTAAAGTTAGAAGAATACCCATCAGTGTACAAGAAGGAGCTCAAATAGAGATTTTGAAACATGTTGAAAAGAGAATTATTGAGCCAGTTGAGGGCTTAAAATGGTTAGCTCCAATTGTGGTAGTAAGGAAGTCCAACAATTAGATTTGTTTGTGTGTTGATTTAAGAGCACTCCACAAAGAAGTTATGGAGGATAGGGTTCGCCTTCCCAACATCGATGAAATCATGTTGACCATGGCAGGAGCTAAATACTTCACCACCCTAGACCTAGCTTTTGCTTATCATCCGGTCACATAGGCAAATCATCTCAAGAATTAACAGCTTTCATCACGCTCTTTGGGGATTACAAGTTTTTACGCATGCCATTTGGGTTAGTGTCGGCAGCCGCTGTTTTCCAAAGAATGATGGTCAATATTTTGAAAGGGATACAGGGAGTTTGTTGTTATTAGGATGATGTACTTATTTTGGGTAAAACTAAAGAAGAAATTGATGTTAGTGTAAAAAGGGTGTTGGAGAGATTACTAAAGGCAGGTTTGACACTATGGGGACATAAATGTAAATTTTGTGTTACAGAGGTTAATTATTTAGGACTTCACATCTCAGGACAGGGCATTAAACCAAAGGAAGACCTTGTTGAAACTATAATTAATTTGAAGGAGCCTGGCTCCAAGGAAGAACTGACATCTTTCCATGAGATGGCTGAATTTCATAGCAAGTTTGTGAAATCTTTTGTTGATAAGACCATTCATTTAGGAGAGTTGTTGAGCAAGAGAGTGGAATTTATGTGGAATGAAGCTTGCAAAAAAGAGTTAACACAAGTAAAGGAAGATCTTGTCATTGCATCCAATTTACAAGCATTCATTCTAGGAGAAGAAAACTATGTTATCACTGATGCTAGTAACAAGTGAGTTGTGGTGGTACTTGTTCAGATGAAGGGTGGCAAAGAATATCTAATTGTGTGTGCTTCATGATGTTTAAAGAGATCTGTGTTGAATTAATCAGTCATTGAGAAAGAAGCACTTGCCATTTTTTGGGCCTTGAACAACTACAAGCATTTGATATGGGGAACTGCTTTTAAAATCTGGTCATATCATAAACCTCGAAAAATAGATTTTTTAAAAGAAAGTTTACATGCCATTTCCTCAAGAATTATAAGATGGGTCATTGCACTTCAGGATTTTGATTTCACAATGGAATATATTCCAAGGGTAAGGAATTTTATGGCATGATGTTTATCATGGATGGTAAAAGTAGCAGTCACTCAAAATTAACATGTTGAGTTGGATGACTTGAAGGAACAAGATGTCAAGGTGTGTGAAGAAACTTTTGGTACCATACAAGAAAATGTGTGGAAGAGTGAGGTAGCAAAAGATTCTGAACTACTGAACATAGTGGAGTTGATATTATTAGGACAAATGTATACGTTGTGTAAACCATGGGCTATTCTAAAAGAGGAATTAGCATTAAGTGATGGGGTTTTAATTAGAGGCACAAAATTAATACCACCAGAATATCTGAGGGAAAAGATAATTTGTTTGGCACACAAAGGTCATCTGGGGGTTGCCCAAACGAAGGAACGCATATGTCAGGATATTTGGTGGCCTGGTTTAGATCTGATGGTTGAACGTGCAGTTACAGACTGTATTCATTGAAACATGAGTGATACGGTGCACAAGACTAGAAATGTACCTATGGTTTATAGGGTACTGGCAAAATTCCCATGGGAGGAAGTAGTAATTGACATAGTTGGTCCTCTACATGGAGAACATTAAAGCCCTTATCTGATTGTGTTAGTGGATTTATACTCATGGTGGGTAGAAGTATATTGTGTGTGCGAAATCTCTTCTTGTAATGTAATAAAATATCGGGAAGAATTGTTCAAAAGAGAGAGCTGTCCATACTTTCAGATAATGGTTCACAGTTTTGCTCACAAGAAATGAAGCAATATCTAAGTAAATGCGGTACTGCTCTTAAAATAACTGATTTGTATCACTCGGAAGCCAGTGGTGCAGCTGAGAGACCCAACAAGACTCTGAAAGAAAGCATACCTCTAGCAATGGTGAAAAACATAGATTGGAAAAGTGAATTACAGAAAAGAGTAACAGTGTATAGAATATTGCCTCATTTTACCATAGGCAAAACACTTTTCAAATTATTCAAAGGGAGAACAGCTAACACAAGACTGTGTCCATGATGGATGTTTTTTGACAAGAGATTAAAAGATAATGGCATTGGAGAATGGAGAGGGAGGGAACTTAAACATCAACAGAACAGGAAAAAATATTATGATACACATAATTGTGTTAAAAATGTTATGTTTCACGTTACAGATTGGGTAAAGATCAGAGCACCTGTAGGGTGTCAGCAATGGTCAAAAATGCCATCAAGACGGATGATGGCAGGATCTGGAACATTAATCGAGTAGTGCGCTCTCAGCATGAGCAAAACTCTGATGGAAGATCAAAGGGTTAAATGGAAGTGGGATAAGGAGATATACGTAGGGAATGTTTGCGGACACGCAAACCTCATACTTATTTAAAAGACTACATTAGAAGTTGAAGATGTAGAAGTATTCTGAGTAGTAACAAATTCTTACCATTCATGTCCAATGTGTAACTGTGACAATGTAAAGTTTAGATAATTTCAATAAGTGATATTATTGGTTCATGCTTAATGTTTAAATAAAGAGGAGATTCATTTATTGTAAGAGGGAGAGGTGTGAGGTGGCTAGGTTCTTGAGAGAACCTTCATGAGCAGAATGTGGGGGTAAAATGAGAATGTGGAACCTAAAGGGAGAAGGAACTGTGTGGGGTTTGAACAAGCGAGGAGTCATTAGGAGGAACTCGATGGACAAGGTGTATATAAAGGACCTACCTTCCAATCCATGCAAGAAGTTCTGTGTATTTCCAACTTCACATGATACAAAATACAACACAATAAATTATTTTCACAAGTCCCACCCAAAATGGCTGAGCCACATACATGTCAGTAAGCAAAGCTAAGAAAATTCTGTTTTGCCTAAATTGCCCCACTATGGTACATACACTGAGTACAGGGACATGTCTACAAACACTTCGCAATCTGCAGACCAACCCACTACCCTGCCCAGGCCCTAAACTGACTAGGTAGGTAAACTGACATCTTGTGGGACATGTTCTAGCTATCTGACTGAGATCTGAGGAAGTATGGGACACATCACTCATCTGTGGATCCTAAAAGGCAGACTTCTTAGGCATGAATGCATTAAAACACTCAACCTCTGTAAGATTTATTCTCTGAATACAGTTCCTATAGGCTACTGCCAGAGTACCAACTCAAACATTACACATGGGTAACAATGAAGGGACTGGCATGATGGGTACAGAATGTGTCTACCTGTTCATGTGTGGACATGTGAACTAACAAGTGCATATTCATGCAACCTCAGGAGGGGGTTCCATGTCATATAAAGATGCCACAGAACATGCTTTTGGACATATGAGTCCCTCCTACAGCGATGGTGTTAGAAATGGGGTTTCTGGTTGGCTAGGGTATGCATCTAAGCCAGGCAGAACCCATCCACCCCAGTCAGGGCATGAGCAGTCTGGCATAAACCGGAGGTAATGTGTAAAGCATTTGCACAACACACATAACACACATGACACAATAAATACCCCACAAAGGGAACACAGCATTAACCACTTCTGTGCCTTGGACGAGATGATCTAGTCCAAGGCTACAGTTCCCCTGTGCCTTGGATGAGATCATCTCGTCCATGGCACAGGGGAACTTGGGGGCGCGCTAGCGCGCCCCCGTGCACTCCCCCTCCCCCCCATGTCGGGGATGGAAGGGGAAGACCTTCCCCTTCCACCCCCGAACCCCCCACCCCCCACCCCCCCTGTGACGTCAGCGCGCGCGCGCGCGCTGATTAGTCACAGGTGGCCTCCCTCGTCGCGCTGGAAGCTCTGCTTCCAGCGCGATTGAAAAAGAAATGCAAAAGCATTTCTCTTTCAATCACTTGGGAGGCCCGGAGGGGCTTCAAAGGGAAGGAAAAGTATTTCCTTCCCTTTGAAGTCTCTCCGAGGGTTTCAAAAGCCGGATTGCTTGCAATCCGGCTTTTGAAACCCCACTAGACACCAGGGATTTTTTATTTTTTTATTGTTATTGACAAAAGGGAGCGACCCCTTGGGCAAGGGTCGCTCCCAGGGGGGGCATATTTTCGGGAAGGCCTTTTCTGCCCCCCCTGGGGGCAGATCGGCCTATTATTAGGCCGATCTGCCCCCAGGGGGGGCAGAAACCTCTAGGCACCAGGGACCCTTTTTTTTTTTTTTTTTTTATGTTTAATTTTTTTTTTTTTGGTGGGGAGCGACCCATCAGGCAAGGGTCGCTCCCCTGGGGGGCAAATTGTATTTAGACCATTTCTGCCCCCCTGGGGGCAGATTGGCCTATTTTGATGAGGCCAATCTGCCCACAAGGGGGGTAGAAACCACTAGACACCAGGGAGTTTTTTCTTTGCGTGAATTTCACGCAAAGGGAGCGACCCCTTAGGCAAGGGTCGCTCCCTGGGGGGGAGGGCAATTTATTTTAGGCAATTTCTGCCCCCAGGCCCAGTATTAGGCCGAACTGCCCACAGGGGGGGGTCAGAACCCTCAGGGCACCAGGGCAAATTTTTTTGTTGTGTTTTTTTTTTGTTTGTTTGTTTTTTTCGAGATGGGGAGCGACCCATCAGGCAAGGGTCGCTCCCCTGGGGGGCAAATTGTATTTAGACCATTTCTGCCCCCCATTTTTAGGTCAATCTGCCCCCAAGGGGGCAGAAACCACTAGTCACCGGGGATATGTTTTTTGGCGCCAATGTCACGCAGGGGGAGCGACCCCGTAGGCAAGGGTCGCTCCCGGGGGGGGGGGGTGGGGGCTGGGGGGGGCAAATTTATTTTAGGTCATTTCTGCCCCCCCTGGGGGCAGATCGGCCTATTATTAGGCCGAATTGCCCCCAGGGGGGGCAGAACCCTCTAGGCACCAGGGCAAATTTTTTTGTTGTGTTTTTTTTTTTTTTTTGTTTTTTTCGAGATGGGGAGCGACCCATCAGGCAAGGGTCACTCCCCTGAGGGGCAAATTGTATTTAGGCCATTTCTGCCCCCCTTGGCGGCAGATTGGCCGATTTTAGGTCAATCTGCCCCCAAGGGGGCAGAAACCACTAGGCACCGGGGATTTGTTTTTTGGCGCCAATGTCACGCAGGGGGAGCGACCCCGTAGGCAAGGGTCGCTCCCGGGGGGGGGTGGGGGCTGGGGGCTGGGGGGGCAAATTTATTTTAGGGCATTTCTGCCCCCCCCCCCCTCCCGGGGCCGGCTGAGCTAGAGGCCAAACTCCACAGGTAGGCACTTTGCAAAAAACACCTCTGTTTTCTGTGAAAAAATATGTTCTGTCCACGTTGTGTTTTGGGCCATTTCCTTTCGTGGGCGCTAGGCCTACCCACAGAAGTGAGGTACCATTTTTATTGAGAGACTTAGGGGAACGCTGGGTGGAAGGAAATTTGTGGCTCCTCTCAGATTCCAGAACTTTCTGCCACAGAAATGTGAGGAACATGTGTTTTTTTAGCCAAATTTTGAGGTTTGCAAATTATTCTGGGTAACAGAACCTGGTCTGAGCCCCGCAAGTCACCCCTCCTTGGATTCCCCTAGGTCTCTAGTTTTCAGAAATGTACAGGTTTGGTAGGTTTCCCTAGGTGCCGGCTGAGCTAGAGGCCAAAATCTACAGGTAGGCACTTCGCAAAAAACACCTCTGTTTTCTTCCAAAATTTTGGACGTGTCCACGTTGCGCTTTGGGGTGTTTCCTGTCGCCGGCGCTAGGCCTACCCACGCAAGTGAGGTATCATTTTTATCGGGAGACTTGGGGGAACGCTGGGTGGAAGGAAATTTGTGGCTCCTCTCAGATTCCAGAACTTTCTGCCACAGAAATGTGAGGAACATGTGTTTTTTGAGCCAAATTTTGAGGTTTGCAAAGGATTCTGGGTAACAGAACCTGGTCCGAGCCCCGCAAGTCACCCCTCCTTGGATTCCCCTAGGTCTCTAGTTTTCAGAAATGCACAGGTTTGGTAGGTTTCCCTAGGTGCCGGCTGAGCTACAGGCCAAAATCCACAGGTAGGCACTGTTTTCTTTCAAAAAATGGGATGTGTCCACGTTGCGTTTTGGGGTGTTTCCTGTCGCGGGCGCTAGGCCTACCCACGCAACTGAGGTATCATTTTTATCAGGAGACTTGGGGGAACACTGGGTGGAAGGAAATTTGTGGCTCCTCTCAGATTCCAGAACTTTCTGCCACAGAAATGTGAGGAACATGTGTTTTTTTGGCCAAATTTTGAGGTTTGCAAAGGATTCTGGGTAACAGAACCTGGTCCGAGCCCCGCAAGTCACCCCATCTTGGATTCCCCTAGGTCTCTAGTTTTCAGAAATGCACAGGTTTGGTAGGTTTCCCTAGGTGCCGGCTGAGCTAGAGGCCAAAATCTACAGGTAGGCACTTCGCAAAAAACACCTCTGTTTTCTTCCAAAATTTTGGACGTGTCCACGTTGCGCTTTGGGGTGTTTCCTGTCGCCGGCTCTAGGCCTACCCATGCAAGTGAGGTATCATTTTTATCGGGAGACTTGGGGGAACGCTGGGTGGAAGGAAATTTGAGGCTCCTCTCAGATTCTAGAATTTTCTGCCACAGAAATGTGAGGAACATGTGTTTATTTACCCAAATTTTGAGGTTTGCAAAGGATTCTGGGTAACAGAAACTGGTCCGAGCCCCGCAAGTCACCCCATCTTGGATTCCCCTAGGTCTCTAGTTTTCAGAAATGCACAGGTTTGGTAGGTTTCCCTAGGTGCCGGCTGAGCTACAGGCCAAAATCCACAGGTAGGCACTGTTTTCTTTCAAAAAATGGGATGTGTCCACGTTGCGTTTTGGGGTGTTTCCTGTCGCGGGCGCTAGGCCTACCCACGCAACTGAGGTATCATTTTTATCAGGAGACTTGGGGGAACGCTGGGTGGAAGGAAATTTGTGGCTCCTCTCAGATTCCAGAACTTTCTGCCACAGAAATGTGAGGAACATGTGTTTTTTTAGCCAAATTGTGAGGTTTGCAAAGGATTCTGGGTAACAGAACCTGGTCCGAGCCCCGCAAGTCACCCCATCTTGGATTCCCCTAGGTCTCTAGTTTTCAGAAATGCACAGGTTTGGTAGGTTTCCCTAGGTGCCGGCTGAGCTAGAGGCCAAAATCTACAGGTAGGCACTTCGCAAAAAACACCTCTGTTTTCTTCCAAAATTTTGGACGTGTCCACGTTGCGCTTTGGGGTGTTTCCTGTCGCCGGCTCTAGGCCTACCCATGCAAGTGAGGTATCATTTTTATCGGGAGACTTGGGGGAACGCTGGGTGGAAGGAAATTTGAGGCTCCTCTCAGATTCTAGAATTTTCTGCCACAGAAATGTGAGGAACATGTGTTTATTTACCCAAATTTTGAGGTTTGCAAAGGATTCTGGGTAACAGAAACTGGTCCGAGCCCCGCAAGTCACCCCATCTTGGATTCCCCTAGGTCTCTAGTTTTCAGAAATGCACAGGTTTGGTAGGTTTCCCTAGGTGCCGGCTGAGCTACAGGCCAAAATCCGCAGGTAGGCACTGTTTTCTTTCAAAAAATGGGATGTGTCCACGTTGCGTTTTGGGGTGTTTCCTGTCGCGGGCGCTAGGCCTACCCACGCAACTGAGGTATCATTTTTATCAGGAGACTTGGGGGAACGCTGGGTGGAAGGAAATTTGTGGCTCCTCTCAGATTCCAGAACTTTCTGCCGCAGAAATGTGAGGAACATGTGTTTTTTAAGCCAAATTTTGAGGTTTGCAAAGGATTCTGGGTAACAGAACCTGGTCCGAGCCCCGCAAGTCACCCCATCTTGGATTCCCCTAGGTCTCTAGTTTTCAGAAATGCACAGGTTTGGTAGGTTTCCCTAGGTGCCGGCTGAGCTAGAGGCCAAAATCTACAGGTAGGCACTTCGCAAAAAACACCTCTGTTTTCTTCCAAAATTTTGGACGTGTCCACGTTGCGCTTTGGGGTGTTTCCTGTCGCCGGCGCTAGGCCTACCCACGCAAGTGAGGTATCATTTTTATGGGGAGACTTGGGGGAACGCTGGGTGGAAGGAAATTTGTGGCTCCTCTCAGATTCCAGAACTTTCTGCCACAGAAATGTGAGAAACATCTGTATTTTTAGCCAAATTTTGAGGTTTGCAAAGGATTCTGGGTAACAGAACCTGGTCCGAGCCCCGCAAGTCACCCCATCTTGGATTCCCCTAGGTCTCTAGTTTTCAGAAATGCACAGGTTTGGTAGGTTTCCCTAGGTGCCGGCTGAGCTAGAGGCCAAAATCTACAGGTAGGCACTTCGCAAAAAACACCTCTGTTTTCTTCCAAAATTTTGGACGTGTCCACGTTGCGCTTTGGGGTGTTTCCTGTCGCCGGCGCTAGGCCTACCCATGGAAGTGAGGTATCATTTTTATCGGGAGACTTGGGGGAACGCTTGGTGTAAGGAAATGTGTGGCTCCTCTCAGATTCCAGAACTTTCTGCCACAGAAATGTGAGGAACATGTGTTTATTTACCCAAATTTGGAGGTTTGCAAAGGATTCTGGGTAACAGAACCTGGTCCGAGCCCCGCAAGTCACCCCATCTTGGATTCCCCTAGGTCTCTAGTTTTCAGAAATGCACAGGTTTGGTAGGTTTCCCTAGGTGCCGGCTGAGCTAGAGGCCAAAATCTACAGGTAGGCACTTCGCAAAAAACACCTCTGTTTTCTTCAAAAATTTTGGACGTGTCCACGTTGCGCTTTGGGGTGTTTCCTGTCGCCGGCGCTAGGCCTACCCACGCAAGTGAGGTATCATTTTTATCGGGAGACTTGGGGGAACGCTGGGTGGAAGGAAATTTGTGGCTCCTCTCAGATTCCAGAACTTTCTGCCACAGAAATGTGAGGAACATGTGTTTTTTTAGCCAAATTTTGAGGTTTGCAAAGGATTCTGGGTAACAGAACCTGGTCCGAGCCCCGCAAGTCACCCCTCCTTGGATTCCCCTAGGTCTCTAGTTTTCAGAAATGCACAGGTTTGGTAGGTTTCCCTAGGGGCCGGCTGAGCTAGAGGCCAAAATCTACAGGTAGGCACTTTGCAAAAAACACCTCTGTTTTCTTCCAAAATTTTGGATGTGTCCACGTTGCGCTTTGGGGCGTTTCCTGACGCGGGCGCTAGGCCTACCCACGCAAGTGAGGTATCATTTTTATCGGGAGACTTGGGGGAACGCTGGGTGGAAGGAAATTTGTGGCTCCTCTCAGATTCCAGAACTTTCTGCCACAGAAATGTGAGGAACATGTGTTTTTTTAGCCAAATTTTGAGGTTTGCAAAGGATTCTGGTTAACAGAACCTGGTCCGAGCCCCGCAAGTCACCCCTCCTTGGATTCCCCTAGGTCTCTAGTTTTCAGAAATGCACAGGTTTGGTAGGTTTCCCTAGGTGCCGGCTGAGCTAGAGGCCAAAATCTACAGGTAGGCACTTTGCAAAAAACACCTCTGTTTTCTTCCAAAATTTTGGATGTGTCCACGTTGCGCTTTGGGGCGTCTCCTGTCGCGGGTGCTAGGCCTACCCACGCAAGTGAGGTATCATTTTTATCGGGAGACTTAGGGGAACGCTGGGTGGAAGGAAATTTGTGGATCCTCTCAGATTCCAGAACTTTCTGCCACAGAAATGTGGGAACATGTGTTTTTTTAGCCAAATTTTGAGGTTTGCAAAGGATTCTGGGTAACAGAACCTGGTCCGAGCCCCGCAAGTCACCCCATCTTGGATTCCCCTAGGTCTCTAGTTTTCAGAAATGCACAGGTTTGGTAGGTTTCCCTAGGTGCCGGCTGAGCTAGAGGCCAAAATCTACAGGTAGGCACTTCGCAAAAAACACCTCTGTTTTCTTCCAAAATTTTGGACGTGTCCACGTTGCGCTTTGGGGTGTTTCCTGTCGCCGGCGCTAGGCCTACCCATGGAAGTGAGGTATCATTTTTATCGGGAGACTTGGGGGAACGCTTGGTGTAAGGAAATGTGTGGCTCCTCTCAGATTCCAGAACTTTCTGCCACAGAAATGTGAGGAACATGTGTTTATTTACCCAAATTTGGAGGTTTGCAAAGGATTCTGGGTAACAGAACCTGGTCCGAGCCCCGCAAGTCACCCCATCTTGGATTCCCCTAGGTCTCTAGTTTTCAGAAATGCACAGGTTTGGTAGGTTTCCCTAGGTGCCGGCTGAGCTAGAGGCCAAAATCTACAGGTAGGCACTTCGCAAAAAACACCTCTGTTTTCTTCAAAAATTTTGGACGTGTCCACGTTGCGCTTTGGGGTGTTTCCTGTCGCCGGCGCTAGGCCTACCCACGCAAGTGAGGTATCATTTTTATCGGGAGACTTGGGGGAACGCTGGGTGGAAGGAAATTTGTGGCTCCTCTCAGATTCCAGAACTTTCTGCCACAGAAATGTGAGGAACATGTGTTTTTTTAGCCAAATTTTGAGGTTTGCAAAGGATTCTGGGTAACAGAACCTGGTCCGAGCCCCGCAAGTCACCCCTCCTTGGATTCCCCTAGGTCTCTAGTTTTCAGAAATGCACAGGTTTGGTAGGTTTCCCTAGGGGCCGGCTGAGCTAGAGGCCAAAATCTACAGGTAGGCACTTTGCAAAAAACACCTCTGTTTTCTTCCAAAATTTTGGATGTGTCCACGTTGCGCTTTGGGGCGTTTCCTGTCGCGGGCGCTAGGCCTACCCACGCAAGTGAGGTATCATTTTTATCGGGAGACTTGGGGGAACGCTGGGTGGAAGGAAATTTGTGGCTCCTCTCAGATTCCAGAACTTTCTGCCACAGAAATGTGAGGAACATGTGTTTTTTTAGCCAAATTTTGAGGTTTGCAAAGGATTCTGGTTAACAGAACCTGGTCCGAGCCCCGCAAGTCACCCCTCCTTGGATTCCCCTAGGTCTCTAGTTTTCAGAAATGCACAGGTTTGGTAGGTTTCCCTAGGTGCCGGCTGAGCTAGAGGCCAAAATCTACAGGTAGGCACTTTGCAAAAAACACCTCTGTTTTCTTCCAAAATTTTGGATGTGTCCACGTTGCGCTTTGGGGCGTCTCCTGTCGCGGGTGCTAGGCCTACCCACGCAAGTGAGGTATCATTTTTATCGGGAGACTTAGGGGAACGCTGGGTGGAAGGAAATTTGTGGATCCTCTCAGATTCCAGAACTTTCTGCCACAGAAATGTGGGGAACATGTGTTTTTTTAGCCAAATTTTGAGGTTTGCAAAGGATTCTGGGTAACAGAACCTGGTCCGAGCCCCGCAAGTCAACCCATCTTGGATTCCCCTAGGTCTCTAGTTTTCAAAAATGCACAGGTTTGGTAGGTTTCCCTAGGTGCCGGCTGAGCTAGAGGCCAAAATCTACAGGTAGGCACTTCGCAAAAAACACCTCTGTTTTCTTCCAAAATTTTGGACGTGTCCACGTTGCGCTTTGGGGTGTTTCCTGTCGCCGGCGCTAGGCCTACCCACGCAAGTGAGGTATCATTTTTATCGGGAGACTTGGGGGAACGCTTGGTGGAAGGAAATGTGTGGCTCCTCTCAGATTCCAGAACTTTCTGCCACAGAAATGTGAGGAACATGTGTTTATTTACCCAAATTTTGAGGTTTGCAAAGGATTCTGGTAACAGAACCTGGTCCGAGCCCTGCAAGTCACCCCATCTTGGATTCCCCTAGGTCTCTAGTTTTCAGAAATGCACAGGTTTGGTAGGTTTCCCTAGGTGCCGGCTGAGCTAGAGGCCAAAATCTACAGGTAGGCACTTTGCAAAAAACACCTCTGTTTTCTTCGAAAATTTTGGATGTGTCCACGTTGCGCTTTGGGGCGTTTCCTGTCGCGGGCGCTAGGCCTACCCACGCAAGTGAGGTATCATTTTTATCGGGAGACTTGGGGGAACGCTGGGTGGAAGGAAATTTGTGGCTCCTCTCAGATTCCAGAACTTTCTGCCACAGAAATGTGAGGAACATGTGTTTTTTTAGCCAAATTTTGAGGTTTGCAAAGGATTCTGGGTAACAGAACCTGGTCCGAGCTCCGCAAGTCACCCCATCTTGGATTCCCCTAGGTCTCTAGTTTTCAGAAATGCACAGGTTTAGTAGGTTTCCCTAGGTGCCGGCTGAGCTAGAGGCCAAAATCTACAGGTAGGCACTTCGCAAAAAACACCTCTGTTTTCTTCCAAAATTTTGGACGTGGCCACATTGCGCTTTGTGGTGTTTCCTGTCGCCGGCGCTAGGCCTACCCACGCAAGTGAGGTATCATTTTTATCGGGAGACTTGGGGGAACGCTTGGTGGAAGGAAATGTGTGGCTCCTCTCAGATTCCAGAACTTTCTGCCACAGAAATGTGAGGAACATGTGTTTATTTACCCAAATTTTGAGGTTTGCAAAGGATTCTGGTAACAGAACCTGGTCCGAGCCCTGCAAGTCACCCCATCTTGGATTCCCCTAGGTCTCTAGTTTTCAGAAATGCACAGGTTTGGTAGGTTTCCCTAGGTGCCGGCTGAGCTAGAGGCCAAAATCTACAGGTAGGCACTTTGCAAAAAACACCTCTGTTTTCTTCCAAAATTTTGGATGTGTCCACGTTGCGCTTTGGGGCGTTTCCTGTCGCGGGCGCTAGGCCTACCCACGCAAGTGAGGTATCATTTTTATCGGGAGACTTGGGGGAACGCTGGGTGGAAGGAAATTTGTGGCTCCTCTCAGATTCCAGAACTTTCTGCCACAGAAATGTGAGGAACATGTGTTTTTTTAGCCAAATTTTGAGGTTTGCAAAGGATTCTGGTTAACAGAACCTGGTCCGAGCCCCGCAAGTCACCCCTCCTTGGATTCCCCTAGGTCTCTAGTTTTCAGAAATGCCTAGGTTTGGTAGGTTTCCCTAGGTGCCGGCTGAGCTAGAGGCCAAAATCTACAGGTAGGCACTTTGCAAAAAACACCTCTGTTTTATTCCCAAATTTTGGATGTGTCCACGTTGCGCTTTGGGGCGTTTCCTGTCGCGGGCGCTAGGCCTACCCACGCAAGTGAGGTATCATTTTTATCGGGAGACTTAGGGGAACGCTGGGTGGAAGGAAATTTGTGGATCCTCTCAGATTCCAGAACTTTCTGCCACAGAAATGTGAGGAACATGTGTTTTTTTAGCCAAATTTTGAGGTTTGCAAAGGATTCTGGGTAACAGAACCTGGTCCGAGCCCCGCAAGTCACCCCATCTTGGATTCCCCTAGGTCTCTAGTTTTCAGAAATGCACAGGTTTGGTAGGTTTCCCTAGGTGCCGGCTGAGCTAGAGGCCAAAATCTACAGGTAGGCACTTCGCAAAAAACACCTCTGTTTTCTTCCAAAATGTTGGACGTGTCCACGTTGCGCTTTGGGGTGTTTCCTGTCGCCGGCGCTAGGCCTACCCACGCAAGTGAGGTATCATTTTTATCGGGAGACTTGGGGGAACGCTTGGTGGAAGGAAATGTGTGGCTCCTCTCGGATTCCAGAACTTTCTGCCACAGAAATGTGAGGAACATGTGTTTATTTACCCAAATTTTGAGGTTTGCAAAGGATTCTGGTAACAGAACCTGGTCCGAGCCCTGCAAGTCACCCCATCTTGGATTCCCCTAGGTCTCTAGTTTTCAAAAATGCACAGGTTTGCTTGGTTTCCCTAGGTGCCGGCTGAGCTAGAGGCCAAAATCTACAGGTAGGCACTTCGCAAAAAACACCTCTGTTTTCTTCCAAAATTTTGGACGTGTCCACGTTGCGCTTTGGGGTGTTTCCTGTCGCCGGCGCTAGGCCTACCCACGCAAGTGAGGTATCATTTTTATGGGGAGACTTGGGGGAACGCTGGGTGGAAGGAAATTTGTGGCTCCTCTCAGATTCCAGAACTTTCTGCCACAGAAATGTGAGGAACATGTGTTTATTTACCCAAATTTTGAGGTTTGCAAAGGATTCTGGGTAACAGAACCTGGTCCGAGCCCCGCAAGTCACCCCATCTTGGATTCCCCTAGGTCTCTAGTTTTCAGAAATGCACAGGTTTGGTAGGTTTCCCTAGGTGCCGGCTGAGCTAGAGGCCAAAATCTACAGGTAGGCACTTCGCAAAAAACACCTCTGTTTTCTTCCAAAATTTTGGACGTGTCCACGTTGCGCTTTGGGGTGTTTCCTGTCGCCGGCGCTAGGCCTACCCATGGAAGTGAGGTATCATTTTTATCAGGAGACTTGGGGGAACGCTTGGTGTAAGGAAATGTGTGGCTCCTCTCAGATTCCAGAACTTTCTGCCACAGAAATGTGAGGAACATGTGTTTATTTACCCAAATTTGGAGGTTTGCAAAGGATTCTGGGTAACAGAACCTGGTCCGAGCCCCGCAAGTCACCCCATCTTGGATTCCCCTAGGTCTCTAGTTTTCAGAAATGCACAGGTTTGGTAGGTTTCCCTAGGTGCCGGCTGAGCTAGAGGCCAAAATCTACAGGTTGGCACTTCACAAAAAACACCTCTGTTTTCTTCAAAAATTTTGGACGTGTCCACGTTGCGCTTTGGGGTGTTTCCTGTCGCCGGCGCTAGGCCTACCCACGCAAGTGAGGTATCATTTTTATCGGGAGACTTGGGGGAACGCTGGGTGGAAGGAAATTTGTGGCTCCTCTCAGATTCCAGAACTTTCTGCCACAGAAATGTGAGGAACATGTGTTTTTTTTGCCAAATTTTGAGGTTTGCAAAGGATTCTGGGTAACAGAACCTGGTCCGAGCCCCGCAAGTCACCCCTCCTTGGATTCCCCTAGGTCTCTAGTTTTCAGAAATGCACAGGTTTGGTAGGTTTCCCTAGGTGCCGGCTGAGCTAGAGGCCAAAATCTACAGGTAGGCACTTTGCAAAAAACACCTCTGTTTTCTTCCAAAATTTTGGATGTGTCCACGTTGCGCTTTGGGGCGTTTCCTGTCGCGGGCGCTAGGCCTACCCACGCAAGTGAGGTATCATTTTTATCGGGAGACTTAGGGGAACGCTGGGTGGAAGGAAATTTGTGGATCCTCTCAGATTCCAGAACTTTCTGCCACAGAAATGTGAGGAACATGTGTTTTTTTAGACAAATTTTGAGGTTTGCAAAGGATTCTGGGTAACAGAACCTGGTCCGAGCCCCGCAAGTCACCCCATCTTGGATTCCCCTAGGTCTCTAGTTTTCAGAAATGCACAGGTTTGGTAGGTTTCCCTAGGTGCCGGCTGAGCTAGAGGCCAAAATCTACAGGTAGGCACTTCGCAAAAAACACCTCTGTTTTCTTCCAAAATTTTGGACGTGTCCACGTTGCGCTTTGGGGTGTTTCCTGTCGCCGGCGCTAGGCCTACCCACGCAAGTGAGGTATCATTTTTATCGGGAGACTTGGGGGAACGCTTGGTGGAAGGAAATGTGTGGCTCCTCTCAGATTCCAGAACTTTCTGCCACAGAAATGTGAGGAACATGTGTTTATTTACTCAAATTTTGAGGTTTGCAAAGGATTCTGGTAACAGAACCTGGTCCGAGCCCTGCAAGTCACCCCATCTTGGATTCCCCTAGGTCTCTAGTTTTCAGAAATGCACAGGTTTGGTAGGTTTCCCTAGGTGCCGGCTGAGCTAGAGGCCAAAATCTACAGGTAGGCACTTCGCAAAAAACACCTCTGTTTTCTTCCAAAATTTTGGACGTGTCCACGTTGCGCTTTGGGGTGTTTCCTGTCGCCGGCGCTAGGCCTACCCACGCAAGTGAGGTATCATTTTTATCGGGAGACTTGGGGGAACGCTTGGTGGAAGGAAATGTGTGGCTCCTCTCAGATTCCAGAACTTTCTGCCACAGAAATGTGAGGAACATGTGTTTATTTACCAAATTTTGAGGTTTGCAAAGGATTCTGGTAACAGAACCTGGTCCGAGCCCTGCAAGTCACCCCATCTTGGATTCCCCTAGGTCTCTAGTTTTCAGAAATGCACAGGTTTGGTAGGTTTCCCTAGGTGCCGGCTGAGCTAGAGGCCAAAATCTACAGGTAGGCACTTTGCAAAAAACACCTCTGTTTTCTTCCAAAATTTTGGATGTGTCCACGTTGCGCTTTGGGGCGTTTCCTGTCGCGGGCGCTAGGCCTACCCACGCAAGTGAGGTATCATTTTTATCGGGAGACTTGGGGGAACGCTGGGTGGAAGGAAATTTGTGGCTCCTCTCAGATTCCAGAACTTTCTGCCACAGAAATGTGAGGAACATGTGTTTTTTTAGCCAAATTTTGAGGTTTGCAAAGGATTCTGGTTAACAGAACCTGGTCCGAGCCCCGCAAGTCACCCCTCCTTGGATTCCCCTAGGTCTCTAGTTTTCAGAAATGCCTAGGTTTGGTAGGTTTCCCTAGGTGCCGGCTGAGCTAGAGGCCAAAATCTACAGGTAGGCACTTTGCAAAAAACACCTCTGTTTTATTCCCAAATTTTGGATGTGTCCACGTTGCGCTTTGGGGCGTTTCCTGTCGCGGGCGCTAGGCCTACCCACGCAAGTGAGGTATCATTTTTATCGGGAGACTTAGGGGAACGCTGGGTGGAAGGAAATTTGTCGATCCTCTCAGATTCCAGAACTTTCTGCCACAGAAATGTGAGGAACATGTGTTTTTTTAGCCAAATTTTGAGGTTTGCAAAGGATTCTGGGTAACAGAACCTGGTCCGAGCCCCGCAAGTCACCCCATCTTGGATTCCCCTAGGTCTCTAGTTTTCAGAAATGCACAGGTTTGGTAGGTTTCCCTAGGTGCCGGCTGAGCTAGAGGCCAAAATCTACAGGTAGGCACTTCGCAAAAAACACCTCTGTTTTCTTCCAAAATTTTGGACGTGTCCACGTTGCGCTTTGGGGTGTTTCCTGTCGCCGGCGCTAGGCCTACCCACGCAAGTGAGGTATCATTTTTATCGGGAGACTTGGGGGAACGCTTGGTGGAAGGAAATGTGTGGCTCCTCTCGGATTCCAGAACTTTCTGCCACAGAAATGTGAGGAACATGTGTTTATTTACCCAAATTTTGAGGTTTGCAAAGGATTCTGGTAACAGAACCTGGTCCGAGCCCTGCAAGTCACCCCATCTTGGATTCCCCTAGGTCTCTAGTTTTCAAAAATGCACAGGTTTGCTTGGTTTCCCTAGGTGCCGGCTGAGCTAGAGGCCAAAATCTACAGGTAGGCACTTCGCAAAAAACACCTCTGTTTTCTTCCAAAATTTTGGACGTGTCCACGTTGCGCTTTGGGGTGTTTCCTGTCGCCGGCGCTAGGCCTACCCACGCAAGTGAGGTATCATTTTTATGGGGAGACTTGGGGGAACACTGGGTGGAAGGAAATTTGTGGCTCCTCTCAGATTCCAGAACTTTCTGCCACAGAAATGTGAGGAACATGTGTTTATTTACCCAAATTTTGAGGTTTGCAAAGGATTCTGGGTAACAGAACCTGGTCCGAGCCCCGCAAGTCACCCCATCTTGGATTCCCCTAGGTCTCTAGTTTTCAGAAATGCACAGGTTTGGTAGGTTTCCCTAGGTGCCGGCTGAGCTAGAGGCCAAAATCTACAGGTAGGCACTTCGCAAAAAACACCTCTGTTTTCTTCCAAAATTTTGGACGTGTCCACGTTGCGCTTTGGGGTGTTTCCTGTCGCCGGCGCTAGGCCTACCCATGGAAGTGAGGTATCATTTTTATCAGGAGACTTGGGGGAACGCTTGGTGTAAGGAAATGTGTGGCTCCTCTCAGATTCCAGAACTTTCTGCCACAGAAATGTGAGGAACATGTGTTTATTTACCCAAATTTGGAGGTTTGCAAAGGATTCTGGGTAACAGAACCTGGTCCGAGCCCCGCAAGTCACCCCATCTTGGATTCCCCTAGGTCTCTAGTTTTCAGAAATGCACAGGTTTGGTAGGTTTCCCTAGGTGCCGGCTGAGCTAGAGGCCAAAATCTACAGGTTGGCACTTCACAAAAAACACCTCTGTTTTCTTCAAAAATTTTGGACGTGTCCACGTTGCGCTTTGGGGTGTTTCCTGTCGCCGGCGCTAGGCCTACCCACGCAAGTGAGGTATCATTTTTATCGGGAGACTTGGGGGAACGCTGGGTGGAAGGAAATTTGTGGCTCCTCTCAGATTCCAGAACTTTCTGCCACAGAAATGTGAGGAACATGTGTTTTTTTAGCCAAATTTTGAGGTTTGCAAAGGATTCTGGGTAACAGAACCTGGTCCGAGCCCCGCAAGTCACCCCTCCTTGGATTCCCCTAGGTCTCTAGTTTTCAGAAATGCACAGGTTTGGTAGGTTTCCCTAGGTGCCGGCTGAGCTAGAGGCCAAAATCTACAGGTAGGCACTTTGCAAAAAACACCTCTGTTTTCTTCCAAAATTTTGGATGTGTCCACGTTGCGCTTTGGGGCGTTTCCTGTCGCGGGCGCTAGGCCTACCCACGCAAGTGAGGTATCATTTTTATCGGGAGACTTAGGGGAACGCTGGGTGGAAGGAAATTTGTGGATCCTCTCAGATTCCAGAACTTTCTGCCACAGAAATGTGAGGAACATGTGTTTTTTTAGACAAATTTTGAGGTTTGCAAAGGATTCTGGGTAACAGAACCTGGTCCGAGCCCCGCAAGTCACCCCATCTTGGATTCCCCTAGGTCTCTAGTTTTCAGAAATGCACAGGTTTGGTAGGTTTCCCTAGGTGCCGGCTGAGCTAGAGGCCAAAATCTACAGGTAGGCACTTCGCAAAAAACACCTCTGTTTTCTTCCAAAATTTTGGACGTGTCCACGTTGCGCTTTGGGGTGTTTCCTGTCGCCGGCGCTAGGCCTACCCACGCAAGTGAGGTATCATTTTTATCGGGAGACTTGGGGGAACGCTTGGTGGAAGGAAATGTGTGGCTCCTCTCAGATTCCAGAACTTTCTGCCACAGAAATGTGAGGAACATGTGTTTATTTACCCAAATTTTGAGGTTTGCAAAGGATTCTGGTAACAGAACCTGGTCCGAGCCCTGCAAGTCACCCCATCTTGGATTCCCCTAGGTCTCTAGTTTTCAGAAATGCACAGGTTTGGTAGGTTTCCCTAGGTGCCGGCTGAGCTAGAGGCCAAAATCTACAGGTAGGCACTTCGCAAAAAACACCTCTGTTTTCTTCCAAAATTTTGGACGTGTCCACGTTGCGCTTTGGGGTGTTTCCTGTCGCCGGCGCTAGGCCTACCCACGCAAGTGAGGTATCATTTTTATCGGGAGACTTGAGGGAACGCTGGGTGGAAGGAAATTTGTGGCTCCTCTCAGATTCCAGAACTTTCTGCCACAGAAATGTGAGGAACATGTGTTTATTTACCCAAATTTTGAGGTTTGCAAAGGATTCTGGGTAACAGAACCTGGTCCGAGCCCCGCAAGTCACCCCATCTTGGATTCCCCTAGGTCTCTAGTTTTCAAAAATGCACAGGTTCGGTAGGTTTCCCTAGGTGCCGGCTGAGCTAGAGGCCAAAATCTACAGGTAGGCACTTCGCAAAAAACACCTCTGTTTTCTTCCAAAATTTTGGACGTGTCCACGTTGCGCTTTGGGGTGTTTCCTGTCGCCGCCGCTAGGCCTACCCATGGAAGTGAGGTATCATTTTTATCGGGAGACTTGGGGGAACGCTTGGTGTAAGGAAATGTGTGGCTCCTCTCAGATTCCAGAACTTTCTGCCACAGAAATGTGAGGAACATGTGTTTATTTACCCAAATTTGGAGGTTTGCAAAGGATTCTGGGTAACAGAACCTGGTCCGAGCCCCGCAAGTCACCCCATCTTGGATTCCCCTAGGTCTCTAGTTTTCAGAAATGCACAGGTTTGGTAGGTTTCCCTAGGTGCCGGCTGAGCTAGAGGCCAAAATCTACAGGTAGGCACTTCGCAAAAAACACCTCTGTTTTCTTCAAAAATTTTGGACGTGTCCACGTTGCGCTTTGGGGTGTTTCCTGTCGCCGGCGCAAGGCCTACCCACGCAAGTGAGGTATCATTTTTATCGGGAGACTTGGGGGAACGCTGGGTGGAAGGAAATTTGTGGCTCTTCTCAGATTCCAGAACTTTCTGCCACATAAATGTGAGGAACATGTGTTTTTTTAGCCAAATTTTGAGGTTTGCAAAGGATTCTGGGTAACAGAACCTGGTCCGAGCCCCGCAAGTCACCCCTCCTTGGATTCCCCTAGGTCTCTAGTTTTCAGAAATGCACAGGTTTGGTAGGTTTCCCTAGGTGCCGGCTGAGCTAGAGGCCAAAATCTACAGGTAGGCACTTCGCAAAAAACACCTCTGTTTTCTTCCAAAATTTTGGACGTGTCCACGTTGCGCTTTGGGGTGTTTCCTGTCGCCGGCGCTAGGCCTACCCACGCAAGTGAGGTATCATTTTTATCGGGAGACTTGGGGGAACGCTTGGTGGAAGGAAATGTGTGGCTCCTCTCAGATTCCAGAACTTTCTGCCACAGAAATGTGAGGAACATGTGTTTATTTACCCAAATTTTGAGGTTTGCAAAGGATTCTGGTAACAGAACCTGGTCCGAGCCCTGCAAGTCACCCCATCTTGGATTCCCCTAGGTCTCTAGTTTTCAGAAATGCACAGGTTTGGTAGGTTTCCCTAGGTGCCGGCTGAGCTAGAGGCCAAAATCTACAGGTAGGCACTTCGCAAAAAACACCTCTGTTTTCTTCCAAAATTTTGGACGTGTCCACGTTGCGCTTTGGGGTGTTTCCTGTCGCCGGCGCTAGGCCTACCCACGCAAGTGAGGTATCATTTTTATCGGGAGACTTGAGGGAACGCTGGGTGGAAGGAAATTTGTGGCTCCTCTCAGATTCCAGAACTTTCTGCCACAGAAATGTGAGGAACATGTGTTTATTTACCCAAATTTTGAGGTTTGCAAAGGATTCTGGGTAACAGAACCTGGTCCGAGCCCCGCAAGTCACCCCATCTTGGATTCCCCTAGGTCTCTAGTTTTCAAAAATGCACAGGTTCGGTAGGTTTCCCTAGGTGCCGGCTGAGCTAGAGGCCAAAATCTACAGGTAGGCACTTCGCAAAAAACACCTCTGTTTTCTTCCAAAATTTTGGACGTGTCCACGTTGCGCTTTGGGGTGTTTCCTGTCGCCGCCGCTAGGCCTACCCATGGAAGTGAGGTATCATTTTTATCGGGAGACTTGGGGGAACGCTTGGTGTAAGGAAATGTGTGGCTCCTCTCAGATTCCAGAACTTTCTGCCACAGAAATGTGAGGAACATGTGTTTATTTACCCAAATTTGGAGGTTTGCAAAGGATTCTGGGTAACAGAACCTGGTCCGAGCCCCGCAAGTCACCCCATCTTGGATTCCCCTAGGTCTCTAGTTTTCAGAAATGCACAGGTTTGGTAGGTTTCCCTAGGTGCCGGCTGAGCTAGAGGCCAAAATCTACAGGTAGGCACTTCGCAAAAAACACCTCTGTTTTCTTCAAAAATTTTGGACGTGTCCACGTTGCGCTTTGGGGTGTTTCCTGTCGCCGGCACTAGGCCTACCCACGCAAGTGAGGTATCATTTTTATCGGGAGACTTGGGGGAACGCTGGGTGGAAGGAAATTTGTGGCTCCTCTCAGATTCCAGAACTTTCTGCCACAGAAATGTGAGGAACATGTGTTTTTTTAGCCAAATTTTGAGGTTTGCAAAGGATTCTGGGTAACAGAACCTGGTCCGAGCCCCGCAAGTCACCCCTCCTTGGATTCCCATAGGTCTCTAGTTTTCAGAAATGCACAGGTTTGGTAGGTTTCCCTAGGTGCCGGCTGAGCTAGAGGCCAAAATCTACAGGTAGGCACTTTGCAAAAAACACCTCTGTTTTCTTCCAAAATTTTGGTTGTGTCCACGTTGCGCTTTGGGGCGTTTCCTGTCGCGGGCGCTAGGCCTACCCACGCAAGTGAGGTATCATTTTTATCGGGAGACTTAGGGGAACGCTGGGTGGAAGGAAATTTGTGGATCCTCTCAGATTCCAGAACTTTCTGCCACAGAAATGTGAGGAACATGTGTTTTTTTAGACAAATTTTGAGGTTTGCAAAGGATTCTGGGTAACAGAACCTGGTCCGAGCCCCGCAAGTCACCCCATCTTGGATTCCCCTAGGTCTCTAGTTTTCAGAAATGCACAGGTTTGGTAGGTTTCCCTTGGTGCCGGCTGAGCTAGAGGCCAAAATCTACAGGTAGGCACTTCGCAAAAAACACCTCTGTTTTCTTCCAAAATTTTGGACGTGTCCACGTTGTGCTTTGGGGTGTTTCCTGTCGCCGGCGCTAGGCCTACCCACGCAAGTGAGGTATCATTTTTATCGGGAGACTTGGGGGAACGCTTGGTGGAAGGAAATGTGTGGCTCCTCTCAGATTCCAGAACTTTCTGCGACAGAAATGTGAGGAACATGTGTTTATTTACCCAAATTTTGAGGTTTGCAAAGGATTCTGGTAACAGAACCTGGTCCGAGCCCTGCAAGTCACCCCATCTTGGATTCCCCTAGGTCTCTAGTTTTCAGAAATGCACAGGTTTGGTAGGTTTCCCTAGGTGCCGGCTGAGCTAGAGGCCAAAATCTACAGGTAGGCACTTCGCAAAAAACACCTCTGTTTTCTTCCAAAATTTTGGACGTGTCCACGTTGCGCTTTGGGGTGTTTCCTGTCGCCGGCGCTAGGCCTACCCACGCAAGTGAGGTATCATTTTTATCGGGAGACTTGGGGGAACGCTGGGTGGAAGGAAATTTGTGGCTCCTCTCAGATTCCAGAACTTTCTGCCACAGAAATGTGAGGAACATGTGTTTATTTACCCAAATTTTGAGGTTTGCAAAGGATTCTGGGTAACAGAACCTGGTCCGAGCCCCGCAAGTCACCCCATCTTGGATTCCCCTAGGTCTCTAGTTTTCAGAAATGCACAGGTTTGGTAGGTTTCCCTAGGTGCCGGCTGAGCTAGAGGCCAAAATCTACAGGTAGGCACTTCGCAAAAAACACCTCTGTTTTCTTCCAAAATTTTGGATGTGTCCACGTTGCGCTTTGGGGTGTTTCCTGTCGCCGGCGCTAGGCCTACCCATGGAAGTGAGGTATCATTTTTATCGGGAGACTTGGGGGAACGCTTGGTGTAAGGAAATGTGTGGCTCCTCTCAGATTCCAGAACTTTCTGCCACAGAAATGTGAGGAACATGTGTTTATTTACCCAAATTTGGAGGTTTGCAAAGGATTCTGGGTAACAGAACCTGGTCCGAGCCCCGCAAGTCACCCCATCTTGGATTCCCCTAGGTCTCTAGTTTTCAGAAATGCACAGGTTTGGTAGGTTTCCCTAGGTGCTGGCTGAGCTAGAGGCCAAAATCTACAGGTAGGCACTTCGCAAAAAACACCTCTGTTTTCTTCCAAAATTTTGGACGTGTCCACGTTGCGCTTTGGGGTGTTTCCTGTCGCCGGCGCAAGGCCTACCCACGCAAGTGAGGTATCATTTTTATCGGGAGACTTGGGGGAACGCTGGGTGGAAGGAAATTTGTGGCTCTTCTCAGATTCCAGAACTTTCTGCCACATAAATGTGAGGAACATGTGTTTTTTTAGCCAAATTTTGAGGTTTGCAAAGGATTCTGGGTAACAGAACCTGGTCCGAGCCCCGCAAGTCACCCCTCCTTGGATTCCCCTAGGTCTCTAGTTTTCAGAAATGCACAGGTTTGGTAGGTTTCCCTAGGTGCCGGCTGAGCTAGAGGCCAAAATCTACAGGTAGGCACTTCGCAAAAAACACCTCTGTTTTCTTCCAAAAATTTGGATGTGTCCACGTTGCGCTTTGGGGTGTTTCCTGTCGCGGGCGCTAGGTCTACCCACACAAGTGAGGTATCATTTTTATCGGGAGACTTGGGGGAACATAGATTAGCAAAACAAGTGTTATTGCCCCTTGTCTTTCTCTACATTTTTCCCTTCCAAATATAGGAGAGTGTGTAAAAAAGACATCTATTTGAGAAATGCCTTGTAATTCACATGCTAGTTTGGTCACCCCGGAATTCAGATATGTGCAAATAACCACTGCTCCTCAACACCTTATCTTGTGCCCTTTTTGGAAATACAAAGGTTTTCTTGATAGCAATTTTTTACTCTTTATATTTCAGCAAATGAATTGCTGTATACCCGGAATAGAATGAAAACGCACGTCAGGGTGCAGCTCATTTATTGGCTCTGGGTTCCTTGGGTTCTTGATGAACCTACAAGCCCTATATATCCCCGCAACCAGAGGAGTCCAGCAGACGTAACGGTATATTGCTTTCGATAATCTGACATTGCAGGGAAAAGTTATAGAGTAAAACGTAGAGAAACATTTATGTTTTTTTCACCTCAATTTCAATATTTTTCTTTTTCAGTTGTTATTTTCTGTAGGAAACCCTTGCAGGATCTACACAAATGACCCCTTGCTGAATTCAGAATTTTGTCTACTTTTCAGAAATGTTTAGGTTTCTGGGATCCAGCATTGGTTTCATGCCCATTTCTGTCACTGACTAGAAGGAGGCTGAAAGCACAAAAAATTGCAAAAATGGGGTATGTCCCAGTAAAATGCCAAAATTGTGTTGAAAAATTGGGTTTTCTGATTCAAGTCTGCCTGTTCCTGAAAGCTGGGAAGCTGCTTTGTTTAGCACCGCAAACCCTTTGTTGATGCCATTTTCAGGGGAAAAACCACAAGCCTTCTTCTGCAGCCACGTTTTCCAATTTTTTTGAAAAAAACAAAATTTTCACTGTATTTTGGCCAATTTCTTGGCCTCCTTCAAGGGAACTGCCCCAAATAGGCAAAAAAAGGCCTCGCACAGGAGGGGGAAAAGGCCTGGCAGCGAAGGGGTTAAGATATATAAAAATCAACTGTATTGTACACATCATTAGACCAGGCATAACATGTCAGTAGTACCCTGATACCCCAGCAGTTGTCAGAAGCATACTTCACCCCGGGGTCACCATTAGGAGTGCACTCGTTTCAGCCTTTGCTTCACTCATGCCCCGGGGACACTTGAAAGAGTGCGCTTCCAACGCGCTTGGCAATTTTCACACCCCTGGGTCGCAGCGTTAATTTCCTTGCTCAGCGGGGTGACAGCAGTGCTTTCAAAAGCGCTTAAGGAATAAAACAGAAGCGCTCATGAGGCGCCATAGGCCCACATAATTGGATCGCTCAGAAGGCGCTTAGGCAAATCAAGAGGAGTGCTCTTAAGGCGCTAGGGCTGCACAGCACCCAGCCCCTGGGGACACAAAGTGGAGCACAGGGACGGAGGGCCCAGCAGCAGGCCAGCACAAAGAGGATGCAGATAGAGGCATTTTCAACTAGTGATCCAGCAGGTCACCGGTTAGCACAGGAGCAGCAGTCCAAGGTGGTTCCTCTAGTAGCATTCTGTGTCCAGTTCCAAGTACGTTTCTTGTATCTTTAAGGGGAAAACCTCCCTGTACTTATACTCAGTTTTGCAAAGCATTTTTTATGAGAGGGAGAGGAGGTTCCAACCAGTTACAACTGGTTCTAGGAGTGTTCCATCTCTCCTCCAGCACGGGCTCCAGACATCAGTTGGGAGTAAACAAGCCCTTTGTGTGAGGCCAGGGCATAGCCTTTACAGATGCAAGTGTGCTCCCCTCCCCTTCTCTCAGCCCAGGAAGACCATTCAATATATAGATGCACCTCTGTGACACCTCCACCCTCACTGTGTACAGGCCTTCTGAAAAGTATGCACAAAGTCCAACTGTTACTCTTTCCAGATGTAGATTGAGTCAAGCTGCAAAACACCAGAGTCATAAATACAGAGAAATGCTCACATTCTAGAAGTGGCATTTCTATAATGGTAATAAAAAAATCCACCAACACAAATAAGAAGCATTTCTCACTAACATTACAACCATACCAAACATGCCTACACTACCCCTCATAATTCAGACGATACCCCCTAGACATAAGGCAGGTCATTTCTAATGCAATGCTATGAGAAGGCAGCATTCACAACAGTGAGAAACCAAATAGGCTGTTTGTCACTCCCAAGACAGGCCACCCTACCAGGCACATGTCCTGCCTTCTACATACATAGCACCCTGCCCATAGGGCTAGCTAGGGCCTACCTTAGGAGTGACTTACATGTTGTTAAAGGAGAGTTCTGGGCTTGGCAATTAAAGTTAGATGCCAGGTCCCTGTGGCAGTAAACTGTGCACCCAGGCCCTGTGTTAGCAGGCCTGAGACAGGTTTGAGTGGCTACTTCTGTGGGTAGCGCAAGCTGCGCTGCAGGCCCCCTAGTAGCCTTTAATTTACAGGCCCTGGATTTAGGGATACCACTGTATAAGGGACTTACAGGTAAATTAAATGTGCCAATCAGGTGTAAGCCAATCACACCAAGTTTACAAGGGAGAGCACATGCACTTTAGCACTGATTAGCAGTATTAAAGTGACCAGAGTCATAACATCAGCCAAAAAGGGTCAGAAAAATTAGGATGAGAAGGCAAAAGTTTGGGGAATGACCCAGTAGAAACGGCCAGGTCCAACAGATGGCATCCAACAAACAAAGGTATGCACTGTCCATTTCTTCCATGTGACTAAGCTACTGAGTCACATATCATGGGTTCCCAAGAATCATCACACTGTCAGCACTGTGGGGCTAACCTTTATTTGGTCACAGATTTAGGGTGTATGAGTCTTGTGCCAATGCAGCTTGTACAGTGGGTGGGTGGAAGTCTGAAGTGCACAATAGACAGGTTTGATGGTGTTTGTGTGTGTGATCATATGGCCTTGAAATATGTTCTCATCAAGTGCAATCCTTGCATTCTCCCTTCATATTGTGTTTACAATGATCCTGTATGACCAGTACTTAGCTATAGATGTGTTTCATCATTGCAGGCCACAGTGCCTGTGCCACAACACTGACATAGGTTTGAAGCATACCACCAACTACTTGGTCATTGTAATAGGATGCACCTATGATCAGGGACAGTTGTACAGCCCTCTGTCTGTGCCATGGCATATGTTATGTTGGGAGACCTGGTTTTGGTGTGTGATAAGGCTTAAGCTGGTGGCAAAATCCACCAATCTGTTAGCCTATTCTACAGGATAAAGTCTGTGGTCTGGGTGAACGGTACCTTGGGATATGTAGCTTTGATCAATATGGTTCAGCCATTCTTGTTTATGACATTCCAGACATTTTAACAGCCTGTGTGCTGTACAGTGTAAAAATCTTTGGTCTTACCAGATACTTGTATCACTGTGTTGCTAGTAATCCTCAGCATGACAGTACCCGAAACATATCCTTCCTTCCATTACCATCTTGAGTCTTCCTCATGTGCATCACATGGGCTTACATTTCAACATTTCAAAATGTGGAAAAAAAGGTAGCAGGCAATGTTTTTGTGATAGGTGAGTTTATTGACATAGGTGCAAGAAAAAACTGAAAGATGCAACAGAAAATTAAGTGGAGGAATCATTGATGGTGGATGTAATCATATTTGTAGATGCCACAACATATAAAGTCCAGTGTCCTACTACCACAGAAAATGCAAGGCGGTTAAAGGACAGTCAATAGAGTGTATATGTGGCACACAAAGGAGTTCCTTCTGCAAGAGGTCACTTGCTGGTAGTGGTTGGTGTCTTCCATCAGCACCTCCTGGATGCTGCCATTTGCTGCCACAGAGGCATGGGTGTCTGAGGCGGGTCCTTCCCTGACATGGCCTCCCTTCCAGTGGCTACCACTGATGTCAAAGGAATTGGTGTTGCTTGGCCAAAGGAAGGGGTGTGTTGTTGCTTACGGTCCATGATCCTGATACTACTTATCTCCCTGTACACCCTCAATAGGGAGGCCAAGATGGTGTTGGTGGCCCCCAACTTTTCCAGAGAGTCACAATGGAGGTCCCTCTGCAGCTGCTTGATCTCCTTGAGTTCAGCAAATACCTGGCTCATCATGCCTTGATATTCTTGATAGGCACCCAAGACTTTGCTGATGGTGTCCTGGCCAGGACATTCCTGGTAGCCTCATGCCACTGGCCAACAGCATCCTTCCCTTGCACCCTATCCCCATGTGCCTGCACCCTTGGGCCAGCTTGCCCCCTACCAGTGGTTCCAGGACCATCTTCGTCAGAGGTGTGTTTCTCCCACTCAGGATACTGGACTGACGGGCACAAGATGGTTGTCACTGTCCTAGGGACACAGGTTGGGGGAGCGAATGGCTGCCTGCGATGTAGATGCAACTGGGCTGAGAGGACTCGATGTGGTCATGGTGAGGTTCACAGCTGTCATCTGACCAGGTTGCCTAGATGTGCCAAACCGTCCTCAATGTCCAGGAGTGTTGTCCTCACTGAGGGCTTCATCCTTGGGGGTAGTGGCAGTCTCTTGAGTGGGCTCGGTCTTCCCAGTGGCAATTAGACCTGTTGATGTGAGAGATACAATGTTGCAGGTTGTATTGTGACGTCTACTTCCAATAGTTTACAGTGACATTTAGCAAAGCCATGTGCACATTGGATTTGAGGGTTTTCCTTATGTGACAGGTACACATGCAATCAATTATATTGACTTGACGTTTGAGCAACATATCAATTCTATTTCAGTCAACCAGCTGCAGAATGTCTGAGTCCATCAGCACTTGGGAGAATGGTCATAGACTTACATCTTGCCAGGAGTGATGGCAAAACGTGGCTAGACAGGATGTGGTTTAGGTCATTTTAAGGCCTAGTTGACTGTTATGCAGACAGACCCTTATCTTTGTTGTATATGTGATTGTTGGACATGGCATGATTGCCCCCAGAGGCAGTACACAACATCTCAGGTAGTGGAGGTCTTGCTGGCAGCAGTGTCAGGAGTCAAGTTATGGATTTTGCAGAACATGGTGGCCACCTCCACCATGGACATGGCCATCACCGATGGCAGACACAGCCATTGGCCTTCGACCACCACTGGCAACAATGTTGACCTATGGCTGTATCTGCCATGGTTGCAAACACCTACCACCATGACAACTTCCGCTAGTGGACACAGGTGGTTCCTAATGTCCAGTAGAATAGGTCAGGCGCCTGGCACCTTAGAGGCCTGAACTGTGTTAGATGGCTCCAAATAATGCATCACAACGCAGAATATTTTGTTTTTTCCAATGATAAGTTCTTGTCATGTCCTGTCATGTATGTCCTACATCTCAGGACACCATTTTGGACATTGTCTGGCACACATGGCAATTTGCTTTGGGGCACAACTCCCCACTGCATCTGACAAAGGTCATTTTAAGGCTTGAGACATCAAGTCACAGTCCTAATGGCAAGTTTCATGCACAAATTGTTGATGACCAAATAGATGATGTGTACACATGTTGCAAAGAAAGAGGGTAACATGTTACTTCTGTGTGATTAAAAGTTGTGATGTGTACTGTGTATCATGTCCTCAATTTACTACCTGCCTTGTCACAGTTTGTTATTGACATGCATCATGTATGTGGGAAGGGACACATTGAATGATGGCAAAAATAATTTCTTATCATCAATAGGTACTCATGGAGGGGGAGGATCAGACAACCTCCTGTTTATTGTCCAGGAAGACAATGGAAGAACACCACATCATCCAGATCTACCATCTGCATCGGCATATAGTCAGGGATCTAGGTCATCAGTTGGAGCCAGATCTGATGCCTGCCATTCATCATCCAAATAACATACCACCTATTGCACAAGTTATGGCACTGTTGCACTCCCAGGCCACACGGTCCTTTCAAAATACAGTGTCCCTATCCACTGCCTATGTTCAGTCTTGTTTTGAAGTATGTACTCTCAGCAATGTTGAAACACCTGGGCAGCTACATCCGGTTTCCTCAACATAAGGATTTCGCTGATGTTAAGGCTGAGTTTTATGGTTTGGCACATATCTCACATGTGGTGGGAGCCATTGATGGTACACATGTTGCCTTGGTCCTACCGCATGGCAATGAACAAGTGTACCGCAACAGAAAGAACTTCCATTCTATCAATGTCCAAGTTGTTTGTTTGGCGGATCTCTACATTTCACAGGTCTGTGCCCATTATCTGGGCTCAGTTGATGATGCCTTCATTATGCAGAACCGTGCAATTCCCCAGCTGATGTCATGACTGTACCCAGAGAGGGCCTGGCTGGTTGTAAGTCACATATGTTATTTTGTTTGTGTGCAATGTCTGCTGCTAAATATTCTGATGAGAGGGACTCATAGTTGCACATATGTCCTATTCGAAACCACCCATGGTTGTTAACGCCGGGGAGGAACCCAACTATGCGAAGGAAAGTCTGCTTCAACAATGCCCAAGGAAGAACACGGCCTGCCGTGGAGCTGACTTTTGGGCTCCTGAAGGCCAGATTTTGGTGTCTGGACAAGACAGGTAGAACCCTCCTCTACTCAACCAAAAAAGTGTGTAAGGTCATTGTGACCTGCTGTATGCTCCAAAACATTACCCTGCGGCCGGATATCCAATACGTTACAGATGAGGGGGAGTTAGAAATACCACCGGGTGAGGATCCTGAAATGCCAAGGGAAGATCTCAGTGATGAAGAGGAAGGTTAAGATCTGTGGGCAGATCTTATCACTCACTACTTTACTTGAGTGTTGGTATATAATGTTATGTTATAACTGTGACTGTATGAGGAACTGTGTGGTTTGAATTTTCCTGCCCAAACTCCTTGTATTGTTTTTAACCAGGTACCATGTCATCTTCATGTGGGCATTTCAGAGTTGGACACTGTCAAGTGTCTGATGCTTTTCTGACATATTAAGTGGACATGGATTGAGCCAGGTAATGTTGGTCACAGATTTAGAGTGTGTAAGTCCTGTGCCAATGCAGCTTGGACAGTGGGTTTGTGGAATTATGAAGTGCACAATTGACAGGTTTGATGTGGTGTGTTGGTCCAATTGTCTCCTGTGTATGATCATATGGCCTTGAAATATGTTCTCATCAATTGCAATCCATGATTTCTCCCTTCATGTTGTATTGACAATAATCCTGTATGACCTGTATGTAGCTGTTGATGTGTATCATCAGTGCAGGCCACAGTGCCTGTGCCATTACACTGACATAGACGTGTATCATACCACCAGATGTTTGGTCATTTCAATAGGATAGATCTATGATCAGGGACTGTTGTACTGCCCTCTGTCTGTGCATTGGTGAATCTTATGTTGGCAGACCTGGTTTTGGTAAGATAAGGCTCAAGCTGCTGACAACATTCACCAAGCTGTTAACCTATTCTACAGGATGAGGTCTGACAAAGCCCTTCCTTCTGTGATCAAGGGGATGGTACCTTGGGGCATCTAGCCTGACTCAATATGGTTCATCCATTCCTGGTTATGATATTCCAGACATTGTAACAGCCTATGTGCTGTACAGTGCAATCACATGTTTGGTGTGACCAGACACTTGTATCATTGTGTTGCTAGTATTCCGCAGAATGACACTACCTGAGACATATCCCTCCTTCCATTAACATCTTGAGTCTTCCTCATGTGCATTACATTTCAACATTTCAAATGTGGAAAAGAAGATAACAGGCAATGTGTTTGTGATAAGTGAGTTTATTGACAAAGATGCAGGAAATATTTTAGATATGCAACAGAAAAATAAAGTGGAGGAATCAGTCATGGTGGATGTAATCATATTAGTACATGCCACAACAGTTGGAGTCCAAAAGTCCATTGTTCTACAACCATAGAAAATGGGAGGTGGCTGAAGAACAGTCAACAGAGTCAATATGTAGCACACAAAGGAGTGCCTTCAGGAGGAGGTTGGTGTCTTGCCATCCATACCTCCTGGATGCATGGGTGGACGTCCTTGCTGGCGGGGGGGTTCTGCTGCTACAGAGACAGGGGTGTCTGAGGCAGGTCCTTCCCCTGACAGAGCCTCCCTTCCAGCGGCTTCCACAGATGTTGAAGGTACTAGTGTTGCTAGGCCAAAGGAAGAGGTGGGGTGTTGCTTATGGTCCATGATCAGGGTACTCCTTATCTAAGGCCAAGAGAGTGTTGGTGGCCTCTCACTTTTCCAGAGACTCATGATGGAAGTCCCTCTGCAGCTGCTTGATCTCCTTGAGTTCAGCAAGTACCTGTCCCATCATTCTGTGGGATCTTGATAGACACCCAAGACTTGGCTGATGGTGCCCTGGCCAGGACCATCCCCAGTAGCCTCATGCCGCTGGACCACAAGACACCTCCCATGCACCCTACCCACACATGCTTGTGCCCTTGGCACAGCTTGCCCCCTAAAACTGGTTTCAGGACCACTATTGTTGAATGTGTGTTGATGCGACTCTGGACCCTGGACCTGGGGGGGGGGCACAAGATGGCTGCCACTGTCCTTGGAGCACAGGCTGGGTGGCAAATGGTTGCCTGCGATGTAGATGAAACCAGCCTGGGAGTACTCGATGTGGTCATGGTAGGGCTCACTGGTGTTGTCTGACCAGATTGCGCTGATGGGCCAGAACTGTCCTCAACGCCAAGACATTCAGGAGTGTTGTCCTCACTGAGGGCTCCATCCATGGGGGTAGTGCCAGTCTCTTGAGTGGGCCCTATGTTCCCAGTGGCAGCTAGACCTGTTGATGTGAGAGATAAAATGTTACAAGTTGTATTGCGACATCTACTTCCAATAGTTTACAGTGACATTTAGCAAAGACCATGTACACATTGGATTTGCAGGTTTTCCTTATATGACAGGCACACATGCTATCAATTTTATTGAACTAACATTTAAGTAACATACCAATTCCATTTCAGTCAACCAACTGCAGACTATATGAGTTCATTAGCATTTGGGAGGATGGTCATAGACTTTCAACTTGCCAGCAGTTCAGGCAAAACTGAGGCTGGGTAGGATGTGGTTTAGATCATTTTAAGGCCTAGTTGACTGTTATGCAGGCAGACCCAGAACACTGTTGTATATCTGATTCTTGTCATCATATGGCTAGTGCATTGTGAATGTGTCTGCTGCCAATACCATTCAGAGGATGCATCTTGAGGCCTTTGATTTTTTCTTTATTTGTTTGAACACAGGTTGAGCTGTCCTTCCTGTCCACTATAGTTTCATCTTGGCTTAGCTGCTCAAGATGAATCTAGGTGGATAGCCACATCACAGAGTGTACCATGATCTGTATCTTGGTCCCACCCAGGTGGGTACACTTCATTTGTGAGTTCACAGACATATGCACAATGTCATATGACCCTGGCCTGGCTATTAGAGTTACAGAGACTAGCCCTCCTGGGATCCACAGTCATGTTATTCCAAGTACTATACACAGTATGCATAGGCCATCCTCTCCGGTGGGAACACTTCCATTACAAGTTAATGAACAATGATATTTGGACAGATGCACACTGGGCTTGTGTTTGGATTTGGGGGAGACAAAGCCTCCCGGCTTTAGCAGTCATGTCACTCCCTGTACTTCATGTACTTGTTACATATCATCCCCCCATATATGTACGCTTCATGTGTGATTTCCAAAATGAGGGTATATTTGCAAGTGTACACTGGAATGTTGTATAGAGTGACAGTAAGAGAGGTTCCTCTGAGTTGCAGCCATGTAACAACCTGTATTACACACACTATACTGATGGTTTACTCCCAGGTGAGTATACTACAATGATGATTTGGTACGCAGGTGTATTTTGGAGGAGGACTGCTTGTAGTTGGGGAGCAGTGCCTGCTGTGAGTTGCAGTCCTGTCACACTCACTACTTCACAATACCTGACAGATACCAACTCCCCCAGTGAGTACACATCATTTGAGATGTCTTCAGACCAAAAGTATAAAATTAAATAATCACACTGCAGCATAAATACATTAAAAACAAGTTAGATACTAAAGAGGTGACATTTTTTATTCCCACTCCAATCTAAACCGATTTGGGGAAGGCATTGGACACGAAAGTGGTGACATTTCTATTACCACATCAATCTAACCATATTGGAGGAAGGAGTTGGACACCAAATGGGTGACATTTACTATTCCCTTTCCAATCTAAACCAATATGAAGAAGGTGTTGGACATTAGCAGGCAGTCATTTACTATTCCCACTCCAAGCTAAGGCTATTGGAAGAAGGTGTCGGAGGATAAACAGGTGAAATTTACAATACCCATTTCAAAAAAATAATTTTACTCAGGGTAGTATAAATCAAACATGTTAAAAACATAATCAATACTCCATACACACACACAATTATATACTACACAATTAAATAAACTTTTATCTGAAAACACACTAACCAAACTACAAAGCTATATATGCATATTTAAATATTAAAATATAAAAAATCACTACTGAAAATTAATGTATTTTTTAAAATATTTAATATAATTCCTAAAGTTTAACCAATATAATGAAAAATAAAATGATAAATATAATTATATTCTTAAAAAAATATATTTTTAAGATGGAATTACAATTTTAAAACAAGAAGTGAAATATTTGTACAATTCAAAATATTTATTAAAAAAATTATAACATTTTTAAAGTTTTGCCCAAAAAATTTCTAAATATCTTACTTTATTAAAATGATTATATACTTTTCAGTTCTATATTATTTATTTTAATTTTAAAAACACATAACAAATTATATTTCTCTTAATTAATATGAATTTGAAATATACAAACATATTACTATAACAAAATACATAAATGTAACATTATTAATTTGCATTGTTTAAAATTAGTAACAACATATTGTTAAATATATTTGATTAATATAACTAAAAATTCAAATTGCAACAATTTCATACCTAAAAAAATATCTTACCAAATCACAAATAAAAAATATTTAACAGATACAGTCAAACACATTTAAATAATTTACATAATAAAACTCACAAATTATATTATATACAACAATGTTTTCTAGATTTATAATTTTTGCAACAATATTAAAAAGTAAACTAAAAACAATATTTTACCTTTGCTGTTCCTGTTCATGATAGGTTTAATATCCCTGTACTCTTGGCATGATACTTTTATATCACAATATTTTTTCTGATATTTTGTACAAACGCTGTATTAAGATAACCCAATGTTATCCTATGGGAGAGGTAGGCCTTGCAGTTGTGAAAAACAAATTAGAGTGTTTTTCTCTACCATGACGTATTAGGTAATAGTACAGTCCAGTTTTTTAAATAAACTGCACCCTACCCTTTGGGCTATTTAGTGCTCACTCTACGTGAAAAATATTTATTAAAAAAAGAGGATTTAGGCCAGACAAAAGGCTTATTTTGCTAGGTCTAAATGTCAGTTTGAAATGGCACACACAGGCTGTAGTGGCAGGCCTGAGACATGTGTATGGGCTCCTTAAGTGTGTGGCACAAGGGTGCTGCAGGCCTGCTAGTAGCACTTAATTTACAGGCCCTAGGTACGGGGTGTACCACTTTTCCTAGGGACTTAGAGGTGTATTAAATGTGGCAATTGAGTGTAAGGACATTTCAGCATGTTTAGCACTGGTTTGCAGCAGTGAAGTGTATGCAAAAAGTAATTCAGCAAAAACAGAAGGAAGACCACCCTACGGCTAGCAGGTCTTACATTATATTCATACACGCACACACACTCACACACACACATATATATATATATATATATATATATATATATATATATATATATATATATCCTCCAACACTCCCTTAGATATCAGGAGAACCAGGACACTTCCAATGTGAAAATTAAAATTTATTTCAGCACAAACATCCAACGCGTTTCGGCAACAGCCTTACTCATGGATAAGTCATTGCTGGAGTGCTCCACATAAAAACCAAGTTAATCATAAACATAAAAAACAGACAAATTCTGAATTCATTCACCATGAAACACATATTGCAGCGGCCATCTTAAAGTGCATCTATACACCAATTGCACAGTAGTTCGTAACATAGTCTTGCAAGTTGTTGATCCAATTCGACTCCAATATTTGTTCAAAATCTGTCATAAAAATTCCTTATGATATCATTAATCAGCAAATAAAATCTAATAGCAAAAGTACAAAATTATAAAATCATTCATTATAATCTTAAGGTACATTAGATATAAATATTTTCAAAATTTAAAATTTTATATATTATTTCTTATAGATCTTAAATATTCATACCCATGTCTCAATTGCTAACATTGGATCCTATAACTCCCAAGTGGGTATATAAGCATACAAAGGACTCCCTAAAATGATATCATACTACTCCAGATGTTATTCACAAATTTATCTCATATTTTGGAACTTATCTACCCAAGTGGGTAGACGTACAAGATCTTCTACTGTTAAAACCTACTAAACCCCAATAGCTCATAACTTAAATACATAAATCAAAAATATAACATATAAATCACCATCACACAAAGTGCTAATCTAATAACCGGCCGCCCTATTCCCCCAGCTCATTTGAAGAAATACATCAATTACCCTAGATGGATACTCAACTCTTCACTTGAGTTCAGCCCCACAGGTTCCAGTGTCTCAAAGTCTATTATATATTTAGACTCTAAAACACACAGCAACCTCTCTCTGTCACCACCCCTTTTACTGATCTTTACTTGGTCAATGACTACAAATTTCAACAGATTTTCATTACCAAAGTGTTGTTTGAAGAAGTGTCTAGCTACAGGGTAATTTTTGTCATAGTTCTTGATAGCTCGTCTGTGTTCCAGAGATCTTTTTTTAGCATTGTGTATTGTACTGCCCACATGCAACTTATCACATGGGCATATCAAACAATACACACAATAGGACGTATTACAGTTGTAATTACCTCTAATTACAAAGGTGTCTGCCCTTCCTGGAACACTCAATGTCTTGCAGCTATTGCTGGATTTACAGGCTTTGCATTTCATACAACAGACAAAACCCCCCACTTTGGTATTCTGTATGTATCCTTTCGAGGTTACATTATTACGACATAAACTATCCTTAAGAGATCTATTTCTCCTAAAAGTTATTTGAGGATTGTCATCGATCCAGTTGGTCAAAATAGGGTCAGTCTGTAAGATATGCCAATTCTTACTCAAAATGGAGCGTATATTATAGGACTGATTACTGTAAGTTGTAAGAAATCTAATGGAGTCATTCTCCTTTCTACTACCCATATTCGTCCCATACAGGACCTCATCTCTACTTAGAGTCTCCACTTTCCGTTTGGCTTGGTTAATAGTTTTAATCCCATAACCTCTGTTCCTAAACCTCTCACACATTATTTCACAGTCCTGTTGAAAATCAGCTGCCTCGCTACAATTTCTCCAGTAATCAGTCCTATAATATACGCTCCATTTTGAGTAAGAATTGGCATATCTTACAGACTGGCCCTATTTTGACCAACTGGATCGATGACAATCCTCAAGTAACTTTTAGGAGAAATAGATCTCTTAAGGATAGTTTATGTCGTAATGATGTAACATCGAAAGGATACATACAGAATAACAAAGTGGGGGGTTTTGTCTGTTGTATGAAATGCAAAGCCTGTAAAACCAGCAATAGCTGCAAGACATTGAGTGTTCCAGGAAGGGCAGACACCTTTGTAATTAGAGGTAATTACAACTGTAATACGTCCTATTGTGTGTATTGTTTGATATGCCCATGTGATAAGTTGTATGTGGGCAGTACAATACACAATGCTAAAAAAAGAGTTCTGGAACACAGACGAGCTATCAAGAACTATGACAAAAATTACCCTGTAGCTAGACACTTCTTCAAACAACACTTTGGTAATGAAAATCTGTTGAAATTTGTAGTCATTGACCAAGTAAAGATCAGTAAAAGGGGTGGTGACAGAGAGAGGTTGCTGCGTATTTTAGAGTCTAAATATATAATAGACTTTGAGACACTGGAACTTGTGTGGCTGAACTCAAGTGAAGAGTTGAGTATCCATCTAGGGTAATTGATGTATTTCTTCAAATGAGCTGGGGGAATAGGGCGGCCGGTTATTAGATTAGCACTTTGTGTAATGGTGATTTATATGTTATATTTTTGATTTATGTATTTAAGTTATGAGCTATTGGGGTTTAGTAGGTTTTAACAGAAGAAGATCTTGTACGTCTACCCACTTGGGTAGATAAGTTCCAAAATATGAGATAAATTTGTGAATAACATCTGGAGTAGTATGATATCATTTTAGGGAGTCCTTTGTATGCTTATATACCCACTTGGGAGTTATAGGATCCAATGTTAGCAATTGAGACATGGGTATGAATATTTAAGATCTATAAGAAATAATATATTAAATTTTAAATTTTGAAAATATTTATATCTAATGTACCTTAAGATTATAATGAATGATTTTATAATTTTGTACTTTTGCTATTAGATTATTTTTGCTGATTAATGATATCATAAGGAATTTTTATGACAGATTTTGAACAAATATTGGAGTCGAATTGGATCAACAACTTGCAAGATTATGTTACGAACTACTGTGCAATTGGTGTATAGATGCACTTTAAGATGGCCGCTGCAATATGTGTTTCATGGTGAATGAATTCAGAATTTGTCTGTTTTTTATGTTTATGATTAACTTGTTTTTTATGTGGAGCACTCCAGCAATGACTTATCCATGAGTAAGGCTGTTGCCGAAACGCGTTGGATGTTTGTGCTGAAATAAATTTAAATTTTCACATTGGAGGTGTCCTGGTTCTCCTGATATCTAAGGGAGTGTTGGAGGATATGTTAGGGCCTCTCGGAGCCCTTCCAGGACCGCTGTATGAAGCACCTGCTTTCCGGGACTTGTTTGGGAGTTATATATATATATATATATATATATATATATATATATAAAATGTGGTCTACAGTGAGAAGCACACTCTGGTTGCTGAAACTGGTGACTGGGGGAGACCAGACCTCCAGAGTAATACACCAAATCCAGAAATGGAACAACCGCACTCCAGGATCTCAAAATATCAGCATATTTATTCCACAGAAAACTGGGCTGCAAGTAAATGCAGTAGTCCCTTTTTTGGAATTGACAAATATATATCACATCCAAAAAAGGGATATATATATATATATATATAGATATATATATATATATATATATTACCTAGTGGCAGTTGCCAGTAGGTAGTTATAGTTACGACGTTCAGACCTAGTTTCCATAAAAAGGTGTTTTTTGTCTTGGCTATATCTTTGGCGCTAGTTGATGAATCTTCATGAATATTTCTAAAAAAAGGTGTGAAGCTGGGTCTTGTGCATGGAAAGTTTTGGGTAATCCTTCAAACGGGGCAGAGAATAAAAGTGGTCAGAAAAGGGTGTTTCCCATGCTAATTCCCATAGAGATTTTAAACATGCCTACAGCCCAAACCACTGGATGGAAGTACACCAAGGCTTAAGGGGCATTGCACCATTAACAACTAAGGAGGGAGGGACATGGCCACCCCCCTAGAGCTGTTAAAAGCCCTGGGAACCACCACCTTTAAAGGTCTACATTTTACAAATATGTCAGGGGTCTGCGCATACCCCCTGGAGACCCAGGGACCACCACCTCCCTGGGGCTACAATGAATAAATGTTGTTGGGGGACACAAAAACATCCCAGTTCCCTGGGCCACCACTTCCCCGGGGCTATGCATACAAACTTATATGTGGGGCCATGCAGACCCATCTGGGCCCCGGAGCCCACCACCCACCTGTGGCTATTAGCTAAAAATGATGTGAGGGTGCATGCAGACTCTCCTGAGCACTGAGGACCACCATCTCCCTGGGGCAATTATGTTTAAAAAGGAAGGAGGGGGGCTGTGTGGCCCCCAAGGCTATATATAACCCCAGGGACCACAACCTCTCTGGAGCCGGCCTGTGCAGAATAGAGGAGGGGGCACACGGTCCTCCTCCTGTAGACATATATGGCCCTGGGGGCTGTCACCCTGGGGGATGCCCACCCTTGGGAGATAGATGTTTGCTTGTGCTTGGTGGGAGCTGTCACAGCTTCCACCAAGCAAAAGCAAACATTTCGATTCCAGAGAGCAGGAGTTGTCAAAATGGTCCAGTTTTAATCACATTCCCTGCAGACATGCGGGCAGGAAAAAAGATTAAAGTATTACTCCCTCACAGAGAGAGCTCACTGCATGCAAGAGCAGTGCCGGTTCCACCAGAAGGCATGGAGCTGGCTGGACTCCCGCCATGGTCCCTGAAATTTAAAAAGAAAGAGTGAATCCTATCCCTCTGTATATATTTTAGATAAATACACAGGGCAAGTTTTATTTTGGCACAATGCTCATTTCACAAAAAGAAAACCTCAATAGGAAACACTTACAGATAAAAACAAAGCAGGTGTCTAAGTTGAAGCTTCAGTTTTGAGAAGTACTAATCATTCTAATTTATTATGAATGCTCAAGGTAAAGCAAGTGTGTTTTCTATTTCCACTGTGAAACGTTACCTGTAATCCTTAATGGAGGTGTTTGCATCCTTGATTATTCCGAGCGCAATATCTCATGTAGTGATTGTGAGGTTCTTTCTTGACATCTGCTGCTGAGACCAGAGGTCGTGTTATCCCTTAAATTAACTAGAAGTATTTAAAATGGCCTAAAAATCTTACACTTTTGGCCCCTCCCATATACATTAATGATATGCAATGTCTTACCCCCATTTTCCCACGAAGATGGACAGCTTACTAAAAGGACCCCCAGAGTGTGTTTCCTGCCTGTTTTGGAGATGGGTTCTTGATGCCCCAAAATATAATTACATCTCCACCAAACAAAGAAGCACTTTATGAGTGCTGTGGACGTGCATGGCACCAAACAAAGAAGTGCTTTATGAGTGCCACGACTGTGCATGGAACAGGGTTTGGTGATTATAGTGGGTTGGGCAAAGGCTGTGTGGCATAGGGATGAGTAGTTATAGGCATTTGGCCTCAGGCCCTTCAGCCAACTTCCACTGCAGTCAGTCAAAGGCCATGCACAGAGGTGGTTGGATTAACATAAAAGAACTAAAATGTCTTAATGTTATTTATATTAAAAACAAATACAGAAATTCACTGGAACAAAACAAAGGTTGCACAGACTTTAAACTTAGGAAATATATATATATATATTTTTAAATAGAGAAATTCACTAAAATAAAACAAAGATTAGAGGGACTTTAAAGTTGGGATCACATTTCAAACGTACATACTTATAGAAATTCAGCTGTTATAGTTATTTCAAGTAGCTATAAATTGTGCCCTAACTCACACCCCCGCAATGCACACACACACTCATATATAAATAAAAAAATATATATATGTATATATATATATATATACATATATATATATATATATATATATGTAAATTTATAGACCAATAGTTTGATAATCAATAATTTTGCTATGATCTTTTTGTAGCACAATATGATTATGCTTTCTAGTCTGACACACATCCAACATGTGGGCAGGGAGAACCAGAGGACGAGAGTGAAAATACAAAATAGCTGGTCTCCCTAAATCATGGACATGGAGAAAAAGAAAACATTTTTAAAGGGTAACAATGACAGTACCACCCCTGTATCAGTCATAGAGATACAGGTTTCAGAAAAAAGTCATGAGACCAGAAATCCGAATGGGCACTCTTAAGTGTGATGTTTAACAACTAAAAAGTCTGAACAGCTTTAAGAGACTGTGGGGCTGATTATGAGTTCATCAGATGGTTTACACCGTCCGCCGAACTTCCGAAGGGGAAGTTGCCGCCATATTGGCTACCTCCCTGCCAGCCCCATTAGTCAGTGGGCGGAAGCCTGTGTTTCTGCCCACTGGCCTAGCAGGAAACAGCCAAGAGCATTGTCTCTGGCTTGTAATTGAGCCGAGGGGAAATGATATAGAGCGCATGGTGCACCAGCACCTTTGCAATGTTCACTGTCAGCTGTCGTCATTCCCTCACCTTTATCTGCTTCTTGTATTGTGTATTACAAACTACCACTGGGTTGTTGGCTTGATCATGTTAAGTTGGGGAAGTTATGTTGGGGTGTAATGCTTACACTTATTTGGCCAAAGCTTGTTGCCTTTGAAGATTGAAAAGTATGTACACCATGTCTCTACCAAGTCTTGTGTATCTAGTGTTGCTTGATTTCATCAAGGCTTGTTTACTCAACCTCCACATGGTTCTTTGGAGCATCTATGGGACTAATTAGAAACACCTGAGCCCCTGCACGTTGTTGGACAGCTGCCTTCTCTGATTGTTAGGCAGCACTCCTGTTTTCAAGAGCCACGTGTGAAACATGACTTATCACTCATGACTGGTGTTTCTAGAGCCATGTGCTAATCATGACTTATCAGTCATGACTCATTCCTGCACAAACTATAAAAAGCCTCGCAGGCATTAGTCAGCGCTTGGTCCCGCTGCTTCTTGAAGCTGACACAGAGAGCCTGCTCCTGGGAATTCCCTGCAAAGCTTCTCTATTGTTGTGTCGAGATGGGCCACTCACCTGGAAAGCAGGATGTCTGCAGGGGCGATGGTATGCCCATCGACCTCGTGGAACACCGCTCGGCACTTGCTGGTGGAAACAGAAACCCCGGCAGGTGTCCCAAAAGAAAAGGGGGAGTGGAAGAGAAAGAGATAAAACACTGCCACATCTTGCCGGTCCAGCCAGTATCTTCGAGGGGTAGGTCGTTGTTGACAGAGTGATAGTAGAGTTAGTGCACTCAACTTCCTTGAAACTGAATCTCTCTTTCTGATATGGGCACGGTAGCAGTAGAAGAACACCGGGATGCTCCAGCACTTTTCTTGGATAATAATAACTGTTGGCACAATTACTAAAACTGCATTACCAAAAACCCAAACTGAGTACCATCAGAATAAGTACTGCGACTCTAGGGCTGGCTTCACAGAGATTCACTGTTGCACACTACAATTAGAACTGTGGTTGTACTTATCATGCACAAGAAAGACAAACAAGGGTGTTAATTATATCACATATAACTTTCCTCCATGCATAGGGTTAAACTAAATGGAAACAAAAACAATCCAAGAAATCCAAATGTCCACTCTGGGTTTAAACAGTTAGGGTGGCACAGTTTGGTTTGGTTTCACTGTGTGTGTGAAAAACCCTTCAAAAGCAAATTCCTCAAACCTGAAACACAGGCATGAATGACACAATTTAAATCCAGGAGTTATACTATTAGAGAAACAAAAGTCATGGAAATGCTCTTTTAAAATTGCACTGTCACTTTTTGTAGTACTTGAGCTCAAGCAGATTTCCTGAAGCACCTTTAGGCAAATAACTACAATAATAATATAGAATGTTCAGAAATGCATTTGTCTCTTCAAGATAAGCACTCTGCCAAAATACGAGGTCTCAAATACACCAGCTGTTCTAGGAAAGCGCAGCGCTCAAAGAACAAACTCCCTGGAGAATAATAGTCACTTAGCTGAAGTCTTTTCCGGAGTGTTGGAGGAATGCCTGGTGTCAGCTGGTATGGGAATGAAGAAAAGAATTGCCTCAAAAGTCCTGAATACGAGGATGAAAGCAGGGGCTGGACTGCCAAATCAGATGCTGAGATTAGGAAGCAAAAGAAAGCCAAGCAGGGAGGGATGATTCACTCGTCTATTTATAGCCAATCAGGCAAGCAGTTGAGTTTCCACATGTGGATGAGTCCCCACACCCAATTAGAAGCACATGTCTACACCTGTTCACATTAGCAAACAAGCATTGGTAAAACAAGCATTGATAAAACCAATTGTGTAACACAGCACAATATGTTTACTTAGAACCATGAAGGTTTAACCAAGAACAGAGATATGATTTAACCCTAATCCCTGGGCATGCTGACAGATAACGCAGGAGGCACCTTGGGGATTCCTGACATGTTTCTGGCAACAAGAGAGGAAACATATTCTTCAGCCCCTGCGTGCTGGCAGCCTTTTACATAAGCTAAGTGGAGGAAGCACACTCTGTTGAGCACATTCTTTTTTTAGATTAAGAACTTTAGTGTGTAACTAGATCACTTTATTTTCAAGAAAGAACAAAAGTTTTTAGGTTGATTGAGAAAGTGTATGGAAATGTTTAAAGCTCTGACATTCATAGTGCATCTTTACTCTGCCTTGTTGATTTATTCCAAAGTTGGGGAAGACATCAGCACACAAAGTGAGTGTTGTGAGATGAACAACCTTCATGTGTGTGTGACTTTGCTAATTACATTTGTGTCGATGTTATGATAACGATCCTCATTTTGCAGGAACTCTTTTAGTATTCTCTAGAATTGATTTTAGTGATTCCTCAAAAATAGAAAAAGCAGGCTTTCACTTGACTGTACAAATCAGTATACTTTTATACCTTTTTGGAAAGAGTTCTTTTTGAGTGTTCGTGTGCTATGAGATTTCAGTGTGAGCAACTACACCAAGAGTGATTACTCTAAGCAGTGTGAGACAGAGAGATGATCCAGGCAATGATGGTGCATTCCTGAAAGCCCGATTGAGTGGAGAGGAAGTGTGAGGAACGTGTGAGTGCTAGGTGATTAGCTGAGAAAATAAACTGTGTGCATAGATCCTGTACAAGACAACACATCAGTCATCCCTGTCCTTTCCCTTACAGTTCTGAACACTCAACAACTAACACTGACAGCGATTACCGGCACCCCAAAGCATTGGGAACCCGGATGAACCAGGCAGCAGAGACAATATCTTTCTTCTCTCTCTCATCCAAATTCCCCCACCCTTTTAGGGACACTTGCCGGACTCCCGTATTACGTTGGCAGTGCCAAGAGGTGCCCTGGAAGGACAGGGGGCATAGTCATCACCCCTGCAGACAACCTGCCTTTCAGGTGAGTGGTCAAGCTCTTACATCGGCAAATCAGACAGTGAACATTGCGAATGTGCTGGCCAGGGAGGGGCCTGTACTGCCTATGCCAACTGCATGAGCAGTGCAGGGACTCCCTTTGGGCCCCCTGCAACCCCTTCTCTGCCAGAATTTTCATAGCGGTGGTACCGCCATGAAACTGCTGACTGAGAAGGGGGCCATATTCCCCAGGGCAGCGCTGCCCTGGTAGATTAGGACCGCTGCCTCCTCCAGACTGCAGGGATCTCTGATCCTTGTGGAGCTAGCAGTTCCCTGGCGGCCCAGCCTCCACATTTCTAATGTGGTGGTCAGACCACTGCATTAGCAGTGGTATAACCGCCATCCACGAGTCTGGTGGTCTAGTGACCTCCAGACTCGTAATGAGACCCTGTGTCACCACTGTTTGATGTGCCATGCCAAAATGGCTTCACATAACAAAAAAATTGTATATTTACTCCCCATCCATACTGGATAAGAATATTCCATCTATGCTTTAGTGTGGTGGAGTAGTCTACCAGACACATATTAGGGCCCATATTTATGAAAGTTAGTGCCACCTTAGCATCATTTTTGTTTACGCTAAAGGTGAGCTAACTTAACTTCATATTTATATTTTGATGCTGGACCGTCTAGCGTCAAAATATCTGAGTTAGCGTAATTTTTAGGAAGCGCCAACCCACCTTCTGTCGAATTGCGACAATGATATGCAAGGCAGGTGTTCCCTTCCTAAAAATGATGCTCGCCCCCAGCGTCCTATTTACCTACTGATGCAAAAATGACACACACTAAGGAGGCGGACCTAAAGAATGACTCCAAGGCCAATTAGCATCAAATTTTAATGCCTGGTCAGGGCTGTTAGGCACATTTCCTTAGGGAAAAACCATGGAGTCCACCATGGTGTCACTGTTTTGGGCACGTAGAGGCCCACCCCAACCCCCAGCACCACCAATACCCACACCACAGGGACACTACAGGAGGAGGGAGCCTATCCCAGGTAAGTGTACATGCTTGTCTGTTGTGTGCCACTGGGGGCCACTTACATGGGGGCCCCTAGCTGGCAGTGGTTCTGTTGGGGTTGTCCCCAGTGGTGGACACTGGGGTTGTGGCAATGTCTCCTGTCTAAACTTAGACAGGCTTCTTTCTTTGGCTGGTTGTGCGACCAAAAATGATGCTAGGCTGACTAGCCGCATAATTTTTGCCACTAATCAGTCTAGTGTCATTTTTGGCCCACTAGCACCATTTTCCCTAAATCTATTCATCACTGGCTAGCGTCTTTTTTTTAGACACTAACCATTCCTTAGCCCCATTGTGCGTCTTTTTTAAAATATGATGCACAACTGGTGCTAGAGAATGGCATTAGCTCGCTGTAAAATTTATGAAGCACAACTGCGCTGGCACAGTTGTGCGTCATTTTTCATAATTATTGGCCTAGGTGTTTCAGTCTTCCTTGTGTAATCACTTTTTCATCAACCCCAACTTATTTTAGAATTAAATGTAGTATATGTGGTCTCTCATTAACACAATGGTTCTGAATGAGAAATTCAAACATTTTTGGCCTCATTATGAGCTTGGCAGTTTCACTGCGGGACAGCCAAACTCGCAAGGAGGACGCTACCCCCATGGAGGTTGTGTCTTCCCTGCCCTATTATAATGTTCCTACTGGTCTGACCGGTGGGAACATAGCAATCATGCATTCCGGCGAGTCAGACCGGTATGGACAGTGCCTTGAGATAGCACTCAGCTCCCTTAAAGGAGCCCAGAGCTATCTCGCAGCACAGAGGGGGCTGACCAGCATGCTAGAAATGTGCACTGTCTGCAAAGCAGACAATGCGCATTCCAGGGGCGCTGGGCAGGAGGGCCCCTGCACTGCCCATGCCATCACCACCAGCTATTCCACATTGGTGAAACCGCTATGGAAAGGCTGATGGTGAGGGGAGCTGTAATCAGCCAGGCGGCACTGTGTTTAGCACCGTCTTAGCTAAGTACAACTGTGACCGCCTTTATGCCCTAGGGAACCATCTTTCTGGTGGGTATGGCAATCTCCTGGTGAGTCTGCCCACCAGAGGTTGTAATTGTGCGGTCAGACCGCCTGGACTACAATGGTCTTACCATCAACACGAGTGTGGCAGTCCTAGGACCACTACACTCGTGATGAGGCCCATTGTCTTTATTTTCTGCTTTGACATGTTTTTATGGACGTATACATATTATAGGCTTTGACAAGATGGCTCAGTCAGTAAAACTCTCAACACTGACTTCATGGGGTTTAGCAACTCACACATTTGACCACTAACAAGGTTGATTCAGCTTTCTATTTTTTCAAGATCATACATTGTTTAATACTAAATTAGGTAATGGATTATTCTGTTATTTGCAACATTCAGGAATGCAGAAGTTTTGAGAAAATACAGTATTTAAGGAAAGTGAGCTAATGTTTCAAATCAGCTTTTCTCCATGAGAGACACGTGGACTGGCTGTACTTTACACCGGGCAATTTCCTGGTGGGCTGACAGGGTGGAGCCGGGTTTTACTACTGGTGGTGGCTAGTTTTGTTGCTGAGGGCTGAGTTGGCTGCGTTTTTTGCCTGCAGCACTACGAAGCCTTAAAATAATGCAAAACAAATGGTTTTAAAGTTTGCCAAACAGACCACTCTTGTTAAAAAAACTGTATAACCACGAGCAGCACTGACCTTCAAAGAGTAAGGAAGGTGAGAAGCCTGCTGCTGCTTGGTTCAAAGTATGCTAACAAATCTTCAATTCAAAACTGTGTATTTCTTTTCTATGGGACAGTTGCAATCCATTTCAGTATATTATGTTAAATTATAAAAAAGAATTTTGATTTTTTTTAGAAATGATTCTAATGATGAACTTAGAAACATCCATGCTTGTCTACCAATGCCATGACAAGGATGCTATTATTGAATCACCAGAAAAGTCAGTTGTCTTTTGCACCTATAAGTGTCATAGAGTTTCTATAGATTGAGTGACAGCATAGTATGTTTGTTTACACCATGAACTGATGTTCTTGAAGGTGCTGTTATCTGGTGATGAAGTTAAGGGGGGCACTGAGAAAAAGGTTATTGCCTAGGATCAAGTGGAATACTTGATGTGGTGAAGTGGAATACTAGATTGATGCAAGGTTTCTTGACATGATTATTTCTTCTATTCTTCCATTTTATATCAGATTTAATGTTTTGTATTCATTTGAAGTGCTAAATCAGTACACTGTGCTAAACACAAGGCACGTTTCACAAGATTGGTGGTGGTAGTGTTTGTGGAGGATGATATTTTAATGCACAAATTACAATGAAAACCAGAGCACCCACTCTTCTTCAGTTCATTGAGATCATTTGCTCCACGTCGCTACAAGTATGTATTCGTTGTCATCCAGTTAATTCATTCACCCATCTAACTATTAATTGATTCATTTTTTGAGTCTTTCAACCATGTCGCAAATCTCCATCTTTCCATCCATTCAATGATTGGACAAGCTATTGTAAAGAAAAGTATGTTGCAAAACACACCATATTTGCAATTTGTTTCAAACATTTCTTGGGTGAGAACCCTGCTAAATCCACCCAGGGTTGGTCTGACAAAATGTGCCAGGGTTGCGTTTGGTTCCCAGTTTGACTCCCAGTACGACCCTGAGGTGAGGGATATGTACAAGGAGTGTGTCTAAGAAATAACCTGCGTGTGTTTTGTCGCTGCAAAGTGAGCGAGTTGCACTACAAAGGAATTATGTCATCACTCAAACTGGCCGCAAGTCTTGAACAGTGAAGTTTTTTTTCTCATCCAAGTGAGGTGCACACACACACACACACACACCAAGCACTTCGAAACAGTGGCAGTCGAGGAGATTGATAAACGATGCCTTCAGTCTCTTGCATGCACCCAATCTGTCACTTTCTTTGCAGAAGCCAAAACCCGTCTTTGTTAACAGAACAGTTTAATAATTAAGTGCTCTATCACCGTGTCAAGAGGGAGCGGAAAGGGCACGGCTGCATTAAAGTATTATGACCTCATTCTATCACTGTGAAGGAAATTGATATCTAGGCACAAATATTTAATCAGATTCTGCAAACTGCATATCTTAATTTTCTTCTCACTTAAATTTTGTGGGATGAAAAGTTTTTTTGCCTTTTGTAGTGAAAATTAACTTTGTAAACGAAAGTAAATGATCTATAGCCCTCGATACCGAATGAGCTTTAAATTAAAGATCCCTGAACAAACAAACACCTGTTGCACAGCGATCGATAATTGCAATTAGTGTCATGTTTTTGGAACCAGGTAAAACCAGACATTCCGATTTTTACCCCAATAAATTTTGGCAGGTAGAAAGACGTAACTGAAATTAATATGTGGGAAACGGCCCATAAAAATAGGCAGATTAAGATTGTGGTGCGGTATGCCGCTAGATATTGTCTAAGGGCTGACGTTTCGCAGGTGATATTTATCACACCTGTTAAATCACTAATCTTGGCCTATTAGTTTTAATGGTTGTGACAAATATCCTGTGAATAGGTTTGTCCCGGATCCATAAACCCAGATTACAAGTGACCAAGAGGGGTTGTTAATGAGTATCATACCCAATAAAATGTGATACCCTGGGGTTCTTTATATTGTGTGAAAATTATCATCTATTGCGAGCTGAACCCTCAAATCCAGGGTACAAAATGCACCTAGCTATGACTTCCTCACCAAAATCAGTTATTCCTGGCTTTATTTGACCTTTTCCCACTCTTCCCAGCAGGTTTGTTCTGCAAATATTTAAGATAGGGTGCAGACTTTCATCGACCCAGGAAAGATGTGGTATTTTTAACGAATTTAAAAAAAAGTACTTCATGTGAAGTTTCCCGATTTCCTAGGACTGCATCTACAAATATTATTGACTCCAATGTTAGGTGTGTTAAATATTCGTCTTCAGATGTAAATTCCCAATCCCAAGGGCAGGTGATTTTTGTTGTGCAATGCAAACTGCGTTTGTGAAGTGACAGTGAGTGAATGCACCCACCAGCAGAAGGATGTCTGACAGGGCCATGGCACTGCCTTTTTCCCTTCAAAAGGGCTGCCTTGAGGAGGCGGACTGAAAGTGTGGCACCTTTTTTTGGTGCACTTTCTGTGTGCCTCCCAAGGGCATGTTTGCCTTTACACCTGTGTTCCTAATACTGCACAGCTGCAGAGAAAAAGTGATTCCTCATTTGTATTGGGACACACCCCTATGCAAATGAGGGAACAACCTCTCACAATAGGGAACTCACAGAACTTTATCAGTATTACTGAAAGGGGTGCACAATCGTCTGTGGCTCCTTCTGTAATACCATTGTGCCTCGGGGTGTACACAAACCAAACACAAATGCCCATTGTGTTTCTGGGGCACAATATAGCCTTTTAGCCCACCATAGCAGCAATACTAGCATTTAAAGCCTGCTCCGGCATAAAATGCCAAAGGTATGGGCCTTTAACAAGCTAGTGGGCCTTTAATAGGCAGGTATAGTCCGCTACAGTGGGCAATAAGGCTATTAAGGTATTGGCCTACAAAAGTCATCACCTGTAAGGCCTCACTTAAATAAACACATTACAATTCCTTTGCAGCTCGGGCTGGGCATTGTGCACATGCACACTTCCTTTTGCTGATTCTGTTATTTAATTAATGAGGTCACAGTGAAAGTGGGGAAATTACTCTCAGTGTTCACCCAAACTATTTGGGATTTCAGGGCCTTCACAATAAATTAATTCCACTCATTAGGCAAGGAAGAGGTGTCTTTCAATTAGGGGAATGGATTGCTTTCCTGAAGATATACGTCATATCAACTGAAGCAGGTATCTTCTATGTTAAGAAGAGGCCACCGCTGTGTTCATCTTCCTCACAAGGTATAAAGAGCACCAGTTTCACATTCCGCAAGGTAAGTGAGGCAAGGCTTGCACAGCAATCAGCAAGTCTTGTAAATTATCACCTTCACATTTCAAGCACATTAATGTAAGTGTCCGGCATGAATAGGGAGGAGATAGGCCTTTTATGTTTTACTTTCATTTTAAAGTGCAGATGTCTTGAACAAATGGCAGTTCCCTTGCAGCAGTTAGTAAATGACAGTTGACAACCACAGTTCACGTTCAGCAAAGTAACAGACAAGTGCACATTGGATGAATTCAAAAACAATACAGCTGACACACATTTGTCCAGTGGACACACCTGCAAATCACATCATAAAACACACCCTTTCACAGACCACAATCCTGTGCATCTCCATTGGAAGACAAAGAACACCGACCACCTTTTAATTTTCCATGGATCAGGCACCCCTTTTTCACCAACCCATTTAACACCTTGCACACACATTTGTCCACTCACTCCCTATTGCTCTTACCCTGTTAAGTAAGCACCTGTCACCCACTTTAGTTGTCCACCATGTCATATGCCAAAAATCCCTGTTTCTCTGAAAATGAGTTGAGAGTCATAGTGGATGAAATCAAAAGAGTTTAGCTACAATTGTTTGGAGCCCAAGTACAGCATACTACTATTAGTAGGAAAATAGAACAAAGGATTATCGACAGAGTGAATGATGTAGGCACCAGCCTGTGCACAAAGGAGGACATTAGGAAGAGGTGGAACAGCCTGAGGGTCAAGGTGCATTCCCTGGCCTCCAGACTACAGATGGAGGATAACAAGACTGTCAGTGGCCAACCCAGTGACTACTAAGACTCTTTCCCTGGGAGGAGAAGGTCTTGGCCATCCTGCATCCTGAGGGCTTGACAGAAATGCCTGGTGGAGGGGAATCTGGTAAGCTACAACACAAATACTGTAGCAAAACTGCAATGTCCTTTATGCTCGCAGCTTAGCTTTTGCCACTATGTTGTTCATGTACTTTACCAACATTTAATAGCCAGAGTATCTTAGATGTAACACTGTCATTGTGTATTGGACCCAACATCACAGCTACCGAGGCCCATCACATGCCATAAGTTGAAATGGTGCCTGTAAGTCTTTAAATGCCAAAAAACCATCCCAAGAATCATGGGATGTCTCAACATGTAAATGTATGCTCAGACCTAAATGCAGTCTCCCTACAGATGAGTAATACCCAATCTTTGTCAAGTGTGTGAAGTAGAGGGAGTGACCTGACTGCGACTCCCAGGAGGCCCTGTGTCTGTAATTCCAACCACCAGTCCAGTGGTCACTTGCCCACATACCCCTGTTTGTTAACTCTCAATTGAAGTGTACTCAGGTGGGAGAATACCAGTTGTCAAGTGTGTGAAGTAGAGGGAGTGACCTGACTGCAACTCCCAGAAGGCCACGTGTTTGTAATTCCAACCACCAGCCCAGTGGTCACTTGCCCAAATCTACATGTTTGTAAACTTTCAATTGAAGTTTACTCACCTGTGAGTGAGCAATATACATATCATGCTCAACACAAAGTTATGCCTGTCTACCTAGCTCCCTCTTGACCTGATATCCCAAGATTAAACTACTGAGGACATGAATGACACCTTACCAATTGTGGACACAACGTAATCTTAAGGCCACATGTTGCGTCACCAGATTGGAAGCAGCAGCTACAAACGCATTGACACAGCACTGAGCCTGGGATAACTGATGTCAGTAGGCTTGCTAAATCAATGAGCAGGGTAATAGGTTAGTCTGCAAATGACTCCAAAAGTGTGTGGTCATGTCCCTGTACTTATCAGCATATGTGCTTTACTCTTGTGTTGTGTTTACAATTACAACGTTTGTTGCTGGTGTTTCTGAAATGTGTGTGACACAACCATTTTGGCAAAAAATTGATTTGTAACCTTTTGATTTGTCTCTTGCATCCATAAGGGTCAACACCCAGAAGAAGAAAAGTATTTGGAGAGCCATCCCCTGGAAGGTACAGAGCTTGGGGATCCGTAGTCGGCAGAGCACCCACTGTTGCAAGAGTTGGGAGGACTTGAGATGCTGGGCCCGGAATATCACAGAGGTTCATCTAGGGCTATCCTCCCAATGTGGGCAGGGTACACATCGGAGCCTGACCTCCCCAGTTTTGTGCATTCTGGCAGTGGCCTACCCTGAGCTTGATGGGCATTTGAGGGGAGCACAGCAGCTACACGGGTGAGTCCTGGACATATTCATGCCTGTTACATTGCCAAGTTGATGTGTTAGAGTCTGCCATCTTCTCCTGAAGATTGGAGATGGGCCATGTGTGACACACAAGATGAGTGATTGTATATGTAGGTGTGGTAGCTGGTGCATACTGATGTGCCTTGCCTGTTGGCCCAGTGACCTAGGTTACAACAAAGTATAGTCCACAACCAATTACCCCTCCAGGGCCAAAACATGACTGACTACAGTGATCTATCATATGTTGTGGGTGTCATTTTTACCCAACTGTCCACTTGTTTTCAGTGTGTCAGCCCAAACAACATGGAGTAATAGATCACTGTACTAATCCATGTGTCTGCTCAGTGAGTCTATTGGCATCTCTCCCCCCAGGCCACTTGTCTTCAGTGTGTGATGAGTGCTGGTGCCTCATTACTGTATGTCATGTGAAGGTTGCCATCATTTATGTCACAGAACATACAGTGCCCTTTTGGGTGCAGTCACAGATCAATACTTTCCCTTGGTATGTAGTGATTGTCCAGTAAATGATTTTGGTGACATCACTGTGTAGTGTAGCCATTTTAAGTATATCTCCATGCACGTTAGTTTAACTTACTAGGCCACTGTGCACTTTGCCCTAGATATATTTTATTCAGCTTCACATTTTTTTACGGTCTTGTTTTAATTTCTTCTATCACACTGTTGAGCTTAGTTCAGCACTGTGTTCTCAAATAATGCATTCTTGATCGCCCTGTGCTTCAGTCAAAGCTACAGTCTGGTACATTGCCAGTAAACATGGTAGAAGTTTAGTCTCCAGCATTCATAGAAAATACACATCCTTACATAGGGACATTTTCTTAGAACATCTGCGTGTTACTTATAAAAACACTTTCTAGTCCTAGTACACGTCAAGAGGGAGATTCCAGCCAGGGAACCACAACTGTATGCTGAATACCCCGTTGCACATGCTGATGCAGATTACAGGCCTTTGCTCAGGTATGAGGGTCGATGTCCTCTCAGGGGAACCTGAAAGGCAGGCTTAGAGCTTAACATGCAGTGCTCGAAATATAACTTAGAGAGAGAATAATCTAGCGGCACTATGATAGCCTTATTCTTCTGCTTCACTCTCATCGTTACTATTTTAATATTATTGTGTTGTGTAGTTCTGGTTATTGCGGCTCACCGTTTGTTATCCAAAATGCAGTTGTTTTATTAAACCAATACTTAAAACTTATACTGCCTCTATTGTCATTCATATATGAGACCGCACTGTGTATGAGAGAACCAGTTGAGACCTGAGTGAGCACGACTTCCCTGAGAAGTACTGAGATGTCATGCGCTCGGCTGCCCAATTGTCTCTGCCATTTGGGAGAGATGAGGCACTGCTAGTTAGCTGGAGCAAAACCTGGATTTTGAGTGACAAGCATCATCTACCGTGGGCTAGACTCAGTCCCCCACATCGTGGACAATCTTGTTACTCAAAATCCAGAAGTCTCATTAAGATAATGAGAGCCCACGTGACATGGCACCTGTAGGAAAGTACCATCTTGCCTGGCATGTTACCCCCATTTTTCACTGTATATATGTTGTTTTAGTTGTATGTGTCACTGGGACCCTGGTAACCCAGGGCCCCAGTGCTCATAAGTGTGCCTGAATGTGTTACCTGTGTAGTGACTAACTGTCTCACTGAGGCTCTGCTAATCAGAACCTCAGTGGTTATGCTCTCTCATTTCTTTCCAAATTGTCACTAACAGGCTAGTGACCATTTTTACCAATTTACATTGGCTTACTGGAACACCCTTATAATTCCCTAGTATATGGTACTGAGGTACCCTGGGTATTGGGGTTCCAGGAGATCCCTATGGGCTGCAGCATTTCTTTTGCCACCCATAGGGAGCTCTGACAATTCTTACACAGGCCTGCCACTGCAGCCTGAGTGAAATAACGTCCACGTTATTTCACAGCCATTTTACACTGCAATTAAGTAACTTATAAGTCACCTATATGTCTAACCTTTACCTGGTAAAGGTTAGGTGCAAAGTTACTTAGTGTGTGGGCACCCTGGCACTAGCCAAGGTGCCCCCACATTGTTCAGAGCCAATTCACTGAACTTTGTGAGTGCGGGGACACCATTACACGAGTGCACTACATATAGGTCACTACCTATATGTAGCTTCACAATGGTAACTCCGAAAATGGCCATGTAACATGTCTATGATCATGGAATTGCCCCCTCTATGCCATCCTGGCATAGTTGGCACAATCCCATGATCCCAGTGGTCTGTAGCACAGACCCTGGTACTGCCAAACTGCCCTTCCTGGGGTTTCACTGCAGCTGCTGCCAACCCCTCAGACAGGCATCTGCCCTCCTGGGGTCCAGCCAGGCCTGGCCCAGGATGGCAGAACAAAAAACTTCCTCTGAGAGAGGGTGTGACACCCTCTCCCTTTGGAAAATGGTGTGAAGGCAGGGGAGGAGTAGCCTCCCCCAGCCTCTGGAAATGCTTTGTTGGGCACAGAGGTGCCCAATTCTGCATAAGCCAGTCTACACCGGTTCAGGGACCCCTTAGCCCCTGCTCTGGCGCAAAACTGGACAAAGGAAAGGGGAGTGACCACTCCCCTGACCTGCACCTCCCCTGGGAGGTGTCCAGAGCTCCTCCAGTGTGCTCCAGACCTCTGCCATCTTGGAAACAGAGGTGCTGCTGGCACACTGGACTGCTCTGAGTGGCCAGTGCCATCAGGTGACGTCAGAGACTCCTGCTGATAGGCTCCTTCAGGTGTTAGTAGCCTATCCTCTCTCCTAGGTAGCCAAACCCTCTTTTCTGGCTATTTAGGGTCTCTGTCTCTGGGGAAACTTCAGATAACAAATGCAAGAGCTCATCCGAGTTCCTCTGCATCTCCCTCTTCACCTTCTGATAAGGAATCGACTGCTGACCGCGCTGGAAGCCTGCAAACCTGCAACATAGTAGCAAAGACGACTACTGCAACTCTGTAACGCTGATCCTGCCGCCTTCTCGACTGTTTTCCTGCTTGTGCATGCTGTGGGGGTAGCCTGCCTCCTCTCTGCACCAGAAGCTCCGAAGAAATCTCCCGTGGGTCGACGGAATCTTCCCCCTGCAACCGCAGCCACCAAAAAGCTGCATTACCGGTCCATTGGGTCTCCTCTCAGCACGACGAGCGAGGTCCCTCGAATCCAGCGACTCTGTCCAAGTGACCCCCACAGTCCAGTGACTCTTCAGTCCAAGTTTGGTGGAGGTAAGTCCTTGCCTCACCTCGCTGGGCTGCATTGCTGGGAACCACGACTTTGCAGCTACTCCGGCCCCTGTGCACTTCCGGCGGAAATCCTTTGTGCACAGCCAAGCCGGGGTCCACGGCACTCTAACCTGCATTGCACGACTTTCTAAGTTGGTCTCCGGCGACGTGGGACTCCTTTGTGCAACTTCGGCAAGCACCGTTTCACACATCCTTGTAGTGCCTGTTTCTGGCACTTCTCCGGGTGCTACCTGCTTCAGTGAGGGCTCTTTGTCTTGCTCGACATCCCCTCTCTCTTCAGGTCCAATTTGCGACCTCCTGGTCTCTCCTGGGCCCCAGCAGCGTCCAAAAACGCCAAACGCACGATTTGCAACTAGCAAGGCTTGTTGGCGTCTTTCTGGCAGGAAAACACATCTGCACGACTCTCCAAGGCGAGAGGAATCCGTCCACCAAAGGTGAAGTCTTTAGCCCTTTTTGTTCCTACAGAAACCTCAGCTTCTTCTGTCCAGAAGAAGCTTCTTTGCACCCGCAGCTGGCATTTCCTGGGCATCTGCCCATCTCCGACTTACTTGTGACTTTTGGACTTGGTCCCCTTGTTCCACAGGTACCCTAGATTGGAAATCCACAGTTGTTGCATTGCTGGTTTGTGTCTTTCCTGCATTATTCCTCTAACACGACTTCTTTGTCCTTAGGGGAACTTTAGTGCACTTTGCACTCACTTTTCAGGGTCTTGGGGAGGGTTATTTTTCTAACTCTCACTATTTTCTAATAGTCCCAGCGACCCTCTACAAGGTCACATAGGTTTGGGGTCCATTCGTGGTTTGCATTCCACTTTTGGAGTATATGGTTTGCATTGCCCCTATCCCTATGTTTCCCCATTGCATCCTATTGTAACTATACATTGTTTGCACTGTTTTCTAAGACTATACTGCATATTTTTGCTATTGTGTATATATATCTTGTGTATATTTCCTAGCCTCTCACTGAGGGTACACTCTAAGATACTTTGGCATATTGTCATAAAAATAAAGTACCTTTATTTTTAGTATAACTGTGTATTGTGTTTTCTTATGATATTGTGCATATGACACTAAGTGGTACTGTAGTAGCTTCACACGTCTCCTAGTTCAGCCTAAGCTGCTCTGCTAAGCTACCATTATCTATCAGCCTAAGCTGCTAGACACCCTATACACTAATAAGGGATAACTGGGCCTGGTGCAAGGTGCAAGTACCCCTTGGTACTCACTACAAGCCAGTCCAGCCTCCTACGTTGGTTGTGCAGTGGTGGGATAAGTGCTTGAGACTACTTACCACTCTTGTCATTGTAGTTTTCATAAGAGAAAAATATACAAAACAAGGTCAGTGTATACACATAGCCAAAAAGTTTTGCATTTTCTCTTTTCACTCTTTTCTAAGTGCTGAAAAGTACTTCTAAACTTTCAAAAAGTTCTTAAAAGTTAAAAAAGTTTTTTTCTGTCTTTCCAAAAAGTTCTGAAAACTTTTTTCTTTTTTTTTCTATCACTTTAACTCTCTCTAAAAAATGTCTGGCACAGGCCAAAATGTTGATCTGTCCAAACTTGCATATGACAACCTTAGCTGGAAAAGAGTCTTTGTATAGAGAGAGGTTTGAGTGTAGGGAAAATCCTTCCTTGGAACTGTTACTTAACATGCTTAGAGAACAGGATAAGGCCATAGGTGCCTCATCTGTTGAAAAAGTACCTAATAGTTCCCAATCTGATTCAGGGACTCCCCCAGGAAAAGATTCAGGAAAGAAACTTCCTAGCCTGCCCATTACTAGACAATCTAGCATAGATGGTAATGATGATGAGCCACACCATATAAATAGTGTTGTCTCACATCATAGCAAAAGCATTTATTCTCACCATACTGGTAGTAATGTTTCTGTTAACCAAGCTGTTAGGGTGGCTTCTGTAAGGGACAGGTCTCCTTCTGTTCATTCCCATCATAGCTCTGTTTCTTGGAATGTCCCTCCCACCAACCCTGATGACAGAATGTTAGAGAGGGAACTCAATAAGTTGAGGGTGGAACAAACCAGACTGAAGCTTAAAAAGCAACAGCTGGATTTGGATAGACAGTCTTTTGAATTAGAGAAGGAAAGACAGAAGTTGGGTTTAGATACCCATGGCGGCAGCAGCAGTATTCCCCATAGTCATCCTGCAAAAGAGCATGATTCCAGGAATCTGCACAAGATAGTTCCCCCTTATAAGGAGGGGGATGACATTAACAAGTGGTTTGCTGCACTTGAGAGGGCCTGTGTTGTACAGGATGTCCCTCAAAGGCAGTGGGCTGCTATCCTATGGCTATCATTTAGTGGAAAAGGTAGGGATAGGCTCCTTACTGTGAAAGAAAATGATGCTAATAATTTCCAAGTTCTTAAGAATGCACTCCTGGATGGTTATGGCTTAACCACTGAACAGTACAGGATAAAGTTCAGAGAGACCAAAAAGGAGTCTTCACAAGACTGGGTTGATTTCATTGACCATTCAGTGAAGGCCTTGGAGGGGTGGTTACATGGCAGTAAAGTTACTGATTATGACAGCCTGTATAACCTAATCCTGAGAGAGCATATTCTTAATAATTGTGTGTCTGATTTGTTGCACCAGTACTTGGTGGACTCTGATCTGACCTCTCCCCAAGAATTGGAAAGAAGGCAGACAAATGGGTCAGAACAAGAGTGAACAGAAAAGTTCATACAGTGGGTGACAAAGATGGCAACAAAAAGAAGGATGGTAAGTCTTCTGACAAGGGTGGGGACAAATCTAAAAATGAGTCTTCATCAGGCCCACAAAAACACTCTGGTGGGGGTGGTGGGTCCAAATCCTCCTTTAATCAGAACAAGGAAAAGAAACCATGGTGCTATTTATGTAAAATAAAAGGCCATTGGACAACAGATCCCAGTTGTCCAAAGAAAGGCACCACTGCTCCTATCACTACAACCCCTACTGCTACACCTAGTGTCCCTACTAATAGCAGTGGTGGTGGGAGCAAACCTACTAATTGCCAATCCAAGGGAGTAGCTGGGCTCACTTTTGGTAACTTAGTTGGGGTTGGTCTGATTAGGGAGACCACAGAGGCTACTTTAGTCTCTGAAGGGGCTATTGATTTAGCCACTTTGGTTGCTTGCCCCCATAACTTGGAGAAGTACAAGCAACTAACCCTAATAAATGGTGTTGAGGTCCAGGCCTACAGGGACACAGGTGCCAGTGTCACAATGGTGATTGAGAAACTGGTGCACCCTGAACAACACATACTTGGACACCAGTACCAAGTAACCGATGCTCACAACATAACACAAAGCCACCCCATGGCTGTTGTAAATCTCAACTGGGCGGGGGTAACTGGTCCAAAGAAAGTTGTGGTAGCTTCAGATTTACCTGTAGACTGTCTATTAGGGAATGATTTGGAGACATCAGCTTGGTCAGATGTGGAGTTGGAGGCCCATGCAGCAATGCTGGGCATCCCAGGGCATATTTTTGCTTTGACAAGGGCTTGGGCCAAAAAGCAAAAAGGACAGGAAAGCTTGGATCCTGGAACAATGGACCAAGTGCTCCCTAAAGCTAGGGCTAGTAGAAGCAAACCACTTCCTACTATCCCTCCCTCTACAGTGGATTCAACTTCTGAGGAAGAAGAATTCCCTCCCTGTGCAGAACCTACACCAGAGGAGCTGGAAGCAGACACTGCTGAGCTTTTGGGTGAAGGGGGGCCTGCCAGAGAGGAGCTGAGTGTGGCACAGCAAACCTGTCCCACATTAGAGGGTCTCAGACAGCAAGCTGTCAAACAGGCTAATGGGGATATCAGTGACTCTCACAGAGTTTACTGGGAGGACAACCTCTTGTACACTGAGCATAGGGATCCTAAACCTGGAGCTGCCAGGAGATTAGTGATTCCTCAGGAGTACAGAAAGTTCCTCCTAACACTGGCACATGACATTCCCTTAGCTGGGCACCTAGGACAAATGAAAACTTGGGACAGGCTTGTTCCCCTGTTTCATTGGCCTAGGATGTCTGAGGACACAAAGGAATTTTGTAAGTCCTGTGAAACCTGTCAAGCCAGTGGCAAGACAGGTGGCACCCCAAAGGCACCCCTTATTCCACTGCCTGTGGTTGGGGTTCCCTTTGAAAGGGTAGGGGTTGACATAGTTGGCCCCCTTGACCCTCCTACTGCTTCAGGCAATAGGTTTATCTTGGTGGTAGTGGACCATGCCACAAGATATCCTGAAGCTATTCCTTTAAGGACCACTACAGCACCTGCAGTGGCAAAGGCCCTCCTGGGAATATTTTCCAGGGTGGGCTTCCCAAAGGAAGTGGTATCAGACAGGGGAAGCAATTTCATGTCTGCATACTTAAAGGCCATGTGGAAGGAGTGTGGTGTAACGTACAAGTTCACAACACCCTATCATCCACAAACAAATGGACTGGTGGGGAGATTTAATAAAACTCTCAAAGGCATGATTATGGGTCCCCCTGAAAAACTCCGCAGGAGATGGGATATCCTTCTACCATGCCTCCTTTTTGCCTACAGGGAGGTACCCCAGAAAGGAGTGGGCTTCAGCCCCTTTGAACTTCTTTTTGGACACCCTGTTAGGGGTCCACTCACACTTGTAAAGGAGGGTTGGGAACAACCTTTAAAAGCTCCTAAGCAGGATATTGTGGATTATGTACTTGGCCTCAGATCAAGGATGGCTGAGTACATGAAAAAGGCCAGTAAAAACCTTCAGGCCAGCCAAGAGCTCCAGAAGCAATGGCATGATCAGAAGGCTGTTTTGGTTCAGTACCAACCAGGGCAGAAAGTGTGGGTCTTGGAGCCTGTGGCCCCAAGAGCACTCCAAGATAAATGGAGTGGACCCCACACAATTGTTGAAAAGAAGGGTGAAGTCACCTACTTGGTTGACTTAGGCACTGCCAGGAGTCCCCTTAGGGTGCTCCATGTCAACCGCCTGAAACCCTACTATGACAGGGCTGATCTCACCCTGCTCATGGCAACTGATGAGGGACAGGAAGAAGACAGTGATCCTCTACCTGATCTCTTCTCTTCCACAGAACAAGATGCTCTTGTGGAAGGTGTAGTTTTGGCAGATTGTCTTACTGCTGAGCAGAAAGACCATTGCATAAATCTCCTAGGCCAATTTTCAGAACTCTTCTCTACTGTGCCAGGCACCACTTCTTGGTGTGAGCACACTATAGATACTGGAGACAGTTTACCTGTCAAAAGTAAGATCCATAGGCAGCCTGACCATGTCAGGGACTGCATAAAGCAAGAAGTTCAGAAAATGTTGGAACTAGGAGTGGTTGAGCACTCTGACAGTCCATGGGCTTCTCCTGTGGTACTGGTACCAAAACCCAATTCTAAAGATGGAAAGAAGGAAATGCGGTTTTGTGTAGACTATAGAGGTCTCAACTTGGTAACCAAAACTGATGCTCACCCTATACCCAGGGCAGATGAGCTTATAGATACACTGGCATCTGCCAAGTATCTAAGCACTTTTGATTTGACTGCAGGGTATTGGCAGATCAAATTATCAGAAGATGCTAAACCTAAGACTGCATTTTCTACCATTGGAGGACATTACCAGTTTACTGTAATGCCTTTTGGTTTGAAAAATGCACCTGCCACTTTTCAGAGGTTGGTGAACACAGTCCTGCAAGGGCTGGAAGCTTTCAGTGCAGCATATTTGGACGATATAGCTGTCTTTAGCTCCAGCTGGGATGATCACCTGGTCCACCTATGGAAAGTTTTGGAGGCCCTGCAAAAGGCAGGCCTCACTATCAAGGCTTCAACAGTGCCAGATAGGGCAGGGTAAGGTGGTTTATCTGGGACACCTTGTTGGTGGGGAACAGATTGCACCACTTCAGGGGAAAATCCAAACAATTATTGATTGGGTTCCCCCTACCACTCAGACTCAGGTAAGAGCCTTCCTAGGCCTCACTGGGTATTACAGGAGGTTCATTAAGAACTATGGCTCCATTGCAGCCCCTCTTAATGACCTCACATCCAAGAAAATGCCTAAAAAGGTATTATGGACAGCAAACTGTCAGAAAGCTTTTGAGGAGCTGAAGCAGGCCATGTGCTCTGCACCTGTCCTGAAAAGCCCTTGTTACTCTAAAAAATTCTATGTCCAGACTGATGCATCTGAATTAGGAGTAGGGGCAGTCCTATCACAACTTAATTTTGAGGGCCAGGATCAACCTGTTGCTTTTATTAGTAGGAGGTTGACCCCTAGAGAAAAGCGTTGGTCTGCCATTGAGAGGGAGGCCTTTGCTGTGGTCTGGGCTCTGAAGAAGTTGAGGCCATACCTGTTTGGCACTCACTTCATTGTTCAGACAGACCACAAACCTCTACTTTGGCTAAAACAAATGAAAGGTGAAAATCCTAAATTGTTGAGGTGGTCCATATCCCTACAGGGAGTGGACTATACAGTGGAACATAGACCTGGGAGTAGCCACTCCAATGCAGATGGACTCTCCAGATATTTCCACTTAGACAATGAAGACTCATCAGGTCATGGCTAGTCTTATTGTCCTTCGTTTGGGGGGGGGTTGTGTAGGAAAGTACCATCTTGCCTGGCATGTTACCCCCATTTTTCACTGTATATATGTTGTTTTAGTTGTATGTGTCACTGGGACCCTGGTAACCCAGGGCCCCAGTGCTCATAAATGTGTGCCTGAATGTGTTACCTGTGTAGTGACTAACTGTCTCACTGAGGCTCTGCTAATCAGAACCTCAGTGGTTATGCTCTCTCATTTCTTTCCAAATTGTCACTAACAGGCTAGTGACCATTTTTACCAATTTACATTGGCTTACTGGAACACCCTTATAATTCCCTAGTATATGGTACTGAGGTACCCAGGGTATTGGGGTTCCAGGAGATCCCTATGGGCTGCAGCATTTCTTTTGCCACCCATAGGGAGCTCTGACAATTCTTACACAGGCCTGCCACTGCAGCCTGAGTGAAATAACGTCCACGTTATTTCACAGCCATTTTACACTGCACTTAAGTAACTTATAAGTCACCTATATGTCTAACCTTTACCTGGTAAAGGTTAGGTGCAAAGTTACTTAGTGTGTGGGCACCCTGGCACTAGCCAAGGTGCCCCCACATTGGTCAGAGCCAATTCACTGAACTTTGTGAGTGCGGGGACACCATTACACGCGTGCACTACATATAGGTCACTACCTATATGTAGCTTCACAATGGTAACTCCGAAAATGGCCATGTAACATGTCTATGATCATGGAATTGCCCCCTCTATGCCATCCTGGCATAGTTGGCACAATCCCATGATCCCAGTGGTCTGTAGCACAGACCCTGGTACTGCCAAACTGCCCTTCCTGGGGTTTCACTGCAGCTGCTGCTGCTGCCAACCCCTCAGACAGGCATCTGTCCTCCTGGGGTCCAGCCAGGCCTGGCCCAGGATGGCAGAACAAAAAACTTCCTCTGAGAGAGGGTGTGACACCCTCTCCCTTTGGAAAATGGTGTGAAGGCAGGGGAGGAGTAGCCTCCCCCAGCCTCTGGAAATGCTTTGTTGGGCACAGAGGTGCCCAATTCTGCATAAGCCAGTCTACACCGGTTCAGGGACCCCTTAGCCCCTGCTCTGGCGCGAAACTGGACAAAGGAAAGGGGAGTGACCACTCCCCTGACCTGCACCTCCCCTGGGAGGTGTCCAGAGCTCCTCCAGTGTTCTCCAGACCTCTGCCATCTTGGAAACAGAGGTGCTGCTGGCACACTGGACTGCTCTGAGTGGCCAGTGCCATCAGGTGACGTCAGAGACTCCTGCTGATAGGCTCCTTCAGGTGTTAGTAGCCTATCCTCTCTCCTAGGTAGCCAAACCCTCTTTTCTGGCTATTTAGGGTCTCTGCCTCTGGGGAAACTTCAGATAATGAATGCAAGAGCTCATCCGAGTTCCTCTGCATCTCCCTCTTCACCTTCTGATAAGGAATCGACTGCTGACCGCGCTGGAAGCCTGCAAACCTGCAACATAGTAGCAAAGGCGACTACTGCAACTCTGTAACGCTGATCCTGCCGCCTTCTCGACTGTTTTCCTGCTTGTGCATGCTGTGGGGGTAGCCTGCCTCCTCTCTGCACCAGAAGCTCCGAAGAAATCTCCCGTGGGTCGACGGATCTTCCCCCTGCAACCGCAGGCACCAAAAAGCTGCATTACCGGTCCCTTGGGTCTCCTCTCAGCACGACGAGCGAGGTCCCTCGAATCCAGCGACTCTGTCCAAGTGACCCCCACAGTCCAGTGACTCTTCAGTCCAAGTTTGGTGGAGGTGAGTCCTTGCCTCACCTCGCTGGGCTGCATTGCTGGGAACCGCGACTTTGCAGCTACTCCGGCCCCTGTGCACTTCCGGCGGAAATCCTTTGTGCACAGCCAAGCCGGGGTCCACGGCACTCTAACCTGCATTGTACGACTTTCTAAGTTGGTCTCCGGCGACGTGGGACTCCTTTGTGAAACTTCGGCGAGCACCATTTCACGCATCCTCGTAGTGCCTGTTTCTGGCACTTCTCCGGGTGCTACCTGCTTCAGTGAGGGCTCTTTGTCTTGCTCGACGTCCCCTCTCTCTTCAGGTCCAATTTACTACCTCCTGGTCCCTCCTGGGTCCCAGCAACGTCCAAAAATGCCAAACGCACGATTTGCAACTAGCAAGGCTTGTTGGCCTTCTTTCCGGTGGGAAAACACTTCTGCACGACTTTCCTAGGCGAGAGCGATCCGTCCACCAAAGGGGAAGTCTCTAGCCCTTTTCGTTCCTGCAGAAACCTCAGCTTCTTCTGTCCAGTAGAAGCTTCTTTGCACCCGCAGCTGGCATTTCCTGGGCATCTGCCCATCTCCGACTTACTTGTGACTTTTGGACTTGGTCCCCTTGTTTCACAGGTACCCTAGATTGGAAATCCACAGTTGTTGCATTGCTGGTTTGTGTCTTTCCTGCATTATTCCTCTAACACGACTTCTTTGTCCTTAGGGGAACTTTAGTGCACTTTGCACTCACTTTTCAGGGTCTTGGGAGGGTTATTTTTCTAACTCTCACTATTTTCTAATAGTCCCAGCGACCCTCTACAAGGTCACATAGGTTTGGGGTCCATTCGTGGTTCGCATTCCACTTTTGGAGTATATGGTTTGCGTTGCCCCTATCCCTATGTTTCCCCTTTGCATCCTATTGTAACTATACATTGTTTGCACTGTTTTCTAAGACTATACTGCATATTTTTGCTATTGTGTATATATATCTTGTGTATATTTCCTAGCCTCTCACTGAGGGTACACTCTAAGATACTTTGGCATATTGTCATAAAAATAAAGTACCTTTATTTTTAGTATAACTGTGTATTGTGTTTTCTTATGATATTGTGCATATGACACTAAGTGGTACTGTAGTAGCTTCACACGTCTCCTAGTTCAGCCTAAGCTGCTCTGCTAAGCTACCATTATCTATCAGCCTAAGCTGCTAGACACCCTATACACTAATAAGGGATAACTGGGCCTGGTGCAAGGTGCAAGTACCCCTTGGTACTCACTACAAGCCAGTCCAGCCTCCTACAGCACCGCCAACGTTTGGTCAGGCTCTAATTTTCGGGTCCACCGGAATATCTCAGTCTCATTATATATAATGACACCTCAGTTCCGTATACGGAGACGTCTGTGGTGCTGAGGATTTCCACCACAGCCGCATAGGTAATCCTATTTTAGCTGGTGGTTGTTCAAGCTTGAACTTTAAAAGGAAAAAAACCATCTTGGTGTGCCTTCTCTGAACTCTTAGTGCTTCTATGATGGCGAATCCCCAGGTTGTACAAATAGCTCTTAACATGAGACAACCTCTCACAACGCACTTACTAGCACATGGCCTTACGGCCCAGGGAGGTCCAGTCACGTTTGTGGTGGCCTCCCATGCAGCCTATAGAACAGAGCTTTTTTACTCATGGGTCACATTTCCAGCAGTTGATGGGAACACAAATACATTTCATACATATACAGTTGCGAACGCGCCTGGACAATACAGGGCGTACACATACTTAGAGATACCTCTATCTTATCAAGAACATAATAATTGGCTTGATGGTGCCCTACCCCATACAATATTACCAGTAAGGTTAGGTCCACTAAGTAATGACGGTCCTACCTGGCCTTTATTGGCCACATATACACCACATCCTGCGGTTGCGAATTTGGCATTAACTGAGGTTCGACGCTTCTACATTGAGTTAACATCAATATATAGAAGATTAGTACAATTTGTAATGCAAACTTTAAATACAAACCCAGCGCGTGCTGCTCGAGCACAACCACATGCAGTTACACCATTTAAAAATCCAGTGACTGTACATTCAATTATGGGTAAAGTCCCGGCCAAACAAGAGGAAACTCCATTTTGGCTAGCACAAAAAATGAATACCCTGGAGGCAGTATTTCCCCATACGGGACCTCAGGATAAACATAGAATATTGACTATGTGCTTGCCCTTTGGAATGGTCCCTACAGTTGAACACTGTAACACATGGGGCACTGTATTTGCCGCGCTCTATACGACGGCACACAGTACACTGACACTTGCCAACCTACCGGAAGTGCTTAAACAAATTCAAGATGAATATGGGGCTGCTCCGGTCCTAGATTTGGGAATGCAACTGATGGGAAATGTTGCCACAGTTTCTTCAATCATCCTAAGTAACCTTAAAGGGGAAGCAGTTGCACTCGCAGTGCACATGCGGCTCCGTTACGTTCTGCAACAAGATCAGGAACGAGAGCTGCCTTAAATAATAGCAGAAACTTATTCAAGTACCGGTCGAGATAGCCTAGGGGCTAGACCACAAAATCCTCAAATTCAGGGTAAAATTAATAAAGATAATACTAAACAGCAACCTGAGGGTACTAAGAAACGCTGAGAGAAAAAACAACAAACACCTAAAAAAGAAAGGGGAGAATCTCCACGAGTGGAGACCCCACAGAATAGATATAATCTCAGGAATAGAGAGAATATAAAAACGCCTGATAGATATCAATATACTGATACACTCCAATCTCGTTCCTTTCAGGAATCATCGGAAAAGAGAAATGAGAAAGGTGGGCGATCAGAGCGGAGAACAGAGTACGTGAAACCGAGACAGGAATCACAACGCTCTTCGAAGGTTTCTGTTAAAAAGGAAGAGAAACCTGTACAACAAAAACAACAATTTAAAAAGAAAAAAGTGGCAGCTGTCTCAGTTCGACATGCCACTCAGGAAGAGGGTTCTCTTGAAGAACAAGAACTGGGCTCTAACACTGCTAGACAGCGCAGCAGAGGTCACAATAGTTCGCCGGAATCTTCTAGAGCATATGGAGGTGAAAGCAAATGATGACTTTATACAAGTAGAAACAGTGGAAATGCGTGTCTCTGAACCCAATAGGGTGCATAAAGTAACACTACAACTGGAAGGAGACATTGAACGCACTATACACGCAATCTTTTGGGACTGTGTAGTTAAAATATATGACATCTTGTTGGCCGAACAAGATCGGCCGCCTGATTTTGTCCACACCTGCCCGTATGGAGAAGAGGTTATAAAACCTTCCTTCTCGCCCCTTGTTCCAGAGGAACCCACTGAGCCTTATTCTATAGAATGGGCTCTAGCACAAGCACCTGTGATATATAGAAATCACGTAGGGTGGGATAAGGACTCTCCATACCATGTCATTCCCATTAAAAGTGAACCTTAGCCACAACCGCAGTATCCCATAAAACATGAAGCAAGGGCACCGGTGAGAGAGATACTTATGCAATTAGAATACCAGGGTGTGATTGAACCCTGTGTCTCACCGATGAATAACCCTTTATTCCCTGTAGCTAAGCCAGATCATTCATTCATAATAGTCTTAGACTACAGACATTTAAACGTACATACACGTACATATACTATACAAAACTCACATAGCACTGCACTAATGAGCAACATAGTGCAGAAAAAATACAAAACAACTTTAGATATCTCAAATGGGTTCTTCTGCCAGAATATAGCGCCTAAAAGCAGAGACTTAACAAGCTTTAGCGCATTAGGCTCCCAGAAGATTTTTGGGTGTTTACCCCAGGGGTACAAGAACAGCCCAGGACTGTTTGCGGCTCGTGTGACTGCTATTTTACACGAGATAGATCCTGAAGCATTGTCATATGTGGACAATATATATCTCACAGATGACGAGTTACTAAAACATTTAAGACGGGTAGCCCGCATTGTTGTATGGTTTGCCGAACTTGGCTACAAATTTAACTTTAAAAAGTCAAAAATCATCTTCCTCAGCGTCCTGTTTTTGGGATATGAGCTGTTGAGTGAAGGGAAGAGCCTAGCGCCACAAATACGATTAAAAAACTTCAACCGTTGTTGGGCTTTCTAAATTTTGGCAGAACATACATTCCTGATCATACAACACGCATAAAACCATTATATGACTTAATACGTCCCGATTTCTCAAGTAAATTCTGGATGGTTGAACATACATGCACTCGTCGAGATTTACAGACAGATATGCTAGCAGCAAAACATTTACACACAAGGGACAATAAAACACATTTCGTCATCAGGGTAATAGCTGGGGCCATCTGTTTCACTTATGTTACATTTAATAAAGGTGAGACAGTCCCAGCTGCTGAACAACGCTTTGCACCCACGGAGAAAATTCTCACTGCTGTGCAGATGGCTGTTAATACCGAAAGACCTCTTGCCCAAGGAAAGCGCATTATTGTCGTTTCTCCTATTCCAGCCCTAGAGGCTGTTACAAAAGCTAGCATTCCGAACGCGAAAGCACTTCATCCACGATGGATTCAATGGGCTACGTCTCTAACAGCCACTGATGTAGACTACATTTACGACCCAAAATTAAAAACTCAAGAATTTCTACAATATGAAGTAGAATATCCAGTACCAGCAGACACCTTGCCTATTGATCAATATCATACAGTCATGTACACCGATGGCTCTGCTCAACCAGCGATTGGAACTAAACATCAATATTCTGCTGCATGCACAGTCGTAAGTGGCTATATGGAGGGGGAGGAATTCTGTCCCCAACATACCTTTACACAGACCTTGGGGGATTGTACAGCACAATTGGCTGAGCTAAAAGCTCTACTGATGGCACTAGAATTTACGGATCCGACACAGTTCACACTGATTGTTTGTGATTCATATTATTGCGTCCAGTCCTTTAATGAATATCTGCATTACTGGCGCTTGAATGGGTTCAGAGATTCAAAAGGCAACACCATAAAACACGGACTCCTGTGAGGGAAGGTAGTGGACCTGAGAGAGACGCTACCCAAAGTCCATGTTGTGCATACACTTGGATACCAGCGCCTTGGAATACATGTTGCTGGAAATACTTTGGCTGATGAAGCTGCAAAGTCAGCAGTGGCAGTTGCCACTGTAGCTGCAGTGACTCGTTCGAGTTCCAAACCAGACACAGACATAATGGCTGCCATAAAAGCTACGGTTGATGGCACGCCTTATCCTAAAGGATTTCCTAATAAATATCAATACTTGATGGGAGGTATGCTGAACGCTGAAGTTAAAATTCAAGGCGTAGGCGTGCGCGACATCCCCAAAAAGATGTAAGACCTCAATTGATTAAAGCAGCACATGAGGTGGTGGCATCTGCACATGCTGGTGTGGCGGCTACAATTTCACTCTTGCAGGCCCGTTATTGGTGGCCCGGTCTCTATAAAGAGACTAAGCAGTATGTCCTTTGTTGTGACATCTGTCAACAAATTAAAGTCTCCACGGCCAAGCGCCCGCCGCAGACACCCCTCTTAATTTCCAATTAACCATTACAATGTGTGTACTTGGACCATTGCGGTCCATTAATACCTGATAGTGCATACAAATACATATTAGTCACTGTCGATTCCTGCTCCAGATTTGTGTGAGTGTGGCCACAGCGCTCGGCTGACGCTCGGACTGTTATTCAAGATTTGCAAGTCTTTGTCGGTACATATGCAGTTACGGCATTTCATTCGGACCAGGGCCCTGCTTTTGCCTCAAGTGCATTCAGGGACACCATGGCTTTGTTGGGGGTCCAACTCTAGTACTCGTCTCCATTTCATCCCGAGGGAAATAGTGTTGTGGAGTGCTTAAACCGCAATTTAAAGCAATCCTTAACGGCCAGAGTCCTAAGTACGGGTCGTAGTTGGCTAACCCACCTATATGGAGTTCAGAGAGCACTAAATAACCTGCCTAGAAGGTCCCTGGGGGGTCGTACTTCATACGAGTGCCTATTTGGAACACAAATGTTTGTTCTGGATCTTGATGGTCCTGGCGTGGAGGCAGCAGAACCACCTTTAAACCTAAATGATTGTCTCACTGTATTACAGGAATTACAGCAGTTCCGTGAAGATAACTCTTCTAACAGTGCTGCCTCCACAGGAATTAAGGATGTGCCAGTAACATCTACTGGCTTGATTCCCAGGGTTGGGGATCTGGTACGTGAAAAGGTCACAGTGAAAAAAGAATTTGGCCCTTCTTATCAAGCACCAGTCCCTGTCTTGGGGATACACGGTGCCAGAACTGTTATTCTACCACCGTTGCCAGGTGCCAAAGAAAATCGTTTTGTTTCCATTGAAAATGTCAAACTACAACATGTGGCCGATTCTGCACAGCCGACCAAGAGGAACGTCCAGTAGTTCCCGAATCCCTCTCACTACTTGAGAAGACATTCCGCTTCAAGTTGTTTATACCAACGCTGATACCTCTCCGAGCTTGGGGAGGGTGGATGATGATCTTGCATTAGTTCCACCAACAACAAGCAATTTAGAAACATTTGATCAAGTCACTACTACTACTAGCCAGACGGATGGTGCTGTCTATAGTGTACCACCACAGGAAACACCAACTCCACCGTTGGCCACGGCTACGCCATTTGCACAAACAGCCTCTGGTTACTTTGCCGACTACAACAACGGTCTATCGGACTTGTTTGCCTCTTCGACAGCTGATCTGTCAGGTGCACGTAACCTGTTACATTGGCTAAAAGAAACATATTTCATTTTTCCATGGAACTATGTATGGCGTTCTTTGACTGTCCTAGCCTTTCTGCTTTGGATTGGTTTTGTCATTACTTTTTTCTTGTTAATACATGGTCATTTTCTTCCCAAGAGATCAGCGGTTGAACAGGTGGAGGAGGTTTTGAAACCACATTTTTCATCACATAAGATTCGAAGAGACTTGTCTTTTGTGAACATTTCTACAGTACCAATTCCTGATGGGATTGTGTGGGACAAAGTAGTGTTTGATATATATGGTCCCACTGAAATTATTCAAGTACAGTATGTGTTAAAATTATCCATGAATTATATATTCATACCAGGCATTGTATCTGATGATTGGGATGTGAAAACAGTTGATTCTATGATGACAGAATTGAAATTATTATTCTGTCTATGAAAATGAAGATGTTTACCAGTTTAAAGAAAATCATGGTGATATGTTTTGCTATAATTATTATGGGCACCACTTCATACATAGAGCGAGCAGTCCAAAAATGATATTTAATTACACGCAATGGGAACTTTGTCCAACTCCCCTGCAAGGGAGTTCAAAAACTTATACTGAAAAGTTTGCGTATTTTTCTGGGCATCGTAAAAAAAATGCTGAGTCATATTATTTTAAGGTAACTCCTACTAAGGATATACATATGTTATTGGCCAACACGAAATGTATATATTCGGACTCCTTTGTTTCCCAGTTATCAATTGAAGGTTATGAATATTGGTCAAAATATGTTGATTTGAAAAGTGTTTGGGGAACAAAAAATTGGCAGACCAAGGGTAAAGAAACATTGTTTAGAGCATGTCTCATCTCTGTTCATATTCTCTTTTTAAATGAAACGGTACAACAAACAAGTTGTTTAGGCTTAGCCACAATTAGAGAATTAAACATGCCCATTATACCTGCCCCTGCAAAATTTGATAACTGGCAAAAGTACACAAATGCAACTATCAATGAGCTCAATGAGTGGGTCCAGAATGGTGCGTTCAATGCTTCACTGACACGTCCAGGCGGGTGGTTATTGTGGCCAATAGATACCAACGGTGTCATCAACGTTTTGTCACCTCCTCTGGGGTTTCCGAACGAGTAGGTCAGACCCTCGCTATATATCACCAGAACATGCTGACATAATTACAACATATAGTGTAGGAAAATTGTGCCAACAGTGGCTAAAATCATCCTCACTAGATGCAGTTAAGACACACCTCAGTCTCCTGTCTAACAACACTGTCTTACAAGATTTCTTGTCAGGCCCAAAGATACCACGTAGGAAGCATTTCTTCTATGAGGTATACAATAAAATATGGAAACTTTCCCAACAGGAGGCTGCAGCCCGGTTAAGGCATATAGATCAGGAAAATTTGAAAAAGGCATTAGCTGTTGTGGATAATGGGATTCACACCTTGTCCGACCGGATATATACAATTAACAACATTGTTTCTTCTGCTATAGACATTATACGATCTGATATGTCTTCTTTATATCATAGACAGAGTCAGACCAGATCCATTATGCAGTTGGGTTGAACACTTCAGACTTTGAAGGCGGGTCGCGTTCCGTGGCAGCACATCAGTGCCAGGGAAATATTTTTTTCCTTTAATTTGACGCGGCAACAACAACTAATGGCTAAGAAGGAAGCGACTTATGTCATGCTTAACAATGAAAAGATAGAAAGACTGCCTTTTACCGTGGCCGAGATTCCTTCGGCAGAGTGGTTGATACACGGGGTTATTAATCTGCCTATTTCTACATTACAATTCACTTCTTGTTTGAAACACATTCCTGTAGGCAGATATGAAAAGTTGGGAGATAGTTACATCCATGAGGTGTGGGAGCTTCCCTTCTTGAAAAAATGCCTCAATGGCATGCAAGAGGTCTTTCTTAGCGGTAGTGAATGCGAGACTTCCATCAGCCATTCGATGATTTCTAAGCAGCTGTCTTTGCATGGGGCGTGTAATGCCTCGGTTGCGAACTTGGCTTGCTATTTGAAGGGAGATCCAGTCTCCTTGATTAAACACACTTTCCAGGTGCTTTCAAACGGCAGCTAAGTCCTCCTCAATAGTGAAGACTGTTGTGGCATGCGGGCCGGAATAGTTTACGTTGTTTCGGTCTCTAAGGTCGTTACATGCTGCGGGAATGTGTTGTTTCCCCCCACTAAATTTAGGGAGGTAGCTGATATCTGGTCTCACATTGCTACTTCCAGGGTGAATTTTGACAAGTAAAGTAGACTGAAGGCTTTATTGTTTCAGAAGCATGTGGCCCTTACATCTGCACGCAAGACCTACGCACTTCAAGTGGCAAGGTCGTCGGCAGAAATACAGTCCCTGTTAAATACGAACTTTCCAAGACACTTTGGTGAACCGGTGGGACGTATATTTGATGCTTCCAGCACGGCTGGATTAGCAAATTTTTTCAAAGCTTTTGGTATTGGTTTTGTTGACACCTTTTCCTCTATATTCGGTTTGATACCTTCAGCTATTCACTCAATTTTCGGAAGCATTTTTGGGGGATTTCCAATAACTTTGGCTTTATTAGCCGACATTTTGCTGTTGCTGTTGTTTTTCCGCAATGGCTGTCCCGCCGCAACAAGGACAAGTGAAGGCACTCCCATTAGCGCAGCTGTGTCGTGAACGCATGATGCAGCAGTTTGGAGCAACACTCTTGGAACATTTGGGGTGTGACTGGTCTCTGTCATTCAGACCGGTTTTGGATTGTGTGCAGCCCGTATTTCGGTGCCGTTGGTGCTCTTTTGAACATGCACTAGAAGTTTGTCTTTCACAGCAACGCCCCTCAGTGATTGATGCTGATCTGTTGATGTTCTCGTTGAGGGTTCATTACCAGACATGCAGACTGCGGCTGCGTTTGCTAAGAGAAGCTGATTACGAGCTGCCCTTCCAGGAGGAAGTTCCCATCAACTCGTTAATGGGCACTGCACGGGATGCCGCCTTGGTTGATACTGGGGCTATGGAATACACGTGCTCCTTTGTCGTTTTTGGCGTGGACTTACCTGTTATGTCATCTGCCGAAGTGGATGATCTCATCCGTTCCATCTCAAGTTATTAATTCGGAACTGTTTAAAATAAAAGTTTTTTTTTACAATTTGGCACTAAGCCGCATGCTCACTTATAAATTGTCAAGTAGTATGCTTTTTGTGAACTCTTAACTTGTCAAAATTAAGTAGTGTTTTAAATATATTTTAGGTTAGGTTAGGGTTTAAGCTTTGGTTTAAACCACTTTCTACCGACAAGGGGAGGGTGTAGTGTAGCCATTTTAAGTATGGCTCCATACACGTTATTTTAACATACTAGGTCGCTGTGCACTTTGCCCTAGATGTATTTTATTCAGCTTTGCACTGTTATTTTACAATAACCAGTTTTTACGGTCTTGTTTTAATTTCTTCTATCACACTGTTTAGCTTAGTTCAGCACTGTGTTCTCAAATAATGCATTCTTGATCGCCCTGTGCTTCAGTCAAGGCTACAGTCTGGTACATTGCCGGTAAACGTGGTAGAAGTTTAGTCTCCAGCATTCGTAGAAAATCCACATCCTTACGTAGGGACATTTTCTTAGAACATCTGCGTGTTAGTTATAAAAACACTTTCTAGTCCTAGTACACGTCAAGAGGGAGATTCCAGCCAGGGAACCACAACAATTTGCTGAATGCCTTGTTGCAGATGCTGATGCAGATTACAGGCCTTTGCTCAGGTATGAGGGTCGATGTCCACCCGGGGGAACCTGAAAGGCAGGCTTAGAGCTTAACATGCTGTGCTCGAAATATAACTTAGAGAGAGAATAATCTAGTGGCACTATGATAGCCTTATTCTTGTGCTTCACTCTCATCGTTACTATTTTAATATTATTGTGTTGGGTAGTTGTGGTTATTGCGGTTCACGCTTTGTTATCCAAAATGCAGTTGTTTTATTAAACCAATGCTTAAAACTTATACTGCCTCTATTGTCATTTATATATGAGACCGCACTGTGTATGAGAGAACCGGTTGTGACCTGAGTGACCACGACTTCCCTGAGAAGTACTGAGATGTCATGCCCTCGGCTGCCCAATTGTCTCTACCATTTGGAAGAGATGAGTCACTGCTAGTTAGCCGGAGCAAAAACACGGATTTGGAGTGACAAGCATCATCTACTGTGGGCTAGACTCAGTCCCCCACATCGTGGATGATCTTGATGCTCAAAATCCAGTAGTCGCGTTAAGATAATGAGAGCCTACACGACAACTGTTGCCATCATTCCTTGTGCCTACATGTTAGCATGTATACCTTTCACTTTTGCCATATCATTTTCACTGCTGTTTTATGCATGGTCTATATGACTTTATGGGATGATGTTTGATTTCCTCACATATGTGTGCATGTCAACATGCTTTTGGAATTGTACATATGTGATGAGGCTAAAGTACAAGTGGTGCCACAAACAAGATTGTGTCACCATTGATTGGAAGCTCACAGATACTCTCACCCATCTTTCTGTGTAATTTGGCATGTACAACTGCAGAAGCAAAGAATGGCAAGACAGGTAAGGCTACAGTTTGTACCCACAATGTGAATCCCCATGCCATTGAGGTAGAATCATTTAGCAACATGCTTAGCACATGTTAAATGATGAAGGTTCATTACTTAAGTGTTTACATGCATTAGGGAGTGACTTGCAGTAATGTTAAGGGCCTTCTACAGGTGCATGAGAATCTGTGCGCCTCTACAACATTCAATTAACTATTGGCTTCTACTGATGCAATCAGAGTGTGGTATTATTGTCAGGAGTAGCAATCAAGATAGGTGATTTCCCTGGGGCTACCTGATTCTTTGTTGCGTGGATTTTGTAGACACATCTCCCTGACATTTTGCCCAACTTGTCTCCAGTGTACGTTTCTGTGTAGGATGTGTTATCTAGCTAAGCAACATTAGTACAAACTCCAGGAGTCCATTTAATTTAGACAATGTACACATAGTGAAGTGACCATTTTTTTCCAGTGTGACATGGGTGTTTCCATGGTACCTTCTTCAGGCTACTGTACTTCTTTCAGCAAGATGGCTGGATTATTTGGCCACCATTACTTCATGATGTGGCATTTGTTATGTGAAGATAAGCTACATGAAGGACCTTGTGTGGAATCTGTAGAATTGAACTTGGTATTGCCCTACTCTTGTGTGACAACAGGTAACTGAGGGATGCTACATGAGGCAAACCATTGAAGGTGATGAGGTCTCCTAATTGTCCAATGGGTACTGTGCTTGTACAACTTCACTCATGCAATTGGAGTTGTCTTTAATTCTGAATTTCCTGTGGGTAGCTGTTGACAGTTCATGTGGCATACATGCATATGGTGTGGCAAATGTTGGAGCCACTTTGCTGAAGCTTGTCGCTACTGTCTGTCCTTGTAATGTTTGCGAATCATAGCTGTTGTTCAAGTGTGTCCAGGCACATGCAGTGACCCTATTTGTCTTTGTAATTTTAGCATCATCCCAGGCGAGCAGAGGAGACAGGGTGGAACCAAGTTGGGAAGCAGCTGGCCGTGGTATCTCCAGTCATGAGACAACTGACAAGGAGGGACCTAGTGGCCCAAAGGGTGAGGGGAGTGCCACAGAGAACACATGATCCACATAATTATCTTCAGATTCTTCTTCCGGTGGCCACTCCCTAGTAGTGGCAAACCCATCAGGACCTGCTCCTGTTCCTTTCTTGTCCACCACCCCCAGTTCCATCGCTACCCTCCCTGTTGCACCCTAAAACCCCACACACAGCAACCATTCCCACATTACACAGCACCTCCACCTCACAAACCCCCAAGAAAGCAAATGTCTACACTCACACACACAACACACACTACCCAAACTCAATCATTCCTCACATATGTACACTCCAGCAGCATCAACACCCACAGATAAGACAACCTCTCCCTCAACCTCCCAAACCCTAATCCCCTTCTGCAGATCCTATCCATTTTCCTAAAGAAAGATTTCTATCCATCCTTGCCCTTACCCTTGTGATCCCTACCCCCTCCCAAAACCAAGAGAACCCCACCCACATCCCAACCCATCCCTTTCACATCTGCTCCTCCTGTAAGCAGCCATACCCCTCCCACCCTGAAAAAGAAGGCCACCTCTCCAAAGGTGAAGACCACCCTTCCCAAACCCACCCATCCCACATCCAAACCCACCCCACCCAAGAATGATCCCTGAGGTGCCTGCATCCCCACTTGATGCCCCTTCCTGTGGAGGTTTTTTGGCAGTGATAAGCATCAAGCTGGTGCACAATACTGTGCAGAGACTATCTAATGGACTGGCCAATGCCCTTTAATTCTCATTGTTCTTGAGTTAATAAACTCAAGGTGTTTTTCTGGGTAAACATTTGGCATTACCTTTCTTCCTTTTTGTTGTTTCTGAGTAATTTGTGCTATATGCCTCCAGTTGTGTGTGATTCACCCTGATTGCTGCTTCATTTGCTGTGATTGGCAAGATCTGACTTTGGGGGCAGTGCTGGTGTCACCCAAGACAAGGGAAGATGTTCAGTGTATGGATATGTGGGTGGTAATCCAATTAGGGTAGAACTGCACTGTGTTTTGTTTGATATGGTAAGGATTTTGGGCCAGATGTAGCAAAAAGCAAAATTGCGACTTGCAATTTGCGAGTCCATCCGACTCGCAAATTGCAAGTCGCAATTTGCTATGCAGTACGGTGTCTCAGACACCGACTGCGACTCGCAATGGGGTCGCAATGACCCACCTCATGAATATTCATGAGGTGGGTCGCAAATTGCAGCCCCATTGCGAGTATAGGCACTCGCTAACATGGAGGCCTGCTGACGTCAGCAGACCTCCATGTTCGCGACCTGCTTTTAAATAAAGCAGTTTTTTTTTTTTGAAGTGTAGCCCGTTTTCCTGACAGGAAAACGAGCTGCACTGCAAAAAAAACGAAACCTTTTGTTTCGGTATTTTTTCAGGGCAGGGAGTGGTCCCTTGGACCACTCCCTGCCCTGAAAAAATATTTTGGGGTCCAGTCACAAACTGGAAGGGGTCCCATGGGGACCCCTTCCAATTTGCGAGTGGGTTACCATCCACTTGAAGTGGATGATAGCTGCGATGCCATTTGCGACCGCATACGCGGTCGCAAATGGTATTGCATCCCACAGCGACTCGCAAATAGGAAGGGAACACCCCTTCCTATTTGCGAGTCGCAAATGCATATTGCGAGTCGGTAACAACTCGCAATGTGCATTTCTGCATGCCAAACCCACGTTTGCGACTCGCAAATGGCGAATTTCGCCGTTTGCGACTCGCAAACGGGTTGCTACATGTGGCCCTTTATCTTAACTTTACCAATGTCACATGTATTGAGTTAGATCTGTCCACACCGATGTCGATTGGACATCATGTGTGCAAGCTAGGGTTTTGTTTGTCCACACATGGAGGGTGTTCAATTGTGCTACCTTCCTATACATTTGACTGACCATGTGTCCATTTTCATGTGTGTACCTTCCAGATACTTCATCCACATGTGTGGCCCATGCTGTTGCTATTGTATTGTTTTCTTAACTTGCACTAACACATTTGACAGATTGGCATATCACTTGGCTCTACTATTGGCTGTCCCTAAAATACATGAAAGCACAGTTCCTGTGCAAATAGTGTTTTTGAGGCATGTGCAAAGTGAAATGTGTTCCAGGGCAGCCTCCTTCCTGGAGTGCCCCTGATGCCCCTATTAATATTGTGCAGGATTGCTTACATTGTGAGTTTTGGATATTTGTCTCACAAAATAGTGTGCATCCCATTGACCTTCCATTGTCTTGCAATATAGGAGATATGTGTGGGTCCATTACAGGGATGTTGCATGGAAAATCTGTTTGGGTTGAATGATACATCCATACATATGTGTCTTCACTGTCTCAACAGGCCATGACATGTGAACAAAGTGAGGGTGTTTGTTTAATTAGGTGTGATGTTGATGTAGTGTTGCTGCTGTGTGACACAATGTTCTGTCCACTATACTGTCCCAGAAACTGGGATGAGTAGACAAGTTTTTTTGTGGAGTGTGGTGGTGCAGTGTCAGTGACCTGGCCAAAGGTGGCATCATGTGGCTGTGTATGGGTCATTTGTTGTGTTGATGCAGATATGCTAATTAGAAATTATTAATAAATGCTATGATTTACAAAAGTTGATAGAGAAATTAATCGTAGGGAAAACATTAATGTGCATGTTTGAAAATGTGCCTACAGGGTATGTCTGCCACTTATACGAACTTGTACTAACAGAGCCCTAGAAATTTGTGAAATAATGAAATTGTATAAGAATAATGTAGTAATATGTCATATTGAGATGTATAACGTATGTTTTGCATTATATTGTAGAATTAACTTAGCCGAAGTTGTGGCCTAGTTTCCAGGCCTCACACAGAAGCTGAATTTCTAGCGCACTGCAGACAAGCTGGTGCATTGAACTGTCCCTTAACTGCATACGTTCTTAAAATCTGCTTAGCTAGAATTTTTGCAATGTACTGATGAACAGGAGATGAGGGACTAGGAAAAGTAACAAGTTTGATGTAAGACAGACTTGATGTACTTTCCCAGGACTTGAACAATAGAAGCACTGACTGGAGAAGAAAATGCTACATTTTCGATACCCGATGAGCCGGATGATGAGGGCATCGTACAATGAACCAATCAACTATTTGGGGATGGAGAAATATTAGAACTCATAGATTTGTAAAATTAATAATATAGGTTAGAGTCATATCTGCTGATTGACTGACCAATTAGGAATTAGGGGGATGGACTGAAAAACTCTAATAAAAAGTCATGACAAGGGGCTAAAACTTCAGATGCGAGGGGAGAATTGATGACGTCAAGAGACGCGGTTCGAGATTCTGTCATTGGGCTCATGCTCTTAAGAGCCTGATGCGTTGCTGATCTATGGATGAACTGAGGATGAAGACTGACTTTGTTGCTGATCCATTTCGTGGATAGGTAGCTATGACAATGTGACTGACTTGCATGCCTTTCTTTCTAGGTACCAACTGCACTGCTTTATAGTTTTTCTCTTAGCTAGATGTTTTCCAAATTCACGTTTTCTAAATTGTTTTTGCATGAAGTCCCACATGCTAAATGCTAATCTGGGTTAAGTAAGGGTCCTTTGGGTGACGTTGACAGTGAAAAATGATTGACAGACTAATTTCTGAACTCTGCTATTAATGCCGTTATAGTCATCTTTGTTGGCTTATGCTGCAGCATTCAAGCATATGTTTTCTCAAGTTCTGATTAGATTGTGTTTTGGTGGTCATTAATGAACTAATTCTGAGTGGATTGAATAAAGTTTGATCTAACCTGATGACTTAGTATTGTAACTAATAGGGAAATAAAATTGATAAACGTATAATTGAGTCATGACAGTCTTTGGTCAATGGAACCGCATGCATTATAATATAGTGGTCTGACTGCCAAACTGACAGTGTCAGACTGTAGACGCAATGGTGGTCCACTGACCACCAAACTCATAATCAGGCCCTTAGTCTTGTTGTGCTAAAAAGTACACTTCTAAGGCTTATTGTAGGTAAGGATGTGGTAGACATAACCCAACTTTAAAGTTATGTCTTATATATTTAAGGGCCTGTTAATGTTTCATCTGCCAAATTAACTCTGCTTACTTTTGCATTTTGTTTCTGGGCAGAGAGCTTCAGATGATAGAGAATAACCTGCTTTTGAAGCACTTGTTTAGTATCATTTACTATATCCATAATTCAATTGGCCTTTTTAATAAATTAGATTTGAAGCTGTTATGAATGAAGCACACAATGAGAAAAGAAATCGTGGTTTACTTACTTGATTTTAAATTGTATTCTTTTCATACAATAGCCAGCATTCAAATAGATAGTGGAATGTGCTGGATTCTGCTTTTTTACAGAACACCATGATATATCTAGGCTAGAGATTGTGTGAAGTTGGATTAAAAATAGTGTCTGTACTTTTACAGCAGTCCAAGGTCATTTTGCCAATCAATTCATGCAAACTCGGAAGGACAAATATGGTTAGAGGGGATCCATCCTTGGGATCCTCTGTATGAGAGTTAGACAGGTCTAATAGACCCATGCTCCACTAGTTTTAGGCCTTGATACTTTGTCAAATATGTTTTTTTTTAATTTGTATTGCTCTACATGAAGAAACTTTCTGCATTATTTTAAGAAAATACATATGTGACATTTGAATAGTAATTGATTTCATATAAAATATAATTTTACGCACTAGCATAATAATCACACAACTGTGATCTAATTTTTGATCTATGCAAAAATATCTAAATATATTAAATTAATCTTAAATATTTGCATTTTACATTTATAAATAGAAAGCTCACATGTAAAAGGCTTAAATGAGGTAGTCTGTGCCATATCTTCATAGAGAAAAATGTGACATATCACAGTGCAGTTCACAAGTGCTTGTGCTGTGTAGTGACTTCCTTAATCTGAGTACAAAGCTGTCAAGTCACTTCTTTCTACCTTACAATTCTACTTGCTTTTATTAAATTAGTATACTGCACATCACAAGCATTTGAGCACTACACCATTATTTTCTGCAATATATTCTGCATATACATTTAATACACATTACAACAACACAGCAATATGCACTTGTCTCTTCTTTACTAATTATTTTAGTCATTTGGATTATTCCACATCAAATGCCACTGGTTTGGTGCATTCCTATTAATCATACCAAAAGTGTTTAATAGCATTTCATTTAATATTTTAAAAGAGTGCCCAGCCGAGCTATTTATTTAAATGCATGATATATTCCCAGATTTACTTGTTTCAGAGAGAGTAGCCCTGTTCTTGCTCCGTACCAGTGGTAATTAACAATAATGGTAACAAAAATCATTAAAGGAGCCAACAGTACCAGCCATCATGTCAACACCATCACATCAACACCTAAATCAGGCCAAGGGGTTTTTGGAACAGAGTTTTTGCCTCATGTCAGCACAATAGTAGGATTTGCCCTGTGATGAAGATTTATGTTAACATTTCATAAACTCTCAAGGAGGACACTGTCACGTTATTTAAAGTTTTTTGTATTTCTAATTCATATATTTTATTGTATATAAATCAGGGGGCAATTTAGGAGGCACACGGAAAAAGAAAATGCAAGTGTGTAACACAAAAACGATTCCTCCTTCTGGTTGTTGTGCACTGGGCATGCAGACTTTCTGTTCTTCTGATACGAGCCAGACCAGTTCAATGAGAAAATGAGACAGACTGAGACTTAGGTTCATGGTAAATTGAGATTTCTCAGACGAACCAAGAGATGACAGAGTGAGGAACATTTGCTGGCATACAGCTAACTAAAGCCCATTAAAACATACACCTGTGACCGGAAAGATCACCTAATATTAAAAAAGCAAGTTTAGCTAAGCTGCACACTTGTTGCACAATATTCATTCAGTATAAATTAATTATTCCAACTAGGAGTCTAATGCGGGGTGGTATCAGGGTCTATCTTATTACATGGAAGTACAACTCACAAAAACGTAATCTTCTGAATCTTTGAGGAAAACAAAGCATGTAACTTGTAGGTTAGAGATGTTTAGGTGGCATTTAAGTCAGTCAATAAAATGCTAGCTTTCATTGCAAACACCTTGTTTTGGTTGGCTTTTGAGGTTGAATTTGTCATCACAATGCCCAAATGACTGTATCTTTCATCCTTGATAATCTGTGTATGCACTGCACACGGAGCACACCGGTCCTTTGTTTATATACCTCTCTTGGCTCACTGAACGTAATATAAATGAGTTCAGTTCTGTTAAAGTATCCTTTTTAGATCACACCTAGGCAATTTATCATTCTCACAGCTGGTGAAAATTCATCCTCTTCCACTAGGTCTGCCTGTTTCATTTAGATCATCACCAAATGTGGATTCAATAAACTGTTATATTTAAAAAAAAAAGAAATTACTCTATTGAAGTTAATATAATCCTCTAAACAGTCCAACGCATGTTTCACAGCTGCCTTGTTGCTTTATGAGAGCCAATATTTCGGAGGAATATTAAAAATACACATTTAACAAAACACTTTCCTGAGCAAACTGATCATCATACCATGTTAAATATAATTTAACAGTTAAAGAAATCCTATATTTCTATTTACAACTTGTCATGTGTACCCATGAAAATTAATTAATCATAAAGAATCTTTTGTATTTGATCTTCTAGTCTGTTTCTTCTTTTTTCAGTTCTCCAGAACAATTTATTTCTCAAAAACACCTAAAACAGTTGTAAAATATGATGAATTCATCCTCACCCAAATTTTCTTCTCCAGTTCCTAGTCCTTAAATGTGTAGGTCGTAAAGCAACCTCATTAAGAGGAAAGAAATGTTCTTGAAGCCTATAAAAACCTATAATTCCATTTAGACTGAGCAACATGATTTCAACAGACCACAAAAGTGACAGATTCTCACCATTTTATTTTACACTAATTGTAGAAAGCTATTACTTTACGTTTTTATGATATACTGCAAGTTAACAGAAAACAATATCATCTCAAATTTCTCAGTGTCTGCGCCTTCTTATAATTCATCCCACCAGAATTTTAGATATTACAACTCTAACAGCATATGCCTATGTTTTTACTGTTGATAATAAGTTATTTTCCTACAATGACGACCTCTTTTGCTACAAGTTGCACATATAGGTATTTTGGAATAGATGCTTTTTATTAATGCAATGTTAGCTTTATATCTTTTTAACATGTTATCTATATTTTTTTTTAAATAGTTATAAAGATATATCTTTGGCATGTATTATAGTTGCTGTCTTGCTGGATACAGTTGGGACATTTCCTAAATGAAGCTCACAAAGTGATGCCGATTTCCGAACCAAAAACTGCTACAGCACTGTTAATGTAATTTTGCATTTAATATTTCATTGCATTAAATGCATTCAATTTCATTTTTCTAAAGATATATTTAAAAACATCTGAAGTAAAAAAAATCTATGTATTTTTTAGATATGAAATTGCAAAAAGTTATGTATATAATGTATTTAAATTAATATAAATAATTCATTTTTTAGTTACCTTTATTTTTAACCCCTTCACTGCCAGGCCTTTTCCCTCTCAGGTGCCAATCCTTTTTTTTGCTGTTTGGGATAGTTTGTGCTTAGGCTCTCATACCTTTTTGTCCACATAAGCCTCCCACGCCAAATTTGCATCCTTTTTTTCCAACCTCCTAGGGATTCTAGAGGTACCCAGAATGTGTGGATTCCCCTGGAGGAGACCAAGAAATAAGCCCAAATACAGCTATTTTTTTTTTTTAAAGTGGGAAAAAAGGGCTGCAGAAGAAAGCTTGTGTTTTCCCTGAAAGTGGCAGCAACAAAGGGCTTGCGTTGCTAAAATCACCATCTTCCCTGCTTTCAGGAACTGGCAGACGTATATAAGAAAACAACATTTTTCGAAACAATTTTGTCATTTTACTCATACGTACCCCATTTTTACTATTTTTAGTGCTTTCAGCCTCCTTCCAATTAGTGCCAGAAATGGGTGTGAAACCAATGCTGGATCACAGACAGCTAAACATTTCTGAAGAGTAAAAAGACACTTCTGTCCGCATTTTCTTCTATAACTTTATCCATCTATGGCAGATTTTTTTAAAGCAATATACTGTTACATCTGCTAGACTCTTCTAGTTGCAGGGGATATATAAGGCTTGTAGGTTCATCAAGAACTCTAGGTACCCAGAGCCAATAAAGGAACTGAACCTTGCAATGGGTTCCCATTGTATACCGGCTATATAGCAATTCATTTGGTGAAATATAAAGAGTGAAAAATAGGTATCAAGGAAACCTTTGTATTTCCAAAATGGGCACAAGATAAGATATTGAGAAACAGTGGATATTTACACATCTCTGAATTCCGGGATCCCCAAACTAGCATGTGAATTACAAGGCATTTCTCAAATAGACTTCTTTTTTACACACTGTCTTACATTGGAAGGAAATAATGTAGAGAAAGACAAGGGTCAATAACACTTGTTCTTCTATTCTGTGTTCCTACAAGTCTCCCAATAGAAATGGTACCTCACTTGTGTGCGTAGGCCTAATGTCTGCGACAGGAAACGCAACATGGACATCTCACACTTTTACATTGAAATCTGCTTTTTTGGGGGGGGAAAGTGCCTAGCTGGGGATTTTGGCATCTAGCTCAGCCGGCACCTAGGGAAACCTACCAAACCTGTGCAACTAGACACTAGGGGAATCCAGTATGGGGTAACTTGTGGGGCTCTCACCAGGTTCTGTTTCAGAGAATCGTTTGCAAACCTCAAAATGTGGCAAAAAACATGTTTCCTCATATTTCGGTGAAAGAAAGTTCTGGAATCCGAGAGGAGACACAAATTTCCTTCTATCCAGCTTTCCCCCAAGTTTCCTCATAAAAATGGTATCTCACTTGTGTGGGTAGGCCTAGTGCCCTTAGCAGGAAATGACCCAAAACACAACATGCAAAAACAACAGATGATGGACGGAATGCAGAGCAAATCAAGCAGTCACCCCCTGTCACAGATCTTGGTTTAATCAGTCAGTTTTTTTGCTTGCCATGCCTTTCCAGTTTGGACCCAGCCACATGCAAATAAATCTTGACCCTGTTCCCCATGGGAACAGTCCAGCCCAAACTGCCAGGCCAGGTCTTCCCTGGACCAGAAACAAGCATCCTGGGACCGGTTTCAGGGTATCACCCTTCATCAGCCATGCTAGCTTGATACTGGTGGCATAGCAAGCAAGGGACCCACGTCTGGGCATACCCTTCCCACTTGGGGCGACAAATGCAAAAACAACAGATGATGGATGGAATGCAGAGCAAATCAAGCATTCACCCCCAGTCACAGATCCGGGTTTTATCCATCAGTTGTTTCACTTGCCGTGGCATTCCAGTTTGGACCCAGCCATATGCAAATCAGTCTTGACCCTGTTCACCACAACAACACAACATGGACACATCACATTTTCCCAAAGAAAACTGACCTGTTTTTGTGAATAGTGTATGCACTTGCCAGGCCTAAACCTTCCCTTTTTATACACGTAAGGCACCCCTAAGGTAGGCCCTAGGTAGCTCCATGGAAGGGTGATGTACTGATGTGTTTTACATGTCCTAAGAGTGAAATACTGACAAATTCAGTTTTCACTGTTGCAAGGCCTAACTCTCTCATAGGTTGACATGGGGGCTGCCTTTAAATATTCTGAAAGTGTAGATTCTCTTTGAGAGCAGATGGAAATGTGGAGTTTGGTGTCTCTGAATTCACAATTTATAAATACATCTTTTGGTGAAGTTGTTTTTTAGATTGCGAGTCTGAAAATGCCCCTTCAGAAAGTAGGGATTTTCTTGCTTTAAAGATTCAGTGACTCTGCCTGTTTGTGGATTCCCTGTCTGGGTCAGACTGACAATTGGGCTGTTTGTGAATCTCCTCTAGCCAGTGACACAAAGGGAGCTCGGGTGTAGCCTGCATATCCTGATGAGCCGTCTTAGCTAGAGTGGAGGGAGGAGTGGTCACTTACACCTGAGTGAGCTGTGCCTGCCCTCACACAATGCAGTCTCCAACCCCCTTGTGTGTGTCTGGTGCCGGGCCTGGGCAATGTAGGATCTTGTGAACAACAGAGACTTTCCTTTGAAGTTTGCCTACTTCAAAGGCAGAAAAGGATGTAAGTAGTGGAACCAAAACCCCAGACTTTAGTTCACTTCTGCCAAGGAGAAGAGCTGAAGAGCTGAGGAGAAATTCTTCCCCTGTCTGTGACTCTGCTTTGTTGGGCTATCCTGCAGTTGCTGCTTTCGCCTGTGAAAGAGGTCAAAGACTGGACTTTGTTGTGCATTCCTGCTTGAAGAAGAATCTCAAAGGCTTGAACTGAGCTTGTCTCCTGTTTTGAAGTCTCAGGGCCATCGAAGACTTCCTCTGCTAGCACCTGGACTCTCTGCTGAGACTCCTGCCTGCCAAGTGGTGTCCCATCCAGTCACTGGGCCCTTTAAAAGTGAAGTTGGCAGACCAAGAGTGAGATCCTCGCACAGAACCCCGTGCGGGTAAATTTTCAATGCACCATCTGAAACACAGCTGATAAACGATGCCGCAACAGCTTCGCGGCTGAAATCTATGCCACCTGCATCACGGCTGGGAGATCAATGACACAAACCCCACACAGCATGGTTTTCTAACACCGTGTGACCGTATTTCTCATGCATCGTCCCTGGTTATAATGGTGCTGGATAAGAAATGTTATGAAGGCGTGTCTAATAATGGGTTGATAATCTGTTTATAATGGCGAAAAGGCCCCGATTAGGATACACAAGGCGCATAGGAAGTTCAGTTAGGTTTTATGAAGGGACGGAGCCCCTCCAATATGGCGCTTACCGCTGGACTCTGGTTAGAGGTGAGAGCGGACTAGCGTGCGCTTGGATAGTTTGTTTAAAAATGGCCGACATGCGGCCGCCCGCGTTGCTTTGACGCAAGCGAAGGCAGCAGGTTGACATTGATACAGTCCGTGCTGGAGGGTGCGGAAAGGAGAGTGTTTTCCTCGTAAGTAAGCGCTGGTGGGTATGACCGCTCGTAGTTAGAACAATGATTAGTGGATTGAGGGCTTGGTCTACTATCTTTTGAATTGTCTTTATTATCTTGTTTCGGCAGTTGGTACAGGCATTTGAGTGAGTGGAGACACTACCGCCGAGTAAAAGCAGAAGATTACTGAAATAGAGAAGAACAGCGGTATTGTAAAATTTAAATTTTAATTTTAGCAGAGAGTTCTTGTTAATAAGATGAAGTTGGGAGAACTCTCGCTTATTTTAGAATTTTTTCCTTCTTCTTTTAGCCTGGGGACAATACCAATTTGCAAATAGGCAAAGTGTCTCGTTGGTTGATAATTTGTTTCTTCGGTTCGTAGAAAAAGGTATGTTTTTGACGGGTGACACAGAATAGGATTTACCCTTTGTGGGGGTTGCACAAGTATCACTTGGAGGTACATGGTGGTGATTATTAATTGTTTCGTTTTCACGGTATCAGTTAACTGGGAGTGACTTGTTTTGGATTATAAGATTTTCTTTGTGTGAGAATTATAGCGCTGACTAGTGATAATTCACTTGATAATATAAAATTCACACTTTGCTACTCTATTTATGATAAGAGATATATGGAATTAATACAGTGTAATGTCTTGTTTTTAATATTTAATATATATGTATCTTTTTGTAGAGGTGCCAGTGCCCTTCGACTGTCCTGAGGAGGCCACGAGTTATGGGGCCGAAACGCGTCGACACGAGTTTAGCAGGACTTAGGGGTGTTAATTGTTAAATTGAGAGATTGAATAATGAGAAGCACTACATAATACATTAAAAAATTGTTAGGTGTTTACAGCTGGGTGCTATCCCCTTGGTCATTTGCTGTAGGCAGGATCACAATGTAAATTAGTTATTGTGACCTTTTTGAGTTTTTCCGTTGGGCATTTCCCATTTTTATGTCTTTGTATTGTTTAGTTTTGAGATTTTGTGTTTTGTAATTAGTTAGTAATTTGATGTGTTTTCATTTATTTCTGTATATGTTATCATGCTGAGGTACATACTGTTTTCTGAAAATTAATTAAATAAATATGGGAAAGTAATTTACCCGATCAACCAAAAGTGAGGACTTTGGTTAGTATAATTATTGATTCAATTTGTTCCTGCCTGCTATTTTTTGTGATTACATATAGTAAACTGGGCAGGACTTTTATTTTTAAACTTGTTATCCTACCCAGCAACGAAATTTCATATTTCCCCTATCAGTACAGTTGCCTGTAGAGTGTTTGAATTATGGGTAGGATACTGTAAATGGGAAAATAATCTTTGAATATTTGCTTGGGTAATTGGTCTATTTGAAACCTGCATGTGAGAATAGGTTATGAGTTTTTGTTCAGAACAGAGATTCCTTGGCCTTGTGACTTTGTGTAGTTATGTTTGAACCCCACACTGTCTGCAAACATGTATTTTTATTTTTGAAGGGCTTGTAAACACTGGTTCTATTATGAAGCAGAGTATGCAATCTGCAGTTTTACCCAGCACCTTCATCAGGTAGGACCAGTCGTCCCTAATGAAGGCCTTCCCTTCATCGAGCGAGAGAACGACCACCATCAGTTAGAAGTTCAATAAGGCGATATGAGCTGCATGCATGCCGATTTTTATTTGGCTTGAGTAGAAGCGAGAGATGGTAGGTCAGCACAGAACTGGATACAATCCTGGATTCCAAAAGTAAAGGCTTTTGTGAGTGGTCTCAACAAAAGGTGTACATCGGTTTTAATAAAAGAGGTTGTCAAGCCACCTGACTCGGGATATTGTGCTCAGCACATTTTTGATTGATACAATGACTTCTTCTACAATAATTTCTTTTTCTAATACTAATTCTGCTATATTGCCCTGTAGAGTGGATGTATTATGGTCATGGTGATAATAATCATGTATGTTTTTAATCTATTTATTAGCACTTAAAAAGGGAGGAATTAAACCAACCAGATAACAGTTTCTAAAATTTGAGGCGTAGAGATGTATCTGTTGCCTTCTTCATTGATTGTCTCTTTTATATGGTTTCTGTATCTGAACTGGCATTAGTGTGTAAGCTAAAAGGCTAACATCATTCTCCTTTTTTTTTATAGTATGTTTGTTTTAAATATGATATTTTAGCCACATCGCTCGTAAGGAGTAGTTATAATTCGCCTCTGATGTTGTGACGTTCCCAAGTTGAACCTTATATTGTGCTTGGGCCTGTAGAAGTTGTGACTCTGAATTTGCTTTTTTTGTGTTTGTCTGGACATTCAAAGTTAGATGTTTGAGATGTAAGTCTCCCTCCCGCTGTCAGCACTTTTGCTTTCTCCCACAGGGTAGAGTGTTTCACCTTCCCCATTATCAATCCTCTCAAAATATCATTCTGTTACTTGTTTTATGTTTTTTAAACGAGTGAGATCATGTCTAGAAATCGCATTCACCACCCATGGACATGGGCGAAGAGAAAGGGGGTTCATTTGTAGCACAATAAGAGCATATCAGACAACATCTTGAATCTTATATTGGAGTCCAGAATTTTAGGTAGCAAGCCTCTGATAATTAAAAAAATCTTTTTCATCTGATGCCACTATTTTAACACAAGCCCTCTAACTGCATACTAATGTGCTCCTTTCCAACCTAAGGGCATATTTAAGAAAAGTGGCACCGCACCGAGTGCAGTGCCACTTTCCTTTCGCCCCTTAGCGCTCCCTACTGCCACCATATGTGCACCATCTTTAAATTATGGCGCAGGGTAGGGGGCAAAAGCGTAAAACTTTTTGACACTATGTACTGTTCCGCTAGCCCTGAACAGTACATAGGGGCCCATTGTAACTAATGGTATGCCCCCTTTTAATGCCTGCTCTGAGGAGTCATTAAAAATGCTGGAAAAAATGACGCAAATAAATCTGCGCCACTTTTTTGGCCCCCTAACAGGAGAACACCCCCATGCATACATTATGCTTGCGCTCGCATAATGTGGCGTAAGGGGTTACAAAGTGGCGCAATGCATGCATTGTGCCACTTTCAAAATCTGATGTGGCATTATTATTATAAAATAAATGACACTAATGTGTCATTAGACTAGGCCCTCTTAAATCTGGGCCCTAATGTCTTCGGATGTGCTGGTACAAACTAGTTACAAAACAATGGAGCTCATACACATAGATGGCTACTGGCTGAAAAAGACTTGCATGTCACAAAGGTTTCCACTGTATTTCTTCACGAACCGAATATCGGTACAAAGCATTAAAAGTGCACATTAAGAATACTTGCAGTGAACAGAGGAATGAAAACAGACACACGGTCAGATTTAGCACTGGTGGAGCCCTGTGGGGCTGTCATTTTTTGCACTCCCTACCCCAAGACCACCTACTCTGATTCCCTCACTACCGCTCAGCAAATGTGCCCCTGATCTCTTCATAGCCCCCTTTTCACATGCGTTCATTTCTTTTAAATCTCTGGTAAAGGCCGGCTTTACTAATCCACTCAGCTCCACATAAAATATAGTTCTGTTCTTTGCAGCAGGTATATTAACCCTCTACACTACTTTATGGCAAGTCAAAGCTGCTGCTAGACAAAACTCCCATCTCTCACCCTAGCAGGAACATTAATCCCAAGAGTTATCTTGACATTTTTAATTGCTTCCTGAAGGGTGGAAACACAAGGAACTTTTCAGCAGGTGCTTTTAAATTGTAAGTTTCTAAGGGCCAGATGTAGGAAGATATGCTTTTGCGAGTCTGAAATTGCGAGTCGGTGCGACTCGCAATTTCAGACTCGTAAAAGCATATGCAGAACGGTGTCTCAGACACCTTCTGCGACTCGCTATGGGGTCGCAAAGACCCACCTCATCAATATTCATGAGGTGGGTCGCATTTTGCGACCCCATCAGAGGCCCTGCACTCACAGGGATGGTGGCCTGCTGTAGTCAGCAGACCGCCATGTCTGTGACTGCTTTATAAATAAAGCAATTTTTTTTTTTCATTTTGCAGCCCGTTTTCCTTAAAGGAAAACGAGTTGCAAAATGAAAAATAAACCGAAACCATTTGGTTTCGTTTTTTTCAGAGTAGGCAGTGGTCGATAGGACCACTGCCTGCTCTGAAAAAATATTTTTGTCGACATTCACAAAGGGGAAGGTTAGGGGACCCCTTCCCTTTTGCGAATGAGTTACCACCAGTGTGATACTGGTGGTAACTGAGAGTTGCTTTGCGACCGCATACGCGGTCACAAAGCAACTCTGAATTGTGATGCGACTCGCAAATAGGAAGGGAACACCCCTTCCTATTTGCGAGTCGCATTCCCAAATTGCGAGTCGGTACCGACTCGCAATTTGGGAATGAGCATGGCGTTCGGCTGTTTGCATGGCGCAAACTGCGAAAATTGCAGTTTGCGCAATGCAAATGGCTTGCTAATTCTGGCCCTAAGTTTTTGCTTAACACAGGGTCAGCGCCCCCCAGTCCAGGTCAGCACCCGGTGCAGCCGCACTGCCCTAAAGCCGGACCTGCGCACACATTATCATAACTGTATTAGCAAAGTAAATTGAATCAAGGCCTATTTCGGGGATAGTTATGGCAAGCACAGGAAAATACAATGCTGTGTTGTCGTTTCAGTGTAGAAGTGTCCACATTGTTCAAAATATGAAACATGCATGTTAATAAATGGAAATCAACTCCAACAGATCCAAATGACCTAAATCGGGGGACATCGAAGGAGAGAAGATGTATCTTTTGCAGAAGAGCTATGTCTATTTTTTATGCTTAAGCCACTGTGGGTATTACTCTACGCTTAACAATGGAGTTAAGGCCCTGTGCTAACAAGAAAGAAAATCTGTTTCCCTTGGAATGATCAAAATGTGTCATTCAATCACTTTAAATTCGAAAACTACTACTTATTATAAACATGTTCCAATTGGAGGCAGCTGATGCTATCAAGGCATATTTATTAAGACAAATACCATATTTGTGAGAAAAAACATCTTTCTATTAAACTTGATTCAATAATAGCATTTTTTTTAGCACAATTGAATACATCTCCAAAACCAAATCAATCAGCTCCTCCTACCCCTCATCCCATACATTAACCCCTTGTAAAAATCACAACCTCGTTCATTCTTCACACACCTCATACATACTGCCACCTAAAAAGTAAAGACATCCAACAACTATGAGTGTAATATTTTTCTCGTTTCCAAAATCTAATCAAATTAAATTCATTTCTTGCTGATCTGTGTATATAAATATAATTCCTTTTCCTTTAACCACATAGTGTTTGGTCTGTTGTGCCAGATACTAATGTCCTTCTGATTCTAGTTACAGTCATGTGGCACTAAGGCCCTGTGCGTTCACTGAGTCTATCAAATATCGGTGTCATTAATCTATACCTAGGGAAAAGCCTTTAGTTGAATAAGAAAATATACATTTACTGTCATTTTAAACTAAAAGGGTGGCGTATCTTGCCCCATTCCGCAAATGATTGCTCATTATTTTAAATTAAATACCGCTGCCTAAGATTACATTTATATTCTCCCCATCTCGTGCATGAAACTGGAAAAAATTGTATACTGAAAACAAACAAAGAAAATAGCAACCCGAACCAATCATTTCAAACAATCTAGACAAGTGTACTTGAGTCAATTCCTCAAATAGAAGCATTGTAAATGTTATGTTTCTAGAAAAAAGGGAAGGACTAGCTCCACTGGTTCGGACCGTAACCTAGACTTTTCTCTCTAAGTTGAATCATTTCAGTCACATCTTAGTAAATCAATGTACATTTCCCTGTTGAATTATTTATGTAACTAACTCAGGCAAGAATTGTAAGTTAGTTTATATTTCTTCTGAGAAGGGAGATCAGATTTCCTTTTCTTATTGTTGACGTAGTCGACTAGTTACTTAGCGCTCCTTGTGCACTTTCGATAGGTTATATTCCCTTCACATCATTTTTGGTTGAGTCTGCTCTCATAAAGGTGACACCGAAAGACCTGATTCAAGCTTTGTTTGTTGCATATCTCTTGTTGCCACCTGTTTTCCAGATTTCCCTAATGTCTCTTCTCTTCCCCAATGTGTATGATGAAATATGTTGGAATACCATTATTGTAGAACCTCTGAAAGGGTTTGTGTCTTGTTTTCTGGCTTATGCGAAGTTTTGTTTCTATTTTTAAAATCAAAAAATGTATCTGCATCAAAACGTCACTTGAGTGGTTTATCTCCTTTTGAAATGTGAGGTGTTTTCTGTGTATATGGTCCAACTGAATTACTTTATTGTCTGTAACCTGTTGCAGATGTGCGAACAGTGCTGGTACATAGGTCTCCAAGACTTCGTTGGCTATGTGGCTATGCCGTTAGGGCATGTTTTGCCAATCTGGTATCAATTCTCTATATCATCAACTTTGTCCATTAGAGCGTGAATTTGTTGTTCAAAAGTGCTTAGGCACTGCGCTTGTTCATCTCTTTCATGTGGTTGTTCATTAACCATTTGGTCACGTCCAGATTTTTGGTAGAGAATAATCTAATTACAAGACTGATTTGTTGAAGTCTTTCCAAAGAGATGCTATATCTTTCCTAAATTCGACAGGAAGAATCCGTATGCTCTGTTTAGTGGCAGGTGCCTAGAGGTCTGTGCTTTCTGCTGTTTTAGTGTTTTAGGGTGCCCCAGCGTTTCTGCTGCCCTGGGATTTGGATGAGGCCTGGCGTCTGAGCATGTAATGGTCTCTCGGTTTCAGGTTTTTGCTTTATTGGCCACCATTACTGAATGTGAGGATTTGGGGTTTACTATATGGTATGCTTGGGTAGTCCTACCGTGGAGTAAACTCACAAATACCATCTTGTTCCTGTGTTTTTATTCAAACTCAAGTTCAACCATGTGTAGATGTGGCTGTGAGTAGTAAAGCTTAGAAAAGAAACAATGTGTAAAGCATTTAACAACAGCAAACAACAGAATAAGAAAATCGCATGACGTGAAAGAAACAAGACACTAGGTAAGAAAAACTGATTTGATTTTTATGTGTCTATAGATACCTTGATCATCAAAATCCACCTGCGGTTTGCAGACTATGGCCCTCATTACAACCCTGGCGGTCGGTGTTAAAGCAACGGTAAAACCACCAACAGGCTGGAGGAAAAAAAAAATAGAATTACGACCGTGGCGGAAACCGCCAACATAGACAGCCACTTTAACACTCTGACCGCCACGGCGATACAAACAGCGCAGAGGTAACCGCCAACAGACAGGCGGAAGACAATGTACCGCCCACCCTATCACAACACGGCAATCCGCCACCTTTTCCGGGGCGGAACCAACGTGAATAAAAACACGGCGGAAACAGTACACAGAGGGGAAAATCACTCACCTCTCCACACCCCACGAAGAACCAGGACGCCATGGAGCCAGAACTGCAGATCCTGCCGGCGATGGTCTTCCTGCTCCTCTATCAGGAACTCCAACGATGGCGGCGAAGACCACGGTGAGTACTGCACCTACTACACAGGGGACGGGGGAGGGAAAAGAGACTGACACACACACGCAACATGCAACACCCCCACCCTCCACCCTCACATGCTGTTACATTACATATACACCTCCCCACCCCTCCTTGAATAACGCAAGGACAAAAGGAAATGATTTGAACGATTGTAATCAATAAAAATTCAGTAGTCAAAACTCAAAATACAGTAAATACAATTATGTACACCAACTACACAAGTCCGGATAGTGCACCAATCATTGTCCGTGGACCACTGGGCCCAAAATGCATGGGCGAGGCCCACACTAGATACCTGACTGGAAACGGAGAGAGCACTGCTGGGACATCAGACCAAAAATATACAGGCACCTCACGGGGAGGGCACCTCAGCCTGATGAACGCACAACGCCACTGCTCCACAAGGGGGCTCCATTGATGTATCCTGGGGAGTGCAAAGCCACAGTCTCTCAAGTCTCTACAGTGGGTGGTTTGCCCACTGCACTGTCATGGGGAGTGCAAAGCCACAGTCTCTCAAGTCTTTTCAGTGGGTGGTTTGCCCACTGCATTATCCTGGGGAGTGCAATGCCACAGTCTCTCAAGTCTTTTCAGTGAGTGGTTTGCCCACTGCTTTATCCTGGGGAGTGCAAAGCCACAGTCTCTCAAGTCTTTCCAGTGGGTGGTTTGCCCACTGCTTTATCCTGGGGAGTGCAAAGCCACAGTCCCTCAAGTATTTTCAGTGGGTGGTTTGCCCACTGCTTTATCCTGGGGAGTGCAAAGCCACAGTCTCTCAAGTCTCTCCAGTGGGTGGATTGCCTACTGCTTTATCCTGGAGAGTGCAAAGCCACAGTCTCTCGTCTTTCCAGTGGGTGGTTTACCCACTGCTTTATCCTGGGGAGTGCAAAGCCACAGTCTCACAAGTCTCTCCAGTGGGTGGTTTGCCCACTGCTTTATCCTGGGGAGTGCAAAGCCACAGTCTCTCAAGTCTTTTCAGTGGGTGGTTTGCCCACTGCTTTATCCTGGGGAGTGCAAAGCCACAGTTTCTCAAGTGGATAACGGTCTCCACTGGTTCTGGAGGGGGCTTTGTGCCCAGAGTCCTTCATCCTGCCAAGGACTGAGGTAGTGGATGTATCTCTCTACTGGTTCTGGAGGGGGCTTTGTGTCCATAGTGCTTCATCCTGCCAAGGACTGGTGCCAAGGACTGAGGTAGTGGATGTATCTCTCCACTGGTTCTGGAGGGGGCTTTATGCCCATAGTGCTTCATCCTGCCAAGGACTGAGGTAGTGGATGCCTTTCTCCACTGAAAGTGCTGCTTCATGGAAGCTGCCCAGGCTCCTGGAACTCACCACCAGCCTCGGATGACTGACCACTGGGGATGGCAGCCATGACTGCGATGGTGCCACTGGCTCAGGATGTCGCGGGTCCGCTGGCGGTGCTTGCGGCGGTGTCAGTCGTGGCAGTGCGTGCGGCGGGCTCTGTGGCGGCGGTGCTGGCGGCGGGCTCTGGTGGCGGCGGTGCTGGTTGCGGGCTCTGTGGCGGTGGTGCTGGTGGCGGAGTCTGTGGCGGCAATGCTGGTGGTGGGGTTTGTGACAGCGGTGCTGGCGGCGGGCTCTGTGGCAGCGGTGCTGGTGGCGGTGTCTGTGGCGGTGCAGGCAGCAGTGCAGGTGGTGGTCTTCTCCGCCGTACAGGTTGGCATCGACGTGGACACTGGTCCCTCAGTCGGTGCCACCATGCCCTCTCCTGACCTGCCCTTCAGTTTCTGGCCCTTCCTCACCTTTGAGGGTGGTGCAGCTGTCTTGCCACTACCCCCTTTCGTTTTCCCTGACCCCTTGGTGGCAGGTGTTTGCTGCTTCTCCCTCTGGGGAAATGTCCTTGCCCTCACTCCGTGGCACACTGGCAGCCCTGATGGTTGGCGCACTCCAATAGACCGCAGTTGCTGGCACCACTGTGGCTGGGAATGGGGTGGCTGAGGTGCTGGGTTGGGATCTGGAAAGCCTGGCTCTAGGGGACAGACGGGGGGGAGGTGTAGGGAAGAGGACAATATTAGCCAGGAAGTTTTTTAGACACAGTGGGACGGGTAGATGGAGGGGGTTTGGGAGTGGAGGAAGAGGTAGTGGTTGTAGGAGGTGTACGTCTGCTGAATTTGGGTGAAGGTGCATGGGCCGGAGACTGTTGTGAAGTGGATGGCTGTTGGGTGGGTGTGTGCCTGCGTTTGTGTACTTTGGGAGGAGGGCTCACTGACACACTGGGAGAGGACACAGGGGATGTGTGAATGGTAGTGGGGTGGTGAGTGCACGTGAGCGGTGTGTGGTGATGGGCGTGCTGGTGATGGAGGTAGTGGCTGAAGATGTAGTGCATGCAGGTGTGACTGGAGACGAGACTGGGAGGGAGGAGGGAGACGTGGAGGAGGGGGACACAGTGGAGGCAGTGGATGTTGGTATGTCTGCATGGGTATGATGTTTGTGTGAGTGCCTGTGGGATGTGTGGTGCTTATGTTTGCCTGATCCACTTTTGTGTGTTGAGGTGTGTGCATGCTGGTCTGATGGTGTGCTTGGGATAGGCTGAGGTACAGGGGATTGGGTCTGGGTGGAGGAAGTTGGAGGGGGGAGGTTGGACACAAGGACAATGGCTGCCATCAGTGCTGAGGCCAGTGCCTGAAATGCTCTCTGTTGGGCTGCCTGGCCAGATTGAATGCCCTCCAGGTATGCATTTGTTTGTTGCAAATGCCTCTCAACCCCCCGGATGGCATTCAGAATGGTCGACTACCCAACAGTGAGAGATCTCAGGAGGTCAATAACCTCCTCACTGAGGGCAGCAGGGCTGACTGGGGCAGGGCCTGAGGTGCCTGGGGCAAAGGAGATGCCCACCCTCCTGGGTGAGTGGGCACGGGACACACGCTGAGGGGCTGCTGAGAGGGCGGTGCTGGTAGGGGGGGTGGCGGCTATACATGGTGATGCGGGGGCACAGAGGGGCCCACCACCGCAAGGGAGCTCCCAGCAGAGGAGGAGTCGCTGTCACTGCTGGCACCTCCTGTCCCCGCCGTGGAGCTCCCCTCGCCCTCCATCCCACTGGTGGCTTCAGACTCCGTTGTTTCACCCTCCAGGGCCAAGTGGGATGCAGCTCCCTCCGGCTCTGGTGCCAATGCTCCTCCACCTGATGATGTTATTGCACACAAGAACAGGGAGACCACAAAAAGGGGGGGAAAGACAGAAGAAAGACATGTTCAGTGCATGCAACACCACTACCGTTGGCGGACACTACAGACACAGCAGCGTTCTGCACTACGCCGTGCACTTATAGTTCCTAGATTATTCACATGCCCATGGGGTACAAGGCCTAAGCCTGATTGCTGCACACATGGAACTCACAGGAGCCTGACTATGTGTAGATGACACTAACCACTAGTGGGGTTGGGGTTCCACTGAACCTGCCTCACAAGGGACCTTGCCTACCAATCTTTCCCTGGACTAGGCGAACCCACTGCCCACCTCCCCCACCCAAACACCTCATAATGCACGCAGAGTCAGATGAATGTGACTGTACTCACCTTGTGGCTGCTGTGATGCCCTCAAGCGCCCATCCAACTCCGGATGCGCCACAGCCAGGATCCGGAACATCAGGGGGTTCATGGTGCGACGGGCACCCCTCCCACGTTGGGAGGCCATCCCCATCTGGGCTGCCGGCGTCTTCTTGCTCCAGCGGCGAATGTCCTCCCATCTTTTCTGGCAGTGGGTGCTCCATCTGTGGTGGACCCCTAGGGTCCAGACGTCCTTGGTGATGGCATGCCAAATATCCTTCTTCTGGTGGGTGCTGACCTAGAGGAATAGTAGAGGGGAAAAGGAAAATCTTTACCCGTCTGGACCGTCATACTCATTGGTCCACGTTCCCACCCTTGCCCTGACGCACATACACTCACCATCCGCACATGCAGGCCTCAGTCCCCCCATGTATCTTCCATCCACACCACTCCAAACAGGCATTGCCCATGCAGCATGCTCACAGTGTACTCACCTGTTTGTCTGGAGGACTGTACAGTTGTGTGTACTGGGGGAGGACCCCATCCACTAGTTTCACTAACTCCTCTGAAGTGAAGGCAGGGGCCCTTTCCCCAGACACATGAGCCATCGTCGCTTCCAGACACGGGTCACAGCAGCACTTGCCGTGTAGGTCCTCTCCTGTTGAAGGTCAGGTATCAAGTGAGTGAACAGACAGAAAATGGCGGTCACGTCCGTGGCGGTGCGTACCGTCACCGCCGGCGTACATCGTCATTGGCTCCTGGGACCCATAGGGTCCAATGTTAACCAATGCAGGATTGCGCTGCGGTCTTTGACCGCCTACCGCAACGGTGTAGAACGCCAGCACAGTTACCTCATATCCCCTTGTCCCACCTTACAAGTCAGGCAGCCACCATTTCAGGGGGCCACATGGCATTAATACTAACTGCGTCACACCTATCTAGGCCTTGCATACACACAGTAACAGCCACATTGCAGATTAATAAATGTGTGCAATTTTGTGATATCTCAGTGTTGGCTGACTCTCTGCTCGCTGTTCTCGTCCATAGGGCACGTCCGCTGGGGCAGGTGATGAGATGGCGGCATCCTCCGGTGTACATACCGCTGGTGGACCTGTCGACAATGGAAAAGAGACACGTAATAGTCACCTACAGACTTGATCGTGCAACAATCCATGAACTGTGTGCCCAGTTGAAGCCAGATCTGATGTCACCTATCCACCATCCCACAGGGATACCCCCTCTAGTGCAGGTCCTGTCAGTACTCCATTTCCTGGCAAGTGGGTCTTTTCAAACAACAGAGGCCATTGCATCAGGGATGTCACAGCCAGTGTTCTCTAACGTGCTGTCCAGAGTGTTGTCTGCCCTGCTCAAACACATGCGCAGCTACATTGTTTTCCCTCAGGTGGAGGATTTGCCTACAGTGAAAGGTGACTTCTATGCCCTGGGACATATCCCCAACTTCTTAGGTGCCATTGATGGGACACATGTGGCCTTGGTACCCCACGCAGGAGTGAACAGGTGTACAGAAACCGGAAGAGCTACCATTTGATGAATGTGCGGATCGTGTGTTTGGCCGACCAGTACATCTCCCATGTGAATGCCAAATTTCCTGGCTCAGTGCATGATGCTTACCTTCTGAGGAATAGCAGCATCCCTTATGTGATGGGGCAACTCCAGAGGCACAGTGTGTGGCTAATAGGTGAGGACAAGGACCCTATACTATGTGATTAGTTGTCTGGGTATGGGGTTGTCCCTACGGGTTAGTGTGTGTCTAACAGCTGTCCCTCAAAATTTGTAGGTGACTCTGGGTACCCCAACCTGTCATGGCTACTGACCCCAGTGAGAAATTCCAGGACAAGGGCAGAGGAACGCTATAATGAGGCACATGGACGAACTAGGAGGGTGATCGAATGGACCTTCGGCCTCCTGAAGGCCAGGTTCCGGTGCCTCCATATGATAGGTGATTCTCTCTTCTGCTCACCAAAGAAAGAAGGTGTGCCAGATCATCGTGGCCTGCTGTATGCTGCACAACCTGGCTTTGCGATGACAGGTGACTTTTCTGCAGGAGGATGGTCCAGCTTGAGGTCTTGTGGCAGCTGTGGAGCCTGTGGACAGTGAAGAAGAGGAGGCAGAAGAAGAGGATATCGACAACAGAAACAACGTTATCCAGCAATACTTCCAGTGAGACACAGGTAAGAAGATGTCACTACCTCACACATCTCATACTATTGTTTGAGCTATCATAAGTCTGTCATTTTCACTCAGTGTATGGACCCTGACTTTTCACTTTGCCTTTCCATTTAACAGATGTGGGTCCCACTTTGTGACCTCTGCTATATTTCCTCCAGCCCTACAGCTGTGTTTCATCGGAATGTGGACATTTAAATTGACGTTGCTATATTCTATAGTTATTGCAATTACTCATTTGTGAAAGCACAAACTGACTCCAGATTGTTTTGTGATTGATGTGTGTTTATTTCTGTGCAAATAAGTGGAGGGGGTTGTAAAATGGGCAGGTGTGATGGAGGAGGAATTTCCATAGCAGAGTCCAGTCTATTTGTTTTACAGGTGCATTGTCCAAAGGGGCATATGAAGTGGAGCAAGGGCAGTTGTAGGATGGACAGGGTGACAAAGTGGAACAGAAAGGTGACATTCAGGGGGGTCTCATTTCCTGGCAGGGGTCTTGGCAATGTTCTCTGTCTTGTTCCTGGATCTCAGGGACCGTTTGCATGGTGGATCTCCATCTGCAGGGGGTGGGGTGCTGGTGTCGTGGTCCTGTGGCGGTGCCTCCTGTCCACTAGCGCTGGCAGAGGTGAAGGGCTGTTCATCAGCGAGGCTAGTATCAGGGGCCCCTTGTTGTGCCACAGTGTCCCCCCTGGTGTTGACAAGGTCCTGCAGCACCCCTGAAATGGTGACCAGGTTGGTGTTAATGGACTTCAGTTCCTCCCTGATCCCCAGATAGTGTTCCTCCTGCAGCCGCTGGGTCTCCTGAAAGTTTGCCAGTACCGTTGCCATCGTCTCCTGGGAATGATGGTGCGCTCCCATGATGTTGGAGAGGGCCGTGTGGAGAGTGGGTTCCCTGGGCCTGTCCTTCCAGTTCCCCCTTTTTCCTGTTCCTCTGTCCCCTGAACCATGTGCCCACTGCCCCCAGGTCCCTGATTTTCTTGGGGTGGTGGGTTTGCCTGGGTTCCCTGTAGATGTGGACACACTGCTGCTTGACGTGTCCTGGGGACAGAGGGATGGGTCCGCTGGGTGGATGCTGTGGTGGTGTTTCCTGATGGGGGAGGCTCTGTGGTGGCTTGTGCCAGTGTCAGGGGAACCGACTATGCCGGGGTCTCAGATGGGCCGGGCTGGTCATCTTGATCCAGTTGTGCAGAGCTGCTCTCATCACTGTGGGCGTCTTCTGTGGGGGGGACTGGCTATGTCTAGAACCTCCTGTCCGGTGACATTGGGTATGGGTCCTGCAGGCGTGTAAAGGCATGATTATTGCATCTGTGTGTGCCATCGTGTGCAATGGGTGAGTGACCCTGTACTCCAGTGCTTGCATTCTTGTCTAGGTCCTTGTGTGATATTTGGTTTGGGGTCTGTGTGGTTATCTGTAGTGGACATTCTTTGGTGATGGGTGTCCATGCTTTGGTGTTGCATGCAGGGCTTGGTGTTGGGATGGGTGGGTTGTGAAAGTGGGACATATGTGAGGTGTTGGAGTGATGGGGGTGAGGGTCAGGGTGGGGGTATGTGATGGCATGCAGGTAGGGTGGGGGATATAATAGTTAAGGGTTGACTTACCAGAGTCCATTCCTCCTGCTACTCCTGCGAGGCCCTCAGGATGCAGTATTGCCAAGACTTGCTCCTCCCATGTTGTTAGTTGTGGGCGAGGAGGTGGGGGTCCACAGCCAGTCCTCTGTACTGCAATCTGGGGTCTGGAGACCACGGAACGCACCTTCCCCCGTAGGTCGTTCCACCTCTTCCTGATGTCATTCCTAGTTCTTGGATGCTGTCCCACGCCTTTGACCCTGTCGACGATTCTGCGCCATAGCTCCATCTTTCTAGCAATGGAGGTGTGCTGCACCTGTGATCCGAATAGCTGTGGCCCTACCCGGACGATTTCCTCCACCATGACCCTGAGCTCCTCCTCAGATAACCTGGGGTGTCATTTAGGTTCCATGATGTGGTGTGGGTGATGTGTGAGGTGGTGTGTGTTGTGATGTGTGAGGGTATGTGTTGTTGTGTGTTGTTTGATGTGCATGGATGTTGTTTGAGTGATGATCTTGTGTGTCTGTGGATGCTAGTGTTGTTTCTGGTGGTGTCTCTCTCCGGCCTTCTTTCAAAATTTTGGTAGTAAGGGTTTGTGGGTGATGTGAGTGTTTGATTTATATTGGATTGTGTGTGTGGGAGTGGTGTGTGTGGATGTGTATCAGGTGTGTGTATTTTGAATTGTCCAATGTTGTTGTGTTTTGTAAATGTGTGTGTTTTTTGAGCGTCGCGGTGTGTACCGCCAATGGAATACCGCGGTTGAAAGACCGCCGCGTGGATTGATGGGTCGTGATAGTGTGGGCGTATTCCTGTTGGCGTGACGGTGTCGGTTTTGTTATCGCCAGTTTCTCACTGACCTTTGGTGTGGCGGACTTGTGTGGGTGTCTGGATTATGGTGGATTCCGAGCTGTGGGTTGTAATAGCTGTAGCGGAATTCTGCCGCTGCATCGGTGTGTTGGCAGTTTTCTGCACGCGGTAAGCGGGATTTACCGCCAATGTTGTAATGAGGGCCTATAGTTTTTAAAGGAATAAATAACTTTATCATCAATCACAATCAAGCATTGGTCAACAAAAACTTTGGAAGCTTTTGAAAACGTTTGAAAAAGTTAGTTCAGCAACTTCGGTGTGTGTTAGATGACTAATGCCCTCATTACAACCCTGGCGGTCGGTGATATAGTGGCAGTAATAACGCCAACAGGCCGGCGGTAAAAAAAATGGAATCACGACCATGGCGGAAACCGCCAACACAGACAGCCACCTTAACACTCTGACTGCCACGGCGGTAAAACAAACACCGCAGCAGTAACCGCCAACAGACAAGCGGAAGACAATGTACCGCCCACACTATTACAAGGCACCAATCCACCAGCTTTTCCGGGGCGGTCCCAACGACATCAAAAGCACAGCGGAAACAGTACACAGAAGGGAAACCACTCACCTCTCGACACCCAGCGAGGAACGAGGACGCCATGGAGCCCGAGTTACAGGTCCTGCCCATATTGGTTTACCTCCTCATCTACCAGGAACATCAAAGATGGCGGCGATGACGATGGTGAGTACTGCACCTAGTACACAGAGGAGGGGTGGAGGAAAAAGAGAGTGACACACACACGCAACAAGCAACACCCCCACCCACAACAACACACACACACACATCCAATAACACCCCCATCACCCCCTGGAAGAACGCAAGGACCAAATGAAATGAGTTTAACGAGTGTAATAATCAAACAATTAGATAGCCCATGATAACTTTAAATCATCAGTATATACAAACATTTACAGCAAGCACACAAGTCCATGCACTGTCCCATTAAATGTCCGTGGACCATTGGTCCCAAAAAGCATGGGCAAAGCCCACACATAACACCTGCCTCAAAACGGAGAGCACACTGCAGGGGCATCAGGTAGAAAAAAAACAGGCACCTCAGGGGAAAGGGGAGGGGGGCACCTCAGTCGGATGATGGGACGACGCTACTGCTCCTCGAGGGGGCTCAATGCCCACTGCCTGGTCCTGGGGAGTGCGAAGCCACAGTCTCTCAAGTCACTCAAGTGGGTTCACTGCCCACTGCTCGGTCTTGGGGCGTGCAACGCCACAGTCTTTCAAGTCACTCAAGTGGGTTCACTGCCCACTACTTGGTCCTACGGAGTGCATGGCCACAGTCTCTCAAGTCACTCAAGTGGGCTCACTGCCCACTGCTTGGTCCTGAGGAGTGCAAAGCCACAGTCTCTCAAGTCTCTCAAATGGATCCACTGATTGCTCCTGGGGGGTGCAAAGCCACAGTCTCTCAAGTGGGTTGGTTGCCCACTGCTTGGTCCTGGAGAGTGCAAAGCCACAGTCTCTCAAGTGGGTGGGTTGCCCACTGCTTGGTCCTGGGGAGTGCAAAGCCACAGTCTCACAAGTGGATGCTGCTCTCCACTGGTTCTGGAGGGGGCTTTGTACCCAGAGTGGTTCATCCTGCCCAGGACTGGGTGAGTAGATGCTGTTCTCCACTGGTTCTGGACGGGGCCTGGTGCCCAGTGATGCTGCACCAGGGGTGTGGCAGTTCCCATTCCCTCGCATGGGTGTCTGAGCCACGAGATTTACCGGTAACAGGTAGCATGATACTCCATGTAGGCAGAGCCACACTCCTCCTTGCGACGACTGAGGCTGCAAACTGCTTGTAGTGCCAGTGATGGTGGTGGTGCCTCATGTAGTGTGTGCAGGGTCCAGGACGTCTCCTGCAGCCTCGGACAGCTGCCCACTGGGGATGCTGCTGATGTCCACTGTAGTGGCACTGGCTAGGCAACGTCGCGGGGCAGGTGACGGTGGCTGAGGCGGTGTCTCTCGTGGAGATGCTGCTGGTGGTGCAGGTGAGACCTGGCCGTCTCCTGCAGCCTCAGAAGGCTGCCCACTAGGGATGATGCTGGTGACTGTAGTTGAGGCAGCTGCCGTGCATGTGGCGGTGCAGATGGCGGTGCAGGTGGCGGTCATTGCGGCGGTGCTCACTGCTGTACAGGTTGCTGGGCTGTCTTGCAAAGGGGGGGACACCAGTCCCTCACCCGGAGGTCCATGCCTTGAGGTGACTTCCCTTTGCTCTTGTGTCCCTTCCCCACCTTGGAAGTCGCTGCTGGGACCTTGGCTCTGTCCTCTTTGGTTCTGGATGAGGCCTTGCTGGGTGGGTGGTGCGGCTTTTCTCTTCTACATGCTGGCCCCTTCTTTACCTTGGCAGGTGGTGGAATAGGGTGGTCCTTGGCTTCACTAGGGGGCACACTGGCAGCCCTGATGGGTGCCCCGTTCGATGTTCCCGGACTTGCAGGGAGCACACTGGATTAGGATTTGGTGGCTGAGGTGCTGGTCAGGGCTCTAGACAACCTGGCCTTAGGGGAAGGATGGGGGTAGGTGTAGGGAAGAGGTCAATGGTAACCAGGAAAGGCTTCTTAGGCACACTGGGATGGGAAGATGGAGGGGGTTTAGGAGTGGAGGAAGAGGTAGTGGTTGTAGGAGGTGTACGTCTGCTGAGTTTGGGTGAAGGTGCATGGGTTGGAGGCTGTTGTGAGGTGGATGGCTGTTGAGTGGGTGTGTGCCGGCGTTTGTGTACTTTGGCAGGAGGGCTTACAAACACACTGGGAGAGGACACAGGGTACGTGTGAATGGTAGAGGGGTGGTGATTGCATGTGAGTGGTGTGTGGTGATTGGCGTGCTGGTGATGAAGGTAGTGGCTGAGGATGTAGTGCATGCAGGTGTGAGTGGAGACGAGACTGGGAGGGAGGTGGAGGACGTGGTGGAGGGGGACACAGTGGAGGAAGTGGATGTTGGTGTGTCTGCATGGGTATGGGGCTTGTGTGAGTGCCTGTGGGATGTGTGGTGCTTATGTTTGCCAGAGCCACTTTTGTGTGTTGATGTGTGTGCATGCTGGTCTGATGGTGTGCTTGGGATAGGCTGAGGTTGCTTGGATTGGGTAGGGGTAGTGGAGTTTGGAGGGGGGAGGCTGGACACGGGGACAATGGATGCCATCAGTGCTGAGGGAAGAGCCTGAAATGCTCTCTGTTGGGCCGCCACGCCAGAATGAATGCCCTCCAGGAATGCATTTGTTTGCTGCAAATGCCTCTCAACACCCTGGATGGCATTCAAAATAGTTGACTGCCCAACAGTGAGGGATCTCAGGAGGTCAATGGCCTCCTCACTGAGGGCAGCAGGGCTGACTGGAGCAGGGCCTGAGGTGCCTGGGATGAAGGAGATGCCCACCCTCCTTGGTGAGCAGGCACGGGAAACACACTGAGGGGCTGCTGGGAGGGTGGTGCTGGTAGGGGGTGGCTGTACCTGTTGTTGCGGTGGGCACAGAGGTGCCTGCCACCACAAGGGAGCTCCCATCAGAGGAGGAGTCACTGTAGCTGGTGTCCCCTCCTGTCCCCGTTGTGGAGCTCCCCTCGCCCTCCGTCCCACTGGTGTCTTCAGACTCCATACATTCATCCTCCTGGGCCATGTGGGTTGCAGCTCCCTCCTGCTCCGATGCCACTGCTCCTTCACCAGATGATGCTAATGCACACAAGGACAGGGTGACAAAACAAAAAGGGGGGGAAAGACAGATGATACACATGGTCAATGCCAGCAACACCACTACCGTTGGTTGACACAACACACAGGGAGCAGCCCTATGCACTAGCCCATGCACTGACAGTTCTTAGAAAAATCACCTGCCCATGGGGGACTATGCCTAACCCCATTTGCTGCACACCTGGAACCCACAGGAGGCTGACTAATTGCAGATGGCCACTGCCACTATTGGGGTTGGAGTGCCACAGAGCCTGCCTAACCAAGTTCGCCCTGGCCTAGGGGAACCCACAGCCTACATCCCCCACCCAAACACCTCGGAAAGCATGCAGAGTCAGCTGAATGAGACTGTACTTACCCCGTTGTGGCTGCTGTGATGCCCTCAAGTGCCCATCCAACTCCGGATATGCCACCGCCAGGATCCTGAACATCAGAGGGGTCATGGTGCGACGGGCACCCCTTCCACGTTTGGAGGCCATGCCCAGCTGGGCCTCCGCTGTCTTCTTGCTCCAGCGGCGCAGGTCCTTCCATCTCTTGCGGCAGTGGGTGCTCCGTCTATGATAGACCCCCAGGGTCCGCACTTCCTTGGCGATGTTATGCCAAATATCCTTCTTCTGGTGGGCGCTGACCTAGAGGAAAGGTAAAGTAAGAAAGCAACTTACTCCCCTATTCGGTTCTTCATACTCATTGGCCACCAGTTCCCACCCATGCTGTGAAACACATACACTGACCATCCTCACATTTAGGCCTCAGCCCCCCAACAACATGTATCTTACATCCAGACCACTCCATACATTCATGTCCCATGCATCATACACACCTGTTTGTCTGGAGGACCGTAGAGTAGCGTGTACTGAGGAGGACCCCATCCACTAGTCTCTCCAACTCCTCCGAAGTGAAGGCAGGGACACTCTCCCCAGACACTCGAGCCATTGTCGCTTCCAGACTGAGGTCACAGCAGCACTTGCAGTGTAGGTCTTCTCCTGTTGAAGGTCAGGTATCAAGTGAGTGAACAGATAGAAAATAGCGGTCACGTCTGCGGCGGTGCGTACCGTCACCACCGGCGTACATCGTCATTGGCTCCTGGTACCCATAGGGCCCAATTATAACCAATGCTGAATTGCGCGGCGGTCTCTGACCGCCTACCGCGATGCTGCAGAATGCCAGCGCAGTTACCTAATTTCCCTTTGTCCCTCCTTACACGTCAGGCAGCCACCATTTCAGGGGGGCACATGGCAGGGCACCTAACTACGTCACAGCACATTTGGGCAGGAATACGGACAGACAGCGCCACACACCGATTAAATCACATTAATGCAAAACACCCTTGTGCAACCTATGTGGTACATGACCCGCTGCTCACCATTCTCCTCCATAGTGCACATCCGCTGGGGCAGATGATGAGATGGCGTCATCCTCCGGTGTACAGACCCCTGGTGGACCTGTCGACAATGGAAGACAGACACATCATTATTACCTACAGACTTGATCGTGCCACAATCCAAGAACCGTGTGCCCAATTGAAGCCAGACCTGATGTCAGCTATCCGCCATCCCACAGGTATCCCCCCTCTAGTGCAGGTCCTGTCAGTGCTCCATTTCCTGTCCAGTGGTTCCTTTCAAACAACAGTGGCCATGGCATCAGGGATGTCACAGCCAATGTTCTCTAACGTGTTGTCCAGAGTGTTATCTGCCCTGCTGAAACACATGCGCAGCTACATTGTTTTCCCCCAGGTGGATTATTTGCCCACAGTGAAAGCTGACTTCTATGCCCTGGGACATATCCCCAACAGCATTGGTGCCATTGATGGTACACATGTGGCATTTGTACCCCCCCGCAGGAATGAACAGGTGTACAGAAATCATAAAAGCTACCATTTAATGAATGTGCAGATGGTGTGTTTGGCAGACCAGTACATCTCTAATGTGAATGCCAAGTATCCTGGCTCTGTGCATGGCGCTGTCAGGAAGACCAGATCCTCGGGGCCTGCGCATGTTCCCAACATGTCCACCACTAGACAGCTCCAAAACTCCAATAGATATACCACAGAGCCTGAGAGAGTCCAAGTGGGGGACAAGGGGATTAGGTAGGGAACAGCTGGGAAGGAGACCTGTAGGAAGCAAGAGATTAAACAACACAATGTCAAGATATAATCACATTGACTTTCAATAGACTATGGTTCTAAGAATTCTTATACTGTAATCATGGATAACTTAGGACATGACTATAACTAGGCCTCAAGAAATCTAGGTACCTGGAAAAATCAAGAATGGGTTATTAAAAAGTTTCCTTTGAGCTTTTTAGGAAATATCATATACTGTCTAGAATACAAGAACCTTCTTCAAAATGTTTTCAGAATAAACATTGCATTTTTACAGGAGGACAAAGGCTATCTGAATATTCCATGAAAAAACAACAGGAAATGTACTAGCTTAATTAGCACAAAGAATGTCGCATTTTGAATTAAGCGTTTTGAGAAAACCAAAAGCTCAGGATAAATGAATGCACCTCAACAAACAACGCACACCAAAGTATTCAAAGCCATGAAAAGATTGCGCGCACAGCCAATCTGAAAATCAAGAGTTTACTGCCAGAAAAGAAGCACGCACCTTGCTGCTGATTCGAAGATTCACAATGCTAATGTCATGAAGTGATCGCGCACACTGCCGATCTGAATGTCAGGAATTTTTATGTCAGGAAATGAATCGCGCACCTTGCCGATTTGAAATACACAATGCAAATATCATGAAATGATCACGCACACTGTTGCCAATCCGAATGTCAAAGTTAAATGCCAGGAGATGAATTGCGCACCTTGCCGATTCGAAATACACAAAGAAAATATCATGAAGTGATCGCGCACACTGTTGCCGATCTGAATGTCAAAATTAAATGCCAGGAAATGAATCGCGCACCTTGCCAATTTGAAATACACAATGCAAACATCATGAAATGATCACGCACACTGTTGCCGATCTGAATGTCAAAGTTAAATGCCAGGAAATGAATCGCACACCTTGCCCATTCAAACAAGAATATGTAAATGTCATGAAAACACAATCACGCACAGAAGGAGTTTCACAACTAGGCCCAAAAACTCAAATGTCTTTGAAAACGGGGGTCGTAGGCCCAGCCCGACCTCCGCCTTACCGCCCTGCTAAAGGATTGTCAATATAATGAGGGCAGGCCTGGAAATATCGCTGTAGGCCTCCGGGACCGGAGCTCAGGAAGTTGCTGCTGCTCTACACCGGGACCTCCGAATAGTGAGCACGTGGAGCTGGGCTGACTCCCTTATATAGAGTCAAGCCCATCCCACAGACCACACCCAGTCATGGGGCAGGGAAAGCTTCTAGAAGGTCCTAGAAAGGGACCACACCCTGACACACTTGGTAAACCTGCAGCAATACCTCATTAATAGTGGTTTTCAAGGTTAAAATCTGCAATGCAAAAGGTTAACAAACTGCATATAAACATAATGCATGAATTATGCCTTTGCATAAAGACTAGGATTTTGCATTTTTGTCACCCGTAGAGCGCGCACTGTCCTGATGTTGACAGACGCGTACATCTTGAGGAATAGTAGCATCCCTTATGTGATGGGGCAACTCTAGAGGCACCGTGTGTGGCTAATAGGTGAGCCCAAGGTCCCCACACAGTATAAATAGGTGCCTGGGTATGGTGTAGTCCCTAAGGGTTGGTGTATGTCTAACAGATATCCCTCGACATTTGCAGGTGACTCTGGTTACCCCAACCTGTCATGGCTACTGACACCAGTGAGGAATGCCAGGACAAGGGCAGAGGAACGCTACAATGAGGCACATGGGCGAACTAGGAGGATTATAGAGCGGACTTTCGGCCTCCTGAAGGCCAGATTCCGGTGCCTCCCTCTAACAGGTGGCTCCCTATACTACTCACTGAAGAAGGTGTGCCAGATCATCGTGGTATGCTGTATGTTGCACAACCTGGCTTTGCGACACCAGGTGCCTTATCTGCAGGAGGAAGGGCCTGATGATGGTCTTGTGGCAGCTGTGGAGCCTGTGGACAGTGAGGAAGAGGAGGCAGACGAAGAAGATATTGACAACAGAAACAACATCATCATGCAGTACTTCTGGTGACACACAGGTAAGAGACTGGCACTGCTCATCTCAGACAACTGTAGGACATTGTATAAGTTTGCCTTATTACCTCTGTGCATGGACCCTGACAGTTCACTTTGGCTTTACTTTTCACAGATCTGGTTTCCACATTCTGCCTTCTGGTATGTTCACTGCTGCCCAACAACTGTCATACTTTGGTATGTGCAAATGAACATTTACTATGTTATTTGTCAAAGAGGTTGTAATAACACATTTGTGAAAGTACAGACTGACTCCAGATTGTTTTGTGATTCAAGGGTGTTTATTTAAGTGCTAATAAGTGGAGGGGGATGTGCAATGGGCTGGGGTGATGGTGGAGGAATAGCCATGGTAGAGTCCAGTCTCTTTAGATCACAGGTGCTTTGTCCAATGGGGCATAGGAAGTGGAGCAATGGCAGTTCAAGGTGGTCAGGGTGACATAGTGGAACAGAAGGGTGACAATCAGGAGAGTCTTATTTCCTGGTGGGGGTCTTGGCAATGTTCTCTGTCTTGTACCTGGATCGCAGGGACCGTTTGCAGGGTGGTTCTCCTTCTGCAGGGGGTGGGGTGCTGGTGGCCTGTTGGTCCTGTGGAGGACCTCCTTTCCCCTGGCGCCGGTGGATGTGGAGGGCTGTTCATCGTTTGGGCTGGTGTCAGTGGGCCGGTGGTATGCCACTGTCTCCCTCATGGTGTTGGCCATGTCTGCCAGCACCCCTGCAATGGTGACCAGGGTGGTGTTAATGGACTTCAAGTCCTCCCTGATCCTCAGGTACTGTTCCTCCTGCAGCCGCTGGGTCTCCTGAAACTTGGCCAGTATCATGCCCATGGTCTCCTGTGAATGGTGGTATGCTCCCATGATGTTGGAGAGTGCCTCGTGGAGAGTGGGGTTCCCTGGGCCTGTCCTCCCCCTGTCGCACAGCAGTTTTCCCAGCTTCCCTGTTGTCCTGTGCCTCTGTCCCCTGAACCGTGTGCCCACTGCCACTGACCCCAGGTCCCTGATCATCCTGGGTTTGTGGGGTTGCCTGGGGTCCCTGTAGTGGTGGACACACTGCTGATTGACGTGTCCTGGGGACAGTGGCATGGGCCCGCTGGGTGGGTGCTGTGGTGGTGTTTCCTGAGGGGGAGGTTCAGTGGTGGTTTGGGACTGTGGCAGAGAAACCAACTGTCCAGAGGTCCTTGATGGGCCGAGCTTGTCATCTTGATCCAGGCGTGCAGAGCTGCTGTCGTCACTGTGGGCCTCTTCTGTGGGGGGACTGGATATCGCTGGCACCTCCTGTCCGGTGACATTGATTAGGGGTCCTGTTGGGTTGTAAATGGATAGTTTTTGTATCTGTGTGTGCCATCTTGTGCAATGGGTGAGTTTCCCTCTACTCCTGTGCTTGCATTATCACCTTGGCCCTTGTGTGAGTGGTGATTGTGTGCCCTGGCTGAGTCTCTCTACTGGACAGGCTTTGGTCATCAGTGTCCATGCAGGTCTGTGATGGGTGTCCATGCATTGTTGTCACATGCAGGGCTTGGTATTGGGATGTGTGGGTTGTGATAGTGGGGTATCTGTGAGGTGTTGGGGTGATGGGTGTGAGGGTAGGGGTAGAAGTTTGTGATGGCATGCAGGTTGGGTGGGGGGGATATAATAGTAAAGATATGACTTATCAGAGTCCAGTCCTCCTGCTACTCCTGCGAGGCCCTCAGGATGCATGATCGGCAAGACTTGCTCCTCCCATGTTGTTAGTTGTGAAGGAGGAGGTGGGGGTCCACTGACAGGCCTCTGTCCGGCTACCTGGTGTCTGGATACCACAGAACTTACCTTCCCCCATAGGTCGTTCCACCTCTTCCTGATGTCATCCTGTGTTCTTGGATGCTGCCCCACTGCATTGACCCTGTCTACAATTCTCTGCCATAGCTCCATCTTCCTAGCAATGGATTTCTGCTGCACCTGTGATCCGAATAGCTGTGGCTCTACCCAGATGATTTCCTCCACCATGACCCTGAGCTCCTCCTCAGAAAACCTGGGGTGTCTTTGAGATGCCATGATGTGGTGTGGGTGATGTGTGAGGTGATGGTTGATGGTTGATGTGATGTGTGGTGTGATGTGTTGGGGTGTGTTGTTTGATGTGCGTGGATGGTGTTGTGTGCCTTTGGATGCTGGTGTTGTTGTAGATTTTCTGTCTCTCTGCTTCTTCCGAAAATGTCATTGTAAGGGTTTGTGGGTAATGTGGGTGTGTGTTTTATAGTGGTCTGAGTGTGTGGTGTGTGTATGTGTATCAGGTGTGTGTATTTAGAATTGTCCAATGTGGTTGTGTTTTGTACGTGTGTGTGTATTTTGAGCGTGGGGGTGTGTACCGACAATGGATTACCATGGTTGAATGACCACCGCGTTGATTCGTGGGTCATGATAGTGTGCGTATTCCTGTTGGCGTAATGGTTTTGCTATCGCCAGTTTATCACTGACCTTTGGTGTGGCGGACTTGTGTGGGTGTCTGTATTGTGGAGGATTTCTAAGTGTAGGTCATAATACCTGTAGCAGATTTCTGCCGTCGGCACGGTATGTTGGCGGCCGTCAGCACGGCGGTCAGCGGCCTTTACCGCCAGGGTTGTAATGAGGGCCTAAGTCTGGAAGGACGGAGGTCAAGGGGTCCAGAAAGGATACTTTGGCAATTACATGGCCACTAGAGATTTTCAAGAGCAAGATCCAAACTTTGCAGGATGGCCACGGTAGATGATAATGGAGTGACCCTGATGCTGAGGGATGCAGGCTCAAAGATACTCAAGGATTCCCCAAAGGCTGTGCGATCCACATGAGTGAAGTCCGATCGAGTCCTTTGTCCACAGGTGAGTGGGGGCGACTCTGGCCTCATAGTTTGGGGTCCCACAAAGTCCCCTTTGCAGGGTTCCAAGGGCTGCTAATGCAGACCTTGCACTTTTCCTACACAGTGGCCACTTTGCAAATCTTTGGTGCAGGCTGGTATCCCTCTTGAGTGATGAATCTGGTCACAACCAGCACTCATGCGTCCAGCAGACATGGGTGCATCTTTTGGCTGTCTACAAATTGTCCTTGCGGGTGCCTGGCTTCCAGTAGTGAGAATACATCTGCAGTGGCTACCAGAGAGATGACTTGGGCTCCTGCAGCTTTAATGGCTCCAGTGCTGTTCTGGAGAGCCAGCCAACTGACACTTGGATTCTTTGCTTTTTTCTGGGGCTGGTGTTTCCCTGAACAAGGCACGCAGAACAGGGTCTAAACTCCACTAGCCAAGGGTCCAGCAGGTGCAGTCCCTCCAGTATCACAGCCTCTATTTGTGCACCTCCAACAGGTGTAGAGTGGTCTTCTTCTCGTCTTCTTTCCAGGATCCAGTGAATACTGAGGGTTAACATGCAAAGGGTGCCATATTCATCCCAGAAAAGTGCCTTGAGGGGACCACATGGTCTTTAGACAATGGGCTACTGGGTCCCCTCCTACATAGTGACAATGTTCCTGTGATATGTGGCATATTGTTATCCCAGAATGCCACATTCCTACCCCTCTCAAGATGGCACAATATGCCCTTGGTTGTGAGGAGCAAGGTAGTCCTCCCTAGAGGTGTGGCTATTGGGGGACAGCACTCCCAGAGTAGAACTGGTACTAGGGCAAGTTTCTGGCTTCTGTTCCTGTCTCCCTTCTGACTGCAAGGACAAAGGCATCCTGCTAAGTGGTGTTGGGCCAGGCAGCTCACCAAAGGTGGCTTCTCCTTTGAAGCACACCTCCGGGCTAATCTCCTGACTGGCAATCCCTACAGAGGACGTGACATCTTACTACTGCAACACTGCCTTTGTCCCTGAGCCTGGGAGCCATTCACATATCTCCCCAGTCAGTCAGAAAGCGGTCTATGCTTGTGCACCTTTGTGAGGCCGTTGGGCGAGCAAAACACCAAAGTGGTTTGATAGTACACAAATGGTCCACACAGACACTCTGGATAAGTTAACTCAATTAGCGCATCCTAACACAATACCATCACAACAATTTACAAGAGATATATAAATCTCTCTTTGCACTTATCTTGTTTTTTTTTGTAATGATAGGAGCCAAGTTATTTGTGGAAGATTGAATTCCCAGGACCGAATATTCTTCAGAGCTTTACGGCCAATAAAAGAGTTTGCTGAGGTGGTGCACCAATTAAAAGTCAGCCCATATCTCATTTTGGTTTCCAGATAGTGTACATCCAGAAATCATCTGGGGCGTGGACCTACTCCTTGGCAGTTTTTATTTTTGTATTTCCACCTTAGCTCTGCAGCATGTTATCTCTGAGTGGATATATCCTTAAAAGGCCTTTGGGTCATTTTTTCAAAGTACACTAGCTATGGAAGCCGCCTTGTGTCCCGTATTTCCTACCAGATCATCAGTGGGTTTTTGAATTACTGTCCAGGCAGTGGCCCTTGCCGCCTCAGGTTCTATTCTATCTTGATCACTTGCGGGCTCCTCTTCCCTCAAGGTGCTATCCCGGCTGCACAAAATCAGGCCATGACCATCTAGTTCAGGTTTCCAGTCAGCCATCAGAACATCGTTTCTTGCGTCTCCCAAAATCAAACTTAACCCAACCCCTCAGTGATTAGTGGCGTCCTCCCTTTCTTCAAGGCCTCTTCAAATGTTACTTTGTAGTACATAAGAAGTACTACTATAGAACTGATAACTGTACAATGAAATGCAGTTTGCGAATAAACCCCTAACATAGTACCATGTTTCTTCTATCTTATGCAAATGGTTCTTCAGTGAGTGCAACATTTGGATGGCTTGGACAATGTTACAATCTTTCTTGCTTTCTTCCCATGTCAAAATCTGAAAGGATGCAAGCATTTCAATCAGACTTATCTGAGCAACCATTTGTCAGTCTCCAAAAACGTGGCTTAGGCAGTTGCATTCCTGTACTTTAAAGAACTTAATTAATTACATTATTCTTAACCATAATTGCAGCTTGTATAGCATAGATTTTCAGTGGGTTGGAAACTCTTGTATGAAAGCTTTTAATAGGACTTTGTTAGCTCATGGCGTGACATAACAGTGTGAATGCCAGAGGTCTCCAACCTCTACTGCAGGAGACACCAAGCCCGGTTTTCTCATGGAGCAACCTAAGTAATCATCATGATGGGCTTAAGTTGCATAAAGTTATTATTATTATACCTCCAGAGGTGACCCCCTATGTTGTGGTACTGGGGAATGCCCCCCCAATTGTGATTCAAGCGACAACTTTTCGTACCTCAAGAATAAAGTGATGCATTGGCTGGGCGCTCACACAACTTTGGGAACGCATTCTGGTGCATGGATCAATATGGTAAGGTGAGTGCACTGGATTGTAAATTGGGCAAAGCCTTTTTTTGGGGACTGTATCAACATTAACTTCTCTAGGACTGACATAGCAGCATGTGTTCTTGACTCTGTCAGTCTGTTAGCAAAATCATTGATTTGTGCTTTGCCTTTGGGGTGTATATATATATATATATATATATATATATATATATATATATATATGTACATATGCCAAACTTAGTGCCCCACGATCTGGGCCCAGTGTCTTCCTCCCACCCTGGAAGTCGGAACATTTCTGAAATTGGGGCTAAGCTTCTTGAATCAAATTGGCTGGAGTAAATGAAACAGATTGCAGCAATATGGAGAAGTGGGACATAGAAAGCTGCCATTTGGAGGGTTTTAAATCCTATTTCACCCTGACTACAGAATCCCGAAAATGTTGGGCGATGGGTTGCTTGATTGTTTTTAACTCTAGCAAATGTAGGCCCTGTGGAGAACCTTGATACTGGATCCCCTTACCTGCAAGCTTTGTTACTTTCTTTTTGCAGGGGCCCAGCTACCTTGTGGTTAAATTTTTATAATGCTAAGACTTCCCTGCAGGATCTTAGTAATATACATATATATATATATATACTGGATTCTTTCCTTGGCTCTACAAAGTGTACCCAACAGGAATGAATTGATATTATTTTGGCAGGTAATTTTAATTTTAATCTATGTGAGGTTCCCTGTATTCTGCCTTACAAAATTTGTCATTGATTTTCTCCAGAGAATTTGTATTTTGATCACAGTTCACAAGGAAATTTGTTAAATTTGTTTCTTAGCAAGTATGACCTGCTTTTTACCTTGGATAAAACAGTATATTATTCCAGGGGTGGGATGGTTCAAGCCTTACAGGTAGGGGGTCCATTTAATTTATAGATTTTATCTTTGTCTAGCCGCTTATTGTTTCTCATATGTTGCAGGTCACTATAGATTGCAGCCCCCATAGTGACCATAACCCTAATTGTATCCCCATTAGATGGTGTAAGATGCTAAAGCAGAATCTTGAAGGGCCCAGAGGAGTTCTTACACCAATCAGCCAGGGAAAATGGTTACGATGGTTGCAGGTTTCCCATGATCATCTTAATCTCGCTCTCTTTACTAAATGCTTGCAGGAGTTTGTCACCTGCTCCCGTGGGCCATCTTGTCCCAGTGAGAACTTAGCTGCATTTTTCTATATTAGTGTAGTCTGCAGATCCCTTGCTTGTTCTGTTGACACTAGAGTTCCGACAGGCCTAAAATGGGTTGATAAAGGTTGCTCATTTGCCTTACAAGAACATAAATGTGCCCTTCAGGTGTCTCCGATAAATGCTTCTCTGGTGTCACTATGCTGCTGCAATTATAAAATTGTGGTAAACTGGTGCAAAAATTAGATTAGGAATGCAACATTACAGAATTTGCTTGAAGTTTAAGGAAGAGTACTAAATTCTGAGGCATTATTAATCTTCCTTTTTTGTGCAAGCTGACCCTCTGCCATACTGCACCATATTGAGAGAGATAGGTGGATTTCTCACTTTAGCAAGTCATACAATAGGGGACCAGACATAGTGAGCAATGAGGCAGGTATGACATTAGATGGGGGTCTCCCATCTTGTATTTACCCAGAAAGTAGAGAAGGGTATTATGGGTTTGTCTAGCAATGAAGCACCAGGTCCCAATTGAATTCCTCCTGACTTATATCGGAGTGATCTGGATACTTGGGCTCCTGTCTTGACTAACATTTTGAATGCTGCAGTAAAGACAGGTCCCCACTTCTTCATGGGCCTCTGCTGTTATTATTCCAGTTTTCAAGAAGGGGGATAGGGATATTCCTTCTTGTTACAGATCTATCTCCCTTTTTGATTCTATAGTCAAGGTTTTGCGGGGAGACCTATTGGGTATACTCCCCCCCCCGGTCACAGGAGCTTAATATACTGTCTGATCTCCAATATAGTTTTAGACCAGGAAGTTTAGCTATTGACCAATGCCTAAACCTCTACCTAATCTTGAATAAATATATAGTGGCCCATAAGGGTTCCATCCAGTTAGCCTTCATAGATTGAACCTCAGCTTTTGACCAGGTTAATCGGGACAGACTTTGGAGGATTATTCTGGATATGGGAGTTGTTCGGAGTATAGTTTATTTCCTGAGGGATCTCCACGCCAATACCGAGGCTGTAGTCAGATATACTGCTGATTCCCAGGTTCAAAGAGAGCTTTAAACCTATGCTGGGCATTAGGCAGGGGTGCATTATGGCACCCTTTCTATTTGCTTTGTATGTAAACAAACTTGAACAGGTTCTAGTGAAGGAGGCAATAGATTGCCCACAAGTAAAGGGTCAGCCCTTACCCATTGTCCTCCATGCAGACAACACTGTTTTAATGGCTAAAACAGTCAAGGGACCTCAAGCACTTGTAAATGCTTTTGTGGGATTTATGGTCGAGCTGGATCTCAGTACTAACATCAGAAAGCCACATGTTATGGTTGTCAGACCTAGAAACACAAAAACATTAACTTTTCACATAGGTCATCATGCTTTCATGAAGGTTAAAGCCTTCTGGGTACTTAGATGTCTTATTTGACTCTAATTTTCGATAGGCAAACCTGCCATCTGGAAAGTTGTCCAATGTTAATAAGTATAATGCTGCGTCTGGAAATTTGCATCTAGACTGAGAAGGAACCTGGTCAGTGCTTTATTACAAGCCTATAAATCTAAAACCACTTATAAAGTCACATATGGGAGTTGTCATCTGGGGGTACATTAAGCATTAACCTTCAGGTAGCTGAAAAAAAGTTTTTGCTACATTTGCTCTGTGTCCCACAATGTACCCCTTCCTTTATAGTGCACAAAATAATTGGGATTCAGCTATATTACTGACATCATTGCCCCCCTTCCCCTTTTATGCTGAGTTGATTTGTGGGGCTCATTTGATTAGGGACATACTGCAAGATTCTCTAAACTTTGATTTTGCATTGCAAATTCCTTGGGTTAAGTATATCAAAAGGGACCTTCAGAAGTTAGGGATGGAGGATCTTTTTACTTGCTGTGATAAAATCATGAGGGCAGATCGTGGCTGGGTGAAAGACAATTTTTTAAGACACAAGATGTTAGTAAGATAATCTGAGGCTCTATAGAGAGTTTTGGGGCAGAAGTATTTATTGTCAAAACCAGCCTATTTATAGAGCCCTATCTTGCAGTGGTAACTTCTAACCATGCACAATTTCTGCTAACCAGATTCAGGCTGAATTTGTTGCCCCAGATTTTAGCCTTTCTTCAGGGGTGGCATGAACTTTCATCCTTAGCACCCTGCGGCTGCATCCAGGGTCTCTGCAGGACACTATGCACTTAACTTTTTTTTAAATAGTATAGTAAATATTTGGTCAAACCTTCAAACCATCATCAGGGTGCTATTCCAGGCTCTATTACCAAATCTCTGCTTCACACCTACTACCCTCAACCAACTTGGTCAACTCCTCTCTCAATTAGGGCCTCTTCCCTGTAGAACAAAAAAATGGGTCAAATCACTGTTCTTTAAGTAAGTGGGTAGTTGCACTTTACAAACTCTGATTGGCATCCTTCGTATTATTCATTTACGCATGGAATGGAAGGCACAGTCCTCCACTGATTTTACTCTTACCTATCCAACCGATCCCAAATTGTGAAAATAGGCAACTCATTCTCTAAACCAGTTAGCATTCACCAAGGTGTGCCCAACACTCCATCCTCTCCCCAACCCTTTTCAGCCTCTTCCTTGAACCACTATGTGTGATTCTCAGAAACATTTCCCCTGCTCTGCTAACACTCCAATAGCTCACCGTTGAAGTGCGGGCCCAATTCAAAATTGCTTGCATCACCCACGGAGTTCTGCACTTCTCCTCACCCTCCTATCTAAACGATAAACTGAAAATCTCCACAGCAAATAAAGGTTCCAGAAATGCCCAGTCTCTGTTCTTGGAACCCCCCACCTTCAGTTGAAAATGATACGTGAATCAGTCCTTCTCTGGCAGCGCCACCAGAATCTGGAACTCTGCCTCTCTCACTCCGTCTAACCACCTGCCTAGCAACATTAAAAAAGGACCTCAACCTCCTACTATTTGATTGACATCTTGGTAAATTCACCCTCGACCAGTCTTATTTACTTTCCCCAGTGCGCCCTGATCTGCCTTTGTTTAACCGTTCATGTCCTCTGACCTATTGTTGTAACTGTCTCTTGTGGTAACTCTTATATACATACACTGATGTAAGGACCCAAGTTCAACTAATATTATTGTAACCCGCTGTAACCCTGTATTCAGTGTATTTAGACACTCTGATACCTTCAGGCCATGTCTGGGCTATATAAAATAATAAATATATAATAAATATATAAAATAACCATGAGGCCCGAGAAAGGCATATCTAATGCCCCTTCTTAAAGAATGTTGCTTCAAACTGGCACAGCTAGCTCTTTTATTTCTGCATATACTCTCAGTAGATATTGTTTTTCATGTTTCCAGTTTTTTAAAAGCAGCTGTGCAATCAAGGGACTCGATAAGGGGCTGATCCTGCTTTATCCCACCATATAATTTGTTGGTCATATGATATATTTTATCAATTTTAATTAATGTATGTTTTTATTCTATTTATGTGTTTGCTATGATGTCTGCTTTATGCACTTTCTTGTTTGAAAACAATGTAACATTTCCTGAACAATGCCTTGATATGCTGGAATATTGTGGCTTGGAACAAAATAAAGCTTTCTTGATTGATTGATTGACTGAGTGAATGCATTTGAGTTAGGCTACTTCAACACTTTGTATGGACCATGATAGCCCACTTGGGTTAAAAGCACACTATGAACGGCAGGGCTACTTGACATCAACATTTCTTGTCATAATCGTCATCATCTCCTTCTGTCAATTCACGTTCATCTGTCTCAACAACACTCATCTTTCTTAGCTGCTGCTCCCATATGATTCAATTTTTGCTTTCATATGGGCCAGTGGGTCACAGTTACGAAGATGGGAGGAGAGCTTTTTTTTTTTGTCAAATCCAGTCATTATATTGAGCCGGGATGGGTTTGCTTTTGTTTATGGTGGGATGGGATTGAAGTATGGGTATGTGTTGTTATTTGGAAGTTTGAGAAAATGGAGGAAGGTGGTGATGTTATTGAAGCAAGCTGAATAGATGTGATTTGCAATTCCTCAGTGCGAGGTCTGAGATGAGCAATGCTAAGTTCATTATCCTCACTGTCAAATGTGATTTCAGGAGCCTTCATTTTGCTTGTCTTCTTCAGCAGGTTTTGGAGGTCTACTCAATTTCACTTTCAACTGAAGAAGAGCTACCTGAAGATGAGGGAGATAGCATTATTTTGCCTGTAGGAAGAGACAGTGAAGGCAATGTGTTTGATGAAAGATCAGGGGCCAGATGTAGCAAAAATAAAAATTGCGACTCGCATTTTGCGAGTTGATGCGACTCGCAAAATGCGACTCGCAAATTGGAATGCCAGAAAAAAAAGCGATCCGATTTTGCGACTCGCAGCCGGACTCGCAACGCTGTGTGCGAGTCCGCAGTTTGCGAGGTCGCTGTTTGCGAGTGTGCAAAAAACGAACTCGCAATTAGCGAGTGGGTGTCGCAAATTGCGAATACCTTCAAAATTGCTTGCAGATGCAGCAGAACACTCCAGAAAGCATACCAGAACACCCTGGAAACACTTCCTGGCACATGATGATGACATCACAGCCAGGAAGTTAACAAATACACCTGGGAGGAGGGCTCAACAGTGAGCAGTGTCTCTGCCACTCACAGTAGGGTGCTGAGGAGTGGTAGGCACAGCACCATGGACGCAGCAGGGACCAGCCAGGCTGGCAGGAGGGGCAGGAGATCATAGATAACAGCCAGGACATATTCATGTGGCACATGGCGTTAATGTGCCACATGACTGGTTGGCATTTTCCTGCCCATGGACAATTTCAACTTGTATATAGTTTCTTCATGACATTAATAAAACAGTTATTTTTGTTCCACTTAACAAATGGTTAATAGGTGAGTATGGTGGGAGTTGACACGTACCGTCCAAAATATTGCGTTGCAATGTGGTCCCGTCTCAGTCTGACTTGATTAGCTAGACTCCTATCCCCATGATGGCGATGTGGTTGTTCTTGCTCTTCATCATCAGGATCTGGGTCTGCAGGGGTGAGAGGTAGCCCACGTCGGGTGGCTATGTTGTGGAGGATGGCGCATGCGACCACAATTTTGAAAGCGGTAATGGGGGTGTATTGGAGGGCGCCTCCACTGCGGTGGAGGCATCTGAATCTTGCCTTCAGCAGTCCGAAGGTGCGCTCGATCAGGTTCCTGGTCCTCTTATGCGCACTGTTGTATTGCCTCTCTGATTCAGTTCTGGGTGTTAAAAACGGAGTCATGATCCAAGGCCTGAGAGCATATGCACTGTCACCTGTTGGGCACAAAAGTACACGGTTAGGAAGTCCAGATTGTCGTGCACAGTGACCTGTGTGTATGTCTGCAAGTGTCTGTGGCTCTACCTAGGAGGTAACCGTCTCCAAATTCCCCACGTTCCAGGCGTTGATGTATCCCACTATGCCTAAAAATGTATGAGTCATGGGTACTGCCAGGAAACTTAGCTACGATGTCCGTGATGACATAATGGGCATCACAAACAACCTGTATGTTGAGTGAGTGGGTACACTTCCTGTTGCGGAAAATGTGTTCCAGATTAGCAGGGGGGCATATTTGAATGTGTGTCCCATCTACACACCCTATGACATGAGGAAAGTGGACAATGCGGTAAAAGTCCAGCTTGGTGCTGTTAATTTCTGCCTCATTCCTTGGTAAGTATATGAAGTGAGACATGTGCGTGACTAAGACATCTAGGAATGCCCTGAGGAACCTTGACACTGCACTTTGGGATACCCCACCTGCCACGGCAATGACCCCCTGATAGCTCCCTGAGGCCAAGAGGTGCAGTGCGCATAGCACTTGCACATACGTAGGGATGGCGCAGCCACGCAGAGTCTTGTGTTCTAGCTGTGGTTTCAGTAAATCTATTAATTCTAGAATGGCTGCGCTGCTAAGGCGGTATTTGTCATAGATCTCCTCTTCAGTTTGCTGAAAAAGAGTCTGCCTGGTTCTATATATCTTCTCCTGTCTGTGGCCCCTCCTCCTCCTCTGCTGGGCTGCGTAGACTCTCCTCCTCACTGCTATCAGGTATATCTCCGCCATCTTGAGTAACCCAGATGCCTTCTGGGTCCCCTTTTATACTTTGGTAATGGTTACCACCTGCTCTGAGTTAGTGGTAAATGGGACATGCAAACTGGGCTTTTTGCAACTAGTCGCAATTTGCGAGTTGCAATTGCATAAGGTTTGCGACTCGCAAATTGCGACTTGCAATTTGTGGGTCGCAAAATGGGGTCGCAACGGATGCGACTCGCAAACGGGTCCCATTGCTTTTTGCGAGTCGGAAATGGGCTTTTTGCATCCCATTTCCGATTTTGCACTGTCGCAAATTGCGAATCGGCCCGTTTGCGAGTCGCAAACGTTTGCTACATCTGGCCCCAGGTGCAATACCCTGCTGTACCTGAAGTCCAACTTCCTTCTCAGCTCCTATCTCAGGAGCTTTATGTGTAGTGAACTGTTGTGGTTCTGTTTGGTCAGAAGATTTTTGCTTCTGGGACCAACAATTTCTACTTACTAGTCTCAGACACAACTGCAGTCACTACAGCACTGAAAGGCATGGGCTTTGGTTTCAGTGGCAGTACCATGGATCCATGGGTGATTCCAGCATTTCTGTTCCCAGAAGGGAAAAACACTACTTTGTGTATCTTGGCAGAAAAAATAGGGTTTGATACCAGTGCTCTTTCCAGTGGCAATATATGTCTCCTCGCTAGCCGATTGTTTTGGTTGCCATTCACTTTTTGTTATTTTATAACGTAGTAGAAGTGGCTCCGGACTGTGGTGTCAGTAAGTTATAATCTGCCTCTCACTCTGTCTCTTTCACATGCAGGAAATAAAAATAAGAAAGAATACTGCCAGACCTGGCCATTCTAGTAATTTCAAGACACATAACAATAATCCACTTATAAACTAATTGGGTATGTTATAGAATCGTTAAAAATGTTTTTTCCAATATTAAACACTGCCTTTTACTGATAGTTGATACAGTGGTTTTAATAGCATACCGTTTCAACACCCTATGAGGCCTTTGGTAAGGGGAAAGACACAGATCAACAGAATTAATAAAAAATAATATCAATGGTCCACCAAGCCCAACTACTAGGGCAAAACGTCTTTAACAAAATAACTATAAAATGAATGCTAATGTCTGTGGTCCCAAAAGGGCACATGGTAGCCGTTCTGAGTGCATGGGGTGGCTGGCAAACACAATAAAATTAAGTATGTTATGGTCTACAGACTGCATCTTCTTCATACGCACAATAACAGAAAAAGGTCGATGAAAAGTGTTGGAAATGGCCCTTTTTGCAGGGTCATTCCCAATCTTTTGTCACTTGCCTCCTATGTTTTCTGACCTGTTGCTGTTGGCTTTTAAGCTCTGAGTATTTTACAACTGCTAACCAGTGCTAAAAGTGCAAATGTTCTCTGCGTAAATTGTACTGTTGATTGGCTTATCCATGATTGGCATATTGGATTTACTGGTAAGTCTTTAGTACAGTGCACTAGAGATCCCCAGGGCCTGTATATCAAATACTACTAGTGGGCCTGCAGCACTGGTTGTGCCACCCACATTAGTGGCCCTGTAATCATGTCTCAGACCTGCCACTGTAGTGTCTGTGTGTGCAGTTTTAAACTGCCAATTCGACTTGACAAGTGTCTGGCCAATACCTTCCCTTTTCTTACATGTAAGACTCCCCTAAGGTAGATCCTAGGTAGCCCCAAGGGCATGGTCCAGTGTATGGTTAAGGTAGGACATATAGTAATGTGTTTTAGATGTCCTGACAGTGAAATATTGCTAAATTCGTTTTTCACTGTTGCAAGGCCTGTCCCCCTCACAGGTTAACATGGGGGCTACCCTTAAATCTGATTAAAGTGTAGATTCCCTTTGGGAGTGGATAGACATGTGAAGTTTGGGGTCTCTGAGCTCACAATTTAAAAATACATAATTTAGTAAAGTTGATTTTAAGATTGTGTGTTTAAAAATGCCACTTTTAGAAAACATTTTCTTGCCTAAACCATTCTTTGACTCTGCCTGTTTATGGATTCCCTGCCTGGGTCAGTTTGACAGTTGGTCTGTTTGCACCTCTCTCTAGACAGTGACACAAAGGGAGCTGGGGTGTAGCCTGCTTATCCTGATGAGCCAACTGTGCTAGGAGGGTGGGGAGGGGTAGTCATTCACACACTGAAAGTGCTGTGCCTGCCCTCACAGAATGCAATCTACAAGCCCCTGGTATACGTCTGGGGCCAGGCCTGGGCAAGGCAGGATTTCACAAACAAGAGAGAGACTTTTCTTCAAATTAAGCCTACTTCAAAGGGCAAACTGGGTATAAGATGGGCACCAAAAAACACAGACCTTAGGCTACTTCTGGAAACCAAGAGGAACATCTGCCTGAAGAAGAGCTGAAGAGCTGAGGAAGAAGAGCTGCCCTGCCTGTGACTGTGCTTTGTTGAGCTATCCTGCTTTTGCTTCTTCCGCCTGTGCAAGAGGACAGAGACTGCACTTTGTGTGCCTTCCTGCTTGTGAAGAACTCTCCAAGGGTTTGTCGTGAGCTTGCCTCCTGTTGTTGAAGTCTCAGGGCCATCAAAGACTTCCCCTGCCAGCACCTGGACTCTCTGCTGAGACTCCTGCCCGGTTAAGTGGTGCCCTATCCAGTTCCTGGGGCCTTGACAGGTGAAGCTGGCAGACCAAGGCTGAAAATCCACGCACAGACTGCTGTGCGGGGAAAATTCTGACGCAACCTCAGAGAGACGCTAAAGAAATGACGCGCCACCGGCTCCATGGCTGAAATTGATGCAGCGCTTGCAGCCCGGCTGGGAGATCAACGCACGCGGCTGGAGAAACAACACCCTGCATTGCTGATGGAGGCTGGTATCATCGCAACCCATGCAGCGTGGTTTTGCTATCACCGTGAGGCAGGATTTTCGACGCAAACCTTGCTGGGTGTGGAAAACGATGCAATGACTGTCCAGACCTGAGTGCTGCCTGGATCGACGCATTGCTCCCCTGCGGGGAAGAAGAAATTACGCACAAACTCTCTTGCTGGTGAGAAATCGACGCACCGATTACCTTTTTCGACGCACACTCACCCATGTGTGGTATTTTGAGGTGACCCAGGTACATTTTCATGCTAACAGCGTTAGCATTGTGTTTAAAAGAACATGAAGACTCTTTTTTGCATTTTAATTATTAACTTGACTTGTGTATGGTGGAGTTTTGGCATTTTGGTCTTATTTTGTTTAGACAAATATTTCCTATTTTTCTAAACCTGGGTTGTGTCATTTTGGAGTGTTTTCATTGAGTTACTGTTTGTGTTTTGGGACAAATACTTTAAACCGAGCACTCTGAAGTTAAGCCTGCCTGCTCATGTCAAGCTACCAAGGGGGTTAGCGGGGGTTAGCTGAGGGTGATTCTCTTTTACCCTGACTAGAGTGAGGGCCCTTGCTTGGACAGGGAGTAACCTGACTGCCAACCAAAGACCCCATTTCTAACAAAAAGCATACAAATGAGTAAAAATATCGGGAGCTTTGAATGAACCCTAATACAAAATGGTCCCTGCAGAAGGCTTTCAAAAGGTGCAGAAAATGGTTAGAAATTGCCCGTCTTACACATCGCTTTGATAGTGAATAAGCAAATGGCTAGGAAAGAAAGGACGCAACTTAGAGAACAAAACGAAAATAGATGCCTGTTAGGAACCTATTCCACCCCAACCACCAACAAACAGGTCAAGTTTTTCAGGGTAAGGATTGCACAAATATGTACCACAATGTAACTAGAACCATCCAAGGACACATATTTGTACCAATCCAAAGACCTCTACATCTTCAGCACAGCAGCATTGAGAATGTAAATAAAATACAATAAAAAATGCTAAAACATCTGGGGGCCCTACATGAGCCTTCGTAAACTTCCCAGGGAAGTACAGGAATGTAGAAAGTGATAAAAATAGTATACTTATTTTATTTTTATTTTTAAACTAACGCTATGAGTTTTAGAAAATACCCCCAGCCAATAGCTTTTACAAATTGCATAAAATACACATTAATCCACCATCACATACAAGCAAAGACACATATACACATTTGATAGAAATGGTGGGCAAGCAAAAGCTGTCCTCTGGGCCTGACACCACTATTGTCACAAACAAGCATGTGTAGATAAAAATACCACAGATGATGCATGCATTTGGAGACATACACAATGCCCTAAAACATCCCCAGCAGCAAAAAAACAAAAATGTAAACATAAATAAAAAGTTTTTTACAAATAATTTAGAAAAACATCTATGTCCTACAACAGCCTAGTACACTCGGCCTCAAATAGCAAAAACACCACAGTACAAAAACAATGAATTTGGCCAGGAACAACAAGGAAAAGTATAAAGTATTTCCTCAGGCCTCTAGCACTCAAATGCCTGTTACGCTCATACTGTGGTCAGTTACTTCCAACATGGTCCTTCCATAATTCCTCTAGTGCATACACCAAGCCCTCTTGAAATAAATAAAATGAAATCAGTCAAAAGAAGCAAAAAGAAATTTGCAGTGCCTGGCCTCCCTCACATCAGCCCCTGAAAAAGAAATTACGGGCAAAAATTGAACTTGCCTGGTTATCATTTCATAATGGTGGATGGTGCAGCATAGATTGCAGAGAAAGTGATGATTTCTCTCCAGATGTCAATTTAGAACAGGGAAGAATCTTCAAGACAAGATTAGGATGTTTCTAGTGTACATGCCCGCTTCAAAACTGTTGTAGTTAAAGTCAAATTCGATTTTCACTAGAAAAATAGCTTCAATTGTGCTTTTAAACATTAAAATCTGCTCAAAATGAATTGCTTTCCATAATTGGTGTCCAGTAACACAGAAGCAACATTCACATCCTTCCACTTGTGTGCTAAAAAAACTTGCTGAAGATATTCACATAATACTATGTTTTTCTCCCAGATTACACAAGATGGTCCGATGGCATAATGTCCGATATTGTGTGCCACACATGTAATGCCTGTGATGTAATAAAAGTCACAGACTGATTAATATTAATTTTTGGTGTGAAGAATTCTATAATCAAGGGTTGTTATCAACATAGTTCATACGTGAATACCTGGTGTGCACTTTGCATAGATTATATTATGGAAGAAAACTTACTAGACTCCACTCACAAATGACCAAATAAGGAATGTTTGACAGAGTCAGCCGCTATGTGCCCCCACCCCCAATGGGGCAGAAAAGCAATTAAAGACAATGGGTCTGATTACAACTTTGGAGGAGGGTATTAATCCGTCCCAAATGTGACGGATATACCGCCCGTTGTATTACGAGTCCATTATATCCTATGGATCTCGTAATACGGTGGGCAGGATATCCGTCACTTATGGGACGGATTAACACCCTCCTCCAAGTTGTAATCAGGCTCAATGTAACAAAATGGTAAAAAAAAAGAAGAGGAAGAGGTAGTTCACCATGGTTTTGCGATGTACCCCCAACCCAAAGCGGGGCAAAGTCTTTCTGCCACGCTGAGGGGTGGGTTAGGCAGTTTACCACCATTATCTGCCAGCACAGAAGGGGTGCATCAAATTTATCTCTCACTTGTCATGATGAATAGATGCACTATTTGTGGTTTGGATCAGCAGGGTTCCCTGGGGGATGTCTGATCCTGGTCCCAAATGCTAATGCTACACGCATTGCCAAAATGGGTCAATTTTCCTACGAAATTTTGACGTTTCAATGTTGCATTTTTTTCTGTGCTAGGTTCACCCAAATAAGCGGGGCACCATTTTCTACTGGGCAAAGAGTGGAAACACAGAATAGTAGATCATTTTTTATTGTCAATTGCATTTCTCTCAATTTGTGACTTTCAAATGTTAGCCAGAGTGCAATAAAGAACATATTTCTTACAAAATGGCCAGTACATCACATGATAGTTTGAATAACCCCAAAGTCAGAGTTGTACAAATTGCCAGTAGTCCTAACCCTATTGTCTTAGGTACATTTAAAAAAATGCATAGGGTTCCTTAGAACTAAATTTTCATTTACAAGATTTTACCATAGGAATTGTATGTTTTGGATAACCAATAATGTCTAAAACTATGTGACAAGAAGGGACTGATGGACGCAACAGTATCTTTATTTTGTAAATATCAATCCAGGCAAACAAAGTCACAGGTGAAAGCATTCCCAGCTTTCTTTACATTATTTTTTATTTCAATGAATAATTCCCTAGGGTAAACCATGAATGATCAACACAAATGACCATTTTGTGAGTTCAGAATTGTATCTAGTTTGCTGAAATGTCTAGCCTTTCAGGTTCAACCATAGGGTTTAGGCCTGTTTCCACCACAAACTGCAAACAGATTGAAATTACAAAGAAATAGGACAAATTAACTACCACTCAAAAATACAAACACTGTGGTAAAATAATTGTTTTACAACTCTGCAGCTTCATGAAAGCTGGGAAGATGGTCATCTTAGAACAAATAATTTTTAGCATCATGTTTTAAAAAAAACTTTTGTGCACAGCAGATTTTCCCATTTAAATACATTGTGTTTTCTTGCTATTTCTTCAGTACCTCTAGAGAAATCAAAAGATCCTGGGTACTTTTAGAAAGTCTAATTTGGGTATAAAAGGATGCAAATTTGGCCTGGGTACCTTTTCTGATAAAACTAAATGTTAAATAAGGCTCAAGCTTGAAGTGCCCTAAACATCAAACAGAAATTCAGCACTGGGGGTGTAATAGCCTCTACAGATAAAGGGTTAAAGGTAAAACAAGCAAACTACAATTCCCAAACCAATTTAGGAACAATAGGGAAACATTTAGTGATAACAAAGAGACCAAGATCATCAAGATAGGATAAGGGAAACCAGAGAAATACATTTTTTTAGTTTTAAGAGAAATGCTTTACAGAGAAATTGCCAATGGCTGGGATTAATCCAAGCATTCATCCATCACTTTGCTGGTGTTGAAGTTGTTGCCCTAAGTGCGACGGGTATGTCCGGACCTGGGTTCCATGATCACTGTGCCACTGTAATCAAGCTACACCTGGCTAGTATGCCCTAATCATAATGAACCAGATCATAGGTTGCTTGTTTTCTGATTCAGGGAGGATCTGGACTGTCAGTCCGGCTGAACTGTTCCCTTTAGAGCAGGATCAAGACTGATTTGCATATGGCTGGATCCAAACAGGTACATGGTGGGTGAAAAATGATGGGCTGGGAAATAGTCTTGAGTGACTTCCGGTGGCTGAAATTAAGTCAAGCATTCCATCCATCACCTTGTTTTTGTTCCAGAAAAACTAAAGCACCATTGGAAAGAAAAACAGTTCATGGTTCACTGGGATCTAGTTGCAGTTTCAGGCCACCCACAATAGAGTGAAAGTCAAATGAACCCAGCAGATCATCCCGTTCAAAGTTTTTACTTTCACTTTGTCTCTGAAATGAAAGTCACAATCTTTCAGGGAGGTCAAGTTCCAAGATGGTGCAGGTAACAGTCTCTCAAAGTTGAATGTGTGCTTCTCGGGCTCCCTCAGAAGCTGCTGCTCTTTGTAACAGAAGGTCAGAAGGTGAGTAAGCTGGATTTTGTGATCACTGAGAGTGCCTCTCCTGTCTGAAAGATTTGTTCTCCTGCCAAAATCTAAAGATGTGCATTAGAACTTAATCCATTTTCTGAAAGTCAGAGTTCCGTAGTGGGAAATTGCTGGGAGCTGTAGCTGGGCAGGGCACCCGTAGGCTGAATACTTTTATCACAAGATCTTGCCAAACCATTTTTCAATGTGGCATAAAGATCTGTGAGAGACAAACTTTGTTTTCTTGCCCACATGCAGAGGAAACTTCCTGAGCAATCCTGTTGAGTTTGCATAACTCAAGTAGGACCACAGATCATGGAGAAGAGGCTCAACAATGGTCTAGTGCTGAGGAGGACTTTGCAAGAGAAGACAGTGACTTGAAAGTGGGAACTATAGAGGCTCATGAGTCTTGATGGATTCACTGAACAAGAAAATTGCCACTTGATCAAAAACCAGCAATATTTAGCTATCCAGCTGGCATAGTGGACATCTTGGGTATCGGCCTAATATTTAAGCCATGCCCAGATCTTTTAAAGCCGCTTGTTATTTGAGAACGTAACCTACAGGTTGGTAGTGTCAAATACAGTTAGGGCCTCATTATGAGTTTGGCTGTCTCATGGCAGTGATGTCCTCCCCAAGCTTATTACAATGTTCAGCTGTGCTGACCAGCGGGAACATTGTAATATGTGGTCCCCGCCAGGCTGCCCAGCTGGAACAGTGCTAAATATTGGACTTGTCTCCCTTAATCGTAGCACTCCAGTATTCCAGCACCATCTGAATGTGCACTGTCATTCCGATGGTGCTACACAGGGGGGCTCTGGGCATGGCAGTGCTGGGATCCCTCAGTGGCCCACTGCACTGACTTTCCACCAGCCTTTCTATTGCTGGATCCCCGCCATGAAAAGGCTGGTAGAAAGTGGAGTTGTAATCAGCCAGACGGCATTAAGTTCAGCACCACAGAGGCTAGTTACAACTCTGGCCACTGTCGGCCCTTTCGGAACCACGTTCCTGGCTATGACAGCAGTACCCTGGCAGGTCCACCCCCCAGAGTTGTAAAGTGGCAGTCAGACTGCCACAGTTGCGGCGGTCTGATCATCACCATGCGGCTGGTGCTACTTGGACCGCCAGCCTCGTAATCAGGCTCTTAATGTTGCTGTGAGAATGAGGGTCCGCTGTTCTACTGGACCTACTGTTCTAGGTCTCAAATAGTGGGTGTAAACTGTTCACAGACTTTTCTTGACCTGTCAAATTTTATGATGTGCTCTATGTACTGATAGGTAAACTTTGAAAAATATCCAGTAACAAGTAGTCACCGAAGTACCTGCATAATTAACATTATTAGGTAGTTCAGTATTTGCGATCCCTAATGATCAGCTATAGACACCAAGGTGATGACCTGCATGGAAGAGCAAACCACATTCCTTGTGTTCACATTCTCAAATATGAAACTTTTTTGAAAACAGTCAGTGTTTTGTGGGCATACACAGGGTGAACTGGCAAGGCTTATTTAATGACTGAAGAGGATGACATTAAGGATTCAAGCAGTACAATATGCACAATGTGTCATAGAAGACTACTAGTTGAAAATTGATTTTAATAGAAGCTAGAACTCTCTGAACATCCTAAGGAAGGGATGAAGTGGATCCTGCTGAGTCTTTTGGGCAAGGATGATGTGAATTACAAAGGAACCTGGCTTATTATAAGTAGGCAAATCTATGAATTCAACTTCAAAGAACTGATCAAGGAGTCTGTGAGCTGTTCTGTCCACCTGACCAGGATTCTGTCAAAGTATTGTAGGAATGTGATTGGAATGTATTGCTTAGTGTAGGTAGCCTTTAAAAAAAGTTTTATTTATAGAATATAAAGTTAAAGGTCAAGACCATAACTAAAAAAGCCCTGAAATTCATCCCTTATGGTGTAAAACATACAATGCTCATTGTGGCTTAAGCTTCCTCCATGTTTTAATTTTTGTAATCAGCCTTGTTTCATTTTGCTGTGCTATTTGTTAGGAGGTGTAATGTGCTGGACCTTAGCTGACTAAGTTAACTGGGGGCCACATTTGGTGTAGATGCATCGCTGGGGGACAAAGTAATATACAAATCAAAAAATATATTTTCATTGGTAAGTGCAGTGGAACCATAAACACGCAGTGTTGACTGCCACTCTAGTAATCACCAATGTGTAGGTATGGTTCAACCATACTTTCCATTAAAACCAATAATCAGCTGAAATGTACAAGTTATAGTTAGTACCAGATTCTTTCTTGCATAGCAACCATGTAAACCACACACTAAGTTCAATGAGTACAAATAAGTAATCACACCTAAAAGCAAAACGTAAATGCAAATTATTATTTAATTTCATCTGTAGGATTTTTTACAGCATTTGCTATTGTGTTTGTCTTTTTAATTTCTAAGTGTAATCTAAAGAGCATTACATTAGGTGAGGTGTAGTATGGTTTACATTTCTGTGGTGTAAGTTATAGAATGTTGTGTTAAATGTTAAATGTAAGTTATGTTTTTATCATCACCATGGCACCCCAGAAAAATCCCCATTTCACTGAAAATGAGTTATTTATTTGGAGCCAGAGTCCAGCACGCTACTATCACCTGGAAAATGAAAATGTGGCAAGGATAGTCATTCTGTAGGCCCAACCCTGCGCACAAGGGCTGACATCAGGGAGGGGTGGAACAACCTGAGAGTAAAAGTCTGTTCCATGGCATCCAGACACCATCTGCAGGTCCAGAAGACTGGTGGTGGCCCCCCTCTTCCTCCCTTAGAACTCACATCCTGGGAGGAGAACATTTTGGCCATCCTGCATCCTGAGGGCTTGACAGGAATACCTGCGGGAGTGGAATCTGGTAAGTCACAAAACAAAAATATGTCACCAAAATGTACTGTCATGCATGCTCACTGCTCACCTTTTGCCACCTTTACTGTCACCGCACTCACCAGCCCAGTATCCACCAATCCATAGACCCCAGACTGGTATCCCACATGCGAAGTATCCTACTTAAAATACATGTTTGTCAATTCCCCATTGGAGTTTACACGCCTGAGAGAATTACATCAGTATAGTGTGTGTGTATAGTTGAAGCACTAAAAGTGCTACTAAGTCCAGGAGGCACTGTTACTGTCACTCCACTCAGCCAACATAGTGTTCCCTGCTCCAATGACCCTTGCCCCTGAACTCACCATTGAAGTGTACTCACCTGGAAGGAGGACACCTGTATAGTGTGTGTGTATTACAGGCACTGACAGGACTGCTAAGGCCAGGAGGCACTGCTACTGTCACTACTAACACCACAACAGTGTCCTCTTTCCTGAAGGCAACAGTATTTTAAATCTCAAATAATGTGTACTCACTGGAGGAGTTGGCATCTGTCAGGTATTGTGAAGCAGTGAGAGTGACAGGACTGAAACCCAAAGCTGGCACTGGTCCCCCAACTACATACATCAAGTCTGCGTCCTCCCCCAAAATACACCTGTGTACCAAATCATCATTGAAGTGTACCTACCTGGGAGGAAAACATGAGTATACTGCGGGACGTGCTGAATCCAAACTTACAGGGGAGAGCTTGAAGTTACCTACATTGCCAGGAAGGCAGAGCGGCAGGAGGGCCGCGCTGTCACCGAGAGCATCAGGAGACACGTAAAAGTCCAGGCACACAGCCGCAGGGTGGGACGTGCCCGGGCAAAGACCAGGCCAAGAGTGGGCCTATCTTCGCCCATCATCGGCTGGCAGAGGAATCTTTGGGCCAAAGAACTGTACCTGAGCAGCAATGGGGGCACAATGAGAGCCGTAGGGTTGATAAAGAATGGGCAAGCGTGAGGCAGGGGTCCCTGAGTCTTTATCCAGTAGCGCCGAGAAATCAAAAAAGCAAGCACAACTGACAACACGGGGGCCATCCAAGAATGGCTATTCTGGTGCTTTCTCCAAAATTGATAGCCTTATCAGGGAGGTGGAACTACTGCTAAATGGCAAATCAGCCAAAGAGATAAGGGATGGAACACGAGGCAAGGTCCCAGACATGTTCAGCAAATTAAAGACCATAGTCAGATACTCTCAAGCTGGTGATGAGGTCTTGCTATTGCCAGTGATAAAAACCCGTGTAATAAGATGGAGGCAGCTGGAATTTCAACAGCTACCTCAGCCTCTTCAAGCATTCCTCTCTCACCTACTGTAATAGTCAACAAGACTGTAAACTGCTCAAACAGGTTTGCCTTCCTGGCAACAACTGACAGCACTATCCCGCCCACTAGCCACATAGGCAAATTGCAGGAAGCAGCAAAAGAACATACCATTAATTGTGAACCTTTATGGCATGAAATAATCAAGCTTAAATTGATGGTTGTTGCATTAGTTAGCAAGATGGATAACCTGACAGCAAAATTGGAAGACCATTGCGGTTCTTGCCGGGGTAGTTGCACTAACCCCATAAGTAGGGCACCAGACTTAAGAAGAAAACAGGAGGCTGCCAATCCAGGTAACAGCGCAAACCTGGGGACGGCCCCTGAAGAGGCAAGCAATCTATCTGGCCTGAGGCCATACTTACAATCAGAGGGGAGGGTACATCTCGCATTAAACCCTGCGGCGCCATAGGCATTCACAACTATTTAGTGAAAACATCTGTCCCAGTCTGCCCAACTTCAAAACATAACCCGACTTGGATAATTATCATAGTAGGGAATATTATACTCCTGCTGGAAGATATTACCAAAGGCAAGACAAAAGATTTGCAGACTGTTGGGACCAGATCTGTCTAACTCAGGTGCGTAAATTAAGTTAGGGCTCTTACGAGGACACTGAATCCCTGATTATTATACATTTTGGCTTAGACAACAACGCAACTGTTTGTTCATAGTAAGATCAGATATTATCCATGTGAAGAGATATACATCTAAGCAGGCATCAAATGGATATTATATTGTAGTCCAGCTGATTTCTAACATTTTGGTCAACAACCTTATATGTTTTGAGCAATGTATTGGGCCCTCAGGGAAAGATAAATCACTAGCAATTAGCATGAAATTGGGCCCTCCGGAAGTGGGACATCGGAACAAACATGAAAGGGGTGCCACATCGCATATGCAACAAGAATTACCTAGTCATGACTTAAACGCTCCCCACACTGAGACTAGCTCCCTTGACAAAGTGGATTAACTGCATAAGGGGGATGACACAGGGATGAATTTTCACTTGCCTACCCCCAAGCCAGTATGTTCCCACAAAAAGGGTATGTCTGAGGTGAGGCTACCCCTTGAAGAGTCTCCTACTGTTAGTCCTATGGCAATCAACAATGTGATAGCACACAAAAAAGGCCTAGCAGTCGCAGAGGATCACCACGTGGGTGGGACCAGTATGATCCATCCACATGTCACACAAGAGGTGGAGTGACAGATTACCCCTGATAGCCTCCCCAGGTTCGGGGGCGGATGAAGTCACAGAGCAGCTCAGTCGAAGGAAGAGATATTACCTCTAGCAGTCAGCTCTCATTGATGTCGTGGAACCTACCAGGGATTAGGCATAAATTATGTGAAACCGAGTGGTTTTCTTATATAGAGAAATGTGACATCTGCGTGTTCCAAGAGACCTGGGCCACAGTAAAAATATTTATCAATGGTTACACTTCCTATAGTAGAGAGGCTAAGCCACCCCAGAAGTTTAGGAGGGCTAGAGGGGCTGTTGATCCTAGTAAGGAACAATTTATCTAGCCATTGTAAGATCATGCAAATAGATTCATCCAACATCCTGGGCATTACTATAACCTTTCCTTTGGGCCTATGCATTGCCTTTATTAACATCTATGTACGACAAGGGCCAGGCAGTGATGAGGCCTTTCTTCAGCCCTGTTAGAGGAGATATTAGAACACCTGGATACTGAGAAAAAGATAATATTAGCGGGTGACTTCAATACAACATTTGAGCTGTCCCTCCTCTTGAAGGAGGTCACTGCCTCAGAGGATAAATTCTGGAACATTCCATCTATGGCTGGGAATCCCTGTAGGAATCATTTAGCCTCTGCCCTTAAGATTGTATCAATGATGGCCAGTTGGGGTCTAAGAACTTTCAACGGCTGCACAGTATCTGACCCTGAGATGACCGAAACATTCAAGAAGGGTACTCAATCTAGTGTTATTGATTAAATCTTATTAGATGTAAGACTGTGGGGCCTCCTGGAAGATATGACAGTTGAAAATCGCCTGGACAGTGACCATAACTCTCTGTTTCTACTGTTAACAGGGGATTCAGTGAGGAAAGCTAACATCACCTACGAGATGACGGCTTCCATGCGTGTCGTGGCTAGCAACGGCTGCTATCTGACCTGGTTCGCTATGCTGGCCAAAAAGAACTTGTACTCAGAGATATATGACCTTTTCGTATCTCATCTCTCTGAGTACGAGGGATATCTCCCCCTAGATATCCTGATTCTAGAAGTTCACAATTTGCTTTTCACAAAGCTAAAATAATTGTTCTCCAGGGACAACCAGGGGAAGGCGACAAGGAAAAGGTTGAACACCTGGTTCAATGCAGACTGTAAAACTGCAAAATCCCACTTGAAAAAGGCTCTAAAAGAGGATGATAGAGAGGGAATCATGGAAGCCAGGCCAAATAGCAAAAAAAGAGAGTGATGACTCAATATGGCGTGATATGCTAAAAGCAGCAGAAACAAGAGATACATGCGCTTTCTGGAAGCTGACAACAATAGCAGGATCGGACTACACAAATCCTCTCCACTATCATATAGATCCTGATAGCTGGGTCTCCCACTTCTCTACTCTCTATACATGAGAGGATGCCCCATAGCGGGAGCACAATGAGTTTGAAGTGCGCAGACGGGGTCTGAATGTGGGCAGGGTGCCATAGAGGAGATGGTCCCATTAGAGTTCACCATAGCTGACATTTTCGGAGCAATAAATGCCCTAAAATGTGCTAAAGCACCTGGCCCCAACAAAATCCCAGGAGATCTATATAAATCAGAGACATTAGTCTGGAGCTGCCATATAAACCTATTCACCAATGCAATATCAAGGGAAAGGAAATGTTGAAGTCCTGAAGGGGCGCTGAGATCATACCAATTTATAAAAAAGGGGATGCTAGCTGCCTTTCTAATTAAAGACCAACAAGCCTTATCGACAACCTTCAGAAAACCTTTGCTAGACAAATCTTAGAGAAGCTGCTCACGTGGGTAGAAGATGAGCACATTTTGACCCCTCTACAGGCAGGATTCTGCCCTAAGTCTAACACCACGGACCAAGCCTTTAGGTTGGTCTGCCTGTATTGGAAATACGTGTTACTAGCTGGACAGAAGCTCTACTTAACCTTTGTTGACCTCAAGGCCACCTTTGACCCCATCCCACGTAATACGCTATGACAAATACTGTTGGATATGGGGATCCCATTAAACCTGCTTACACTGATCATAAGGTTATACTAAAAAAACTATGCTCCAGTGCAATGGGGCCAAAGGGGTGAACTATCAGATAAGGTTGCCAATAGTCGCGGTGTACGCCAAGGGTGTGTAAGAGCCCCTACTTTATTCACCCTCTATATAAACGAAGTGGCGAAGGAACTCTGCAACTGCAAGAACTATGTCCCCTCATTGAACAACGTAAAAGTTCCTATACTACTCTTCGCTGATGACTCATTACTGATTACTAGATCGCCAAAGGGACTCCAAGTTCTAATTGACAAATTTATGAATTTCTGTAACTCAAGAAGCCTGGAGCTGAATGTGGAGAAGACAAAATACATAGCTTTTGGTTGAAGGGGAACCAAGTCAAGACCAATCAGATCAGGTGGCAAAACACTGGAAAGGATTGAATAATTTGAATTCCTGGGGGTCAAATTGACCAACAACCTAAAATGGCTCCCCCAGTTATCCATGTCCTCTGTAGTAATTGAGCACAGTTCCAATGCCATCATTAGGGCTCATAAGGCCACCAGCTCGCGATCTGTCTCTCCAGCTTTAGCAGTTTATCGCGCCAAGGTGCAAGGAGCTGCCTTATTTGGTGGCGAATTGTGGGGACACAGCAACCAGGATTGCTTGACTACTGCAGAAACAAATTCATAAGGAAACGCCTAAAAGTACAGATAGGCACTCCATTAACCCTGCTTTAGGTGGATTTCAATTTACGCAGAGTGGCAAACCTACCACCTCTGAGACCTCTTGCTTACTGGATCCGTCTGTGGTCTACTAATGAACTGAGTCACTATAGGGACTCATTAAGGGATCTGCTTACTCCAACCAATATCAGCTGCATACCCTGGATGAAGTCAGTGCACGACTGATTCAGAAGATTGAACCTGGCCAGATTTTGGGATGAGCCGGATTGCCTATGCAGAGCTGATACTCAAATACATTAAAAAACACTATTGGGAGCTCATAAATGAGCAAGTTGTTCTGTTTGACACCTATGGCGCTCTGAAAAGTAGATTTCTGGAGATAAAGCTCTCCTCATGCTTCAAGCCATAATAGACAGGATCACTCCTGCCCTGGCCAAAAGCTTGTACATAAGACCCAGGACTGGCTCACTTCCCCTAAACTCTCTCACCAGTAGGTGGAATTGGGGCATTGCCTCAAGCTTATGCCCAGCCTGTGGTCTAGTGAACAAGACTGAAGCCCATGTTTTATTTGTATGCCCAGACTACAATGAACAGAGAAGAAGATGGATCCGTCCAATCTGCTTGCAGATTGGGACAACACACCATCAGCAGGCCCTAAGAATCTTAAAATATGATACAACAAAGGTAATAGCATTTTTGGTAAGCCGATTTTTGATGTCATTTTGGTGCAGGCGCTAAAGATTTTTAGCTTAGTATGATAAATATCTAACTGGGAAACCACATTTTGGGGCTCATTATGAACTCGGCGGTTCAGACCGCCATATAATAAACACAGGGAGGGCCGCCTACGGCAGCCCTCCGCCACTGCCAACAGGCAGCCTGACGATAGCGGATTACATTATCTGACAGGGCAGCGCTGTCCTCTGGATAATGTACCCTGTTTCCCCCAGCCTTTACCTGGCGGGTTCCCCCGCCAGGCAAAGGCTAGCGGAAGGGGTGCTCTGGGGCTCCTCTGGGGGCCCCTGCACTGCCCATGCACTTGGCATGGGCAGTGCAGGGGCCCCCATGCAGTGCCCCATCATGCAGGTTGCTGCCTGATTTACGGGCCATGATCTGCGTGACGGGTGCTGCTGCACCCGCCGCACTGAGGCATTGACGACTGCATGGAGCCGACGGCAATGTCCCAGCCCTGCATTCTGCTGGGCCGGTGGGTGGAAACAATGTTTCCGCCCGCCGGCCCAGCAGAATGTTCGTAATGCGGCCGGCGGGGTTTCAAGGGGGCTGGCAGGCTATGGAAAGACCGCCAACATGAACACAGCAGTGTTCATAATGACCCCCTTCATCTCACTGGGCTAGATTGGTCTTAATAGTATATTTGGTGACATCATTCGTGGGACTTCTGGCAACTGAGGAAAGCAACACCATGCCCAAGTCAAGGAGACTGCGACATATCTTTAGGGCGTAGATACCTAATGAGCCCCTACCAGAAGAACTTTTTTCTCCAATCATGGGGTTTATGTTTATATTGTAGAATTGTTTTAAATTTAATATATTTTATTTGCACTTTGATGGTCATACATGACCAAATAAAGTATTTTATCTATCTATCTAGTGTGTGTAATATAGCAAGTCACATGGCTGCAACTCACAGGAGGCTCCCTTGCTGTCACTCGATACACCAGTCCAGTGTACACTTGCAAATATACCCTTATGTGGTAAATCATACATAAAGTGTATACACCTGGTGGGATGGCATATAACAAGTACATGAAGAACATGACTGTTAAGGCCAGTAGGATCTGTCTCCCCAAATTCAAACACAAGCCCATTGTGCATCTGTCCAAATAGCCTTGTTAGTTAACTTGCAATGGAAGTGTACTCACCGGCGAGGATGACAAATGTATACTGTGTATTGTACTTGGAGCATTACCTGAATGGTATTTGCAGCAAGCACATTCACAATGCTCTACCCACATGATGACAACAATCACATATACAACAAAATTCAGGGTCTGCCTGCTTAATAATCAACTAAGCCTTAAAATAATCTAAACCACATCCTGCCTAGCCACTGTTTTGACGTAAATGCTGGCAAGATGTAAGTCTATGACCATCCTCCCAAGTGCTAATGGACTCAGACATTCTGCAGTTGGTTGACTGAAATAGAATTGGTATGTTACCTATATGTCAGGTCAATACAATTGACCGCACGTGTACCCGTCACATAAGGAAAACCTGCAAATCCAATGTGCACATGACTTTTGCTAAATGTTACTGTAAACTATTGAAAGTAGATTTCACATTACAACCTGTAACATTGTATCTCTCACATTAACAGGTCTCGCTGCCACTGGGAACACCAAGCCCACTCGACAGACTGCCACTGCCCCCAGGGATAAAGCCCTCATAGAGGACAACATTCCTGGATGTTGAGGACGGTTATGGCCCAACTGGGCAACCTGGTCAGATGACACCAGTGAGCCTCACCATGACCACATTGAGTCCTGTCAGCCCAGTTGCATCTACATTGCAGGCAGCCATTCGCCCTCAACCTATTTCTAGAGGACAGTGACAACCATCTTGTGCATCCTGAATCCCAGCAACACATCTCTGACAATGATGGTCCTGGAACTAGTGGTAGTGGACAAGCTGAGCCAAGGGTGCAGGCATGTGGGGATAGGGTGAATGGGAGGGATGCTGTAGGTAAGTGGCATGAGGCTACCAGGAATGGTCCTGGCCTGCTGTGCACATCATCTGCCTGGTCATCAACAGTTTGTGCATGAAACTTGCCGCTCGGACTGTGACTTGATGTCCCAAGCTTTAAAATGTCCTTAGTTGGGGGGACTGTGCCCCAATGCAAACTGCCATATGTGCCTCACAATATACAAAAATGGTGTCTGAGTAGTAGGGCCTCCATGACAGGAAAAGGCAGAGAGTTGTGAAATTTTTTGGAGCCATATAACACCTTTCAGGCCTCTAAAATGTCGGGCGCCTGACCTACTCCACTGGACAGTAGAAACCACCTGCGACCGCCTGCAGAAGTCATCATGGTGGTAGGCGGTTGCAACTGCAGTGGACACAGCCGTAGGCTAACTTAGTTGCTAGTGGCATTCGCAGGCCAATGACTGTGTATGTGGTGGGCGTGACTGGCATGTTCAGCAAAATCACCCACTTGACTCCTGATACTGTTGCCAGCAAGACCTCGACTACCTGAGCTGCTGTGTACCACCTCTGGGAGCAGTCATGCCACATCCAGCAGGTGATAGGGCCCATGCCTTCTCCCCAGAGGAGCTGGAGAGGTTAGTCACAGATGTCCTACCCCTGTATGGACAGCTTTACGGGGCACCAAAGGAGCAAGTAAGTGCCTCATATCCACATTTCTTCACCATATATTCACTCCTCACAGGCTAGATTGTGCCCACGTGTGCCAGAATGTGAAGTCAAGGTCATGGAGATGCAGTTGGTGTGGCATCAATGGGAGAGTGAATATGCATGTATCTATAATCAGTGCCAGAGATTGAGTCTTAATACATTGTTATGTGTGTGTTTTGAGTGTACACTGATCTACCTTATGTTGGATGCACAAAACTAGGTGAGGTGACTTCACAGCCATCCCCATACATCTCTTACCACATGGATGTTGTTAATGTAGAACAAACTGGCTTTGCATGACAACATGAGCTGTGTATGCGTGTTGTATGTGTGAGGTGAGGTGTGTGTAAAGTGAGCTATGTCTATGTTGCCATTGAGATTTCAAACCACATCTGGCATTGCTACACTGTTGTTTTGAAGGCATATCCTGAGTCACACTGCCCTTCAGGTTGCCACATTAACACCACATGCCAAATTGCTGTTGGCTAAATGATGTACTTTCATGCATGGAAGTGATGGGAATGGAGTTTCATGTAGGTTCTGTCTGCTCAGCCTACAGAGACCAGGGCCTGTCAAATGTATCTCCTATGCAACTGTGGTACTGTGCCCACTCCCTGTATCCCAGTTGATCTTGTTACGTGGCCAAATCTAGTCTCTGTGCTGGTATGCAGCTTATTGAGGCTCTTTTCCTGATGAGTACGTAAATGGTTTTAGAGTGCACTTAATGATCTGTGACCAATCTACACTTGGCGTCACTGACAATGTGTCTCTATCCCCTGACAGGTCCCTTACTCACACAGCCCTGTTGACACCTTCACACAGGTCAAATATGTCCTGTGCAGGCTTATTGCATAAATGATAGTCCCACCGTGCAGACAGTGTGTTGATTCCTGGGAACCCATGACATGTGACACAGTAGCCTGGTCATGTGGCAGAAAATGGATAACGCATGCCTTTGTTTGTTGGATGCCATCTCTGTAGGATGGACACCTATGTCAAAAAGCATGTTTTGTGGCACAGGTAAATGACACAGAAACCCACCCCCTGAGGTGTCATAAGTATTTGTTTGCCAGTCCACATGTCCACACATGGATAGGGTAGACATTTTCTGTACCCCCCATGACAGTCCCTTTATTGTTACTCATGTGTAATGTTTGAGTTTGTACTCTGGCAGTAGCCTGTAGGAACTGTATGCAGGGATTCATTCTCACAGAATGTGAGTGTTTTAATGCATCCATGCCTAAGGAGTCTACCTTTCAGAAGCCACAGAGGTCTGATGTGTCCCATAGTTCCTCTGATCTCAGTCAGATTGCTAGAGCATGTCCCGCAAGATGTCAGTTGACCTACCTAGTCAGTGCAGGTCCTGAGCAGGGTGGTGGGTTGGTCTGTAGATTGGGAAGTGTTTGTAGCCATGTTCCTGTACTCAATGACTAGTATGTGCCAAACTTGGGCATTTTGGGCTAAGCTGAATGTTATTAGCTTTGTGTACTGAGATGTCTGTGACTCAGTCATTTTGGACGGGAGTTGTGGACATAATTTCTTGTGTTGTGTTTTGCATCCATGCAGGTCAACACCCTTCAGAAGGAAGGGAGATGGAGAGCCCATATGGAGAGCCATGGCCATGAAGGTGCAGAGCTTGGGGTTCCACAGCCGGCGGAGCGCCCACTGTTGCAAGAGGTGGGAGGACCTGAGACACTGGCCTGGAAGATCGCAGAGGCCCAGCTGGGGCTGTCTTCTCAACGTGGGTAGGGTGCCCGTCAGACCATGACCCCCCTAATGGCCTGCTGTCCGGTGGTGGCCTACCCAGAGCTTTGATGGGCGTTTAAGGGCACCACAGCAGCCAAAAAAGGGTGAGTTCACAACAAATCCCTGTCTCCCCTATTGCTTGGTGATTGAGTGAGGTACTGACTGTTCCCCCAGACAATTATGGATGATCCATGTGTCACACAGTAGATGGGAGATTGTCTGGGTTGACATGTCATCTGTATCAAACTGATGTTCCTTACCTTTTGAACATGGGACCTAGTACACAAATGGATGTAATCCTCAAATCCCTTGCTCTGCATGGACCACAAATGGGTGGGTACAGTGATCATTCATGTACTGTTAGTTGTTGTAGTGGTTGTAATTTCTAACTTACAGTTCACTACTCCTAAATGTGACAGGCCAAAGGTAAGTAGGGTATGGATCACTGTCTTCTGCCATATGTCTGGGTGTACATGTAGACATCTGCCACCCAGAAGCTAGTTATCTTCAGTATATGATGGGCGTTGGTGCCTCTCTGCAGCCTGTGATGTGTAGGTGTCAATCATACATGTGACATGACTTACATGTCTAATTGTTTGCAGATGTAACAAACTACTTTCCTCCTTGAAGCAGTTTGTGTTCACATGAGTCGTGGAGTCCTTCCTTTGTGTTGCTGCAGCTAAAGCTTGTTGGTGTTTGTGTCCGTGGTGATAGAAGGAGCTGCCTCGGCTCACGCTCGCTCTCCCGGTCTCTGTATTTACCCCGCCCCCGGCTGTACGTTTGTACAGCTCCGCTCCAGAGGATGGGGCGGAGGCGGAAGCAGATCAGATTGGAGGGGATCCCACCCCGAATCCCCGAGCACCAAAAAAAACAGCACTGCACCTGAACTCGCAGTGCCGGCAACATCGTCGAGAAGAGGTGGGCGGAGGCCCATGGGCTGTGGTGCAACCAAGAAGCACCCAGGAGGCAGCTGGAGGCGGCTGGAGGTGGCTGGAAGCAGAGTCAACACTGAGGGATCGAGGAGCCAGGAAAAAGAGGTATGAGTTTAGCAAGTGGGCGCAGTGGTTTTTGAAGGCTTAAAAAATACAAACTTTCACTTAAACTGTTTAGTGGCTCACGCACCTGGGCAATACAAACTGACAAGGCAAACCGATAAGGCACCAACACTCCTGCCTTTACTCTACGCTGCTGTCTTTACTCTACTCCTGTCACCGGTATCGTGTACCTTACGGAAAATCACTAGCACTAGCATTAGCAACAAACGCACTGCCACTTAAGGACTTTCTGTGCCGCCGTTCAGGAATTACCACTAGTACTAAAGCCTCACTACAGTAGTCCTCCTTTGAAAGCAACTGGTGCTGCTTCGCCCCCCCACTCCCCTTCCTAGTTCACTGCCAAAATAATTCCTGAACCATCTCCCTACTGCCTCACCATCTACCATACAGCCTACCTGAACCTTTATACTACCATACTACGCATGCAGTAGGGTTGTGAGGTGAAGGGAAGGTCGGGGGAGTCCTGCCACCACAGAAGGGACCCAGCCAGGGTTGGGTGTGGCTTGTGGCAGCAAAACTGTTTCACCCACAGTCAAAGGGTTCTGGAAGTCCCAGAGGAAACTCCAGCTGCCTCAACAGGCCCTGACCTTCAGCGACCTCTAGAAGAACCAGCAGCAATTTGGGCAGAATTTGAGGAAACCACACATGCTCCTCAATCCGAGCTGTGGCGGCGCATGCATCAGGCAAGAAAGAAGTAGACAAGAAAATCCCAAGGGAAACTTACATACGGCAAAGGTGCGATCAGGAAATGAAAGGGCCTTTCAGCCGCAAGCAAAAAGAAGTAAGAAGCTTAACAAACCCTCCTCTTCGCCTTCAACGTCGAAATGAGAACCAAATATGAAGTCAAAAAATCAACCCTTGATTTCCCCATCTTTTAAAGATTTCAAAAATCAGCGAACATTCCCCACAAAATTGACTTCCTGAAGGATCCTGTGGATGCGATTTTTTCCTTACCTAATGGCTCCATGATTCTACCTCACCCAATTTCCTTCATACAAAGTGAAAGAAGGTTGCTACTTGAGCAAGGTGACAAAAGCGAGCTCAAGGAGGGGGGGCAGACAGAAAAAACTGCCCTCTGTAACACTAATATATTAATGGATGACATTCATAAAGAAAATGTCTGGGGGGCCAATCAGTGACCTAGAATTACTGACCCTCCGGTCATCATCGCCGTCCCTGGATACTTCCAACTTTCCATCCTCGGAAAATGTAACTGACTTTTCACAAACAGGTATTCAACCGCCCTTTGAGGTAAACATAATTATTAAAGGAGCCAAGGACTCCACAATAAGTCTACCTGCCCTGAGGCCACGAGAGGCTGGTCAAGTGGGGGAAGGGAATCACCCTCCAGAAACTATCCACACCTTGGAGGACCTTAAAAACCCATTATCACCAGGATTAAATCTTTCTTGACCACAAATGGATCTGAGTTCTGCCACACACAACTCTAACGGGCCCTCTGAGATTTGGGGGGAAATCCAAATAAAGAGCAAGCTGCAATCTTAGGAACTCAACTGGACTTCTTCTTTCCCTGAATACAGATCCCCAAATGCTTCTGCCACATCAAAAACAAAAATAATTGAACTCGGAACTAAGGAGGAAAATTATGAGACTGTATCACCTTCACAAAACATACAAAAAAAACTGGATCAAAATGCTGTTTGGGTTATCTTCTTTAAAACCTCACAACTAACACTGGATGCCCTGTCCTATCAGTCCTCAAAAATGGACGTCCAGGTGCACCTACTGAACGCTATGGCCAAATCAGTATCAGGGATCAATCAGAAATTGGCAAACTTAAACAATTTGATAAAGTGAGCTCAGAACCTCGCAGAAATGACAATAACTGATTGCACTTGTGAGCCCATAATCAACAGGCCTGCCTTACTCCCAGAAGTACTAACTTCAATGATAATTAACCTCAAAGGAAATCTTAATATAAAAAGAGGGGGTGAAATTTCAGTTTAAGAATCACTAAAGCAAATGGAGGAGGCCAGCCAAAATAGAAATATGGGCAACGGAGCTTATGGCTGCCCTGTGGAAATGAATGACATGGAAATAGAATCCCCGGAAGAATCTGGATGCGGTCAGGAGGGAGCACCAAAGGGAAATATGCGCTCATCAAAATCTCCTGAGATCGAAGTCAGCCTGAGTTTCAAACAAATACACCTCCCATCCCCCAAATATGTGGGGCATCTGCTATGCTTAGAAAAGCCACCCACAAAAAGACAAAAGAAAAAAACAGTGTAAAGCAAGAAATAAAATAGGGGTATCTTTATGGTCCCCCCCGCTGTTAAGTCAAGCCCGTATTTAAACCTGGATATAAGTAATGGTATGTCAATGCCCTATGGCCCTATAAACAGCAAGAAATGTATCCCAACGGCAAGTAAATTATTCCCACTGTTCAACTCTCAATTGAGGGGCCCCACCTCACAAAACCATAAGGGGCCAAACAAACCACACTCAAATGTGGAGTCAATTCCATGTAAGGACAAAAAAGTCATGCCAACCACAAACATTATAGGCCAAAAAAAGCAGGACTCACTGAACATCAACTCAAAACAATGGGAGGTGGAAGCCAAATCTAGTCTTAGTCCTGTAACTAACAGGATGCCATTTGATGAAGATGGCATAACAATAACAGTTGCCAACCCTGGATATGCTGAGCATCAAGGAGCTCAAACAGGGGCACAAATGGCTTGGCGCCAGCCAAAAGAAGAAAGAATGCTTAGACCACTCTCGGAAGGAGAATCCCCAAAAAGATCAGCTGTGAGGCAAATTGTTGTAAATTTGGGATGGTCAGATAGAGACTCTCCATCACAGATAAAGATAACAGAACATAAAAGGACAATCAAAATGGGAGAACTGGAGGTCTCTATAATAAGCCCCAATCACGTCCCATCCAGAGAGTGCAAACAACTAATTTTGGAACCACAATATCAATCCAGGGGCTTACATAACATCCTTAATGGAGGAAACATATTAAAATTGTTACAAGCTATTCCGGTTCTAAAAGATATAAAATCTACTGACATTGTCTCAATAGAATTTCTACTGGTGGCTAAAAATAATGAAGGAAGATCAAACGAATCAACCATGGTAACATGGAAGACGTCACAAGTGTTTGGAAGAGTTGTCAAAGAAAAAATCTCCTTCTTAAAATGGGGAATCAAATTCAGTATACCCAAACAAATGGGCTATCCTGACCCTCTAGAGGATCAAATCAATATGCCAAACCTAATAAATTCAAAAGAGTTACATAAACCCTTTTCAATTGTCAGATGCGCAGTTGGGAAAAAGGAAGATCACTCCACAGAGTTCCAAGTATCTAGTACGCACCCTTTGTCGCAGCTAGATTTGGGCTGGATGTCAGAAGCAATCCATTTAGAAAATTGTCAGTGACTTCTGAGCAGCCGAGCCCCTGTGGGGCAGTTAACTCCATTTGATAAACTCCTTTAAGTCTTCTCCTGGAATAGAAATGGGGTTGGATCAAATATCAAACAAAAAGATCTGACAAGCTTATTAAATAAATTTCAGATCATCTTTCTGCAGGAAACTTGGGCTACACACCGATTTGCAATTGATAGATTTATGTTTTTTTCTTCCCCAGCAATCATGGAGAAAAGGTTTGGCCATCCAAAGGGGTGATTATCAATTTTTATTCCAGCAGGGTCAAATATATAATTCTCACGATTATATGAGGAAAACAAAGATTTCCTGCAAGTTAAGCTAGATGGATGGAATAAAGAACACTTAAGCCTTCTCTTGCAAATAAATGTATACATCCATCCAGAGGCACTATCTAAGAAACATATATCCTCTACAATGATAGATACAATATTAACAGCCCATCAGGATTTGGGATCCCTGGAGCTTCTAATAGCTGGGGATTTCAACTACTAAATCCCTTAGAAAGGGATTCCCAAACCATCATGCAAGATCATCTGTGGGCAGTACCCTAGCAGTCAATGGGGTCATTAGAGCGAGGAAAACCCAGTACAACATCACCTTCCTTGGTAAGAGATCTTGAGGCCCTCGGGCTCAGACTCCTAAACGGCAGATTTCCACAAGGTACTCCGCCGCAACAACCTGTTATGTCACCGGATCTCAAGCAACAATTGATTACACTGTGGCCTCCTTATTTCTATTCACTCTAATTACTAAGTATTACATTGCAAAATTAGATAAGAGTGACCATGGTCACCACTTCTTGGAGATTGGATGTGGCGTTCTCATATTTAATTCTGCACTGACTGCACCAAGGGATGTTACCACAACGAACTACAAAAAACTTCGATGGACTGAAAAATCAATGGAATCCATTGGAGAATGGTCAATGGTGACAATTGACCACTGTTATAATGACACATCCAGGGACTCAACAAAAATCTGGATGATGTTCCTGGATAGATTTGCAGCGGGTCTCCTCACAGCTAGATCACAAAAGAATTATCAAAAAAAATAAAAACAAAAACAACCAAGAATATAAATTTTTCAGTACACACGATTAAATGAAGAAGACAATGAAACAGACTCCTAAGATTATATAAGACAAATCCAACGGACTTCCGTGTGAAGGCTGACCTAAAAAATTTAAATAATATTTATCGGAAACAAACATGGGATCATAAACAACAGGGAAATCATGTATTTTGGACTAAGGCCTTATTTCTAAGCAAAAAATCAAATGTAGAGGGATTTTGGAAAATGGTAAATGACTTGAACAAAGCCCCAATGACCCTGACTAGCTCCAATATTTCAGAATCTGTATGGTCTGATTATTTAATCCACCATTTTGGCAGAAAAAAGGGAACTATCAAAAACCTAGACAATACAACAAATGAGTCAAGCCCAAAAGGATTTATATTAAAGCCCCCTACTCTCCTAAATGAATCTTGAAATGTAACATTTACAATGTCGGAAGTTGAAAATTTAATAAAGAACAGTAAAAATGGAGGTGATCCAGGTCCAAATGGCATCCCAAACGGACTGCTCAAAATGAGCCCAGAACTAGGAAGTATTCCAAAATCATGGAGGGGAGGTATAATCTACTCGATATTTAAAGGAGATAGTACATTTTATCCAGAAAACTATCGATTGATTACCTTAATCGATGTAAAAGCCAAATATTATGCTGGGCTTTTACTGGAGGAACTTCACAGGTGGGCAACCGAGAAAAGCATTATTCCCCCAAATCAGAGAGGCTTTCCAAAGGGCCCAGAAACCGCCACAAATATTCTAACTCTCTCCATTGTCATTGACAAATGTAAAAAAAAGAATCAACTCTTGTATCTGTGCTTTGTAGATTTCAAATCAGCCTTTGATTTGGTACAGCGACGCCTTCTATGGGAGAAACTCACCTCCTGGGGAATACCGGGAAATCTGCTAAAAGCTATCCAGCTGTCATACACAGATACATGGTTTAGAGTTAAGAAAGGGGACGGTTCCTTTCTTTCAAGGGAAATTGAGACAAAACAAGGTCTGAAACAAGGCTGTGTGCTCTCGCCGTTTCTTTTTAATCTTTTTCTGTCAGATCTGACCATGAAACTAAGTAAGGCGAATGCCCTCACCCCTAAGGTTGGAGACGTGCTTATCTCCAATTTGTAATATATGCTGACGATGTAGTACTTCTGAGTCAAACCAAAGTAGGACTACTTTGGCTCATCATCAAGTTATCGGAATATGCTGAACAGAATGGAATGGAAATTAATCTGAAAAAAAAACAAAGTGATGGAAATAAGTAATTTGGGGCCAGATGTAGCAACATTGAGAATTGCGACCCGCAAATTGCGAGTCAGAGCGACTCGTAATTTGCGAGTCGCAATTCTGAATGTTGGATGGTGTCTCTGACACCATCTGCGATTCGCAAGGGGGTCGCAAATGCCCACCTCATGAATGATCATGAGGTGCATCGCAATTTGCCACCCCTTTGTGAATGGAGGCCCTCACAGGGATGGTGGCCTGCTGCGGAGCAGTTTTTTTTTTATTTGGAATGCAGCCTGTTTTCCTTAAAGGAAAATGAGATGCATTACAAAAACGAAAAATGAAATGTGTTTGTTTCATTTTTTTCAGAGCAGGCAGTGGTACATAGGACCACTGCCTGCTCTGAAAAATTTTTTGCATTGCCATTCACACCCATTTCAAAGGGGTGCAAAATGCAATTGGTTTGCGACCACGTTCGCCGTCACAAACCAATCCTGCGAAATTCGCTGTTTGCGACGTGCAAAAAGCTTTCTACATCTGGCCCAAAATCTCCAGAATAAAAAAATGGTACACCCAGAGGGGAGTACTGGAACAATTAAACCAATATAAATACCTGGGCATATTATTTGATGATAGGGGGGTCTTTTCTACCTCAGAAGCAGGAACTATATCGTGAGGGAAACGCTCTACTGCTTGCTTTTTGCACCTTGAAGAAGCTGCTTAATGGCCCCAGCTACCGTCCCTTGCTGCAAGTTGTTGCAGCCAAACTAAATTCAACTTTAGGATACGGTAGTGAAGCACTGTGTGGACAAGATGGTACCATCCTAAACAGAATCACTGGGAAAAGATTTAGGTCCCTATTCAAGTTACCAGGGTATACCTCCCAAGCACAAATTAGGCTGGAGTTTGGATATTTAAACCAGTGCCTAGCTAGGCAATCCAGTTACATCAGAACCTGGAAACACTTAGAGCTAACTAAGAAAATCAGCTTTGCCAAGCACTCTGGTAGGAGATTAGTTCCAATCCTAAAACCAAGTCAAGACAGTATTTAGATCAGGCATTAGAAGGCTTGGAAGTATGAGATCTATGGGACTCAAATCTCTCCTATAACGCGTTCAAAAAAATCTTAAACCGAATCGTGAAGAAAAGATCGGTAGTTGTGGATGAGAGCCTATTAGCTACCAGATCACACTCTTGATGATAATAAAAGAGTACCAAGTTCTGAAATATCAGGCATGTTTGGAGGCTGGGTGGTCAAAAGCTGACAAGAATCTTTTCATCAGACATCGATTTGGCATTATTCCTGGTGATGCCCATTGACCCCCATGGGAATGCACCAAAACTATTCCTCAGTGTAGGATGTGCGGATAACTCACCTGATCTGCACCTGTAACAACCTACAAAATGAACGAAAAGTCTTATTAAAGGCAGCATTCAATCAAAGGGGAATATGGTCCAGTAGACAAGCAGTGATTGCTTGATTCAAACCTTCAGACTTTGTTTTGAACGCAAAATTTACAACGTTTTTACGTTTGATATCTAAAAAATTACTACAGGTTCAAAACTAGTATAAATGTAACATATGTACCTGTAGACTTATAGTCATGTATTGATTCTAGGAAAACAATTTTTCGTTCCTCACTTTAGATAGAATTGATCAGACCTAAAATATACTCTTATAGTCTTTAGGATCACTTGTATAAAGATGTGGGACACACGGAAAAAGATGTATTATACAACAAACACTATACGACAATATTATACCCATCGAAATAGGGGGTTACTGCTAGTAATATCATTTAACAAAATTATTCTTCTATGTAATATACACTAGGTAAGTCACGGTTAGATGTGCTGGACTGCATGTCTTCACCAGGAAGGATTTTTAGATTGGTTTTCATTAACTTTCCCTTTGTAACTGGGAGATATCCATTGGCTTGAATTATGTCCCATTACTATTACCAACATCCCTTGTGCCTACATGTCAGCATGTGTCTTTTTCTCTTTATAAAACATGCTTAATCTGCAATTTCATGTAGGTTCTACCCATGTTGATGGCAGGATCTCTGTATTCCCTCACATATATGTCCATGGAAACTCTTTGTGAAATATTACAGTTGCAATAGTGTTACATTTCATGTTGTGCCACAGACAGGAGTGTGTCATTGGTGACATTGATTTTGTTGTCTATTGATGAGCATCAACAGCTGCATGACATTTGTGAATGGCTCCATGGCGGCATCAGATGTGTAAGGCTGCCTGCAGGTAAGAGTCTCCCTTCACACTGTTCGTTTCAGCCTTCTTATATGTGGTGGTTGGACTGCCATGGTGACATTGGCGGTGTGCAACCTCATAATGAGCCCTGCGGAAACACAGGTTCTGCTGGCCTGGTTGTGCTCCCTTGTGCCCATGGTGGTCTGTGCTGCCTGGCAGTGCCGGTGGACCTCTGGCGGTGTTCTGTTGGTACCACCACCAAACTGGCAATACGATGTACACATCCGCCAGACTGATGAAGGTCGGACATCCTTCTCCACCATGGTAGTCTCAGAACCCCCAAACTCATAATGAGGCCCTTAGTCATGTGTTTCGGAGCTTGGTTCAACATAGGGTCCTGTTCAACTCCCATAAGTCTCATTGATGGGGAAAAGCGCCGGAACCTCAGCGGAATGAACCTGAAATTCAGGCCTAGGCGCGATTCGATGTCCCTGGCTTTTACCTTATGAAGCTATTTTTCCAAAGTTGCTCCAAATCTCTCCAAACTTCTGGATCTCCCAACAGAAGTACACGTTGGGTCCTTAAAGTGTCCACAACTTGCTACAAGGTTTGAGAAGCTATGAGTGGCTCTTTGGAAGTTGGGACTACATTTACCAGAATGCAGCTGGTCAGAATCCTCAAATGGCCATTGGACACTGGTCAGCTGGGCTCTTCTTGCAGGCCCTGATGCAGGGGACTCTAGTTAGCTACTGTCTACCTGTAATTTACAGGAAATTGACTCCTTGAGTTGCAGAAGCGAGGCAAAGTCATTTTCTTGGTGAATCCCAAAGTGTGCAACTAGTGCAGTCCTTCTGAGTATAGTGTCCAGGTGCAGGTCAGGGGTTCAGCAGGACAGTCCTTCTTCTCTAGTATCTTCTTCCAGCAGGGATCTGAATTGTGGAGCAGCTCTGCCATATGTATTCATGCTCCTGGGGGTGGAAAGCAGGGGGGTGCTCCTGTCCAACGGGGTGCAGGCCAACACCCCATAGGGTGACCACTTCCTGTGGAGTGTGGTAAAAATCAATCTCAGAAAGCCACGTCCTTTAAAAATCCAACATGGAGGAAATCTCTCCTTGGAGGTTACATCTGGCTGAGCCCACCCACTTGCAAAGTTGAATTTAAGGTTAACTTTAACTTAAAAGCAGCCAGCACTGCAAACCTGCCTTTAAAAGAACACTGGACATCACAGCAGTGTACCTATGGGTGCACTATCTATGCTGGGTTCCCTAAACCTACATGCCCTACCAGATACTACGTACTCACAGGTTGGTTGTCAGAGCCAATTATAATTAGGTCTCATTTGCATATACCATTTTACACAAAGCACTGGCACTGGGACTGGCTAGCAGTGCCCAGGGTACAGTCAAAGTCAGTAATTAAGAGTATGAATTCAAAACCTTGGGAGGTGATCAGGGCAAAAAAGATGACTTTCCCACACAAGAAACAAATGCTAATAGAATACGTTGAAATTGTTGCTAGTTTTTATTCACAGAGATGCAAAACGTGTTACATATCCACCATCTCATGAGTCAGAAGTAGCTATGTACTATGACTTTTGCCTTCTTTTCGTGCTTCCCAGAGCAGAGCTCAATGTGATATTTAGCAAATGATCTTGTAAAATTCCAGAAGACAGTATTATAGTTACTGTAAAGATTGCTTTTTTCCATGGGACCGACTTGTATGAGTTTTCTTTTTTGTGTAACATTATGCTTTCTTAGATTTTGGGATTGACATTTATTTAGCTCACGTTCATCTACTGGTGGTGTCTTATAGCACTTTCTGTTGTCTGATGGCTTTGAATGTTTTGAAGTTACCATTGGAGACCGTAGGATGCTTCAGCTCGTGTTATTGTGTTAGGAGTAGTGTGTTGTGGTCCTGTTCTTAGTTTGATGCATGTCGTATTTATTGAGCTGCTAGTGTATGATTTTTATTCTTAGTGACTTAGGCTGGAGTACTTTGCCAATCATGTATCTACTCTCTAGGTCGAAAGGCATCCCCTTTGCCAAGTGAAACATGTTATGTGTGTGTATTTCCTGGAAGTTAATGCTGTCAACTATAGTGATAGTCAACTATAGACGAATCAAGTTGTTTTAGATGTATGTTCAGAAGTATGTCAGATATGTTACCCTGGATGTTAAAGTGTTTTGATCATTGTGGAAAGTGCTGATAGTTAGCTAATTCTAAGCAGTACATTTTCTGTATTGAATGGGTGCAAGGAATTCTGTTTAAAGTATTATGTTAAATGTTTGTATGAATTGCGTTTTTAGTGGGTAGTGATAATTTGAGCACTAACATTTAAATTAAGGAACTGTGGGGATTGGATGTTTCTGTGAATTGCAAAGACATCAATGCTGTGGCCAGCTGTTTTGTGTTACTGGTCCTAGGTAAATGATGTATTTCACAACATTCACCTCCCCATCGCCTTTAATATGCATATCTAGGTTCAATTCAAAAGTGGTGGATATAGGGGTAACATACAATGTAAAAGGATAGGTTGCTTTACCATCAAAGTCAAGGTATTTCCATCCTTAAGATTCTAAAAGTGTGAAAGATAACAAGAGCTGAAATCATTGCTGCAAAGAATACAACAGCAGCAACGCATTAGAGGAAAACAACCACAGTGAGGCAAGTGATTCCTAATTATCTGCACAGTGCTATTGTTATAACTTGTTATGGTTTGGCATGACAGTAGAGCTGTTGTCGCCAGAAAATTGCGTTAATACCATTAGAGAGGGTTATGGGCTTCACCCACATGTTGGGAGCCAGGAGTACATGTTTTGATTGGGCAAATGTTGTGTGCTAAAATGGGCTTAGCCTCCACAAGCTGTGATCATTTTGCTTATTCATCTACCTTGCAGAACTTGAACTTTCAGAGGCACTGTCAACATCAGGACAGTGATCGCTCTATGGGCGACGTAATGCAAAAAGCAAATCCTTATGTAATGTAATAATTCATGCATTATGTGTTAAAACAGTATGTTAACCTTTTGCATTGCAGAGATTCATCTTGAAACGTCATTTATACTGTTTGCAATGTATTGCTCATTTTCCAGGCTTTGCTGCAGGATTACAGGGTGTGGTTAGGGTGTGGTCCCTATTCTGAGCCTTTCCAGAATCCTTTCCTGCAGTCTGGCTGGGTGTGGCATGTGGGCGGGGCCTGGGTCTATTTAAGTGACACAGCCCAGCTCCACGTGCTCATGATTCAGAGGTCCCGGTGCAGAGCAGCAGCATTTTCCTGAGCTCCTGTTCTGGAGGCCTATCTAGGATTTCCAGGCCCTGTCCTCATTTCCTTGGTGACCTTCAAGCAGGGAAGGTCTCTTGCAGTTCAGATCGGCAGTGTGCGCAATCGTATCTTGGCATTTAAACCCTGATGGTTGAATCAGCAGCAGTGTGCGCAATTCATTCTTGGCAATTAACCCTTGCAGCTCAGATCAGCAGAGTGTGCGATCGTATCTTGGCATTTAAACCCTGATGGTTGAATCGGGAGCAGTGTGCGCGATTCATTCTTGGGAATTAACCCTTGCAGCTCAGATCGGCAGAGTGTGTGATCGTATCTTGGCATTTAAACCTTGATGGTTGAATCAGCAGCAGTGTGCACGATTCGTTCTTGGCATTTAACTCTTGCAGTTCAGATCGGCAGCGTGCGCGATCGTATCTTGGCATTTAAACCTTGATGGTTGAATCAGCAGCAGTGTGCATGATTCATTCTTGGCAATTAACCCTAGCAGGTCAGATCGGCAGAATGCGCCATAATTTCATGGCATTTGAACCTTGATGTACGAATCGGCAACAGTGTGCGCGATTCATTCTTGGCATTTAACTATAGCAGTACAGATCAGCAGAGTGCACAATCATTTCATGGCATTTGAACCTTGATGTACGAATCGGCAACAGTGTGCACGATTCATTCTTGGCATTTAACTATACCAGTACAGATCGACAGAGTGAGCGATCATTTCATGGCATTTGAACCTTGATGTACGAATCGACAGCAGTGTGCGCGATTCAGTCTTGACATTTAACTCTTGCAGTACAGATCGGCAGAGTGCGCGATCATTTCATGGCATTTAACTCTTGCAGTACAGATCGAACAGAGTGTTATTCAGTGTTCATAGTATTCTTGAATCCCAGATTCAACAGAGTGTTATTCAATGTTCATAGTATTCTTGAAACCCAGATTCAATAGAGTGTTATCCAATGTTCATAGTATTCTTGAAACCCAGATTCAACAGAATGTTATTCAATGTTCATAGTATTCTTGAAAATCAGATTCAACACAGTGTTATTCAATGTTCATAGTATTCTTGAATCCCAGATTCAACAGAGTATTATTCAATGTTCATAGTATTCTTGTAACCCAGATTCTATAGTGTTATCCAATGTTCATAGTATTCTTGAGACCCAGATTCAACAGAATGTTATTCAATGTTCATAGTATTCTTGAATCCCAGATTCAACAGAGTGTTATTCAATGTTCATAGTATTCTTGAAACCCAGATCCAATAGAGTGTTATTCAGTGTTCAGAGCATAAGATGTTATTTTAAAAACGTTCATATGAAAGTTTGCATAATCCTTCTTTATTTTCCAGGTATCCAGAGCTAATAAGGTCTTGATCTAAGAAAGCTCTTGATCATTCATGTTATCAGTATATAAATATTAGGAACATAGTTTATGAAAGTCAATGTGAATAATCTTGCTATTGTGTTCTTAACTTTTGCTTCCACAGGTCTCCTTCCCCGTTGTTCCCAACCTAAAACCCCATCCCTCGCTTGGCCATTCTTTAACTCTGTGCTATAATAGCTAGTAGAGTTTGGAGCTGCCAAGAGGTGGACATGTTGGGAAGAGGCGCAAGCCCCGAGGATCCGGTCTCCCTGACAGAATAGTGAGCCTACAAATTTTTAATCCTCCTGGTTTGCGCTTGGTTCTCAATATGGCCCCATGGGACGAGTTACTTCAGGTAGTTCTGCACCTCCAATTAGATGTAGTTGAATCTAAAAACATAGCAGCCAATCTAGCAGAAAGGGTGGATCAGTTACAAAACAGAGTGGGAAAGATGGAGCAAAGTCCTTTGGGTGCGGATGGGCTTAATCTTTCAACTAACATTTCACTCACAGTTCCCACACCCATTCCTTTGGCTCCCCCACAAAGGTTTTCAGGTGATCCTCAGAAAGCACAAACCTTTTTGACTCAAGTAGAATTGCATTTTACATGTCTACCAAACACCTTCCCTGATGCCCAATCCAGGGTGGCCTTCCTGCTATGCTATTTGACTGGAGATGCAGCAACCTGGGCAATCCCTCTCGTGAGTAAAGACAGTCCCCTGCTTTATGATTGGGGAAACTTTGTCCGGGAATTTGAAAGAGAGTTTGATCAAAGAACAGTGACTATCCGCAGACCGAGAACTGCTAGAATTTGCGACAAGGCAATAAAGACCTAGGCCCTCATTACAACATTGGTGGTAAAATCCGCTTACCGCCGTGCAGAAGACCGCCAACACACTGCCTCGGAATTCTGCCACAGCTTTTATGACCCACATCTCGGAATCCGACAAAATTCAGACACCCACACAAGTCCGCCACACCAAAGGTCAGTGATAAACTGGCGATAACAAAACCTCCACCGTCACGCCAACAGGAAAACGCCCACACTATCACGACACACGAATCCACGCGGCGGTCTTTCAACCGCGGTATTCCATTGGCGGTACACACCGCCGCGCTCAAAATACACACACTCTTACAAAACACAGCCACATTGGACAATTCGAAATACACACACCTGAGACACATACACACACTACTCCCACACACCCAATACAATATAAAACACACACCAACATCACCCACAAACCCCTACGACCACAATTACAGAGAGAAGGCCAGAGAGAGACACCACCATCAACAAACTAGCATCCACAGGCACACAACACCATCACCCACACAACTTCCACGCACCTCACACTACACAACACTACATATCACCAAACTTATCACCACACACACCACCCCACACATCACCTACACCACCCCATGGCACGGCAAAGACACCCCGGGTTCTCGGAGGAGGAGCTCAGGGTCATGGTGGAGGAAATCTTCCGGGTAGAGCCACAGCTATTTGGATCACAGGTGCAGCACACCTCCATTGCAAGGAAGATGGAGCTATGGCGAAGAATAGTCGACAGGGTCAACGCAGTGGGACAACACCCAAGAAATCGGGAGGACATAAGGAAGAGGTGGAACGACCTACTGGGGAAGGTGCGTTCCGTGGTCTCAAGACACCACCAGGTGGTTCAGCGGACTGGCGGCAGACCCCCACCTCCTCACCCACAACTAACAACATGGGAGGAGCAGGTCTTGGCGATTCTGCATCCTGAGGGCCTCGCAGGATTCGGTGGAGGAATGGACTCTGGTAAGTCAAATCTTAACAATTACATCCCCCACCCTACCTGCATGCTATCTCATACCCCCTCCCTCGCCCCCACCCCTATCACTCCAACTCCTCACAAATGTACCAATATCACAAATCACACATCCCAACACCAAGCCCTGCATGCAACAACAACGCATGGACACCATCACTAAAGCATGCCCACTGCACATACCCATACACCCCCCTAAACCATCATCACACAAGCTCACACACAGGAATGCCAGCACTGGGGTACACGGTCACCTACCCAATGCACACCATGACACACACAGATGCAATAATTATGACTTTACACCCCTGCAGGACCACTACCCAACGTCACCAGACAGGAGGGTCCAGACATCTCTACTCCACCCACAGAAGAGGCCCACAGTGATGACAGCACCTCTGTCCACCTGGATCTAGATGACCAGCCCGGACCATCGTGGGCCTCGGGACAGTCGGTTCCCCTCACACAGGCACAGGCCACCACAGACCTTCCCCCCTCTGGAAACACCAGCACAACACCCACCCATCGGGCCCATACCTCCGTACCCAGGACACGTCAATCAGCTGTGTGTCCACCACTACAGGGAACCCAGGATAACCCACCACCCCAACAACAAGAGGGACCTGGGGGCAGTGGCAGTGGGCACACGGTCCACCGGACGGAGGCCCAGGAACACAGGAGAACTGGGAGGGCTGCTGTGCGACAGGGGGCGGTCAGGCCAAGGGAACCCACTCTCCACGAGGCCCTCTCCTCCATCATGGAAGCATACCACCACTCCCAGGAGACGATGGCAACAGTCCTGGCCAAGTTTCAGGAGACCCAGCGCATGCAGGAAGAACAGTATTTGGGCTTCAGGGAGGAACTCAGAACCATCAGCTCCGCCCTGGGCACCATCGTAGGGGTGCTGAAGGAAGTACTCAACATCAGGAGGGACAGTGTGGCACTACAAGGGGCCCCTGACACTAGCATGGACGATGAACTGCCCACCACCTCCGCCGGCGCTAGTGGACAGGACGCCCCGCCACAGGACCACCAGACCAGCACCCCACCCCCTGCAGACGGAGAACCACCCCGCAAACGGTCCCTGAGATCCAGGAACAAGACAGAGCACGATGCCAAGACCCCCGCCAAGAAATGAGACCACCCTGATTGACATCCCACTGTCCCAATTTGTCACCCTGTCCATATTGAAACTGCCCCAGCTCCACTTCCTATGCCCATATGGGCAATGCACCTGTGAGACTAATAGACTGGACTCTGCCATGGACATTCCTCCACCATCACCCCTGACCATTTTACAACCCCCTCCACTATTTCGCACTTAAATAAACACCCTTGAATCACAAAACAATCTGGAGTCCGTCTGTGCTTTCACAAATGTGTATTTGCAAAAACAGAGGAAAATAGCAATGTCCATTCTATTGTCAACATACCTATGTCACACAGCTCTAGTCCATAAGGAATCTAAGCAGATGACACACGTTGGGACCCACACCTGTGAAACCGTAAGGGAAAGTGACAACTCAGTGACCAAACTCTGGGTGAAATCGACTGACAGGAGAGAGGTAGAAGTGTAAAAGTACATGTAGTAGGCAGGAATGTATTCTCACCTGTGTTTCACTGGAAATATTGCTGGATGACTGAGTCCCTGTTGTCATTGTCTTCTTCATCTGCCTCATCCTCATCACTGTCCACATGCTCCACAGCTGCCACAACACCGCCATCTGGACCATCCTCCTGCAGAAAAGGCACTTGTCGTCGCAAAAAGCCAAGTTGTGAAGCATACAGCAGGCCACAATGATCTGGCACACCTTCTTTGGTGAGTAGAATAGGGATCCACCTGTCATATGCAGACACCTGAACCTGGCCTTCAAGAGGCCGAAGGTCCACTCGATCACCCTTCTAGTTCGCCCATAGGCTTCATTGTAGCGTTCCTCTGCCCTTGTCCTGGGATTCCTCACTGGGGTCAGTAGCCATGACAGGTTGGGGTAACCAGAGTCACCTAATAGCCACACACGGTGCCTCTGGAGTTGACCCATCACATAAGGGATGCTGCTATTCCGCAGGATGTAGGCGTCATGCACTGAGCCAGGGAACATGGCATTCACATTGGAGATGGACTGGTCTGCCAAACATACCATCTGTACATTCATCGAATGATAACTCTTCTGGTTCCTGTACACCTGTTCACTCCTGTGGGGGGGATACCAAAGCCACATGGGTCCCATCAATGGCACCTATGATGTTGGGGATATGTCCAAGGGCATAGAAGTCACCTTTCACTGTAGGCAATTCCTCCACCTGAGGGAAAACGATGTAGCTCCGCATGTGTTTCAGCAGGGCAGACAACACTCTGGACAATACGTTGGAAAACATAGGCTGGGACATCCCTGATGCCATGGCCACAGTTGTTTGAAAAGACCCACTAGCAAGGAAATGGAGCACTGATAGCACCTGCACTTGAGGGGGGATTCCTGTGGCATGGTGGATTGGGTACACAGTTCCTGGATTGTGGCACGGTCAAACCTGTAGGTGATAATCAAATTCCTTTCCTCCATTGTCGACAGGTCCACCAGCCGTCGGTACACCGAAGGATTCCGCCATCTCCTCACATGTCCCAGCGGACGGTGCCTATGAATGACAACAGTGAGCACAGAGTTAAACAACTCAGAGGTATGTACCCACAGTCTACACAGAACACCATTCATACACAAAATGTGGTCTGTATGTGTGTTGAGACTAGGCCTAGGTATGTGTGACGCAGTTGGTAACTAGGCCATGTGGGCCCCTGAAATGGCGGCTGCCTGACCTGTAAAGTGGGACAATGGGATGTAACTGCGCTGGAGTTGTACACCGTCGCGGTAGGCGGTCGAAGACCGCGGCGCAATGCTGCATTGGTTAACATTGGACCCTATGGGTCCCAGGAGCCAATGACAAAGTACGCCGGTGGTGATGGTACGCACCGCTGCGGATGTGACCGCCGCGGACGTGACCGCCATTTTCTAGCTGTTGAATCACTCGATACCTGATCTTCGACAGGAGAGGACCTACACTGCAAGTGCTGCTGTGACCTCGGTCTGGAAGAGACAATGGCTCGTGCGTCTGGGGAAAGGGCCCCTGCCTTCACATCGGAGGAGTTGGAGAAGCTTGTCGATGGGGTCCTCCCCAGTACACGCTACTCTACGGTCCTCCAGACCAACAGGTAAGTTCACAGGGAGCATGTTGTATGGGCTATACCTGTGTGGAGAGGGCTGGTTGTAAGAAGGAAGGGGGCAGAGTTATGCGTGCATGAAAGACGGTGGGTGCATGTGCCACATGGCAAGGGTAGGGATGGGGGCCACTCACTTTGACGGTGCAGTTGGTAATGACTTCCCTTCGTACCCTGTACATTTCATGTAGGTCAGCGCCCACCAGAAGAAGGATATTTGCGTGCCATCGCCAAGGACGTCCGGACCCTGGGGGTCCACCACAGACGGAGCACCCACTGCCAGAAGAGATGGGAGGACATTCGCCGCTGGAGCAAGAAGACGGCGGAGGCTCAGCTGGGGATGGCCTCCCAACGTGGGAGGGGTGCCCGTCGAACCATGACCCCCCTGATGTTCAGGATCCTGGAGGTGGCCTACCCGGAGTTGGATGGGCGCTTGAGGGCATCACAGCAGACACAAGGGGGTGAGTACACTCTCATTCAGCAGACTTTGCGCGCAGTGGAGGTGTCTGGGTGGGGGAGGAGGGCTGTGGGTTTCCCTAGGCCAGGGCGAGTTCCATAGGCTAGGCCCCTCCGTAAGGCATGGCCCTGGGGCCCCCCACCCCACCTATGTAGAGTGCCAAGTACAGCTATTCATGCACCTGTGTCATCTATGTGTGCAGATGTCGTCCATAGCCTTGTAGGCCATTTCCCAGGAATTGCACTGTAGAGCCCAACAGCGCGACGTAGTGCAGGGGGCTTCTGTGTCTGCCTTGTCTGCCAACGGTAGCGGTAATCCATGCACTCAACATGTCTTTCTTCTGTTCCCCCCCCCTTTTTAGTGGTCTCCCTGTTCTTGTGTGCATTAGCTTCATCAGGCGGAGGAGCAGTGGCACCGGAGCACGAGGGAGCTGCATCCCACATGGCCATGGAGGGCCACACTACGGACTCAGAATACACTAGTGGGATGGAGGGTGAGGGGAGCACCACGGCAGAGACAGGAGCTGAAACCAGTGACACAGACTCGTCCTCCGATGGGAGCTCCCTTGTGGTGGCGGCAACATCTGTGCCCCCCACTTCTACAGGTACAGCCGCCACCCCCCCTACCAGCACCGCCCTCCCAGCAGCCCCTCAGCCTACGCCCCGTGCCCGCTCACCCAGGAGGGTGGGCATCACCTTCGCCCCAGGCACCTGAGCCCCTGCCCCAGTCACCCCTGCTGCCCTCAGTGAGGAGGCCATTGACCTCCTCAGGTCACTCACTGTTGGGCAGTCTACCATTGTGAATGCCATCCAGGGTGTAGAAAGGGAGTTGCAACAAACTAATGCATTCCTGGAGGGCATTCATTCTGGTCAGGCGGCCCTTCACCGATCCTTTCAAACTCTGGCCTCAGCACTGATGGCAGCCATTGTCCCTGTGTCTAGCCTCCCCCCTCCAACTTCCTCCACCCAGACCCAATCCCCTCTACCTCTGACTATCCCAAGCACACCATCAGACCAGCCTGCACACACCTCACCACACAAGGGATGCTCAGGCAAACATAAGCACCACACATCCCACAGGCACTCACGCAAGCATCACACACATACAGACACACCAACATCCACTGCCTCCACTGTGTCCCCCTCCTCGTCGTCTCCCTCCTCCCTCCCAGTCTCGTCTACACTCACACCTGCATGCACTACCTCTACAGCCACTACGTCCTGCACCAGCACACCCACCAGCACACCCCGCTCACGTGCAGTCACCACCCCCACTACCATTCACACGTCCCCTGTGTCCTCTCCCAGTGTGTCTGTGACGTCCCCTCCGAAGATACACAAACACTGGCACATACCCACCCAACATACATCCACCTCACCACAGCCTCCAGCGCATGCACCTGCACCCAAAGCCACAAAATGTACACCTCCTACAACCACCACCTCTTCCTCCACTCCCAAACCCCTTCCAGTTACCCATCCCAGTGTGTCCAAACAACTTTTCATGTCCACTCTTAACCTATTTCCCACCCCCCCCGTCCAACTCATAGGTCCCGAACTAGCACCTCAGCCACAAAATCTCTGTGACCAGTGGTGCCTGTTGTCACAGGTATATGGAGTGCACCGGCCACCAGGACAGCCCGTGTGTCATGGAGCCACAGCACAGCCAGTCCACCGTGAAGCACCAGAAGTTGGCCAGTGCCCGGCGGGAGAGGGGGAAGACTCCAGCCACCCAAGCCACTCCCAGGGGTCCCGGTGGGAGTGTGGACTCAGCTGTGACTCCTCCCAAGGTGGGGAAGGGCCAGAAGAAACCCGGCAAGTCTGGGAGGAGCAGCACGGCGGAGAAGCCCGCCATCATCCCCGCTGCCCAGGAGGGCCCCGCCAGCCCCATTGTCGCTGCCCAGGAGGCCACCGCCATCCTCATCGTCGCTGCCCAGGAGGCCACCGCCAGCCCCATCGTCGCTGCCCAGGTGGCCACCGCCAGCCCCATCGTCGCTGCCCAGGAGGCCACCGCCAGCCCCATCGTCGCTGCCCAGGAGGGCCCCGCCAGCCACAGCCCACCTGCCCAGGAAGGCCCGCCAGCCACAGCCCACGTGCCCAGGAGAGCCCCACCAGCCACAGCCCACCTGCCCAGGAGAGCCCCGCCAGCCACAGCCCACATGCCCAGGAGACCCCCGCCAGCCACAGCCCAGCTGACCAATGAAGGACCGCCAGCCCCAGCCGAGCTGGGCAATGATGGACCGCCAACTCAAGCACCGCTGAACAGGGCAAGCACCGCTGAACAGGGCAAGGACCGCCAACTCAAGCACCGCTGAACAGGGCAAGCTCTGCTGAACAGGGCAAGGACCGCCAACTGAAGCACCGCTGAACAGGGCAAGGACCGCCAACTCAAGCACCGCTGTACAGGGCAAGGACCGCCAACTCAAGCACCGCTGCACAGGGCAAACACCGCTGAACAGGGCAAGGACCGCCAACTCAAGCACCGCTGAACAGGGCAAGGACCGCCAACTCAAGCATCGCTGAACAGGGCAAGCACCGCTGAACAGGGCAAGGACCGCCAACTCAAGCACCGCTGAACAGGGCAAGGACCGCCAACTCAAGCACCGCTGCACAGGGCAAGCACCGCTGAACAGGGGAAGGACCACCAACTCAAGCACCGCTAGCCCATGAGCGGCAGGGGCACTGACGCAACAGGGACCGTCACAGGGTGAGTGATGCATTCTGGGCACCAGTCCCCCTCCAGAACCAGTGGACACATTCATCCACTCTGTCTGTCCTTCACAGGATGAAGCACTCTGGGCACAAAGCCCCCTCCAGAACCAGTGGAGACATGCATCCACTCTGTCTGTCCTTCACAGGATGAAGCACTCTGGGCACCAGTCCCCCTCCAGAACCAGTGGAGACATGCATCCCCTCTGTCTGTCCTTCACAGGATGAAGCACTCTGGGCACCAGTCCCCCTCCAGAACCAGTGGAGACTGTCATCCACTACCTCTGTCCTTCACAGGATGAAGCACTCTGGGCACAAAGACCCCTCCAGAACCAGTGGAGACATGCATCCACTCTGTCTGTCCTTCACAGGATGAAGCACTCTGGGCACCAGTCCCCCTCCAGAACCAGTGGAGACATGCATCCACTACCTCTGTCCTTCACAGGATGAAGCACTCTGGGCACAAAGCCCCCTCCAGACACCATTGGAAAATGTTATCCACTTGAGAGTGGCTTTGCACTCCCCAGGATTGATCAGTGGGCAAACCACCCACTGTAGGGACTTGAGAGACTGTGGCTTTGCACTCCCCAGGATGCAGCAGTGGGCAAACCACCCACAGTAGAGACTTGTGAGACTGTGGCTTTGCACTCCCCAGGATGCAGCAGTGGGCAAACCACCCACTGTAGAGACTTGAGAGACTGTGGCTTTGCACTACCCAGGATGCAGCAGTGGGCAACCCACCCACTGTAGAGACTTGTGAGACTGTGGCTTTGCACTCCCCAGGATGCAGCAGTGGGCAAACCACCCACTGTAGAGACTTGTGAGACTGTGGCTTTGCACTCCCCAGGATTGATCAGTGGGCAAACCACCCACTGCAGAGACTTGAGAGACTGTGGCTTTGCACTCCCCAGGATTGATCAGTGGGCAAACCACCCACTGTAGAGACTTGAGAGACTGTGGCTTTGCACTCCCCAGGATACATCACTGGGCATGGAGGCCCCTCGTGGATCTGGCGTTGTGCACTCATCCGGCTGAGGTGCCCCCCCTTTCCTTCCCCCTGAGGTGCCTGTTGTATTTCTATCTGATGCCCCTGCAGTGTTTTGATCTGGTATCGTGTGTGGGCCTCGCCCATGCATTTTGGGACCAGTGGTCCACGGAATATGAATGGTGCAATACCTGGACTAATAATCTTGGTGTATATTTTGTTATAGTGTATATATGTATATTTTTGCTTACTGATTTTTGATATATTACAATGGTTACACTCATTTTCTTTTGTCTTTGCATTCTTCTGGGGGGGGGGTGGGGGGTGTAACTATAATGTATAAATATGTATTAGTGTGTGTGTTGTCGTGGGTGGGGGTGGGGGTGGGGGTGTTGCATGTGTGTGTCACTGTTTTTCCCCTCCCCCCTCCCCTGTGTCGTAGGTGCAGTACTCACCGTGGTCTTCACCGCCGGCGTTGGTGCTCCTGGTACAGGAGCAGGAAGACAATCGCAGGGAGAATTTGGAGTTACGGGTCCATGGTGTCCTCCTTCCTTGTGGAGTGTGTAGAGGTGAGCGCTTTCCCTTAGAAATTTCTGTTTCCGCCATGTTTTTATCCGCGGTGTATCCGCTCCGGAAAAGGTGGCGGATTGGCCTGTCATAATAGTGTGGGCGGTACATTGTCCTCCGCCTGTCTGTTGGCGGTGACCACCTAGCTGTTTGTTTGTACCGCCGTGGCGGTCGGAGTGTTAAAGTGGCTGTCTTTGTTGGCGGTTTCAGCCACGGTCGTAATTCCAAAATTTTTACCGCCGGCCTGTTGGAGGTCTTACCGCCGCTTTAATACCGTCCGCCAGGGTTGTAATGACCACCCTAGTTTCTTATTTGGCTAGCTTTATTCGGCTGATAGCAGAAACATCCTGTCCTGAAGAAAAGCAAGAAGCCCTGTTCTACCAAGGACTCAAAGATGAGCTAAAAGACATTCTTGCTCAGATCGATCCTCAACCCATGGATTGTCAAGATCTGATAAATCTTGGTTTGAGACTAGACCATCATCTTGCAGAACGACAGGGAACACAGAGAAAGACTGAGAAAAATTCCTGGAGTGTTCATGTGTACAGAGAATCACAATTTCAGAGAGAGAACAGTCATGAACCAATGGAAATTGGAACCATCAGGCATCCTTTAACGAAAGAAGAGAAAGATCTACGTAGAACAGACGGACAATGTCTGTACTGTGGTCGAAAGGGCCATTTCGCCAGAGAATGTCCTGCAAAACCCAAAAGACAAACAGACCCCTACCAAGAACTTTGTAGCAAATGCACAGATCAAGCAGAAAACTAGAACACCCAAGGTGTACAGAAGGGTTGCTCTTGGGTGTCACCGTGGAACCTTCACAAGATAGTAGAAAAATTCTACTCAAGTCAAGACATCTAGAGTTAGATCTAGAAGTACTGGTAAAGCAAAAGACCTATCAAAAGAAAGCCATAGCAGATTCAGGGGCTACTGGAAATGTTATTGAATCACAATTGATCCAAACATGAGGGATCCCATATAAGAAGAAGAAAACACCAGAAATAGTACAAGTTGTAGATGGAAAACCCCTATATGGAGGTCCGGTGACTCTGCAGACCTTCCCCTTGTCTGTGATCTGTAAAGGGCGAAATCAAGACACCAAAGACGAAGGAAAAATAATCTTTGATGTCATCCATGCTCCTCAGTATGGGATCATCCTTGGAATGCAGTGGCTAAGCTAGCATAACCCTGTAATGAATTGTCAAGAAAGGAAAATCACGTTTTCTTCACTCCTGTGTAAAGAAAAATGTATCCAGACGTCAAGTGTCACAGATCCTCGCAAATCCCACATAGCCATAGCTGCTGAAACAGATGTAACGCTGCCTTCACAGTATTCATCATTCCTTGATGTTGTTGACAAAAAAGAAGCCTTCTCCACCGCCCCAGTCTTGACTCACCCAGATACAGACCGTCCATTCATAGCAGAAGCAGAAGCTTCAGACATGACAATTGGGGCAGTGTTATCACAACACAACAAAGATAATCGCCAAATGGACAATCTATCCAGACAAGAGTCTACCATGTTAGCCACAACCCAGCCCCCACGAGCTACCATTGCTTCAGACAAAATCCTTTGTATCATCAAAACCGAAGTCTTTTTTGAAGAAATTCGTAATTCTTTCACCACTGAAAAAAGACAGAAATGGGCTGAAGCAGATTCCAAAAGATTGATCAATCAACCTTTTCATGATGCATGTTTATTTGTTCCAACTACCAAGCTGCGCAAATTAGTGTGTCATTGGTTGCACGTTATTCCTACGGCAGGTGATCCAGGTATTCCTAAGACTCTTGAACTGATGCAACAATATTTTTGGTGGCCTAATTTGACAAAAGACATCAAGCAAATGGTAGCTAACTGCGAAGTTTGCGCTCGCATTAAGACAAGTTATTCAAAACCAAAAGGGCTGTTACATCCTCTCCCAACTCCACTCTGACCTCGGGAAAACATATCATTAGACTTTATTACAGGACTGCCAGTTGTTCACCATCACTCAGTAATCCTTGTGGTGGTAGATAGTCTCACTAAATATGCGTATTTCATTGCTTGCAGGAAATTGCCTACCTCCAGTGAATTGGCAACAATACTTTTGAATCGAGTGGTCCGTTATCATGGAATACCAAAAGTGATTCTCTCCAATCGAGGATCACAATTTGCCTCTAACTTCTGGAAAACGTGGTGCAAAACGCTACAAGTTACATCTACACTATCTACCAGACATCATCCTTAAACGGATGGCCAAACTGGGAAACTGAATCAAACATTGAAACAATATCTACGTGCTTACGCTGAGAAAGCACTTCATTCTTGGAAATCAATGCTTTGGTTAGATGAACTGGCCTACAATAACTCGTATAATACTTCAACTGGTGCAACGCCTTTTTTTGGACTATTTGACTATCATCCTGATACTTTGCCAATCACAATCCCACAAGAAAGTTCACTTACACCAGCGGTGTCAGAAACAATACGACAACTCCATCAAACCCAGAAACAAATCCAGCAACATCTAGATAAAGCAAAACAAAAGAATAAAAAACATTATGACAAAAAACATTGTGAAGGACTGCAATATAAGCCAGGAGACAGAGTGTGGCTTTCCACACGCCATATTGATTTCAAGAAAAAACATATGATCAATCCCAAATATATAGGTCCTTACACAGTCCTTCAGCAGATTAATCCAGTAACCTATAAGCTGCAGTTACCAAAATCACTACGTATTCATCCAGTGTTTCATACTTCTCTCCTGAAAAGAGCCGTCCAGAAAACCTGCTCTCAACCAGCTCCAGTTCTAGTGCAGGGAGAATTGGAATACGAAGTAAACCAGGTTCTGGATTCAAAATTTGAAAGTCGTAATCTCTGGTGTCTAATATCTTGGAAAGGTTACGGTCCAGAGAACAACTCATGGGTCTCCACATCTGACATTCATGCTACACGACTAGTGCGGCGTTTTCATTGCCTAAACCCAGACAAACCAGGCCCTAGAGTACGTTCGGGAGGGGGGAGTACTGTCAACATCAGGACAGTGCACGCTCTAGGGGCGACGTAATGCAAAAAGCCAATCCTTATGTAATGTAATAATTCATGCATTATGTGTTAAAACAGTATGTTAACCTTTTGCATTGCAGAGATTCATCTTGAAACGTCATTAATACTGTTTCCAATGTATTGCTCATTTTCAAGGCTTTGCTGCAGGATTATTGGGTTTGGTTAGGATGTGGTCCCTTTTCTGATCCTTTCCAGAATCCTTTCCTGCAGTCTGGCTGGGTGTGGCACGTGGGCGGGGCCTGGGTCTATTTAAGGGACACAGCCCAGCTCCACGTGCTCATTATTCAGAGGTCCCGGTGCAGAGCAGCAGCATTTTCCTGAGCTCCTGTTCCGGAGGCCTATCTAGGATTTCCAGGCCCTGTCCTCATTTCCTTGGTGACCTTCAAGCAGGGCGGTAAGGTGGAGGTCGGGTTAGGCCCGACTCCGTTTTAAGAAATACTCGAGTTTTGGGCTTTTTGGTGAAATCGCGTCTGTGATGTTTTTTCTTGGCATTTAACTCTTGCAGTTCAGATCGGCAGTGGGTGTGATCATTTCCTGGCATTTAAACCTTGATGGTTGAATCGGCAACAGTGTGCACGATTCATTCTTGCCATTTAACTCTTGCAGTTCAGATCGGCAGTGTGCGTGATCATATCTTGGCATTTAAATCCTGATGGTTGAATCGGCAGCAGTGTGCGCGATTCATTCTTGGCAATTAACCCTTGCAGCTCAGATCGGCAGAGTGTGCGATCGTATCTTGGCATTTAAACCCTGATGGTTGAATCGGCAGCAGTGTGCGCGATTCATTCTTGGCAATTAAACCTTCCAGCTCAGATTGGCAGAGTGCGTGATTGTATCTTGGCATTTAAACCTTGATGGTTGAATCGGCAGCAGTGTGCACGATTCATTCCTGGCATTTAACTCTTGAAGTTCAGATCGGCAGCGTGCGCAATCGTATCTTGGCATTTAAACCTTGATGCTTGAATCAGCAGCAGTGTGCGTGATTCATTCTTGGCAATTAACCCTAGCAGGTCAGATCGGCAGAATGAGCGATCATTTCATGGCATTTGAACCCTGATGTACGAATCGGCAAGAGTGTGCACGATTCATTCTTGGCATTTAACTATAGCAGTACAGATCGGCAGAGTGAGCAATCATTTCATGGCATTTGAAGCTTGATGTACGAATCGACAGCAGTGTGCACGATTCAGTCTTGACATTTAACTCTTGCAGTACAGATCGGCAGAGTACGCGATCATTTCATGGCATTTAACTCTTGCAGTACAGATCGAACAGAGTGTTATTCAGTGCTCATAGTATTCTTGAATCCCAGATTCAACAGAGTGTTATTCAATGTTCATAGTATTCTTGAAACAAAGATTCAATAGAGTGTTATCCAATGTTCATAGTATTCTTGAAACCCAGATTTAACAGAGTGTTATTCAATGTTCATAGTATTCTTGAATCCCAGATTCAACAGTGTTATTCAATGTTCATAGCATTCTTTAAACCCAGATTCAACAGAGTGTTATTCAATGTTCATAGTATTCTTGAATCCCAGATTCAACAGAGTGTTATTCAATGTTCATAGTATTCTTGAATCCCAGATTCAACATAGTGTTATTCAATGTTCATAGTATTCTTGTAACCCAGATTCTATAGAGTGGTATCCAATGTTCATAGTATTCTTGAGACCCAGATTCAACAGAATGTTATTCAATGTTCATAGTATTCTTGAATCCCAGATTCAACAGAGTGTTATTCAATGTTCATAATATTCTTGAAACCCAGATCCAATAGAGTGTTATTCAGTGTTCAGAGCATAAGATGTTATTTTAAAAACGCTCATATGAAAGTTTGCATAATCCTTCTTTATTTTCCAGGTATCCAGAGCTAATAAGGTCTTGATATAAAAAAGCTCCTGATCATTCATGTTATCAGCATATAAATATTAGGAACATAGTTTATGAAAGTCAATGTGAATAATCTTGCTATTGTGTTCTTAACTTTTGCTTCCACACGTCTCCTTCCCCGCTGTTCCCAACCTAAAATCCCATCCCTCGCATGGCCATTCTTTAACTCTGTGCTATAATAGCTAGTAGAGTTTGGAGCTGCCAAGAGGTGGATATATTGGGAACAGGCGCAAGCCCCGAGGATCCGGTCTCCCTGACAGAATAGTTGCCTACAAATTTTTAATCCTCCTGGTTTGCGCTAGGTTCTCAATATGGCCCCATGAGACGAGTTACTTCAGGTAGTTATGCACCTCCAATTAAATGTAGTTGAATCTAAAAACATAGCAGCCAATCTAGCAGAAAGGGTGGATCAGTTACAAAACAGAGTGGGAAAGATGGAGCAAAGTCCTTTGGGTGCGGATGGGCTTAATCTTTCAACTAACATTTCACTCACAATTTCCACACCCATTCCTTTGGCTCCCCCAGAAAGGTTTTCAGGTGATCCTCAGAAAGCACAAACCTTTTTGACTCAAGTAGAATTGCATTTTACATGTCGACCAAACACCTTCCCTGATGCCCAATCCAGGGTGGCCTTCCTGCTATCCTATTTGACTGGAGACTCGGCCACCTGGGCAATCCCTCTCGTGAGTAAAGACAGTCTCCTGCTTTATGATTGGGGAAACTTTGTCCGGGAATTTGAAAGAGTGTTTGATCAAAGAACAGTGACTGTATCCGCAGACCGAGAACTGCTAGAATTGCGACAAGGAAATAACGACCTAGTTTCTTATTTGGCTAGCTTTAATCGGCTGATGGCAGAAAAATCCTGTCCTGAAGAAAAGCAAGAAGCCCTGTTCTACCAAGGACTCAAAGATGAGCTAAAAGACATTCTTGCTCAGATCGATCCTCAACCCACGGATTGTCAAGATCTGATAAATCTTGTTTTGAGACTAGACCATCATCTTGCAGAATGACAGGGAACACAGAGAAAGACTGAGAAAAATTCCTGGAGTGTTCATGTGTACAGAGAATCACAATTTCAGAAAGAGATCAGTCATGAACCAATGGAAATTGGAACCATCAGGCATCCTTTAATGAAAGAAGAGAAAGATCTACGTAGAACAGACGGACAATGTCTGTACTGTGGTCGAAAGGGCCATTTCGCCAGAGAATGTCCTGCAAAACCCAAAAGACAAACAGACCCCTACCAAGAAGGTTGTAGCAAATGCACAGATCAAGCAGAAAAACTAGAACACCCAAGGTGTACAGAAGGGTTGCTCTTGGGTGTAACCGTGGAACCTTCACAAGATAGTAGAGTGAACACATTTAGAGTTAGATCTAGAAGTACTGGTAAAGCAAAATACCTATCTAAAGAAAGCCATAGTAGATTCTGGGGCTACTGGAAATTTTATCGATGCACAATTGATCCAAACATGGGGGATCCCATGTAAGAAGAAGAAAACACCAGAAATAGTACAAGTTGTAGATGGAAAACCCCTATCTGGAGGTCCGGTGACTCTGCAGACCTTCGCCTTGTCTGTGATCTGTAAAGGGGGAAATCAAGACACCAAAGACGAAGAAAAAGTAATCTTTGATGTCATCCATGCTCCTCAGTATGGGATCATCCTTGGAATGCCGTGGCTAAGCTACCATAACCCTGTAATAAATTGTCAAGAAAGGAAAATCACGTTTTCTTCACTCCTGTGTAAAGAAAAATGTACCCAGACATCAAGTGTCACAGATCCTCGCAAATCCCACATAGCAATAGCTGCTGAAACAGATGTAAAGCTGTCTTCACAGTATTCACCATTCCTTGATGTTGTTGACAAAAAAGAAGCCTTTTCCACCGACCCAGTCTTGACTCACCCAGATACGGACCGTCCATTCATAGCAGAAGCAGATGCTTCAGACATGACAATTGGGGCAGTGTTATCACAACACAACAAAGATAATCGCCAAATGGACAATCTATCCAGACAAGAGTCTACCATGTTAGCCACAACCCAGCCCCCACGAGCTACCATTGCTTCAGACAAAATCCTTTGTATCATCAAAACCGAAGACTTTTTTGAAGAAATTCGTAATTCTTTCACCATTGAAAAAAGACAGAAATGGGCTCAAGCAGATCCCAAAAGATTGATCAATCAACCTTTTCATGATGCATGTTTATTTGTTCCAACTACCAAGCTGCGCAAATTAGTGTTTCATTGGTTGCACGTTGTACCTACGGCAGATCATCCAGGTATTCCTAAGACTCTTGAACTGATGCAACGATATTTTTGGTGGCCTAATTTGACAAAGGACATCAAGCAAATGGTAGCTAACTGCGAAGTTTGCGCTCACATCAAGACAAGTCATTCAAAACCAAAAGGGCTGTTACATCCTCTCCCAACTCCACTCTGACCTCGGGAAAACATATCATTAGACTTTATTACAGGACTGCCAGTTGTTCACCATCACTCAGTAATCCTTGTGGTGGTAGATAGTCTCACTAAATATGCATATTTCATTGCTTGCAGGAAATTGCCTACCTCCAGTGAATTGGCAACAATACTTTTCAATCGAGTGGTCGGTTATCACGGATTACCAAAAGTGATTCTCTCCAATCGAGGATCACAATTTGCCTCTAACTTCTGGAAAGTGTGGTGCAAAATGCTACAAGTTACATCTACACTATCTACCAGACATCATCCTTAAACGGATGGCCAAACTGGGAGACTGAATCAAACATTGAAACAATATCTGCGTGCTTACACTGAGAAAGCACTTCATTCTTGGAAATCAATGCTTTGGTTAGATGAACTGGCCTACAATAACTCATATCATACTTCTACTGGTGCAACGCCCTTTTTTGGACTATTTGGCTATCATCCTGATATTTTCCCAATCACAATCCCACATGAAAGTTCACTTACACCAGCGGTGTCAGAAACAATACGACAACTCCATCAAACCCAGAAACAAATCCAGCAACATCTAGGTAAAGCAAAACAAAAGAATAAAAAACATTATGACAAAAAACAGTGTGAAGGACCGCAATATAAGCCAGGAGACAGAGTGTGGCTTTCCACACGCCATATTGATTTCAAGAAAAAACATATGATCAATCCCAAATATATAGGTCCTTACACAGTCCTTCAGCATATCAATCCAGTAACCTATAAGCTGCAGTTACCAAAATCACTATGTATTCATCCAGTGTTTCATACTTCTCTCCTGAAAAGAGCAGTCCAGAAAACCCACTCTCAACCAGCTCCAGTTCTAATACAGGGAGAATTGGAATACAAAGTAAACCAGGTTCTGGATTCAAAATGTAAAGGTCGTAATCTCTGGTGTCTAATATCTTGGAAAGGTTACGGTCCAGAGAACAACTCATGGGTCTCCGCATTTGACATTCATGCTACACGACTAGTGCGGCGTTTTCATTGCCTAAACCCAGACAAACCAGGCCCTAGAGCACGTTCGGGAGGGGGGAGTACTGTCAACATCAGGACAGTGCACACTCTATGGGTGACGTAATGCAAAAAGCCAATCCTTATGTAATGTAATAATTCATGCATCATGTGTTAAAACAGTATGTTAACCTTTTGCATTGCAGAGATTCATCTTGAAACGTCATTAATATTGTTTGCAATGTATCTCTCATTTTCAAGGCTTTGCCGCAGGATTGCAGGGTGTGGTTAGGGTTTGGTCCCTATTCTGAGCCTTTTTAGAATCCTTTCCTGCAGTCTGGCTGGGTGTGGCACGTGGGCGGGCCTGGGTCTATTTAAGAGTCCCAGCCCAGCTCCATGTGCTCACTATTCCGAGGTCCCGGTGCAGAGCAGCAGCATTTTCCTGAGCTCCTGTTCCGGAGGCCTGTCTAGGATTTCCAGGCCCTGTCCTCATTTCCTTGGTGATCTTCAAGCAGGGCGGTAAGGCGGAGGTTGGGTTAGGCCCCCGACTCCGTTTTCAGAAATACTCGAGTTTTGGGCCTTTTGGTGAAATCGCGTGTGCGATGTTTTTTCTTGGCATTTAACTCTTGCAGTTTAGATCGGCAGTGGGTGCAATCATTTCCTAGCATTTAAACCTTGATGGTTGAATCTGCAACAATGTGCACGATTCATTCTTGGCATTTAACTCTTGCAGTTCAGATCGGCAGTGTGCGCGATCGTATCTTGGCATTTAAATCCTGATGGTTGAATTGGCAGCAGTGTGCGTGATTCATTCTTGGCAATTAACCCTTGCAGCTCAGATCGGAGGAGTGCCCGATCGTATCTTGGCATTTAAACCCTGATGGTTGAATCAGCAGCAGTGTGCGTGACTTCATTCTTGGCAATTAACCCTTGCAGTTTAGATCGGCAGAGTGCGCAATCGTATCTTGGCATTTAAACCTTGATGGTTGAATCGGCAGCTGTGTGCGTGATTAATTCTTGGCAATTAACCCTAGCAGCTCAGATCGGCAGAGTACGCAATCATTTCATGGCATTTGAACCTTGATGTACGAATCGGCAACAGTGTGCGTGATTCATTCTTGGCATTTAACTATTGCAGTACAGATCATCAGAGTGCACGATCATTTCATGGCATTTGAACCTTGATGTACAAATCGGCAAGAGTGTACGCGATTCATTCTTGGCATTTAACTATAGCAGTACAGATCGGCAGAGTGCGCAATCATTTCATGGCATTTGAACCTTGATGTACGAATCGACAGCAGTGTGCGCGATTCAGTCTTGACATTTAACTCTTGCAGTACAGATCAGCAGAGTGCGCGATCATTTCATGGCATTTAACTCTTGCAGTACAGATCGAACAGAGTGTTATTCAATGTTCATAGTATTCTTGAATCCCAGATTCAACAGTGTTATTTTTCACTGTTCATAGTATTCTTGAAACCCAGATTCAACAGAGTGTTATTCAATGTTCATAGTATTCTTGAAACCCAGATTCAATAGAGTGTTATCCAATGTTCATAGTATTCTTGAAACCCAGATTCAACAGAGTGTTATTTTTCACTGTTCATAGTATTCTTGAAACCCACATTCAACAGAGTGTTATTCAATGTTCAAAGTATTCTTGAATCCCAGATTCAACAGAGTGTTATTCAATGTTCATAGTATTCTTGAAACCCAGATTCAATAGAGTGTTATCCAATGTTCATAGTATTCTTGAAACCCAGATTCAACAGAGTGTTATTCAATGTTCATAGTATTCGTGAATCCCAGATTCAACAGAGTGTTATCCAATCTTCATAGAATTCTTGAGCGACCCTTGACCCTCGGGTAGGTCGCTCCCCCGCCGCTGCAGCTCCACCTGCCCAGACCTCTGCCACCTGTGTGTAGGTTTTTGTCTCCACTCTGCACTTTGCATCCGTTCTGCTCTCTCTCTTGCTGCCTTCTTCCTCCTACCACCGTGTACTCTCTTGCTGCCTTTCCATCTTGCTACCTTAATCTCTCTTGTTGCTGCCTCTCCTCCTCCTGTTGCCGTTACTCACCTGTTGCCCTCCTGTATAGCGCTGGCTTTCCTACTCCTGTTGCCGTTTTCTCCCTTGTTGTCAATAACTACCTTGTTGCCTTAATCTCTCCTCACCTTTTCTATACTGCTGCCTTTCTATCTTGTTGCCTCAATCGCTCTTTGCCTTCTCTATATTCTTGCCTTTTTCCTCCTGTTGCCGTCTTCCCCCTAGTTGCCTGTTTTGTGCTCTCCCGCCTCCCGATTTCCCGCCGCTGCCCCACGTGCGGCCCGGCCCCCCCTGCTTTTATTCGTTGTCCCCCCTCCCGCCTCCCAGCTGACCCCTCCTCTCCCCCCTTCCCTCTTATGGCGGCCGCAGCGTGGCCGCGCGGAGCGGGCGCGCCAATGCCAAGCCCGTCTGCGCCCGTCCGCGCCTGGACTGCGCCCAGCGCCAGAACCCCTGGCCCCCAGCGCTCCCAAAACCCCCAGCTCAGCTACGACGCCGTCACCCTCAACGCACTCAACCCCGGACGAACCACCACCTGCTACCAAGCCAGCCCGAAACGCACCTATGGACCCTTCGCCTGTCAAACCTGCAAGTATACCTTCCACCACGACTGCAATCCGTCCACCAGCCCACGCCCCAACAACCACCTCAAGTGCATCCTCCTCAACGCACACTCCGTCCACAAGCACGCCATTGAACTATGGGACCTCTTGGACTCAACCGCACCAGACGTCGCCTTCATCACTGAGACCTGGATGAAGGCCTCATCAGCCCCCGACATCGCCCTAGCCATCCCTGACGGCTACAAGATCTCCAGGAAAGACCGTGCCAACCAAAGCGGAGGAGGAATCGCCATCATCTACAAGAGCTCCATCAACGTCACTACCTCCACCGAAGACACCCTCCTCGCCGCCGAACACATGCACTTCCAGATCCACACCGACCCCAGGACCACCCTCAGAGGAACTCTCGTCTACAGGCCCCCTGGCCCACGCATCCTATTCAGCTAATCCATCACAGACTTCATCTCCCCGCACGCCCTAGCCTCGCCAGACTACATCCTCCTCGGAGACCTGAACTTCCACCTGGAGAAGAACAACGACACCAACACCGCCACCTGGCTCGACAACCTCGCCAACCTCGGACTCAAGCAACTGGTGAACACCCCCACCCACACCGCTGGCCACACGCTCGACCCCGTCTTCTCCGCCAGCAACCACGTATCCTTCAGCCACTCCTCCGAGATACACTGGACCGACCACAGATGTGTCCACTTCACCTTCAGACGCAAGACCCACCACCTTCGCACACAACTTGTCACCCGCAGACCCTGGAACAAAATCACCACAGAACAGCTACTCTCCACTCTCAACCATAACCTACCTGCCATCACCTCCGACGCCAACAACGCAGCCCTCAGCCTCACACAGTGGATCACCAACTGCACCGACAACCTCGCCCCCTTCAGAAGCCACCCAAGACAGACCAACATCAGGAAACCTCCTTGGTTCACAGACGCCCTCAAAGAATCCAAGAAAACCTGCCGTACCCTCAAAAAAACCTGGCACAAAGAACACACTGCAGAAAATATGTCAGCCCTCAAGATCGCCACCAGCGAACACCACCAGCTGATCCGCTCCACCAAAAGGGCATCCTTCAAAGAGAGACTGGACAAGAACACCCACAACAGCAAAGAACTCTTCAACATCGTCAAAGAGCTCTCCAATCACAACGCCAGCTCCAACTCCATCACGCCCTCACAAGAACTCTGCAACTCCCTCGCTACCTTCTTCCATCGAAAGATCACCGACCTACACGACAGCTTCGGACCTCAGATCCCGCCGACCACCACGGAACTTACAGCCCCAACCATCACCCTCAACGCCTGGACACCCATCAGCTCCAAAGACACTAGTACCACCATGAACACCATCCACTCCGGCGCTCCCTCGGACCCTTGCCCACACCACATCTTCAACAAAGCCGACGCCATCATCGCCCCCTATCTCCAGAGCATCATCAACAGCTCGTTTGCATCTGCCACCTTCCCCGAGAGCTGGAAACACGCGGAAGTCAACGCTCTCCTGAAAAAACCTACAGCGGACCACAACGACCTGAAGAACTTCCACCCCATCTCGCTCCTCCCCTTCCCAGCCAAGGTCATCGAGAAGGCCGTCAACAAGCAACTGACCAACTTCCTCGAAGACAACAACCTGCTCGACCCCTCCCAGTCCGGCTTTCGGGCCAACCACAGCACGGAAACCGCCCTCATCGCAGTCACCGACGACATCAGGACCCTGTTGGACAACGGAGAAACAACCGCCCTCATCCTCCTTGACCTCTCGGCGGCCTTCGAACATCGTCTGCCACCGCACCCTAATAACCCGCCTCCACTCCACCAGTATCCAAGGACAGGCCCTGGACTGGATCATCTCTTTCCTCTCGGACCGATCCCAAAGAGTCTATCTCCCGCCCTTCCGCTCAGAACCCACCGAGATCATCTGCGGCGTCCCACAAGGCTCTTCGCTCAGCCCTACCCTCTTCAATATCTACATGAGCCCCCTCGCCGACATCGCTCGCAAACACAACATCAACATCATCTCCTACAACAACGACACCCAGCTGATACTCTCCCTCACCAAAGACCCAGCCACCGCCAAAGCCAACCTGCAGGATGGAATGAAAGACGTCGCACAATGGATGAAACTCAGCCGCCTGAAGCTGAACTCGGACAAGACGGAAGTCCCCATCCTTGGAAACTCCCATCCGCCTGGGACGACTCTTGGTGGCCCACAGCCCTGGGCACTGCACCAACCCCTTCAGACCACGCACGCAACCTCGGATTCATCATAGACCCCCTCCTCACCATGACCAAGCAAGTCAACCCCTTCTTGTCCTCTTGCTTCCACACCTTTCGCATGCTCCGAAAAATCTTCCGCTGGATCCCCGCCGACACCAGAAAAACTCTGACCCACGCCCTCGTCACAAGTCGCCTGGACTACAGAAACACCCTATACGCAGGAACCACCGCAAAACTTCAGAAACGTCTTCAGCGCATACAAAACGCCTCTGCACGCCTCATCCTCGACGTACCACGCCACAGCCACATCTCCGCCCACCTGAAACACCTGCACTGGCTACCCGTCAACAAAAGGATCACCTTCAGGCTCCTCAGCCACTCACACAAAGCCCTCCACAACAAGGGCCCCGCATACCTCAACAGTCGCCTCGCCTTCTACACGCCCACCCGTCACCTTCGCTCATCTAGCCTCGCTCTCGCCGCCGTCCCTCGCATCCGCAGAACCACCACTGGAGGAAAATCCTTCTCCTACCTGGCAGCCAAGACGTGGAATTCCCTCCCTGTCCACCTCAGGACTACCCAGGACCACCTCGCCTTCAGGAAGCGCCTCAAGACCTGGCTCTTCGAGCAACAGTGACCCTCCCCCCAGCGCCTTGAGACCCTCACGGGTGAGTAGCTCACTCTATAAATGCCCTGATTGATTGATTGATTGATTGAAACCGAGATCCAACAGAGTGTTATCCAATGTTCATAGTATTCTTGAAACCCAGATTCAACAGAATGTTATTCAATGTTCATAGTATTCTTGAATCCCAGATTCAATAGAGTGTCATTCAGTGTTCATAGTATTCTTGAATCCCAGATTCAACAGAGTGTTATTCAATGTTCATAGTATTCTTGAATCCCAGATTCAACAGAGTGTTATTTTTCACTGTTCATAGTATTCTTGAAACCCAGATTCAACAGAGTGTTATTCAATGTTCATAGTATTCTTGAATCCCAGATTCAACAGAGTGCTATTCAATGTTCATAGTATTCTTGAAACTCAGATTCAATAGAGTGTTATCCAATGTTCATAGTATTCTTGAAACCCAGATTCAACAGAATGTTATTCAATGTTGACAGTATTCTTGAATCCCAGATTCAACAGAGTATTATTCAATGTTCATAGAATTCTTGAAACCCAGATCCAACAGAGTGTTATCCAATGTTCATAGTATTCTTGAAACCCAGATTCAACAGAATGTTATTCAATGAGCATAGTATTCTTGAATCCCAGATTCAACAGTGTTATTCAATGTTCATGGTATTCTTGAAACCCAGATTCAATAGAGTGTTATCCAATGTTCATAGTATTCTTGAATCCCAGATTCAACAGAGTGTTATTTTTCACTGTTCATAGTATTCTTGAAACCCAGATTCAACAGAGAGTTATTCAATGTTCATAGTATTCTTGAATCCCAGATTCAACAGAGTGTTATTCAATGTTCATAGTATTCTTGAAACCCAGATTCAATAGAGTGTTATCCAATGTTAATAGTATTCTTGAAACCCAGATTCAACAGAATGTTATTCAATGTTCATAGAATTCTTGAAACCCAGATCCAACAGAGTGTTATTCAGTGTTCAGAGCATAAGATGTTATTCTTAAAACACTCATATGAAAGTTTGCATAATCATTCTTTATTTTCCAGGTATCCAGAGCTAATAAGGTCTTGATATAAGAAAGCTCTTGATCATTCATGTTATCAGTATATAAATATTAGGAACAAAGTTTATGAAAGTCAATGTGAATAATCTAGCTATTGTGTTCTCATCTTATGCTTCCACAGGTCTCCTTCCCCGCTGTTCCCAACCTAAAACCCCATTGCCCGCTTGGCCATTCTTTAACTCTGTGCTGTAATAGCTAGTAGAGTTTGGAGCTGCCAAGAGGTGGACATATTGGGAACAGGCGCAAGCCCCGAGGATCCGGTCTCCCTGGCAGGCACACACATCACACTGTAATGCTTTGAAAGTTTCTTAGATAACTATATAATGTATGGTATGTGTCTTTCTCTGGCAACAATGCAGGTGGGAAGAGGGCAGACAATAACCTATATAGATTTCTAGGTCTGACTAAATAGTGCAACTGTTAACTGACCTTTTAACCTACACCAATATTATTCAACAGTTATTTGCTTCCACACAAATAGATATGCTATTTACAGATAATGTTTCATATTACCATGAAACATTCCTGTATGCCATTCATATTGGGACCTATTGAGATTGCAAATGTTTGTTTATTTTGGGAACTCCAAATGTAATGGTTTATTTGTGCCATGAAAGTAAAGGTACTTGAATTCCGAAGTGCTATTTCAGAAACATTATGGGGTACTACTCACAGAATTGGTTTGATACTTTGCAAGGAATACAGTAACCAACGTACGTTTATAGTAATTTCTTACTTTGATGTGATTTTCCTAGTATATGTAATCCTTAAGGAGTTGTATATCTTTCCCCTGCAATGAATAAGCATCAACGTCAACGTTCATGTGAAAAGCATTACATAACAATCATCCAGACAGAAAACCATTAGAAGCTTAAAAAGTGTGAGTTGAAATACTTCCAAAGGCAAAGAGCCATTTTTACATCTGTGATATCAGTTTAACATAAAACACTTCTAATATGCTCCTCACATTAGGAAACAAAACTGACAATGATTTAGTGATGCATTTCCCCATTGGACTTGAAATGGAACACATCACACCATTTTGCTAAAAGCAGCCCTTTAGACTGCACTAATACAGAACATTCAAAATTGAAAGTGAATTCTTAATTTTAAAGAAGAAAACGTTTTTTCATATTTTCAAATAATATGACAAGCCAACTAATTACATTATTTATTTAATAGATGTATTTCATTCTTTTCTGAACACTAGTTTTTGACAGCAGACACTTTTATACAGAAGGAGGATGGGAGCACACAGCCTCACAGCACAGTTCGACTGTTTGAATTGTGGTAAATGCAGTACAAAGTTTGTGTTTACTTGAATATTAGCTGTAGTTTTTCATGAGAATTGGTGCAGATAGTGGTGTACATCTCTAGACATGTTTCTGCATTTTATCCTTCATCAGTAACCACTCTAAGAAATCTCGTAATGCATTCTCAGTACCATCCCATATAACAAAAAGGGGCCACGATCGCCCCCCAGTGAAACCAAAACAGCTATTAAAAAAATATATAGAGAGAGCTATCAGCCCCTAGGGAAAACACACCCACATACAAAAGTGATCTATTTAAAGAAATATATATATATCTATATATATATATATATATACAAAAATATATACATATTCGCCACCAGTTGTCTTGCACCATGCGTCTTCAAAGCGTTACACATACTCCAACTGACTCGTTTCAACCGTAGCTTTTAGAGTGCAATAAAAATGTCAAGCTAACTCTTGTGATTATGTTTCTGCTAGAGAAGGATCAGACTTCTGTCTAGTGGCAGTTTTGATGCCATAAAGTAACACAAAAGGTTTATATGCCTGTTGCAAAGATCAAATCTGCATTTTATGTGAAGAGCTGAGTGGATTAGTAAAGCCAGCCATTACCTGCTTTATAATACAAATTAAATGTATGTGTGAAGGGGGCTATGGAGCGATGAAGAGCACTTTTGCTGGGTGGTCATGGGAGTGGGAGCACCAATAAAGATTGGCGGGCTGGGCGCCACAGGTGCTAAAGACTGTGGCAATGGGTATGTCATAAGGTGTGCATTTTTTGTTTTGTGAGTGTTGTGAGAGAACATGCTGATTGAGGGAAGAAGTGAAGGTAAGGTGACTGACATTTACTGTTGCACACATCACAAACCGACCAGCAATTTTGTGACTGTCTACGTGGCTAGTGTTTTAGAAGGATAGTTTACCCAGTAGCAGAGATGGTGTCTCGTTGGATGACTGCTGCTCAAGCCCTAACTTGGGTTATGGAGGACAACTCTGACATAGGATCAGAGGCTAACACATAATATACTGAGACCAAGAGCAGGCTCTGAGAGGGATTTTTCAGTTGGAGGAGTCCCATCCAACAACTCGTCTTCCAGTGATTCCAGTGATTCTGAGGGAGGTGATGAGGACAGTTGTGCTGTTGCTTCGCAAGCACAGTCTGTGCAGTGGAACAATAGCGGGCTAGCCCAACCCAGAGAGCAGGTGCATGCAGTGACAATCGAATTGTGGAGACAACAAAATTATCTATCACAAAAACCTGGTTTTATAAGGCAGGCATCTGTATTTTGGTCCTGGGCAAGGAGGCCATATAGGGAAACCTACCAAGCCCAGACATTTCTGGAAACTAGACACCCGGGGAAGTCCACAGAGGTGTGCCTTGTGTGTATTCTCCAAAGTTTTCTCACCCAGAATACCCTGAAAAAGCAAAATGTTAAATACAAATCAGATTTTTCATGCATTTCTGTTACACAAACTACAGCAATTTGCTGGGATCCACAAAATTACTACCACACAGTGTTTCCCCACCTGTCCTGATAAAAACGCTACCCCACTTGAGTGCCTGTACCTAGTGCCTGCATCAGGAATGGATCACTCCATGGCCAACAGTTGCCTTCATGTAAAGACTAACATTGACCATTGTGTGATCCATTCCTGTCACGGGCACTAGGCCCACCCACACAAGCGAGGTACCATTTTATCGGGAGACTGGAGGATTGCTAGGTGGAAGGAAGATTGTGACTCCCCTCAGATTCCAGAACTTTCCATCACCAAAATGTGCAGCAAATATGTTTTTTTAGCAATGTTTTGAGGTTTGCAAAGGATTCTAGGTGACAGCTGGTGAGAGCCCTACAAGCCACCCCATTCTGGATTGCCCTTGGTGTTTACTTTTCATAAATATATACGTTTGGTAGGTTTCTCTAGCTGCTGGTTGAGATAGAGGACAAAATCCACAGCTAGGCACTTTGCAAAAAATGCGTCCGTTTTCATTAGAAAAATGTGATGTGTCCATGCTGTGTTTTGGGCCTTTCCTGTCGCGGGCAGTAGGCCTACCCACACAAATGAGGTACCATTTTTATTGGGAGCCTCAGGGGATTGAGGGTGGGTGGAAGTTTGTGGCTCCTCTCAGATTCCAGAACTTTCATCAATGAAATGTGCAAGAAACATGTTTTTGTTAGCCACATTTTGAGATTTGCAAAGGATTCTGGGTGACAGAACCAGGTGAGAGCCCCACAAGTCACCCAATTCTGGATTCCCCTAGGTGTCTACCTTCCATAAATATACAGCTTTGGAAGTTTTCCCTAGGTGCTGGCTGATTTGGAGGCCAAAATCCACAGCTAGGCACTTTGCAAAAAACATGTCCGTTTTCATTAGTAAAATGTGATGTGTCCACTTTGTGATGTGTTTCCTGACGCTGGCACTAGGCCTACCCACACAAGTGAGGTACCATTTTTATCAGGAGATGTGGGGGAACGCTGGGTGGAAGGAACTTTGTGGCTCCCCTCAGATTTCAAAACTTTGCAGTTGCAAAATGTGAGGAAAGTGCTTTTTTCATCACACTTTTGAGGTTTGCAAAGGATTCTGGGTTGACAGAACCCAGTGAGAGTCCCACAAGTCACCCCATTCTGGATTTCCCCAGGTGTCTACTTTCCATAAGTTTATAAGTTTGGTATGTTTTCTCTAGGTGACGGCTGTGCTAGGCGACAAAATCCACATCTAGGCACTTTGCAAAAAACGCATCCATTTTCATTAGGAAAATGTGATGTGTTCATGTTGTGTTTTGGGGCATTTCCTGTTGCGGGCACTAGGCCTACCCACACAAGTGAGGTACCATTTTTATCGGGAGACGTGGTGGAATGCTGGGTAGAAGGAAGCGTGTGGCTCCCCTTAAAGTCCAGAACTTTGTAGTACCGAAATGTGAGGAAAATATGTTTTTGTAGCCCAGTTTTGAGGTTTGCAAAGGATTCTGAGTGAGAGAACCCAGTGAGAGTCCCACAAGCCACCCCATTCTGGATTTCCCTCGGTGTTTACTTTCCATAAATGTATAGGTTTGGTAGGTTTCCCTAGGTGCCTGCTGAGCTACAGCCCAAAATCCAGAGCTAGGCACATTGCAAAAAAAATATCATTTTTCAATGGAAACATGTGGTGTCCATGTTGCGTTTTGGGGTAGGCCTATCCACACAAGTGAGGTACCATTTTTATCAGGAGACTTGGTGGAACACTGAACAGAAGAACAAGTATTATTGCCATTTGACTTTCTCTACATTTTTGCTTTCTAAATGTAAGGCAGTGTGTAAGAAAGAAGTCATTTTGAGAAATGCCCTGTAATTCACATGCTAGCATGAGGACCCACCCAACTCAGAGATGTGCAAATAACCACTGTTTCTAAATTCCTTATCTTGTGCCTATTTCTGAAATACATAGGTTTCTTTGATACCTATTTTTCAATCTTTATATTTTGCCAAATGAATTGATGCATACTCGGTATACAATGAAGACCCTTTGCAAGGTGCACCTCATTTATTGGCTGTGAGTAGCTTGGATTCTTGATCAATTTACAAGACCTATATATCCACGCAGCCAGGAGGGTCCAGCAAACATAATGATATATCGCCTTCAAAAATCTATCATAGTTGCAAAACGTTACGGAAAAAAACATAACCAGAAAGGGCTTTTTTTTTCAACTCAATTTAAATATTGTTTTTATTTCAACTTTTACTTTCTGTAGGAAACTCTTTAATGATCTACACAAATGACCCCTTGCTGAATTCAAAATGTTGTCTACTTTTCAGAAATGTTTAGCTGTCCAGGATGCACCCTTGGTTTAACAGCTATTTCTGTCACTAACTGGAAGGAGGCTGAAACACACAAAATAGTGAAAATGGGGTATGCCCCAGTAAAATGCCAAAACTGTGTTGAAAAATTTGGTTTTCTGATTCACATCTGACTGTTCCTGAAAGCTAGGCAGATGGTGGTTTTAGCACCACAACCCCTTTGTTGATGCCATTTGCAGGGGAAAAAAACAGATACTTTCTTCTGCAGCACTTTCTCCCAAATTTTAGCTGTATTTTGACTAATTTCTTGGTCTCCTCCAGGGGAACCCACAAACTCTGGGTACCTTTACAATCCTTAGAATGTTCGGCGAAAAGGACTCAAATTTGGCGTGGATAGCTTATGCGGACAAAAAGTTATGATGATCTAAGCATGAACTACCCCAAATAGCCAAAAAAGGGCTCAGAATTGGGTGTGGGGTGGTTAAGGCTGAGCAGCTAAGGGGTTAGCTGTTATCTTTCACCAGGGTTGATGCAAATGGTGCTGTATAGCTCTAGATACATGTGTTTTGGGATTTTAGCCTTCATCAGTAGAGTACAAAAAACAAATGTCATCAGTGGTTGCAGAGAATGCTGCCACAGTCCTCTCCGGTCTCAGTACCTCTCACTGGTGCATCTTCAAATACTCATCAGCTTTTTCGCTCAAGGGAGCCTTTTTAAACTGAAGGGGATGGAGCGCACTGCCTCACATCACAGCACAGTGCACCCCTATGCATTGTGGTAAATGCAGCACAAAGACACTTTTCATAACTGATGGATAGGTTGAAATGCAGTTTTTGAGTTAACACCCCAGTTGATGGCAACTCCATTGATGTGGAGGATCGGGATCTTCTGACATTTTTAAATCTGATGTTTGTGGGAACTGAAATGCAATCGGAGGTGCCTTGTCACTTTGTGGAGGAGGAGGTGTAGTTTGCTGGCAAATTTAGAACCTTGTTATAAGTTTACTGGGTGTAGAACCTGTTAAGTCTGTCCTCCCTTGATAATGGGGGTACTAGTAACCTGGGTGGGACACAGTTGATAAGAGACTTTTAAAGCATGGGCAAAGTCGACAATTGCCCGGGGCTCTCACCATCCAAGAGTCCCCTAGGGGAAGTGAACTTTCTTTGTCTCTGACTATTCTATTTCCCTTTTTTAAACATCTCTTATTCTCTACCTTTCACTGTATCTCTACTCTCTGTCATCTAAACGATTTTTGGGTTCCCCTGTTTTATGTTACCCTGTCAAAGTTTAACAGATAATTTAGTATGCCTTGGAATCACGCAGGCTTCAGTTAGAAGGAAATGGGTAATCCAATTTGAAACGATTTCCTTAGAGACGCCCTCAAAGTATGCATGTCTTGCCTGGTCTCCTCAAATCTTAAAATGACACTGGAGTTAATGGGTCTTTCAGTGGCTTCCTTAGGTCTGTGCATGGTGCTTGAAAGTGCGTTTCAACAATATAGGCTGTACTATTTTAACTCCAAATACTTAACGCTCAATAGTAGTAAATGCACATTTCAAAACATAATGCAAGCTTCTCCTAATAGGCATCGATCAGAAACATTAGCATTTTTTAAGACATTAACTTGAGAGTTATGTGTGTGGTAGTGTCTTCTCGCAAGGTATACCCTGTGTGGCTGTTTTGTTCTGCAGACATTCTGCATTGATTGATTACTGCTATCCTTTAAAGGCAGCACGCATGAAAGGCTGGCTCCTGTTGTTAGCTGTTTGAGACCATGCTCATTTGTATGGGAACAAGCGGCATCTTTTGCGGTTAAATAATGCACTGCAGGTGTTTTGACTAGACGTTGGGGAAATGATCAAAGGACTGAGAGATGTTTTTCCTTTGATATTGAAACTCGTGTCCTTGGAAGACCAAGGACACACAACGTTAAGGTGATGTTTAAATTCTTCTTTATCAGATAAGTGTTGGAGAGACTCACATACTTCCAAATAGGTGTAATTTATATTTTTTAGCGTTACTGTTGTAATGTCACTGCATAAAAACAAGTGGGGAAATGCTTCATTTTACTTAACCTAAAATATGGATAGATAAAGTATCAGGATTACAAAATGTTGGCACGCAATACTTCAAGGGAGAACAGGTTTCGAAGCCTTGTAGATTTTGTCTTATCAGAGACTTCATAATTTGTGGACAATCGGTGCGTGTGGACGAGGACAGGGTTGTTTCAAGTCGTTTGGCAGATACAGACGTGCACAGTGCATACACTAACTCTACGAGGTAGTGCTTGTGCAGTGCTGCAGCAGCACTTCTCTCAATCAAGGGGCAGTGGGTTACAAAAGAACCCGGTGATTCTTGGAAGTGGCTGTGTGTATATTGCTTTTTTGCAGTACTATTTATATGTAAATTGGTAACAAAATCAAGACGTTCTAAGTGGCGCTTATTAATTGCCTCAATACTACTGTTTTTGCCAGAGAACTCTTATCTTCCTGGTTAGTATTGGAACTCAGTCTCCTGAACTAAACAATGAAGTAATCCTGATAAAAACTGGTTATTTCACAATATTCTGTCCTAAATATTGGCTAAAGAGCTATATGTAGTACAGGCATTTCGGAAAATCTGTTTAGTCGAGGTGACATGGTCCATACATTTTCCAAATGTGTATCCAATCTTCCTTCCCTTCATTTTTCCATCTAAGTCCTTCTAAGTAGGTTGCAACTCACATGTTATGACAAAGAATGTACATGTAGGGTGCAGGGAGAGAACTTAAATAGGTATACATATCTCAGAAAGGCAGACCTTGGACAGCAAAGTTAGACAAACCTTACAGTCGCATAGACGAAAGTCACTGTAAATCACATAGAAATTATACATTGATGGGTAAAGAAAATTAGGCGATCCCACCTGGGCACCCCCATGTCTCCTCAAGGATGGGGGCAGTCAAAGGAGTCCACCCATTCGTGCCCTGCCAGCTCCCTCATGGGCCACACCTGTATGTGCAGCTGCGGGAGCCGTTCCTACAGGCAGGGTTCTATCTCCTGCAGTAGCCACCGTGCTCCCCTTGGACACAGGTATGGGGATCAGGGATGAAGCAACTGCGCTCCCCGTACCTCCCTACTGCCTTAGTTTTAGGGGCTGGAGATGGGGTTCTGGCCCTCCTTTCTGCATAAACGGCCCAGGGTCCCTGGGCCATTAGAGAGTTTGGGGAGGAGGCCCCATGCACATTTTCTCTGTTAGGAAATCAAACAAAATAAACCTTGTGCAGAACTGAGGTTTACCCTTGCTCTGCCGCAGCAGTCTTATCTTAAAAGGCGGACACTGGTAGTAAACATGTGCAGTCTATTTGCCATGTTATTACTGAGGATGAGACACATGTAGTGAGACTCACCCAGAGTAAAAAGTGCCAAACCGGGTGATGTAAAAAGCAAAACATCCAGGTATACTGAATGGGTTTAACCAAATTGCAACAGTAAGTCTCCATTATACTGTCACTCGTCTATACTGATGGTGTTGTGCATGGATCCAACTTCCCTCCTGCTGCTCATGCTTCATTTTAATGTGCAGCCTGATACAAATCTTTTTACACTGTATAAAGGATCAGTCTGGTTTACCAGAACCCACTTTATAAAGAATTTGGCCCTCATTATGACTTTGGTGGTCTTTTGCAAAGACTGCCAAAGCTGCAGGGGCCAGAAGGCCACCAGTGATGGCGGTCTTACGCCCACTATATCCCGAGTACTGAAGGACTTCTGCCACATTTTGGGAGGAAATCCTCTAGTAGTCGTGTTGGCGGTCAGAGGTGCATGGGCAGTAGTACCACCACCTCGCCAAAAGGACTCCACCAGCCGTATTACGAGCAGTAATATGGCCTGGCGGTGTCCTGATGGTGGGGTGCTGCCAGCGGTGGAAGTGCCTGTTCCCTGCCGAATGACCTCCTCGCCGGAAAAGGTAAGTCGGTCGTCCGACAGTGGAGGGGGGTGGGAGGTCAGGGGGTGTTGTGTGTGCATGTGTGAGTGGTTGTTGTCTGCAATTGTACACGTATGTGTGTGAGTATGCGTGTTTGTATGCATGTGTGTATCAGTGTGTGTATGCTGTGTGTATGGGTGTGTGTAAGGGTGTGTGTATGCATGTGTGCAGTTGCATGTGAATGTATGTGTGTATGTGTGGTTGAGTGCATGTATGAATGTTGAATTGAGTGTGTGTATGGATGTTGAAGTGAGTGCGTGTATGAATGTTGAGGTGAGTGCGTGTATGAATGTTGAGGTGAGTGCGTGTATGGATGCTTGTGTGTGTATGTATTTATAGATGCTTGTGAGTGTATGCGTGTATGGATGCTTGTGAGTGAATGTGTGTATGTCAGTGTTGGTGTATGCAGGGTGTGTGAATGAGTGTATGCGAGGTGCGTGAATGAGTGTATATGGGGTGCGTGTGGGTATCTGTGTGTGTACATGGGGAGGTGGTGGTGGGAGTAGGGAGGATGGGGTATGGGGGTGGGGGTGCTGTACGAAAAGGGGTTAGGGGCACTGTTCTGGTATGGAGGTGGAGGGTTCTGGTATGGAGGAGGGGCAGGGGAGTATTAGGCTTTCTGGGAGGATGGGGGAGTCATCTGCTGGTGACAGGAAATACATTTCCTGTCACCAGTAGCCTTTCCGCCAGAGTTTTCGTGGCAGTACTTTCACAGTGGAAACCCTGGTGGAAAGCCAGGTCCTAATACTGCCGGCGGTCTTCATTGGACTGCCGGGTCGGAGATGCTAATCTCCAGCCTTGCGGGTCCAACCACCCTGGCGGTACAGGAGGGGATGTGGCGGCTTGGCAGAGGCCAACCTGTCACACTCATAATGTGGTAGTCTTCACCGCCAGTCCATCGGCCGCAAAACCACAACCGTGGCCCTGGCGGTCAGAAGACTGCCAGGGTCATAATGAGGGACTTTTTTTTATCCTATTGGTACCTGTGCTGCAAAAGCGAGGGAAAAAAAGAGACATGACATGTTGACCAAGCTTTCTTATTTCTTCAACTCCTCATGGATATGACACATTCTGTATGCCATTCATCATCCCGATCAAGCGGAAACAGCACATAGGCCCTCATTATGACTTTGGTGGTCATTTTCAAAAACCACCAAAGCCGTAGGCGCGAGAAGACCGCCAGTGCTATATCACAAGTACTGAAGGATTTCTGCCACATTTTGGGCAGAAATCCTCCTTGCCTGACAAGGTAAATCGATCATCCGACCGGGAGGGGGATGGGTGGGTGGGAGGTGTTGTGAGTGGGTTTTGTCTGTGTGTGTGCATTTATGCGTTTGTGTATGTGTGTGTATATGCGTGTGTGCATGGGTGTGTGTATGCATGTGTGTATGTGTTTGTGTATGGGTGTGTGTATGCATGTGTGCATGGGTGTGTGTGTAAGTGTGTGTGAATGTATGTGTGTATGCATGGTTGAATGCATGTATAAATGTTGAAGTGAGTGCATGTATGGATGTTGAAGTGAATGTGTGCATGAATGTTGAAGTGAGTACGTGTATGGATATTGAAGTAAGTGCGTGTATATATGTTGAGGTAAGTGCATGTATGGATGCTTGTGACTGTATGGGTGTATGGATGGTTGTGAGTGTATGCATGTATGGAAGCTTGTGAGTGTATGCATGTATGATGCTTGTGAGTGTATGCGTGTATGGATGGTTGTGAGTAAATGTGTGTATGTCAGTGTTGGTGTATGCAGGGTGTGTGAATGAGTGTATGCGAGGTGCGTGAATGAGCATATATGGGGTGCTTATGGGTATCTGTGTGTGTACATGGGGAGGTGGTGGGTGGGAGTATGGCGGATGGGGACTGGGGGAGGGGGGTGCTGTGCTAGAAGGGGGTAGGGGCACTGTTCTGGTAGGGGGTGGAGGGTTCTGGTATGGAGGAGGGTCGGGGGAGTATTAGGCTTGTGAGGGGAATGGGGGAGTCGTCTGCTGGTGACAGGAAATACATTTCCTGTCACCAGTAGCCTTTCCGTCTGAGTTTTTGTAGCAGTACTAGCGCCGGAGAAACCCTGGTGGAAAGCCGGCTCCTAATACTGCCGGCGGTCTTCATTGGACTGCCGGGTCGGAGATGTTAATCTCCAGCCTTGCGGGTCCAACCACCCTGGCGGTACAGGAGGGGATGGGGTGGGTTGGCAGAGGCCAACCTGTTACACTCATAATATGGCAGTCTTCACCCCCAGCCTGTCTGTGGTGAAACCACAACCGTGGCCCTGGCGGTCAGAAGACTGCCAGGGTCATAATGAGGGACTTTGTTATCCTATTGGTACCTGTGCTGCAAAAGCGAGGAAAAAAAAAAGAGACATGACATGCTGACCCAGCATTCTTATTTCTTCATCTCCTCATGCATATGACACACTCTGTATGCCATTCATCATCCCGATCAAGTGGCAACAGCACATAGGCCCTCATTATGACTTTGGCGGTCGTTTTCAAAAACCACCAAAGCCGCGGGCGCCTGAAGACCGCCAGTGCCATATCACAAGTACTGAAGGATTTCTGCCACATTTTGGGCAGAAATCCTCCTCGCCGGACAAGGTAAATCGATCATCCGACAGGGGAGGGCGATGGGAAGGTGAGGGGTGTCGTGAGTGGGTTTTGTCTGCATGTGTGCATGCGTGTGTGTATGCGTGTGTTCATGGGTGTGTGTATGCATGTGTGTATGTGTTTGTCTATGGGTGTGTGTACACGTGTGTGCATGGGTGTGTGGATGTGTGTGTGAATGTATGTGTGTATGCATGGTTGAATGCGTGTATGAATGTAGAAGTGAGTGCATGTATGGATGTTGAAGTGAATACGTGCATGAATGTTGAAGTGAGTACGTGTATGGATATTGAAGTAAGTGCGTGTATGAATGTTGATGTAAGTGCATGTATGGATGCTTGTGAGTGTATGGGTGTATGGATGCTTGTGAGTGTATGCATGTATGGAAGCTTGTGAGTGTATGCGTGTATGATGCTTGTGAGTTAATGCATGTATGTCAGTGTTGGTGTATGAGTGTATGCAGGGTGCGTGAATGAGTGTGTGTGAGGTGCATGAATAAGTGTGTGCGGAGTGCGTGTGGGTGTCTGTGCATACGTGCAGGGGTGTGGGAGGGGGCGATGTGATAGAAGGGGGTGGGGTGCACTGTACCGGGAGGGGGTGCTCTTCTGGTAGGAAAGTGGAAGATTCTGGTACGGAGATGGGTGGGGAGATATTGGGCTTGCAGGGGGTTGGGGGAGTCATCTGCCGGTGACAGGAAATAAATTTCCTGTCACAGGTAGCCTTTCTGCCATGGTTTTTGTGGTGGTGCTACTGCCACGGAAACCCTGGAGGAAAGCCAGCTCCTAATACCCCTGGCAGTCTTCCTTGAACCGCAGGGTCGGAGATACTAATCTCCAGCCATACGGGTCCAACCACCCTGGCGGTACAGGCAGGGATATGGCGGGTTGGCTCATAATGTGGCGGTCTTCACCGCCAGCCCATCGGCATTAAAACCGCCACCGTGGCCCTGGCGGTCAGAAGACCACCAGGGCCATATTGAGGACCTTAGTGAAGTATGCCACTGAATGCAGGAGTTCTGGGTTATGGTTAGGTTTAGGAGTTCAATGGAGGATTCTAGAGGTCTAAGAGCATTACCCTAAGGAGCTCCATCCTCATCACCTGTGGATGTTGGCACCAGAATATTACCTTTCTCTTTTATGAGTAGTTACACACCCGAACACAGGGTTAAGTGTACTTTACAAGAATAGCACAAACTGAATCAATAAATGCTTAAATAAACAGCATTGGATGCTACAACATATGGGACTGAAAAATGTTAGGCTCCACAAGACAGAGTTTCAGGCAATTCCCTTTGAGTCCTTTTGGACCCTTTCAAAACCTTCAAAACTCCCAAGCACAGTAGATTGATCTTGTATAGTAAATTTTTGCTATCAGCGGACCCAGATGAAGATGCAAATAAATAAGCCTTAGTACATTTAGAGCTTTATAAATTGAAAGGGCTTCCACAAATGTAACTCCTGCCACAAGAGACCAGTGTGGAATTTAAAGAGTACAGACCTGTAGTTAATTTCCAAAGCCTAAACATAAAATGAAACTATGGATGTAGGCAGGAGTAGTGTGCTGCCAACCTTGCACACTTATACATCAAAATCTTTACTTGTCTATATTATAAAAAAAAGGTTTGGGCTGATGTTAACATGAGTAAAAATGTTTGTTGGCAGACCTTGGTGAAAGGAAGTAGACACTCCACAATAATTAATGGAGCATTACTGTTCTGATCTCCAAAGGGAGTCCAAACCTACTAATATCATGCGAACTATGCAGTACAGAGAACCAAGCCTGAAGCAGCCTCTTTGAGCCATCAAGAATCTCAGTCACAGGAGCAGATACCTCATCAGGTCTGTGCACTCCGAAGCAGCAGCCTCTCTTGATCGTCTGAGCTTCCCAGATACATCTGAGCCCCAGGGCAATGATTCTGCTGTGAAATTGTGCTCCCAGGAAGATGTCTCAAGATGAATTTTTGCCAGGATATCAACTCATCCATCAGTTACGTCCTTTGCCTCAATTTGATGTTGCCTGCTAAGCCACCCTTCATGTTTTTGACAGTGGTGGGCGGGATATAGCACATGCATGGTAAGGGGTGGGAAATGGCTGCAGTGAGCAAGCAGAGCCAGTACAAGTGGAAGACAAACAGAGTAGGATCAATCACAGAAAGAAATCAAAGCCTGCAGAAAACAGATAGGGAGCAGTGTTTGTCTAAGCCAGAGAGAAGAAGGCATTGCCTGCAGATGGCAGTGAATGACTATCTAAATCAGACAGCATGGTTGGAGAACAGGAAGAGAAGAGTATTTGCAGGTGGCACACAGTGCACATGGGGGATTTTGGCAGCAGGGGAGCAGTGCTGCAGAGAAGGCATGGATATCCTGTGAAAGTTAATGAAGGCCAAAGTAGTGTGATTGCACTGTGGGAAGTACCAGAGTAGAGAAGGTAGGAAGAAGGTAGATGGAAGATTAGCATCAGGCATCGTGGGCAGATAACATGCATGAGCCAGAGGAGGGCAATTGGGGAGCAGACAGCATTGGTAGTGGCAACTAGCATCTGCAAAGGACAGTCAAGATAAGGGTAGTGCCAACCAAGTGCCTGTTGAAAGCAGGCAGTGCTCACTGGGTCAGTTAAGGTTTGAGAGGCTAGCAGAGAGGAAGAGAGGACAGACATAAAGTAGGCAATACCAACAGAGATAAGGTCATGAAATGGCTGTGTTGACAGAAGGAAAGCTGTATCCTCAGAGGACAAACAGGAGGAATTAATGGACAGTGACAGTGGATAGCAGGTCAGGAGTAGGCAGTGATGTCAGAAACTAGACAAGGTACGTTGAGTGCTATCTCCTCCCCATCTCATCCTGTAAGTACATTACTCACCAATTATTGACTCCTTGTTTTTCCTTTTGGTTTTCAGGAAACTGTGCTCCACGGGTGCTGCTGAAATGAAAGGCAGTGCCATGAACCTGTGGCCTGCAGGGTGGGTCTCTGTTACTGCAGCTGTTTGTCATCATGAGCTTCTGTCATATTAGAAGCATTGAAAGGGCTGTGAGTGGGCCATTCTCTAGCCCTTCCTCCAATAGGTCCTGGGGTGCATGAGTGACAATCCCCACTAATTGCCTGTTAACTGACATGCTTCAGTGCCAGAGACTAGTGTTTCATTTTCAACATCTTTTCTGCCTCTATGAAGGAAGCAATGTTGTGATCACCCTCACACATACACAATACTTATTGTAATTGGAGGGGGGTGGACACTGTGTTGTTGGTTCGGTACAGTGACACCCCCAATGGGAAAAACCGGAAAGGGAGCACCCTGTCTCACAATCCAGCATGCAGTCAGCCCCAGTGATCATGGTAAATGCAGTATAAGTTTGTTTTTTCCATAAAGTAAACTAAAGTTTTTCACCCTATCAGGTGCAGCAAGTGCTGTAAATCTCTGGACACATGTTTCTGGTGAAGCCCTTCATCAGCAGAGAGCAGCTTTTTCTGTGGGGTTGTTGGAAATGCTGCCGAAAGTCCTCTCAGGTTTGTGTACCACTCACTGGCAGACAGGTGCTTCAACCAGAGCTCGTCAGCTCGTTGACCCAAGGGAGCCTTCTTAAACAGAAAAACCAGAAAGGGAGCACCCTGCCTCACAATCCAGCATGCAGTCAGCCCCAGTGAATCATGGTAAATGCAGTATAAGTTTGTTTTTTATCCATAAAGTAAACTGACGTTTTTCACCTTATTAGGTGCAGCAAGTACCGTAAATCTCTGGACACGTGTTTCTGGGTAAGCCCTTCATCAGCAGAGAGCAGCTTTCTCTGTGGGGTTGCTGGAAATGCTGCCAAAAGTCCTCTCAGGTTTGTGTACCACTCACTGGCAGACAGGTGCTTCAATCAGAGCTCGTCAGCTCGTAGGCCCAAGGGAGCCTTCTTAAGCAGAAAAACCAGAAAGGGAGCACCCTGCCTCACAATTCAGCATGCAGTCAGCCCCAATGCATCATTGTAAATGCAGTATAAGTTTGTTTTTTATCCATAAAGTAAACTAAGGTTTTCACCTTCTTAGGTGCAGCAAGTGCTGTAAATCTCTGGACACGTGTTTCTGGGTAAGCCCTTCATCAGCAGAGAGCAGCTTTGTCTGTGGGGTTGCTGGAAATGCTGCCAAAAATCCTCTCAGGTTTGTGTACCACTCACTGGCAGACAGGTGCTTCAACCAGAGCTCGTCAGCTCGTTGGCCCAAAGGAGCCTTCTTAAACAGAAAAATCAGAAAGGGAGCACCCTACTCCACAATTCAGCATGCAATCAGCCCCAAAGCATCATGGTAAATGCAGTATAAGTTTGTTTTTTATCCATGAAGTAAACTAAAGTTTTTCACTTTATTAGGTGCAGCAAGTGCTGTAAATCTCTGGACCCGTGTTTCTGGGTAAGCCCTTCATCAGCGGAGGGCAGCTTTGTCTGTGGGGTTGCTGGAAATGCTGCCAAAAGTCCTCTCAGGTTTGTGTACCATTCACTGGCAGATAGGTGCTTTAACCAGAGCTCGTCAGCTCGTTGGCCCAAGAGAGCCTTCTTAAACAGAAAAACCAGAAAGGGAGCACCCTGCCTCACAATACAGCATTCAGTCAGCCCCAGTGCATCATGGTAAATGCAGTATAAGTTTGGGCCCGGCACCACTGCAGAGGTTAGAGCAGTGATACTCAAAGTACAGCTCGGGAGCCGCATGTGGCCAACCTGACCTTTACATGCCTCTGGTCAACGGCAGCAGTGTGGCTGCTTTTTACTCAACTCAACACTAACTTTAAAAAGGTATTAAATGAAGGTCAAACATGTATTTAAATATTAATTGAAGATAAAGAAAGAAAGTAATTAGGGTAGCCTGCACTGCTTAACTTTTGGAATGCCTCTATTTTTAAAGATATCTTGCAGCAAATGTAAAAAAAAATAACTCTCTAAAATTCAAAAGATGTATTACAGTTACTTGCAGAACCATTTCACCTTATTATCTTATACTATATCAGTGCTTTAGGAAGTATTTTTTTTTAAACGTTTAAAAGTGATAGCTTTCAAACATGAATTTAGAAACATTTATGGGTTCCCCATCCCCTGAAAGAAATGTCAATATTGAACTAAGAGGAAAGTCAGTGTTTGAGTGGCTTGGGCTGCTATTGTACATGAACATTATAGTTTATGAAATCTAACGGAGGAGAAGGTTTTGTACAGCACACACCCTGAAATCATTTATTTCAAGGTCCTTTTGTATGTGATAATCAAGAAAAAGTGAAGGGAAAAGGAAATAAACCTCTTGCCTAGGATCACACAGTTTGGCCAGGTGGGTAGGCTGGGACTGATCCCAGGTTTTCTGGCTTCACATTGTGCAATTCAGCTACTACATGTACATTCTTTGCTTTCGCTACACCCATATTACACCCTCCATCCAACACCCTCTCCCTGGCCCTGTCTCCGCCTGGCTGGCATAAGTGTGGCCCTCGGACACACCAAAGACCAAACTTTTGGGCCCCTGGGAAATGCTTGCAGGGACCCATGGGTTAGAGTTTATGCTATGGACTATACTGTCTCTTTGAAAACCGGCAAATAGCACCTTCTGAGACTAAGAAAGTGCAAACACCACTATAATTTATGTCCACCAGATGCAAATTATCACAGTGGATCAAGGAAAGATGGCTTGACCCAGTTCAGCCTCTATATGCATATCAAATGTGCCTTGATCTGAGTGGCATCATAAAGGTGTCTTACAAACTACGAATTTTGAAACACTGTGTGCTGAATCCCTGCTGAGGGATGGACAGTTTGATGGTGCTACCTGGTATTACCCCAAAAACAGACACTTTACATTCTAACTAATGAGTTATGTTTCTTTATTTGTATGTTCAATTACACCAGAAACCTAAGGGCCCTTTGTAAAATATAGATATTCTGCTACAAATTCACAAATGGGAGTTCCTTTCTTTATGTTGGAGTTTTACCATACAAACTAGAGAATCTGTTTCTCTGTCATAGGGATGTGCACAGGGTAAAGGAGATCTTAAAAAGAACATACAGTAGGCGCACTTCAAGCAGTGTACGGCTGCCCTCCCCGAATGACATTGTAAAGTGCCATCATAGTCCCACAGTTTGTCTGGGATTCCTCACCTCCATCACATGGTTTAGCTGTAGAGTTCACCCTAACTGAACCTGGCTTATCGTCCGTGACCACCACAAGTTGATGTCTGTTACTGCGATCACAATTGGAATATAGATTTTGAAAGGCTATAAATAAAAATGTGTGTCCACTATATGGCCTACATTCACAAAATGATAAATCCAGGTTTGGGAGATATTCTAATTGCAAACTTCTAAATGACCTCCTTGGGTAAGATTTGTCCATCCGAACACCATCTGTCAGAATAGTAACTACGGTTTTCCTTTATGTGGTGGAATCATTTCTTTAAAGAGTGCTTTGCTTAGTCCTTTGACCTCAATGCTGTAGCTGGTCTATAAAATGATAGGAGCATTTGAAGTAGAAGAGAAAAAACAAAGTTGGAGAGTCTGATCACAAGAAAACAAGAAATTAATGAATTCATTCTTAGAGAAGAAGATTCCAGGGAAGGGCAGAGCATGTCTCTATCTAATGCCAAATACAGACATTAACTTTTATAGCAGTTTTGAAACTTGGAAATTTCCTGATTGCTAAGTCAAGTGTAAGGGAAAGTATATTCGGCTCCAGAGCCCCTGTTGGACTGAAGTTGATTACCAGGGTTAATGAAGTCATCTTCCCAACACACCTATGGTACCAGTGGAGAACCCTGCTTCTTGTTTCTAATGTCTCTGTGGTTTAAGACATGAAAGTCCCCAATGCTCTCTGATGTGATAGCTGTGAGTCTTCATAGCACTGGAGTGTCAGTGGTGGCAATAGACTGGTGGCTCTCACTAGGACTGTGGTGCTCCTGGCTTGGTCATTTGGTGACTATCCACAATCAATTTAAAGCATGAAACGTGAAAGCAAAACCCACCTGTAATACCCAGAGCTTAAGAGAAGTTGTTATGAAAATCACAGGAACAAACCATAGACCTAGGACGACAAGGATACGACATATGAAAATGAACAAAGTCCAACTACTTATCAATAGCAACCAAAAGTTAGTAAGAAATTAATGATAGTAGTGACTCTTATCTGTTGCAAAGAATGCTCACATTCTATAATTTATTTTATATTACATATAATTTCAAGTATGTATGAGGGGTCTACAGAAAGATCAATATTCTGTGTAGTGAGCAGTCAGAAGGTGCAAGTGAAATTAAAAGAAGCCAAAACAGTCAGGTAATTGTGATAAGTTGAAATGCTAAATGACATAGGGCCGTGGTTTAGCCCATGTGGAAGATGGCAGCTCCATTGTGAGCTCCTAAGAGCTCTCACTGTCTTTACTGCCATTCAACAACTATGGTGCCTACACTGGTCCAGATTTGATCCCCGAGGGTTCACTGACCCCTCCGATGTAATTTGTGGGCTTAATTCAAGTGGAGCGCCATGTGGCTCATGTACCCGAAACTGGCCTGCTTTCCTTAATCACGTAGTGAAGATTGCAGCCCTGCAGCAGCTACAGTAGTGAAGGGATGAGGCTCCCTCCCAGCTGCCAACACTCATGGATGGCATGGGGCCAGGAGGACCTGCCCAACTTGCTGTACCAGCCGTGAGCACCAGCGGCTAAAATGGTGATTTTTTTTATATGCCATCTACATTTGCTACAAGGACTGTAGCACAACCAGAGACTGGGTTTTTTAGATCAGCGTGGGACCAGGAATTCTCATGGCGCTGCCTGGTTTATATGCAGTTTATATGATTGCAGAGTTACAGTGATGAGAATATGGAGGTACCTGCGGCCTGTCAATTCCCCCATTCCTAGGGATTTATTGTTGCAGTAGCTACAGCTTCATGTGAATGGTGATGAGGAGATGGAAGTACCTGCTGAATGTCATTTCATCCCCTCCCAAAGATTTATTGGTGCAGTAGCTACAGTTCCATGTGAATGGTGCTTAGTCTGGTGATAGTGCGGCATAAACCCTGCTGCAGTCTTCTGTAATCCACTGTAGCTCCTCACCATATCTGTTTTTATCATGATCAAGACTGTTGCTATTTGCCTGCTGATTTCTTCATGAGTTAACCACTGATCTGCTGTGCTTGCCTTGATGACTTTTGACCAGATGCCTCCCACTAGACCCATTTGCTGGATTACTCGTCAGCCTCTTTAAGGCTACCTCCAATAGTATCCTCATACCCCCCTGGTGCTCTGCAGCATGTGTTTAGGGAATCCAACCTCGGCTTGTAAGCTTTTTTGATGTCCATCTGGGGTTGTGCATGCTTGGGGGCTTTTTGCTACAGCCAACCCTGACATGGTCAGGACAGTGTGCTTAGTTCCATGCATTAGGTGGTCGACCTGCCATCCTTGAAACTGTGTGATCAACCTGTTCCTTGACATGCTTTGGCCTGATAATGGCTGACTCAAAGGACCATAGACAGAAGGAAGGTAAGGAGGGCAAGGGAAAACTCAAATAACAAAACAAGAACCCCTTATCCTGGAATCTCCTGCAACGGAGAAACAGGACAACTCCAAGACACTAGAAGTTATTTTGAAGAAACTGAACGAGGTGCATAACATAGCCCAAAGCACCAAAGCCAATACTGATCACTTACAAGTTGAGGTGTCTGGCATTCACAAGGATTTTAGAGACCTTAATCTCAGGGTGTGCAATGCAAGACCAGAATTGGGGTGGCTTAAGATTGTAAAAGATCTAAAACAAAAATAACCTCCCTCAAATGAGAAATTACTGACTTGGAGGATCACAACAGGTGTGTCATTCTTTAGAGTTTTGCTCCCCTGAAAGATGTTAAATCTGATGCCTAAACTGTGGTGGGATTTCTGGAAAAATGGCTCCCTCTAGTCCTGGGTCTTTCATTTAGTAGAGACTTCCACCTGTATGGCCAAGACTGCTACGTCCCCTTGAGTTCTGATTTTCAAACTTCTCTGACATCAACACACTGTGTTGATTTTGGCTCACATGAGAAAAGTCAAATCATCCAGTGGAAGGATGCAGGATCTCCATTTATCAGGGTTTTGCAAAAGATAAAGGGCCAGATGTATCAAGATTCCAGTTAGCGATTCTCAAATTGCGATCTTTTAGATATCGCAATTTTAGAAATGCAAAAAGCGATGTATCAAATTTGAAAATCGCTAATAGTGATTTCTTAAATTTGGCAAACAAAATTTGTGAGATGCAAATACTGAATCGCAAAATAATTCGCAATTCGGTAATTGAAAATCGCAAATAGCAAAAACGGCAAACCAGAACAGCCTGATGACATCACAACCAGGAAGTGAGTCAGTCCATGCTGTTTCCTGGAGCCAAACCCACAGGAGCAGGGAGAGAGACACAGCCCAGCACCAGGGAGTCAGCATTGTGAGCAGGCCAGGACCAAACAGCAACATGGCCAATGCTGGAAATGTGAAGGAGAAGAGAGACAGGAAGAAGAAGCTCAAATTCAGTGAGACAGAATTGGAGATGCTCATTGAGGAGGGTGTTAGGAACCGTGATAGACTATTTGGCAAAAACTCACTTCAAGTACCTGAGAGTGAGAAGCGGAAACTCTGGTTTGACATCCAGACAAAAATATGCGCAGTGGGTGTTGCGCAGCACTCTGTGGAAGAAATATGCAAGCGATGGTACGACTTGCGGTCCCATGCCAAAGAGAGGGTGGCCAGCAGGCTAAAGGAGGCAAGGAGCACCGGAGGCGGACCATCCATCCAGACACCGTCCACCCCTATCGAAGACCTGGTGGAGTCCACATTGCTTCCAGAAGCTGTCAGTGGTGTTACTGATATTGACACCTCAGGGACACCCAGCACCAGCAAAGGTAAGGCCAGTGAATATGTGTATCTCCACATGTGCATGTACAAATGCCCCTTAGGAAATAGATAATAGCTTGGTGCACAGTGAAAAGTAGTCCATGTCACATCTTACATACAACACAACTGTGCCTTATGGGAGTGGTAGTACACAACCCTAAGGTGAATACACAACATAAATAGCAAGACCGTCAGCCACTTAGAGAAACACCACAAACGACTTATGGTGACACAATTTAATTGTATGTTTAAAGCAATACTGCAGAAATCTGTGAAAAATGTTACAACTGACACATTGTCCTTGCAGATGACCCAGTCCCTGCTGCTGCAGGATCAGAAAAAGTGGGGGAAGCAGAAACACAGCCACAGTCTGACTCAAATACCAGTGAGTCCTACAGTATTGTTCCGACTAGACGCAGAGCAAGGATGTTACCACTGCCAGAGTATAACCTGGACTCAGATGAGATGCTAGAACACAAACCCACACCACCACCAGAGGCTAGTCCCACAGGAAGACAGCAGTCCTAGTGCCAGCGACAGTCAACTCCCCTCAGGAGGCGCTACGATGCAGGCAGACAGTGCACAGATGGAGTGGGCCTATCAATCTTTGGCCGCCTGGAAGCTTCCATGCTGAAGGTGCAGCGCCTGCAATGCAAACAATTGAAGTCACTGCACAGACAATTTGTGTCTCACAATTGCAATATGGGGTTACTACACAAGCAGTTGGAGACTCTGATTGAGGGACAGCAAACATCAGCTGAATACACCAAGGAGTTGAGACAGGCCATTTTGGAACTTTGCACTGAGATACGGCAGGAGTGCATCAGCCAGCGCAGGCGCCATCACTAATATTTGGGAAGGTTTGATAGCTTCTGTAGATCCGTCAATCGGCTCGCAAGTTCAACAGCCCTGATATCACAGCGTGCCGTTGCCACACAGGTGGAGAAGGCACATTGCAGTTGGGACATTGCACAGGGATTGGTGCAAATAACCAACGTACTGGATGCAATGCAAACAGCACGCAGTGCCACAACCAGTGAACTGGGTGTTGCGGACAGTGAGAAGTCCTCTAGCCTCAGCAGTCTGACAGTCCCTGTGATTGATCCGAGGCATCGCAGTGCCAGACACAGTACTGCATGTGAACCTGCTACAAGAGGTGCCAGCGAGGGCACTGAGCCCTCAAGTGGAGTGCGTGGACATAAGAAGTGATGTTGAGGACTACAGGGTACTACCTAAACATGTAGCAATACAGTTATGCTACGATGCTAATAGTGTGACACTGTTAATTTGTTCAAGTCTGCCTATTGTGAATAGCTATGTCCTATTGACACATTAGTTGCCTGAAGTCAAGGTAATGAAAATGCTAACTACAGAAATACATTTCATTTAAGTGGAGTTGTCATTACTTACATCAAAAATGGTTGCACTTGATGCCAGCACGTCTTTGCCTCCCCTCTGCTGCACTGGTCCTGTCTGCTGGTTGAAGGGGTAGTAAGGGATTATCATCCTCACCTGAGTCTGGCTCCATGTGTTTCACTGGTGGTTGCTATATTGTGGAAGATAGCACATGTGGCCTCAATTTTCATGTACTGTAGTGCACCTCCACTCTTATGGATGCACCTGAAGCGGCTCTTCAGCAGCCCAATAGTGCGCTCCACCACATTGTGGGTTGTCCTATGTGCAGCATTGCACCTCCTCTCTGCTGGAGTTGCAGGGCTCAGGTAGGGTGTAAGCATATAGGTGCACACAGAGTAGGCACTGTCTCCTGAATGCACAGAGAGTAAAATGAGTACATGTGATGTCTGACGTCACGCTTACATCAATGCATTATTCTAAACTATCAAATTACCTAGTAGATATCCTTCACCAAACTCCCCAGCTAGCAGTCTTGTGTGTATCCCGCTGTGGCGAAAGATGTAGGAGTCATGTGTGCTCCATGGGTATCTGGCCACGAGATCGGTAATGATGTAGGAGGCATTGCATATCACCTGTATGTTCATAGAATTATTGTTTTTACGGTTGCGATACACATACTCGCTGGCCGATGGTGGACAGATTGCTACATGTGTCCAATCGATGGCACCTAGGATATGTGGGAACTGCTATCTGGTAGAAATTAATTGTAGTTTGTTGTAATGCCTGTGGGGTGTTGGGGAATCTTATGTACAGTTGTTTTCTGCTCAGCATGGCATTGAGAAATGAGTTGAAAAATCTAGAGAGGGCACTCTGTGATACCCCTCCAGCTGCTGATATGACCCCTTGATAGCTCCCTGAGGCTAGTAGGTGCAGGGAGCATAATACCTGTACATGGGTGGGTATGTTATTGGTCCTGTGTGTTGTGCGCTGCAGCATGGGTTGTAGCTCAGCTATCAGGTCAAGTATCATGGCTGAGCTTAACCTGTACTTCTCATAAATTTCATCTTCAGTCTGGTCAAAAAGGGTAATGCGCACTCTAAAAATGCGCTCCTATCTCCTCCTCCATCTCCTCAAACCTGCCAAGATCCTCATTCTCCTCGCCATGACGTAGAGTGCAGCCATTGTGGAAGAGGAGCTGAGGCATTCTGGGCCTCTTTATATAGGTTGCACCTGGTTACCACCTGGTTTCAGTTTGGGGTAACTTTCATGTCAAAATGGCCATTCTGTGAATAATCGCAAATTGCGATTTTTTGATGCATTGCATTGCAAATCCGTTTTTGCTATCTGCGATTCGCTTATCGGTGTCGCAATTTGCGTTTTGCAAATAGCGATTCGGCATTTCATATCGCTATTTGCGATATGCTGTTTGTGACACGCTAACTCATGTCTCATTCGCAAAAAAATGCAATGCCTTTCATACATCGGAAAAGGCATTTTTGCATTCGCAAACGGCCATTCGCACCGTTTGCGAATGCAAAAACGCTTGATACATCTGGTCCAAAGTCACAAGGAGAAAAGGTTTTATGGCCCTCAGGCAGACCCTCGCTGACAGAGTGACACAGCACTCCTTTGTGGGCTCGTCCTATGTTCAGAATTGCCTTCAAGGGTGTTCACACATTTTGGAACTGGCAAATCTGGTAACTTTTCTTGATAACACCTCTGAAACCCAGATGGAGGAGAGCAGTGACAAGACCGCTTGACTTGTTAGATGAGGCGCATATGCTGTGGCATTTATCGACCATGTACTCAGACAGTGCCCTGTCTGCCTTGTCTGTACATCCACCTTCAAGATGGCTGGAGCCTCGTCTACACTGCACTACATTTTTTCTCTCTTTTACTCTGGTTTGATAACCCCGGTGAATTAGGCCAGGCGGAGTTACTAAATTCCAACATCTTGTGTCACTTTCCCTACCATTTCATGTTTTTTGGTGATACAGAGGTTGAAAACTGGGACACGCCTGATCCCATTCAGTCTCCATTGTTTGCCTGTGATTATTTCTCAGTGAATCCAGTAGTACATTTAGCTACACCTCCAACTCATGGGCCTTTGGCCCTCCTGTATTTATGGATAAGATATGGTGCTCTGTAATGTTTCCAGACACTCTTGATGACTCATTGATTATGATATGTGTATTACCTGCATCCTGTTTCTCCAGGCTCATATCCTAGTTCTATTTCGCATTGTGTACTACTGACCTGCTCCAACGAGACTTAGGGCCTCATTACGACCTTGACGGATGAGATACTGCGTCACAAACATTTTACTAGCTCCATAGGTTACAATGGAATTTGTAATATGGCGGGCGGGATATCCATCACATTTGTGATGGAGTATCCCATCCGTCAGGGTCATAATCAAGTCCTTAGTTCTATGATGGTATGTTCAGGAGTGGTTATGGTCTCTGCCCCCCTATTAATATAGAGATCGTGACACATTACTCTTGTTTTTCAGACATATTGAGTTAACAGTGCTACTGTTTACTCAGCTTACTCATCATAAACATTCCTCAGGGGGTGGGTCTCATTTGTAGATCTACTTTGTCCTGCCTGCTGTATTGGGTGGTCGGTACCATGAGAACTGGGAGAAGACATAGCAATATCTATCTGTATGAAGGTCTGCTCCTTCTCTCAGACTGGTTGCTACACGAAAATGTGTTTTACTGTTATATCATTTGATTACTGTTAAATGATGGAGATGTATGGAGGACGTTATTTACACTTCCTTACTTTCTTATTCCCCCTAATTTAGTGGGTATATGTGGTTCATAGGTCAGGTGGTTTTCAGCTGCCTTGTCATGCTTGAATCTTGGCCATCCAGGATAATGGTTAACTTGATTTGCTCTTTAGGTGTTGGCAGGGTGGGCTCCTGCTTCCCACTGCATGTGTGCCCCACTGCCTGGTCCAAACATTTTTACCCTGTGGAAATGCACCTCCCTTTTTTCAGGATGTTCTCATGTTTTTTGGTGTACTCTTTTCTTTCTCCCTTCTATTCTTTTAGCTTTCTCTCTCTCAGAGCCATGTTCCCCCATTAGACATTGGAACTGTTGGTTGTTTGATAGACCATGATTACCCTTTATACCAAGCAACTCATTATGGCACTATGGGGGTCATTACGACCTCAGCAGTTAGCGTTAATATGGCGGTAAGTACCGCCAACAGGCTGGCGGTACGCACCGCCATATTATGACATTGGCGGGTTTGCTGAAGCTAACCCGCCAATGTACCACTCCGACTGCCACAGCGGTAACAGCCGCTGGGCTGGAGATATCCATCACTGTTCCGTCTGTGGGATTATGACCCCGCCTACCGTCATGGTTTCTGTGGCATTCATAATGCCACGAAAACCATGATGGTAGGCCATATCAGTGACAGGGAATTCCTTCCCTGTCACTGATGGGGGTCTCCCCCCTTCCTCTCCAGGTACCACCTCTACCCCCTTACCTCTCCAGAGCTCCCCCACCCCATACATTCATGCCCCCCTTCACTACACACACACGCATACACACACCCATTCCTACATGCCTCCACGCATGCATACATCCATTCACACACACCCGCACACACTTTCAAACATACATGCAGACATGCATTCACATAACACAACATAAACGCACTCACACCTCCATGCATGCACACATGCATTTAACACGCAACACATACCCGCATCCACGCACACGCAAACACTCACACACACAACACCCCCCACCCCTCTTCCCTGTCGCAAACCCGACTTACCTGTTTTCAGGAGGTCCTCTGGCAGGAGACGGGATGGGCCCCTCTGCCACCAGCAGTGCCCGCCAGCAGAACACCACCAGGCCGTAATATTGGTCATAATATGGCTGGCGGCAGTCTACAGGTATGGCGCTGCTGGTGGCAGCAGCGCCACCTTACCGCCATCCGCCGGCATGGCCACAGCCGGATCTCCGCCCTTCTTGTGGCGGAAATCCGGCTGTGGTCATAATATGACAGATGGCTGGTAGCTGTGGTAATGGTCTTTTGGCAGCTGTCACCATGGCGGTAGGCGATTTTTACTGCTAATGTCAAAATGAGGGCCTCTATGTCTGACCAATGTCTACACTAAAAGTAGTTCCTTTTAAATACAAAGGGGCTCAATCACCCAGTGAAGCACAGAAAGGTTTCTGACTACTGCCACTCTTTGAAAGGGGACATAGGCCCTCATTTTAACCTCAGCGGTCTTTTTGCAAGACCGCTGAGGTACCGCCGTGCTGAAGACCACCAGTGCAGGGAGTTTTACACACAGCGTATTATGACTGCTGGCAGCCCTCCATCCTTTTTCGGACGGAAAGCCGCCAGCAGCCATACTGGCAGTCGGCGGGGAAGTGGAGGCTGCTCCACCTCCACCTCCACCGCCATGTCATCAGAACACCACCCACCGAATCACGTCCCATGATTCGGTGTGGCGGTGTTCTGGTGACAGGGAGCTGGCGGCGGAGCAGCCCCCATGGATCCCGTTCCCTCCCGGAGGATCACCGGACCAAGTAAGGTGATCGTCCATTAGGGGAGGGGGTAGGGGGGTGTTCTGTGTTGTGTGCGTGCATGGGGGTGTGCGTGTGAGTGTGTAGAGGGGGTGTGTGAGTGCGTGTATGCATGCGGGGAGTGTGTTGTGTGTTTTGAAAATGTGTGCGTGTCTGTCTGTTTGTATGTCTGTGAGTATGTGTGCATGTCTGTCTGTGAGTATGTGTGCGTGTATGTCTGTGTGTGTGTCTGTTGGAATGTCTGTTTGTATGTGTGCGGTTATGTGTAGTTGTAGTGTATGTGTGCGTGTCGGGGGTGTGTGTCGATGTTGGGGGGTGGGGAGGGGGGTCCTGCCACAGGGGGTCAGGGTGTGGCAAAATCATGGCGGTATGCGGGGTTGTGATACCGCCGGTGGTGTAGTAACAGCCGCTGGTCTGGAGACCGAAGTCTCCAGCCCAGCGGTCATTACCACCCTGGTGGTTGGAGTAGAAAAGTGGCGGTTTAGCATGGCGGTCACCGCCATGCTTGTAATGACATTTCTTTTTTCGCCGGCCTGTTGGCAGTATTGCCGCCATTTCTCCACCGACCGCCAGGGTTGTAATGAGGGCCACAGTGTTTCTACAGGAGATGAGATCAGACTTAAAGAGGCAATCTCTATGCACTGTCTAAGAAGAATGGCACAGTTAGACTAATATCTAGGGATTCTGGTCTTTCTTTCATTATGTCAGAGCAGGACGATTGTGCTAGATGGCTAATTACCCGACTTCAAACGGGTGACTCAGAAGTATTTGCAATAAACTTGTATGCACCAAATGTAGATGACCCTACTTTTTTGTTCAATTTGACTGCCATAATAATCCTGCTCTCTACAAAGGCCCATATCATCCTTGGAGGAGACTTTAACCTACCAAGTAATACTATTTTGGATGGGAACTTGGTCTTTAAGTTTAGAACTCTTACGCCCCATAAAGCAATGTATTCACCATGCACGGCACATGCCCTGCCAGATGTGTGGAAGTTGCATAACCTTGCTGGTACTGACTTCAAATTATTTTTTCCCCCACACAATAGCTTCTCTAGAATTGACTTCATTTTAGTTGATAATACATTATTACAAGACACTTTGGCCCTCATTATGACATTGGCAGTGACTGTTAAAGTGGCGGTAAAACCACCGACAGCCTGGCGGTAATTACCACCAAATTATGACCATGGTGGTGATACCTCCAATGGACAGCCAATGTACCACACCAACCGCCAGGGCGTAAACACCACTGACCATGGTGGTTGCCATCAACAGCCAGGCGGAAGTCAAGGTACTGGCCACCATATTATGACATAGCAAACCGCCAGGATTTCCGGGGCGGTACCAACTCCATCAAAAGCCTGGCAGAAACACAGTACAAAAAATGAAAGACTCACCATCAGGGACAGAGAGGACTCCGCTGCTGCCATGGAACCGTAACTCCAAGTTTTCCCAATGCTCTACCATGCCATGGCCATCCTGGAACACCAACACGAACACCGACGAAGGCGACGACGGTGAGTACAGCCGCCTAGCATACAAAGGAGGGAGGGATGAAAATGAGAGTGACACACACACACGCACAATACACACCATTCACACACACCATACACAGAACCAGCTGCAGAGTAAAATGAATGTCACAGGACCCACGTGAAAATAATGCAAGGACAACAAATCTGATGTAGGAACACTGTAACTTGCTGCCAACAGCCACCATAATGAAACATGAAATGTAACTGCACGCGTCATTGTCCAGATTGGGCCAATAGCCAGTCCAAAGTACCAAAGGGCCACATGGATACAGGGTACAGTCCAAGGCCCAACTTGACTCCTGACATGATCCGGACTCCACTGTTCAGGGGCATCATGTTGGAAATAGGCAGGTACCTCAGGGGGAAATGGGGTGGGGGGCAACTCAGCTGAAGTGGGTAAGGGTGCTCCTTGCCCAACAGTCTCTGAAGGGGAGTGAAAGGTCACAGTCGCTAGAGTGGGTAACATGCCCACTGGTTCTGGAGGGGGCTACTTGCCCATCAGTCTCTCGAGGGTTGGCTACATGCCCTCAGCTGGTGGAGGGGGCTCCTTGGGTGCCTTTGCTGGTTGAGAGGGCTCCTTTCCCTCAGCTGGTGGAGCGGGCTACTTGGGTGCCTCTGCTGGTGGAAGGGGCTCCTTGGGTGCCTCTGCTGGTGGAGGGGGCTCCTTGGGGGCCTCTGCTGGTGGAGAGGGTTCCTTGCCTCTGCTGATGGAAGGGACTTCTTGGCTTTCTTATGTGGTGGAGGGGGCCCCTTAGCTTTCTTTGAAAGTGGAGGGGGAACCTTTGCTTTCTTTGGTGGTGGAGCAGGCTCAGTGGCATTCTTTGGTTGTGGAGGAGGGTGCAGGTACTCCCTCTTGTGACGTGCCCCCTTGGACTTTGACATGTGACTGGTGTCCTTGCCTCCAAGTCTAGGAGGTGCCTCCATTGACCCCGTCCTCTGTCCATTGGGTTTTGCCACCCTAGTCCTCCCTTTATGAGGCAGAGGTGTGCACATGCTAGGAGTGGCTGCCGTCAAACTCAGGGGCCCCTTTGTGCCAGCAGCTGATTTTTTGGTGGGAGTAGTGGCAGACTGTTTGGCTGAGGTGCTGGGCTGGGTCGTTGGGACCCTGTTCTTACAGGAAGGACCAGGAGGTGGAGAGGGAGGGAAGAGGTCAAGTTGGGCAAGGAAAAACTTCTTAGGGACATTTGGGTGGGATGTGGGAGGAGGGATGGGAGTGGAGGTAGAGAGAGTGGCTATAGGAGGCGTATGTCTGCTGGACTTGGGTGCAGGTGCATGGACAGTGTGAGTGCGGCTGTACCTGTAGCTGGGGTGGTTCCAGAGGTGTCTGCCACCCCAATGGAGCTTCCATTGGAGGAGGAATCAGAGTCAGTGTTGTCACCTCCTGTCGCCGCCATGGTGCTACCCTCGTCCTCTGTCCCACTGGTCCCCTCAGCATCGGTGGACTCTGCCTCCAGGGTCCTGTGGACTGCAGCTTCCTCAGTAGCCGGTGCCCCTGCTCCTCTGCCTGATGATGCTAATGCACACATGGACAGGTTGATGGAAGAAAATAGGGGGGATAGAAAGGGAGCTCTGGGTCATTTACAGCACCAACACCACAGATGGCATACACATTACCATCACACACAGAGATCAAGATTGAGCACTATGCACCACACTTGCATTCCATTGGCTAGGTACCACAGCCAGATGAGAGCCAACCACCGCCATCTGCACCCCTCTTGGGACCTACTTAACCCTATCTGACATGGATGCCACCTAGCTAGTTAACAAGATTTTGCCATTCACCCATTTACCCTGAGCTGGACCACGCAGCAATGTCTGAGCTGGCATTAAGGGACACCCACTAACTGAAACCCACCACCAGGATCCCATACAGTCATCAAAGATGGTTGGTACACACACTGTAGCCAACCCCTTGAGGCTGCTGTGCTGCCCTCAAGTGCTCATCCTGCTCTGGGTAGGCCACTGCCAGTATGCGGGCCATCAGGGGGGTCAGGTTCCGAGAGGCACCCCTCCCTCATTGGGAGGTCATCCCCAGTTGGGCCTCCGCAGTCTTCCAGGCCCAGCGTCTCAGATCCTCCCACCGTTTCCTGCAGTGGGTGCTCCACCTGCTATAGACCCCCAGGGTCTGCATGTACTTGGCGATGACTACAGACAGCTACAGGCCATTATTTGTATGCAATCACAAAGTTCAGGACAATTGCACAAGATGAAACTGTTAATATAATAGCACATTTTCGTCACATAAAGCATTAATACTCAAGTTGTCTTCAAGGGTGTTTATTGTAGTGAAAAATATACAAGGAATATTGCAATGGAATGGGATGATGGTAGAGGTAAGTCAGCGGTATTATTCCAGTCAGTTTGTAGCACAGGTCCAGTGATTAAGGGGCCATAGGAAGGGGAGCAATGCCAGTTCAAAGTGGACAAGGTGTCAGAGAGTAACACAAGGGGGACATTCAGGAGGGTCTCATTTCCTGGTGGTGGTCTTGGTCTTGGCAAGTGTCTCTGTCGACTGTCTGGGTCGCAGGGAAGGGTTGCGGGTTGGTTCACCTTCTGCAGGGGGAGGGGTGCTGGTGGTCAGTGGGTCATGTGGCAAGGCCACCTGTCTACTAGCTGCAGCAGATGTGGAGGGCTGTTCAGTTGACTGGCTGGTGGAAGGGGCCAGCTGGTGTGCTGTACAGTCCCTCATGATGTTGGCTGTATCAACCAGCACCACTGCTATGGAGACCATGGTGGTGGTGAAGGCCTACAAATCTTTCCTGATCCCCTGGTGGTGTTCCTCCTGCAGCTGCTGGTTTTCCTGCATGATGTTTAACATCTGCCCCATCTTGTCCTGGGATTGTTGGTAAGCCCTCAGGACCTTGGTGAGTGCCTCCTGGGCAGTCGGTTCCCTGGGCCTGTCCTCCCCCTGGTGCACAGCTGTCCTCTACCGTCCCCGTCCCTCTGTGCATGTGTCCCCTGAACGGTATGCCAACTGCCACTGAACCCAGGACCCTGATTGTCTTGGCTGTGAGGTGCTAACTGGGGTCCCTGTACAGGTGGGCAGACGGCTGATTGACGTGTCCTGGGGACAGAGGTGTTGGGTGGCTGTTGTGGTGTTGAATACTTAGGGGGGGAGGCTCTGTGGTGGACTGGTGTGGGCTGGGGTAGCCAACTGACCAGTGGTCCCCGATGGGCCAGGGTGTTCATCCTGATCCAGAAGCCCAGAGTTACTGCCATTACTGGGTGCATCTTCTGATGGGAGACTGAATAGCCGTGGCACCTCCTCGTCGCTGAGATTGGCTGGTTCACCTGTGGGGATGTAAGTGGTGTCTTATGCTACATGTCTGTGACACTTTCTACATCCCTAGCTTCCCCTATGTCATTACTGTTGCCCAGCCACCTTTGTTTGTGTATGGTGATGTCTTGTTGTGCATGCATTTGTGGTGGGTGTACATGCAGGGCTGAGAGGGATGTTCATGCAGTGGGTATGGCATGCAGGGCTTGGCATTCAGGTTAGTCAATTGTGGTGGTGCACTGTGTAGGATGGAGTGGAGTTATGGGTGTCAGGGAGAAGGATGGTGGTGACATGCAGGTATCTGAGGGGATATGTAGTAAATGTCAACTCACCAGTTTTCAGTCCTCCGGCAACTCCAGTGAGTCCCTCAGGATATAGTATTGCTAAGACTTACTCCTCCCATGTTGTCAGCTGTGGAGGAGGAGGTGGGGGTCCACCACCAGTTCTCTGGATGGCGAGCTGGTGCATTGCTGCCATGGAACGTATCTTCCCCCGTAGGTCATTCCACTTCTTCCTGATGTAGTCCCTTGTTCTTGGATGCTTTCCCACAGCATTCACCCTGCCCACGATTCTCCACCATAGCTCCATCTTCCTAGCAATGGAGATTTGCTGTACCTGTGCTCCAAACAGCTGTGGCTTTACCCTGACTATTTCCTCCACCATGACCCGCAACTCCTCATCAGTGAAACAGGGGTGCTTTTCTGGGGATATGGGTATTGTGTGGTGTGTGTTGTGCAGTGGGTGTTGAGTTATGTGGTGGTGTGTGGGGGGCATGACGGATGGATGGGTGTTTGTGGTGTGTATATAGTTCTGTCTGATTTGCGTGGCTATCTCTTGCCTATTTTCCGTGTTCATAAAGGGTTGTGGGTAATGTGGAGTGTGTTTTGTAGTGCTGTGGGTGGGTGTGTGTGGTGTGTGTATCAGTGTCAGGTGTGTGAATTTAGTTTTGGCCAATGTTGTGTTGTTATATATTTGGGTGGCCATCGGGGCGTGGCCAACATGGCGACCGGAGCGTCCGCCTAAATCGCAGCTCCGCTCCTGGCCTTCGATAAATATCCTACACCAGACGCCTCCGTTCTCCCAAACGGAAGGCATCGCTTGAGCAGACACCGGGGCTCCTCCGGCGCCTTGCAGCACGTTACGGGCACGACCGGAACCAACGAAACGCAGAAGACTGGACGAACACCCGAACCGAGTGCCGAGGAACACGGCCCAATCGAGGGCAGAGCCGAATCACAAAGCCGCCTCTTGCCAAGAAGACGGGAACCAGAAACGAATCCGAGGGTCATATACGGGCTCGCGGAGCTGCAGCGGGAGCGCCGGGCTCGAAGCCCCTGACACAGGTGAGGCCTCGGCAGAACACAGCGGCCTAGTGAAACCCCACGACAGTGTGGCCGTACCCGATAGGTGTGGTCCCGGTCACGCGGACTGAGCAGCCGCGCCCGCAGGCTCCCTAGCGTTAAATCGCCGGGCACACAGGACCTCGCCCCTTCACTACCAACGCTCGCGGCCCCAAACAGTATACTCGCCACTCGGAAATGCTCTGGCATCGACACCACCCCCAACAGGGAGTTTAGCCCGCAGTAAACAGCATAAGAACTAAGCACCATAAGCTCTGGACGGACGCGGTTGCGTGGCCCCCGATGGGGCGGCGGCGACACTAAAAACCAAAATAACGGCCCTAACACCATAATGCCCTACATACATCTTACAGTGACCTGTCCTGCGCCCCACCGGCGACACAAACCGAGTCGCGTGGCCCTCCAAGGAACACTAGGCCCCACACAAGTGCAGAGGAACCACAACAATACAAACTAAACAGTGTATTGCCCGCAGCGCACTGCAGCGGCCTGCAACTTACCGCACCCTACAACCGTCGTCCATTCAAAAACAGAGCAAAGCTCACTCGACTCAAGTGATCCTCCACCGACTGCACCCGCTCAGCACTGCTATTACTGAGCTCTGCCCAGGTACACATCTCACATCCACACACAGGGAATAAAGCATCTGATCATTGACAAATTACAACTGTGAAACTTACCTGATGCAAACGACACCACTTGTCTTGCGCTCATGCTCTCGTGTGAGGAGATACTATCCCCACTAGCACAAAACAAGCAGCCAGCATAGCCACATCAAACCCATACTACATCTGCCGACTGGCGCAGTGCAGGGTGCAATTAAACCTAACACTACCGTTAATTCTCACTAATAAGGCCCACCCTACCCTATATTGATCCACATAAACTCTGACAGAGCCACTAAATCAAGGCACACCAAACAACCAATGGGCAAACCGAAGACAACGCGAGTGTCACCAGGAAACATGGACCCAAACGGACCAGGTCCACCCACGGAGCTCTCAGTAATGCAACAGGCACTCCAGAAATTGGAAACAACTTTACAGACTCATACAACACAATTCGAGAAGATACTACAGGCCATTCTTGACAACAAAACTACCCTGGAAGCAAAAATAGGTTCAGTTGTCGAAGATGTCAAGCTCCTACGCACAGACCAACATGCCCTGGCGGAAAGGGTAACAACGCTCGAAAAAGACGCAACACACCTAGCACCATCGATAAAGGACCTCCAACTGCAGCTAACAACAGTTTCATCCGAGGTTGAAGCCCTAAAACGCAGAGCCGAAGATGCTGAAGGCAGATCACGTCGGAACAACATCCGCTTCGTGTGATTTCCCGAACGGGCAGAATGACCTAGCGCGGAGCTATTTGTAGAACAATGGCTCACTAGAACAATTCTCCAAAACAATATCCTGAAATCTTTCTTCGTAGAGCGTGCACACAGGGTCCCTGGAAGACCCCCTCCTCCAGGCGTTCAGCCCCGCCAGCTCATAGCAAGACTCCTTAATTACCGTGACAGAGACCTCATCCTGCAATTGTTCCACAAGTCAGGCCCTGTAAGGTTTGAAAACGCAGAAATCAGGGCTTATCCAGACTTCACTGTGGAGGCACAAAGGAAACGTAACTCCTTCTTCAGGGTCAAAGAAAGACTACGTGAACGCGACATTAAGTATGCTCTGCTATTCCCAGCCAAACTGGGCATACAGGACGACACTCGCACTCTGTTGTTCACTTCCCCAGAGGATGCCTGGACCTGGCTGCACGCTAAAGGCCTTGCCGACCCGATAAACCCAAGAACCCCCACGGAAAAATTGTCATCTCCAAAGAACAGACGCAAATCTCGTAAAAAGCAAGACGCCAAACCTTCACCCGAACAATCTCAAGTGGAGCGTTCCTTATTACTGCAGGCCACAACGTGCTTTGTCAATAAATCTCAGACATCCTTCTCCACCCAAAATAAAGCAGATCATGAACCAGATGTAAACTATGACTCCACAGACTCCAATCAAGGCCCTACTCTCACGCCGCGTACAGCAGACCACATTTGTTAATCTTGCAGATCAACTTCAAAACAGTTTCGGCTAGGCCCCTCCTTCACAAAACCTGGCTACCATGCTTAATCATCTGGACCTGGGCAGCGTGTAGCTGGGTCTCACCGCTACTCTATAATACAACACCTCAGTCGCCGGAGGCCCCCATGCGGACGCAACAGTAATGAGAGTGCTACGGGCCGGGAAACTCACCGACACGAAAGCATGAGCCTGAAGCACCCCCCGCTCCATATGGACTGGTTTTCTAAGTTGACAGACACTGGCATACTTCCCGTCATGCCGCATATACAGTTAATGTTTTAGATAGTTATTGTTTTTTATGTCACTAAATGGGTTCCACTTATGTCACGTAATGTAGATCAAGACCATAGCAACAGGCGTTACAACCACGCTCTCAATAAAGGCACACCCGGTAGCACCAATGTCGTTAATCGGCTGTCAGTAAAAGACACCAGGGAAAATATAGATACACACAGAGCAAGGGCAGTATATCCACCGCAATCAAATAAATCCATATACACATCATGACCCCGCAACACCATCATAATGTCCCACAATACAAAATAATCACATGAAACATTAGAGCCATGGCATCCTCACGCAAACGTCAACTGATTTATACGTACCTTAGGAGACACCAGATACATATTGCTATGCTACAGGAGACTCACTTAAGTGGGTCCTCACTAGAAAGCTCACGTGTAAAATTGCGGGGACAATTATACGGCACCACCTTTTCGACATTCGCACGTGGGGTGGCGATATGGATAGCACCAGGGGTTCCATTCATAATGACCCGAACACAATATGACCCAAAAGGGCGATACGTGATCCTGGAAGGGGTCCTGGATGGCTCCCCTCTAGCATTAGTGGCACTATATACCCCTAACACAGGTCAACGTGAATTTCTGTGGACACTCAATAACAGTAAACTCAGGGACCCAGCGGTGGCTAGTGTGTGGGGCGGCGATTTTAACTCAGTGCTACATATACATATGGATCACTCGTTTCCTCCACTTATCACTGCCCCAGCTAGACGTGTATCCACCGACCTGGTAGAATGGGCCTCTAACAATGGCCTGAAAGAAATTTGGAGAATGGGACATCCTACAAAACGCGAATACTCCTACTATTCGTCAGTAAATAAATTACACACCAGAATAGACATGTTATTTGCAACAACCAACATAATCCATAAAATAAACACATCTGGGTACCTAGCCCGCACCATATCAGATCATAACCCGTTATACGCTACATTACTATGGGGCCACACGCACACCCGTATACCAACCTGGCAACTACAACCAGAAGCCCCTCCTTTCCATGCAGAGATATCCAAGTGTTTATCAAACTACTTCACGTTAAATAAGGGCACAGCCTCAACACGCGCTATCGAATGGGATGCCCACAAAGTTGTGATACATGGTCACTGTCTGGCGGCTACCGTGGGTGTCAAGAGAGTACTCACTAGAGAGCTGCAAGAGCTAGAAATCAAATTACGCAAGATAGAAGTGGAGGTCTCTACGAATGTATCCTCACCGGAAACACTGAACGCGCTCAGAGCCAGTCACAGGGAAGCGGATACTAGGCTGTGTAAACATGATTATAGACACTTTCAGGCACGATAGCACGCAGAAGGGGATAGATCTGGGAAAATGTTAGCCTGGCTGGTTCGCCAGCCGACGCAGTCCTCACCGATAGGTGCGATTAAACTACACACAGGCCTTGTCATAAACACCCAGGTCGAAATCAATACAGCCTTTCACACGTATTATCGCACCTTATACCAACCCTCCACCCCCCCACTGAACAACAATTGACTTAATTATTGTCGTTGAGTCCCCATAACCCGCACATAACGAGCAACGCAGACACGTTAGATGGGCCTATTACAATAGAAGAATTACGTTTAGCTCTCTCACAAATGGCACGTCATAAAACCCCAGGACCAGACGGACTGCCAGTGGAATAATTTAATTCACAACCCAATCATCTCTTGCAACCCCTTTCAGAGGTGTTCAATGAAGCCCACAACAGAAAGCAATTACCAGACTCTATGCGTGAAGCCTTAATAGTCATGCTCCCAAAACCATGTTGAGACCCCTTAGACGTCAGGTCATATAGACCACTCTCCCTTCTAAATTCTGACTGTAAACTCCTAGGGAAGATCCTAGCAAATAGACTACTCCCTTATCTATCAGACCTAATTCATCCGGATTGATCCGGATTTATACCAGGCAGAAACACATTCTTAAACATCAGGAGATTAATCCGCATAATGCACAGCGTGAATGAGGCAGAAGCAGTGGCTATATCCCTGGACATAGAAAAAGCTTTTGATACGCTTGGCTGGGACTATCTTTACCACACTCTAGAGGCATTCGGTTTTCAACTCGGCTTTATAAACTGAATCAGGACATTATGCCACAAACCTATAGCCCGAGTTAAAACGGGACAAGTCATCTCCAAAGTATTTCCCATTGGCAGGGGCACTCGGCAGGGATGCCTGCTCCCTCCCTTATTATTTGCTATAGCAATGGAACCCCTTGCAATTAAACTGCGAAGTTACACTCACTCCTGGGGCATCCCAGAAATCAATTTACATCATAATGTGTCGCTATACGCTGATGATGCCCTAATCTATCTACGCAATCATAAACTGTCCATCACAGGGATAATGTAAATACTAGACAACTTTGCATTGGCCTCGGGTCTGCGTATAAACTGGACCAAATGTAGCATCTTTCCCCTCACCCCTACACAAAAAGGACAGCACATGACATTACCCCAATATCAACTCCCCTGGTCCCACTCAACCTTTATATATTTAGGTATACATGTTTACCATTCTATGGCGGACTTAAAAGAGGGCAACCTGGACCGACTGCTCAGATCCACCCGTGGCTCGCTGCCATTTTGGAGCTCGCTCCCATTATCCCCTATGGGCCGGACCGCCATAGCTAAAATCCTAATTCTCCCGCGCTTCCTATATGATTTTACTGCTCTCCCGATATCTTTGCCACGCTCATTCTTCCATGAACTACACTCCCTATTGACTGACTTACTATGGGGCAGGGACAGACGGAGGGTGGCACTTTCTATCAAACAACACCCACAAGAAGAGGGCGGACTAGGCATGCCAAACCTAGAATTATACTACGCAGCTGCTCAACTGCACTGGATAGCAATGTGGCTAAACAATCTAACCTCCCCAGAGTATACAGCGATGAGCGCTTATACGGCACCACAAACAATTCTAACGTCATTACTGGCTGGACCCCCTTATCCACTGAATAGATCTCCATTACTAGATGTAGCCAGATTCTGCTGGAGGAGATACGTTCAAGGCAGAACCACCCCCCCCCTTCCTCCCCTTCATTACCCTTGTCTCAAATACCGAAAATACAAGACCTATCATCTCATCACGACATACGTGTAACTAGAGCATTAAACACAGGAGACCTATATTCAAATTCTCACATATCCACGTTCACAGAACAGATGACCGCTGGGACTATGCAAACCGGAGCATTCTTATTACATGGCACCATTACTAAACTCCTACACAATTTCTGGGGCAGTAAACACTCCGAACCCAATGAATCCCCCCTACTTACCACACTCTTCATGATAGGCAATGCAAAAGGCATTATTACAACACTATACAAAATACTATTGACAAACGCCTGCACAGACCTATTTCCAGCTAAATCCCGCTGGGACACCGTTCTCGGCACACCAATCTCCCAAAAAACCTGGGAAGCGGCCCTTACGATGATTAAATCTGTGTCCCTTAACACCAGATTGAGATATACACAGTTTAATTACATCCATCAAACCTATTTATCCCCAGCTCGCATCAACAGAATTTACCAGAGTTCTAAGCCAGAGTGCCCCAGATGTGCCACACCCTCAGCTAAATTTTACCACATGGTCAGGGAATGCCACCCAGTAAACACAAGTTGGCACCGTATCACGGAAAATACATCAGAAATCGTTGATCACACGATCATTCCCTCTCCAGAATTGTGCTTATTAGGTATACGCCGACGTGCCAAAAGAGATAAACACCTGCATAGATTCATAGGTCTCGCATTTGTGGTATACAAGCGATGGATCGCCACACATGGGAAGGCCCCTCAGGCCCCTCAGGCCCCTCCTTACTCCGGCTGGCTTCGCGACCTACATAATCGCACACAAGCAGAAGCACACACATTAAGGCAACTACAACAAAAAGGCCAACTGCAGGAAGGAGTTGAAATCTGGGACAGTTACGTAATGAAAATAGAAACCAGAGACGACATGTACCCCTCTTGACCCCCCCACAACCATCATGTCAAACACTATGACATCATCACACCCAATCGCCATAAAAAACTAAGCAACTAATAACACTGTTCCCAGAGGCGTTCTCGGGCAACGAGCTCAGACCATGCATGCAAGTCAGCCCTGCTCAAACTCCGCTCCTGCCATCACCGACTAAATTAACACCAGATGCGCACCTCTTGTCTCTTACGTCCAATGGTATCTACATCATTTATAACGCCAACACGCACACACACACAAAAGTAACAACCAGAGTGACTACAGTTACAAATTGCACAGATTTTCCTTTTTTGTTCTTTTCTTCTCAGATGCATGCCAACAAGACAAATTACAATCGTACAGTACAGAGTTTATACATACGAGTGAATATATACACAAGAAGAAACTGCACAATACTCTGTAATAAATAGAATGCACTGTTGTTTTTGCACCTTGTTTAATAAACAGATAAAAAAATATATATATATATATATATTTGGGTGGCCATTCCGGCCACGCCGGTGTGTACTGCCAATGGTTTACCACCATTGAATGTCCGCTGTGGTGATTCGTGGGTCATAATATGGTGGTCATTGTTTTATTCAAGTAACTATATGGGTGTTCGTACCGAAAGGTTACCACTAACCTTTGGTCTGGCAGATATGTGTTTGTAGCAGTATTCTGTGGGTTTAGTGTTTGTTTGTCATAATATGGCAAACGGATGTTTGCCTACACAACGGTATGTTAGTGGCCGTCACCATGACAGAAGGTAGGATTTATGCCAATGTCATAATGAGGCCCTTTATCTATTATCATTGAACCCATTACTACTTCTGATCACTCTGCTATCTCTGTCTCTCTTGGGATTCTCTCTCCCCAACCTAAAAACCAGTTATGAAGAATGAATTCAGAAATGTTAGATAATGAAGCAGATGTTCGGAAACTAAGCCAAGAATTGAAAATGGTCTCTTCTCCAGTCCCCCTTTGGGATATCTTGAAATGTTTTTTCCAAGTGAGAGATAATAAGCTGGATGTCTAAGAAAAACAAATAAATTAGATCTTCTCTAGACAAATTAGTGACAGACATTAAATCCCAAAATATTCTATTCAGAGGTTCAAAAGACCATTCTGTCCTGACTCGATTGAAGAAACTAAAATATGAATATGACATCATTTTAAGTCAATGTGCACACTTGTGGGTCCAGGCTACAGAAAGGAAGGAAACTGTTCTACTTAATTCCATTGTCCGCCACCATCCTTATTAACATCCAGCCACCAGCAAGGATTAACACACCCTTCTAATGTCTCGCTGTTGCATATGCCCCAAATAAAGGCCCCTAGGTTATTGGAGGCAATGTGAGGAAGAAGAACAGAGAGAGTGCAGTGAAGATGCATGCGGTCACCTAAGTTGGTGGATGAGCACTGCAGAAGAGGCCCTGCACATAGGAACCAGGGGAGCAGAACCAGGGCCCCCGCAACCCACTCGGGACATCTTGGTGCAGCTTCTTTAGGCCCTGACAGAAGGTGCCCTGACCGGAGGCACTTACTCGCCTGGGGCCACTCATTAACAGACACTGCTCCTTTCCTTCTCTGACTAGAGGCCCACCAGGGGTGCCGGAGTGATCTGACTGTGATCCCTCTGCTGCATCCCAGACTAGGACCTGGACCCTTTTCTCACCTGGGCTGTGGCGGTGACTCTCAGGACCTTTTCCGGGGCCGGCCCCCTTGCTCTGTGACCCTGAACTCTGCGAAGCATAGGCAGGGGTGGGTCTCGCATCGACTGGATCACTGGCCTGGGTGTCCCCAGTTGATGAGAGCTTCTTCATCCCTATGAGATGCCCTGGAACCAGGTCCCAACCAGTGACCCCGAAGCACACTGGAAGTGATCAGCCACCTCCTCCCTCTCCAGAACTGAAGGTGAGGAGTGTAGGGGGTAGAGGATAGCAGAGCTCCTTATCCACCATAATTACTGCTGGCCCCTGTAAGATCCTATACATTAAATCAGCATCCCATCAGGACCATACCGCCCCACCAAAGGCTGGGTACAGTATTGTTGGTTTCACTTTGGGATGAGACAGAGTACCACACCTTCACACAAAGCCAGAAGAAGCCAGTATGAGTCATATACACTCTATGACCCCTTGAAGTGACCAAGAGCTTGCTTTGCATCACCCAAGGTCCAACCAAGATAAACTTACCAGCCCCCAGTAATCCACCCCACAGGCTCCACATGATGGCCCATATAAATTGAAGTGCTGGGACATGTCCCCACCACTGAGATCACCCACTTATCCTCCCTGTTTTAACTTACTTGTGTCCCAGGAGAGTTGTTGCCGGGCCTCTGTCTGCCTTCCTCCTAACCACGTGGTCCCCTCAATGGCCTACTGCTTCCCTCCTCCACCACCATCTGTATATGCAGTGAGAGGGCTGTATCTACCTGAGTGCCCGCTGATCATGCTGTTGCATACAGCAGCAAGAGGCACATGTACACAGCACTCTAAAACTGAATGTCGCCGGAATGGGGAAAGACAAACCAATAAGCCCCACCCCTCTCAGTGACCACTTTACCACCTCAATGGGGGCACAGAGAGGTGACACTATAGAGACCCCAGATATAATTCTACAAGTTATCCAGGTCTGACAATCAGCAGTTGAGACCAAGATTGGAGAGGTACAGTTGGATGTGGCCCTTTTAAGGCAAGATCTTAAAAATGCAATAAACCGTGTCATGGAAGCAGAGGGTAGAATCTTCACAGTTGAAGACAAAGACCCACATTAAAACCTTGGTGGTAACTGCCAGCTACCGCCGTGGTGACGGCTGCCAACATACCGTGACTGTGGCGGTATACCGCTATGGGTATTTTGACCCACACAGAGAAATCCGCCACTATACAGACACATACACAAGTCCGCCAGACCAAAGGTCAGTGATAAACTGGTGGTACCAAAACACATACTGTAACGCCAACAGAAATATGCCCACACTCTCAGGACCCACGAATCACCACAGCAGTCTATCAACCGCGGTAAACCATTGGCGGGACACACCGATGTGCTCAAAATACACACACACTAACAAAACTACATTATATTGGACAATTTAAACCTCACACACCTGACACACATACACACACCATACCAACACACCCACAACACTATAAAACACACACTCACATTACCCTAAACCCTTTCTTTGAAACCAAAGACAGCAAACAGAGAGATTCAAGCCAGGAGCACCCACTCAATCAGAGCCACAAAACACCGTAGCCCATACACCATCCACACACCTCACAGCACACCCCCCAACACATCACCCCACACACCCCATCCATGGCACCACAAAGACACCCCAGGTTTTCAGAGGAGGAGCTGAGGGTCATGGTGGAGGAAATCATCCGGGTAGAGCCACAGCTATTCGAGTCACAGGTACAGCAGACGTCCATTGTAAGGAGGATGGAGCTATGACAGAGAGTCGTGGACAGGGTCAATGCTGTGGGACAGCACCCCAGAACAAGGGATGATATCAGGAAGAGGTGGAATGACCTATGGGGATGGTACATTCCGTGGTTGTAAGATACCAGGTAGTAGTACAGAGGACTGGCAGTGGACCCCCACCTCCTCCCCCACAACTAACAGCATGGGAGGAGCAAGTCTTGACAATAATGCATCCTGAGGGCCTCTCAGGAGTAGCAGGAGGACTGGACTTTGGTAAGTCAAATCTTTACTACCATATCCCTCACCCTACCTGCATGCCATCACAAACTCATACCACTACCCTCACCCTCATCACTCCACCACCTCACAAGTACCCCAATATCACAACCCACCCACCCCAATACCAAGCCCTGCATGCAACACTTATGCATGGACACCCATCACAAACCTGCATGGACACCCATCACCAAAGCATGCCCGTTAGAGAGAATCATCGAGCACACAAAGTGACCACACACACAAGGCAAAGCTGACTGGGCTATCACAACCATACAGGGAAACACACCCATGCACAAGATGGCACACGCAGATACAATAACACTGCATTTACATCCTCACAGGACCCCCACTGAACGTCACCGGACAAGAGGTGCCACCAACATTCAGCCCCCAAACAGAAGAGTCTCACAGTGATGACAGCAGCTCTGCACGCCTGGATCAGGATGTCCAACCTGGCCTATCAGGGACCTCTGGACAGTCGGGTACCCAGACACAGTCCCAACCCACCACAGAGCCTCCCCCCTCAGGAAATACCAGCACAGCGCCCACCCAGCTGGCCTATACCACTGTCCCCAGGACAGGACAATCAGCAGTGTGTCCACCACTACAGGGACCTCAGGCAACCCCCCAAACTCAAGACAATCAGGGACCTGGGGTCAGTGGCAGTGGGCACACGGTCCAGGGGAAAAAGGCAGAGGACAACAGGGAAGCTGGGAGGACTGCTGTGCAACAGGGGGAGGACAGGCCCAGGGAACCCTCTCTCCACGAGGCACTTGCAGGGATCCTGGGAGCATACCAACATTCCCAGGTGACTATGGGCCAGATACTGGCCAAGTTGCAGAAGACCCAGTGCCTGCAGGAGGAACAGTACCTGGGGATCAGGGAGGACCCTAAACACATCCACACCATCTTGGTCACCATTGCAGGGGTGCTGGCTGACATGGCCAACACCATGAGGGAGGCAGTGGCACAACAACGGGCCCCTCACACTAGCCACAGCGATGAACAGCCCTCCACCTCTGCCAGCACTAGTGGACAGGAGGCCCTGCCACTGGACCAACAGGCCACCAGCACCCCACCCCCTGCAGAAGGAGATCCACCCCACAAACGGTCCCTGCGATCCAGGCTGAAGCTAGAGAACATTGCCAAGACCCTCGCCAGGAAATAAGACTCTCCTGATTGTCACCCTTGTGTCCCACTCTGTCACCCTGTCCACCTTGAACTGCCATTGCTCCCCTTCATATGCCCTCTTGGACAATGCACCTGTGATACCAAGAGACTGGACTCTAACTGGACATTCCTCCACCATCACCCCAGCCCATTACACATCCCCCTCTACTTATTAGCACTTAAATGAACACTCTTGGAACAAATACAAATCTGGAGTCTGTCAATTGATTAGAATATGTATTAATACAACAATCTGAAAACATTTCAATTCATATGTACAGTTTTATATACATTGGCATGACCTTTAGTGGGCAGCAGTAAACACACCAGGAGCCAGAGTGGGGCACAGGGATCTGAAAATAGAGATGCCAAAGGGTACAGTAAGTGGACATAGACATAGGGAAATCAGGCTGCCATGTCCAATGTCCAATAAAAAACTGAAATGTAAAGTGAAGTTACAGTGTCTTACCTGTGTTTCACCGGAAGTACTGCTGTATGATCATACTTCTGTTGTCCACATCTTCATCCTCTGCCTCCTCTTCCTCACTGTCCACAGGCTCCACCGCTGCCACAAGACCATCTCCAGGCTCATCCTCCTGCAGAAAAGGCACCTGGCGTCTCAAGGCCAGGTTGTGCAACATGCAACCTGCAACATGCAACGATGATCTGGCACACCTTCTTTGGTCAGTAGTACAGGGATCCACCTGTCAGATGGAGGCACCAGAACCTGGCCTTCATGACGCCGAAGCTTCTCTCAATTATCCTCCTTGTTTGCCCATGTGCCTCATTGGAACGTTCCTCTGCACTTGTCCTGGCATTCCTCACTGGGCTCAGTAGCCATGAGAGGTTGGGGTAACCAGAGTCACCTGCAAATACCAAAGGATACATGTTGGACACACACCAACCCTTAGGGACAACCCCATACCCAGACACCAACATATACTGGGTGGGGACCTTAAGCTCACCTATTAGCCACACCCGGTGTGGCCCATCACATATGGGATACTGCTATTCCTCAAGATAAAGGCATCAGAGAGTGATCGTTTTTTCTATTCCTGAACACTTGTTCATTTCTCTGGGGGGGGGGGGCAAATGCTAAATGTGTACCATCAATGGCACCAATGATGTTGGGGATATGTCTCAGGGCATAAAAGTCAGCTTTCACTGTGGCCAAATCCTCCACTTGGCAGAATACGATGTGGCTGTGCATGTGTTTCAGCATGGCAGACAACACTCTGGTCAACACTTTGGAGAACATTGGCTGAGACATCCCTGATGCCATGGCCATTGTTGCTTGGAAGGAACCACTTCCCAGGAAATGGAGCACTGACAGGACCTGCAATAGAGGGGGGATACCTGTGGGCTGGCAGATAGCTGATATCAGGTCTGGCTCCAATTGGGCACACAGTTCTTGGATTGTGGCTCGATCAAGTCTGTATGTTAGTATAATGTGTCTGTCCTTCATTGTCGCAAGGTCCACCATGGATCTGTACACTGGAGGATGTCTCCATCTCAGATTCATCCTCAGCGGTTGAAGCTTATGGAGGAAAACGGTGAGCAGAGGGTCATATTCACACATCTATTGCAATATTGATGCATTTCTTCATTTACAGAACCAGTATGTGAATCCGAGAGTCAGTTGCTGTGCCAATGTCTGCTGTGACGCAGTTAGGTGCCATGGCCTGTGCCCCCCTGAAGTGGCGGCTGCCTGACCTGTGAGGAGGGACAAGTGGAAATGAGGTAATTCCACTGGCGTTGTGCGCCGTTGCGATAGGCGGTCGATGACTGCTGCACAACTTCGCATTGGTTATCAATGGGCCCTATAGGTTCCAGGAGTCAATGGCGATGTACGCCGGCGGTGACGGTACGCACCACCGTGGACGTGACTGCCGTTTTCTACCTATTCACTAACTTGCTACCTGACTTTCAACAGGAGAGGACCTACACTGCAAGTGCTGCTGTGACCTGTGTCTGGAAGTGACTATAGCTCATGTGTCTGGGGAAAGGGCCCCTGCCTTCACTGCGGAGGAGTTGGAGAGACTGGTGGATGGGGTCCTACGTCAGTACACTTTACTCTATGGTCCTCCAGACAAACAGGTGAGTACCCAGTGAGCATGATGCGTGGGCCATGAATGTATGGAGTGCTGTGTGTGTATGTCTCGTGTGGGGGGGCTGAGGTGTCCTGGGCAGAGTGCTGCATGCATGGTGGTCAATGTATGTACGTTAGGGGATGGGAGGGACCTTGTGGGCTATGAGTGTGACGGTCCGGACGGTATGAGTAATCCCTTCTCTGCTGTATTGTTCCTGCGGGTCAGCACCCATCAGAAAAAAGGTATTTGGCGTGCCAACGCGAAGGAGGTGCGGTCCCTGGGGGTCTTTGACAGGCGGAGCACCCACTGCCGCAAACAGTGGGAGGACCTGCACCGCTGGGCAAGGAAGACAACGGAAGCCCAGCTGGGGCTGGCCTCCCAACGAGGAAGGGGTGCCCGTCGTACCCTGACCCCCCTGATGTTCCGCATCCTGGCGGTGGCCTATCCGGATTTGAATGGGCGCTTAAAGGCATCACAGTAGCCACAAGGGGGTGAGTACAGATTCAGAATCATGACTTTGCACGCGTTAAGGGTTAACTGGGAGGGGGATGTGGGCTGTGGGTGCCCCAAGGCCAGTGCAAACATGGCAGGGTAGGTCCCTTGTTGGGCAGGATCTGAAACACTCCAACCACAATAATGTTAGTGGGCATCTACTTCTGGGCAGGGTCCTGTGCGTTTCAGGTGTGCAGCTAATGACGTTAGGCAATGTATCCCATGGGCTGGTGACTATCTTTGTAACTGGTAGTGCATGGTCTAGTGCATAGGGCTGCTCCCTGTGTGTTGTGTGCACCAACCGTAGTGTTGTTGCTGGCATTGACCAATTGTATCCTCTGTCTCACCCCCCCTTTTTGTTTTGTCGCCCTGTTCTTGTGTGCATTAGCATCATCTGGCGGAGGAGCAGCGGCACCAGTGGGACAGAGGGCGAGGAGAGCACCACGACTGGGACAGGAGGGGGTACCACAGATAGCGACTCCTCCTCCGATGGGAGCTCCCTGGCTGTGGCGAACACCTCTGTGCCCACACCAACAACAGGTACAGCCGCCACCCCCTCTACCAGCACCGCCCTCCCAGCAGCCCCTCAATGTGTTTCCCATGCCCGCTCACCCAGGAGGGTGGGCATCTCCTTCGCCCTAGGCACCTCAGGCCCTGCCCCAGTCAGCCCTGCTGCCCTCAGTGAGGAGGCTATTGACCTCCTGAGATCCCTCACTGTTGGGCAGTCAACCATTCTGAATGCCATCCAGGGTGTCAAGAGGCATTTGCAACAAGCAAATGCATACCTGGAGGGCATTCACTCTGGCGTGGTGGCCCAACAGAGAGCATTTCAGGCTCTGGCCTCTGCACTGATCGCAGCCATTGTCCCTGTCTCTAGCCTCCCCCCTCCAACTTCCTCTACCCAGCCCCAATCCCCTCAACCCCAGCCTATCCCAAGCACACCTTCAGACCAGCATTCCCCAAATCAACACACAGAAGTGGCTCAGGCAAATTCAAGCACCACACTTCATCTCACAGGCACTCACACAAGCACCATCCCCATGCAGACACACCAACATCCACTGCCTCCACTGTGTTCCCCTCCTCGTCCACCTCCCTCCCAGTAGCATCTCCACTCACACCTGCATGCACTACATCCTCATCCACTACCTCCATCGCCAGCACACCCATCACTACACACCCCTAACTGGCAGTCACCACCCCCACATCCATGCACACGTCCCCTTTGTCCTCTCCCACTGTGTCTGTGACCCCTTCTCCCAAATTACACAAACGCAAACACACACCCACCCAACAGCCATCCACCTCACAACATCATCCAGCTCATGCACCTGCACCCAAATAAAGCAGATTGACAACTCCTACAACCACTACCTCTTCCTCCACTCCCATACGTTCACCCTCTTCCCACCCCAATGTCCCTAAGAAGCCTTTCCTGGCAAACATTGACCTCTTCCCTAGCCCCCCCTTTTCCCCTCGGGCCAGGGTGGCCAAAACCCAGCCCAGCACCTCAACCACCAAGTCCACATCCTATGTGGCTCCTGCAGCTGTCAGAAGCTCAAAGGGGGCACCCGTCAGCCCAGCCAGTGTGCCACCAAGCCCTGCCAAAGCAAAGACCATTCCGCCACCTGGCAAAGTGAAGAAGGGGACCGCATCCAGCAAGTGGAAGGAGCCACAACCACCCATCAAGGCGATCTCAAAGACTCCAGCTTCCAGACCCAAGTTGACACCACCAGCTGCCAAGTGCAGGAAGGGGCACAATACACCAGGCAAGGCACTTCAGCTGTCCAAGCCTCCAGGGGAAGGCCTGGTGGCTAACAGCACAACCGCCAGTACCGCCACCTGCACTGTGACCAGCACTGCCAGCAGCACCGCCGCAAGCACCGCCGCAAGCACTACAACCTTTACCGCCACCTGAACCGACACAAGCACCACTACTGTCAGCAGCAGCAGCCCCAGTGGGCAGCCGTCCGAGGCTGCAGGAGAAGGGCTGGAGCCTCCGCCCACCACTGGCAGCACCGGCACCTGCACCGTGGCCAGCACCGCCGCAAGCACCGCCACCTGTACCACTGATGGTAGCACCACTGCCAGCAGCAGCAGCCCCAGTCGCCAGCCATCCAAGGCTGCAGGAGAAGGGCTGGAGCCTCCCCCCGCAACTGGCAGCACCGGCACCTCCACCACGGGCAGCACCACAGCGGGCAGCACCACCACCTGCACCGCCGCAAGCACCGCCACCTACACCGCTAAAAGTGCCACCAGTGCCAGCAGCAGCAGCCCCAGTGGGCAGCCATCCAAGGCTGCAGGAGAGGGGCTGGAGCCTCCCTCCACCACTGGCGGCACCCACACCAGCACCAGCACTACCACCACTGTGCAGCCGTAGCCGCCGCCGGATGGACTCTTGCCCTGCATCCATGGACTATCATGCATCCTGGTCACTGCAAATCTCGTGGCTCTGACACCCAGGTGAGGGACTGTGACCTGGCACCCCCCAAGTGCTGCATCACTGGGCAGAGAGCCCCCTCCAGAACCAGTGGAGAAAGGCATCCACTCACCCAATCCTTGGCAAGATGAAGCAGACTGGGCACAAAGCCCCCTTCAGAACTAGTGGAGAAAGGCATCCACTCACCCCATCCTTGGCAGGATGAAGCACACTGGGCACAAAGCTCCCTCCAGAACCAGTGGAGAAATGCATCCACTCACCCAATCCTTGGGAGGATGAAGCACACTGGGCACAAAGCCCCCTCCAGAACCAGTGGAGAAATGCATCCACTCACCCCATCCTTAGCAGGATGAAGCACACCGAGCAAAAAGCCCCCTCCAGAACCAATGGAGAAAGGCATCCACTCACCCCTTCCTTTGCAGGATGAAGCACACCGGGCACAAAGCCCCCTCCAGAACCAGTGGAGAAAGGCACCCACCAGAGAGACAGTGGCTTTGCACTCCCCAGGACCAAGCAGTGGGCAAACCACCCACTTGAGAGACTTGAGAAACTGTGGCTTTGCACTCCCCAGGACCAAGCAGTGGGCAAACCACCCACTTGAGAGACTGTGGCCTGCACTCTCCAGGATATTGCTGTGGGCATGTAGCCCCCTCCAAGAGCAGTGGCGTTGTCCCATCTTCCGGCTGAGGTGCCCCCCACTTCCCCGTCCCCCTGAGGTGCCTGTGTGTTTTCGACCTGATGCCCCTGCAGTGTTCTCTCCGTATTGAGGCAGGAGTCAAGTGTGGGCTTGGCCTATGAGTTTTGGCCCAGTTGCCCACGGACATTTTGAGTGGACAATGTACTGCCTTTTGCACATAATGTATATATTGTAAATACTGTTTTTGGATTTTCTGACTACTTCTAATATAAGACTCATTAGACTCATTCCTTTTGTCCTTGCGTTCCTCCAGAGGGTTACGGGGTGTCTATGTAATGTTGCTGCATGTGTTTGTGAGCATGGTGTTGGGGTGAGGGTGGGGGTGTTGCATGTTGCGTGTGTGTGTCACTCTCTTTTTCCTCCCCCCCTACCGTATGTGCTAGGTGCAGTACTCACCGTGGTCATCGCCGCCGCCGTTCATACTCCTGGTGGATGAGAAGATACACCAACATGGGTAACACCTGTAGTTCGGGCTCCACGGCATCATGGTTCTTCCTTGAGTGTTGAGAGGTGAGTGGTTTCCCTTCCAAGTACTGTTTTTGCTGTGCTTTTGATGGCATTGGTACCGCCCCGGAAAAGCTGGCGGATGGGCGGGTTGTAATTGTGTGGGCAGTACATTGTCTTCCGTCTGTCTGTTGGTGGTTACCGCTGCAGTGTTTGTTGCTACAGCCGTGGCGGTCGGAGTGTTAAAGTGGCTGTCTGTGTTGGCGGTTTCCACTGTGATTCCATTTGTGTTACCACCGGCCTGTTGACAGTAGTACCGCCACTTTAACACCGACCGCCAGGGTTGTAATGAGGGCCAAAATCGTTTACCTTAAGACCTAGGTAAATTGCCTGCTTGCCCATACACATGAGCTTTAACAGCGGGCAGGAGATGCCAGGAATCGCTCGTGGTGTAATCATTTGCACTTCACTGACTTTCCTGAGGACACATAAGGCCCTTAATCTGTGAATTCCTTCAGAAGTGGATACCAGATGACAAGTTGTCCCTGTAGTTCTCTGTAGAGCGGGCCCATAGGGCACTTACACCTAAACCCCCTCCTGTAGCATCGCCCAGGCATATGATCGCACTCTTCTTCGGTTTTAGAGATTGTGATTGCATATTGAGAGAGGGTCACCTTCACACAGATATTCGCCAACAAAACTCCTGGCTCCTTATTTTTCTGAACTAGACCAAGAGGTCAAAGCATGTTGTCGCATCTATGAACTTGTGAAACCAAAGTTCTGAGCCTAACACCGAACTTACATGCTTCTATTTCTGGCACGCAGCAAGGTGATACGTGCAGGCAAGACACACTTTTTGACAATCTTGAATCGGAGTGAAAACGGCTGGCTGAGGAAGAGCAGTTTCATGGAACAAGTCCAATTTCTCCTCCCGTCCTGCCCTCGGTCCACACACCCGCCGGTGGAACTGCAACGAACGGTCACCAAAAGCGATCTCACAGTATATCCCGGTGACGAGAAATTAAAACACGACCAAATTCACAATTACATTCTCCAAGCTCTGGTTCCTCACCCACCCCGGTCATGCAGCGGCGAAGGCACTCACCGGTTGTGGGTGACAACCAACGGGCACTAGCCCACAAGGATGACTGATTAAGTCAGACATCTTCTTTCCTCTGGAGCTATCACTGAGCATCCTAAGGAACACCCTTCCTCAGCGTGATGCTCTCTTTTGCAGGAGGGTTGTCATCATGCACAAGCTGGCTGGCACAGACATTGCTGCACCTATCTTACAATTTGGAGGGGTCCACCACTTCCCACCACTTAGTTCATCTTGGTTCTCTTTTGGGGTACTAATTGTGGGGCTACATATGCTTCTTGGGGGGAAATATAGGGAGGGGGAAGTTGGGAGGAATTGTAAAGTTTGCAAACGAACTGCTGAAGAAACTTTTTTTGCTACTTGTTTAACACTGTTCCTTTCTGGGTTGTCACACAGTCTTACTGCCACAATGCCTGAGGTAATGTCCACACACTCCTTTATTCACATGTTGTACCTACCATCTGGGTTCCTCTACACCATTAAATTATTCCCAATCCAGTCACCTTCAAGATCACTGCATCTCCAATGGCCCCATATGCCGTAATGTCATGGAATCTAAATGACCTATTTGACTGAATTAAATGTTCTGCGGAGTTGCGGTTCACCCAGAGACGACTTCTTTTCATCTTACCATGGCAAGAGATCCACCTATTAGGCACATCTTGTCTATTCCTGGGTCCCCATGGTTTTGACCAGATATACCACACAGGCTTTACACAAGGGTCCCGTTGGGGTATACAAAAGCATTGCACCTTTCCTCTGGTAGTGAATCAATCTTGGGCCAACCCTCAAGGATGCAACTTTGCCCTAGCGGGTGTGTCGGAAGGCTGCCCTTTGAATATCCTCAGTGTCAGTGTAGACAAACTGGGTCTCTGCGACTTATGGAGGACCTGGAACTCCAAGAACCAGCAATATACCTACACCTCAGCAGCACACCGTACACATGTGCATGTAGACATATTCTTTATGCCTGCTATTGATTTATCATCAGTTACGCAGATACAGATACTAGCTCTAAGGATCTTGTATCATGCTATACTGCTCCTCAGTACTGCCCTCTCAGATCCTACTCAGCGACCTTTATAGTGAATCAATGCATGGCACCTACAGGACAAGGAGTACACCAAGAGTTCAAGATGTATTTTAACAATAATGTGGGATCGGTTCAATCTAAGGGGATTACATGGGTTGCACAGAAAGTTGCTGTCTAAGGCCATGACAAGGCCCTCTTCAGGAGAAAAGAAAAGGCACAACAGGACCACCCCACTCAATTGGAGGGTGATTCTCTCTGTCTAAAAAACGCAGTTGAACACTAACAACCAGCTGGATATCACTAGAACCTTGACCCTAGTGAGGGAGGGAATTCAAACTCAGTCCCTAGAAGCGGCAAAACAAATCTGGCAAGTCTCTCAGTCAAAAATTTATAGATGGGAAGACAAGAATAGCAAGCTGCTGTATTGGCTCACCAAAGGACCCCAGGCAGGGCGGATCATACCTGAAATAATGGAATCTCATGGATCCATGCAGACAACCTTCTTAGGTATAGCCCCCAAATTCACTGAATACTATGCCGAGCTTTACGCGGATGCTTTCTGGTCCAGTATCAAAAGACCTGCTTCCCTCTCTGATGAGATACCTCTGCCATGCCTCATAACCAAAAATCGAAGAGTACTGGACTAGCCCATTACAATGGAGGAGATTGGTGAAGCAATCTCCTCCATGAAATCCGGCAAGACCAGGCCCAGATGGCTACCCCACTGAATTCTATGCCAAATTCACAAATATCCTTATCCGTCACCAACTTAACCTAATTGAGGAGGTGATGAAAGTGGACAATTTCACACAAGAACTTGACCAGGCCACGATAGTGGTCATACCAGATACAACCCCCATCCACCTCTTGTGCTGCCTATCGACATATCTCCATGTTAATGGAGAAATCAAAATCTATGCCACTGTCCTAGCTAACCACTTGTGACAAGTTATAGGAGCCTTGGTCACTCCGCTCAGTGTGGCTCGCTCTCCCAGCGCCACACTCTCTCGGGTCCACTGGCCGTATTGCTAATAGAAGGCATTTGATATGGTGGACTGGGACTACCTGTTTTGGAGCGCCGCTTCCGGGGCATAATACAACTTCTCTATCCAGAACCTGTGGCCTGGGTAGAGGTTAATGGGGTGTTTTTTTAGGCCTTCCCCATAGGCTGTGGCACCTGACAGGGCTACCCACTATCTCCTCTCCTTCTTGCATTGGCCATAGTTCCTATGTGCATCATTCAGGCATACTATCTGCACTGTACTTACCTCAACCATGACAGATTGTTTAAAGCGGGTCTTCTGCCCAAACCACAATGTACTCATTGCCTATACTCTTCAGCTGATTTCTTCCACATGGCTTGGACATGCCCGGCCATAGAACGCTATTGGAAGGCAATTCAGGCCGAACTACATGAGGTGCGGGATCAGACCTTGGACCTCTCTCTGCTTGTGGTCCTATTGGAAGTGGGCAACAGGATGGGGAGATTGAGAGTAGACAGGGCTCTGGTGAGTATAGCCCTACTGGTTGCCAAAAGAGACATTGCAGCAAACTGGAAGGCTCCTAGTTCCGCTACAGTCTCAAAGTGGAGGCAGGGAGTTGACTGGTGTGCGCAGATGGAACAACTGATGTATGGGGAGGGAGTTACCGCCAAAAGCACACCAAGATCAGGTCCAAATGGCTTGAGGGCACAAGACTGGATAGTGACTCGTTATATAGTTATAACACAGGGGTGCAATGTCTCATCCAGAGACACTACTAATGTAATGTACAATATATACTTGCTATAAAAGGTTCCCCCGGACTGTGGACAAGGTGGCTGCTTATTCAATATCTATCTGACTTGTAATTGTGAGTTGTTCTTATCTGCATAAAGCAAAATAATTGGTTATCAAAAAAATCCTCCACACTGATTTCTATCATTAAAGACACTTTAGGCTCTTTCAAAACAAAAACAACTTACACCCCTAATGTCATCCAGAAATTCTTCACTGACTTATATAACCCCTCAGTATCCACCCCCAAAGAGGCCTGATTAACATTTCATCAAACCTTACGAGTAAAAGCCCTTTTCTCTGAAGACAAGAAAAGACTAAAAGAACTGATAGACCAGAGCAAGATCCAGCAGGCGATTAATCTATTCCATCAAGGAAAGTTCTGGGGCCAGATGGCCTCCCCATAGGTTTTTGCAAAACATTTTAACCCTGTTGTCAGGGCCCCACTGTAGAAGGTTCTGAAGAACTTTGTGTCCACTGGATCAGTATCCAGTACTACTGCAGAGGCCACTGTTGTGATTTCAAAAGAAGAGAACGATCCCTCTGATCCCAAAAACTTTACACCGATTTTCTTAATAAACCTGGAATACAAAATTTATGGTAATATCTTAGCGTCCTGCATCGCCCCATTAATAAGTGAGCTAATTCACCCATCCCAGACAGGTTATTTCAGAAGCAGCTTAGCAAGAGATAATATCTGCTTGTTCTGTCATGTCTTCAAAAAAGCTTCTCTTTGTAAGCTTCACCCACTGCTACCATAGCCCTGGATGCAGAGAAGGCTTCTTGGCCTTTTCTGGAGGCCATTATGACTAGGTGTAACCTTCAGGACCTACATTAATATGGTCATGGCCTTATATATCAAGCCTACAGCATAACTCATGGGTCAATGGAGCACTATCCTAACCAGTTCCACTTCAACAGGGCACCAGTCAAGGCTGCCCACTTTCACTATTGCTCCTCTTATCAGCCATCGACCCCTTGATCCTGATGTTAAATATGTCTGCAGACATGGAAGGAATGCATTTTGGTGTTATGGCCTTTAAAACTACAACTTATGCGTATGGTATTTTTAGCTTCTGTGAGAAACCAGATACGGCTATTCCAGACAGAAGATATAATCAGTTTTCAGTTGTTTTCAGGTTACACTTTAAATTGGGACACAACAGAAGTTATACCTCTTAATGTTTACTGTACCCCCTCTTTTCTAGGTACTTCTCAATTCAGGTGGCAACCTAAGTCCATTAAATATCTGGGTATTTGGTTCTGTAACAGTTTTGTTGAATCCATGTCTCTGAATGAAAACAAAACAATTGCTAAAATTAAGGATCTCCTCTTGGCCTGGTCTCTTAAGTTTATCTCAGGGTGGTGCATGCTAGAAGCCTTAAAGATGATGGTGAGGCCTTGATCAACTTCCTTTCTAGTATGTCCTCAATTCATCCCTCTACTTCTTTCTTCTCCACAATGGATAAACCTTGTTCCAAGTTCCTTTGGAGTGATAAAATGCCAGAATGAGCTTAAGGCCCCCATGCGTATAGGTGGGTGTAATCTTCTGGATTGGTTCAGCTACCAGAAGGTGTTTCTAGCAGCTCACAGCATACACTGGCTGGATCTAAACCTGACTTATTTCCTATCCTGGCTTAAGAGTGAAGTATATATTATCTACCCATTTCTGCTATCAGTAACTTTGACTATGTCCCGTTATGTCTATGCCCGTTCTCAGGAGATTTCAAAAGACTCAGTTAAAGCCTTACTAGTATTAGACAAACTCCTCTAACATTAATACATCCTTCTCTATTTCACTCGGGCACAATGAGAAGCTTCAGACACCCAACCCTTCAGCTTTGAGGTTTGAATGGCCAAAGAAAGGTATTGCCTTCATCTCAGACTTAAATGAAGATAATGAGCCCTCACCACTTGCTTGCTACTTTACAAGGTTGGTACTCCCTACCCAACTTGGACTTTTTATGACTTCCTAAAGCTTAAGGCTACAATCTCTAAACTGGGCCCACTGCACTCCACTCCATTGTTCTCTGCCCTTGGACACATCCAATCAAGTGCACACATAGCTTCTAAGAAATATAAATGAATACATGATGGTTCTTCCCTAAATACACTTATCCTCTGCACTAAATGATCCAAATACTTTCATGACAAAGGAATCACTTCACCAGGGGAAGACACTTGAAACAAGATTGGTTCCTCCCTGTTTCAAGGTAAACACGTCCCCTCACTAATACAAACAAAACCATGCATATTTGCTGTAAACTCTTCAAACTGAAACTAAAAAATATTGATTATTGCGGGTCCCGTGGTACAGCGTGGTGGCGAGGAACATATGTTTTTTGCATGTCCTTCTCTTGTTCCCTATTGGAATGATTTAGAGACCCAACACTACTGTATCGCTGTATTTCCCGACTACCGCACTTGGCCCGCATACCATGGAAACTTCCCTTTGTTTACAGACAGCAACCTTTCAGTCTTTGATTTGTTGACTACCATAGCTATATTAAGTTATTCTACTTTCATGACAAAGGAATCACTCCACCAGGGGAAGACACTTGAAACAAGATTGGTTCCTCCCTGTTTCAAGGTAAACACGTCCCCTCACTAATGCAAACAAAACCATGCATATTTGCTGTAAACTCTTCAAACTGAAACTAAAAATATTGATTATTGCGGGTCCCGTGGTACAGCGTGGTGGCGACGAACATATGTTTTGTGCATGTCCTTCTCTTGTTCCCTATTGGAATGATTTAGAGACCCAACACTACTGTATCGCTGTATTTCCCGACTACCGCACTTGGCCCGCATACCATGGAAACTTCCCTTTGTTTACAGACAGCGACCTTTCAGTCTTTGATTTGTTGACTACCATAGCTATTTAAGTTATTCTACTTTTTTGGAAAAACTTTAAATAAGTTTCTTATCATACTTGCGGGTGTGGGTCACATATCTTAGAAGCACACAGTCTGCCTACTCACATCACACTAGTAACCCAGCTCCATCTATATACATCTGGGGAACCTTAGACACTTTTTAAAATAACCTAAAGTGATGGACCATTAACCTTCATTTGCATTAATCTTTAGTTACAAGGATCAGACATTCCCTTGTTTGTGGCCCTAGGTACCCGCTTTTTGGCTCTGTTTCCTCCTCTTTTTGTGTGTCTCCCTTATTCCCCTTCTTGATTTTTCTTTATTTTATCACACTTTTTTCCTTCATCCTATACAAAAACTCAATATGCATATCTCTCTTTTCCTTCTCTTCTTCTACAACTGTGCGTATAGACACATTTACCAAAAAGTCTTAAACACTAGGTTGGTGTTACCAGCAGCATGTACACCCACATCACCACCCAACCAAGTCTTATAAGATGACTTGAATACCTTGACATTAGATTTATGTGTCACAACTTTATTTCAGTAGTGGTTTTTGATGATTATGTGGTTGTCAGTGTATTGATGATTGTGTCTATAAGTCAACATTTTGTTATGATATAATATGTATGGAGAGATATTTCCTTTGTGTACAAAAAAATTCAATAAAACTTTTTGAACAAAATAGCAATAAACACAAAAGACAAAACGTCTTTTAAGAAGGTAAGTCTGATGCAGCATATATGGTTTGCAAGAAATTAAAAATATCAGTGCTCTTGGTAGACTTTAGGGCTCCAAAAAGTCTTTTCAACTTGATTTGTCAATTGCATTTGAACCCTAAAAGGGTCCCCATCAGAAGAAGAAGGAAGTTCACAGCAAAATGTAGATTAGATCGATCCTGAGGCAGATATCCAGGGGCAAGACTGGGAAACAATGGGACATGCGTTGTAGCACAGGAAAATTATATGAGTAATGATAACTAAGGTTCTTTTGGTACTTTTTGCCAAACAGAAGGAAAGAAGAAAAGATTGTTGGTTAAACGGTCAGTGAATGCAATGCACCAAGGTGGGATTGAAAATATGTTAAAGGCACCTTGCAAGTGAATGTTGATTGGAGTGAGAAGATCTCTGAAGTAGCATTATTTTAGAATTACTTTTTAAAGCCTTGTAGGTACATAGGCAATATTGTAATCTCTATGGGTCCATGGATCTGAGCAATCCAGTCCAGGGTCCTTTGGAGGCCTGGATAATGCAGCTAGTATAACAGCTGTTCGCACCTGGGAGCACTTAGGGAATTAATTGCATCTCAGTCAGTGTAGATCGTGGAAAATGTTCATTCTGCTACTGGAAATTAATCCAACTGCAGGAACAGGCACATTTTCAAACCGGAATCCCAATAATGCACTTCAGTAAGATCTGACGGTAAGGGGCAGTGAAAACTGCAAAGTGACCCCCACACCATGGGATACAACTCTCATGATGTAGGAGTCAGTAGCTTTTGTATTTTCAAAAACAAAATCCCACTTTAGGATTTTGTTTTTGAGCACACAAAAACGTAGTAAAGGTTTGATGGACAGTGTAGTCATTTTGATAGTATTGCCTGCCAAATGTTTAATACATTGACAGGAACTGCCATCACAGTGGTTCCTGCCTATGTTAGGAGATGTCCGCTGGGTGACTGTTTGGGCTATTCTGATGTTCTTGGTTGCTTTCCTAAAAGGATGACTTTGGATAGCAAGGACATATTTAGGCCTCAAGAGGATTTTACATGTGTGGCCAACAACTGGGGCTTCTAGCCTTCAACAGTAAAATCAGGAAAGGTGAATAGAGGACTTTGAAGTCTAGTTTATCCAACAGAGCTTCCTTTAATACTGACTAAAGATTTCCTGGGAGAGTATAGGACAAATTGTTCAATTTTAAAAGTTACTCAATCAACAAGTAGTTTTCATCTTCTCAATCCTAACAATAGTTTTTGGCAGTGCTGGAAGAAACACTTGGATTAAGAAAACTTTGAGCAAACATTCACTCCTGCCAAAGGAATCATAAATTAATTCTCTTATGCTTCAAATTATTCTTCATGTATGTAAAGGAGCATGGACTCAATGTCTCAAATTGTATTTGTGTGATTTTTAGGAAGATCACCAGTGTTTTTACATTAAATCACAAAGCCAGTCATTTCTCTGTAAGACTAAGCAGCCTTTATTGAATTTTCATCAAGAAAGAGTGCAAACAAAAAAGTTGTAGCTATGATGAGCTTTAAAAAATGCCCACCTCCCACTAATCTCCACTAAGAGTTCAATTTACAAGAAATTATTTGAGCAGGAAGTAACACTATAACTAAAATTGTTACTAGGAAGCTGTCACATTTTACCTAGACATAGATTTATAGCTTATTATAGTATTTGAATAAAATACTATTCGTTGTCTGTTATATAGAACTCTGAGGCAGAGAATGTGTGTATACTTTGTTTGTATTGGGGATCACTTCTTTATCATGTGGATACAATATTGAGGCGTCAATTTGTTTCTTTTTTATTGTTGAAAGAACTTACGCATAAACACTGCATGCAGAAAAATGGCACACAAACTACAGCTATGAATATGTTATTGTTTAGATCTTGCATATTACATTTGTTTGTTTAATACTCTTAAAACTGTTTTTATGCCCCTAAATCATTCTACGTGATTATGCGTATGTCTAGTGATGGAAGGTAAATGGCAAATGGCAAGGAAAAATGTTCAGGAGTAAGAATTTTGAGGGAGGGAAGGAAATTGGTATTAGTCATTCAGGAGCAAACACTTTGAGAAAGACAGATCTGATGTTCTAGCATCACACAGATGCAGGAAAATAATTTCAAATGGAGGAGCATTGATGGTGTAGAAGCCTTTCCATAAACCATTTGAACTCTGATGGGTGCTGTGAAGACTATTCAGGGAGACTAAAATTAAACATCAGTTTAGATGTATGGAATGAATATTTTGGAAGGGTTTTCCAGAGCAGAGCAGTTCAATCTTTGATTATTAGGCAGAGATTTTTGAACTGAACCCTTCTTTATATGGGCGATAGGTGAAGAGATACTCTGGCTGAGGTGATGTGTGCATGTCTTTCAGTTGATAGAAAGGGGTTGGCCACAAAGTTTTTTGATCCCTATAGCTCACACAAGATTTATTTGGTTGCCTCCCCTCATTGATTCAATAGTCAATGCAAGAGAGGTTCCCAAAACCATGATAACGGTGAGTCAATCTTAGTTTGAATAGGTGGAAGTACCACATGCAGGCAATAGATGTGGAAAACACACTCTTGGTCTCAAACCTGAGAGAAAAAACCTAGTCCGGTGCAAAATGTAACTTAAAGATTCCTGACAGAGTTGGTCATACTGGGAGGAGTAACGAAGTAGAAACCACAAATTAAAGCAAGATTTTTAGGTTTTACATGGCTTATGAGTAAGATCTAAGTTTTTGTCCCATTCAAGCTGATACAATTGTGTGTGTACCTGTTGGAGGCAGCCGTGCACCTGACATCTGGGTTCAGGTTCTGTTGAAATTCTAATGTTACTTTAAATGCCTTTGGCATACATATGATGTTAAACCTGTCAGCCTTCGGATGTTTTTTCCTCAAACCTTCTGCCTCACCTTCTCCATTTTGCTGATCTTATTGTTTTGTTCTTAGGACTCTGTGCAGTTTACCCCTACTAGTGCTTGTGCTCACATTGAGCTCACATAGTTAAATTGGCTTGTAGCAAATTGATATATTTATTTCACTTATAAGTCCTTAGTAGAGTGGTATACCATATACACAGGGCCTCTATTAAATGCTGCCGGTGGGACTCCAGCACTTAGTGTGCAACCCACTTAAGTTGTACCTTAAAACCTGTGCGAGGCCTGCCACTGCAGCCTGAATGTAGCTGTAAATATCTGTGTTGACTAGACATTAAAACTCACCTTGCCATGCCTTTACCTCCTCTTTAATTACATATAAGTCCCCCTATGTTAGGCCATAGTTAGCCTATAGGGCAGGGTGCCATGTAATCAAAATGTTAGACATGTACTTTAACATTTTACATGTCCTAGTAGTGAAAAACTGCTAAATTCAGCCAGTCAGTCAGCCAATAAATCTTTATTGGGATATTGGGATATTTTGTAAATATCCATAAAAGAGCATGCATACATAGTTGATCAATAAGTTAAAATAGTAAATACATCAATAGATATCAATAAAAACATACATACACAATTTATCCAAAATTAAAAGCAGTAAACACATCATCAGGGAATTGCAGGCAATTAAGACCATTGAAAGAATCATATATCTGCTATTAGTTTCTACCATGCTTCTACTCTGATCATTTTATTCCTTACTGAGACTGCCTTCTTATACTGGGACCTACATCTTGAAACTTCTATTTGATTTTGCTGAGTGGTTTGTAATGCCCATATAAGATTGGAATGGGCAGATGTAGTTATTTTACCAAACCACTTTACAGGTTTGATTTTAACAGATTGAGTTGGAAGAGTTAAATGAGCCCTAACAGTCATGCAGATATCTGCGAAAGCTCCCAGTACCTGGGCTGGGGATATTTCAGTATTTAAGCAGGCTTTAAATTTGGTCAGGTTTTTACCCACTACAGCAGTTAAAAGAGAACTCCTAAATTCATTTTTCACTATTGTGAGGCCTACCCATCCCATAGGTTAACATTGGGGATTCCTAATCACATTTCACAAGCTGTCATTTCCACTTGGGAGAAGGTGGCTATGTCTTGTTTGGTGTCTTTAGAACTGTAATGAAAATCCCTAATTAATAGTAAAGTGGGTTTTTTGAGTGAAATTTTAAAAACACCTCTTTTAGAAAGTTGCATTTTTCTGCTCTTAGTCCTTTTGTACCTGTAGCTTGGCCTGGGTCACATGACTACGTGTAACTGACAGTTAGACTTTGTGAATTCCTCCCAGACGGTCACATAATAGAGGGAATAGGTGTGCCTGGATTGGCAATCAGCTGGCAGGATGGGAGGCAGATCTGAGCACAGTGCTACTTGCAACTGCATAGGAAGTCCTCTGATTTCACACAAAGTGCATAACACCTCCTCATTGTCTCTGCAGTAAGCTTGGAACCAGGGCACAGGAGTCAGGAAATCCCATGCACCTCAAAGTCACTGTCTATAAACTTCTCCAACCTTCCAGAAGAAGGGCACCAAGATGCAAAAATAGGACCTCAGACACCAACTCTTCAATACAATTCTGGGCCGGTGGATACTCTGCCAATAAGAAGGACTGCTGTGCTGCTGAATGGACTGCCACTCTCTTGGGCTTCTGCTCTGAAGGACCACTGCCCTCCTGTGTTCACCTGCTGCTTGCTGCCCTCCTGCCTGGGTGATATGGAGTGGACATGAGTCTGTTGAACCCAGGACCACCAGAGTACTTTAAAGGCTAGTAGGCTGGCCTCCTGAGTTGAGCCCCAGGGACAGAAGGCTCCAGCAACCATGAACCCAGCACCTGGGCTCTGCCATCTGTGAGAATGCTGTGCCAAGTGGTGCCACCCCAGTCCTGGACCCTTGAAAGTGGGCATAGGGTGATCTGCCAGTCTCTCTGGACCAGGGAAACCAACACATCTACTGTGCCGTGTGTTGGTCAACTGAGCAGAAATAACACATCGCCACTACTGTATTGGTCAGAGCTGTCGTAAAGACCCACAAAACCTCCGCAGCTTCTTCAGAACTGTTACTGTGTGATGCATCCTCAGCTCTGGCCCTAATAACCCTCATTGACAGCAGCCTTGACGATGATGTCAGACTCTGCATCACAGTCTTGCAGCTCCTCTGAACTAGTGCATTGCCCTGACTGAGCAACACATCCCTGACGTTGGACATTGCATTGTAATCCCTCAACAACAGGATCTGCGACAATGAAGGAGAGTCTTGCCTTGCAGCCTTGCCGTAACTCAGAACCGAAGCATCGATTCCACTGCCGGATGCGTCTTTGAAACAGATCCTCACCATGCACTGCAAACCAGGATTTAGGGTGCATTATTCAGCGGGCCAAAGTGGGGCTCAGTTGCTGGACCCCATTCCATTGAGATCGGCCCGAACTTGTGAGTTTGTCATGATCTGGTGCGACCAGATATGCACAGTTGGTGCCTTGTGCTACTTGTCACCATTTTCACTGAAATCTTTAAAAGGGCATATCTCTGGTTCTACTGTTGACTTTTTGTTATTCTGGTCTTGTTTTGTTTATTAAACATAACTCAGTTTCTCAAATTTGGTGTGGATCCTTTTTGTGTGGTATTTCTCCCATTCATTACTTTTTGAAATGTTGACCAAATACTCTCCACATTGCCCTAGGTTAAGCCAGACTGCTCTGTGCCCAGATGCTAGTGGGTAATTTAGGACTGGCTTCTGCTGCACCCTGACAAGGATTGTGGTTTCTGCTTGGCCTGGGCTCACACCCCAGTCAACCAACAATCCAATTTCTTACATATGGTAGCTGACATTGTAGCTCCTGAGGAGTGCTGTGAATGGAGTCATATATGTGTTGAAGATAGCTAGACAGGGGGATGGTCCTTGGAGCAGTCTATTGGGTATATGATTGATTTAGGTAGTAAATCCTCATGTCTTACTTGATATATCTATTGTATAAGGATCATGCAAGCAATTGGAGGACAACCTCACCTATTCCAAATGTGGCCACATGAATGGTTGTGAGGGTGTTGAGGTCTATGTATCAAAGGCAGCAAACAGCTCAAAGAGAATTAGAATGCAACATTGATCATTGTCCGTGATGCACACATTTGTTGTGGTCGCTCATTGAGTTTTAAAGCCTGACTGGGAATCTCTGCGGACTTTTGCTTCTACACAATTTTGAATTAATAATGCAGGTTCATATATTTTCATTGTTTGATATTTCGTATTTGTTAATCAAAGTGTGTTTTGGGTAGGACTCCCAATATTCTGTTATACCCTATGCTAAATAGGATAAGTTAATATTCATTTGTGTAATTATATGTATCTATCAACATAAAATGCATGTTCTCTACATCTCACTCTATATACAGCTAACTTTGAGACAGCACAGCATGATAAATGTACTCCTGCCACATACAGATATTTATATGATATGAAAGTCAATGATATACACATTTTGTTGATAGATATGGATATGTCACAATGATAGCTACCCATTGAGGATTTATGACCTACAGAGAAGAAGCAGGATGGTGGCTGTGTGAGGATGACTGAGCACAGCCCTTCACCTCGGCTAGAGCTGGTGAGCACAGGAGCCGCATCATGGTGACCCCCTCCCCCTGGTCATGAACACACCACGAAGGGCTTGTGCTTTCTGGAGTTGTTGGCACAGAATTGAGTCTGCAGGAGACCAGCAGGACCGAGTGGGAGCAGCGAGGTTGGTGCTCTGGTTATTGCACTGCCTCAAAGGCAAACCAACAGCCAGTGGGAGGAAATTAACCCAGGGACCTCGACAATCAGTTGCAGGTGCAATGGAGCTAAAGAATGCTGGCCCACCTAAGCCCTAAGTGGCCAACTTGCATGGTATTGGCGCTGAGCGAGGGAAGCCAAGTGTCTGTCAGAACAATAACAAGTAGGAGCATGATGGAAAAGCCAGCATCAAGAGTGGAGAAGCTCCCTGGCAAACTCTGATCGATTTTTTTTCCTCAGGGCACTCACTTACCATGGAGGAGGATCCCACCCATGGCTCCCTTCTGCAGAGAATGATGGCATAGCAGAAGACAGGGCAAAAGCTATCACCGAGGTAGGTGAAATTAAATCTGACAAGCATCAGTGAGGAGCATGAGGAGGGGCACCCTCGGACTTTGTCTAGACTCACATCCTCAATTGAAGTACTTGGGACAAGCCCCCCATCTCCCAACCTACCATATAATCGGCAGGTGACAAGGCCACATTAAAGGTTAGTGAAGGTGCACAGAGGTCGGATGGGCGTACTGGAAGCTGCAGCAAGGAAGAAGGTACCAAAGACTATGCAACTACAAGTGCAGCCCCTTGTGGAAATCAGGATAGACATGGGTAGGTGGAGGCAGGAGCCTGCAGGGAAAGTGCTCCTTCGGGGCAGGAGCTCCTTTACACTAGAAAAGGCACAAAAGGCATTCGAAAAATGGGTGGTATCCCTTTCTTACGAAATCCGGCCCAAATGCTGAGCTAGCAGAGTCTTTTTTCTTACCGTTAGATCAGTCATACTGGTCAGGGGAAGAGCTGGATTCCCCATAAGGCAACTCTAAAGATAGTTTGTCAAGTGTATTGAGTGGGGAAAGCGAGAGCAGCAATTCCCCCATTGAAGACTTGGGTGACAATAACCTATGTTCAACCATCTAGAAAGGCTAAATGGAGGGAGGAAGTAAACTGGCGGGGGAGAATGATTTAAGTGGGACTACTCTGCCCTGCCCCAGTTAGGAATCAACTTAATGGGCCCTGAGGTAACCCAATACGGGAAGGGTCACGCTGCAAAGGCTCTGGAGACAACTGATTAATTTACATTGACATATTGGAAATCGAGAAACAGTGGTTCTCTAAGCAGGAGGGTATATGTTTTAGCTTTATGTGACAATATGAAAGAGCATGGAGAGATGCTAGATACACGGTGCTTCCTAGAGACCAGGGCAGATGGGCTGCCCCTAATTTCAGATTTTTCTATTGGTCTTGCCTGTTGCTGCAAATGGGGATTTTAATCAATGGAAAGCAATATGGCACAGAACAGGCTTCTATTGATGAGATAACGCTGGGGGCAGAAGCCAAGGGCTGTTTTTTAAGGAACATTGAAAATAGCTATTACAAAAAGGTCAGATTCAAGGACATGCCTGGGCATATAACGTGTGGGGGCAGTTGAAGGCAAGAATCGGATTGATAAAATATAATCAGTATACCCCACTGTAGAGGCCATCTATTTTGCCTCCCATATTTCAGAATATCATGTTCAAGGGTTGGGAGCAGAGGGGGACTTCTAAATTGGGAGAACTAATGAATCAGGGCCAGCTGTGTTCCTTTAAAGAACTAAGATTAATATGGCATTGGAAAGGACATTGTTTGAAATTCTTACAGATAAGGTATTTTATAAGTCATATACCGAATGATTAATTGACTGCTTGTAAAACCCCAATAATTGAAACCCTTAGTGGGGAGCAAGAATCGGGCAAATTTATAAACTGTTGGTCGACACTATGCCAGATAATTTGGAAGCTCAAATAAACAAATGGGAGACAAAGCTAGGGACTGGAGGTATGAACCTGCAGAGATCATTAGAGGTTGGAGCAGAGACTTGACTAACTGTTGGACTCTAGAGCCAACATTTTTAGTCTATATTTAATCTGCATTACACTGCTGCCAGCAGGTCAGATTGGGTAAGTGACATGAGGATAGATGTCATCGATGCGGCCAGGCCAATCCTGACATACTTGACATGTTTAGTAAATGCCTGGGCCTGGAATCCATTACAATAGGAAACGGGGCTTTCATAAACTTGGTTTTGAAAATGTAGCTGGGGATCACAGCCCCAGCTGATGTTATTTGAAATGAACAATCACTATAAGCGACTAAAGGGCAGGCATATTTTATGTTCTTAGACATGGCAGTGGCCCGCATGTATATTGCTTCAATATGGCTGAGCTCTGAACTCCCATACACGCATCAATGGCTGGTAAGGCTCTTATCAATGTACAATCTAGAGAGACATCTGTATGAATGCAAAGGTCGGAAAGCGAGGAAGCGGGAAGCTTTGATATGGGCCCATTTGACAGTTTGGATGAAGAGTAAAAGGGATAACAATTAGACGAGTGGGCCGTTGCTTACGTGTTTCTCACCTTCCCCAGGAGAACTCAGATATAATGAATTATACCAACTTAAGGGGGAGATCATGTAACGAAGTAATTTGATTTTTATGTTTGTATTCGCCTTCTGACAAAGTTTTCTTCTTTTCTGTACTCCGAATATCGATGGATTCTAAACGATTTGTAGTGATGATGCTCCCATTAAAAAAAATAAAAAATAAAAACAAAAGCAAAATAATTTTTGACCTACTCTCAAGGAGCATCAGACCACTTTGCATAGAACAGTTAGTCCTTTATTACGAGTTTTTTTTTTATTCTGAGTGGGACTATACACAGCAAGTTTTTTTCACACGTAGCTATGGGCTGCTCAAGCAGACCGACGCTCTGTGAAAATCATGGGGAAAATGAGCATTTACCGGGGAATCGGACAAAGAATTATTTATTCCTCCACTAATTCCTCTTTTCCATTTGGGGCCTTCAGGGTGCCACTTGTTATGACTCTGATTTTCCCCCACCTGGAATCGTATAAAGGTTTACTATAGCAAAGACTGAGCCTCTTCGACCATTGCAAACCTTTAAGCAGCAGCCTATCCAACCATATGTTTGTCTATTTCAGAGCTACACAAAACCTGCTCTGCTTTGTGTTTCCCTTGGCGCCTTGCACGTTAAGTACGACGACTGTAAAAACAATAACCACCAGGTACTAGAAGAAAACACAAATGCATCAGGACCATTGTTCTTTTCATTTTCAGTAACAATTAATGGTTCCACGTTTTGTTTCTGAAAATGTTGGCTGCCTGCCATGACATGACAGCTGGCAGAATACATTTTTGTCAAAAGCACTTTTAGCTAAAAGGTCCCTGCCAAGCGAGCAGCATCTCTAGACATGATGGGCTATTGTCCAAAGGGCTGGCAAATGCAGGATCTCCAGCACCCAAAAGGTTAGCAGCGCAATCACTAGGAGTGAAATAACTGTTAATTACGAGACCACCTATCTTTCTGGAAGTTCTCTCACCTGGCTAGGATAATAATATTGTTTCATGTTTTTGGAACGTTCATAACTGTTTGTTTCATGCTGTCTGATAGTGATATGGAGCCCAATTCACAAAGGTATTTTAAAGGTGGAAACATCAGTTTATAGCTGAAGATTTTTCATCTATGCCTGTCAGGAATTCATAAGATATTCTTGACAGATGTAACACAAATGTGGAAAAATCAACAGTAGTAAATTCCATTCAAGGGTGGGAAATTGGCATTGTGAGGCGTAGCTTGCCTTTGACATTTCGTAGCACCCTCAAAACTTTACAGTAGCGTGCATTCACAAATTCATACCTGACGTACAATGGTGGCCAATGCAAATCTCACAGGGAGGGGTTAGGGGAGTAGGACACAGGGGACAATAAATAATAATTTAAAAAAATCAATAATAGCAGTAAAAAAAGTTACTGTTTCCGACACCGCCGTCTGCCTCGTGCTCCTCCCCCGATGGTGTCCCAGCGGTCCCTGGTATACCAGCACAGGTTCCCCATGTCCCCATGCAACCCTGGTGCTACTCTCATGCTATACCTAGCATGAGAGTAGCACCAGGATTGGTCTGAGTGACATGGGCTGCCACTGAGACACTGTGTTGTAGTCTGTGCAATTTTTGTAATACAACCGGGTTGGAGAAACAAAAGTGCGCATGTCTGTTTGGCCGACCTAAGACGGCCGGCCAAACTAACATGCACACTTAGTGCACTGACTCCACTCCTTCCCCCTCCCATTGACCAGCCCTGCCACTCCCTTCACATGCTGGCTCCACTGAGCCAGCAGCTGAAAATTAAAAAAAAATATTGGGCCTCATTACGACTTCAGAGGTCCTGCTCTACGACCTGAGAAGCCGCTGCAGGCAAAAGGCCAGTCCTGGAGGTCTTTTGCCTGCCATATTAGGAGTGTTCCACTGGGCCAGCGGGCGAAAACAGTGTTTTCGCCCGCTGGCCCAGTGGAACACTCACTACAACATTGACGCCAGCTCATAACTGAGCTGTGGCAATGTTGTGGTGTGTCGCACCCGTTGCGCATTTCACTGCCCGTAATTCGGACAGTAAAATGCATGATGGGACTGTGCATGGGGGCCCCTGCACTGCCCGTGCCAAATGCATGGGCGGTGCTTGGGCCCCCAAGGGCCCCCCAATGCCCCTATTCCGCCAGCCTTTCCATGGCGGTGTTTACCGCCATGGAAAGGGTGGCGGATGGGGACTCGTAATCCACAGGGCAGCGCTGCCCTGGCGCATTACAACCGCTGGGTCCACCAGGATGCAGGCTGGCTGCAGGCTGGCTGCAGCCTGGCAGTGTCGGCAGTATGACCATGGCGGCTCCACTACAATAATAATGAGGAGGTCGCACTGTCCTGTCTGTGGCGGTCCAACTGCCATTGCGAGAGTGGCAGGCTTGAGACCACCACACTCGTAATGAGTGCCATTGTTTTATTTTTCAGCTTTTAGCTCTTAGCAAGTGGGGTGACGCTCCTGCTGACCTAGTCCCACCTCGGAAATAGTTGGAGATTCATTCCATCACAGAACTCCCGTTTCAGGGTGGCGAGTAGAAAGGGTTACACCTGGTGCGAGCGACCTCTGACCTGCCTTAGGTCTAGAGCTCGCCCCCCACGTCCGCAGCACCAACCTGCTGTCTCCTGCCTCTGACCCCCGCCCACGCTGCTGCTAGCGTGTTCGAGGCCCTCCTCCACCCGCAGGCATCCTCCTGCGCCTCATCCCTGGTGTCTAGTGGGCTCTAGTAAGCTTCACTTGACCCGTGTGCCGCTTTCTGCCGTCCTGTAAGTGTTTTACTATTTTTTTCTGCGCCTTGCCTCCTTGCGCTTCTGCCCCCGTCGTGCCCCTTCTGATTGTGCCGCTTTCCGCCGTCCTGTAGTGATTTTCTATTGTTTTCACGCGCTTTGCCTCCTTGCGCTTCTGCCCCCGTCGTGCCCCTTCTGATTGTGCCGCTTTCCGCCGTCCTGTAAGTGCTTTTCTATTGTTTTCACGCGCCTTGCCTCCTGCGCATCTGCCCCCGTTGTGCCCCTCTGATTGCTGTTCCCCGATTGTATTTTGTGCCATTAGTGTATTTTTGTGACTGTTTTTCATATTGTGCCCGACTTTTTTGTGCCTTGTTTTTCTTGTTTTCGCCCCTTGGGCGCTCCCCCCTGCAGTTCTCTCCCTGCCGCTGCCTCCCTGCGGCCCCGCCCCCCTCGCGCCCCCATTCGCCGCTCCATCCCGCCATCCAGCTGCTCCCCCCTCCCCCTCCCTTCTTAATGGCTGGCGCTGCGCGTCCGCGCAGCGGGCACGCCGCTGGCGCGCCAGAGGCGCACCAGAGGCAAGCCCGTCTGCGCCCGTCCGCGCCTGGACCGCGCCCAGCGCCACCCCCCCTGGTCCTCACGGCCCCCGCACCCCCTGTCTCCGATACTCGGCCAGCGAACTCCTCGCCCTCAACCCTGGCCCCTCCACAGAGTGCTTCCAGGCCACCCCGAAGCACACCAAAGGACCTTTTTCCTGCCGCACCTGCAACTTCTCCTGCAACAGAACAACGAAGCCAGCAACAGCCAACACAAACCACCTGCACTGCATCCTCCTCAACACACGCTCCGCACGAAAACACGCCATCGAGCTCTGGGACCTGCTCGACACCACCGCCCCAGACGTGGCCTTCCTGACCGAAACCTGGTGGAACGACTCCTCGGCCCCTGACATCGCCATCGCCATCCCTGACGGATACAAGATCACCAGAAGAGATCGCACCAACGGAATCGGCAGAGGAATAGCCATCGCCCACAAATCTACCCTCAAGATCCACACCCACACGGACGACACCCTCAAGACAGCCGAACACCTCCACTTCCAGATTCACACGGACCCCAACACTACCCTCAGAGGAACCCTCATATACCGCCCTCCAGGACCAAGAGCCCCCTTCAGCGACACCGTCTCCGACCTCGCAAGCACCCACGCCCTCGCCTCTCCAGACTACATCCTCCTGGGAGATCTAAACTTCCACCTGGAGAACAACTATGACGCCAACACCGCATCACTGACCACCAACCTCTCCAACCTCGGACTCCGTCAACTGGTCAACACTCCCACTCACATCGCCGGACACACCCTTGACCCACTCTTCACTTCAAGCAACCACATCTCATTCAGCCACACCTCCGAACTCCACTGGACCGACCATCACTGCGTATATTTCACCTTCAAGAAAAACACTGAACACCACCGCACCCCTCTACCGCCTCACCGCCGCTGGGGAAAAGTCACTGAAGATCAACTAGCCAGCACCCTTGCCAAAAACCCACCACCCGACCCCACCGACCCGGACTCCGCCACCATCAACCTCCATCAATGGATCCTCAACTGCGCCAACATCCTAGCTCCACTCAAGAGACCCACCGCCAACCAAGGAAAGAAAAAAACAGCCTGGTTCACAGACGAACTAACCACCTCCAAACGCACCTGCCAGAAACTCAAGAAAAAATGGATCCTTGAGCACACATCCGACAACCTTGCTACCCTCAAGGAAGCCAACCGCAAACACCATCAACTGATCCGACTCGCCAAGCGCTCCCACTTCACAGAACGCCTCAACAACAACACTCACGACTGCAAAGACCTCTTCTGCATAGTGAAGGAACTTTCCAACCCCAACGCCAACGTCAACAACGTCCCTCCTTCCCAGGAACTCTGCGACGATCTCTCCACCTTCTTCTACCAGAAAATCGCAGACATCCACGACAGCTTCAACACCTCACCTCCGCCAGACCCCACCCCCAACAACTCCTCCCACGCCTACCGCATCACCTCCTGGACTCAAGTAGACGACGCCGAAACCCGAAAGACCATGAACTCCATTCACTCAGGATCTCCCTCTGACCCCTGCCCACATCACGTCTTCAACAAAGCCGACGCCACCATCGCCCCCAAACTCCGCAAGACCATCAACCTCTCCTTCAACACCCCCACCTTCCTGGACAGCTGGAAGCACGCAGAAATCCAACCCCTCCTCAAGAAACCTAAGGCTGACCTCAACGATCTCAAAAACTTCCGACCGATCTCCCTCCTCCCTTTCCCAGCGAAAGTCATCGAGAAGATCGTCAACGCACAGCTCGCCCACTTCCTAGAAGACAACTCCATCCTAGACCCCTCTCAATCTAGTTTCAGACGAAACCCCAGCACTGAGACCGCACTCCTCGCCGCCACAGATGACATCAGACAACAAATGGACAACGGCGAAACCTCAGCCCTGATCCTCTTGGACCTATCAGCCGCTTTCGATACAGTCTGCCACCGCACCCTACTAACCCGTCTCCACGAAGCCGGCATCCAAGACAAAGCCCTCAACTGGATCTCATCCTTTCTCTCAGGGAGAACCCAGAGAGTCCGACTCTCACCCTTCCGCTCCAAAGCCACCAACCTCATCTGCGGCGTCCCCCAAGGCTCCTCACTTAGCCCAACGCTGTTCAACATCTACATGGCCCCCCTCGCACAACTGGCCCGCCAACACAACCTCAGCATCATCTCCTACGCCGACGACACCCAGCTCGTCCTCTCCCTGACCAAAGATCCTCTCACCGCCAAAACCAACCTCCACGAGGGACTGAAATCCATCGCCGAGTGGATGAGCAACAGCCGCCTGAAACTTAACTCCGACAAGACGGAAGTCCTCATCCTCGGGCGCACCCCCTCGGCCTGGAACGACTCTTGGTGGCCCACCACCCTCGGCCCCCCACCCACCCCAGCCAGCCACGCACGAAACCTCGGCTTCATCCTCGACTCCGCTCTCACCATTCCAAACAGGTCAACGCTGTCTCCTCTTCCTGTTTTAACACCCTCCGCATGCTACGCAGGATCTTCAAGTGGATTCCAACAGGAACCAGAAAGACGGTGACCCAAGCCCTCGTCAGTAGCAGACTCGACTACGGCAACGCACTCTACACAGGCATCCCAACAAAAGACATCAAACGACTCCAACGCATCCAGAACGCATCCGCCCGCCTGATCCTCGACATACCACGCCGGTGTCATATCTCCCCCCACCTGAAGGACCTCCACTGGCTCCCCGTGGACAAGAGGATCACCTTTAAACTCCTCACCCACGCACACAAGGCACTACACAACACCGGACCCTGCTACCTGAACTCCAGACTCAACTTCTACGTTCCCTCACGCCAACTACGCTCTGCCAACCTTGCCCTCGCCATCGTCCCCCGAATCCAACGCAAGACCTCTGGCGGCAGATCCTTCTCCTACCTCGCCGCCAAGACCTGGAACTGTCTCCCCACATCACTACGCCAGACCCAGGACCTCCTCACCTTCAGGAGACTCCTCAAGACATGGCTCTTCGAACGATAGCAGCAACACCCCCCCCCCAGCGCCTCGAAACCCTAACGGGTACATAGCGCGCTTTATAAATCTATTGATTGATTGATTGATTGGTGTTACAGTGGGCTCCACACTGAAAAAGCTTTCCCTGCAAAAGTCAAAGGGCCTCATTACGTGTGTGGAGGTCTTCAGACCGTTACATTAAAACCCTAACGGTCAGACCATCAGGGAACCGCCAGCACCACCAGGGTCCATGATCCTGGCGGCCTGGCAGTGGGGGAGTTTGTAATCCACCAGGGCGTCGCTGCATGTGGCACTGCCCTGATAATTATGACCTTGTTTTCTGCCAGCCTTTTAATGGCGGTAACACCGCCATGAAAAGGCTACCATAGAACAGGTGCAGAAGGGCCACAAGAGGGCCCCTGCACCGCCCATGCACTTGGCATGGGCAGTGCAGCCCCCCCCCGCCCAGCACCGTCGTAATGATCATTGCCTGCTTTGCAGACAGTGAACATTGCAAGGGTACAGGTGCACCCTCTGGGCTGCAACATTGCTGCAAGCTCAATTATAAGCCGGAGACAATGCTGTGGCCTGTTTCCCACTAGGCCGGCGGGTGGAAAATGAGGTGCAACCCAGCGGGAAGCTCTTAAATACTCAGGCGAAGTGGTCACCATGAAGGCGGCGGCCAATCTGTCTGGAGTTTGGCAAACTAGCTTTCCTGTCTGCCAAACTCTGAATTAGGCCCAAAATATGCATTTGCAATGGAGGCTCCATTCCTCATCTCTATAGTTCTGTGATATGTAGGATTACACACAGGGAGAATGGGGCCCAGTATGACATGTCACAGGGCATTCCCAGTTGTTTGAATGGAAATCGGCCTCTGTGCAGCTTTCCAGGCATGCTACTGGAAATGTTTGTGATTAGAAAATGCCTAAAACGCTCAGGTGGAGATTTAAATCAGTTCATGCAATTCAAATCTTTTTGCTGAATAAGTTACACATGTATATATATAATATATATATATATATATATATATATATATATATATATATATATATATATATTATATATATATGTGTATATATATATTTATATATATATATGTGCGTGTGTGTGTGAATATATATATATATATATATATATAATTCCCTATACAAGTAAGTCCCGTTTGACAATTTTTCATCTTGAATTTTTTTAAGCTTGCAATCATAACAAAACACTATATTGTTGTACTTCAAACCATCTGGAGGTACATTATACCTTCAGATAGGTTGCCTCACAACCATTGTGCTAGGTTTCTATTGCTTCTGATGAAGAGAGAAATATGGCAAATATGTATTCTATGATCTGTTCAATGTTGGTTAACAACTGATACAGGTATCTTTCATTTTGACATATATTTCTTATTGCCCAGTCACTGCTTAATCGTATAAGTTCTGTGTAAAACCGTCCTCCTCATTATTAAAGTAAGATTTTTTTATGTCATCATTTTGAAAGTATATTAGGCATAAAATGCCTATGATCGTTTGTTTCAATTCGAGGAATACAGTTCTATTTTCTGGAAAAGAAATGTGCTGTTAACCACAGAATAGTTTATTTTCCATTAAAGGCCATTTAATTAATCGCTGTGCTGGCAAGCTTTGGAAGGCATTATGAATAATGAATTTATTTCTACAGTTGTAGGCTGAGGAGGTTTTCATTAGCACGATTTCCAAAGTTCTTTCTTCCATCAACACAATTTAACGCAATTACAATTTTAATTTACTCTAGATAGCGGTGTCAGTTTCTGTCAACCAGAGGCAGCTAGAGGTGCTTTTTTTTGCAGCAGTATATTTAAAACAGTTGTGTTTAATTTTTTGATTTAAAAGACTCACAGAACCTCCATCCCTAGACATCTAATGCATGAAATACCTTTGATCTTGGGATCATTTGAACCTCTATTCTAAAAGAGTGCCTAGAGGGAAAAGGCGAGAGTGACCAATTCAGAAATGGGTTTCTCCAACGCAAAGACATGTGCAAAATCAACATTAGTATAAACATTTATTTTATTCAACCCAAAATGTTAATTGTTAAGATGATTTGCTGGGACGGGAAACTCAAATGATGGTTTAACCTTCCTTTACTACTAATAATAGCAATCAAAACAAGAGACCACAGTGTGCGTGGTGTCTAAAACTACAGGCACATCGTTTATAGAATCATAACAATCTATAAAACACGATAAATCACACCTTCCTTTCATCCTCTTTCTTTGCTGCTTATGGCATCTGAGACAAGTAAATGTATCTTCTTTTTCTAATATTTGTTTTTTTAGAACTAATTATTTGTTACAATATGTTCAAGTAATTGTGCAATGTCATACCAGGGCGAGGTAAATCCACTGGTACCTCTTTAAGTTCTCTTCCACAGGGCCTGCGTGCTGAGTGGGCAGATGAGAGGAGAGGCGTGTTTTTTTTTCTTGAACATTATAGCCACTACAATGGTGGTTCTTCTCCCCCGTGCCAACGGTCCGCGGGCACAGCTCCAAACTAGTCAGGAGAGCAGGTACACCATCAATCTCCTCATTAGCTACCTTCCAGTGCCCCGCAGTTAATGGAAGGCACGGTGAAACTAGTTTAAGGCAAGTCTAAGAAGCCATTGGAATGACTGCCATGCTATTGACCAGCATTGTCCTGGTCCATAAGTTCACGTCCACCTTCTGCTACTAATACCTGCTTTACGATGCCCAAACAATTTCTGTGCCTTAAGGTTGTGGTACCCCACAGCAGCGCATTTTGCTTGTTTTGGTTGTTATTTTGGGATTGTTTCTACTCATAGCATTTTGGGAGAAGTCAGTTACAGATCTTAGCAGGGAATGTTACCCTCTTTCAATCGGTTCTTTTATTTATTCATTTATTTGAGGTTTTATATATATCGAACTTGACCCAGATGGTTATTAGAGAGCTTTACCAGAGAAAGAACATGTTGCATGCAAGGTATGGCAATTAAGGCTTCAATTGTGGGTGAGCACATGGGGACAGGTAAAGCTTTGGAGTGCTACTGAGGATACCTCTGTGGTGAGATGGAGTCTTGAAGGGTGTGCGAGATTTGACGATTCAAGTTTGTAGAAACTGGTTGGCAAGGTATGTTCTGATTTCTTTCCTGAACATGCTTTGAGAGGGATTGGATCTTCTGGCTGGTGGGATGGAGTTCTATTTGATGTGGGCACTGCCTGAGAAGGATTTGTTTATTGTGTGAGTGTTCCGAATGTAGACGTTTCAAGGCAGAAAGATTTGGTTCTTCTGAGTAGTCATGAACTGCCTGAGATATTTAGTTTGCCGGCCTGGTAAGTTGGAGTTCCATGGTAAATGGCTTTGTGGATGATGCAGACTAGCTCTAGGCTGTGACTGGAAGCCAGTTAAGTTTAATCAGTATGGGGTGATGTGAACTTGTCTTATCAGATTCCAGGCGCACCGCAGCTTTCAGCATTGCACTTAGACGAGCAAGGTGAAAAGGACTTCCAATCTCTGCCACCAAACCAACAAGGTTCAGGACCTTTACGATTTTATGTAGGAGTAGTGAAGGAAGAGCAGGTGTTGTATGTAATGGATGCTGACTTTTCCCTCTTGATTGACTTGATTGTAATAAGGTCCATGTTGTTTAGAGCCAGAAAAAGAGTGGCTTCTTCCCTTAGCTACTGCATTACTTTGCACTTCTGAATATCACATGGAAGCAGCAGGTGTCTCTTTGAAGGGTCACTAGTCGAAAAAAGAGCAAGTGGCATACAAAAGCTCCAGGCTGAAGCAATCCTAGTAGAAAATTCCAGTGGAACCTGGCACTCAGATACCCTGAACTGAAGTAGATAAAGACCAGATCCAGCTGGAGCAGGATTATGTGAGATGTAGTTGAAGGAAATCCGTTAAGAGAGCCAGAATCCTGAGGACAGGAATAACAGGAAGCAAAAAGCAAGTAACGAGGGGGCAACTTGTCACCACAGTTAGCAGAGCATTTGTAACACATGGTACTGATGATTCCTGCTTCTGATCTAGAGGAAAAACAGGAAATAAGAGAAGAATGTTAGAAATGGGGTCTTTGGTTGGCAGTCAGGTTACCCCCTGCCCAAGCAAGGACCCTCACTCTAGTCACGGTAAAAGAGAATCACCCTCAGCTATCCCCTGCTTACTCCCTTGGTAGCTTGCCACGAGGAGTAGGCTTCACTTCAGGGTGTTAGGTGTAAAGTATTTCTACCAACACACAGTAACTTGATGAAAACACTACAAAATGACACAACACAGGTTTAGAAGAATAGACAATATTTATCTAACCAAAACAAGACCTAAACAACAAAAATCCACAATACACAAGTCAAGTTATTACTAAAAATGCAAAAAGAATCTTCATGTAATTTGAAACACAACGCTAACGCTGTTAACGTGAAAATGTACCTTGAGCGTGTAAAAAATAACCCTGCACGGGCCAGTGTGCGTAGAAAAGGGCTTGCAATGCATCAATTTCACTCACGAGCGAGTTCTTGCATCTTTTCTCCTTTTGTCGGGTCAGTGTGCGTCGTTTCTTATCTCCGAAGGAGAGCGATTCGTCAATCCGGTCAACACTCTCGGGTCCGGGCAGGCCTTGCTTTTTTTTTACATGCTTAGCAGTGTTTGAAGCGGAAATCCAGCCGTATGATGATTCGAAAACCACACAGCGCAGGTTGTGGTCTCACCAGCCTCCATCAGCGATGCTGTGTGTCGTTTCTCCAGCTCCGGGTGTCAATCTTCCGGGCCGCGTTGCAGGCGAGCGTTGATTTTCAGCTGCGAAGCAGGTGGCACGTCGATTTTTCAGCCGTAGGTCGGAGTTTCGTCGATCTTTTCCTCGCACGGCGGTCGTGGTGGATTTCTCACTCTTAGGCTGCCAGCTTCTCCTTTCAGGATCCCAGGAACTGGATGGGCACCACTTGGCGGAGTAGGAATCTCCCCAGAGACTCCAGGTGCTGGTAGAGAGAAGTCTTTGCTGTCCCTGAGACTTCAAATACCAGGAGGGAAGCTCTAAATCAAGCCCTTGGAGATCTTCATAAGAAGGAAGGCAACACAAAGTCCAGTCTTTGTCCTCTAGCACAGGCAGAAGCAGCAACTGCAGGATAGCTCCACAAAGCACAGTCACAGGCAGGGCACCTCTTCTTCCTCAGCTCTTCAGCTATTCTCCAGGCAGAGGTTCCTCTTGGTTTCCAGAAGTGTTCCAAAGTCTGTGGTTTTGGGTGCCCTTCTTATACCCATTTTGCCCTTTGAAGTAGGCCTATTTTAAAGCAAAGTCTCCCTTGTTTGTGAAATCCTGCCTTGCCCAGGCCAGGCCCCAGATACCCACCGGGGTGTTGGAGACTGCATTGTGTGAGGGCAGGCACAGCCCTTTCAGGTGTAAGTGACCACTCCTCCCCTCCCTCCTAGCACCAACTGTCAAACTGATCCAGACAGGGAATCCACAAACAGGCAGAGTCACAGAAATGGTTTAAGCAAGAAAATGACCACTTTCTAAAAGTGGCACTTTCAAGCACACATTCTTAAAACCCACTTTACTAAAAGATGTATTTTTAAATTGTGAGCTCAGAGACCCCAAACTCCACATGTCTATACGCTCCCAAACGGAATCTACTCTTTGATCATATTTAAAGGTAGCCCCCATAATAACCTATGAGAGGGATAAGCCTTGCAGCAGAGAAAAACAAATGTAGTAGTATTTCACTGTCAGGGCATATAAAACACATTACTATATGTCCTACTTTAACCATACACTGCACCCTGCCCTTGGGGCTACGTAGGGCCTCCCTTAGGGGTGTCTTACATGTTAGAAAAGGCAAGGTTTAGGCCTGGCAAGTGGGTACCCTTACCAAGTCTAATTTACAGTTAAAACTGCACACACAGACACTGCAGTGGCAGGTCTGAGACATGATTACAGAGCTACCTATGTGGGTGGCACAACCAGTGCTGCAGGCCCACTAGTAGCATTTGATTTACAGGCCCTTGGCACCTATAGTTCCCTATACTAGGGACTTACTTAGTAAATCAAATATGCCAATCTGGATAAACCAATCCACCATACAATTTACACAGAGAGCATATATGCTTTAGCACTGGTTAGCAGTGGTAAAGTGCTCAGAGTTCAAAAGCCAACAGCAACATGTCAGAAAAAAATAGGAGGCAGGATGCAAAAAGATTGGGGATGACCCTGCATAAGCAAAAAAGTCCAACAGCGGAGCATTTGTAACACATGGTACTAATGATTCCTGCTTCTGATCTGGAGGAAAAACAGGAAATAAGAGAAGAAGCAGGAAGAAGCAAACAGAAAGTTAATTTCCCATTTGGAAAAGGATTGTAGCAACACTGGAATGAAAGCCACGATGGGTTAGGCAAAAATGAATATATTATCTTCTGTTAATGAAGAATTTGTAACTGGGAAAGAACCCATCTTGTGCTGAACCTGTGAAACAGAACATGTTTCAGGAATAGTGTTACAATAAGGGTAGGAGCTAAATGATACATTGCATAGCACGAAGACAGATTTAGGTGGCAGAGTGTGTCAGTACCCCCATGTGGATCCAAAAGTGAATGTAACAAATGTGAGGCTTTGAGTTAGTTAAAGAATGAGCTTGAACTGTGGAGCCCTGCATGAAAGTCATGCAAGAAGAAAAGCCAAAACTTGTCTCTTGCACAAAAGAGATGACTGTGTTAAAGGCAGTGCAGAGCAACCATGAACCTACAGAGATTGCAGCATTGTAATAAGTTGAGGCAGGTGAGGAAGCAGCTATATGTTGCTATATGTTGCTAGCCAGAGCATGCAGGAGAATACTGGACCCATTTGAGCAACAACCAGTGCCCTTTGGCCTTCCTCTTCCATTTGCCCTGAGGATGTTTGTCAGGACACACATTCCAACCTATGTAGTGACATTTCAAATATGAATGCATCAAGGAATTCCGAGCAAGGATTTCAAATGGTTAAGGGATAGGCATATTTCAGGGCCCAAAAAAGGTACAAGGACATCCCAAGCAGAATCCCCAAGAATCGAGGTTTAGCTTTTACAATGGTTTCTCTCTAAGACATTCTACATATGTGTTCCTCAGAATAAGAACCAAGGCCTATGGTGGCATTGTATGTGCAGTCTATTCTACATCGTCTTTTGGACAGAGAGGTAAGGTACTGCCTAAGAGTACAATGACCCAGGCCTTCCTCAGAAGCCAAGGTCACAACCACCTTTAGCTAGTGACCAATATTGTGATATGTCTGACAAAGACCCCCAACTAGGGTATAAAACAAATATGCGCACCTGTCATGATCCTTCACACAAATCTTAGAAATGGCACATAAGGCTGGAGAGTATCCATGGATCCATACATCATTTTCTGTTGTGCACAGCAGGAATTGTGCCCATTAGCAATGCGGGCTATGCCCTCTCAACTGAACGCAAACAATCAATTCCTCTCAGGACAGGGGGAGTTGGCCAACCTGTGTCAATTTGTCCACACATTTCTGCCATTTGACTTTCAGGGAAGGTTTTGCCTCCAATATTTTTTAAAGTGCTACTTGATATAAGGGGCTCAAATTTGTCGATGGGCAATTTCAGTTCCAAGGTTTTCACAAAGGACAAGGATTTGGACGTGGGGGATGACAAAACCCTTGGAGGTTTAACACTTTCTTCACCTACAGAGTAAAAGAAAGAGGACCAGAGAAACAGAGATAGTAGAAAGAAGTTTCAACCATTACATTTTAGATTCCGCCCTTCCATGGTAAAAGTTGGAGGCAGGATTGCAGCGAGCCTAGACAAATGGTTCAAGCTTTATATGGGTTCCTGGGTTCTCCAGATGGTGTAAAGGTTCCGGATAGAACTTTTGGGTTCCCCAGTGCTGCCAATAAGGCTGAATACTTTCCTTTTTCACAAGAGTTCATTGTTCTGAAAGATCAAGAAGTATTGTTTCTGAAAGCCAAGGGGGGAAATCAAGAAGACATTCATCTGAGTTCCTTCCTGAATAACCTTTCCCGGATAGGGGGCGGAAGATAGTAACCTGCAACCAGACATCAACTTGAAAATGTTCAATGAGTGTCTAATCTACAGATACTTCAAAATGGAATCAGCCTATTTACTGAGAGAAATGTGATCCATAAGCACTGGATGGCTTGGGTGTACCTGAAAGCTGCATCCCTGTGGGTTCTGATTTCAAACATCACAAAAGTTTTCTTTAGTTCCTTTGGAGGGAATATATTTGGAAAGTTAACGTCTTCTCGTTTGGAAAAGTGTGAAGAATTTTAAAGAAGGCCTGCTTTCTTCACTAAGCAGTCGTGATCAGCAGGTACCCACAAATGTTACTGATTGAGATGAACCAGCTGTTTAGGATGGTGTTTAGAAAGGGAACTTGAACTCTTCCAAGCACACTGTTTGAATAAATGATGTAATTTAAGATTTCATGATTGTGGTTATGAATGCTATATTTAAAGATGCTACATGTTAAGTAGTATGATGGGGGTTAAGTAATGTGTGGAGAAGGCCTGAGTTATAGGTAATTTAGTCTGGCTAGCGAGTAGACAACACTCTGTATGAAGGTACACAAGGTAAAGTAAGATTTGGGTGGGGCACACATTATAAATTTACCTTATGTATAAAGTTATAACTCTAAAGTTTGAAGTCTGAATTTATAATGTTTGTATTGTTTAAGTTGGTTTTACAAAGAATTAATAAATTATGTTTTTCTAAGTATGACCTTTGTTTTCATTGAATATATCTATGTCTATGTATATATCTGAAATATTCACTGAAACCAAACTGGATAGATAGATAGATAGATAGATAGATTGATAGATAGATAGATAGATAGATAGATAGATAGATAGATAGATAGATAGATAGATAGATAGATAGATAGATAGATAGATAGATAAAATATATAACAATCACTGAAGTTTTATTTAGGTGAATAGGTCTGTGGCAACGGTTTGAACTGGAAAAACTACAGAAATTCACCACTGATAGTTAACGCTGTTCCCAATCCATGCACTGCTTAAGACCTCATATTACATCACTCATGACATGTTCTCATTTATGACATCACAGATAACATCACAAATAACATCACTGATGACATCACCCAATGCGTGTGTTAACTTGTTTTATAATTTACACAGTAGTAGGTAAATAATCGTTTTTTACCTAGTTTTGCACAGCCTTCCAGCTAATTATGTGTGTGTACAAAATGCATGTGCTCCTAATGCATTATAGATGTGCAAAGGTACTAAACAAATTATATAGCTTAGTATCTCTGTGTGCAGATGACAGCTGATGACCTGTGCCCAGAATTTGTCACACGTTTTTTGGTTCTACAGGAAAATATTTCTAGCAGGGCAAATATCCTACACAGTATATACTAAGAATTGTAAGCAGCCTTGAGTTATTAGACAGAATAGTCTTCGGATAACAATTTCTACATGACATACTGACCTACGTACATGTGCTTGTTTTTTCTTCAGTGTAGACTGTTCTTTGTACTACTCTGTGGTGTATTGTTCATGCGAGTTTCACTGTCTACAAACAGTGTGGTATAGATTAAACGCTCTCTATACAGGAAACCCTGTTTACAGTACCCCCTTATCTGCCTATATCAACTTGATTTCACAGTGTAGATTCAGTGACTATGAGGGGTTTGATACAAATAAAGCTATCCATAGTAGGGCAATAATTTTGGAACAGATGTGTATCTTGATGATCTTGGCATTCTCGATACAGTTGTACACATATTGAACACCGTGTGCAATTAGAGTTTCCCATATGTCTGTGTTGTATTGATAATGTGAACTAGGCTACTTGTGCAGGTATAATATTGTGCAGTGTTGTGTTGAATGCTATATTATTAATACAAAGTCCCTTGGTACTCCTATCATTCCAAAGAATAATGAGTGAGTCATCATTCCTCTGATTGGAACATTTGACAAGCAGGTTACTCACAGACATCAGTAGGAAGCATGTTAATCAGCTTCTTTCTCTAATTAGAAATCATTCGTTTTATTGAACACAGAAAACTTAGGGCTGAATAAATCCTGCCTACATTTTTACTATTTCACTGTGGTTTTTACTATTTTACTGGAATTTGTGATTTGCAAGTGACATGCATGTCCCTGAAGCTGGTGCTGTAACTCATTTAACTGTTATACAGGGGTGCAACCTGTAGGTTACACCACTGAACTGCCCTACAGGGTCCAACCGAGGTCAATAGGAGTCTTCACACAAGCATTCCCATTGTCCTTGGTTTGTTCTGTTGCTGTCACGGCACTTGGCCCAGCAAACAGGTGGGGCATTGTTTTTCTTGAAACAGGTGGGGCAATGCTGGATGGTAGGAATTAAGTGGATTCCTGTAGATTCCAGAACTTTCCATCACAGAAATGTAAGGAAAATGGGTGATTTCAGGAAAGGTTTGAGGTTTGCAGGGCATTGTGGGTAAGAAGAAATAACGGGATTGACGCAACCCACACTGTTCCGGATTTCCCTAGGTATTTAATTTTTAAAAATGTACTGGTTAGCTAGGTTTCCCTAGGTGCCAGCGGAGGTAGGTTCCAAAATCTAGAGCTACCCACATAGGGAAAAAATGGTCAGTTTTTGGTGAAAAAATGGGCAGCAGCATGCATGTTCTGTTTTGGGCTGTTTCCTATCACAGGCACTAGGTCTATCCAGACAAGAGCGATACCATTTTTATCAGGAGAATTGGGGGAATTTTGGGTAGAAGGATGTTTGTGGCGTTCCACAGTTTCCTGAACTTTCCATCACAGAAATGTGAGGAAAATGTGTTTTTTCTCACAGTTTGAGGTTTGCAAGGCCAAGGGATTCTGGGTAAAAAATCATGGGGACAGCCATGCAAGTCAATCCATCCTGGATACCCCTACATGTCTAGTTTCAGAAATGTACAGGTTGGCTGGGTTTCCCTAGGTGCAGGCTGAGCTGGGGTCCAAATTCTAGAGCTATCCACATCAGAAAAAGAGGGTCAGTTTTCAGTGGAAAAATGCACTGCATACATGCTGTTTTTTCGGCCGTTTCCCATCACGGGCACTAGGTCTACTCACACAAGTGAGGTATTATTTTTATCAGGAAACTTGCGGAAATGCCGGGTGGAGAGAAGTTTGTGGCTCCTCACAGTTTCTAGAACTTTCCAGCACAGAAATGTGAGGTAAAGGTGTTTTTAGACATATTTTGGGGTTTGCAAGAGATTCTCTATAACAGGGCCTAGCGAGAGCCACACAAGTCACCCCATCCTGGATTTCCTTAGCTATCTAGTTTTCAAAAATCAAAGGTTTGCTACGTTTCCTTAGGTGCTGGCTGAGCTAGGGCCCAAAATCCACAGCTAGGCACATTGCAAAAAAAGGGTCAGTTTCTAGTGGAAAAATGTGCTGCATTCATTATGCAATTTGGGCCATTTTCTGTCATGGGCACTAGGCCTACCAGCACAAGTGAGTTGCCATTTTTATCCAGAGTCTTAGTTGAACACAGAATAGTGGAACAAGTGTTATTACGAATTGTCTTTCTCTGCAATTGTACCTTCCAAATATAATACAGTGCGTAAGAAAGACGTCATTTTGAGAAATGCCCTTTAATTCACATGCTAGTATCTATATCCACAAATTCAGATATGTGCAAATAAACCACTGCTTCTAAACTTCATAGCCTGTGTCCATTTTGGAGATAAATAGGTTTCCTTAATGCCAATCTTTACATTTCTACCAATTGAATAACTGTATACCCAGTACACAATGAAAAACCACTGCAAGGTGCAAATCAGTTTTTTTTTCAAATATATTTTTATTAACTGTTCGCTGTTTTACATATGTAAATCTATTTGCAGCAACATTTTGTTCTTATTATACATATCAACCAATTGGGCCATGTCCTTGTTATACATTACAGGTATTGTGCTCCACAATCTCTTGTTCCTTTTAATTACAATATAGTATTCATTAATCATTGTTTCCAGCACATTAACCATACCATTTTTGGGGTGTCAATTCTTTCAGTGTCCCCTGTTACCTTTTGTATTTTGTGACCTTATAACAGACTTAACTCAACTTCAAACTGTATGTAAACTTATTGGCTTATGTGGACGGAACTGTGTAGCTTCTAAAGGGAGGTTTTGCCGGGGCGTGTCTAATTGTGCGGGGGTGGCCAGCTGTCCGTTCCCCCCCCTCCAGTGTCTTTTTAGTTGTTGTGTTCTGTCCCGTTCTACTCTCCGTCCTTGCATGTAGTCTGGTGTGGCGCCTGACATTTCTCCCGTTCTGGTTTCAGGGACCTTCCCTAGCAGTCACATCTATTGGCCATATTAGCTATTTTACCCTATCCCCTCGGGTGCTATCGGTCTCTTCGTTAGGTCGTCCCAGTTTGTCACTAGGTTCTCCCATTCCGAAGCAATGGGGTCCTGGCGAACTCCCCTGGCCTCTTCGGCTTTAAGGACCTCCAGCTCAGCCCTGGACCACCTTGTGACATCGCTTTTCCATTCAGTCAGTGAGGGGTGGCCGGGGGACTTCCAGCCTCTCGCAATCAGTCTTTTATAGAGGGCCAGAGTAAGGTGTAAGAAACGACCCCCAACCCTCCCCCACTTGGCGCTGGCCCTGAGGCCCAGTAAGCACATGGCGGGGGTTGGCCGCAGCTCCGCCCCAAACAGCTCTGTGAGGACCGCCATCATCGCACTCCAACCCATCTGAAGCATCGTGCATCCCCACACCATGTGATCAAAGTCGGCCTCCCCGTCCCCACATCTGGGGCATGTCCTGGGCGCCCCCCCATATATGCGGTGCAGCCGGTGGGGAGTGAGGTATGTTCTGTGTAGGTAGTTGTATTGGATGTATCTTAGCCTCGTGTTGCGTGAGATCACCCTGGGATAGGCTAGTGCTCTGGTCCACTCTGTCTCGGACAGGTCCCGCCCAATCGTCCTCACCCATTTTTCTTTTAGGGAATGCAGGGGGTCCACCGCAGCCTCAATTTGGGCCTGGTAAATTTTGGCAATCAAGTGAGGTTCCTCTCCCGCTGTCCACAGGAGGTGCAACACCCCGTGGACATCGGGTTCCGCGTTTATCGTGTCCCAATGGTCTTTCAGGGTATGCACCAGCTTCCTAAAGAGCAAAAATTGTCCCAGTGGCACTCCCCTTTCAGATATGTCAGTGAAGCTCCTCAACACTCCTTCCTTGAATAGCCCCCCCACTGTCACCATCCCTGCTCTCGTCCATGGTCCCAGTCCTAGCCCCCCCCGTTCCTCCGCTCCCGGGTCCAGGGCGATGACCGCCAATGGCATAGCGGGAGAGTATGGTGGGCCCACTCCAGTCCATGTCGTGCACCGTTTCCAACATTTCATTGCCACACTACACATTATGTTGTCCCCTATGGGGGCAATCTTCCTGCCTGCCATGCGTGCTACGATCCGGGCTGTGTCTATTTCACTGTGTGCGGTACACAAGTCCAGCTGTCCCCTGCCGGCCAGCCAGCCAGCCACCCATTGTAACTGGGATGCCAAGTAATATGCCTCGAAGTCAGGGGCACCCAGTCCCCCCACATGGGTCGGTCTACATATGGTTGACAGCGCCGTTCGCCTACGACCATCATCCCATATCAGCTCTCTGAGCAGAGCATTCAGCTCGCGGAACCATGCAGAGGGGACCTGTAGTGGTAGGTTAGCAAAGTAGTAGAGGAGGCGGGGAAGCATAATCATTTTTGAGAGCACCACTCTGGCCATTATTGTTAGCTTCAGTGAACGCCAGAACCCCACCGAGGAGTGCAGGGATCTGAGTGTCCTGCCAAGATTACCATCCCTGAGGTCGCTCAGTTCGTGAAATATTTGTATGCCCAGGTATTTAAAAGTCCGTGGGCCCAGTTTACGTCCGCTGGGCATGCATCAGGGCGTACGCTGCCTGGCAGCACGGGGAACACAAATGTTTTCCTTCGATTAAGGCGAAGTCCAGATATTCCCCCAAAGTTCTCCAGGATCCCCAACGCCCACGTGAGTCCGTTTGTCCCGTCCCTCAGGTAAAGAAGTATGTCATTGGCATACAGAGAGACAATATGCTCAGTCGTTCCGCAAACGATTCCTTTACCCACACCTTCCCGTCGCAGCTGCGACGCTAGGGGCTTAATTGCCAGGGCAAATAGTAGTGGGGATAAGGGGCAACCCTGCCTTGTTCCCCGGTGCACTGGGTATGCACTGGATATCGTTTTTCCGGTCTTTACTCTTGCTAGAGGGGATGAGTACAACAGGTCCACCCATTTCACCCACCCCTCCCCCAGTCCCATTTTTAGCATCACAGTCCTTAGCTAGTCCCACCTGATAGAGTCGAAGTCCTTCTCGAAATCTACCGCGAGCAAGACCCCCGTTGGCGGTTTCAGGTCTTTGGGCATGTGCAAAACTGTGAAAACCCGCCTCAGATTCAGGGAGGTGCTGCAGCCAGGAACAAAGCCGTTCTGGTCTGGGTGCGCGAGCTTGGTCATAAGGGGGAGCAGCCGGTCGGCCATGATCTTGCTAAGAATCTTAAAGTCGCTGTTTAGCATTGATAAAGGCCTAAAGTCCGTCACCGATGCCTCCCTGACATTTGTCTTGGGGAGTGGCACCACCAATGCTTCCCGCAGAGTGCGCGGTAGCTCTCCACAGTGCAGTGCCTCCACATACATCTTTGTCAGCTGGGGAGCCAGCAGGGACTTATATTTTTTGTAAAAATCCATGGGGAGACCGTCCGTTCCAGGGGTCTTCCCAGGTGCTAACTGCGCAATGGCCTCGCTTACTTCCTCCACTGTCACTGGTCCCCCCAGACTATCTCTCTCCTCTGTGTTCAGTGTTGGCAGTGGAATTTGCTGCAGGTACTTATGGAAGGTCTCCGTCCGCAGGTCGCTAGGTTTCCCATATAAATGCGTATTATATTCCCTAAATGCATCATTTATGGGGCCCAGTCTGAACCTGCGGAGTCCCTCCCCATCGAGTACACACGTGATAGGCTCACTATGCCCTCCTGGGCGCACCAGCCACGCCAGCAGTCTCCCCGATCTGCCCTCCTCCGATTGTAGGGATGCTAAGTATTTTTGCGTGTTGTGGCACCGGAGTTGTTCTTCAATCCGGGAATGTTCTCTACGGACATGGTTGTATTTTTCATTCTCCTGAGCTGCAGGCCTTTGTCCCAACTCTCCCTCATGCATATCCTTCTCTAGGGCATTCAGTTCCTTTTCAAGTGTGCGCTTCACCCCCTCCGACTGTCCCAAGCAGTAGCCCCTCGTCACCACCTTAAGTGCTTCCCATTCCGTGGCCCTAGAGGGGGTGGACCCACTGTTCGTCTCAATATATTCAGCTAGTTGACAGTGCAGGGCCTCCCTATATGCCTGATCTTCAAGTGCCGAGGGGGTCAGTCTCCATGACGGTATGGGGTGTCTATCCTCCGATACCCTCATCGTTAATAGCAAGGGGTTATGGTCCGACAGGGTGCGGGCAAGATATTCAGAGCGTGTCATGTTATTTATCAGGCCTGCTGTGCAGACCACTCTGTCAATTCTGGTATGCACCCGGTGGAGACCCGAGTAATATGAGTAGTCTCTATCAGTTGGGTGATGTTCTCGCCAAACATCTGCCAACCCCCACGTGCCCAGCCACTCGCCTAGCCTTTTGGCTGTTTTGATTGTCGCTGCCCCCTGTAAAGGCGGGATAGACCTGTCCATGTTTATGTCTAGTACTGCGTTGAAGTCCCCCCCAATTAATAGCTCTCCGGTGCACTGACGTGTGAGGTGGCTCGACAGACCAGTCATGAAGGGTACCTGATCTTGGTTAGGGGCATAAATGCAACTTAAGACTATCGGTATACCATGTAGCCTCCCCTCTAATATCACGAATCTTCCCTCCTGGTCTATGTTGGAAGAGACTACTGTAAAAGGGACCCCCGCTCTGATCCACACCAGTGCGCCTCTTGCATAAGCTGAATATTCCGTTACGAATATCTGCCCCCTCCATCTGCGTCTCAGCCTCTCTCCCTTCCCGGGTGCCAAATGAGTCTCCTGCAGTAATGCCACCTGCACACCCCTTCTCTTTAATTAGGAGAGTATTTTGTGTCTTTTAGCTGGTGTGCCCATCCCCCTAACATTCCATGTTAAGAGATTGTAGTCTGCCATCTCATAATATCAGTCTGGTGACATTGCCCCTGGCTCTCCCAAGCCTCGGATTTGTTCTTTCGCATGTTCAGGTTCTTGCTATAGTCGGTTGCTACCACCCACTTTGCCATATTAACTTGTAACTGTGTATCCCAAGTCCCAATCCCCAGGGCGCCTCCCAAACTGTAGGTTGCCCAGCAAACTGTGCAACAGTGCAACTTGTTCAACCACTTATCAGCAGTACTCGCCAGTCTGTTTAGATAGGCGAGGTTCTGGTCCGGGGGGTGGCCAAGTCCGGAGGGGCCGTTTGTTCCCATGTCATGCCTTATCTCCAGGGCCCCCGGCGGGTCCAGGTTAGCCAAGTTCATCAGCTGTTTGTGGGGTCACCTTCGGGGCGCGGCCTAAGCGCTCCAGTTCTCCAGCAGAAGACACCAGTGTGTCGTCCTACTCCTCCCCTGAACTCTCCTGGGGAGGCGGCTCTCCACCCATGCGAGCCGCTGCTTCCAGGGCTGCCTTCCTGCCCTTCTCCTTCTGTGTTTGCGTAGGTGCCAGTCGTCGACCGTCTCTGGACCTCCGTCCACTCGAAGCCCGGCGAGCTCTGCTCCCAGGCAGGTCCTCTCCTGCTTACCACCCCGCCTGGGAGCTGTGTGTCTCCAGCCATTCCCACGCCTCCTCAGGGGATTGGAGGAACGTTGTCTTCCCCTCCAGCATCACTCTTAATCTGGCTGGTCAGAGTAGCGAGTACTGGATCCCTTCTTCTCTTAGGGCTCTCTTGACTGTCAGAAACGATGCTCGCTTGTTTTGTACCTCCAGAGTAAAGTCCGGGAATAGTGTCACCTCCCCGTTTGCAACTTTAAATGGGCCCGATTCCCTGGCCCTCTGCAGGAGGGTGTCTCTGTCTCTATAATGCAATAGTTTAGCGATCACAGCCCGGGGGGGCCTACCAGGAGCAAGGGGTCTCGACGGCACTCGGTGCGCCCGCTCCAGCGTGTAGAAAGGAGTCAGGCGCCCAGGCGCCACTGTCGTACTGAACCACTTCTCCAGGAATTCAACCATGTTCGTCCCTTCGCCCCCCTCTGGGAGGCCCACCACGCGTACATTATTTCTTCTGTTCCTCCCCTCCGCATCTTCAGCTCTCTTTTCGAGGCGCGTCACTCGGTCGACAAGAGAAGTCACTTCAGCCGCCAGGTCTTTCTGTTTCGGTGCGATGTCCGCCAATACAGTTTCTGTCTCTTTGACTCTGTCTACCAGTTTGTGGTGGTCCGCTCTCAGCAGGCTCACCTCAACCTGGCTGATTTCCCGCTGCAACGTTGTCTTTGTGTCTTCTATCGCCCCGAGTATTTTATCTAGGGTATCCAGCACTTTGATCTGTGTGTGATCTTGCGGGCCTGCCTCTTTGCGCTCAGTCAGAGCCGCGGTGTCCTTGGTTTTGTGCTTGTTTCGGCTCTTGGGGGCATCGGACGGGTAGGGGGTCGCACCCCAGGGGCCCCGACAGCAGCCCCAGCTGTATCGTAAGCTCCCCTCCGAGTCTTCGCACCCTATTCTCCGTAGGCCGCACTTCAGTCCCCAGGTATTCCCCAGCAGGTTCCCTGCACCCCGTCGGATCCAACTATTTTCAGGCTGCGGTGCTGGGGGCTCCGCGTTGACGACTTATGGTTAACTGCTAGTCTCTACAGCTATGGGCCCTTCAGTGCGTCGTAGGCCCAGCCCGGTCGCCCTTCCTCTTGGTGCCGATTCTGCCTCCTTCTTGTTTTACTTGTGACGTCAAAATTACATCCAGGCACCCTCAACTACCCCACAGGGTCTATTCTCCTCAGACATACCGTCCACCATACTGCTCATTCAGGGGTCGTTGGCGCTCCAGGGTACCCGGGGGGGTCCATGCTTTCCATCTGCCGGGTAATCTGCCCACCGCTCCCCCGCGGGGCGCGGTCCCTCACTCACCAGCACCGTGGGATGTTCCTTTTCCTCGCTGGTTTGATCTTGTCGGGGGGGGTCGGCCTGCCTCTGTCTCTAGGCCAGCTCTCAGAAGTCTCAGTTCAGCGCGGTCCTGGGTTGCCCCATACCGGATCCCACCTCAATCGGCCAGCCTGGCCCACCAAGATCTCCTCAGGGCCCACAGGGGCCCGCCGGGGTCCATAAACTGCCACTCCCATCTCCTCGTTGATAACTGCCAGGGCCCAGCGCTCCTCCACCGGTCAGACGGCCTCGTAGTTTGCTCATGGGCCGTGCCGCCACCCCGGCGTCATATTACTCCGTCTCAGTCCTGATCGAGGGCCGGCCCCAACACTGCCAGGGGCCGCGCCCGCGCTCAGGAGCAGTGCCGCTCCGCCGCCTGACGGGGCGTATCTTCACTTCACTTGACTTGGGCCCCTGGGGCCCCACCAGCACCTCCGCTGCGGCGGGGAGACTCGTCTGGAGTCCCCCACCGTTTTCGGGCCGTCAGCCCCCGAGCCTCGACCGCTCGCGGCTCAACTCGAGGCCGCGGCTTCAGCCGCACGACCAGGCCGCTAGCCCTCGCCCTCGCGGCCAGGCCAGGTCCGCACGTCAGTGCCCTCTGGGGTCGCCGCAGGGGCCGATCATGCCCGGTGCCCGCCGCAGGAATAACTCCTCTGATCGGACCCCGATCGGCCCGGAGACGGCGTGCTTTTTCACAATTTCTCGCCGGCCCCTCCGGAGCGAGAAAATCAGGCGTGCGCCATCTCCGGATCCTTGGCCACGCCCCAAGGTGCAAATCAGTTATTGGCTCGGGGTACCTAGGATTCCTGGTTTACCTACAAACCCTATATATCCCCGCAACCAGAAGGGTTCAGCAGGAGCGTAAACAAATTTGGCATAGTTTGAAGAAGTTACAGATGAAAACGTAGACACAAATGGCTGTTCTTTTCAACTCAATTTCAATTATTTCAACTGTCACTTTCTATAGGAAAGCCTTGAAGAATCTACACAGATGATCCCCTAATGAATTCAGAATGCTGTCTATTTTTTAGGACTGTATAGGGTTCTGGGATCCACCACTGGTTTTACACCAATTTCTACAACTAACTGGAAGGAGGTTGAAAGCACAAAAAATAGGGAAAATGGGCTATGACCCAGTAAAGTACCAAAATTGTGTTGAACTATTTGGTTTTCTGCTTCATGTCTGTCTGTGACTGAAAGCTGGGAAGGGAAGATGGTGATTTTAGCACTGAAAACTCTTCCATGATGCTATTTATAGGAAAAAACAGATGCTTCTTCTGCACCTCTTTTTTCCCATTTTTCCCAAAAAACACCACATTTAGCTATATTTTGACTAATTTCTCAGTCTCCTTCAGGGGAATCCACAAAGCATGGGTTCCTTTAGAATACCCAGGAAGTTGGAGAAAATGATGCAAATGTGGGGTGGATAACTCATGTTGACAAAAATGTATGGGGGTCTAAGCACAAACTATCCCAGATAGCTAAAAAAGAGCTCAGCACTGGGGGACAAAAGGTCTAGCAGTGAAAGGGTTAACAGCAGCACAGCGTTACCTTCTTTAGACTTCCAGCAAGGTAGTCTCAGTACTGAAATTGGGCCTGAAGTCTGTGTATAACAGATCGTTAGTCTCAATGTCACTTTTTAATTGAAACTAGGAGGACTCACCTCACTTAAAGGCCGGACAACATCCACGTTCCAGCCTAATATTCTGGTGGGTCTACCTTGGAGATCTGGACATTGATATACTCTTTCCTCGGCCCTCCTACCCTGAGCACACAGTGGTGCATTGAACATGAAGCACAGGCATAGCCAAGAACATTGCTCCTGGAGAGAGGAGGAAGATGGATTTGCAGAAGTGTGAAAGTTAAGAGCAGAAACTGCTCTTCCAGCTTCGAAGGCAGAGACATCATTGTCTGTTCACAATCACCGGGGAGAGATTTTCAGGGCGAAAAGTAGTTTAGCAATGAAGATAAAACAGCGATAATGAATCCGCTGGAGGAGTTTTCAGCTGTTCGAAAACAGACATCTAAGTTGCTAACTGCATACGTGTATTTTAAGTGATGTTGAATTTAAACTAAATAACTTTAAAATAGATAGATATGTATATATAGATGTATGGAATATTTTTATGTTGTCTGCTGCCTCGCAGCAATGAACCATTCTGCTTGATAACACTTTGGATTAATGGCACCGATGAGGTTAAAATTAGAGTTTAATGCTGTTTCATTATGTTGCAACTAAAAAAAAAAACAGATTCAATTCTTATCTTGTATTCATTAAAGGTACGTGGATCCCCTGGTTCTAAAAGTGTTACATTAAACCAACCTTGATAGTTTTTTCTCTTAACGTCCTAAAATGTATCCCAATGATACTGTTTAGCAACTGAGAAATCACTGATGGAGGTACAAAACATTGACATTTACAAGTTTCCTAATATACTCTGAAATGACTACGTGAAATAAAATCTCCTTGCCACTAAATCACTGAAAAAATAAATATAGTTAACTGTTGTTCAGCAAGATAAGACTTCCGCATTCTCAGGAATATGCATATGAAATTTACTATAGGTATGCCATTTGGGCAAAGTAGTTGAATAAGCGATTTATGTTGCGTTTTTTAAGGGATGAAAGTGCCGCAATTTGCCAACACTGCTATAATTAGACATATTTTAAGTACTTAAATCTAGTTTGACACACAGACTAAATAAATCAGAGTCATCTTAAAAACACAGCTTAAACATTAATTAAATATGAAACCTGACATTTTGGCTACACATGGTAAATACGATAATTAGCAGTGCATTTCCATATCTTCGTATGCAAGATAACAGGGGATTCCTCCTAATAATGGCCCCTATGGGTAAAAATGCTTCTAAGTTGCTGAAGTAACTTAACAAACCATCATTTACTTGTCCAGTCATACCAGTTTGCTGGAAGATGAAAACCTCATTGCTGATTTCAACTCCTCCCCCTAAAACAATAATTAAAAGTAGCTGTTGCAAAAGTAGATACTAGTTTTTATTTACTTGAAAAAGGATTCCCCTCAACGAGTAGTAGTATGGCAGTAGAAAGCTTTCAATTTATAGAGTTAATATTTAGTATATTGCTGTGCTAATTTCTACGCTGCAAAATTTTAAAGTACGTTCTGCCATAACTTGAGAAATATACACAATGAGTAAGAAAGCAAGCGTGCTCAATAATTCAACATCAGGCCGTGGTTACTGCAGGCAGAACAAGGGCCTCGATCTATTAAATGTCTTCCCGCCCAAGATCACCAATCCACATCCAGTTCTGCGCTCCTTCACACGCTGGCTGCTTCTGAGCATGCTCTGGATGCCCTGGTGTTACTTTTAAACTGCACACAGTACAATATAGAAGCAGTATTCGCATGGACAGACAGCTATTCTGAGGAAGCATTTCGAGAACCCAATGCTACAAATGAGCCAGGGTTTGCCTGTGGGAACCACGTGTACTAATGTTTGGGGGATCAGCACTTATTTTAGGGGACTGCTTCTTATTTTTCCCTGTCAGGCATTTTCGAGCGCAAGAGAGGGGAAAACACGCAAAGGGGAAAGAAGGAGGAAGAGAAAGCCATAAAAGCTGTCACAAAGGTAACAAGCATTTGCAATGCAGTGAGTCTGGCATTTGCTAGAGTTAGAGTTAATAACGTTGCAAATTCCTACCTGGACTTTTCTTGCCACTTAACTTGTAAATCAAAAGTAAAACAGTTGACATAAGTGAGCCGATTCAAAGTGCCATGGCCGCCATGAGCACGAAGGAGAGACACAAATAGAATAGAAGTTCGCTCACAGTCAAACATATCGTAAATCGTGCAATTATCATTGTAACAGGGTCAGTCTGCAAGGCGGTAACAAAACCGCCCTGCGGAGGGACAAATGTAAAGCATTTACCAATGATAACAAAGGATTTTTGAAAGGCCGGCCAATGAACGAGTGAAAGTGATGGGCGTGCAGTGGGCTTGGTTCAAAGCCTACAATCCTTACAACAGGTCAAAGCGCTTGCGTGCTCAACCTAAAAACTAGTCAACCTAAAAAGGAGAGGTAAAATGAGAATGGCACTCGAACAGTTAAAAGGGGGCATTCAAATAATCTTTATGTAGGAATATGTATCTATGCAAGGGTTTTTATGTTTTTAATTTATTATTTTCTTTTTATAAAGGTTTGACAGAAAATAGATCTAGCAGCCCTCCTATGAATCTAGCAAGGACTCTTTACAGTGCAATATTCACTCCTTCCTCGTTTGTCAAAGGAACTAACCAACAAAAAAATCCTTGGCTATTAATCAGTGAGATTCCATTTAACATATTACCTGTCTGCAGGTTTTAACACAATGTAGTAACAATGCACCCTTAAAATCCTACTGGCTTTACTAAATGCATTTCAAAATTAGCAAGCCAGGCCTACTACCCTTGTAACATTTCATAATAAACAGATCAGATATATGGCATTTGATGTGAACCAGTCCAGCCTGTAGCCTTCATTAATGACTTATAACCATGAAAACTAGGGCATCCTGTATTGCACATAAACTGGCAATCAGACACAGGGAAAACACTGCAGTTGTCAAAACAATGTACAAATATAAAACAACCCTAACAAGGATTATCACACAGCAAATCTTCAACTAAAAGTGTTTGTCAGAGTGGGGTAACCAACACCAAACCATGCGGTAATCTGTGAGAGTCCATGCAACAAAACATCTGTCTACAGTCATCCACATGGTTTAATTACAATTCATCCTTAAAGGGTAAGGGGCGTTAGCGCTTGTCCCAATAAACTGGTCAGGCTTACTTACTTTGTCTCAACTTTTGATAATGGACATATTGCACCCAGGGATTCTGACATTAATATTCCCAAAGAACCAATCATACCTATATTCTATCACTGGCTCATCGACATAACAAACTCAAGCCTAATAAATTCTGCATAAGCTTTCTTACAAGGCAACCCTCAGGAATGCACGCAGAAACTATATATATATATGTATATATATATATATATATATATATATATATATATATATATATATATATATATATATATATGTATGAATGAATTACAGAACTAAATATTCAATACCCCCAAGAGGTTTATCAAAGATTACTGCAAAACTTCCAGCCACAGGCTGGAAACCACTATAAAAAAACTTGTCTACCACAGATATCTGTTTTCCAAAGCCAACAGGTTGGACATTCATGATGTGTACTACTGTATTTTCAAATGCTTATTTGTGTTCCTGGAAATGAGTGCAGATAAAAACATCTGAAAGGCGGATACTACAAAAAAAAGGTAAACTTTTTGTGCCTATCATTTTTCAGACGTTTTTGTCAATGCTCAGTTCTTGGGGCTACTGGGAACTTGCAGACAGTAAAATAGTCCCTCATGCAATCTAACGAAGGCATAGGCACACACCTGAACAGCCAATAAAAAAACAAAACCTAACAACAAAATACTCCTATGAGATGATCCAAGATGTGATGGAGCATGTTGGGAGCCAGTGTCTGAAGATTCTATGGTAAAAAAGCAAGTGGCTGAAGGAGGCTAAGCCAAAGGCTCCTAATGTAGATATGGAATACAATCCTTGCCATGGGGGGCACAGCCTCATACATATGAAACGTATAAACACACCTGAAGCAGAAGGACCCAAAACAGGACACAGGAGAAATATAGCAACAGCCATACACAAATGCGAAGGAGGCTTCCAAAAGCACGCGCAATTTAAAAACTTCGAAAACATTTTATGAAATGACTAGTATATAAGTTAGCCATCTGTTGGAGTTGAAGTGTCTGCGGCGGTGGTAACCAAAATGGTACAACTCTCAAAGAAAAACATAAACCGCTGCGCTAATGTAATCACTGACTGGAGGCAGCTTCGTTTTTGGACTTTTAATTTTGCTACTGCAATTTAAAGCCTATAAGTAACCAGAGAAGAAAGATGACGTAATGGAATGAGCAGATCGCAATCATCTCAACGTGCTCAAAGAAAAAGACCTACTTGAGGTGTGCAAAAAAAATCTATTCATATAGGAAGGACCGTAAACTTCGTCTCAACACATTAAGTTTATATGTTTAAACAAGCCTGCAACCACATCCGGGCACTGCGCAAGAAGGAGAATAGACAAGGGGCATTACCGTAATGGACGCAGAAAGTGTCTGAGCTCAAAAGTAGCGTCAAGAGTAGGGATCAGAAAGGGATATTTAAATATTGAGTTGCAATGCCATGAGGATTGGCTTGGAGGTGTAAGTAATCTTTGTTGTAATAGTCTTATGTTGTTGGTCCCGACTTGCACATATTATCTATGAAAATATACAAGATTTCTGAGACAAATGTAAAAAGAATACTTTTTAACATTAATTTAGGCTTGGTTCTCACCCAGTTATACTAGCAAGGAAAACTAGAGCCCTACGATGTAAGAGACTGACATCTAAAAGGCAAGACTGGACGAAGAGTCAGGCACTGTCTGAGGCTACTCAAAAGCTGCACTTCATCAGTCAAAGCTTTGAAAAGTTGTCAGGTCTACGACGTCGTGCAGTTCACAGCTTAAACGAAAGTGCTGATTAATGTGAAACATAGTTGGACAAGAAGCTCGTGCCTCTCCACCTCTGCAGCTGTTCACCAGATATTAATGGATGACCTTTGCCTGCAAGGTCAATGCCCGAAGTACTTCAGTAGCCCAAGTGTGCCCCAAAATCTAATGGCAACCTAGACAAACTAATTTTGGACTAAAGACAAACGCAAACTTTAAAAATATAAGCAATCACAAAATAGTATGGCAGTGTCCCAAAACATAATTGACACTCCAGTAAATCAGTCAATCAAGGAGGTTCAACCAGATGAGTCTATGTCTGAAAGAGCGGTCCTATGTCCTACGGCCCCAATGTGCTACAATTTTACATTGTAAGTTGTGTAGATAAAAGTTCTAGAGAAAAGCTAAAGCTGTCTACAGCCAGACTAGATAAGTCTCAACTGTCCAAAAGCAGTACAGTGCGATTCATACTAATTCATCAAGCATAACCCTACTTCGAGACAACCCCGCCAAAAAAAACCACACCTTAAACCTTAAAACAATACACATTGCACACTCACCTACACAACTCAGACACATCCATAGATGCATCAGCACACCATTATAAGCATCAGACACACCTTCAAACACACTTTTAACTTTATTTACACCACAAAGACAGCCACAAACTCCCACTCATATGACACAAATACACCCAACATACAGTCAAACACACACTTACACACACCCTCACCCTATGCACAGCTATAAATACACCTGCCTACAGAATGCATGTACTCTCACCCCTGCACCCTTCAACCATACATACTTTAAAACCTGACTTACAAAATACTTTCTCAGCTACACAAATACTTTGAAACACACCCACACAATACCTTCAAAAACAAAATGAAGACACATACTCCTCCAAGAGTAAACAACACAACCAGTAATAATAAGACACCCACTCACCAGGGCTCACATGTTGTCTGTAGCAGCTGAGATGTTTTGAAGCTTTTACTCTCCACCAGGCTGTGCAGTCTATGCCCCCTCAATGCACTGAATACATTCTTTAATTCCTCACTGAGGAAAGCCAGGGGAATGGAGGAGGAGTTTGTAAAAACCTCAGCCACCTTATGCTTTTTTAAACCTTAAGAGCTACAACAGTCTGCTGCTGCGTTCTGCTTCCACCATCACCATCTGCTCGGCCTCCAGAACAACATGCAAGGGGGAGCCCGGCCTCGAAGATAGATAGTCACTGGAGTCTTGCACCCCAAATGCGAAAAAATCACAGAGTAAGCATTTGCAATGCAATGGGTCTTGCGTTTACTCGAGTAACAGATATTAGCATTGTAAATTCCTAACTGGACTTTTCGTGCCACACAAACTGAAAATAAAAAGTAAAATAGTTGACATAAGCGAGCCAATTCAAAGCACCACCACCACCATGAGCATGAGCACCATGGAGAGACACAAAAGGAAAAAGAAGTTTGCTCGCAGTCAAAGTTATCGTCAAAATTGCAATTATCCATGTAACAGGGTCGATTTCCAAGGCAGCAACAAAACCACCCCAAGGAGGGACAAACGTAAAGCATTTACCAACAAAAACAAAGGATTTTTGAAAGGCAAGACCATAAACAAGTGATAGTGATGGGCGTGTGGTGGGTGTGGTTAAAAGCCCAGATACATACCAACACATCGAAAAAGTAGCGCTTGTGCGCTGCTATGCTCGACCTATAAAGAGTGAGATAACAGGGATGGGGTGTCTGGAAGTGTATTAAAGAGACCTGAAGTGGATTGAAGCCTACATATTTTTGGTGTTTGACAACTTTTTAGTGATGGCTGTGGGTTGCTGAGCGAAGCTTTGAGCACCAACAGTCATTCTTCTCTAAATTAAGCACTGCAAGAATGTATTGTTCAAAAGAGGGTTGAGCTTGGATAGAATTCTGAACAAATGAATAACACCAAGAATAACAGATTAATATCAATGGACAGAGACTTGTGAGAAAGATTGCGTAAATGTAGTAGCCTTTAGCTCATTATAAACATTATACACGAAGAAGGGCTGCATGGGGAAGATGTGTTGCACCCTAAATAATCTGGATTCAATTTTTTACTATAACATTTGGAGTAGTTCACTATCTCATGATGAAATTCAGTATGGCCTCAGCAACAAGAATGTACTATTGTGTGATGAGAATGTTAAATATGAGGATGGTGAAAGGTTCTTAACGTGTGGTTTGGGTACCTCTGAGATTCCATGAAACCTTCTCAGGGAGTCTATGACTGCTTAGGAAATTAAATAATGTTAACGTATGAATAAAGGGGTTTGAAATTGGAGGCCAAAAAATAAGTTAATATCCTCAGATTGATTCATGGGATTAGTGCAAGTGCATGAAACAGAATATATTATGAATGATGAGTGGCTTTAATTGAATTTGAAAAAAAACTCCATCCTTCCCATTAACATTCACATTTTGATTTGTTTAATATTCGTATTTGGGTTAAATAAAATATTTCATCATTTGCGTATTTGTTTGATGAACTTTTCATGTGCTGTCTTTGAAGTTCAAATCATTGAAAATGCTTAGTCTGGGTTCCCCGGCTTCTAGTATTGACCCAGTGGGGGTCCCTGGATTCAAATGATTACGTGGGGGTCACTGGACTCCAGTAATGTCTAACTGGAGGCCCCCTTTAAAGGTTATGAACCACCGTTCTGGATAATATTCTACTGTATCTGACCTCAGAAGAGATCATAATGAAACACTGCAAAAATGGTAATGATATTGAAGTTCGGGGCACTACACTAATAGAGGCTACATTTAAAATATGCCCAGTCTACAATCAATAGATTACCATCTGGACTGTGTAGTAACAGTTGGAGCTCGAACAATAGTTAAATTTAGTCTGTAGAAAGAGCACTAGTTTCAGATAATAGAAAGAACATTTATAGGATATGTTCAGTCACGTTTTGAGAGGGATTGTTAATAAGAAAGTAACATTAGGGAAACTGGTGAAAAAAGGGGTAATATTGGAATAAACACATGTTTGTCAGATAGAAGTTGATGAAATGAAGGACATAGCTTTTAATCCAGTTTGAAAAAGTATTGATTAGGAGCACAGACAACAGTAACAATGAACAGCAGTGATTATGGTTTATGCTTCTCTGAACCAAAGTATTGAAAGTAAGCAGCTAACATAAGGTAATGTTGATAAACTGTTTGGGTGAGTAGATTACAGATTTGTACAGATTACAAGCCTCTAAAGGCAAGTTTTCTGATGCATTTTACATGCAGCCTCTATGTGCATTATTAGATGGGTGCCCCAGATGCATGGATTGCAATTGTGAGATCAGCAAGAGGCAAGGAGACCCAAGAAGATGCACTGGGTTGCTCTTACTGAGGTGTCCAATATCTGAAGCGACTCACCATCAAAGCTGCTAGGTGGGGGCTCAGAACAACTCTGTGAACATGGTAGAAGGAGTGAGGCATAGAGGGATGTGGAAACATGGCTGAAAAGTGATGGGAGACTGAGGCACAACAGACATGAAGACAGAGGTATGGGAGCTTTGGGGAATGGGGAGCGATACAATACAGAAGAGGGTTGGGCAAAGGAGTCACAGAAATTGGAATAAGGCAAAAGGAAGATGGCAAACTGAAGCACACAATTGATGAGACAGGGCTAAGAAAAAGTGAAGTGAGAGAGATGGCCAAGGCAAAAAACTATGAAAGGAAGAAGTAAGATGAGTCAGCACCAAAGGCACATAATGGAGGAGAGAGGCGATGAAAGGACAACATGAATTATGATTGAAAAGCAACAAAATGGATGAGAGAGTAAAGAGAGCTAAATGCTGGCTAATAGCAGGTGCTGGATGCTAAACAGATGACTGATGAGGCAAGAGGGATGGGATACTGGAGAGCTAAACTCCAGTAGAAGATTCATTTGAGGGAGTAGATACTGAAAATATATTCCTATAGTACTCTGTCTATGATCATGAAGTTATCTTCTGAAAAGAACGTGGTAGTAGCAATTGCCTACTGAGGTCCCAAACCTATAGTGGGGCACACTTATTTTCTGTGCAGGCAAGACCAGGTCCCCTTTCTGTAACTATGGGTGTCTGGTATCCTTATACTCAAATGACCTACAGAGAAGAAGGGATGCACTCATCAGTCACATTTTTATTTTATTTTGGGAAGGAGGCCAAACAGAACAGTCTGCATTTTGGAAATTCCTGTTGAATAACACAGGAACAACACATTTAATTAGGTGTCCCAGCCAGTTGATCAGGGTGAGGGTTTTAGTACCATAATATTGTAGCCTAAATATTGTAAGTACAATTATAGTGTCTTAAATATTGCTTACAAATGTATCGTAACATTGATGTTATGAAGAGAAAAGGTAAACCCAATGTAACAACATTTCTATAAATGACATTTAGGCCACAATATTTATTACATATTACATTTCTATCATTGGCTTTCTGACATAAAAACAGGTAAGGAAAGTCTGGCACCCAGTGATATAATCCTTTAGTAGTTCCATTTGTTGAAAAAGTATATGTGTGGTATGCTTCTTTATGGTCCAAGGACGACACCTACAACCAAAGTAAATGGATCGCCAACAGCAAATCACATTCAGATGTTTTTGAAATTTCCAGAATACGCAGCATTTAGTTTATCACTTGCAGGTATCCCATACTCATTGAAAAGCTACTTTGCACACTCAGATGATGTAAAAGAACACAGATGTGGGCCAGCCCTTGTCTGGGGTTTATTCGTGTGCCAAGGAGACAGGAATTAATGAAATGGAAAACATGAAAACAAACTTATCAGTGCACGAAAGACAAAGGAATCTAGGTGCTTTGTCCAAGAATTCCAAAACCTCTCCCTGAGAAACCTGACCCAGAATAGGGAAAAGATAAAGCAAGACAAAAAACCCAGCTCGACCAAGAGAGAAGACAACACGATGTTCCTGTAATTTGAGCGACCAAGGAGGTCTCAACTAAGAACAAAAGACTCAATTTTTTAAAGTGTTTTCGAAAAGAGGCAGAGGAGTCGATCTCCATGTTTTGTAGTAAAAAGTGATGAAAATCTGACAACTGTCGAAGTTAGCACATTATCAGCGTGCCAATCAGGGCTAGAGAGGTCTGGCTTACACCTGTTGACCCCCTTGGTTGTACAGAATAATACATTGTGTAGCCTTCATACTCTCCATGCTGTCCTTAGTTTGATGTACATTTTGAATGAACAAAGCACAATAAACAGCTATTTGGTCACAATTTAGTGATATACGCTAATACATAATTGGTTCATTGGGGTCCATTCACCCACGCTGTGTTTTACTTGCCCCTTTCACTGAACATTTTCTTGATTTAACGCAAAACATTTTTCAAGCTAACTGACCAAAACAAGCATTTGAAAAAAAACACATACCAGTTGATATGTGGCATATAATCCTGAAGTGCTAGTTCGGGGTACTGGTAACAGTTAGAAGCCACGCAGTCTTCAACCTCATGGTGTATGAGGTCACCATAACTCACTCATCAGTGGTAACACAGGACCATACTACATAGTTAGCCTGGGATAACATGTTTTTGTCACAGTTAACAGAATCTCGTAGCGTTTGTGTGCTTTGTGTTCTAGTAGCAAATAGATAATCACAAAACATAAAATTAAGATGACTCTAAGACATACATAAAATCATGGCATTGTCAGGATTAAAAAATGTATAATAGTCGATACTAGGAAATGGAAAAGATACACTATTGAGTGCGCAATAATTACGAAATTGGTAGTTATACAGTTCTTAAAAGTAGGAAAGAGTTTTTTCCCGAAGAGAATATGAAATATGCCAACTCACTCACATATTTTGTAGATAGTTTAGCAATTTTGACTTTTCAGATCAGGCAGCTGTGAAAAACAGGGAAAATAGGAAATGAAATGACAACCGTAATTAAAATTTTAAAACAAAACATATAATCTTGGCACGAAGAATGATGAATGATCAGAAATAACTCACTTTTGTAAACGAGAAGAGTGAGATTGATACCGTCAGTACGCTTCCATCCACTCTCAATAACAGATTGTCCAAATGGTGCCACTTCAGACAACAAGCATTGCAAACCCAATCTGTCTGACTTGCATTATCAGTTATAAGCTAGACATTTTGACTTTGCTGTGACGTTTTGTGTTCGCTATCTGCATAACATGTAGTTCATGGTGTGGACCAAAGGCAGCCAAAAGATGCGATGGGTTACTGTCTCTCTTCATTCTCCATTCAACCACAATGTATTTCTAAAGGTCAAAATGTAAAGAAAAGTTCTAGTATTTCTTTCATGGAGTTATGCTATATAACACGTTCCTTTTAACGGCAAAGGAGTCATAATAAACATAAAAACTGTTAAGTAATCACAGAAAATAACTAATTTTATTTTCGAGATTGGTTTGAGGTGAAGTTAATGTAACTAAACGTTAAAACACACCAGCCTTAGCTAAGCCAAAACACCTGCAATAATTGTATTAATTTCAGGTATTAAAGTGCAGACAACACTTCCTCTCTTTCATTCTGCACCATGGTTCAAGGCAGTGCTGGCTCTACGTCAGTTCCTTCTCAAGGAGCTTAATCTAATGGTTCTACAACTACAACTTTAGTTCCAAGTTGAACCATAGGACCGGCGAGCAAAGGACCAAGGTGCACAAGCACCCAGTAGGCACAGAAGACCTAAACTGATCAAAGGCTGTCTGAGCGCTTTCATTATATCCAGGGAACATAATTTTACAACATACTGCCCTTACTCATGATAGCGCGTCCAGTCCTTATAAATTACTTGTACTTGGACACGCTGGAGGTCGGTGAACCTTTTAACCGAGTTGGGTTCTCCTCATCCTAGAATAGTCAGATCACTCGAACCAATAATCAATGAACATTGTTAGCAATACCCAATACTCAATTAATAGATCAAACAACACATTAGGAATCAATAATAATCAGTATTTGACACGCCATGACCTTTCAGTCATGAATAACCACACCAGTTTATTAAAAGTTAATTTGTTTATTTCCCTAAATTAACAAAGCTAACACAATATATGTAAGTCTCAAAATCAAATGATATACGTATACGAACATTACTAGCTGTCCATAGCGATGGAAGAAACGCAATCTACGCAAAATCTGGATTATAATGCACTCGGTTATAGCAATACAAATCACTAATACAAGCAACTGAATTTGACTAATTGCATACATCGGTCAGCGTAACAAGATTTCAATTCAACATAGTGCATCAAGTGAATACCTCACCTAACCTCTAATTAGCATTGGCATGTGGGGCTTCATGCAAAACAAATTTAGTCAACACAAATTTAGAAAACTTCTAGCTTGGGCTCTGTCAAAATAAGCAGTTGGTACCTAAGAAGGAAAACACAATGCATAATACAATTATCCTTTCATAATTACCAAATACAATCAGCATTCAAGATAAGTCTTCGTCCTTCAGGTACAGGTTCGATCAGCATGGGGCAGATTTCAAAGGGGCAAAATTAAAGGCAAGTTTTCCTTGTGGCAGCAAGGAAAATGGGGCAATAGTTACTGCATGGGCAAGACGGGGCAAAATTTAAGTTAAAGTCTCTAGGGTGTCTCTTTCTCTGCGACAGAGAAAAGGCATCAAAGTGTCATTTAAAATGGCATCTTGAATCTGGCTTCAAAATGGCATCGAAGAAAATGGCTGCCTTCTCATTGTCCGGTGGGTTTAAGTAAGAAACATTCAAAATTCTTCAGGGTCTTCCATTGGAGGGTTCATAGGGTGGCTTCCTTTTGACCAATGAATAGTGTCTTTCTCTTAGTACTCATTTATGCATATGGTGTCCTTGGAGCCAGGAACACAAGTTGCAACAAAGTTTGCCAATTAATTCTATATCAGTGTCTTCATTGTCTGCACCAGCAGAAGCTGACCTTGCTTCAAAGGGGATGAAACTAGCCTAGCACGAAACCTTGAGATAAGTGTATTAGTCATCTCTACTGGAAAAATACAACCTTAAAGTAAAATACGTTTTTGTTAATACAAGTGAAAACCACGCAGTTAAATTTGAGACCAGGCAACTAGGCCAAAGCCTCTGCTAAATTTAAGCTAAGCATAAAACAGTTTCAACAAGAAAATCATAGAGTACATTTGCAATTATGACGGATTACTACATTGTCAATTCTTCATGATTAATTAAGCTTGATTATAATAATGGTGAACTACCTCGTGGGCACAATTTCCCACATACATTGTTTTTCTTTGCTAAAATCACACTACCTCATACGATTTTGGTTACATGATATATGAATATTTGTTAGCCTTTCTTTTTCTACTTCATCCTCACACCTAACACTCTGCTTACTGCATTTAGAAGGAACTGCCTTAGAGTCCAATAATGGAATAAGGACTTATATCCTAACACTGTTGAATATGTTGGCCATGCTACATTTTTCTTTCCCTACAGGGGAATTTCGAGTTCCAACGAGAAGGCTTCATGTCATGGCAGAGCCTACCATTTCCAGGCTTCTGAAGCAGGAAATGGATACCACACTCTGACTTGCACCATTATACATTTTTTTCACAACTGATAATCAAATAGTGAATGATGAGAAGAGAATATTCCGTGCCTTTGCAGAATTTACTAATGCATATGGAGACCTGGGCTGTACTCATGTAGCATTTATTCAAGAATTGGAAAATCTAGCATACCATAAATGAACAAGTGGTATGTGATGCAGAACTCATCATTACTCGTTGCTGAGTCCCTTGCACAGGATCAACCCATGAATCCATGTGAGTGGCAAATGGGTAGCGGAGTTGCTGTACTTTGTGGTGACAGATGTCAGTAAAGCAGTGATACACTTCTATTTAAGAAAATCTACAAATATTTTCATTTTCGGGATGAGTGCAAGTTGCGCCCTTACCCTTAGTGACCCACCCCATCCCACCTTCTACGGGCCTCCCAGATTCTGTGGTCATGGGTATGGAATGCTGACCTGAATGCCATTCTCGTTTCTAATAATTACAATGCAAATTTGCCAAGCACCACTTCTGCTCTTGTAATTTGATCAGCTCCACAGTGTGTCTCTTACCTCGTGCATGCTGCTACACACTTCCCTGGTTTGATTCATAAGACTGCTATCTGAAGCCTTCATTGCTCCTGACCTCTGACTAATGTTTGCCAAAGTATGTGTCAGAACAACAAATTGCACACAAGGTGGTCAGGTCTGAGGGGTGCAGATGGTGTTTGTTGTTGCTCAATATCCTCATCTTCTGTGCCCCATTACTCATGCTTTTAAGAACCGTCAACAAATAGAACATCTTGACGATTAGATGGCATTTGCTTCTCTCCTTGGAGGCATTCATTCCAAATCGTGTTCCCGGCTCTGTATCTAATGGAGACACTTATTTAACAGAGAAACGAACAATTACCAGTGTAGTTGAAGTTTCTCTAACTCCAGTATTTGTGGTAGTAGTTGTAGCAGCAGTAGCTGTCATAGGGATAGCACACTGGGGATGATTGCAAATACATGTGAAGTCTTCTTTCTAGTAGAATGTTTGGCAGGAACAGAAAAGCTAGATGCTAGATGAAAGTGCATCCAGGTCCCACGTCTGCTCTGCGAGTTCATTGAAATGTAATTTATTTTCTTTACTTGTTACTATTTCAAATCAACAAACATTATTACATTTTAATATATTTTACAGATTTGTCAGTATTTTGTTCCAACATAAAAATTACATTAAAAAAGAATGCATTCATCTCCCATAGTTAAAACCAGATATGGTTCTAACCATGTATATTATAATTATATGCACATTAAGTTGCAATTAACATCCTATAAACATATGGGTAGGTAAAACTTCAAAACTGTTTCATAAAAATAATATTTAACTTCTTGATAGAAAATTCCGAAACTGCAGGTTGTGCTTGACATAAAACAGACATGGCCATGTACACTTTAAATTCTTATGTTATGTTAGAATTCACCCATATAATTATTTGTAAATTTTAAACACATAAGATACATTCACATTTATTGTGCCTTACTTGGTCCCTCTTCTTCTCCAACTTCTGTGACTCCTGCAATTTCGTAAGGTTACTGAGATTGATAATTGAACGCATTGTCTCTTCCCAGGGTTGGTGGTGATTCTCTTTATGTGGCAGGGCAGTCTTTTTGTTGGATGGAAAAAGGTCTCTTGCTCTTCATCTGAGGTCATCCAATCTCTTCTTGCAATCTTCGATAGACCTTGGCTGGATGGAAACTGCATTGACCTTGTTTGTGGTATTATACCACTAACTCGCCCTTACATTTGGAGTTATTTCCACCATTAGCAGTGCTTTAAATGGGCCTGTACTGTCCGGTACTGAGTACCAGCACTTTTTTTATTTTGAGAGGGAGAGTACCGGCACATCTCAAGAAGAACGTAATATTTTTAATTGGAGAGTACCGGCAATTCTCGGAAACAAGTATGTACTCTGGCACAGAGTACCTGCACTTTAATTTTCCCATTTCAAGCCATGACCATTAGGCTTCCCATGACGCATGACTCACATATTACTACTTCTCCAGTCAGAAGCTGAAATTCCATCCAAGCAAATTTGTGTTACCTTTTTCCATAAGGCACGGTATAGGCTGCTGCAAAAAAATGTGATCCAGAAAGGCTCCCGATAACAGAGTGGATGCGGATTGAAAAAAACAAACTTTCCCCTTGAAAAGCAGCGAGAAAATGTTTCTGTTTCAAGAGGTGGTCTTTATGTTTCCAAATGACCAACCACTGTTGTCCTATTACAAAACATCCTGTGTTAGTTTCACAAGGATGAATTATGGTGTATTTCCTGTGAATCGTGATCTTGTTGGATTGAGATATTTTATGCATATAGTTTTACTCTGTGATTCCGCACCCGCTAAATCTGATGCAGCTGGATCAGAAATAACACGTACGTGTACTCTCCGGGCCTGGTTTTAAGGCACCGTATTTCATATTATTTATGGCATTTGCCACATCCAGTAATAAAATAACGTGTCATGCAAGTCAGGACTAGTTGACATGATGTCACCGAATACAACACATTCATGACGACTATGACACCCTGAATGCATCAGGCTGTTAATTGAAAGAGCAGTGATGTAAAAATCCTGGCTATAGGGACATGCATTTATTCAGTGACCGCTTGTAGAAAGGTAACATAGAAGTTTACAGTGGAAAATGCAACTAAGGCAACTTGTTAAGTAATCAATATCAGGTATGTTTCTAATAACGTGCAGCCCCTCATCTACCCACAGATCATAAAACAAGGTGGGAGAGACCTATCCATGCCAACCGTGAGCATTTACAGCTTCCTTTTTGGCAAGCAAGTCCCAATAGGGCTGCAAATGCAGCTTCTAGAAGCTAATTTTTCACCACAGGGCAAAGAAGAAAGGGCGTGAGACAGGGACAAAGGGGAAAAATCTAGGATGTAAGAATAGAAACAAAACATTAAGCAGTATAGGCACATGGATCGCAAGAGAAATCAAGATGGACATTGTTTTTACTGGTGCTGCTTGACTTCCAATGCCTACTGCACTTAGGCAGTGAGTAATAAGCGGGGTCGTAATGGACTGGGGTGAGAATCCATACCCCATGCTGTTCTGGTTAGTGGTGACTGCAGGCAGGCAAGGTTGCTGCATAAAATGTTGCATCATTGGGGGTCTCTAGCTTCTCGAGACAGGGGGCTGTTCAAGAGTGGGTGTGAAAAATACCCCCTACTGCTCTTCTCAGTGGCTATTGCACGTTGTGACTTGTGATCTTGCGCTTTACACTGACTCGTGTGATCTGATCTATGTGCCAGTTAAACAGGTAGAGCAATAGGTAGCTAGAAAAGCGAATAAAAAATAGAATAAAATAGAGGCATAGTGAAATAGCTAGTTAGCTAGCTGGCTAGCTAACTAGATAGATAGATAGAGAGATAGATAGGCAGACAGACAGACAGACAGACAGACAGACAGACAGACAGACAGACAGACAGACAGACAGACAGACAGACAGACAGACAGACAGACAGACAGACAGACAGACAGACAGACAGTCAGCCAGCCAGCCAGCCAGCCAGAAGGCCGTTTTGCATTGGACCGCAATGGGATATCACTTTCTGGAAATGGATGCCCCACTCATGATTTGTCTCAGAAACATAAAGATGTGAAATGGATAGCTCGCTAGATGTGAAAAGAAACGTCGATCTTGTAGTATTTGATGTGCATTCACACGTCTGGTGCTCAAACAGTGCCTTTTGTAAACGTGTTGGGTCATATCTAGACTATTTATTGACCTTTTTCGTAGCTGACATGTTATATCATTACAATAACAATACACTGGTGTTTGTTCATAAAATTAAACATTAAAGAATAGTTTGTGTTTTTTTTTTGCCTGTCGATTAAAGTAGAAATCAGTGTAGGATTTTCTTTACGCACTGCGTATTTTTATTAAAAACCTGATAGCCTGAGCTGTAGCACCGAAAAAATAATATTAACAATTGTACATTTGGGTTAATGACTGCCTTGTTATAGATATACCCATTCTCCTGTTTCAATGTACTCTCTGTCATGGTATGCATATTTTCTAATACTGGTGTTATAATGTAGTGAGTCAGTACCATAGATTCTATAGGAACTAATCTTCTTGGTTCTGAAGTCACCCCCTGTGGTTTCATTCTATGCAGTTCATATTAGTGCATGCAATAACATCAGCCTATGCTGACAAGTGTCCCGAGATATATGATTCTGTATTCTTGGTACTGACATCTTTTTCCAAATGTATTTCATGACTGCTTGTGGATTTTTAGGATGGAGCCCCTGATAGTTGTACATTTTAATCCCCTTGTTAGACCTGGTATCTGTGGAATGCTTCCGCCCTCGCTTTTTGCTTTCAACCCTCCTGTTTTGCTAACTTAAATTTTTGCTGGCTTTAGGGCTCTGCACATTTTATCACGGCTAACCAGTGCTATAGTGCTTGTGCCCTCTCTTCAAATCATGGTAGAATTGGTTTACACTTAATTGGCCTATTTAATTTTCTAGTGAGTCCCTCGTAATGGGGTACTGCATATACCTAGTACTTCTAAATTAAATGCTACTAGTGGGCCTGCAGCACTGGGCATGTCACCCACTTAAGTAGCCCTTTAAACATGTCTCTGGCCTGCCATTGCATCCTGTGATTGTAGTTTTAAGCTGCCATGTAATAGTTTAAACTGCCATTTTGACTTGGCAAAATGCAGCTTTTGACAGGCCCAAACCTTCCTTTTTAATAGATATAAGTCAACACTAGGATAGGCCCTGAACTGCCCTTATGGCAGATTGCAGTGTGTCTAAAATGTGGGACATGTACTTTTACGCTTTAGGTGTCCTAGTACTCAAAAACTCCTTTGCCATAGGATAACATTGGAGTTGCATTATTACATTTAATGACCTGCAACGTCTTGCTTCGGTGAGAAGGAATGGACCTGCATCTCTGAGCCCAGGAGCCCAGATGACTCCAAGGGCAAGATGGCTGACCTTTTGATCAGAAGCCTCAGTGACATATTAGGCTTCCAACAACCTTGAGCACAGCACATGTACTCTGCCATCTGTGAGTCCTGCCCTCCCAAGTGGTACCTTCTGAGTCTTGGACCCTTGGAGGTGGGCTTGAAGGTGCTCTGCCAGCTCATCTGTGGATCCAGATGGACAGATGAGTCTCCTCCGTGATGCAGCACATCTCCCTCAGAACCAGTACCCTGCCTTTGCTGCTTCACGCACCACCATTGGAACCGGTGCATTGCTTCTGCTGTGTGGACTTCCCAGATGTAAGGACTTGCCATCACCCATTACAACCCATCAGAGCCGATGCATCTCCACAAAAGGACATCGACTCTCCCAATGCAGCCCATCGGAACTGCTGCTGTGCAATTCATCTGCATGCAAGAACAGTGCCTCACACTTCAGGGATCCCTGGAGCCCATGCTGTGCGGCGCGCCTCTTCACCCAGACCACTCATAGCTTGTACTACACAACACATCTTTAACACAGAACACTGCATCTCTTTCCAACAAGGATTAAGGTACTGTGTTCAGCCGGCCCAAGTGAATCCCTCTTGCCAGTTCATGCTTCCTTGCAGTGGACCTGAACTTGTGGCATTGCTCTGGTCTGGCGCAACTATATAACCACAGTTAGTGCATTGTGGTTTATGGTAATACTTTCCATTACATTTTTAAAACTGCATGTCTCTGGTTCGACTGATTTGGATTTTGTAATTTTGATTTTGATTTATTTATTAGAATTTACTGTATGTTTCTAAATTAGTGTGGGATTTTTCGTGTCCTGTGGTTTAACTTTATAACTATTTAAAATGTTCTACAAATACTTTACACATTGCCTCTAAATTAAGTTTGACTGTTCTGTGCCAAACTACCAGAGGGTTGAGCACAGGTTAATTTAGGGTTTGCTTACACTGACAAGGATTATAGGTGCTCCTTGTGTAGTGGTTTACTCCTCTTAATCAACAACCCAATTTCTTAGACCCCTCTTTTATATTTTTGGTCTTCTAATGTTAGCCTTAGGGTGGTCATACCCCAACTTTTTGCCTGCCTCCCTCCATTTTACTGAACTAATTTTTGCTGGTTTTAAGGCTCCGCACAAGTTATCACTGTTGACCAGTGCTAAGGTGCTTGTGCTCCCTCCCATAACCATTGTAATATTGGCTCCTACCCAATTGGCATATTTAATTTACTTGTCAGTGTTTAGTCAAGTGCACTACATGTGTCCAGGGCCTGTTAATTAAATGATACTAATGAACCTGCAGCACTGATTGTGCCACCCACATGAGTAGCCACTTAACCATTTCTCAGGCCTGCCATTGCAAGTGTAAAACCCCTTGCCAAATCCTAAACTCTCCTTTTCTTACATATATGTCACCCCTAGGCTAGGCCCTAAGTGAGGCTCAGGACAGGGTGCAGTGTATTTAAAAGTCAGGACATGTACTTTTAATTTTACATGTCCTGGTAGTGAAAAACTCCCAAAGTCGTTTTCACTAATGTGAGGCCCACTCCTCTCATAGGCCAGCTTTGGGAATTCCTTAGTATACCTTTAAGCTGTAATTCCTGATCAGAAAGGAGTAGCTATATCATGTTTCATAACTTTGGAGTGCTAATGATAAATCCTGTTTACTGGAAAAGTTGGATTTAACATTACTATTTTAGAAATGCCACTTTTAGAAAGTTTCCTCTGCTCTTACTGCTCTGTGTGCCTTACAGCCTGTCTCCAATACATGTCTGGACTGGGTTGGGTGACAGCTACATTTGTGTGTTCCATCCAGACAGCCACAAACACAGGAAACTCAACTGCATCACCATTCATTGGCATACTGAGGGGACTTCCTGGGTTAGAAGGATTGGGGGGGCTCACACTTACACTTCAAAGGGTAGTGGCCTGATCCCACACAAAGGGCTGATTAACCCCCACAGATAGCTTGGCAGACACGACTGGGCTGAGACAGAGCTGGTGTGCTTCAGAACCACTCTTTGAAGTCTTCACCACTTCAAAGGCACATTTGGGTATAAGTACTTGACATCTGACCCTATTAAATCAGACACTTCTGGATCAGGATATGAACCTCTGTTCAAAGGACTGCTGTGCTGCTCAAATGACTCAACTGGACTGCTTTCTGGAAGGAATGCTTTTATGTTTGTTGCCCTGCTGCCTGCTGCTCTCTGACCCTGCTGGAAGTACTCTGCCTTCCCTCCGAAAGTGATCTCCAGCGGTCCCCGTGTTCCACTGCAGTCTCAGGGGGATCACCTACAATTCTCCTGGACTGTGCTTTTTGTGAGTTTCACCCAGGCCTGAGGTGCCCCCTCCATGCTATGGGCCTCAGAGGTGGGTTCTGCAGCTGATTCCTGCAAAAAACAGCACATTGCTCCGAGTGCAATTAAAATTTTGCTGCATCGCTCCATTGGTACTGACACAGATGCTCTTTAATGACAGAGGATTCACAGCCTGCACAGCTCAATGACGATGCTCTGTGTGGCTTGGTGATGATGTATTGCATTTACTTCAAAGAAGCCCAACAATTATGCAGTGACCCGATTGAGTGGAAAAAAACTGACGCATTGTGCCCTCCATGCAGATGCTTTGCACCATCAAAATGACTGTTTAGTAGACCCTGTGTGTGTTCTGTAGCCAGCCTGCCCTCCATCGCGGTCAGCCTGAATTTTGAATTTTCACCGGTCACTCATGATCTCAAGTAACCTTTTGAATGTTAGTGACTTCCAAACACTACTTTGGAATTTAACTTTAAAAATTCATATCTCAACTTCTACTGGTTGGGTTTTGTTTTTTCGGTCTTGTTTTACTCAGATAAATACCCTCCATATTTTGGGTGTGCAGTCTTTATGTGGTGTTTTCACTGTGTTACTGTATGAGTTATTGCACAAACACTTACACATTGCCTTCTAATTTGAGCCTGTTTGATCTGCACAGCACTCCCCCTCACTGCGCATGCATGTTTGGCAGGCCGTCCCGGTCTGGCCAAAACATACATGCGCAGTGGGCACTCTCCAGGCTGGCACTGTGTTGCTAGGCTGGAAAGAGCCTGCACAGGTTCCCAGTCTGCCTGGAAGTGCCCTCGCTGGTCGCTCCCAGCCATTCCTGATGCAGCTCTGAGCAGCATCAGGATTGGCCCCAGGGCAGGCTGGAAGCCTGTTCCTGCAGCCTGTGACGGAGGAGCATAGCAGATGGAGCAGTGAGGCGCAGGAAAAAGGTATGTTTTATTTTTATAATGTATTTTTTGGGTCCCCCCCACACTATTTCCCTCCTGACTGGTTGCAAATACATGAGTGATGTGCAAAGTGGCAGGTTTTTGTGATGCAAGGAACAACTTTTCCGGGCGTAGCCATTACCACCCTTGGGTGTTTACAAGTGTTAAACCATGTGACGCAGTGGGTTGACTGTCTCAGGGTGATGCTCACACTTGTTGTACATTGTGAGGAAAGGGGATGGCTATGTTCCTTGATTCCAATACCTTTGTGTCTTAGCTGGCTTTCTCCAGTAGGTGCACCTTTCAAGTGAGGCGGAGTTGCTGCTGAATAGACATGGATTCTGCTTCTATATCCACTTTTTGTAAGAGGCCACCTTGTTTAACAGGCCAGGGAGGTGGAGCTAATTGCTTGAGATCACTGGAGGGATTCATCTACCTTGTGAAGCTGTGACTGATGTGACCAACAAATTGGCTCTCATCAGAGCTCCTTTCACTTGCTACGACATTTTGAAAGCAGTGGTCTCAGTGGCTGATTCTTTACAGAAAGTTTAGGAACTGTGAAAGTCTTAAAACAACAATCAGAGTAAGACATCTTTTAATTTAATGAAAACTCTGGCTGCTTGTTTGGACACTGTGCAGTCTCCATGCACACAACAAAATGAAAATTCTTGCCTGAGAGTAGTGCCACTTATGCTACCCCTCTGCTAGTTGCAGCTCTGGGTTCTAGATCAGAGGTTATTATGCAGGATGAACGGTTGAGTCAGTAAATCAATAGTGCTGCAAGTCCCAGTATGTCACTCTGAATGCTCAGGTATTAGAACATCATTTATTGTCCTGCAGGCTCTGGAGATGCAGTCTCGATATTTATGGGTCGGGCAAGGGAAGGTGAGGGAGATGCAGTCCCTGTCCCGCATGTATCAAGGGAAGTCCTTGTCAGGTTGTAATCCTGATAATAACAGTATCCGTGCTGCTTTTCATAGGGATTGCCATCTCTGTGCAGGAGGTTCCAGGATCATAGTCTTGTTATGCAGGTACCATGAAAGGCGGTCATTGAACAAAGATCTTCACAGAGCGAGGACCTTGGCGTTGTCTGGAGATGGTAGAGTTGCAGGGCGCTGAATTACTGGAAAATGTGGATCCCATGTGGGGTAATTCTTCGAAGTTATAGTACTCTAGTGTGTAGCCACACAGCACAGCATGGGCACAGACACATATTCACATACCAAGAGGGAGGGTGCATTGTCATGGAGCCATCTGTGTATACAGAGTGAGTGAAGAAGGTACAGGCTTTCTTGGCGTTTATGGGTCAGAGACCTTGGACTTGCCTCAGAGAAGGGCAATATTAAACAGGAGCTTAGGACTCAGGAGTGCTGGAGCTTGAAACAGAAGATGTCTGCAGCTCTAGAAGTTGAGCCACAATTGCTATGGACACAGAGCTGTTGCTGCTCATTTAACACATCTGTGAGGAAAATGACTAAACACTCAAATAATAATATGATAGACACAACCTTTTTCACTAAGATTTGCGGTACAACCTTACTTAGAGAATGCAACTTCAAACTGTGATCTGTGAAATACTCCTGTGCCCTGTGTTGTGTGATCGGTCTCTTTTCTCTTCTTGTACCTTTAGAACTATTTTACAATATGTGGGAACTACCACATGTACAGGCTTCTGGTTACCTCATGAGATTAGACTTTGAACTGAAAAATCTGAGTCCAGGACCTGTTTTGCTCAGCTCCTGGTGGGACAGTGAAGGCAAAGAGGTGAGCATGACTCGACGAAGGTACTGATGCCGGGCTATGTGTGACAGCCTCAGATGCTGTGATCGCACTTCTTCGCCGCCCCACTGTGAATGCTCATTGTCAATAAATAACATGAACGTAGTTATGACCATTGCTGAAGCTGCCAGGTATGAGCAGGGAAGCCACCCGAGTGCTTTGAGCAAAAGAGGAGAACAGATGTGCTATCACTAGCAACACCATCGTCAAAAAAGCAGCCAGGCTCAAGTAGGAAAGCTGTGCTTACACTGTGAAACTTGCATAGAAAATAAAATATTACATACCAATTGTAATAAGTAACTAAATACAATTTCCAATACTGCTGGAAGGATTTCTTTTTAAGCCTGGCCACCAGATGAGAAGCCATAGCAAAAATGTGTACAACCACAGTCTGCTGCGGACTGATCACAAAACGTGAGGAATAACCTAGTCAGGTTATGACTGAAGGATGCATGCCCAAAAATGCTATTTGCTAATGATGTATGCTGTGTGTGTATTATTTTATGAGATGTAGTACTATCTAAACAAAGAAGCAATCGGTGGGTTGTAATGAATGATTAACTTGAATGGAGACATTATTGATTCTAGTAATGATTTATGAAACATATGACAATTTGATGTCAAATGTGTTCAAGAGAATGTAAGCTTTCAATTATAATCTAATCTTTGAATTTTTAAACAGGTTTAATAATCCGAAAATTCTCAAAAATGTGTGTTAGATCCCACAATTACCTGGCAATAACTTTGTGAAGGAGGAAACTCACAAAGTAAATCTATACTATCTGGAAAAGGCAGTCTTCCAGATAAAAACTCTTAGAAATTTCTCAATCACTCACATCCTTTTCAGAGGTTATACATAGAGATGCAAGAAATAGGCCTAAGTCCATGTTAAAGAAGTAAAAAAAAAGATAATGATGTTCCCAAGAAACTCAATGAAGAAAGTATGTATATTACTTAAAGAGTCATTTTGCTGCTTAATACATCCACAAAACTACTCACCGGTGTATTAGAATTAAGCCTACATATAGGTCTTCCACATAAACATAGATCCTGTTCAATACAAATCCATTACTGTCAGAAATGGGGTCTCTGGTTGGCAGTCAGTTTTCACTCTATCCAAGCAGGGACCCTCACTCTAGTCACAGTAAGTGAGATACACACCTAGAATAACTCCTGCTCACCCCCTTGGTAGCTTGGCACAAGCAGTCAGGCTTATCTCAGAGACAATGTGTAACGTTTTTGTACCAACACACACAATAATACAGTGAAAACACCAAAAAAGGACTCAACATCAGTTTAGAACAATAGCCAATATTTATCATAGTAAAACAAGACCAGCTCAACAAAAATCCAACATACACAAGCAAAGTTATGAATTTTTTAAGATTAAACTTCAATATAGGGCTTGGAAACACAAATGCTTCAATTTGGTGATATCACAGCATCGTGACGAAGTCGTTCCCAACAATCCATCGCCAATGGCGCCGGTCCCAGAGTCGCACAGTCCTCCAGGTAAAATACCATGTCAAAATGAGGAAAGTAGCTGGAGTCGGGGACAAGACATCGCTGGATCCGGTGCGGGATCAGTTCCCATGCTGCAGAGCAAAGGAGTCGAGGTGTCGATGTGAGGCATTGAGTCCTTGTTGCTGAGCTATATAGGTGAGGCAGTGACAGTGCAAAGCATCAGTTCCTTACATTTCCAGCGGGGTCGATATCCAGCGGTCACAACGTGGTGCGGCGACCTCATGGGGTTACGGTCACGCCACGAGGCTGCAGGTGCTGCAGCGGAGTTGAATGTCACGGATGTTGGTGACATGGCACTTTGGAACTCACAGAGTCGTGGACTTCAGTGAGGCCATGGTGGTGTCGGGCATGCAGGGTCAGAGTCTTCGCACTCCAGCAGGACCACGGCTTCAGTTGCAGGAGGCGGCACGGGATCCAGCAGCGGTGTCAGTCCATGCATCGTCTGAAATCAAAGCACTTGGTTTTGCTTGATTTTTTACCAGCTTTTACTCCCAAGGGCCCAGAAACTGGAATAGGCACCACGTGGTGAGTTAGAGTCCACAGCAAGTGATCCAGAGGCTGGAGCCGAGGTCTTTGCTGTCCCTGAGACTTCTTAACAGGAGGCAAGCTCAGTCCAAGCCCTTGGAGAATCTTCTCAAGCAGGATACACAGCAAAGTCAAGTCTTTGCCCTCTCTAAGGAAGAAACAACAACTACAGGCCAACCCAGCAAAGCACACACAGCAAAGGGGCAGCATTCCTCCTCCAGCTCTTCAGCTCTTCTATTTGGCAGAGGTTCCTCTTGATCCAGAAGTGTTATAAAAGTCTGGGGGTTTGCGTCCACTACTTACAGACATTTCTGCCTTTGAGGAAGGCAAACTTCAAAGGAAATTCTCTGTGGTTGACAAAATCCTGCCTTGCCCAGGCCAGGCCCCAAACAAAACCACCATGGGGTTGGAGACTGCACTGTGTGAGGACAGGCACAGCCCATTCAGGTGTAAGTGACAGCTCCTCCCTCCACTCTAGCACAGATTGCTCATCAGGATATGCAGGCTACACCCCAGCTCCCTTTGTGTCACTGTCTAGGGGGAATTCACAACAGCCGAACTGTCAGTCTGACCGAGACGTGGAATACACAAGCAGGCAGAGGCACAGAATGGTTATGCAAGAAAATGCCCACTTTCTAAAAGTGGCATTTTCAAACTGACAATCTAAAAAACAACTTTACCAAAAGATGTATTTTTAAATTGTGAGTTCAGAGACCCCACATTCCAGATCTCTATCTGCTCCCAATGGGAAACTGCACTTGAATGATATTTAAAGGCAGTCCCTATGTTAACCTCTGAGAGAGATAGGCCTTGCAACAGTGAAAACCTAATTTGGCAGTATTTCACTGTTAGGACATCTAAAGCGCATCAGTACATGTCCTACATTTTACATATACTGCACCCTGCCCACAGGGCTACCTAGGGCCTACCTTAGGTGTGCCTTACATATACAAAAAGGGAAGGTTTGGGCCTGGCAAGTGGGTACACTTGCCAGGTCGAATTGGCAGTTTAAAACTGCACATACAGACACTTCAGTGGCAGGTCTGAGCCATGTTTACAATTTAGACAGAGAGCATATGTACTTTAGCACTGGATAGCAATGGTAAAGTGCCCAGAGTCCTAAAGTCGACAAAACTGGTCAGAAAAAATAGGAGGAAGGAGGAAAAAAGTTTGGGGATAACCCTGCAAACAGGGCCAGGACCAACAATTACCAACAAGAATATGAAAACCTTGAGGAATTTGTATCAGTAATAGACCTTGTCCGCTCGTAGACACCAAGCAATTAGTTATTATTGTCAAAGAAATCAACATTAGTAAACGGGAGAAGTTGTAAGGTGTATTTGCATAGATGTTTATGATGAGACAGTTACCAATTCCTTCAAAGTACAAACGAATTAAAGGAAAAGGTACAAGAGTGAAGGGGTGTGTTATCATCACATAATTCATCCAGGATACACAAAAAATATAATAAGGCCAGAGACATAAAACCAAGATTTGCAAGCACAATATTGAAGACTTCATTTATAGATACGTATAATCAAATTTGGAAACAAAGACCTCCCCCGACATAAAACGCAAAGCCATTTAATTACTGGTTATCCCAATCTCTTAAGCAGCTAAGAAGAGGAACCAGAGTTTGTGAAATTTCTTGAAACAGCCTGATCCCACATAGAGTAAACTCTTTCTTTCCCTAGTCCTCTGCATTTTACTAAACCAATCCAGGAAGCCAGGAACAAGTTTAGACCTCCAAATGTTCGAAGGCAGTGATAGTGCCACTAACACTGAAATAAAAATCAACTTCTGATGTCTGACTGTCAGGCCCGACATAGGGCAATAGCCCAGAAGCGCAATCATGGCATTTTGGGAGGATATAAACCAGTGGATGTTCCAGAAAGCTGAAAATAAGGCCCCGAAAACTCATCCAAATTATTGCAGAGCAAGATAATATGCAACCAATCTACGCTACCCACCCTATTGCACCTTAAGCACTGTTTAGGACATTTCTCATTCATTATGTGAATCAATGGAGGGGTTTTATCAGAAAGAGAATTTGTCTCTGCATCTACAAGGCCCCCAGCACTCACGTATAAGTAAAAAAACAACTACAGAGTCTTTAGAATGTCTTCCTTTCCCCCTCCTTGTTTACATTCAAACATACCTGTACACATGTTTGTTTTGGTAAGAGGATGCACAATTCGGGTTTGAGTCTAGTATATTTTCCTATACTTGCTGAGAGTCTGCTGATTATGATTTCGAAATGGGATGCCTTACCGAAATTGTGTACATGTTCTAAATATTTAGAAATGTCATTGGAAATACAGTTCCAAAACAGAGAATATGTGGATTAAGATTAGAGACATTCGGGGCTACTACATCAGCGCAGGGGGTTATGTATGTAGAGGTGAGGTTTCTGAAGCAAGGGGATGTCTATGCACTAAACCAACAAATTTGTCATGGAGCAACTAAGTAATAACATTATAGTCAATATATATCAGTCTAATTCATAGGAGGATTGAACTACGTAAACATTGTAATTCTATCTAATTTGCCTAGATACCTATCTGTTAGAATGGCCCATTTACACCCTGAAGGCTTTATAAAAAAAAATCATCAAAAATAGATTCTTACATCTGAAGATAAAAAGTGGTTTCTATTACAAAATGATTTTGACAGAGTGTTGATATCGTCAACATAAATATAACTTTCAGTATTGCATAATTTGCATTCCAACCCACTATTCCTAATATGCCATACAATATACATTGTGACAGTTTCAGTGTTACTGACTAACTATGGTTGGTTGAAACTCTGACATACTAGAGCTGACATATAAACTAAACCTTTTGCATAGTTTGATTAAATAAACTGTAATGCAATATGCATTTCTATAAAGGCAACGACCTTCAAAGATTCGTAAATCAAGTCTGCGATCTAAATGATTCTTAATGTCACAAGTTCATCAGCTGTAAGACAATGAATACTCATTAGTATTGTGCTTCTCCTCCTGACAACATACATTCACTTCTTCACCACTGGCAATATATTTACACCATGGGAACTCAAAGTAATAGAAACAAAGACTGCTTAAGTTGAGGATTCACTTGCTCCTCTTGAGCAATAATGTGTCCATGGAAAGGATAACTCCAACGCTAACAGGGAAAACAAATGTTGAATCCTTAATTTCTGTTATCTCAGAATACTTCTCTTCGTCGTCTTCCATAATGTAAGATGAAAAATGCGATGAGTCTCCTGAAAATAACTTTTTGGCTACAGCAACTAAGGGGGTCATTCGGGGACGGAGGAAGCACCGCCAACAGGCTGGCGGTGCTTCTGGGGCAATTCTGACCGCGGCGGTAAAGCCGCGGTCAGAAAAGGGAAACCGGCGGTTTCCCGCCGTTTTTCCCCTGCCCCAGGGAATCCTCCACGGCGGCGCTGCAAGCAGCGCCGCCATGGGGATTCCGACCCCCTTCCCGCCAGCCTGTTCCTGGCGGTTTACACCACCAGGAAGAGGCTGGCGGGAACGGGTGTCATGGGGCCCCTGGGGGCCCATGCAGTGCCCATGCAACTGGCATGGGCACTGCAGGGGCCCCCTAACAGGGCCCCATTAAGATTTTCAGTGTCTGCAAAGCAGACACTGAAAATCGCGACGGGTGCCACTGCACCCGTTGCACACCAGCAACTCCGCCGGCTCCATTCGGAGCCGGCTTCATCGTTGCTGGGGCTTTCCCGCTGGGCGGGCGGGCGGACTTTTGGCGGTCGCCCGCCCGCCCAGCGGGAAAGTCAGAATGACCGCCGCGGTCATTTGTCCGCGGTACGGTCTTTTGGCGGTCTCCGCCCGGCGGGCGGCGCCCGCCGGGGTCGGAATGACCCCCTAAGTGTCTCCATTGCCTAGCAAGGTTTGCTCTGAGACACAAGAAATGAATAAACTTTGGTGGCTGCCACTATTTCAATGCTCACGAGAGTCCCGTGCCACTCTGGGATATGAAATGTACCTGACTCCAATTGGGCCTTTCACGTACTCAGTCAGTGCAAGTGTCGCAGCTGCAGACTCACACACCAAGTAGCTCCCACAATCAGCGCACACTGTTAGCCTTCTTTTATCACGAAGAGAATGAATACCAAATAAATTCATGTATCCATACCTGCTCAGCGTACAAAAGTGATTCAGACTGTGAATCATAACATGACTTCTACTTGCTTTAAAATGATATACCTTTGTGCACACAGAACCCAAGATGTATCCATTTCTGGACGTGAATTTGAGAATATCTAGGGGCCCTTATCTGAGATTACTTTGATTATTTCTAAATCACTTTATCTCCTACCTCATCTTGGTGAAAATGAATACATCACTGCATTGTGAAATTGAAATAGTCCGTGCACGGTGTAATGCTCGGTATGCCTTTACCTTCTGTGCAGTATGCCATCCGCCAACGATAACTTGGTTGGTTAAGTTGGCACATTTAATTTCATAAATTTTTGTGCTGTAACAGGTCTAAAATCAGGTTCCATATGTTATAAAAGGCCCAGTGATTACAGTCTCAGCATGTTAGTCCCCATTCCAGACCAAGCACTTCCTGAGCACACTGTGTACAGTAGGAATTCCCAGCCAGAATCTGCCCGCACCATTTATTTCATAATTTGGCCCTCTGCTCGCAACTATTCTTGATCAGCCACTATACTGCCATGTCCAGAAGGATGCCCAGGAGTTCATCTTTGAAGATTGTTTCGTCAGTTAATGTCTCGTGTAATGAAGGGCGCACGGTGACTTTATGGCTCACTTAACTAAGCATGCTCAGTGAGTCTAATCCCTTGCTTTTGGCTAACCTATTTTAATTTCTTCAGCTAGAACAATTACAGCTCTATCAAGTGGACTGAAGATTTCTGACAAAATGTGCACTCTGGCTTTGTGGAAGAAAAAAACTGTAAAAGAAACGGTTCCAGCCACTCTGTGTTTAGAAACAAAGAGCTGAGTAAAGCATACCACGAATGAAAGGTCTGTGAAAACCAAATCTTTCGGGTTTTTTTAAAGAAGGAGACTTGGTGCTAAGGCAATGTGAAGTTTATTCTACTTAATTTTTTTCTCCAACCTTTTGATCACTCAGGCAATGACTACATACTTTGTGGCAGCACCAATATTGTCTGCCTCCTCCAACAGAGTACTAGTCCTGAATAAATGTAAAACAGTTACATGCTACTGCATACTACATTTTGAATCATGATTTACAGCTGCTAAATATAATAACGTGTAAGTGGCACTTTATAAATTGCCAACTGATTGCGAATATTCTACTTTGATTGAGACATACTTTCTTCCTAATTTAGAGGAAAAAGTTCCGCCATCGTGTGAGCCCGACCATTAGAATGACGCCATGTGTACCAGGATATGCCAGCCATGTCATTTAAAGATTAACAGGGATCACAATCATAAACCCTGCAATTGCCCTAGTGACCCGTGGTCCCTTTGCAACCTATGAGATATCATTCTAGTCTCTAGTATCCTGTCTCCAGGGAGGTGGAAGTATGTTTTTGTACACCATCTCTGCTCGTAGGAAATACACAAATAACTGGTTTCTCAGATAGGTTTCTTAGGTGCATTTCCCTTGGCTGTAAATAATTTTCTGCTCTGCATACCATTTTCCTTTGCCCTGTCTTGGAGATATAGGGCCTGATTCAGACCTTGGCGGACGGCGGAGGCCGTCCGCCAAGGTTCCGCCACCGAATTACCGCACTGCGGTCAAAAGACCGCGGCGGCCATTCAGACATTTCCGCTGGGCCGGCGGGCGCTCTCCAAAAGAGCGCCCGCCGGCCCAGCAGAAATGCCCCTGCAACGAGAACGCCGGCTCAGAATTGAGCCGGCGTAGTTGCAAGGGTGCAAAGCAGACACTGAAATACTTTGCGGGCCCTCTTACGGGGGCCCCTGCAGTGCCCATGCCATTGGCATGGGCACTGCAGGGGCCCCCAGGGGCCCCGCGGCACCCCCTACCGCCATCCTGTTCATGGCGGGTTTCCCGCCATGAACAGGATGGCGATAGGGGGTGTCTGAATCCCCATGCTCCGCTGCCATGGAGGATTCATTGGGGCAGCGGTAAACCGGCGGGTGACCGCCGGTTTTCCCTTTCTGACCGCGGCTGAACCGCCGCGGTCAGAATGCCCTCGGGAGCACCGCCAGCCTGTTGGCGGTGCTCCCGTGGTCGGTGACCCTGGCGGTCACCGGCCGCCAGGGTCAGAATGACCCCCATAATGCTCTACAACTTTGAGGTAGACCCTAAAGGTATTGGCTTATTAAATGAGCACTATCTATGAACTGCTTCTAAACTGTGGCATAGCCTGGGTGTCATAGGCCCAAATGCAAGCAAGGAAAAGGGTCCCGGTGGATAGTACAATAAATATACAATTGTGGGACAGTGGGCCCATCACACCCTTGGATCTCAGTGTCACCACACCCAGACTAGACTAATGATAGCTGTACCCCTCTTCTCTATATTCCTCGGTCCGTCTTTCCGTATCTAATCTCTAACTCCATCCTTGTCTCATTTCCTTCCTCCTTTTCACACTCTGCAAGAGTAAGCTGAAGGGGCAGGGAGTGGCTGTAAATTGATCAAAGAGGTCCGAGATGGCATCAGTAGTACGCTGTCTCAGTATTCTGTGCTTGCACATTTAATTGCAAGCAGTCACGTGTTTACGTGTTTCAGAGGAGAGCTTTGGGCACCAGCACATTTTTATTTACAAATTAAGCACTGCCCCCCACCTCCCTAGAGAGAATGTTCTCCACAGAGCACTGCACATGGGAGAGGGGAAAAGGCAGCAAAGAGTTGACTGAAGCTGTTAATTTACACTGATGGGTACTGAGGGGTTGCAAAAGCACTTTCAGCCATTGTGAAGTCTGTAGTCCCCCCAGAAAAAAATGCTGACTCTGCCTGATCTTTAGTGGTTGCCCTGCCCCCCAAGCCAGGAATTCATGTCAGGTGGGTGCACAGGTACTGCCTTTTCACTGTTTGGACTGACCATGATTCCTAACTGTCCAGGCTGTATGGTGCCTGTCAGTCCTCTCTCTATGGTATGAAACCGTAAATCATCTCAGCTGGTACAGGTTTTAGGACAGTCATAGGATGCGTAGAAGGCTTCTTGCTGGCTTGGCGAGCAGACACCTCATTATTACTGCTGGGTTGCTGCATCATCGAATTTAGGATAAAAGGATTTTACTATGTCTACTGTGCATGGGGTAAAAGGACTGCAAGCTGAATTTAGACCTCGACGTTTCCCAAAACTAAACGCAGCCTCCTTCATCAGACAGATACTTTGGAGGAAACATTAGGAGCTAATTTTATGAATAACTTGTAACAACGTTTTTCATCATCCCGCCCAATGATTGAAAGCATTAATTTAAAGTACCTTTATTAATACTGAACTTGCTCCTCAAAACTTCACAACATGATTAGTATACATGTGAGGCCTGTAGCCCACAAACCCATGTGTACCCTGCACTAAACAAGCATTTACAATGCAACGGGTCCCGCATTTGCTAGAGTTAAAACTATTAGTGTTGTAAACTCCTAACTGGACTTTTCTTGCCACATAAACTGAAAATGAAAAGTAAAACAATTTCACATAAGCAAGCCAACGGCCGCAATGACTGCAAAGCAGACACACAAAAGGAAACAGAAGATTGCTCACAGTGAAACGTGTTAGCAGAAGTGCAATTATCCATGTAACTGGCAAAAGTGCAATTATCCATGTAACCAGCAAAAGTGCAAATATCTATGTAACAGGGTCGATGTCACGCAAAGCACTTGACTATTGCCCAGCAAGATCACGCTGCCTGCAAAATAAAGAAAAAAAGTAGTCCAGAAACCATACAGAAAACATGGAGCCTCGTATGTTTTTAGTAGTTGGGCAGTGCGCTTGAGGCGGGCTAAACGCTGGAAAAGGCATGACGTATGCATGCCTTAAACTAATTAAATCAAGCGAATTTGAAAAGGCAAGAACACATACCAATCAAATTGATGGGTGTGACATGGGCGTGGTTAAAAGCCCACAGAAAGATTACATCAGGACAGAGTGCTTTGTGCGCTCAACCCTAAAAAGGCCGATGACTGTTGGGACAGGACCAAGAGCTATGAATATATTAATTTTCCAAAAGATTTTCCGTGAATAATTCTGAGATGGAAGAATAAAACCTACTGTCATGCTTAGATTCATGTGCCCTCTGCTACATAGTGTAGGTACCAGATTTTCGAACAACGATAATTCTCCGGTTTTTTGACACTTGTCACAGTGGAAAGCTTATAAATTATTGCCTTTACTATAAACTTTGTCATATTTGCAGTGCCCTATGGCTGTGAACAACTTCTTTTCTGGAAAATATTTTAAAAAATTCTAGTCGGCCCTTTGCAGGTTTTTTCATTGAGCTACTTTTTTGTCTATATTAGGTGAGTAAATACGTTTTCCTAAAGACAAGCACCAGCGTAACCTAATAACAAATGTAGTCCTGTGTTGTTAGAGGGTTGTGCCTAAATCAGTTTTATTCTTCGAATGTTTCACGCCCTTTATACTTTATTTTACATAGTTTTAACATAGCACAAGTTAATCAATTGCTTGTATTTCTGGTGCTGTATAAAGTAGTTGGGTGTAGAATGTGGGTTTTTCCAATGAAAGGCGCTTAGCATTAGTGTCAGGTACTAAGAACTTTGGACTTGCCCGTATAACTTAGCTTGGATGGGTTGTGGGTTGTGCAATCTAGGGTCTTCCGAAGTGTGTGTGTGTGATTATTTGTGTGAGGGTTTATGTGTGGGTTTGTTGCGTGTAGTGCTTAATTTGTAAAGCAATAAGTACCGGCATACAAAGTTTTGGTCAGAAACCCGCCACCAGCACTATTGAAGGTCTGGGTGCTGAATACCAAGGCTGCCCAGGATTGCATGCACCTGATGCCCTATTTAATCTGCTACCAGACACTCCCTGCCTCTTTACCTCACTTCTACAGATTCTTTATTATCCCTGCATTTTCCTTTTGTCACTGTTTTATCGTCTTCCCCTTCATCCTTCCTTTCCTTTTTACATTTTGCTCTCTCTTGCTCTGTATCAAAGTCTGTTGAGGTAATAAAAGTGTCGGTCCCCAGAAATGAGTGCTGGTGGACCCCACCTGTAACCAATGGCTCAAATTAAGCTGTGGTTGTGTAAGAATACATGTGTATATGAGAGGTGCACACGTCAATGTCATTTTCATATAAAACGTTGGGAGAAACACTTCAACCAGAAAGACATCCTTTGCATTCAGTCCTGTGTTCAGGCTCAGCTTTCATATTAGGACAGACAACAAACCACATAAGAGCACATGGTGACCTGGACTTGTGGTGACAGATACAGAATATCACCAGACAGTTTTCTTCTAATATTCTTGCTGTTTTCAAACTTTTCAGTTTCCAAGTAGTTAAAACATATTTTAGCATAAAAAACCTACACAGTAGCCCCTTGTTAATGAACATCTGTCATGGTTGAGGAAGTGAGGAAGACATTAAACCACTTCAAAGGCATTTTAGCAAAGACTCAGGGTAAGCGTGCATGTCTCAAGGCACAAGGTGTCAATATTGAATTTAAGAATGCATTTTAAAAACATCTTAGCTAAAAATGTCAGATTTTAAAAAGAATTTGGAAGAGTTTCCAATCATAAAGCAATCCATCAGAAAAGTGTATGGGCCACAACACTGGCTGAAGGGAGAACCAGGCTTTGCCACACCATAAGAAAAACAGCCATTGTAAATGCAGTGCCACAAATTGTCACATTACTTTTAAATCTAGTGTCATGGCAATACATATCACAGTTCCCATGTCAGCGAACAATAGCTCTGACGCAAAATATCTGGCAAACTTTGTGAATCTGTGTTTTGCAAGATGATGAGCATACTGTAGAGAGCTCTAACAAAAGAGAATCAACAAAACTGGGGCGGCTCCTTCGCAATTGCGAAGTAGTGCCGCCACAATGGCTAGGAGCCAGCAATTGAAAAATAGAACAATATTTTACTATTGTTTTATTTTTTAGCTGCTGGGTCAGCCAACATGTGCAGGGAAGGGGGTGGGGCTGGGCCAAGGTAGGGGGGAGGAGGAGTGAAGTGAGTGCACTAAGTGCGCATGTCAGTTTGGCCGGCTGTCTTGGGCCAGCCAAACTGTGCACACATAGGTTTCTCCCACCCGGCTGTATTGCACAGCAAGGTTGGAGATACAGCACAGACCCCAGTGCACTGTCTAAACGGCAGACTAACGGCAGACCAACCCGATCAGACCAATCCTTTTGCTGCTCTCATGCTAGGTATAGGATATGAGCATCGCCAGGACTGTGTGGGGAGCCTGTGATGGACACCATCACCAGAGAGAGAGGAGCAAGGAGGGTGGCGGTGGTGACAGAAACTGGTAATTTTTTTTAAATTAATTTATTGTTTTGCAGGGGGCGTAAGATTTTGTTTTGCCACTGCTCTCCTGTGCCCTACCTCCTCAGTGACAGACTCTAACCATCTCGCTCCACCTGATTCAAAGCCTCCTAGGCCTCCTCCACATCCACTCACACATTGAAAATATTTTAAGAGCTGCAAAGTGTACTAAAATAAAAAAGTTCCAGTGACATGTCAACGATTAGATTTAATGCATTTTGCATGAGCCAGGCGGTTTGTGTGCATCGCCATTTCTCGTTTTGCAGCTGCTGGCTTTTTCACACTGGCTGCTAAAAGAAAACTGGATTACTAATGCAATGCATTAACTGCTACCAACTGTGCTCCAGGTTAACAAATATAGCTGTAAAATCCAGATAGTACACTGTTACGCTATTCTGAGCTCAACGTCTGTGCCCTTGCCGAATATTTGAGAAACAACATACGAGCATTACTAGGCAGCTGGCATGGTGTTTAGGCAATTAAAGCAATTTTCAAAGACGGAAAGAAAAAAGGAGCCTTACCTCCCCTAGTGCAGGCATTGTCCTTTTGTATGTTCACTGATAGGCCTACCAGTGATCAATCAGCTTTGAAGCGGTGAGGGCCATAACAGTGTGCCTCCAGATATAAAACTGCTTAACACGCGTTCAAATAAAATCTGAACAGTAAAAGTAGCAACATGGTGACAAGTCTGTAGTTGCTGCTACTTAAGAGAAATTCTTAAATGATTAAAGCACAGAAAGTGAGGTTCTGAAATCTAGCCCTTATTGGGAGACTGTACGGCGCGCAATACTGACCAGTGTTGTGAAGATTCAATGACTGACAAATCGCATTTTCAAGATAGCTGTAGCAAGAAAGAATCATTTCAAGTACATTTAATAATTGCTTGCCATCAGGTCCTCCACCCAGGACTCTGCAGTGAAAAAAAGCCAATGTCTGAGAATTCAGCTGCAGGGCATTAGAAGCAGACATTACTCAAGTGAGGCAACTTACCTGGTAACTTCTGATGTAAAATGCACTGAATTGAGAAGGCAGGCTGCGCCTCAATTTCTGCTGACCCTACTGAGGCAAAGAAAACCTCATCAGATGGTTTTAGGAGACAGAAAAACATAATTATGAGTTTTGGAAGAAAATAGAAAATGAACCCATGCTTAAGTATCGAGATTAAAATAACATGTACTAGCTTCTCCAGGAGGAAATCCGTATTTCTGCAATGTTGGCAACAGTGAAAAAGAGTAATTCAACTATCACCTAGGAACAATCAAATCAAATCATTAACATTTGTAAAGCGCGCTACTCACCCGTGCGGGTCTCAAGGCGCTAGGGGAAAAAGGGGGGGTTATCGCTGCTCGAACAGCCAGGTCTTTAGGAGTCTCCGGAAAGCGGAGTGGTCCTGGGTGGTCCTGAGGCTGGTGGGGAGGGAGTTCCAGGTCTTGGCCGCCAGGAAGGAGAAAGATCTCCCACCCGCCGTGGAGCGGCGGATGCGAGGGACAGCAGCGAGTGCGAGGCCAGAGGAGCGGAGGAGGCGGGTGGGGACGTAGAAGCTGAGGCGTCTGTTGAGGTATTCCGGTCCCTTGTCGTGGAGGGCTTTGTGTGCGTGGGTGAGAAGTCGGAAGGTGATCCTTTTGCTGACTGGGAGCCAGTGCAGGTGTCTCAGGTGTGCGGAGATGTGGCTGCTGTGGGGTATGTCGAGGATGAGGCGGGCCGAGGCGTTTTGAATGCGTTGCAGGCGATTTTGGAGTTTGGCTGTGGTCCCGGCGTAGAGGGTGTTGCCGTAGTCCAGGCGGCTCGTGATGAGGGCCACGGTTTTTCTGGTGTCAGCGGGGATCCAGCGGAAGATCTTGCGGAGCATGCGGAGGGTGAGGAAGCAGGCGGAGGACACGGCGTTGACTTGCTTGGTCATGGTGAGAAGAGGGTCCAAGATGAAGCCGAGGTTGCGGGCGTGGTCTGTGGGGGTCGGTGCGGTGCCGATGGCCGTGGGCCACCAGGAGTCGTCCCAGGCGGACGGGGTGTTGCCGAGGATGAGGAGTTCCGTTTTTTCAGAGTTCAGCTTTAGGCGGCTGAGCCTCAGCCAATCTGCGATGTCCTTCATACCCTCTTGTAGGTTGGTCTTGGCGCTGGCGGGGTCCTTGGTGAGGGAGAGTATAAGTTGCGTGTCGTCAGCGTAGGAGGTGATGATGATGTCGTGCTTGCGTACGATGTTGGCGAGGGGGCTCATGTAGACATTGAAGAGTGTCGGGCTGAGTGATTAGCCTTGGGGTACGCCGCAGATGATCTCGGTGGGTTCTGAGCGAAACGGAGGGAGGTAAACTCTTTGGGAACGGTTTGAGAGGAAGGAGGCGATCCAGTCCAGGGCCTGGCCTTGGATTCCGGTGGAGCGGAGGCGGGTGATTAGGGTGCGGTGACAGACGGTGTCAAAGGCAGCCGAGAGGTCAAACAGAATGAGGGCGACTGTTTCACCGTTGTCCATCAGGGTTCACAATAACCATATCAGAGTGTAAAAATGTGAAACACAGCTGAAAATTGTTGGTTAGAAATATAAGTTCTTTTAAAAGGAAACAACAGAAATCAAGATGATTAATGTGTGATACCCATAAAGAATAAAAACTGCTCTTACTAACAATCTCAACACATAGCCTTTGGAATTTTTTTTTACAAAGCCACACTCATGTTTTTGTTCTTTTTTATTTTAGGGATTTGTACACAATATATTCTGTTCTTTCAAAATAAAACTAAAACCAGCTGCAGCAATGCCAAAAGGTCTGGCTTATGAATGAAAGTGCCTTTTGTGTCACTGATGTTTTTAAGCACTGAGGGCCTGATTTATACTTTTTAGCGCCACATTTGCATCATTTTTTGACACAAAAGCAGTGCAAACTTACAAAATACAATTATATTTTGTAAGTTTGTGCTGCTTTTGCCTAAAAAAATGACGCAGATGTGGCGCTAAAAAAGTATAAATCAGGCCCTGAGTATGTCATCATACATGTACCCTATCACTCTTCTTTGAACTTTGTCATCCATTCAGTCATCTACTGTATTATTCTTGATTTCAAAACACATACATTTCAACAACATAGACACAATAAATTAAAAGAATACAAGTAGAAAAATTAAAACCTGCTGCTGTTTACACAGAGCAGATCCATGCATGCAATAACAAAACTAAGGTCCTCATTATGAGTTTGGCAGAGGGAATTACTGTATTACAAGTACCCTAGGAAATAATGGAACGTGTAATAAAGCAGGCAGGATATCTGTCACGTTTGTGATGGAATAATCCTCTCCACCAAACTCGGAATAAAGCCCTAAATATAGCAATGGGTGTCTTTTTTGCTGAGGCATTATACACAGTCTATTGTTGTTTTAAAGTTCAGCCTTGGCCACCACAATTAGAACCAACATGTTAGCCATCTTGGAATTGTAAAACAATGATACACTCTGGACAATAGCATTCCATCATGATCTCCTGGTTTAGAAGAAGTGCCCACGTGATATGCAATGCACTGCAGATTACATGAACAGCAAGGGAGTGACCCTTTACCACTGCCTGGACAGCTGTAGTATTGCGTTATTCTCTTAAAGTCAATAAAACAAGAAAAGGAGAAGCAAAGAAATGAAATAGGAACTCTAAAGGGAGAAAATTGAAAGCCAAAGCTCTGGCCTCTGAAATTGAAGCATAGTCATTTTCAGGTGATCAGAAAATTCCCACATTCTCAGGAGAAGAAAGCCAATGACTCATGTAGACTGAATCACTAACCCATGCAATGCACTATCATGGATGGTAGCAGAGTGCAAATGGCAGACAGGCCACTGGAAGAACAAAGCTAACTCAGGGGTCCTTTGTGTACCTATAAGTGTGTATATACTATTGAATGATTTTCTTTGTTTCAAGATCCTGTCAGACAGCTAAGAAATCTAGCACTAAATATTACACCACAAATTTTCTCTCCCTAGTGTTTGTCAGAGGCGGTACCAGCACCAAAATCCTACCCTACAAAGATGATCTGTGACATTTCATTTAACAAAATACACATATGTAGGCTTTAACCCAAGGGAATTACAATCCACTCTTAAATGCCTATTGGCTTTAGCATATGAGTTTCACAAACAATATGTTCAGCCTGCTCTGTTGATCATACCTTTTCATAATGAATAGGTCAGACCAATGGCATCTGAATTATTTTCTCTTAGTGAACCAATCAAGCCTTTAGCTGTTAGCATTCTCTTGTCACAATAACCAACTCGGACCAACTACGTTGGTTATAAGCCTTCCCAAAAGGCAACCATGAGGTACACTATAATAACAATATAAACATACAAAATCCAGTTGTCAAAACAATATAAAATCCATACTAATGTAGTGTATAGGGTTTGCAATTCTGCAAATTGCCTATCTCCATGGTTTGTTTGGGTGGGTTTACCAAGACAAAAACCCTTTCCTGCTAAGGTAATCTGTAAGATTCCATATGTTAGACCTTGCATCTTTGGAATGCTTTCCCCTAACTTTTTTGCCCTCTGACTTCCTGTTTTGCAAACCTCACTTTTGCTGGCTTTAGGACTCTGGGCACTTTACTACTGCTAACCAGTGCTAAGGTACATGTGCTCTCTGCTCCAAAAATGGTGGCATTGGCTTATCCATAATTGGCATATTTCGTTTATTTATAAGTCTCTAGTAAAGTGCAATACATGTACCCAGGGCCTGTAAATCAAATACTACTGGTTGGCCTGCAGCACTGGTTGTGCGACCACTTTAGCAGCCAATTAAACATGACTAGGCCTGCCATTGCAAAGCCTGTGTATGCAGTTTTAAACGGTCATGTCGACCAGGCAAGCTACCCTCTTGCCAGGCCCCAACCTTCCTTTTTAATACATATGTCATCCCTAAGGTAGGTCCTAGACAGCTTAAGGGCAGGCTGCAGTGTATTTAAAAGGTAGGAAATGTGCATTTAAGTTTCACATGTCCTAGTAGTGAAAACTCTCAAATTCATTTTTCACAACTGCAAGGTCTATCTCTCCCATAGGATAAGCCTGGGATTGCCTTATTACATTTTTTAAGTATAATTTCCAATTGGGAAGAGATGGGACTCCAAGTTTGGTGTCTCTGGAATCAAAATTTAAAATCACAACTGATGGTGAAGTCGGATTTTAAATTGTAATTCTGAAAGTAAAATTTTTAAAAATTGTAATTCCCTTACTTTAACCATCTAGTACCTTCTGCCTGTCTCTTAATACATGTCTGGGTGGGGCAGCTGGGCTCTTGTGCAGTCCTTCCACACACAAAGGGAGTGCAGCTGTGACTGATGTGACATCCACATTCTGTTGGCCCATCCTAGGCAGGATGGGATGGAGGAGCTGACGCTTACACCTGAATGTCTGTGTTCTGATCCAACACAAAGGACTGCATAACACCCTGTAGTGAGTCTGGAGCCAGAGCAGGAAGGACTGGGCCTCTCTTTGAAGTCTCCCCTACTTCAAAGGCAAGACTGGGTATAAGAACTGCACTTCTAACTCTACCAACTCAGTACACCTCTAGACATGAGGACATTCTTCCAGGAAGAAGGACGGCTGTGCAGCTGAAATGACTGTCACTCTGCTGAACTCTGCTGGACTTTGCTGAACTCCTGCTCTGCTGTGTCTGCCCTACTCCCTGTTGCCTTTCTTTCCTGGGAGTGAGAAGGACTGGACCTGCATCTCTACACCCCCAAAACCCAAGTGACTCCAAAGGCTTGCTGACTTGCCTCCTGTTCTGAAGTCTGAGGGACATAAAATAATTTCAACAATCCTGCTACAGCAGCTGGACTCACTCTGCTGACTGTGAGTATTACTCTGCCAAGTGGTGCCAATCCACTGCAGAGCCATAGGAGGTATTTGTTATACCTGTAAAATCAATGCATTGCTGATGTTGTGCCATTAAGAATCAATGCATTTGCTGTTCACACATCGCCATTTCCTCTGAAGATGAGGACATCGCATCACAGGCTGTGTGGCTTGACAACAACACATCACTAAATGTGAAGCTCAATGATGACGCATCACCTAAATCCTGGGCTGCTCGATGACAACGCATCTCTGAGTGTGGAGTTCAAAGATGATGCATTGCGTACCAATTTTAAGGATCAGAACCAAAGCATCACATGCATGCTCCATGCATCTAATACCTGACGTTAATGCACCCTCAAACAAGGCACTTTTTCAGAGGAAGTTTGGTCACTGTATCCGATTTGTGCTCCATGGTGGTCGGCCTGAATTTTTGGATTTACCCTGGTCAAGATAGACCCATTTGGCACTTTTTGCTTTACTCACACAACATCCATGCACAAAACACCACACACCCCTAAGCATCACCCCACACATCACAACACATACCACCCCACACATCACCCACACCACCACATGGCACCGCAAAGACACCCCAGGTTTTCTGAGGAGGAGCTAAGGGTCATGGTGGAGGAAATCATCCGGGTAGAGCCACAGCTATTCGGATCACAGGTGCAGCACACCACCATCGCTAGGAGGATGGAGCTATGGCGCAGAATCGTGGACAGGGTCAACGCAGTGGGACAGCACCCAAGAACACGGGATGACATCAGGAAGAGGTGGAACGACCTACGAGGGAAGGTACGTTCCGTAGTCTCAAGACACCAGATTGCAGTTCAGAGGACTGGCGGCGGACCCCCACCTCCTCCCCCACAACTAACAACATGGGAGGAGCATGTCTTGGCTATACTGCATCCTGAGGGCCTCGCAGGAGTAGCTGGAGGAATGGACTCTGGTAATGCAAATCTTTAAATACTTCATCCCCCACCCTCCCTGCATGCTATCACATACCCCCACCCTCGCCCTCACCCCCATCATTCCAACTCCTCACACATGTCCCACTATCACAAACCACTCATCCCAACACCAAGCCCTGCATGCAACAACAAAGCATGGACACCCATCACCAATGCATGGCCACAGCACATACCCACACACACCCCTAAACATTTAGCACACAAGGTCCTACACAAGAATGCAAGCACTGGGGTACAGGGTCACCCACCAATTGCACACCATGGCACACACAGATGCAATAATCATGCCTTTACACCCCTGCAGGACCCCTACCCAACGTCACCGGACAGGAGGTTCCAGACATGTCCACTCCACCCACAGAAGAGGCCCACAGTGATGACAGCAGCTCTGTCCAACTGGATCTAGATGACCAGCCCGGCCCATGGGACCTCAGGACAGTCGGTTCCCCTCACACTGGCACAAGTCAAAACAGAGCCTCCCCCCTCTGGAAACACCATGACAGCACCCACCCAGTGGGCCCATACCTCTCTCCCCAGGACACGTCAAGCAGCAGTGTGTCCACTACTACAGGGAACCCAGGCAAACCCACCACCCCAACAACACCAGGGACCTGGAGGCAGTGGCAGTGGCCACACAGTTCAGGGGACAGAGGCACAGGAACAAAGGGGAACTGGGAGGGCTGCTGTGTGACAGGGGGAGGACAGGCCCAGGGAACCCACTTTCCACGAGGCCCTCTCCAACATCATGGGAGCCTACCACCATTCCCAGGAGACGATGGCAGCAGTACTGGCCAAGTTTCAGGAGACCCAGCGGCTACAGGAGGAACAGTATTTGGGGTTCAGGGAGGAACTCAAATCCATCAATACCACCCTGGGCACCATTGTAGGGGTGCTGAAGGAACTCATGAACACCAGGAGGGACACTGTGGCATGACAAGGGGCCCCTGACACTAGCTTGGACGATGAACTGCCCACCACCTCTGCCAGCGCTAGTGGACAGGAGGCACCGCCACAGGGCCACGACACCAGCACCCCACCCCCTGCATATGGAGAACCACCCCGCAAACGGTCCCTGAGATCCAGGACAAAGACAGAGAACAATGCCAAGTCCCCCGCCAAGAAATTAGACCAACCTGATTGCCATCCTTTTGTCCCACTTTGCCACCCTGTCCATCCATCAACTGCCCCTGCTCCACTTCCTATACCCCTTTGGACAATGCACCCGTGAGACTAATAGACTGGACTTTGCCATGGACATTCCTCCACCATCACCCCTGACCATTTTACAACCCCCTCCACTATTTAGCACTTAAATAAACACCCTTAAATCACAAAACAATCTGGAGTCAGTCTGTGCTTTCGAAAATGTGTATTTGCAATAACTGTGGAAAACTGCTATATCCATTGTATTGTCAACATACCTATGTCACACAGCTTTAGTCCATGAGGAAACAAAGCAGATGTCACACAGTGGGACCCACATCTGTGAAATTGAAAGGGAAAGTGACAACTCAGTGTCCATACACTGGGTGAAAGTGACAGACAGATGAGAGGTAGAACAAGGGTATCAGATGTAGCAGGCAGTGATGTCTTCTTACCCGTGTCTCACTGGAAGTATTGATGAATCACCGTGTTTCTGTTGTCGATATCCTCTTCTTCTGCTTCCTCGTCTTCACTGTCCACAGGCTCCACAGCTGCCACAAGACCTCCATCTGGACCATCCTCCTGCAGAAAAGGCACCTGTCGTCGCAAAGCCAAGTTGTGAAGCATACAGCAGGCCACGATGATCTGGCAAACCTTCTTTGGTGAGTAGAATAGGGAACCACCTGTCAGATGGAAGCACCAGAATCTGGCCTTCAGGAGGCCGAAGGTCCTCTCTATAACCCTCCTAGTTCGCCCATGTGCCTCATTGTAGCGTTCCTCTGCCCTTGTCCTGGGATTCCTCACTGGGGTCAGTAGCCATGACAGGTTGGGGTAACCAGAGTCACATGCAAATGTCGAGGGAAATCTGTTAGACACACACTAACTCTTAGGGATATTCCCAGACACCTAGTCACACTGTATAGGGTCCATGTCCTCACCTAATAGCCACACACAGTGCCTCTGGAGTTGCCCTTTCACATAAGGGATTCTGCTATTCCTCAGAATGTAAGCGTCATGCACTGAGCCAGGAAACTTGGCATTCACATGGGAGATGTACTGGTCGGCCAAACACACCATCTGCACATTCATCGAATGGTAACTCTTCTGGTTTCTGTACACCTGTTCACTCCTGCGGGGGGGACCAAGGCCACATGTGTCCCATCAATGGCACCAGTGATGTTGGGGATATGTCCCAGGGCATAGAAGTCACCTTTCACTGTAGGCAAATCCTCCACCTGAGGGAAAATGATGTAGCTGCACATGTGTTTCAGCAGGGCAGACAACACTCTGGACAACATGTTAGAGAACCTGATGCTATGGCCACTGTCGTCTGAAAAGAACCACTTGCCAGGAAATGGAGTACTGACAGGACCTGCACTAGAGGGGGGATTCCTGTGGGATGGCGGATAGCTGACATCAGGTCTGGCTCCAACTGGGCACAAAGTTCTTGGATTGTGGCACGGTCCAGTCTGTAGGTGACAATTACATGTCGCCCTTCCATTGTCGACAGGTCCACCAGCGGTCTGTACACCGGAGGATGCCGCCATCTCCTCACCTCCCCCAGCGGACATGCTCTATGGAGGAGAACAGTGATCAGAGAGTCAGCCAACACTGAGGTACGAAAACACAACTTTATTCCACAAATGTTTAAATCCGCTATGTGCCTGTCTTAGTGTGTATGCAAGCCCTAGATATGTGTGACGCATTTAAAATTAATGCCATGTGGCCCCCTGAAATGGCGGCTGCCTGACCTGTAATGTGGGACAAGGGATATGAGATAACAGCGCTGGCGTTGTACACCGTCGCGGTAGGCAGTTGAAGACCGTGGCGCAATCCTGCATTGGTTAACATTGGACCCTATGGGTCCCAGGAGCCAATGACGATGTACGCCGGCGGTGACGGTACACACCGCCGCGGACGTGACCGCCATTTTCTCTCTGTTCACTCACTTGATACCTGATCTTTGACAGGAGAGGACCTACACTGCAAGTGCTGCTGTGACCTCAGTCTGGAAAAGACAATGGCTCATGTGTCTGGGGAAAGGGCCCCTGCCTTCAGCACGGAGGAGTTGGAAAAACTACTGGATGGGGTCCTACCCCAGTACACGCTAGTCTACGGTCCTCCAGACAAACAGGTAAGTACACTGTAAGCATGCTGTATGGGCAATGCCTGCGTGGAGTGGTGTGGAGGGGAGATGGGGGGGAGAATGAGTCGTGCATGAAACAACGGTGAGTGGATGCGCATCATGGAAAGGGTAGGGATGCGGGCCAATGACTGTGATGGTGCGTATGGTTACATCTTCTCCTTTTCCCCTGTACTATTCCTGTAGGTCAGCACCCACCAGAAGAAGGATATTTGGCGTGCCATCGCCAAGGAAGTCCGGACCCTGGGGGTCCACCACAGACGGAGCACCCACTGCCAGAAAAGATGGGAGGACATTCGCCGCTGGAGCAAGAAGATGGTGGAGACCCAGCTGGGGATGTCCTCCCAATGTGGGAGGGCTGCCCGTCGCACCATGACCCCCCTGATGTTCCAGATCCTGGCGGTGGCGTATCCGGAGTTGGATGGGCACTTGAGGGCATCACAGCAGCCACAAGGGGGTGACTACACTCTCATTCAGCTGATTCAGTGCACATTGGAGGTGTCTGGGTGGGGGAGGTGGGCTGTGGGTTCCCCTAGGCCAGCACGTGTTTAGTAGGCAAGGTCCCTTTGTAATGTAGGCCATGTGATACCCCCCCCCCACCTGTGTTCAGAGGCAACTACACCTAGTCAGGCTCCTGTGACTTCCATGTGTGCAGCAATCGGGCATAGGCCTTGTAACCCATGTCCCTGTGATTAATTAGGGTACTCAAAATGCACGGCATAGTGCAGGGGGCTTCTGTGTCTGTAGTGTCCACCAACTGAAGTGGTATTGCATGCACTTAACATGTCTTTCTTCTGTCTTCCCCCCCTTTTTGTGGTCTCCCTGTTCTTGTGTGCATTAGCATCATCAGGCGGAGGAGCTGTGCCACCGGAGCAGGATGGAGCTGCATCCCACATGGCCCTGGAGGGCGACACAACGGAGTCTGAAGCCACCAGTGGGACCGAGGGCGAGGGGAGCTCCACGGCGGCGACGGGAGCTGAGACCAGCGACACAGACTCCTCCTCTGATGGGAGCTTCCTTGCGGTGGCGGGCCCCTCTGTGCCCCCGCATCTACAGGTACAGCCGCCACCCTCCCTACCAGCACCGCCCTCCCAGCAGCCCCTCAGTGTGTGCCCCGTGGCAGCTCACCCAGGAGGATGGGCATCTCCTTTGCCCCAGGCACCTCAGCCCCTGCCCCTGTCAGCCCTGCTGCCCTCAGTGAGGAGGCCTTTGACCTCCTCAGATCCCTCACTGTTGGGCAGTCTACCATTTTGAATGCCATCCAGGGTGTAGAGAGGCAGTTGCAACAGACAAATGCATTCCTGGAGGGCATTCATTCTGGTCAGGCAGCCCAACAGCAAGCTTTTCAGACTCTTGCCTCAGCACTGATGGCCGCCATTGTCCCTGTGTCCAGCCTCCCCCCTCCAACTTCCTCCACCCAGCCCCAATCCCCTGTACCTCAGCCTATCCCAAGCACACCATCAGACCAGCATGCACACACCTCAACACACAAGGGAAGCACTGGCAAACATAAGCACCACACATCCCACAGGTACTCACACAAGCATCATACCCATGCACACATACCAACATCCACTGCCTCCACTGTGTCCCCCTCCTCCTCATCTCCACTCACACCTGCATGCACTCCATCTTCAGCCACTACGTCCATCACCAGCACACCCATCACCATACCCCGCTCATGTGCACTCACCACGCCCACTACCATTCACACATCCCCTGTGTCCTCTCCCAGTGTGTCTGTGAGCACACCTCCAAGTTAAACAAACGCAGCCACACACTCACCCAACAGCCATCCACCTCACGACAGCCTTCAGCCGATGCCCCTTCACCCAAAGTCAGCAAATGTACACCTCCTACAACCACTACCTCTTCCTCCACTCCCAAACCCCCTCCATCTACCCATCCCAGTGTGTCCAAAAAACTTTTCCTGTCCAACCTTGACCTCTTCCCCTCACCTCCCCCACCCCTTCAGTCCCCTAGGGCCCACCTTTCCAGGTACCAACCCAGCACCTCAGCCACCACATCACCGGGAACAGTGGTGCCAGCAGTAAATGGCTTCTGGAGTGCACCAAGCAGCAGGGTAGCCAGTGTGCCAAGGAGCCAGACCACGGAGAGTCCCCCACCTCAGAAGCATAAAAAGTTGGCCACTGCCCGGCGGGAGAAAGGCAACACATCTGGCACCAAAGGCTCTCCCAGGAGTACACAGGACACCGCCGCCACCAGTACCGCTGCCAAGGACACCGCCGCCACCAGCACCGCAGGCCAATGAGCGCAGAAAGCTCCAATGCCACTGAGTCCGCCACAAGCAGGTTGTAGCACTCTGGGCACAAAGCCCCCTCCAGAACCAGTGAAGAAAGACATCCACTATCTCTGTCCTTGGCAAGATGAAGCACTATGGGCACAAAGCCCCCTCCAGAACCAGTGGAGAAAGACATCCACTACCTCTGTCCTTGGCAGGATGAAGCACTCTGGGCACAAAGCCCCCTCCAGAACCAGTGGAGAGTTTTATCCACTTGAGAGACTGTGGCTTTGCACTCCCCAGGATAAAGCAGTGGGTAACCCACCCACTGAAAAGACTTGTGAGACTGTGGCTTTGCACTCCCCAGGATAAAGCAGTGGGCAACCCACCCACTGGAGAGACTTGTGAGACTGTGGCTTTGCACTCCCCAGGATAAAGCAGTGGGCAAACCACCCACTTAAAAGACTTGTGAGACTGTGACTTTGCACTCCCCAGGATAAAGCAGTGGGCAAACCACCCACTGAAAAGACTTGTGAGACTGTGGCTTTGCACTCCCCAGGATAAAGCAGTGGGCAAACCACCCACTGGAGAGACATGAGAGACTGTGGCTTTGCACTCCCCAGGATAAAGCAGTGGGCAACCCACCCACTGAAAATACTTGTGAGACTGTGGCTTTGCACTCCCCAGGATAAAGCAGTGGGCAACCCACCCTCTGGAGAGACTTGTGAGACTGTGGCTTTGCACTCCCCAGGATACAGCAGTGGGCATGAAGCCCCCTTGTGGATCTGGCATTGTGCACTCATCAGGCTGAGGTGTCCCCCGTTCCCTTCCCCCTGAGGTGCCTGTTGTATTTCTATCTGATGCCCCTGCAGTGTTCTCTCCGTTTTGATCGGTGTTTGAGTGTGGGCCTCGCCCATGCATTTTGGGCCCAGTGGTCCACGGACTTTAATGGTGCAATACCTGGACTTGTATTCTTGGTGTATATATTTGTTTGTAGTGTATATATATTTTTGAGTACTGGATTTTAATAGATTACAAACGTTCAAATAATTTCCTTTTGTCTTTGCATTCTTCCACGGGGGTTGGGGGGTGTAACTGTAATGTATCAATATGTATTAGTGTGTGTGTTGTAGTGGGTGAGGGTGGGGGTGTGGGTGGGGGTGTTGCGTGTGTGTCACTCTTTTTTCCCTCCCCCCTCCCCTGTGTCGTAGGTGCAGTACTCACCGTGGTCGTCGCTGCTGGCGTTCATGCTCCTGGTAGAGGAGCAGGAAGACAAAGGCAGGGAGAATCCGGAGTTCCGGTTCCATGGCGTCCTGGTTCCTCGTGGGGTGTGTAGAGGTGAGCGTTTTCCCTTCCAATTCCTGTTTCTGCCGTGTTTTTGTTTGCAGTGAATCCACCCCGGAAAAGGTGGCGGATTGGCCTGTTGTAATACTGTGGGTGGTACATTGTGTCCCGCCTGTCTGTTGGCGGTTACCGCCACGGTGTTTGTTTGTACCGCTGTGGAGCTCGGAGTGTTAAAGTGGCTGTCTATGATGGTGGTTTCCGCCACGGTCATGATTCCATTTTTTTTACCGCCGGCCTGTTGGCAGTTTTACCGCAGCTTTAACACCGACCACCAGGATTGTAATGATCACCAATGTCTCTTGCTAGAGAATGTATATACTCATCAGTGGTAGTTCACACTGAAACTGACAAAAGATATCCCACAAGTGTTCCAGTTTCTAAGGCAATTAAATTGCAAGCCACAAACTCTTGAGATACATGCCCATGTTTGATCCATCCATGATGACCCGCATGAAGCTTAAGAAAAAGACAATCTTGATCATACATATGTGGAGTCTTTATGCATTACACATTCCATGGAATGCATTATGCGCGTATGTGAATCTCTATATGGGTTCTATAGATGTCAGTTATGTTGCTATTGAGGGTGCAGGTTGTCATGTTTGTACCGGCCCAGGTATAAACTATTTCTCCATCCACTGTACTTCTTGTTCCCTTTCAGTGGTGCTGTTCTCCTCTGCACTGACCCAAGGCCATTGTTGCTTGCATCACTTATGATGAAGTTGTTATCACCAGGTCAAAAGGTTTTAACAACATGGCACTTAAGGTGTCCACCACACTTTGGCACTCTTTACTCAAAATGTATGAACTCCCTTTTTTGAGCAAGGCACTGAATAATGCTGTTTTTTCCACTAAGTGGGGAACAAATCTAGAATAGTACTTAACAAGTCTAAATAGGATTTAAGATGATCCTTGTTCTTAGGGTAACGGCTTCCTCTGTGGCTTTTAGAAATTTAATCTTAGGTTCTATGCACTTAGCGCTAATGTGATGACCTAGATAATCCATACCTGGTGTTTCAAACTTGCATTTGTTGAAGAGCAAAGTCAAACCTCCCTCTTTCAACACTGCCAAAATTCTGATCAACCTCTCACTATGTTCAGTTACATTACAACCAAACACCAAAATGTCATCTTGGAAGTAGAGGACTCCCTTTTGACCCTGAAACATCAACAAAGATCCAATAAGAGGGGAGAGGAACAGTTGTGTGGGAAATGCCCTCAGTTTTCCCTAAATTTATATACATGAACAAAACGTGGAGGGTGTCTCCCAAAACAAGCAATCACTATGGCCTTTTCCTTGTGCTCTTATAGAACCCTCACCCACATGGACATGCTTCATCATCGGGTCCTCACCATGTAAGGTGCGCATCACCAGGTGGCCTGGTGAGCTTAACCTTGCAGTGGAAGATGGCACTGTGATATTCTCTTTGCGCTTAATGGGATCTTAAGACAGAAAACGTTACAAATATCTCCAGGGATCCCTAACCCAATTCGTTATTAAGCGGGGGCCCTGTGATATGGTTAACAACATAACATGACAGAATTTACTGGCCCAGCATGTCTAATCTAGGTTGAAAAGTTTCATCTGCTGTACACGATGGGCACTAAGGATCAGGGCATAGGCCCTGGGACATCAACCTCATGAGTCTTTGAAAAACAGATGGCACTGATGCTAGGCCAAAAGGCAAGTTTATATAGCAAAATGCTTCTAGTGGGGTGAAAAAATGATGTGAGATGTTTTGAATCATCAGTCAGCATAGTCTTGTGTTATGCAGCAGACATGTCTACACTGGTAAATATAACACCCCCCTTTCAATGTGCACAGCATTTCATTAATGGTGGGTAGAGGTCTACAAGCTACCCAAACATCACAATTCAAATCATGTAAATCTACACATAGCTTCTACATATGGAAAATATATAGAACTAATGTCTTCCATAATTGGTGGAGAACATAGAGAATATAAGTAAGCAATGCCACTTAACATTCAGTAACTGTAGAGGCACTCAAAGATACACAAGTTAGCATGACTTCCAGAACCACCCTACTGTGCTTTCAAATGCACAGCACAGAAGTTTTGAAAAAAAGGGATACATTTAGCTGCAGATGGAACCAGTGGAGCTGGAGCTAAGATTGTCTTAGGAATTAGCGAGAGCACAATGTGGAGGTAACGGTATCCCTGATCAGTAGTGCACTATAACAAAGACTGTTATGACCAGGACTAGAACTCAGAAAGTTTGTAAACAATAGTATAGACCATTAAGATGATCTTATCTTCATTTTTGAGATAAGCATATTGACAGCAACAGAAGGTAAAACAGGATGGGCCTTTGGTGATACCTACTTTTAGTCTAAAAGTACATGGATGAGCCATTCAGGGAGATAGGGTTAAAAGTCTATTAGTTTTAATTATCATTTTACATTTGTGCAAAAAAGGAAAACCCAGTTCATTAACAACTGGGTGGAGGAAGACTGACAAGGAGGTAATGCCCTTTTAGAATGCACTCCTCACACAGGAGGCAGAGATTCTGAAATCACCAGACTAGTTTAAGAAATTTGGCAGATCCATTGGATTGGTTGTTAGACATTCCTAAGACTTTGCACATAATTTGTTGATTTGTAGTATCAAGTACTGCACATCAAATTACACTGAGTTTAGAATGGTGTTTCTTTGACAAAGTCTATATGAAATCAATGACAGGACAGTGTTTCATCTGGATTTTGTATGACACTGTCAGACATTTTTCATTTGCAGACAGCACTATCTACCACAATTTTGGCACAAAAGAAACTGGATAAATCGAGTGCTGAAGTGTTGCAGCAGGAAAAGGACATATCATTGCTACTATTATCTAGCTTAGATATTGGGGGCCAGAAGAATTTGTCATTGAGCATAATGAACCAATTTTTAGGGTGGCAAATGTAAGCCATCATATCATATGCAATGGATAATGCCCTCCAGTGCCACTCAATTAAGAAAATATTACTTACCTTCCTACTTAGTAGCCTTTACAAATGGCATCCTTCTTTCAAATCAAAATGGTTCTTCTTCTGCAGAAAATTAAGGGTCAGGTACATTAGCGATTGCAACTGCACCTTTCCCCTTTCTTTAAAATAATCACCAGGACCCCCAACCTTTTCTTCTTTTTCCAGGAACAAAAGGAGAGAATGTTCTAGGACATAACTCTCCCTGACCTTACTAGAGATTATCTCTTGCCGGTCCATTTGATCTATTTTAAATACATGAATAAAAACCTACTCAATGTAGCATAAATCTTACCCTGACCACATAACCTTATAATGCAAAATAACTCATCATTCCAAAACCCCATCTCAAAGCAAACTGTGGTAAAGTATACCATATTGTAAAAAAATCAATGTCTTCTATTTTACCTTTTCTCTTTGTCACTTTTTGCAACTCATGTAATCCTATTGTTTTCTCTATGTCCACCTGTTGCTTAATGTCTTACATTTTTTCTTGCTCACATTCTAGGACAGCTTTATCTTTCTTCCTCGCAGCCAAAGTCTCAATAGAATGAAGAAATCGGGAGTCTTTAGGATCATTGTGGAGTTGTAGGCACAAATGTAATTGTCTTGATGTTGAATTAGTTAATGTTAGAAATTGGGTTGTTAGTTGACTGGGGTGTGAACCCTGGTCAAGCAGCAACCACAAAGGCAAACCCTAAATTAACTTGTGCTCACCCTCTGGTAGCTTTGCACAGAGCAGTCAGGCTTAACTTAGAGGCAGTGTGTAAAGTGTTTGTGAAACATTTCAAACAGTAAAACAGTGAAACACCCCACACAACTAATCCACACCAGTTTAGAGCAAGATTTAATAAATATAATACGACCAAAATGACAAAAATCCAGAAAGTAGAACTTGAGTTATTCATTTTTAATGATAAACGATAAAATAGCGAATAGAAGAAATAAGCACCAATCCGGTATATCTGTTAGTGTCAGAACAGGACAAACTCAAAAGTTGAGGCCAACCGTGATAGAGCGTCACCTGGCTACAGGGACCCAGTTAGGCCCACTGAACCTAAGTACCTTAAATCCTGGCTGCGGAGCATTGCGTTGGTTTTGAACCACGCAGTGGAGGCAATGAGTTGAGATTTTCCACGCTACAGTGGCATGGCATTGGTTCTGAGATGTGGCAGAGTTAGGGTGCAAATTCTTGGTGCATCGACCTTGAGGATTTAGCTGCCGGGGCATGCAATGCAAAGACCAGGGCCGAGGATGCGAAGTGCACCCAAGGCAATGAGCCGGTTCCGATAAGCACAGAGGTTGCGATACAGAGTTTCGGTATCGTCATTGAGGCTGCCGTCAACAGGGATTTAAGGACATTGTGCCAGGAAAAGCATAACAGAGGCGGTTCCAAAGACGATGCCCTAGTTCGGTTCAATGCAGCAGCAGCAGCGATGCATTGATTCTGCTCCTGCTGCATGCTGCTGGAGCAAACTCCTCAGGCTCACTTCCAAGGGTCCAGGACCACAGTGCACCACTTGGCAGAGAGGACTCACAGGGTGGTTAGAAATCTTTTATGTTCCTGAGATTTCAGATCAGGAGGCCAGTCAACTAACCCTTGGAGTCAGTCTGGGTAAAAGTGATGCAGGCCAGTCCTTCTCACCCAGGCAGGGGAACAACAGGAGGCAAGGTAGCACAGCAAGGCAGGAGTCCAGCAAAGCAAGAGTCCAGTAGATTGTCAGTCCTTCAGAAGAGAGGCACAGCAGTCTTTCTTCCTGACAGAGTCTTCAGAGATCCAGAAGTGTACCAAGTTGGTGGTGTCAAAGATCCAGTACTTATATGCAGTTGGCCCTTTGAAGTAGGAGAGACTTCAAAGACAGGCCTTTGAAGTGCACAGAGGTCCTGCCCTTACTCTCCTGGCTCATGACTGACCACACAGGGTTATTCAGCCCTCGGTGTGGGGGCCGGACACAGTGTATTCAGGAATAAGTGAGGCTCCCTCCCACGCTCCCTGAATGGCCCATAAAGTGACACCTAAGTTCCCTTTGTGTGTGGCTGTCTAGACTGGATGCATAAAGTTGAGTTGTCACCCACTCCAGACAAGTGATCAGAGACAAGCAGCAGGCACCAAATGGCTAAAGTCAGTGTAGCAAAGTGAAGGTATTATATGATATGGCTAGGTAGTCTTACCATGGAATACCAACACAATACCCAGAAGTGGACCTCAGATTCACTCTCAGCAAACCCTAGCTTAGTCCTGGTAATGTAGTAAAGAGCAGTGAGGCTACTTAGAGGAACCGGTGTAAACCAGTTCACATTACCAAGTAAATTACATGGCTCAACAGAAATCCAACACCAGTTTAGAAAAATAGATTAGATTTCAATCTTAAATTAGATACAAAAATGAACGTTGTAGCTTTTGTACAACTGGAGTTCTGAATTTTCAAGTCTTTAGGAAATACAGCACTTTATTCAGGCACTTGTAGGGTGAGTTCCGACAAACTCACAGGAACTTAATGTTCTGTGGGGACTTAGACCAAGATTCAACAGTCAGACTTATTTCCTTGCCCAGGGAATCTGGTTGCAGAGGTGACTTGGCTGTCCTTGATGCTGAACAGTCTGCAGTGGCTGGCATGTTTTGCACTCCATTGCAAAACTGGACTTGGGGGTGGACTCATACTATATCCTTCGGATGTAGAGGTCTTTGGGGGACAGGACCAGGAATCAACACTCGGATCTTCACTAACTCATCCAGTGCCTCCGGGTGAAGAGGTAGCTCCCAGCTGTCAATCACCGAGCTGGTCGTGGCAAAGATGATTTGCTGCTCTAGTCAAAGTCACTTCCTTCAGGTTGCAAACCCACAGGAGGGGGTCACTGGTGATATCAGTCCTTTTGCTGGGGGTTGCTCTCATGTCGGTAAATGTTGTGTGGCCGTTGGTTTCTGGGCAGGCGACAGACAAGCCTTGGTAGCTGTAAGTGTGTTCTACGGGCTTTCTGGTGGCTGGAGGCCATTTGGTGGCGAGTAGGGGTTTGAAATTTGCAAGGGCCTCAATCCAACTCCTTAGATGCTGGACACCAAGTTTCTTTAGGCTTAAACATTCAAAGCCCTTGGGTCACAGTTCTTGGATCTCAGCCCTTCGTTACTCCTGCAATTTACAAGGGACTGGTGCCACCAGTCAAGGGAGTCATCCTTTGAGTTTGGGTGTCCATGCAGGCCCCTCTGGTTGGGACCAATGAGTTTTCACCTCAAGCACACGTTGGGCACTCTGTTCATTACTGGTTCCCTTAAGTCACTCTGGCCCTCATTACAACCTCGGCAGTCTTCAAAGAAGACCGCCGAGGCTGCAGGAGCCAGAATACCACCAGTGCTGGTGGTAGTTCTGGCTCCCTATTACGACTTTTCCACTGGGCCAGTGGAAAAGTCACATCAACATTGCTGCCGGCTCGTAATAGAGCCGGCGGCAATGCTGATGCGCAGCAGGTGCAGTAGCACCTGTTGCCCATTTCACTGCCCGAAATGTGGGCAGTGAAATGCGCGATGGGGCAGTGCCTGGGAGCCCCTGCACAGCCCATGCCAAGTGCATGGGCAGTGTAGGGGGCCCAGGGGCACCCCAAGTCCCCTTACCACCAGCCTTTCCATGGCGGTGTCTACTGCCATGAACAGACTGGTGGTAAGGGGAGTCGAAATCCCCAGGACAGCGCTGCTCGTAAATATAATAGGACCAAAATGACAAAAATCCAGAAAGTAGAACTTGAGTTATTCATTTTTAATGATAAACGGTAAAATAGCGAATAGAAGAAATAAGCACCAATCGGGTATATCTGTTAGTGTCAGAACAGGACAAACTCAAAAGTTGAGACCAACCCTGATAGAGCGTGACCTGGCTACAGGGACCCAGTTAGGCCCACTGAACCTAAGTACCTTAAATCCTGGCTGCGGAGCATTGCGTTGGTTTTGAACCACGCAGTGGAGGCAATGAGTTGTGATTTTCCACACTACAGTGGCATGGCATTGGTTCTGAGATGTGGCAGAGTTAGGGTGCAAATTCTTGGTGCATCGACCTTGAGGATTTAGCTGCCGGGGCATGCGATGCAAAGACCACGGCCGAGGATGCGAAGTGCACCCAAGGCAATGAGCCGGTTCCGATAAGCACAGCGGTTGCGATACAGAGTTTCGGTATCGTCATTGAGGCTGCCGTCAATAGGGATTTAAGGACATTGTGCCAGGAAAAGCATAACAGAGGCTGTTACAAAGACGATGCCCTAGTTCTGTTCCATGCAGCAGCAGCAGCGATGCATTGATTCTGCTCCTGCTGCATGCTGCTGGAGCAAACTCCTCAGTCCTTCTTCCTGACAGAGTCTTCAGAGATCCAGAAGTGTACCAAGTTGGTGGTGTCAAAGATCCAGTACTTATATGCAGTTGGCCCTTTGAAGTAGGAGAGACTTCAAAGACAGGCCTTTGAAGTGCACAGAGGTCCTGCCCTACCTCTCCTGGCTCAAGACTGACCACACAGGGTTATTCAGCCCTCGGTGTGAGGGCCGGACACAGTGTATTCAGGAGTAAGTGAGGCTCCCTCCCACGCTCCCTGAATGGCCCATAAAGTGACACCTAAGTTCCCTTTGTGTGTGGCTGTCTAGACGGAATGCATAAAGTTGAGTTGTCACCCACTCCAGACAAGTGATCAGAGACAAGCAGCAGGCACCAAATGGCTAAAGTCAGTGTTGCAAGGTGAAGGTATTATATGATATGGCTAGTGTTAGACTTTTCATCCTTGGCGTGGTCTCCCTTAACTTTTTGCCTCTGTTCCCCAGGTTGTTGATGTGTGCTGGGCTCTGATTTTACTGTTTTTGTTACTCTGGGCACTTTACCACTGCTAACCAGTGCTAAAGTGCAAGTGTTCCTGTTTAAAATGTGTACGTAATTGGTTCTCCATGATTGGCATTTTTGTTTTACTGTTAAGTCCCTAGTAAAGTGCACTAGAGGTGCCCAGGGCCTGTAAGTCAAATGTTACTAGTGGGCCTGCAGCACTGGTTGTGCCACCCACACAAGTATCCCTGTAATCATGTCTCAGACCTGCCACTGCAGTGTCTGTAAGTGTATTTTTACACTGTAAATTCAACTTGGCAAGTATACCCACTTGCCAGGCCTAAACCTTCCCTTTTCTTACATGTAAGGCACCCCTAAGGTAGGCCCTGGGTAGCCCCAAGGGCAGGGTGCAGTGTATGGATAAGGTAGGACATACAGTAATGTGGTTTATATGTCCTGACAGTGAAATACTGCCAATTTCGTTTTTCACTGTTGCAAGGCCTGTCTCTCACATAGGATAATATGGGGGCTACCTTTAAATATGATTAAAGTGTAGATTCCCCTAGAGAGTAGATGGACATGTGGAGTTTGGGGTCCCTGAACTCACAATTAAAAAATACATCTATTAGTAAAGTTGATTTTGAGATTGTGCGTTTGAAAATGCCACTTTTAGAAAGTGAGCATTTTCTTGCTTAAACCATTCTGTGACTCTGCCGTGTTTGTGGATTCCCTGTCTGGGTCAGTTTGACAGTTGGGTTGTTTTTCACCTCACACCAGACAGTGACACAAAGGGAGCTGGGGTGTAACCTGCATTTCCTGATTAGCCATCTCTGCTAGGAGGGAGGGGTGGAGTGGTCACTCTCATCTGAAAGGACTGTGCCTGCCTCTGACAATGCCGGCTCCAACCCCCTGGTGTGTGTCTGAGGCCTTGCCTGGGCAAGGCAGGATTACACAAGTAGGTGTGAGTCCCCTTTGAAGAAAGGTGACTTCAAAGACTAAAATGGGTATAAGAAGGGCACCCAAATCTACAGACTTTAGAAACACTTCTGGAACCAAGAGGGACCTCTGCCTGGAGAAGAGCTGATAGCTGAGGAAGAAGTGCTGCCCTGCCTGTGATTGTGCTTTGTGGAGCTTTCCTGCAGTGCTGCTTCTGCCAGAGTAAGAGGGCAAAGACTGGACTTTGTGTGCCTTCCATCTTGTGAAGCAATCTCCAAGAGCTTGAGTTAGAGCTTGCCTCCTGTTGTTTGAAGTCTCAGGGACAACAAAGACTTCTCTCTGCCAGCACCTGGAGTCTCTGGAGAGACTCCTGCTCTGACAAGTGATGCCCTATCCAGTCCCTGGGCTCTTGAAAGGAAAGCTGGTGGAAATCCAAGGAAATCGACTTTGGACCGACGCCACTGCTGAATCAGGTAACGCTGCCTGAACCCGACGCTGTGACCTTCGCTGGAACGCAACGCTCTTTGCAGGGCCGACGCCGCAGCAGCCCCGCTGAAATCCGCGACTCCGTGGAAGTCGCCACACCACGTCGTGACCGACGCCGCTCGAAGTGCAGGGATTCAACGTTTCGCACAGACGCTGCGATTCCCGACTTCTCGCATCGGCTTGTTTTCACTCTTCACCAAAGGTACTGTACTTGGGGTCTACACGACTCCGTGTCCGGCGCCGCTGGTGTCGGCTTGTTGGAAACGACTCCGTCACGACGCCGTGTTAACATCTCATCGAAGCATTTTTCTTTCTAAGCGCTATTTTTTAGTTTAATCTTTGAAAATTCATAACTTGACTTGTGTATGTTGGATTTTTGTCGTTTTGGTCTTGTTTTGTTTAAATAAATATTCCCTATTTTTCTAAACCGGTGTTGTGTCATTTTGTAGTGTTTTCATTGAGTTACTGTGTGTGTTGGTACAAAAACTTTACACCTAGCGCTCTGAAGTTAAGCCTACTGCTCTGCCAAGCTACCAAGGGGGTAAGCAGGGGTTAGCTGAGGGTGATTCTCTTTTACCCTGACTAGAGTGAGGTTCCTTGCTTGAACAGGGGGTAACCTGACTGTCAACCAAAGACCCCATTTCTAACATTGGTGATCAGCGGTTGGGATTTGGACTTGTATTTGTACTTGACATACAGTAATTAAGTGTACACTACTGTTTGAGTTCAGACCACTACGTGACCACATACTGCTTGTCTTGAGATTTTAGCTTTTTCGCTTTTTGTGGATTTTTCCCTACGTCCACTTTGTTTTTTTTTGCTGATCCTTGATTGACTTTGAACTTCATTTGGGAACTTGTTTCTGCATTTGGAACTTTGCACTCTTTTTACCTTTCATCATGTCTCTACTTGGAGATGCATCAGTTGGAGCTGACTTTGACCTTGAGAAATTGGAGAGTTATACCAAAGCTCAGTTGAAGCAGTTCTGTAAAAGTTTTGACTGTCCCATTAAGAGCTCATCCAGGAAGGAGGAGCTGCAAAAGGCGCTGAGGGCCTGGGTGACAGCCAAGAGCACTGAAGGGCACACAGAGGATGAGGGAGATGAGGAGGATGAGGAAAAGTGTTCAGTACACAATGGTATTGTGGGTGGGCCTGTTATGTCCAGGGAGAAGGTCTCCAGGGCTGGTAGCAGTGTCTCATCCAAGGGTCTGACACCTGAGGAGTTGCAGGACAGACAGGCAGAGAGGCCATACCAATTGGAGCTGCAGAAGCTCAATCTGGAGAAAGAAAGAGATGAGAGAAGAGCAGTCCTTGAGGAAAGGAAGATGCAGCTGGCTCATGAGCTTAACTTAAAGGAGTTAGATCAGAGGAGCCAGTCCAGTAGGGATGGTGGCAGCAATCATACAGTGCAGCCGGAGAGAAGGGTACACATCCCAAAAGACCTTGTGAGGGATTATAAGAGGGAGGATGATATCTACTTGTGGTTCAAGGGTTATGAGTCAGCTCTCCACATGAACCTGGTCCCTGAAGCTCATTGGGGGGCAGCCCTGTGGAAGCATTTTGAGGCAGAGGGGAGGGACACACAGACGGCCTTAGGGGATGCTCAGAGTCTCATCTACCCTGTCATGAAGGAGGCCTTACTCACCAGGTATGGTCTCACCCCTAAGCAGTACAAGGAGAAGTTTAGATCCTACAAGAGAAAGGAATCCCAAAGATGGTTGGAATGTGTTGATTCTTTTTGCAGGTCACTGGATGGTTGGGTGAACGGCAGTAAGGTAAACACGTATGAGGGGCTTTACAATTTAATTGCTTGGGAGCACTTGTACAGTTTATGTTTCCCAGAGCTGCGCCAGCACCTCATTGACAGCAAGCTGACTGACCCCAGGAAGCTTGTGCAGGAAGCGGACCGCTGGGAGAGCACCAGGGTCCAAAAGACGTATGTGGAGACCACGCCAAGGGTGGGCAGGGTCCCTCTCAGAAGAAAAGGGGGGGGTAAGGGCAAACAGGGGGAGTTCTCTAAAGGGCCCCAAACTGATTCCCAGGGTAAGGATTCCCAACCCCCCAGTGAAAAGAAGCCATGGTTGTCCAAAGGGAAGCCAGTGGCAGGTGGTCCCCCACGTAAGTACTATGCATGTGACCAGGTGGGTCATGTGAGGGGGGACCCCAAATGCCCCAAAAGTACACCGGCACCCACTGGTGCACCGTCCCAGGGTTTGGCCAGTGTAGCGCTTGGGGAGGAGTTTGTTTCAGGTGGGTGGGAACCAGCAGAAATGACCCTTGTCTCACTAGGGGACAGTGAGATGGTCCAGAGAAACCTAGTGCCTGATATCACTAAGAAGTACAGGCAATGGGTGACCATCAATGGACAGAGGGTGGTGGCTCTGAGAGACACAGGAGCCAGTGTGACTACAGTGAGGAGTCACCTGGTGTCGGAAGAGCAGATTGATCCCCGGGTACTTCACCAAGTAGTTGCGGTAGACAACTCTGAGCGCCTCTGCAGAGTGGTGCAGGTTCCCTTTGAATGGGGAGGGGGTCTCAGGTTCCTGGAAAGTAGCTGTGAGTCCAACCATGGCTGTTGATTGTTTGCTAGGTAACGACCTGGAGGATTCCCCTTGGAAGGAGGTGGAACACAGGTCTCACTTGGAGATGTTGGGTCTGCCTGGGTGGGTATGCGTATCCACCCGGTCTATGGCAGCCAATCAGGGTAGTCAAGAGCCCCTGGAGCCTGAAACAGTGGCCCAGGGGACCGCCAAGAAGAGGAAGTGCAGGGGGCGCGGGAAACCGGCCCCAGAAGTTCCCACGGTCCGGGAGGAAGCAGAGCCTGATGGTGATGCCCCGGAGCCTACAGGGGAACAGGTGGCTGAACTGGGGGAGGTCCCTGAGCTGTCGCAGTGGCAGCAGGAAGGGGGACCCACCAGGGAAGCATTCTGCACAGCGTAGAAGGAGTGCCCTACTCTTGAGGGGCTACGGCAGCAGGCTGCAGCCCAGGCGGTTGGCGAGGCGCCAGGTACTCACCTGATTTATTGGGAGGATGGCCTCCTGTATAGTGAGCCTAAGGTTCCTGAGCCTGGGTCAGCTCGTATGCTGGTGGTACCCCAGTGCTTCAGGGCCTTCCTACTGGGTTTGGCTCATGATGTGCTGTTGGCAGGACATCTAGGGCAGGACAAGACCTATAAGAGGCTTGTCTCCCACTTTTACTGGCCCTTGATGCAAAAGCAGTCAGCTGCTTATTGTAGGTCTTGTCAGACTTGTCAGGCAAGTGGCAAGAGTGGGGGGAAATGCAAAGCTCCCCTCCAACCTTTACCTGTAGTCAGTACTCCCTTTGAAAGGGTAGGAATTGACATTGTGGGGCCTCTGGATCCCAAGACAGCCATGGGCAACAGGTTCATCCTGGTCTTGGTGGACCATGCCACACGGTACCCAGAAGCCATTCCTTTATGGACGGTCACTGCCCCCGTGGTGGGACGTGCCTTGATGGGAGTTTTTACCTGCATGGGGTTCCCCAAGGAGGTGGTATCTGATAGAGATACAAACTTCATATCCACTTATATGAAGTCTCTATGGAAGGTGTGTGGGGTAACCTACAAGTTCACCACCCCTTACCACCCCCAAAGTAATGGTCTGGTTGAGAGATTCAACCGCACCTTGAAAGGCATGATTCAGGGCCTGTCAGAGCCCTTGAGGCGTAAGTGGGACGTCCTCTTGCCATGCCTTCTGTTCGCTTACAGGGAGGTGCCTCAAAAGGGACTTGGCTTTAGCCCGTTTGAGCTCATCTATGGCCACCCTGTGAGGGGACCGCTCAGTCTGGTGAAGGAGGCTTTGGAGAAAGCTCCTAGTAAACCCCCACAGGATGTATTTAGCTATATGCTGGCACTAAGAAACCAGACTGCCCGCTTCAGGAGTCTCGCTCAGGAGAACCTGGAAGCAAGCCAGGAGGATATGAAACGGTGGTACGACCAGAATGCCACTCTGTTTGAGTTTCAGCCTGGACAAAAAGTGTGGGTCATGGCACCAGTGGAGCCTAGGGCTCTCCAAGATAAGTGGACTGGGCCTTTTGAGATGGTGGAAAGAAAGAGCGAGGTCACCTATCTGGTAGACTTGCAATTCCCCAGGAACCCTTTGAGGGTCCTACATGTCAACCGCCTCAAACCACACTTTGAGTGAACTGAACTATCCATGCTCCTAGCAACAGATGACGGGGTGGAGGAAGAGAGTGAGCCTCTTCCTGACCTCCTGTCTGCAGGAGAGAAAGATGGGTCTGTGGAGGGAGTGATCCTCTCCCCCTCCCTGACTGAGGAACAGCAGAGGGACTGTCGCCACATGCTGGGACAGTTCGCCTCGCAGTTTTCCCTGATCCCAGTAGTCACACACCTGTGCACACATGATGTGGACACTGGGGACAGTACACCTGTTAAACATAAGGTTTACAGGGTGACTGACAGGGTCAGGGCTTGCATTAAGGAGGAAGTCTCCAAAATGTTAACCCTAGGGGTTATTGAGCACTCCAGCAGTCCTTGGGCCAGCCCAGTGGTCTTGGTCCCAAAGGCTGCTGCTCCTGGTGCCACTCCAGAACTTAGGTTCTGTGTGGACTACCGGGGTCTCAATGCGGTCAGCAAGACTGACGCACACCCCATCCCCGAGCTGATGAGTTCATTGATCGGTTAGGAGCTGCCAAGTACCTCAGTACGTTTGATTTAACATCTGGGTACTGGCAGATTGCCTTAACTGAGGGGGCAAAGGAAAGGTCAGCATTCTCTACCCCAGATGGGCACTTCCACTTCAATGTGATGCCCTTTGGGATGAAGAATGCCCCTGCCACCTTTCAGAGGTTGGTCAACCAGGTGTTGGCAGGACTGGATGAGTTTAGTGCCGCCTACCTGGATGACATTGCTGTGTTTAGTTCCACATGGGAAGAATACCTGCAACACCTCTGGAGAGTGTTAGAGTCCCTGCAGAAGGCAGGCCTCACTATTAAGGTGAGCAAGTGCCAAATAGGGCAGGGTTCTGTGGTGTACTTAGGACACCAGGTGGGGAGTGGCCAGGTGGCACCCCTACAGCCTAAGATTGAAACAATTCTGGCTTGGGAGCCTCCCAAGACCCAGACTGAAGTGAGAGCCTTTTTAGGTCTCACAGGATATTACCGGAGGTTTGTTAAGGGATATGGTACCATTGTTACCCCCTTAACTGAGTTGACTTCAAAGAAGCAACCCAAGAAAGTGATCTGGACAGAGTTTTGCCAGAACGCTTTTGATGCCCTGAAGGCTGCCAGGCACCTGACTACTCCAAGGAGTTTGTTGTGCAAACAGACGCCTCAGAGCATGGTATTGGAGCAGTACTCTCACAGCTTAATGAAGAGGGCCTAGATCAACTGTAGCCTTCATTAGCAGGAGGATATTACCCAGGGTACATAGGTGGAGTGCCATAGAACGCGAAGCGTTTGCTGTGGTCTGGGCACTGAAGAAGCTAAGACCCTACTTGTTTGGGACTCACTTCCGAGTTCAGACCGACCACAGGCCCCTCAGATGGTTAATGCAGATGAGGGGTGAGAATCCAAAACTGTTGAGGCGGTCCATTTCCCTACAGGGGATGGACTTTACGGTGGAACATCGTCCTGGTACAGAGCACGCCAATGCTGATGGTCTGTCCAGGTTCTTCCGCCTTTGTGATGAGAACTCCCATGAGGTTGGGTAGTTGCTCCCCACTTTTAGCTGGCGGGGACACGTGTTAGACTTTTCATCCTTGGCGTGGTCTCCCTTAACTTTTTGCCTCTGTTCCCCAGGTTGTTGATGTGTGCTGGGCTCTGATTTTACTGTTTTTGTTACTCTGGGCACTTTACCACTGCTAACCAGTGCTAAAGTGCAAGTGCTCCTGTTTACAATGTGTACGTAATTGGTTCTTCATGATTGGCATATTTGTTTTACTGTTAAGTCCCTAGTAAAGTGCACTAGAGGTGCCCAGGGCCTATAAATCAAATGTTACTAGTGGGCCTGCAGCACTGGTTGTGCCACCCACACAAGTAACCCTGTAATCATGTCTCAGACCTGCCACTGCAGTGTCTGTAAGTGTATTTTTACACTGTAAATTCGACTTGGCAAGTGTACCCACTTGCCAGGCCTAAACCTTCCCTTTTCTTACATGTAAGGCACCCCTAAGGTAGGCCCTAGGTAGCCCCAAGGGCAGGGTGCAGTGTATGGATAAGGTAGGACATATAGTAAAGTGGTTTATATGTCCTGACAGTGAAATACTGCCAATTTCGTTTTTCACTGTTGCAAGGCCTGTCTCTCTCATAGGATAATATGGGGGCTACCTTTAAATATGATTAAAGTGTAGATTCCCCTAGAGAGTAGATGGACATGTGGAGTTTGGGGTCCCTGAACTCACAATTTAAAAATACATCTTTTAGTAAAGTTGATTTTGAGATTGTGCGTTTGAAAATGCCACTTTTAGAAAGTGAACATTTTCTTGCTTAAACCATTCTGTGACTCTGCCGTGTTTGTGGATTCCCTGTCTGGGTCAGTTTGACAGTTGGGTTGTTTTTCACCTCACACCAGACAGTGACACAAAGGGAGCTGGGGTGTAACCTGCATTTCCTGATTAGCCATCTCTGCTAGGAGGGAGGGGTGGAGTGGTCACTCTCATCTGAAAGTACTGTGCCTGCCTCTGACAATGCCGGCTCCAACCCACTGGTGTGTGTCTGAGGCCTTGCCTGGGCAAGTCAGGATTTCACAAGTAGGTGTGAGTCCCCTTTGAAGAAAGGTGACTTCAAAGACTAAAATGGGTATAAGAAGGGCACCCAAATCTACAGACGTTAGAAACACTTCTGGAACCAAGAGGGACCTCTGCCTGGAGAAGAGCTGATAGCTGAGGAAGAAGTGCTGCCCTGCCTGTGATTGTGCTTTGTGGAGCTTTCCTGCAGTGCTGCTTCTACCAGAGGAAGAGGGCAAAGACTGGACTTTATGTGCCTTCCATCTTGTGAAGAAATCTCCAAGGGCTTGAGTTAGAGCTTGCCTCCTTTTCTTTGAAGTCTCAGGGACAACAAAGACTTCTTTCTGCCAGCACCTGGAGTCTCTGGAGAGACTCCTGATCTGACAAGTTGTGCCCTATCCAGTCCCTGGGCCCTTGAAAGGAAAGCTGGTGGAAATCCAAGGAAATCGACTTCGGACCGATGCCGCTGCTGAATCCGGTAACGCCGCCTGCACCCGACGCCGTGACCTTTGCTGGAACGCAACGCTCTTCGCAGGCCCGACGCTGCAGCAGCCCCGCTGAAGTCCGCGACTCTGTGGAAGTCGCCGCACCACGGCGCTCGAAGTGCACGGATTCAACGTTTCGCACAGACGCCACGATTCCCGACTTCGCGCATCGGCTTGTTTTCACTCTTCACCAAAGGTACTGTACTTGGGGGTCTACACGACTCCGTGTCTGGCGCCGTTGGTGTCGGCTTGTTGGAAACGACTCCGTCACGACGCCGTGTTAACATCTCATCAAAGCATTTTTGTTTCTAAGCGCTATTTTTTAAATTTAATCTTTGAAAATTCATAACTTGACTTGTGTATGTTGGATTTTTGTCGTTTTGGTCTTGTTTTGTTTAGATAAATATTCCCTATTTTTCTAAACCGGTGTTGTGTCATTTTGTAGTGTTTTCATTGAGTTACTGTGTGTGTTGGTACAAATACTTTACACCTAGCGCTATGAAGTTAAGCCTACTGCTCTGCAAGCTACCAAGGGGGTAAGCAGGGGTTAGCTGAGGGTGATTCTCTTTTACCCTTACTAGAGTGAGGGTACTTGCTTGAACAGGGGGTAACCTGACTGTCAACCAAAGACCCCATTTCTAACAGCTAGGTAGTCTTACCATGGAATACCAACACAATACCCAGAAGTGGACCTCAGATTCACTCTCAGCAAACCCTAGCTTAGTCCTGGTAATGTAGTAAAGAGCAGTGAGGCTACTTAGAGGAACGGGTGTAAACCAGTTCACATTACCAAGTAAATTACATGGCTCAACAGAAATCCAACACCAGTTTAGAAAAATAGATTAGATTTCAATCTTAAATTAGATACCAAAATGAACGTTGTAGCTTTTGTTCAACTGGAGTTCTGAATTTTCAAGTCTTTAGAAAATACAGCACTTTATTCGGGCACTTGCAGGGTGAGTTCCGACAAACTCACAGGAACTTAAAGTTTTGTGGGGACTTAGACCAAGATTCAACAGTCAGACTTATTTCCTTGCCCAGGGAATCTGGTTGTAGAGGTGACTTGGCTGTCCTTGATGCTGAACAGTCTGCAGTGGCTGGCATGTTTTGCACTCCATTGCAAAACTGGACTTGGGGGTGGATTCACACTCTATCCTTCGGATGTAGAGGTCTTTGGGGGGACAGGACCAGGAATCAACATTTGGATCATCACTAACTCACCCAGTGCCTCCAGGTGGAGAGGTAGCTCCCAGCTGTCAATCACCGCGCTGGTCGTGGCAAAGATGATTTGCTGCTCGAGTCAAAGTCACTTCCTTCAGGTTGCAAACCCACAGGAGGGGGTCACTGGTGATATCAGTCCTTTTGCTGGGGGGTTGTTCTGATGTCGGTAAATGTTGTGTGGCCGTTGGTTTCTGGGCAGGAGACAGACAAGCCTTGGTATCCGCAAGGGTGTTCTACGGGCTTTCTGGCGGCTGGAGGCCATTTGGTGGCGAGTAGGGGTTTGAAATTTGCAAGGGCCTCAATCCAACTCCTTAGATGCTGGACACCAAGTTTCTTTAGGCTTAAACATTCAAAGCCCTTGGGTCACAGTTCTTAGATCTCAGTCCTTCGTTACTCCTGCAATTTACAAGGGACTGGTGCCACCAGTCAAGGGAGTCATCCTTTGAGTTTGGGTGTCCACGCAGGCCCCTCTGGTTGGGACCAATGAGTTTTCACCTCAAGTGCACGTTGGGCACTCGGTTCATTACTGGTTCCCTTAAGTCACTCTGGCCCTCATTACAACCTCGGCAGTCTTCAAAGAAGACCGCCGAGGCTGCAGGAGCCAGAATACCACCAGTGCTGGCGGTAGTTCTGGCTCCCTATTACGACTTTTCCACTGGGCCAGTGGAAAAGTCACATCAACATTGCTGCCGGCTCGTAATAGAGCTGGCGGCAATGCTGATGTGCAGCAGGTGCAGTAGCACCCGTTGCGCATTTCACTGCCTGAAATTTGGGCAGTGAAATGCGCGATGGGGCAGTGCCTGGGAGCCCCTGTACAGCCCATGCCAAGTGCATGGGCAGTGCAGGGGCCCCAGGGGCACCCCAAGTCCCCTTACCACCAGCCTTTCCATGGCGGTGTCTACTGCCATGAACAGGCTGGCGGTAAGGGGAGTCGAAATCCCCAGGACAGCGCTGCTTGTAAATATAATAGGACCAAAATGACAAAAATCCAGAAAGTAGAACTTGAGTTATTCATTTTTTATGATAAACGGTAAAATAGCGAATAGAAGAAATAAGCACCAATCGGGTATATCTGTTAGTGTCAGAACAGGACAAACTCAAAAGTTGAGGCCAACCCTGATAGAGCGTGACCTGGCTACAGGGACCCAGTTAGGCCCACTGAACCTAAGTACCTTAAATCCTGGCTGCGGAGCATTGCGCTGGTTTTGAACCACGCAGTGGAGGCAATGAGTTTCGATTTTCCACACTACAGTGGCATGGAATTGGTTCTGAGATGTGGCAGAGTTAGGGTGCAAATTCTTGGTGCATCGACCTTGAGGATTTAGCTGCCGATGCAAAGACCAGGGCCGAGGATGCGAAGTGCACCCAAGGCAATGAGCCGGTTCCGATAAGCACAGAGGTTGCGATACAGAGCTTCGGTATCGTCATTGAGGATGCCGTCAATAGGGATTTAAGGACATTGTGCCAGGAAAAGCATAACAGAGGCGGTTCCAAAGACGATGCCCTAGTTCTGTTCCATGCAGCAGCAGCAGCGATGCATTGATTCTGCTCCTGCTGCATGCTGCTGGAGCAAACTCCTCAGGCTCACTTCCAAGGGTCCAGTACCACAGTGGCACCACTTGGCAGAGAGGACTCACAGGGTGGTTGAAAGTCTTTTTTGTCCCTGAGATTTCAGATCAGGAGGCCAGTCAACTAACCCTTGGAGTCAGTCTGGGTAAAAGTGATGCAGGGCCGGTCCTTCTCACCCAGGCAGGGGAACAACAGGAGGCAAGGTAGCACAGCAAGGCAGGAGTCCAGCAAAGCAAGAGTCCAGTAGATTGTCAGTCCTTCAGAAGCACAGCAGTCCTTCTTCCTGACAGAGTCTTCAGAGGTCCAGAAGTGTACCAAGTTGGTGGTGTCAAAGATCCAGTTCTTATATGCAGTTGGCCCTTTGAAGTAGGAGAGACTTCAAAGACAGGCCTTTGAAGTGCACAGAGGTCCTGCCCTTCCTCTCCTGGCTCAAGACTGACCACACAGGGTTATGCAGCCCTCGGTGTGGGGGCCGGACACAGTGTATTCAGGAGTAAGTGAGGCTCCCTGAATGGCCCATAAAGTGACACCTAAGTTCCCTTTGTGTCTGGCGGTCTAGACGGAATGGATAAAGTTGAGTTGTCACCCACACCAGACAAGTGATCAGAGACAAGCAGCAGGCACCAAATAGCTAAAGTCAGTGTAGCAAGGTGAAGGTATTATATGATATGGCTAGGTAGTCTTACCATGGAATACCAACACAATATCCAGAAGTGGACCTCAGATTCACTCTCAGCAAACCCTAGCTTAGTCCTGGTAATGTAGTAAAGAGCAGTGAGGCTACTTAGAGGAACGGGTGTAAACCACTTCACATTACCAAGTAAATTACATGGCTCAACAGAAATCCAACACTAGTTTAGAATAATAGATTAGATTTCAATCTTAATTTAGATACCAAAATGAACGTTGTAGCATTTGTACAACTGGAGTTCTGTATTTTCAAGTCTTTAGAAAATACAGCACTTTTTAGATTTAAAGGGCTTCTATTGAAGTCAATGGGGAAAACAGAAGTGTACATTCGGGCACTTGTAGGATGAGTTCCGACAAACTCACAGGAACTTAAAGTTCTGTAGGGACTTAGACCAAGATTCAACAGTCAGACTTATTTCCTTGCCCAGGGAATCTGGTTGCAGAGGTGACTTGGCTGTCCTTGATGCTGAACAGTCTTCAGTGGCTGGCATGTTTTGCACTCCATTGCAAAACTGGACTTGGGGGTGGACTCACACTCTATCCTTTGGATGTAGAGGTCTTTGGGGGGACAGGACCAGGAATCAACACTTGGATCTTCACTAACTCATCCAGTGCCTCCGGGTGGAGAGGTAGCTCCTAGCTGTCAATCACCGAGCTGGTCGTGGCAAAGATGATTTGCTCCTCGAGTCAAAGTCACATCCTTCAGGTTGCAAACCCACAGGAGGGGGTCACTGGTGATATCAGTCCTTTTGCTGGGGGGTTGCTCTGGTGTCGGTAAATGTTGTGTGGCCATTGGTTTCTGGGCAGGCGACAGACAAGCCTTGGTAGCTGCAAGGGTGTTCTACGGGCTTTCTGGCGGCTGGAGGCCATTTGGTGGCGAGTAGGGGTTTGAAATTTGCAACGGCCTCAATCCAACTCCTTAGATGCTGGACACCAAGGGGGTCATTACAACATTGGCAGTAAAAGCCGCTTACCGCCGTGCAGAAGACCGGCAACACACCGCCGCGGCCGCGGAATTCCGCCACAGCTATTACGACCCACATCTCGAAATCCGACAAAATCCAGACACCCACACAAGTCCGCCACACCAAAGGTCAGTGATAAACTGGCGAAAACAAAACCTCCAACGTCACGCCAACAGAAATACGCCCATGCTATCACGACCCACGAATCAACACGGCAGTCTTTCAACCGCTGTATTCCATTGGTGGTACACACCGCCGCGCTCAAAATACACACACAAATACAAAACACCGCCACATTGGACAATTCCAAATACACACGCCTGATACACATACACACACCACTCCCACACACTCAATACAATATAAAACACACACCCACATCACCCACAAACCCCTACGACCAAAAATTTCCGAAAGAAGGCCAGAGAGAGACACCACCATCCACAAACTAGCAGCCACAGGCACTCAACATCATCACCCACACAACTCCACACACAAAACACCACACACCACTACATATCACCACACTTATCACCACACACACCACAACGCACATCACCCACACCACCCCATGGCACGGCAAAGACACCCCAGGTTCTCGGAGGAGGAGCTCAGGGTCATGGTGGAGGAAATCGTCCGGGTAGAGCCACAGCTATTCGGATCACAGGTGCAGCACACATTAATAGCTAGGAAGATGGAGCTATGGTGAAGAATAGTGGACAGGGTCAACGCAGTGGGACAGCACCCAAGAAATCGGGATGACATCAGGAAGAGGTGGAACGACCTACGGGGGAAGGTGCGTTCCGTGGTCTCAAGACACCACCTGTCGGTACAGCGGACTGGCGGCGGACCCCCACCTCCTCCCCCACAACTAACAACATGGGAGGAGCAGGTCTTGGCGATTCTGCATCCTGAGGGCCTCGCAGGAGTTGGTGGAGGAATGGAGTCTGGTAAGTCAAACCTTTAACTATCATATCCCCCACCCTACCTGCATGCTATCACAGACCCCCAAACTCGCCCCCTCCCCTATTACTCCAACTCCTCACAAATGTACTAATAACACAAACCACACATCCCAACACCAAGTCCTGCATGACACAACAAAGCATGGACACCCATCACTGAAGCATGCCCATTGCACATACCCATAACACCCCCCTCAACCATCATCACACAAGCCCCCACACAGGAATGCTAGCACTGGGGTACACGGTCACCCACCCATTGCACACCATGACACACACAGATGCAATAATCATGCTTTTACACCCCTGCGGGACCACTACCCAACGTCACCAGACAGGAGGGTCCAGACATCTCCACCCCACCCACAGAAGAGGCCCACAGTGATGACAGCAGCTCTGTCCAACTGGATCCAGATGACCAGCCCGGACCATCGTGAGCCTCAGGACAGTCGGTTCCCCTCACACAGGCACAGCCCACCACAGACCTTCCACCCTCTGGTAACACCAGCACAGCACCCACCCAGCGGGCCCATACCTCTGTTCCCAGGACACGTCAATCAGCTGTGTGTCCAACACTACAGAGAACCCAGGATAACCCACCACCCCAACAACAACAGGGACCTGGGGGCAGTGGCAGTGGGCACACGGTCCAGGGGACGGAGGCACAGGAACACAGGGGAACTGGGAGGGCTGCCGTGCGACAGGGGGCGGACAGGCCAAGGGAACCCACTCTCCTCAAGGCCCTCTCCTCCATCATGGGAGCATACCACCACTCCCAGGAGACGATGGCAATGGTCCTGGTCAAGTTTCAGGAGACCCAGCGCCTGCAGGAGGAACAGTATTTGTGGTTCAGGGAGGAACTCAGAACCATCAGCTCCGCCCTGGGCACCATCGTAGGGGTGCTGAAGGAAATACTTACACCAGGAGGGACACTGTGGCACTACAAGGGGCCCCTGACACTAGCATGTACGATGAACTGCCCACCACCTCCGCAGGTGCTAGTAGACAGGAGGCACCGCCACAGGACCACCACACCAGCACCCCCCCTCCCTGCAGATGGAGAACCACCCTGCAAGCGGTCCCTGAGATCCAGGAACAAGACAGAGCACAATGCCAAGACCCCCGCCAAGAAATGAGACCACCCTGATTGTCATCCTACTGTCCCACTTTGTCACCCTGTCCGTATTGGAACTGCCCCAGCTCCACTTCCTATGCCCATATGGGCAATGCACCTGTGAGACTAATAGACTGGACTCTGCCATGGACATTCCTCCACCATCACCCCTCACCATTTTACAACCCCCTCCAATATTGAGCACTTCAATAAACACCCTTGAAGCACAAAACAATCTGGAGTCAGTCAGTGATTTCGAAATTGTGTATTAGCAATGACAGTGACAAAATGCTTTTCCTAATTTAATGTCAACATACCTATGTCACACATCTCAAGTCCATGAGGAATCTAAGCAGATGACACACGTTGGAAACCACACCTGTGAAACCATAAGGGAAATGTACAACTCAGTGACCATATACTGGTTGAAATCGACAGACAGGATAGAGGTAGAAGTGTTAAAGTACTTGTAGTAGGCAGGAATGTTTTCTCAACTGTGTGTCACTGGAAATATTGCTGGATGACTGAGTCCCTGTTGTCAATGTCTTCTTCCTCTGCTTCCTCCTCATCACTGTCCACAGGCTCCACAGCTGCCACAACACCGCCATCTGGACCATCCTCCTGCAGAAAAGGCACCTGTCGTCGCAAAGCCAAGTTGTGAAGCATACAGCAGGCCACGATGATCTGGCACACCTTCTTTGGTGAGTAGAATAGGGAACCACCTGTCATATGGAGGCACCTGAACCTGGCCTTCAGGAGGCCGAAGGTGCGTTCGATCACCCTCCTAGTCCGCCCATGGGCCTCATTGTAGCGTTCCTCTGCCCTGGTCCTGGGATTTCTCACTGGGGTCAGTAGCCATGACAGGTTGGGGTAACCAGAGTCCCCTAATAGCCACACCCGGTGCCTCTGGAGTTGACCCATCACATAAGGGATGCTGCTATTCCGCAGGATGTATGCGTCATGCACAGAGCCAGGGAACATAGCATTTACCTGGGAGATGTACTGGTCTGCCAAACATACCATCTGTACATTCATGAAATGATAACTCTTCCGGTTCCTGTACACCTGTTCACTCCTGTGGGGGGGAACCAGAGCTATATGGGTCCCATCAATGGCACCTATGATGTTGGGGATATGTCCAAGGGCATAGAAGTCACCTTTCACTGTAGGCAAGTCCTCCACCTGAGGTATAGCTCCGCATGTGTTTCAGAAGGGCAGACAACACTCTGGACAACACGTTGGAAAACATAGGCTGGGACATCCCTGATGCCATGGCCACTGTTGTTTGAAATGACCCACTTGCCAGGAAATGAAGCAATGATAGCACCTGCACTTGAGGGGGGATTCCTGTGGGATGGCGGTTTGCTGGCATCAGGTCAGGCTCCAACTGGGTACAGAGTTCCTGGATTGTGGCACGGTCAAACCTGTAGGTGATGATCAAATGTAGCTCCTCCATTGTCGACAGGTCCACCAGCGGTCGGTACACCGGAGGATTCCGCCATCTCCTCACATGTCCCAGCGGACGGTGCCTATGAAGGACAACAGCGACCACAGAGTCAAACAACTCAGAGGTATGTACCCACAGTCTACACAGAACACCAATCATACACAAAATGTGGCCTGTATTTGTGTTGTGAGACAAGGCCTAGGTATGTGTGAGTCAGTTGGTAATTAGGCCATGTGGGCCCCTGAAATGGCGGCTGCCTGACCTCTAAACTGTGACAATGGGAAGTGAGGTAACTGCGCTGGCGTTGTACACCGTCGTGGTAGGCGGTCGAAGACCGCGGCGCAATGCTGCATTGGTTAACATTGGACCCTATGGGTCCCAGGAGCCAATGACGATGTATGCCGGCGGTGATGGTACGCACCGCTGCGGACGTCACCGCCGCAGACGTGACCGCCATTTTCTATCTGTTGAATCACTCAATACCTGATCTTCGACAGGAGAGGACCTACACTGCAAGTGCTGCTGTGACCTCGGTCTGGAAGAGACAATGGCTCGTGCGTCTGGGGAAAGGGCCCCTGCCTTCACTGCAGAGGAGTTGGAGAAGCTCGTCGACGGGGTCCTCCCACAGTACACGCTACTCTACAGTCCTCCAGACCAACAGGTAAGTACACAGGGAGCATGTTCTATGGGCTATGCCTGTGTGGAGAGGGCTGGTTGTAAGAAGGAAGGGGGCACAGTTCTGCGTGCATGAAGGACTGTGAATGCATGTGCCACATGGCAAGGGTAGGGATGTGGGCCACTCACTTTGACGGTGCAGTTGGTAATGACTTCTCTTCTTCCCCTGTACATGTCATGTAGGTCAGCGCCCACCAGAAGAAGGATATTTGGCGTGCCATCACCAAGGACGTCTGGACCCTGGAGGTCCGCCACAGACGGAGCACCCACTGCCGGAAAAGATGGGAGGACATTCGCCGCTGGAGCAAGAAGACGGCGGAGGCTCAGCTGGGGATGGCCTCCCAACGTGGGAGGGGTGCCTGTCGAACCATGACCCCCCTGATGTTCCGGATCCTGGCGGTGGCCTACCCAGAGTTGGATGGGCGCTTGAGGGCATCACAACAGACACAAGGGGGTGAGTACACTATCATTCAGCGGACTTTGCGTGCAGTGAAGGTGTCTGGGTGGGGGAGGAGGGCTGTGGGTTTCCCTAGGCCAGGGCGAGTTCCGTAGGCTAGGCCCATTCCGTAATGTAGGCCATGTGGCACCCCACCCCACCTCTGTAGAGTGCCAAGTATAGGTATTCATGCCCCTGTGTCATCTATGTGTGCAGATGTCGGCCATGGCCATGTAGGCCATTTCCCAGGAATTGCATCTGTAGAGCCCAACAGCGCGACGTAGTGCAGGGGGCTGCTGTGTCTGTATTGTCCGCCAACTGTAGCGGTGAGCCATGCACTCAACCTGTCTTTCTTTTGTCGTCCCCCCCCCTTTTTGTGGTCTCCCTATTCTTGTGTGCATTAGCATCATCAGGCCGATACAGTGGCACTGGACCGCGAGGGAGCTGCATCCGACCTGGCCATGGAGGGCCACAACAAGGACTCAGAATACACCAGTGGGACAGAGGGCGAGGGGAGCACCACGGCGGTCACAGGATCTGCAACCAGCGACACGGACACGTCCTCTGATGGGAGCTCCCTTGTGGTGGCGGCAACATCTGTGTCCCCCACTTCTACAGGCACAGCCGCCACCCCCCCTACCAGCACTGCCCTCCCAGCAGCCCCTCAGCCTTTGCCCCGTGCCCGCTCACCCAGGAGGGTGGGCATCACCTTCGCCCCAGGCACCTCAGCCCCTGCCCCTGTCACCTCTGCTGCCCTCAGTGAGGAGACAATTGACCTCCTCAGGTCCCTCACTGTTGGGCAGTCTACCATTTTGAATGCCATCCAGGGTTTAGAAAGGGAGTTGCAACACACAAATGCATTCCTGGAGGGCATTCATTCTGGTCAGGCTGCCCTTCATCGAAGACTGCAAACTCTGGCCTCAGCACTGATGGCAGCCATTGTCCCTGTGTCTAGCCTCCCCCCTCCAACTTCCTCCACCCAGAACCAATCCCCTGTACCCCAGCCTATCCCAAGACCAGCCTGCACACACCTCACCACACAATTGAAGCTCAGGCAAACATAAGCACCACACATCCCACAGGCACTCACGCAAGCATCACACACATACAGACACACCAACATCCACTGCCTCCACTGTGTCCCCCTCCTCCTCGTCTCCCTCCAAGTCTCGTCTACACTCACACCTGCATGCACTACCACTACAGCCACTACGTCCCGCACCAGCACACCCACCACCACATCCCGCTCACGTGCAGTCACCACCGCACTACCATTTCCACGTCCCCTGTGTCCTCTCCCAGTGTGTCTGCGACGCCCCCTCCGAAGATACACAAACGCAGGCACACACCCACCCAACAGCCATCCACCTCACGACAGCCTCCAGCCCATGCACCTGCACCCAAATCCACAAAAGTTACACCTCCTACAACCACCACCTCTTCCTCCACTCCCAAACCCCCTCCAGCTACCCGTCCCAGTGTCTCCCAAAAACTTTTCCTGTCCACCCTTAACCTATTTCCCCCCACCCCCCCATCCAACTCATAGGTCCCGTACTAGCACCTCAGCCAAAAAATCTCCGGGACTTGTGGTGCCTGTTGTTACAGGTATGTGGAGTGCACCGGCCACCAGGCCAGCCAGTGTGGCACAGAGCCACAGCACAGCCAGTCCCCCCCCCTGTGAAGCACCAGAAGTTGGACAGTGCCCGGCGGGAGAGGGGGAAGACTCCAGCCAGCAAAGCCGCTCACAAAGGTCCCGGGGGAATGTCGACTCAGCTGTGACTCCTCCCAAGGGGGGAAGGGGCAGAAGAAATCTCCAAAGTCTGGGAGGAGCAGCATGGCGGAGAAAACCGCCATCATCCCCGCTGCCCAGGAGGCCACCGCCAGCCCCATCGTCACTGGCCAGGAGGCCACCGCCAGCCCCATCGTCACTGGCCAGGAGGCCACCGCCAGCCCCAGAGTCACTGGCCAGGAGGCCACCGCCAGCCCCATCGTCACTGCTCAGGAGGCCACCGCCAGCCCCAGAGTCACTGGCCAGGAGGCCACCGCCAGCCCCATCGTCACTGGCCAGGAGGCCACCACCAGCCCCATCGTCACTGGCCAGGAGGCCACCGCCAGCCCCATCGTCACTGCCCAGGAGGCCACCGCCAGCCCCAGAGTCACTGGCCAGGAGGCCACCGCCAGCCCCAGAGTCACTGGCCAGGAGGCCACCGCCAGCCCCATCGTTACTGGCCAGGAGTCCACCGCCAGCCCCATCGTCACTGCCCAGGAGGCCAACAAGCACTTACTTCTGGGTAGATCTGCCTCCTGCGGTGAACCTACATGTCCTGTGAGACCCCGGAACTATGGGAAGAGGTCACAAGGGAGGAGCTTATAGAGCCAAGGAGTAAGGAAATAGAGAAGGGACTAAGATACCTATAGAGAGAGTAAACAGACTAATTCAGCCATCTGTAAAATGTGTTAGGAACTGTAACACACAAGATATAATGTTGAAATATAACCTAATGAGGACATCTCAGGAGAAGTACTATATGGAGACAAATAGTAGATGCAAAAAGCTCAGAAAGGACCAAAAGTGAAAATAAATAAATATAGAGGACATCAAAAATTAATACCAGAGCATGAGGATGAACATGCTGGCTGAGGCAACCAGTCCTTATTATTTATAGATAAAGTTGGTCCATGGAATATCATCTTTGAGTCCAGAAATATGGGTCTGTAACCTAAAGACCCATCTTTTTTCCTTCTCAAAGAGTCTGGTAGTGCAATCATTGGTATCTCTAATGGATTCCAATACAACCCATCTGATGTCACTGGGTGTATGGTGTTTCTCAATGTAATGGTTAGTTAGTTTCGTGGAGGATCTCTTACATCTGATGGTGCTCCGGAGCTCATTGATTGTATTTTTACCATTCTGGTTGTCACGCCTATGTATTTCAGATCACACGGACATATAATCATGTATATACAGTCCTTAGTACGGCAGTTGGTATGTGATCTCAATTGCCATTTCTTGAGTTCACCCAGGTCCACCTCTTGAGTGCTGATGGTCATAGAGCAGACATTGCACCCTCCACAGGGGTAGTGTCCAGTAACTTTCAACCATTGTTTAGGACCCATAGTATCCTGGTGCCGGTGTGGGGTCGGTCTCGTGTGGACCACTAAATCCCTAATGTTCTGGGTTCTTTTAAAGGCGAACAGAGGGCGTTCTAATGATTCACCGGCACTAGTGAGAATAGGCCAATGTCTCTGCACTATACCCTTAATCCGGTTACTCAAGGGGGGTGAATGTGGTCCCGCATGTCAGTCTAGATTGTTGTGTGCGAATATTATCGGTCAAGAGGGTCTCCCTGGGGATATTACTGGCTCTCTTCTTGGCCCGTTTGATGTTCATTGCCAGGTAGTTGCGTTCACTTAATTTGCGACATAGGGTGTTAGCTTGGGTATGGAAATCACTCGTATCCGAGCAGTTACATCTAATCCTAAGGAATTGTCCAAAAGGAAGATTATCTCGCAATGCCTTTGGGTGGTGGCTGTTGTAAAGTAACAAGCTATTCCTATCAGTAGGTTTCTGGAACACAGAGGAGTGGAGATACCCATCTTTTAGTGTAATTCTTAGATCTAGAAAAGATACCTCTCTATCAGAGATGTTGGAACTGAAGTGGAGGTGTGAGTCTAAGGTATTGATCCACTGTGTAAAAGCTGTAGCTAGCTCTACATCACCTCTCCAAATTACTAAAATGTCGTCAATGTAATGCCGCCATAGTCTAATATTGGGAAAAAAAGGTTGAGTGGAAGTAAGAATATGGCGTTGTTCAAAAGCAAACATGTACAAACAGGCAAGACTGGGCGCAAATGTACTCCCCATGGAAGTACCCTGTATCTGATGAAAGAGACGAGTTTCAAATTGAAAGAAATTTTCTTTGAGGGCCAGGCTCGCACATCGCATGATAAAACTGACCGGAGTATTGTGAGGCCAAGTCTCTGCCAAAAGTAGATCCTCTACTGCAGCTAGCGTGGCTTCCTGCAGTATATTAGTGTATAAGGCCTCCACATCTAAGCATATTAGTATATCTGTGGTACCTTCATTATTGATGTCATCAAGTAGAATCAAGGTGTCTTTAGTGTCTTTTAGAAATGTAGATGTTTTCTGGACAATAGGTTGTAGGAAAAAATCACAAAATTTGGATAGGGGTTCCAAAAGGGACCCAATCCCGGACACTATAGGACTTGAGGAGGAACGCCTTTATGAATTTTGGGAAGACAGTAGAAGTATGGAATCCTGGGATTCTTTGCATCCAGGAACTCGGCTTCTTGCTGGGTGATCCAGCCAGCTAATTCTGCTTCCAAAATCATTCCACGAATCACACGTTGTAGAAGTGGGGTATGGTCAGTCGATATATGTTGGTAGTAAGATTCATCACTAAGTAGTCTGAGATATTCCTGTTTATAGTAGGTAGTGTCCATAACCACAATGGCAGCTCCTTTGTCTGCAGGTTTTAAGGTGATGTTCGGATTATGTGGCCACCGCCAGCCCCATCGTCACTGGCCAGGAGGCCACCGCCAGCCCCATCGTCACTGGCGAGGAGGCCACCGCCAGCCCCATCGTCACTGCCCAGGAGGCCACCGCCAGCCCCAGAGTCACTGGCCAGGAGGCCACCGCCAGAGTCACTGGCCAGGAGGCCACCGCCAGAGTCACTGCCCAGGAGGCCAACGCCAGCCACAGCCCAGCTGGCCAGGAGGGCCCCGCAAGCCACAGCCCAGCTGACCCATGAAGGACCGCCAGCCACAGCCCTGCTGGGCAATGAAGGACCGCCTTGGCAAGGACCGCTGAACAGGGCAAAGACCGCCATGGAAAGCATCGCTGAACAGGTCTGACACTGGCAACTCAAGCACCGCTGAACAGGCCAAGGACCGCTGAACAGGGCAAAGACCGCCATGGAAAGCACCGCTGAACAGGTCTGACACTGGCAACTCAAGCACCGCTGAACAGGCCAAGGACCGATGAACAGGGCAAAGACCGCCATGGAAAGCACCGCTGAACAGGTCTGACACTGGCAACTCAAACACCGCTGAACAGGCCAAGGACCGCTGAACAGGGCAAAGACCGCCATGGAAAGGACCGCTAGCCCATTAGCGGCAGGAGCAGTGACGCAACTGGGACCGTCACAGGGTGTGTGCTGCACTCTGGGCACCAGTCCCCCTCCAGAACCAGTGGAGAACAGCATCCACTCCGTCTGTCCTTGGCAGGATGAAGCACTCTGGGCACCTGTCCCCCTCCAGAACCAGTGGAGAACAGTATCTACTCCGTCTGTCCTTGGCAGGATGAAACACTCTGGGCAGCAGTCCCCCTCCAGAAGCAGTGGAGAACAGCATCCATTCCGTCTGTCCTTGGCAGGATGAAGCACTCTGGGCACCAGCCCCCCTCCAGAACCAGTGGAGAACAGCATCCACTTGAGAGACTGTGGCTTTGCACTCCCCAGGATGTTACAGTGGGCAAACCACCCACTGTATAGACTTGAGAGACTGTGGCTTTGCACTCCCCAGGATTGAACAGTGAGCAATCCACCCACTGTAGAGACTTGAGAGACTGTGGCTTTGCACTCCCCAGGATATGGCAGTGGGCAAGCCACCCACTGTAGAGACTTGAGAGACTGTGGCTTTGTACTCCCCAGGATTGAACAGTGGGAACCCACCCACTGTAGAGACTTGAGAGACTGTGGCTTTGCACTCCCCAGAATGGAACACTGGGCAAGCCACCCACTGTAGAGACTTGAGAGACTGTGGCTTTGCACTCCCCAGGATTGAACAGTGGGCAACCCACCCACTGTAGAGACTTGTGAGACTGTGGCTTTGCACTCCCCAGGATTGAACAGTGGGCATGGAGCCCCCTCGTGGATCTGGCGTGGTGCACTCATCCGGCTGAGGTGCCCCCCCTTCCCTTCCCCCTGAGGTGCCTGTTGTATTTCGATCTGATGCCCCTGCAGTGTTCTCTCCGTTTGGATCGGGTATCTTGTGTGGGCCTCGCCCATGCATTTTGGGCCCAATGGTCCACGGACTATGAATGGTGCAATACCTGCACTACTAATCGTGGTGTATATTTTGTTTATTGTGTATATATATATGTATATATTTGCTTACTGTATTTTGAGATATTACAATGGTTCCACTCATTTCCTTTTGTCTTTGCATTCTTCCAGGGGGATTGGGGGGTGTTACTGTAATGTATAGATATGCATTGGTGTGTGTGTTGTAGTGGGTGAGGGCCGGGGTGGGGGTTGGGATGTTGGTTGTGTGTGTCCCTGTGTTTTTGCCTCCCCCCTCCTATGTGCAGTACTCACCGTGGTCTTCGCCGCCGGCGTTGATGTTCCTCGTAGAGGAGCAGGAAGACTAGCGCTGGCATAATTCCAATTTTTTTTACCGCCAGCCCGTTGGCGGTCTTACCGCCGCTTTAACACCGTCCGCCAGGGTTGTAATGACCACCCAAGTTTCTTTAGGCTTAAACATTCAAAGCCCTTGGGTCACAGTTCTTAGATCTCAGCCCTTCGTTAATCCTGCAATTTACAAGGGACTGGTGCCACCAGTCAAGGGAGTCATCCTTTGAGTTTGGGTGTCCACGCAGGCCCCTCTGGTTGGGACCAATGAGTTTTCACCTCAAGCACACGTTGGGCACTCGGTTCATTACTGGTTCCCTTAAGTAACTCTGGCCCTCATTACAACCTCGGCAGTCTTCAAAGAAGACCGCCGAGGCTGCAGGAGCCAGAATACCACCAGTGCTGGTGGTAGTTCTGGCTCCCTATTACGACTTTTCCGCTGGGCCAGTGGAAAAGTCACATCAACATTGCTGCCGGCTCGTAATAGAGCCTGCGGCAATGCTGATGTGCAGCAGGTGCAGTAGCACCTGTTGCGCATTTCACTGCCCAAAATTTGGGCAGTGAAATGCACGATGGGGCAGTGCCTGGGAGCCCCTGCACAGCCCATTCCAAGTGCATGGGCAGTGCATGGGCCCCAGGGGCACCCAAGTCCCCTTACCACCAGCCTTTCCATGGTGGTGTCTACTGCCATGAACAGGCTGGCGGTAAGGGAAGTCGAAATCCCCAGGACAGCGCTGCTTGCAGCACTGCCCTGTCAGATTACGACTTCAGGGACCGCCATGGCGGTACACTGCCGTTCCCGGCGGTATTACCGTGGCAGAAGTGCTGCGGTAGTAATGAGGTAGGCAGTACTGCCAGCCTGTTGGCAGTACTACTGCCACAATAGCCCTGGCGGTCACCGACCACCGGGGTTATAACGATGGTCTCTGTGTCCTTGTCTTCGCACTGGGGCTGGATTCCAGGTCCTGTTGTTGGTGCAGACATCATTTTGTGCTTCTTTCTTCTTTTCCAGGTGAGGTTTAAATTCTGGTGCCAGGGGAGCCTCTTAAATTCTGGTTTACAGGGTGTTTAAGGGTGTGAGGGACAGTTCCCAATTGGCTGCTGTCCCTGAAACTAATCCACCCCTGCAGTGACAACTTCCTGTGGAAGTACATCACTTTTCTACCCAGAACCCACTACTCTTAGGGTCTGCCAAGATGACAGAACCCTCCCTCAGCTGTACCGATCTCCTAGCCCACTCAACAGGTGTGGATAGTCCTGTTAGGGTGCACGCCTCCTGCATAGCTAATTTCCCACCATCCCGGTTGGGCAGGGTGGGAGGGGTTTTGTCCTCCACTAGGGGACAGCTACTTGCACATCAAAGGCGGGTGAAGCCTTTGAGGCTCACCGCCATGATGCTTTTCTCACTAGCCATCCTGGGTGGGAGGAGGTGTGACCTCCTTCCTGCCCAGGGTTTTTGTACTACATCCTTCCAAGGTGCTAGCACCACTGGCTGGAGGTCAGACTCTTGTATTTGGTAGCACTGGCTCGGAAGAGCCCGCCAAAGAAGTGCATGACTCTGTAAGTTGGTGGGCACCTTCTAAGGGTGTCACCTGAATATCTGCTTTTTAAACCTAACCATGTACATTATGTTCAGGGTTAAAAAGCACAGTGTTTGATACCAAATGCAATGGGATTGAGCTAGGCCATTGCAGAGCTGGACATCTGAGCTGTGGTCAGATGCCCGTCCGTGATATTTAATGGAAAGCTGGTTACTCGGGCTGGTATCGCGGTTTAAATGCCAGCACAGAGCATATGTGCTTCTGCACATATGCCCTCGCTCATGAAACAGTGCACCCTGCCCCCTGGGCTAGAGGGGGTCTGCCTTAGTGGTGGCTGACCTGTCCATGGGCAGTAATAGGGACTCTGCCTGCATCTGGTGTGGGCAGAGTCTCATTCAAGCAGCAGGCTGCTTGTGCAAGCTGACTTGACAGCTCTGCAGTCTCTCTTATATTTGGGATACTCAGGGTGGCACAACCAGTGCTGCAGCCCTAGTACCCCTATTACCACCTCTACCTGGGTACCTTGGTATCCTTTACTCTGGACTTACAAGGGTGGAAATGTGCTGCCAACTGGCCTGTGCAATCCAACATACTATTTAAGGGAAAGAGCATTGATACTTGGGCCTGCTTAGCAGGCCTCAGTACACTGACAGGTCAATATCAACAGCATCTAGCAATTCAAAAGGGGGCAATAATTGGTGGATTCTGTAAAGAAGCCCAGTTTGCTACAGTTGGAAAATGCCAACTTTATAAAAGAGCCATTTCAGAATTGCAGTTTAAAATCCAACTTCACAATAAGTTGTGATTTCAAATTGTGATTCCAGAGACAGATTGTGAATTACACTTACAAGATGTAATAAGGTAATCCCAATGCTATACTATGGGAGAGAAAGGCCTTGCTGTAGTTGAAAATGACTTTGGGAGGCTTTCACTTCCTGGACATGTACAACTTAAAAACTATGTTCTTGCATTTTAAACTTATTGCACCCTGCCCTCTAGATTGTCCAGGGCCTACCTTAGGGGTGACTTATAGGTACAGAAAGGGAAAGTGTGGGCCTGGCAAAAATGTGACTTTGTCAGGTCGACATGGCAATGTACAACTGCACATACAGGCTATGCAATGACAGGCCTAAGACATAGTTAAGTGCGTGGCACAATCAGTGCTGCAGGTCCACAAGTAACATTTAATTTACAGGCCCTGGGCACATGTATTGTACTGTACTTGTAAGTTATAAGTAAATTAAATATGCCACTTGGGTATGAGCCAATTTTACCATGTTTAGGGGAGAGAGCACAAGCACTTTAGCACAGTTTAGTAGTGGTAAATTGCACAAAGTGTTAAAGCCAGCTAAAATGATGTCAGAAAAGTGGAGTAGGTAGGCTAAAAGTTGGGGGGAAGATCACCCTAAGGCTGTCAGGTCTAACAGTTACTTATATTCCACAATGAGTGAATCTAATCCTCATAGACTCACCCATAGAAATCTTACATATTTGGTTGCTTTACAAGTTTTTACAGTGTAGTTTATTCTAGGAGTGAGATTTGGCTGCTACAATTGACTTATGTACAACCATTAATTATCCACGTCCAAAAGTCACACAGTAAAAGGTTTATCTGTATTACTGTATGGGGCAATGTAGATGCTATTTCAAAAAGTTGCTTTTCATTTATGTTTAAGGATTACTTCCTTATCAATAATACCCAAGTCAAACTGTACTGGACGAAGTCTTCATCGCTATATTATAATTTTGAATTACAATGTTCTGAAAATGCTCTTCATAAAAAGAGCATTTCACATGCTCACACCTACAATGAAGGACAGTAACACCCCACTTCTTCTAAGCACAGAGGCCACCAACATGAATGCAATATTATATATGAGCACACAGAAATATAAACTCTATTACCTGGGCAAATATGATGAATGGCTAGTGAATGATAGTAGATTGCAGTAAACATGCAAGTGTATGGACACAATCATAGAAAGCAGAATTACATTAAAAAAATAAGGAAATGCAAATATATTTGAACTGCCTCACACACCATCCTTCAAAGGAAGTAAGAGCCATCTTTTCTGCCTATACAAAGGGAAAGAAATACATCACCACATGAACCAATCATTTCCTATCCAATCACCAAGCATGATCACATTTTCACAAATATCCATTCTTCTCTGAACTCCAGGAAATCCTGGTCCACTACTCCAGTGCAAAGGATGGAAGAAGAAATGAACAGTTCTTGTTTGGCTTTTATAGGGCTTTTAAGAATGATGGGTCAGAAACCCTTACATTCTCATGTTATGTTTTCACCACTCGCCACAACACATTCACCTGTTCCACTGCACACCCAAACCTCCCATTTGCTCGCAACACCACCAACATCACTAACTTGATAACATTTCTCTTACCACTACCCATATACCAAACACTGTAAATGCTTTATATCAAATGCTCATCAGTGCGTACTCTGCAATACATCCTGTAGCAGACATTCTTGACCATGCATTCTTACCATACATCTCATGGATGCAACCTTTTGTACAAGTGGTGTTTAAAGTGTTGGATGCATGAAGCAGAGCATTTTTCAAATACAGATATGTATCATCTTCATATTGGTAAATCTTGATGCAGCTAGCTGTGAGTAGAGCACCATGTGGTTCTATGTAAAGGCTGAAGATGACAGTATGGAACCCTGGGGGGACGCCACATGTGATAGGAATCTTTTGTAACCTGGAGGTTCTCATGTGAACACTGTGGTGTCAACTGCAAAGGTAGGAGAAGACCCAGTGAAGGACATTGCTGGGTGCATCATATTTGCAACTCAAGGGTGCGTATGAGGGTGTGATGTTTGGCTGTGTCGAAGGCAGCCTGGTGGTCCAGAAATATCCGGCAGTAAGGGTCATCTTCATCTGTAGTAAAGTGGGCATTATCAAATATGTGAAAGGTTCTGCACAAGATTTTTCAATGGTGTAGGTTTATTTAGGAGTAGGAGGATCTGTCAGTCTTGAAAACTTCTAGAAAGATGCCTTGAGTGAAGGAAGTATTGACAGTGTTATGGAGGGCTCAGATAGCATCCTCAGAGAGAGCTTTACTTAATACTTAAGAAAGATGGTAAGAAATCATCTTCATAAGATGTGACTTTGAGGGAGTTGTTTATGTCATCCAGACCTGGGAGAGACAGGGCTTCGAAGGCTGACCATTGCACGATTATACAGGAAGAGGTGGGTTTGAGAGATGAAGCAAGTTTGGTATTGTTGATGTTGTAGCATCCCCCCAGCCTGTGTACCTGCCAATGAATATGCCACACATGGAACAATGTATGATATGTTGTTATTCTTCTGCATGTTACCATGAACTCAATATTCTAAACATGCATTCACTTCTTCAGGAGCCAAAAGGGATCCGTCAATCACACTCACACAACACTACCCCCCTCTGGTAAATAAAAAAAAGATTTTTTTTACAAACATATATATAATGATAGCTCCTTGATGAGTTTTCTTGGTGCTCTGATTGATCATCCTCATCCCGTCTTCAGGAACTGGGAATCAGCATCAGGAGTGTCCACAAACTGGATTGGTTATGTAGCGGTAACAGAAGTATAGGGTTTTCCAATTGTCTGTCCTGATCCAGTCTCTATATTGACATCAGCATCTGACCGGTGATTAGCCACATGCCTGAAATGTTAAGAATCTCACCTAATGGATTTCGCAGGATGTTGAGCAGTCACCATGTGTCCTTTGCTGTCTTTTGCATGTTGTCTCCTGTCTGCATAGGCCTTCATTTTCATTTTACAATCTAAGCCTTTTATATGGGTTTCTTCCTCAGATCTTGATCTTGTGCCTTTCCATTGAGGTAACTTGGTTGTCATTGTTCTACCGAAAATCAACTTTGCAGGGCTTGCACCTGTGGTCGAGTGAGGAATCAAACAGTAAAATTGTAGGGTAGAATTCAAGATAGTCTTGAGGTCCAGTTTTTTCAATGCAGCACGCTGAAAACCTTTCTTTAATGTACTCGTGAAACTTTCAACAAAACTGTTAACCTGTGTCCAAAAAGGAGTACACTTCTAATGCTTCACATTAAGCAGATTGCGAAAATCTCTGAATTCTCGACAATTGAAAGGTGGGTCATTGTCTGATTTTAAAGTCGTAGGAAATTTGCAAAGATGCCGTCTAATCTCTCAATGACTCTTTCCTGAATGATAGATAAAAGATCTTCTACCAATAGAAAACAGGAGTAATCATCCACTATCACCATTAGGTTACATTCATTGTCAAGCGGATCAAAAAATTCAACAGCTATTCTTTCCCCAGCATGCTTGTGCAACTCTGACATTCTTAAGGGGTGTTGAGTGGGTTTCAGTGTCAGGCAGTTGCACAGATGACAGGCCCTTGATCTCGACGAGCTTGTTTTGCGGCAGCAATTCCACGATGCCGTTCATGGGCCACTTCAATTATTTATTGTACCAGACTCTCCAGAATGACAATTCTAGAACCCTTCAGGATAATGCCTTCTTATGTTGTTGACAGTTCATCTTTAATATTTTTAAACTTTTAGTATTCAATGTCACTGGTGAGAGGTCCGGTGTGTTGGTTCTATGACTGATGTGTAATAATGTCTTTCAATTTTAAAGTTTTTATCTTGACCCATAGCATTGACAATCTGTTCCAACCAATTTTAGCTTAGTCTTATTGAATTTGCGTTTCTCAGAATTCAGCACTAAACCTGCATCAACAGGAAAATGTCCACTTGCCTGACAGCTTCATCATGCTCATTCTGTGTAGCTCCAAAAACTAATATGCCATTGCTATAGTTGAAAGCATTCATGACAGGCTGTATATTATGAGTAATTACATCCTGAAAAATATTTGCAGCTGATTATACACCAAAATGTAGACTTTTTCATTGAAACAGACCATTATGTATAGAAAAAGTTGTAATATACCTGCAATTCTCCTCAACTTCCAATGGATGATAGCCTTTATTTAAATCAAGGCAAGAGATGACCTTCACACCATTCAATTGTGTCACTATGTCAGCAATGTGCAGACCTGAATGTCGTTGTCTTTCAATTGCCTTGTTCACTTAATGCATATCCACACAGATGGGTACAGCTGTATCATTGTCCTTTTATGGGCATTACCAGTATGGGAGAAACACCTGGTGTTCAACCAGTATGATGTTTAAGTAATGCTTAGGGACCCTTTTCAAATGCTTCTTGTAAATGAAATGCAAATGTTTGGTATCCTTGAGCAGCAGGATGGACCTTCTCACTAATATGAAATTGTACTTGCATAGTCTAAAGTTTTCCTAACCCATGAAACAGCAAAGGAAACCAACTTACTATTTTGAAATGAGCATTCATGTTGTAGTTCACTGAGCTCAGTCCCATAGCAGCAACTGTGCTGAAACTAAGTAAACAGGCACATGACTCCATACCTTGAATCACGTCAATGGGCACATGCATTTTTGTCTTTTTGTGTTGCATTGTCACTACAAATGAACCTTTACTTTTCAAAGGTATCAATGCAACCCATGAGTACAGTTTAGATTTCAATGGTGTCAGTTGTGGCAATGGATATAGTTAATATTATTTCTCTTCGGGCATAACATTTATAGACGCATCACTATTGGTAATGAAAGTTATTGAACAGCCCTTTATTTTCAGTGTAATCTTTGGACAATGTTTGAATGACTTTGGTGCTTTACCATTTCAACTTGTCTATGACAGGTATTTTTCTTCACATGCGGCCAGCCCAACATGAGCACATTTTATGAAAGTAAACATCAACAATGCACAGCCATCATCTTCACTTTTAATTGATATGTTGATACAAACTTTTTGATGATGATTTAGATGACACTTAACTTTGTTGGGTGTTGATTTGTCTCAACTGATATTGCTTGGCCTTATGGGCGTGCATCGAGCTTCGCTTCTGGAACATTTGGTGGGCCATTTTAGCTTCTCGTCTTGACACACTTACTCTTTCCTTTGCTTGCAAACCTTTACAAAATGTTTCTACTCCACACAGCCTCTCCATATCTGTCCAGTGGTGGAAAATGTACCTTCATGTGGATACAACAATCCACACCTGAAACAAAACTTATTTTTCCTTAGAGACATCCCCTTGTGTCCTTCAGCTTTATTTTTCTGTTGCTTTTCATGTTCTTGACTGACTTATTTTGGGCACCTCGAGTCTCCATGTCAGCAGCTTGTCGATCAGAGCCCTCTTCAGGCCTGGCAGCCTTGAGAACTTGTTCCACACTAAGAGTTTCCCTCAGCATTCGTCACCTGAATGAATCTGACAGGCACCCATACATTTCTCTGAGACGTATTGCTTCCTCATCATTTCATTCATTAAGCTTACGGTGTTTGATGAGCATATTCAGTCTCTCAACAAATTTTTCTATGGTTTCACCAACTCTTTGCCATTCTTGGCTGGAAATGCACCTTTCGTAATCAACGTTCGACATTGGATTGAATTTGAGCTTCATGGCTTCTTTAATTTGACAGTATTGAACTGCATCAGCTTGTAGAATTTTCTTTATGACTTCTTTTATACCATCACCAACAAGATTCCTCAGGTATTTGATAATCTTTTTGGCTATCTGTTTCTTCAAGAGCATCAATGAAATCGTCAAATGTCTCAATCCAAGCAGTCCATCTATTTCCAATATTTTGTTTTTTGGTGGTATCAAATAGTGGTGGTGTTTCCAGGGAGGCAGCAGCAGTGTAACTGTCAATGGGATTGACTGAGACTGCGACTGGAGTTCTCTCCAGCTCCGCTTGGCAGTCTTGGTAAATTTGTTCATGTGTACCATCGCTAAGGGTTTGTGATGTGCTGCCCTCTGTGTCATCTTGGACAGTCTGTGGAACTGTGACCTCTTTCTTGGTCTCCATTAAAGCCCTTCACTTTCTCAAGACTTCTAAAGTTGTGTTGAGCCGACACCCAGCAGCTTTGGTGGTGTGCTGCTTCAGGTATTGGACAGCTCAGTAAGCACAACCCTTGTGCTTCTTTTTGGGTCTCCTCCACTGAGGTCATAGAATTCTTCTGCTTGAAACCTTAGTAAGTGTAAAAACAGTATGCTTTGTTATCAACTGTTCTTTCAACTAACACTCTTTTTGTTATCTGTTTGTGGACGCCTTTAGTGCTGTCACCCCATTCTATGGCCTTGCTTGTAGGTTCCTGGCCAAAGATGTGTAGACTTCTCAATGAAGTTTTCTTTATCTTCAAACTTTCACACCTGCTGAAGTTGTGCTTTGACTCCACATACGTCAAACGTTAATCCTGCACTTCGATGGAGGCACACGTGGCATGCAGAAGCAGCTTTCTTGTACCACGGCAAACTCTCTGGTAAAGCACTGTCGAACTTTGGGTTACTTATCCCCTATCTCATCACCAGTTGTAGCGTTCTCCCCAGCCTCGGTACCTACCAATAAATACACCACACATAGGGCTATGTATTACTTGACTTTATTCTCATGCATGTAGCCGGAAACTCACCATTCTAAACCTGAAGTCGCTTTACCACATTCTAATGCTTATGCCACAGCTCTACAGAGTTCTTCAGGAGCCAAAGGGTTCTGTCATTTACACTCACATGACACTACAGATATGCTATCAGTTGTTTTGTACTTTTTCACTAAATGAGAGGTTGATTGCATTGCACTTTTCTGTGGAGTGGGAAGCACAAAATAATGTTCATATTGTTCAAGGTATAGGACTTCATACATTCATAATCTCTAGCTCAGCCTATTCACAAAGATCAGGATAGCAGGACAGCTCAATATCCTTGGCACTGTTAAGATCAAGTCACATATAACATGGCCAACTAACACAAATGACGACACTCTTAGGTTTGTTACCATTTCTATTGAATTGCAGCCCAAACCCACCTTTGCACACGAACCATCTATCCACCAAGAACAACTAAAATAAAACAGAACATAATACCCTCAAATTTGACCCCACTGCCTTGGTTACAACTACCAACAAACTCAATTGAAACCAACTTGCTACTAGACACAGTCAACCATACATTAAAAAGCATATTTGTTACGCTATCCCTAGAAAGCCATGAAACCTGGCCCCCTGTATGCCAGGACACCAAAACACTCATAGAAAATAAATGAGTTATCTACAACCAAGAAGCAAAAGACAAGAACTCCAAAACTTCCTGAATACATTACCAATTACCCCATTTGATTTGCACAGCACAACATAATCTGCATTACTGACCTGTTCCATCAAAAGAGGTTCAAAGAGAAACGGAGCACTATTTAACATCATCGAACGTAGTATCAACCAAATCACAACAAAGACATGTTCAGCACCATTAATAAATTGTTTTAAGTGAAATTCTACAAAACCAGACACCTCATCAACAACATAAAATAAACAACCATCAACCCTTGAATCCCACGAAAGCCCAATGGATTTGAAACTGTACAAATCCAAATAATACTTATAAAGAGAAATGTTAATTTGGAAGAATCGCCAATTACCACCCACTAACACATCTTCTTTTCCTCTGAGAGGTAAGCAGAAGAAGTCATTATACAAATGCATGAACAAAACAACACTAAGGGGGTCATTACAACCCTGGCGGTCTTTGACCGCCAGGTCTGTTTTGGAGGAAGCACCGCCAACAGGCTGGCGGTGCTTCCAGGGGAATTACGACTGCGGTGGAAGTGCTGCTGTCGCACCGCCGGGACCGGCGGTTTCCCGCCACTTTTGTCCCAGCGGTTTCCCACCACTTCTGTCCCGGTGGTTTCCCGCCACTTTTGTCCCGGCGGTTTCCTGCCACTTTTGTCCCGGCGGTTTAAATCCCCCAGGGCAGCGCTGCTTGCAGCGCTGCCCAGGGGATTAAGAGTCCCCCTCCCTCCAGCCTTTTCATGGCAGTTTGAACTGCCATGAAAAGGCTGGCGGAAAGGGGAGTCGCTTGGCCCCTGGGGGCCCCTGCACTACCCATACCACTGGCATGGGCAGTGCAGGGGCCCCCTGACATGGCCCCATGCAGTTTTTCACTGCCGTGTTGCGGCCGAGATCCCCGCCCGCCCGCCGGCCCAGCAGGGATCTCATAATGGACCCCGCAGGAGTGCGGCCGTATTGGTGGGCGCCCGGCGGTTCAACCTTGGCGGGCGGCCTCTGCCGCCCACCAAGGTTGTAATGAGGGCCTAACTCCCTCCTACTCAACTATTGATCAGGATTTAAAAGAAGCAGCTCAACAAAAGCAGTGACCATATAGGTTTTAGAATGCACCCCACTTGTCACGTGTAAAAGAGATGCCTGCCTCCTAATGTCCTCGACTTGTCAGAATTTTTCAGTACCCTTGACCATCAATCACTTCTAAATATTCTGGTATATATGTTCAACTTCAGCATCACTAACACACATAATTTTGTCCACATACGCAGTTCAACATTTCATGTCCATTATACTTCAGTAACATTGAAGTACCCCAAGGATTAACCCTCTCTCCTGTTTCACTTCAACCTGCATTTGGTGCCTTGTGGTATACTTTAGATTCTCATGTTGTTAAAATCCTGCAGTAGTTATATGATACCCAACTCTGTATGAGATATGAAAAGAGTACAGCACTAATAGATTGTGAAATTACTTCCCCTTCATCCAAGTTCAGATTCTGAGTTCCCACTTGTAACAATCAAAGTAAGGCAATATTATTCAGCATCACCAATATTCTGACTTAAAACAAGTTCAGGATTGACTCACCAAAATAAACCTGAATAGATTCCCCTCTTACGAACAAACCTCATTTTCAGAACCCAAATCACCAAACAATCTAGACTCCGCGGCACCAGCTATCATTCCTTTTCCAAAAAGGTTTCCATTCCAGAAGGGGCTAAAATACTACTATATGAGCTCTGATCCTGTCCAACATGGTTCTCCAGCCTAATTGTTAATTGATGCCTCTAAAGAAGGACTTTTAAGGCGCCATCAAAATTTTTATATCTTCCCTCCCACGCTGGCTGGATTTCAGAAAGACAATAAACAAGTCACAGCTCAATATTTTTACTCTCAGTTATTCTACATACCATAACACGATAACGCATGAAACGCATATTCAAATCAACATGCACATTTTCAAGTGAAGTGACTGGAGAATATTAAGTCATTATTTAGCTGAGCTAAACCAATTAGAGTTTTTGCAAATGTCAGCCAGAGGAATAAAATATCAACATAAGACAAAGGTCAGACTAGAGAAGCTACGATAGAGCTAAATTACTTTGTCTGTCATTAAGCTGATAACATTCCTTTATAACCAACACACAGGAAATCATTCTGGTTGTGGGTTTTATGCACAGTATTCATCTGGACTATCTTCTGAATTAAACAAAAAAATGTGAATGTTGTTCAAAACGCTGTCCAAGCTGAATTCAAAGAGAAAATGGCAAATCTTTTCAGCCACCCAGCAGTCGGCCGAGAGATACAGGATGATGGCATTTGGGGTCTTTTCTTTGGGAATTACCTGTCTCCCAGGAGCAGTGAGAAGCCCAAGAAACTGTCCAATAAAGTGACTGATATAAATACGCTGAAAATGTAAGTTAGCAGTGTTTGAAAATTACTCTGTTACTTTCCCTTTATAAAAGGAACAACTTTTGTTAATGTTGTTCCTTATAATATTTAGTAATCACATCACTGTGTATTGAAGACTGCTGTACACGTTTACTTAGCTGTAACTAAACGGTGGTTCGAAAGTTAAGGGGATCGGATCAGAGTGAATCATATGACTCTAGTGAAAATATATTGAAGCAGGCTCATGCTTTTATTTGGTGATGTGACAATTATTAAAGCCCTAATATTCTTAGGCTAACTATTGGCATCTTGGGTGGGTCATTATCGTGCCTTTGTAAACCCAGCTTGGAAAAGAAAACCGTGTCAATTTCAGATTGTGAGCTGCTTCAGCACAAATGGATATCCCGTGTAGAAATTACCCATAGGGCATTGGGGGGTATTTTATGGGTATTGGAGAAGAGACTACATTGAAGTTTATCCCCTAATTTATCTTTTGATTCGGTGGTTCAAATTGGAATGTGGTACTTTGCCAACTTCACAAACGTGATGGATATTAGGAAAATAACAAGTGTAAAATCCCACAAAAATAATGTTTTGACAGAGAAAAACCTGCTAAACACATACATTTGTCTGGAAGAACTTTCACAAATCTTTTTGAAGTGAAAGTGTTCTGCACAAAACATTTTTTGCAGGAGGTTTTGGCCACAGAAAATTGCGACGTGTACAAACAACACAATAAATTAACTTGTGAAGTTTATCAAAAGTGAAAAATCCCTGCTTTTTACTCTTGTATATTGGTGTAGAGATATGTGACTTAGAAACTGTGGTGTATTTGATGAATGGACCCTAGATTCCAAAGGCTCGGAAGCGTGCCACTGAAATGCTGCAAAAGTATTGAGAGCAAAAAGTTTCCTCCACAATAGTAATTCCACCAGCGATGAATCAAAAGTCTCTGATCTCTAAAATAAAAAACTAAAAGAAAGTATACTAAACGTATATAAAATTGAACTGATATAAGCAAGATTTTAAGCTTGATGAGACAGATGAAGGCTATGTTTAGTCATGAATATATTACTTTTAGTCTGTGTGACCTTCTAAAACTTGATTTCAGCGCATTTACAGTGTGTGGGAATATTTGAAATTATTTTGAAAAGCAACTGCTTGAATAATATGAACAAATCAGAATTCTGTTAGCAACTCAACACAATTACGTTGAGCCATGCATGTTTTCTTTGAGTAAAGCAAATAAAACATCCACAGGAGTATCTTTCAAGTATTTTGCTAAAGGAAAGATGCAAATTTTTAACTTTGATGACGTGTAAAATGTTGAATTTATCTCTGCCTCTCTTGTGTAGTTTAAATTTCTCCCACCTTAACTTTCAAGTACTTTAATTTCCAAAGTGGTTAACTAAAACCTGCACAAGACCTTTGTTTTACTTGAATAATCTACTTAACACACCCGTGTGGTTTCTATTCAAGCAATTCAGTCAATTTCTAATCCATTTGCTTGCCTACTATGGGCCTCATTATGAGTCTGCCGGCCTTAAGGTCGCCAGACTTGTGGGGGGTCGGACCACCGCACTTTTGGTGGATCGACTGCCATACGATGACCCTGGCAGTCATAAACATGGTTCCCGATGGAGGGGCGACGGTCGGAGTAGTGGTCAGCCACTGCGGTGCTGAGTCCTCTTTCCACCAGCCTTTTTATGATGGGGTCCTCGCATTGAAAAGGCTGGTGGAAAGGCAATGCTGGAGGTCACAGGGAGGCCCCTGCACTGCCCACTACTATGTCGTGGACAGTGCAAGGGCCCCCCTGCCCAGCTATGGCAGACAGTGTGCATTACCAAGGTGCTGCTGGGCCCTTCTGTATTACTGCAATGGTCTCGGCTCCATGAGGAGCCAAGGCCAATGGTGTTGCACTGTTTCCACTGAGCAGGGTCAAGACTGATTTGCATATGGCTGGGCCCAAACTGAAATGGCACGGCGTGCAAAAAGACTGATTGATTAAATCCAGATCTGTGACTGGGGTGAATTTTTGATTTGTTCTGCATTCCGTCCATCATCTGTTCTTTTTGGATGTGTTGCCCTAAGTGGAAATGGTATGCCCAGATGTGGGTCCAGTGATTATTATTCCCCCAGATTCAAGCAAGCCCTGGCTAATGACGGGTGGTAGTACAAAACAGGTCAAAGGAAGCTTGTTTCTGGTCCATGGAGGACCTGGCCTGGACGTTTGGGCGGTATTGTTACCATGGGGAGCAGGTTCAAGACTGATTTGAGTATGACCGGGCCCAAACTGAAATGGCATGGCGAGCAAAAAATCGGATGGATTTAACTCAGATCTGTGGCTGTGGGTGAATGCTTGATTTGTTCTGCATTACGGCCATCATCTCTTCTTTTTGCACTGTTTTCACTTAGCTGACTGGTTGAAACCTCCAAATATGGAAGTTTCTGCCAGTCAGCCCAGTGGAAACATTGTAATAAGTCTGGGGTGAGACCTCCAGCTCCGCAGTGGTCTCCTCCCCAATGGGCTGGTGGGCTGGCGGCCAGCTCTCAAGCCTTGCAATGAGAACCTATATCTATTTGATGTATTTGTAAACACAGAACACTTGTGCATCTACTTATAAGGTTGCTTACTCTAAGAAAGGTGTTCCTCAGGATTAGCTTAAAATGCACCCATTACACTGATCCCAATAAAATATTCCTCAAAGAATGCCGAGGATTAAGTGACAAGGAAGACAAAGCCATATAGACGTAATTTTAAAAAGGTAAGCTTATTAATCAATACATTAAATGAACTCTAAACTGACAGGTTCTTACTCAGAGCTCTCAGACATATAAGGTATATTAAGAAAGACTTTAAAGTTTTGTGAGCTGTACTGATAAACAAAAAGCAGTACTACAGGCTTTGACTGTTAGTCAATGGAAGATTGAGTTTGGTATTTGATTCACACAACACATGCCAGAGTAAATGTTAATTTAATCTAAGCTATATTCAAAAGTAATGTGTTGAGAGTGGCAATCCTGGGATTGTTGCCTTAACTGTTTTTGTTGGTCATAGAACTCTGTGCACTTTGCCTTGCTTACCAACGGTAAAGTGGTGCACTCTGACTTTAAACATGATGAAAGTTGCACACTCCTGGTTGCTATATTTAAAGTACCCATGAGTGTGTAACATATGGCTCCGAGGGGTACCTGTTGCCTGTAATCTAACTGCCATAAGTGAACTATATCACCATATAGGCAATCCTCTTGACAGGTTGCAGGTTCAGGTCCAGAAGTGTCTGAGTTGGTAGGGTCAGAGGCCCTGTTTAAATACCCAAATGTGCCTTTGAAGTGGGGGAGATTTCAAAGAGTGACTTAGAAGTGCACAATGTGCCCTTTCAGTTTCATCCTGTTTGCCAAGGTCCCAGTAGGGGGTTTGGCAGTCCATTGTGTGAGGGCAGGCCACTGTCCTTTGACGAGTAAGGGTCAGGCCTTCCACCCTCCCAGCCCAGGAAGACCCATTCAATATGCAGATGTGTGCAGGTGTGACTGAGAATCCTGTGTTTGGGGTTGACTGAGTGAAATGCACAAGGGAGCTGTCAACTAACCCAGCCGGACGTGAATTGTAAGGTACAGCAGGATTTAAGTGCAGAGAAATGCTCACTTTCTAAAAGTGGAATTTCTAAAATAGTAATAATAAATCCATCTTCACCAGTCAGCAGGATTTTGTATTACCATTCTGGCCATACTAAATATGACCTTGTTATTCCTTTCAGATCAGAATCTACCACTCAAACTGTATATGAGGGTAGCCCTAACATTAGCCTATGAAAGGAGCAGGCCTCACAGCAGTGTAAAACAAATTTAGGAGTGTTTACACAACCAGGGAATATAAAATACACAGGTACATGTCCTGCCTTTTCCCTACATAACACCCTGCCCTATGGGTTACCTAGGCCCACATTAGGGGTGACATATGTAGAAAAAGGGGAGTTTGAGGCTTGGCAAGTACTTTTAAACGCCAAGTCGAATTGGCAGTGAAACTGCTCACACAAGCCTTGCAATGGCAGGTGTGAGATAAGGTTAAGTGGCTACTTATGTGGGTGGCACTAACAGTGCTGGAGGCCACTATTAGCATTTAAACTACAGGTCCTGGGCACATGTAGTGCATTTTACTAGGGACGTGTAAGTAAATTAAATAAGCCAATTGTGTATGAGCCAATGTCACCATGTTTTAAGGGAGAGAGCATATGCATTGTAGCCCTGGTTAGCAGTGGCACAGTGCACACACAGAGTCCTAAAACCAGCACAAATGGGGTCAGAAAAAGAGAAGGAGGAAGGCAAAACGTTCGGGTGTGACCCTGCAGAAAGGCCATTTCCAGCATATCCCCCTTGCAGCCTAAAGCCAGGGTAGGCTAATCAACACTCTGATGGACTTCCCTGAGTAAGGCAATAGAACATGGACAATGGCCCGCCACTGCAGGGACACTTACCAGTTCTACACCTGTCTGAACTCAGTGTTGCTCGTCTGTCTATACTCTCTGGAGCCCCCAGGACACATCAATCAGCAGTGTGTCCACCACTACAAGGACCCCAGGACAACCCACAAACACAGGATGATCAGGGACCTGGGATCAGTGGGCACACGGTTCAGGGGACAGAGGCACAGGACAACAGGGAAGCTGGGAGGACTGCTGTGTGACAGGGGGAGGACAGGCCCAGGGAACCGACTCTCCAGGAGGCACTCACCAACATCCTGGGAGCATACCACCATTCCCAAGAGACGATGGGCCAGATACTGGCCAAGTTGTAGGAGACCCAGCGGCTGCAGGACGGACAGTACCTGGGTATCAGGAAGGACCTGAGGGACATCCACACCACACTGGTCACCATTGCAGGGGTGCTGGCAGACATTGCAAACACCATGAGGGAGGCAGAGGCACACCAACGGGCCCCTGACACTAGCCACACCGATTAACAGCCCTCCACCTCCGCTGACGCTAGTGGACAGGACGTCCCGCCACAGGAACAACAGGCCACCAGCACCCCACCACCTGCAGAAGGAGAACCACCCCGCAAATGGTCCCTGCGATCAAGGCAGAAGCCAGAGAACATTGCCAAGACCACAGCCAGGAAATACAACTCTCCTGATTGTCACCCTTGTGTCCCACTCTGTTACCCTGTCCACTTTGAACTGCCATTGCTCCCCTTCCTTTGCCCCCTTGGAAAATCCACCTGTGATACAAATAGACTGGACTCTATTCTGGACTTTCCTCCCCCAGCCGATTGCACACACCCCTCTACTTATTAGCATTTAAATAAACACCCTTTGAAAAAATACAAGTGTGGTGTATGTCAAATGATTTAAGTATGTATTCGTTTACCGAACTGTAGACATTGCAATTAGACTGTACAGTTATGTATACATAGGTATGACCTGTAGTTGGCAACAGTCAACACACCAGGAACCAGAGTGGGGCACAGATTTCTGTGAACAGACGTGTTAAAGGGTACAGTAAGTGGCCATAGTAGTGGGAAAAGCAGCCTGCCAGTGAAAATATACAACACAAAACTGCAATGGAAGGTGAAGTTACAGTGTCTTACCTGTGTGTCACTGGAAGTACTGTAAAACGATTGATGTTCTGTTGTCCACATCCTCATCCTCTGCCTCCTCTTCATCACTGTCCACAAGCTCCACTGCTGCCACACACCCATCTCCAGCCTCATCCTCCTGCAGAAAAGGCACCTGGCGACGTAAGGCAAGGTTGTGCAACATGCCACAATGATCTGGCACACCTTCTTGGGTGAGTAGCCCAGGGAACCACCTGTCTGATGGAGGCACTGAAACCTGGCCTTCAGAAGGCCAAAGGTTTGCTCTATAATTCTTCTTGTTTGCCCATGTACCTCATTGTAATGTTTCTTTGCCCTTGTCCTGGGATTCCTCACTGGGGTCAGTAGCCATGAGAGGTTGGGGTAACCAGAGTCACCTGCAAATATCGAGGGATACCTGTTAGCCACACACTAACCCTTTGGGCCAACCCCACACCCATATACCAACATACGTAGGGTGGGGACCATGGACTCACCTATTAGCTACACCGGGTGCCTCTGGAGTTGAGCCATCACATATGGGATGCTTCTATTCTTCAGGATAAAAGCATCATGCAAAGTCCCAGGATACTTTGCATGGACATGGGAGATGTACTTGTCCGCCAGGCACACTATCTGCATATTCATAGAGTGAAAGATCTTTTGATTTCTGAACACCTGTTCATTTCTCCAGGGGAGGGAGGACAAATGCAATATGTGTACCATCTATTGCCCCAATAATGTTGGGGATGTGTCCCATTGCATATAAATCTGCTTTCACTGTGGCCAAATCCTCCACCGGGGGGAAAACGATGTAGCTGCTCATGTTTTTCATCAGGGCACACAACACTGTGGTCAGCACGTTTGAGAACATTGTCTGGGACATTCCTGCTGCCAAGCCCACTGTCACTTGGAAGGAGCCAGTTGCCAAGAAATAAGAAATGGAGCACAGATAGGACTTGCACAAGAGGGGGGGTCCCAGTGGGATGACGGATAGCTGAGATCAGGTCTGGCTCCAATTGGGCACACAGCTCCTTGATTGTGGCCCTATCAAGTCTGTAGGTGAGGATAATGTGCCTGTCCTCCATTGCTGCCAATTCCACCAGGAGCCTGTACACTGGGGGATGTCTCCATCTCATATTCATCCTCAGCAGTTGTAATCTAGGGTGCTAAACAATGAGCAGCTGGTCAGTTTCCCACATATCCTAAATGTACAATGCATTGCATGTTGTGAGAGAAACAGTATGTTGATGTTTAGGCCCAAAATGTGCCTATGTCTGCTGTGACACAGTTAGGTGCCATGACCTGCCCCCCCTGAAAAGATGGACGCAAGTCCTGTGTGGATGGACAGGTGGAAATGAGGTAATGCCGCTGATATTGTGCGCCGCTGCGGGAGGCAGTCGAGTACCGCAGTGCAACTCCTCATTGGTTATCATTGGGCCCTGTGGGTTACAGTAGCCAATGGTTATGTATGCCGGCGGTGACGGTACGCACCACCGCAGACGTTACTGCCATTTTCTATCTGTTCACTCACTTGCTACCTGACCTTTAACAGGAGAGGACCTACACTGCAAATGCTGTTGTGATCTGTGTGTGGAAGCGACCATTGGCTCAAGTCACTGGGGAAAGGGCCCCTGCCTTCATTGCTGTGGAATTGGAGAGACTAGTGGAAGTGGTCCTACCCCAGTACCGAATGCTGTATGGGCCTCCAGACCAACAGATGAGTACACTGTGAGCATGATGCGTAGGGCATGAATGCATGGAGTGCTGCATGTGAGGGCCTTGTGTATGGGGGTGGTTGATGGGTCCTGGGCAGTGTGCTGCATGTATGGTGGGTAATGTCTATTTGTAAGGGGATGGGAGAGATATGGTGGGTGTAGGAGGCTGGCCTGGCTTATAATGGGTACCAGACGGTACTTACACCTTGTGCCAGGTCCAGTTATCCCGTTATAAGTAGATTAGTAGTGTTCTAGCAGCTTAGGCTGATAGAGGTAGCTATAGCAGAGCAGCTTAGGCTGAACTAGGAGACATGCAAAGCTCCTACTATACCACGTATATCATATAGCACTATATCATAAGAAACACAATACTCAGTTACTAAAAATAATGGTACTTTATTTTAGTGACAATGTGCCAAAAAATATCTCTGAGGGAATACTCCCTTAGGAGGTAAGTAAAATACACAAAATATACACACAAACCAAAATCAAGTAAGTAAACAGTTAGAAAAGTAGTGCAAACACTGTAGAATACAATGGGATGCAATAGGCCTAGGGGCAACACAAACCATATACTCTAAAAGTGAAATGCGAACCACAAATGGACCCCAGGCCTAGTGTAGTGTGTAGAGGGTCGCTGAGAGTGTAAGAAAACACTAAGGGTGTCCAAGATACCCCACCCCAAGACCCTGAAAGGTAGGAGTAAAGTTACCCTACTTCCCCAGATCACACTAAAGTCGTGATAGGAGATTCTGCAAAGACAACAACTGACTGCAAAGCACTGAAGACGGATTCCTGGACCTGAGGACCTGTAAAGGAAGGGGACCAAGTCCAAGAGTCACGCAAGTGTCCAGGGGGGGCAGGAGCCCACTAAACCCCGGATAAAGGTGCAAAATGGCTGCCTCCGGGTGGAAGAAGCTGAAGATTCTGCAACAACGGAAGATGCCAGGAACTTCTCCTCTGCACAGAAGATGTTGCACATTGTTCTGGAGGATGCAGAGTTGATTCCACGCAGAAAGCCTGCAACCGAGCCTTGCTAGCTGCAAAGGTCACGGTTGATGAAAATGGGTGCTGCCCGGGCCCAGAAAGGACCAGGAGGTTGCCCGTTGCAGGAGGAGACAGAGGGGGCACTCAGAAGCACAGAGAGCCCACGCAGAAGCAGGCAGCACCCGCAGAAGCACTTGAACAGGCGTTCAAGAAATCTGAGCACAGCGGTCGTCTCAACACTACAAAGGAGGGTCCCACGAAGTTGGTGGTCAACGCAGTGAATTGAGCGATGCAGGACGAAGTGCTGGGGACCTGGGGAATGCTGTGCACAAAGGATTCCTTACAAAAGTGCACAGAAGCCCTAGCAGCTGCAGTTCACGCAGTACACAGAATTATTGTCTGGTGTGGGGAGGCAAGGACTTACCTCCACCAAATTTGGACAGATGGACCACTAGACTTTCGTGGTCACTTGGACCCAGCTCCTGCGTTCCAGGGACCACGCTCGTTGAGATGAGAGGGCCCCAAAGGACCGGTGAAGCAGAAATTTGGTGCCTGCGTTAGCAGGGGAAGATTCCGTCGACCCACAGGAGATTTCTTTTGGCTTCCAGTGCAGGCTGAAGGCAGACAGCCCTCAGAGCATGCACCACCAGGAAACAGTTGAGGAAGCCAGCAGGATTAGGCGCTACAATGTTGCTGGTAGTCGTCTTGCTACTTTGTTGCGGTTTTGCAGGTGTCCTGGAGCAGTCAGGCCAAGAAATTAGCCAAAATACAGTGAAAATTTCGTTTTTTTTTTAAAATGGGAAAAAGTGGCTGCAGAAGAAGGCTTGTGGTTTTTCCCCTGAACAAAGGGTTTACGGTGCTAAACTCACCAGCTTCCCAGCTTTTAGGAACAGGCAGACTTGAATCAGAAAACCCAATTTTTCAACACAAATTTGCCATTTTACTGGGACATACCCCATTTTTACAATTTTTTGTGCTTTTAGCCTCCTTCCAGTCAGTGACAGAAATGGGCATGAAACCAATGCTGGATCCCAGAAACCTAAACATTTCTGAATAGTAGACAAAATTCTGAATTCAGCAAGGGGTCATTTGTGTAGATCCTACAAGGGTTTCCTACAGAAAATAACAACTGAAAAAGAAAAATATTGAAATTGAGGTGAAAAAAACATCAATCTTTCTCTATGTTTTACTCTGTAACTTTTTCCTGCAATGTCAGATTATCGAAAGCAATATACCGTTACGTCTGCTGGACTCCTCTGGTTGCGGGGATATATAGTTCTTGTAGGTTCATCAAGAACCCTAGGTACCCAGAGCCAATAAATGAGCTGCACCCATTCAGTGCGTTTTCATTCTATACCGGGTATACAGCAATTCATTTGCTGAAATATAAAGAGTAAAAAATAGCTATCAAGAAAACCTTTGTATTTCCAAAAAGGGCACAAGATAAGGTGTTGAGGAGCAGTGGTTATTTGCACATCTCTGAATTCCAGGGTGACCATACTAGCATGTGAATTACAGGGCATTTCTCAAACAGGTGTCTTTTTTACACACTCTCCTATATTTGGAAGGAAGAAATGTAGAGAAAGATATGGGGCAATAACACTTGTTTTGCTAATCTATGTTCCCCCAAGTCTCCTGATAAAAATGATACCTCACTTGTGTGGGTAGGCCTAGCGCCCGCGACAGGAAACGCCCCAAAACGCAACGTGGACACATCCCATTTTTTGGAAAGAAAACAGAGGTGTTTTTTGCAAAGTGCCTACCTGTAGATTTTGGCCTCTGGCTCAGCCGGCACCTAGGGAAACCTACCAAACCTGTGCATTTTTTAAAAATAGAGAGCTAGGGGAATCCAAGATGGGGTGACTTGTAGGGCTCTGACAAGGTTCTGTTACCCAGAATCCTTTGCAAACCTCAAAATTTGGCTAAAAAAACACATGTTCCTCACATTTCTGTGGCAGAAAGTTCTGGAATCTGAGAGGAGACACAAATTTCCTTCCACCAGTGTTCCCCCAAGTCTCCCGATAAAAATGATACCTCACTTGTGTGGGTAGGCCTAGTGCCAGCGACAGGAAATGCCCCAAAGCACAACGTGGACACATCCCATTTTTTGACAGAAAACAGAGCAGTTTTTTGCAAAGTGCCTACCTGTAGATTTTGGCCTCTAGCTCAGCCGGCAACTAGGGAAACCTATCAAACCTGTGCATTTCTGAAAACTAGAGACCTAGGGGAATCCATGATGGGGTGACTTGTGGGGCTCTGACCAGGTTTTGTTACCCTGAATCCTTTGCAAACCTCAAAATTTGGCTAAAAAAACAAATTTTCCTCACATTTCTGTGGCAGAAAGTTCTGTAATCTGAGAGGAGGCACAAATTTTCTTCCACCCAGCATTCCCCCAAGTCTCCCGATAAAAATGATGCCTCACTTGTGTGGGTAGGCCTAGCGCCCGCGACAGGAAATGCCCCAAAGCACAACGTGGACACATCCCATTTTTTGACAGAAAACAGAGCTGTTTTTTGCAAAGTGCCTACCTGTAGATTTTGGCCTATAGCTCAGCCGGCACCTAGGGAAACCTACCAAACCTGTGCATTTCTGAAAACTAGAGACCTAGGGGAATCCAAGATGGGGTGACTTGTGGGGCTCTGACCAGGTTCTGTTACCCAGAATCCTTTGCAAACCTCAAAATTTGGCTAAAAAAACACATGTTCCTCACATTTCTGTGGCAGAAAGTTCTGGAATCTGAGAGGAGGCATACATTTTCTTCCACCCAGCGTTCCCCCAAGTCTCCCGATAAAAATGATGCCTCAGTTGTGTGGGTAGGCCTAGCGCCCGCGTCAGGAAATGCCCCAAAGCACAACGTGGACACATCCCATTTTTTGACAGAAAACAGAGCTGTTTTTTGTAAAGTGCCTACCTGTAGATTTTGGTCTCTAGCTCAGCCGGCACCTAGGGAAACCTACCAAACCTGTGCATTTCTGAAAACTAGAGACCAAGGGGAATCCAAGATGGGGTGACTTGTTTTTGTTACTCAGAATCCTTTGCAAACCTCAAAATTTGGCTAAAAGAACACATTTTCCTCACATTTTGGTGACAGAAAATTCTGGAATCAGAGAGGAGCCACAAATTTCCTTCCACCCAGCGTTCCCCCAAGTCTCCAGATAAAAATGATACCTCACTTGTGTGGGTACGCCTAGCGCCCGTGACAGGAAATGCCCCAAAACGCAACGTGCACACATCACATTTTTTTAAAGAAAACAGAGGTGTTTTTTGCAAAGTGCCTACCTGTGGATTTTGGCTTCTAGCTCAGCCGGCACCTGGGGAAACCTAGCAAACCAGCGCATGTTTAAAAACTAGAGACCTAGGGGAATCCAAGATGGGGTGACTTGTGGGGCTCTGACCAGGTTTTGTTACCCAGAATCCTTTGCAAACCTCAACATTTGGCTAAAAAAACACATTTTCCTCACATTTTGGTGACAGAAAGTTCTGGAATCAGAGAGGAGCCACAAATTTCTTTCCACTCAGCGTTCCCCCAAGTCTCCCGATACAAATTATACCTCACTTGTGTGGGTAGGAAAAGCGCCCACAAAAGGAAATGGCCCAAAACACAACGTAGACACATCTAATTTTTTCATAGAAAACAGTGCCTACCTGTGGATTTTGGCCTGTAGCTCAGCCGGCACCTGGGGAAACCTAGAAAACCAGCGCATTTATGAAAACTAGAAACCCAGGGGAATCTAAGATGGGGTGACTTGCGGGGCTCTGACCAGGTTATGTTACCCAGAATCCTTTGCAAACATCAACATTTGGCCAAAAAACACTTTTTCCTCTGATTTCGGTGACAGAAAGTTCTGGAATATGAGAGGAGCCACAAATTTCCTTCCACCCAGCATTCCCCTAAGTCTCTCGATAAAAATGGTACCTCATTTCTGTGGGTAGGCCTAGCGCCCACGAAAGGAAATGGCCCAAAACACAATGTGGATACAACATATTTTTTCACAGAAAACAGAGGTGTTTTTTGCAAAGTGCCTACCTGTGGATTTTGGCCTCTAGCTCAGCCGGCCCCAGGGGGCGGCAGAAATGGCCTAAAATGAATTTGACCCCCCCAACCCTCCCCTGCCCGGGAGCGACCCTTGCCTACGGGGTCGCTACCCCTGCGTGACATTGGCGCCAAAAAACAAATCCCCGGTGCCTAGTGGTTTCTGCCCCCTTGGGGGCAGATTGTCCTAAAATCGTTCAATGTGGTCTAAATACAATTTGCCCCCCAGGGGAGCGACCCTTGCCTAATGGGTCGCTCCCCATCTCTGAAAAAAAAAAAAAAAAAAAAAAAAAAAAAAACATTGCCCTGGCGCCTAGAGGTTTCTGCCCCCTCGGGGGCAGAAATGGCCTAAAATAAATTTGCCCCCCCCAACCCCCCCCCCCGGGAGCGGCCCTTGCTTACGGGGTCGCTCCCCCTGCGTGACATTGGCACCAAAAAACAAATCCCCGGTGCCTAGTGGTTTCTGCCCCCTTGGGGGCAGATTGACCTAAAATCGGCCAATCTGCCCCCAAGGGGGGCAGAAATGGTCTAAATACAATTTGCCCCCCAGGGGAGTGACCCTTGCCTGATGGGTCGCTCCCCATCTCTAAAAAACAAACAAACAAAAAAAAAACACAAAAAAAAAATTGCCCTGGCGGCTAGAGGGGGGCAGAAATGGCCTAAAATAAATTTGCCCCCCCAACCCCCACCCCCCCCGGGAGCGACCCTTGCCTACGGGGTCGCTCCCCCTGCGTGACATTGGCGCCAAAAAAAAAATCCCCGGTGCGTAGTGGTTTCTGCCCCCTTGGGGGTAGATTGACCCAAAATCGGCCAATCTGCCCCAAGGGGGGCAGAAATGGTCTAAATACAATTTGCCCCCCAGGGGAGCGACCCTTGCCTAATGGGTCGCTCCCCACCTCTAAAAAAACAAACAAACAAAAAAAAAAACACCCAAAAAAATTTGCCCTGGTGTCTAGTGGTTTCTGACCCCCCTGGGGGCAGAAATGGCTGAAAATAATTTCCCCCCCCAGGAGCGACCCTTGCCTAAGGGGTCGCTCCCCTTGCGTGAAATTCCCGTAAAGAAAAAAAACTCCCTGGTGTCTAGTGGTTTCTGCCCCCTTTGGGGGCAGATTGGCCTCATCAAAATAGCCCAATCTGTCCCCAAGGGGGGCAGAAATGGCCTAAATGTAATTTGCCCCCTAGGGGAGCGACCCTTGCCTTGCCAAGGGGGGCAGAAAAGGCCTTCCCAAAAAAATGCCCCCCCCCCCGGAGCGACCCTTGCCCAAGGGGTCGCTCCCTTGTGTCACTTTCTGGAGAAAAAAAAAATCCCTGGTGTCTAGTGGGGTTTCAAAAGCCGGATTGCAAGCAATCTGGCTTTTGAAACCCTGGGAGAGACTTCAAAGGGAAGGAAATACATTTCCTTCCCTTTGAAGCCCCTCCGGGCCTCCACCACATGATTGAAAGAGAAATGCAAAGCATTTCTCTTTCAATCGCGCTATGGGGGAGGCCCCTGTGACAAATCAGCGCGCACTCATGCGCTGATGTCACAGGGGGGTGGGGGGGTCGGGCGTGGAAGAGGAAGGACATCCCCTTCCATCCCCACCTTGGGGGGGGAGGGGGGTGCACAGGGGGGGCGCGCTAGCTCTCCCCCAAGTTCCCGTGCTTTGGACGAGGTGACCTCGTCCAAGGCACACAGGAACTGTAGCCTTGGACGAGGTCACCTCGTCCAAGGCACAGAAACGGTTAACTTAGTCCATGAAATGCTGGGGAGCCCTCTACCGCCTGCTTGGACCTCTCTCCCACTCAAGCATCACGGTCAGCAAAACAGGGAGGCAGCGCTGGGCCATGGCAGCTTCCACAATTCCATCTGCAAGCTTCCAAATCCCTCACCCACACTTCAGTGCTTAAATAACTCGAAGCTTGGATTCTATCTCATTCTGGCATTTTCTAGCTATGTTCTGCCCTTCTCCAGCCTTTGTTTTCATTCCATCTTCTCCCTGAACTCTCGTTCTCAAGGTTGAGACGGAGTCTTCTACACAAACAAGATTGAAAATAATATCATGAACTTTTCCACGATGTTTGGGAGGGGGTTTCAACAGGCATTACACTCATCTACACTGCTCAAGCTAATTAACCCTTCGCGTCACAATGTCTTCAGCACCTTTCCCTATACTGATCACTCCACCCCTTAGATGAGCGTGATGCATGTTGAAACGGATATCATTTACTTTGACATTCCGCTAGCTAGGTTGCTACTAATGCTGGTCAGCGTTATCCTAAGCGCCTGCATCTTTAGTATGAAGCTGCTTTGTGCATACATATGGTCTACAAAGTATAGTCATTAGCGTAACACAAACAATCAATAACCAAATTAGCTGTTGTAACACTATAGTTAGCGTTTTCGTAGCTCCTAGTGCCCAGCCTAAGAAGATGTCATTCCAATGATGCTCAGTTATTTGCTGGATGCATGAAGCAGTGTGCATACGCTGTTTAGCGTTTATGGTCATCAGTATGGCTGTATCCTTGGTGTATTTAGCTGCCATATCAAATTTAGCAAAGGTAACTTGTGCGTAGTGCCTGATTGCCTCTAATCTGGGTAGCTTAACAACAAGCGAGATGTTCCACTCTAACTGCGCACGCATTTGCGTCTGTAATGTGGTTATGGTGTACTTAGTCGATCGGTACAAGATGTGAGTGCTTATGTCAATAATGCTGGTAATATTGCGCATACGCATTTCTTGCTCTCCGGTATTGTGTAAAGACATGGATCTAGCACCCGTCCAGTGTGGGTACATACCCACCCCTTAGACCAATCTGCACATCTAGTGGGATCTACAGTGTGATTTGTTTAATCAATCTACTTTTTGTCAGTGTGAGATATCCACTATTCTTTACTTATCACTACGGGGAGCAATATAAAGGGGCACCATATGTCAGGAGGAAAATCACTTCTTACTATATCAAGAAGAGCATAACACATTTCTTCCTCACCGTGAAACTATATGGACTTTACCCATATTTCTTCAGGCAACTGCAATTGTTGTCTCCAATATGCACCCTGAGGCTGTCCCCATTCTGCGTTAAAGTCAGCATACTGTAGATTAACAATGCTTTGCCAACTGGATGCCCTTGGACGCTGCTTGTTGGTTTTAAAAGTGTTTTTTTTCTTTCTTTTTTTTGTTTTGAATAGTTCATAAGTGAAATTATGCCATTGCTAATCGCGATACAACCCACGCAGGACTTTGCATACTTCTGGTGAGTGTGTGGGCCCCCATTGAGAAATTACTTTTATGGTCTCTCCTGTACTATATCCTGTAGAAGATAGCTTATTCCTAATGGCTTCAACATCAAAAGAATTCAGGGCCCCAACCCCGATTCCGGTGGCCCCAGCTATCAAGGACCCTAGATCTCTTCTATTGCGTAACTTTGTCAAGGGCCATAACTGTGGTGTCCATGGTGCACATAATGGATCATACTTTGAGACATTCCCCTTGGCAATATTTATCTGTAACACAATACGATTAATTATGCTTGCATGCAGAACTTGCTTACATCCTATTCTATATTGCACTATAGAAATGTTGCTTCAGTTGTTAACCATGCGTCTTTCGGTTACATAAAACATGAAGGCTGGTGTTCTATTGTTCATTGTAACAACCACCATGTGTCCTGGTATCACAATAATTACATATCATGTTTAGCATATAACTCAAAGCCTGTACTGTTGCTGGCGTCCCCTTCACCTTGTTCAGTCCGTTGGCATGTCGGATTTGCTGTCCAGTTACCTTCCAGGTCACAGCTTTGGCAGCCATCCACTTGCCTCCAGGTACCTCCACATTGCAAAGTGAAACATTTCCCTGGTCATCAGTTACGTTAGCGGCTTGAGGTGCTCAAGTGACATGAAGGTCCGTGACGGCATTCTCTGCTATCATCAACGCAGATGTCATTGTTTATGACCGTGGGGTAAGTCTCACTGCAGGTACAAATACAGGTACATTAAAGTTCTTTAAAAGTACAACATACGTACTCCCCTCCCCTTGACTCAATATCTCTCCTGCCTCTGGATTTTTCCCTGGATGATGCACCCATACTCTTCTTCCTGTGCTTCCAAATCCTCCCTCACCTCTCTGGGTGTTATCGGGGGGGGGTCAGATCTTTCTTCAATGTGTGGGGTATACGCTTGTTCACAAATCAATTTAGCAAGTCTGTCATGTGCTTGATACGATACAGTAGCATCTCCTTGGTTCAGTAATACTACTTTAACCTCTCCTCTAAAATCTGGATCTATGACTCCCCCTAGCACCAACACACCCTTGATGGCTAGGCTGGATCGAGGGGCAATTCTGATATCTTCCAGGTGGTACTCTTACTCCTATTCCTAAGGGAACAGTTTTCACCTGTCCTATGGGTATTTCTCCATCCTCTGGAGCAAACAGGTCCAGTCCTATAACGCCAGAAGTAGCCTGTAAAGGTAATCGAGCTTGAGGGTCTGTTTTCCAGACAATCATTGTGTGGCTGATTTCTTTATCATGCCCTGTCATCTGAATAAAAGGAGTCTGCTGCCCAACTGGTCTATTGTTTAATTCAAACAAGGCTTTGTCTAAATTACTACTCCATCCTTTTAGAGTCTGATGTGCTGATAACTTTGTTAGCTATTCTTTCAACAATCCGTTATATCTCTCAATCATGCCTGCAAATTGTGGATATTAACTAAGGTGTAAAATCCACCGAATTCCCTGTTCCTGCACTGTTTTATCTGAAAAATGTGTGTCCCTCTCTATTTGGATTTAATCAGATACCCCATAATGTTTTATCAGGTAGTTTAGCCCTCGCAAAGTGGACTTTTGGTCTGCAGACTTATAGGGCATACCCAACATAAGGCCAGAGTAGGTGTCCACCATGGTCAATACGTAGTTGTTTCCTCCTTCCTTTGGTAGCGGCCCGATATAGTCCAATTGCCACACTGTAGCAGCTGTGGTTCCTCTTCTGATATGGCCGCTAGGCTTCTTTTGCAGGGGCATTTGTCTTATCTGGTTGCATGTGGGGCACTCTTTTACTGCTTGTTGTACCTGTTCTTCAGTAACTGGAATCTGTCGTTGCTGTGCCAATGCATAAGTGCCATTCTCTCCTAGATGTTCAGATGTTGCATGGGCCCAGTTTGCTAGAGCAACTTCAGCCTCCTCATTGATGACCACTGTTCGTGCTTTGGCCATATGATCTGCGGTGTTGTCGAATAGAGATGCAAGTGAGGTGTCCGATGGGCAATGGGCATCTACATGTCCCACATAGATTTGACATTTCTGCCCTTTCTCCCACATCTCTTCCCATAGCTGCTCGCCTCCCGAAATGGGGGTGCCTTTAATTTTCCATCCATCCTTGCGCCAAGTCGGGCCCAGCTTACTAGTCCTTGGTAAGTGGCTCGACTGTCAGTGTACACAAATGTTTTCTCTCCGATGGGGGTTTGTTCGATCACTGCTGCTACCCCCTGCAGTTCTGCAAGCTGGCTTGATTCATTATCCCCTCCTCGCAGCAACATCGTTTCTGTAGCAGGCTGGAATGCAACTGTTTGCCTTTGTCTTTTTCCTTGATAGTACCGGGCGGTACCATCTGTGAACCATGCATTTTGCCATCTTCGGTGAGTTGTTCAAAAGGCGGGGCTGTCTTAAATGGTGAGGATTCCATTTCAGAGGGCTCTGGCGCAGGGGCCATTGCCTGCAAGTCCACTGCCCCTAGTTTATCTTCTTGTAACTTCGACACTCCTGCTGGTCCTGGTTTTGCCCTCTGCTGCAGATACCATTTCCACTTCATGATGACAAACTCCTGCGCTCTGCCTACTTTATTGCCAACCCCTCCGTCTCTTGTCCAACCTAGTAAGGGGACCCATATTTTTAAAGTTACCGGCCGATCATCAGTTATGCGTTCAATTTCCACTAAGGCCCAATCTTGTGGCACCCTCTTTTTCCCCTGCCTCTGCCATAGGCTCCACATCACTACATCATCTACATCATCCTGTACTATCATGTCCAGCTCAAACGGGTCTCCTTCTGTGATGGGACCTAACGTAAAAGGATTCTGTAGTGCATCTTTTGCTCCAGTGTCCCACGATCTCACCAACCATTTAAACAAAGGCTCTACAGGCATCTGTCTAAACATACGGGTTCTTTCCAACAACTCACTCTGTGTATAATCTCTTACCAAACAAGAATTCTGTATTTGCCCACCATTCACTCCCTTTTCACCTTCAATGTCACCTACACGTCCTTCGCGACTTTCAACTCCACCTAGTTCTGTTACACGTACTTCCACCTCATCCTCTTAATTACAGTCATCATTATCTGAGACTGTTCCATCCCAAGTATATGGATCCCAATTTTCTTTGCGTACCAATGCCCTCACTTGCACAGTTGAGGGTATTTTAGGCTTCTGCCTACTCTTCTGTTTCCGTACCAGTGCCCTCACTTGCACAGCTAAGGGCATTTTAGGCTTCTGCCTACTCTTCTGTTTGCGTACCAGTGCCCTCACTTGCACAGTTGAGGGCATTTTAGGCTTCTGCCTACTCTTCTGTTTTACTACTCGTACTGCTAATGCGGTGCACCTTGCCTCCATTTGATCACCCCGAGTCACTGCACTTTCTATGGTCTCTTTCATAAGTAACTGCCTTTCCTGCAAGGCTACAACCTCATCCCGCAGTTTTCTTATCTCTGCATCTTGTGTTAATGTTTTCCTGTATACTGTACGGAGCGCAGACAGGAAAAGCCACCCCACTTGCCCTGCTGGTTTCAGCTCCAGCTTCGCCCCTCTTAGCTTCACCCTCTCAACCGCATCTTCCACTAAGAGAGGAGTCACTTTCTCATCGAATGCCTCCCATAACACCGGCGCTGCCCACCGGTTCGAGAGTCCTGCCACACCAGAGAACGGGTCAGTTGCTAACCACCCGGGAATGGATCTGGCTTCTGCCGCATGCTGCCTTCCGCTCTATGCCTCACTTTTCTTACGTCCCCAAAGAGGCATTATTGACTTATACCCCACTGCTGGTACCAAATGTCTTATCCAGGTGACTGGTTGACACCTGTTCGGTATAAGTCAATAAGGACGCTCAATGAAGGACCACACGCCAATTATAAATACAATGTAGCTTTACTAGAATTGCAGGTAAATGTAGACATTTAGTACATTAACAATAGTAGAATAAGAATAGTAATGAAAAGCATCTATTTATATATAAATACACTACAAAGAGCATCTATGCATATATATATATGTAAACAGAGAGTTCATTGACAGATATAAGTTTTGATTAACTGTATACCAAAATGCATCATACTACGATATTCAGGAAGCAGAATATAAATGAGTTGAATACTTCAGATAAGCTTTAATTTACTGCACACCAAAATGCATGTTTCAATTACTGCAGCAGGCTCTCACTACGATGTTCAGGAGGCAAAATATAAATGAACTGAATACTTCAGATAAGCTTTGATTTACTGCACACCAAAATGCATGTTTCAGTTACTGTAGCTGGTTCATACTACGAGGTTTAGAAAGCAAAATATAAACGATCTGAATACTTCAGGTTATAAACACAGTGCAAGCATAAATAATCAGTAATAATAATAAAGCAGAGAAATAAATGCTTTTCATCCCTGTGTGGAACTTAACTTAGTCCACGAAATGCTGGGGAGCACTCTACCGCCTGCTTGGACCTCTCTCCCCCTCAAGCATCACGGTCAGCAAAACAGGGAGGCAGCGCTGGGCCATGGCAGCTTCCACAATTCCATCTGCGAGCTTACAAATCCCTCACCCACACTTCAGTGCTTAAATAACTCGGAGCTTGGATTCTATCTCATTCTGGCATTTTCTAGCTATGTTATCAGTACTTGGCTGCTCTGCCCTTCTCCAGCCTTTGTTTTCATTCCATCTTCTCCCTGTACTCTCGTTCTCAAGGTTGAGACGGAGTCTTCTACACAAACAAGCTTGAAAATAATATCATGAACTTTTCCACAATGTTTGGGAGGGGGCTTCAACAGGCATTACACTCATCTACACTGCTCAAGCTAATTAACCCTTCGCGTCACAATGTCTTCTGCACCTTTCCCTATACTGATCACTAGGGAATTATAAGGGTGTTCCAGTGTGCCAATCAGACTTGGTGAAAATGGTCACTAGCTTGCAGTGACAATTTTAAAAGCAGAGAGAGCATAATCACTGAGGTTCTGGTTAGTAGAGCCTCAGTGACACAGTTAGGCACCACACAGGGAACACATTTAGGCCACAAACTATGAGCACCGGGGTCCTGGCTAGCAGGATCCCAGTGAGACAAGCAAAAGAAACTGACACACAAGTAAAAATGGGGGTATCATGCCAGGCAAGATGGTACTTTCCTACAGTGGGCCATGAGTGTAACAGGCCAGATGGTATGACTGTTTATTGTTCTGCAGGTCAGCACCCATCAGAAAAAGGGTATATGGCGTGCCATCACCAAGGATGTGCGGACCCTGTGGGTCTAGGGCAGGCGGAGCATGCACTGTTGCAAACAGTGGAAGGACCTGAGACGCTTGGCAAGCAAGACGGTAGAGGCCCAGCTGGTGATGGAATCCCAGTGAGGAAGGGGCGCCCATCGAACCCTTACCACCCTGATGTTCTGCATACTGGTGGTGGCCTACCCGGAGCTGGATGGGCGCTTGAGGGCATCACAGCAGCCACAAGGGGATGAGTACAGTTCCCAATATACTATTTGAGCGTGGTGGGGTGGTCTCTGGGTGGGGGATGTACGCCTGTTGATGCCCCTAGGTCAGGCGGGACATTGCAGGGTAGGTACCATGTTGGGCAGGGGCTGATGAACTCCACCTCCAAACAAGCTAGTGGGCATCCACAACTGGGCAGGGCTCTGTGGGTCTCAGGTATGCTGCAATTGGTGTTAGGTATTACTGTCCATGGCCTGGTGACTAGCATTGTGACTGGTAGTGCATCGCCTGTCCCCTGTGTGTTGTGTACCCAAACTGTGGTGTTGTTGCCAGCATTGACCAAGTGTATCTTCTATCTCTTCCCCCCCTTTTTATTTTGTCACCCTGTCATTCTGTGCATTAGCATCATCTGGCGGAGAAGCAGAGGCACCAGCGACGGAGGGAGCTGCCTCCCACAGGGTCCAGGAGGCCGAATCCACCGACAGTGAGGGCACAAGTGGGACGGAGAGCGAGGGGAGCACCACGATGGAGACAGGAGGGGACAGTTCTGAAAGTGATACCTCCTCCGATGGAAGCTCCCTAGTGGTGGCAGACAGCCCTGTGGCCACCCCAGCTACAGGTACAGCCGCCACCCCATACCAGCACTGCCCTCCCAGCAGCCCCTCAGTGTTTTTCCCATGCCCGCTCACCCATGAGGGTGGACATCTTCTTCGCCCTGGCACCTCAGGCCCTGCCCCAGTTAGCCCTGCTGCCCTGAATGAGGAGGCTATTGATCTCCTGAGATCCATCTCCGTTAGGCAGTCAACCATTGTGAATGCCATCCAGGGCATTTGCAACAAACAAATGCTTTCCTGGAGGGCATTCACTCTGGCGTGGCGGCCCAACAGAGATCATTCCAGGCTCTGGCCTCCTCCCTGATGGCAGCCATTGTTCCTGTCTCTAGCCTCCCCCCTCCAACTTCCTCTGCCGATTCCCATTCCCCTGAACCCCAACCTGTCCCAAGCACACATACAGACCAGCATGTACACAAGACAACACACAGGAGTGGCTCAGGCAAACACAAGCACCACACATCATCCCACAGGCACTCACACAAACACCATCCAGATGCTGACATAACAACATCCACTGCCTCCACTGTGTCCCCCTCCTCCTCCTCGTCCACCTCCCTCCCAGTAGCGTCTCCACTCACACCTGCATGTACTACATCCACACCCACTGCCTCCATCACCATCACGTCTATCATTGCACGCCCCTCACTGGCAGTCACCACCCCCACATCCATGCACACGTCCCCTGTGTCCTCTCCCACTGTGTCTGTGCACCCTTCTCCCACAGTACACAAACGCAAGCACTCAGACACCCAAAAGCCATCTACCTCACAACAGCATCCAGACCATGCACCTGCACCCAAACACAGCAGACACCTCCTAAAACCACTCCCTCTTCCTCCACTCCCAAACCTTCACCTTCTTCCCACCCCAGTGTCCCTAAGAAGCTTTTCCTCTCTATCCTTGACCTCTTCCCTACCCCTCCCCCCGTCCTTCACATCGGGCCACGGTGGGCAGAACCCAGGCCAGCATCTCAGCTACCCAGTCCACGGCCACTGTAGTTTCTGCAGCTACTGCAGGTGTGGGAGGCTCCAAGGAGACACCGATCAGCACTGGCAGTGTGCCTGCACCAGCTGCCAAGGGGAAGGGCAAGAATGTACCACCAGCTGCCAAGGGCAAGGAGGCACAACCACACGGCAAGGAGGCACAACCATAGGGCAAGGGGGCACCACCACACAGCAAGGGCAAGAAGGCATACCACACGGCAAGGGCAAAGAGGCACCACCAGATGGCAAGGGCAAAGGGCCTGCCCCTGCAGGCAGGAGGGACAGGAGGCCTAGTGCTCTGACAAAATCTGAGCCCCTAACACCAACCATGGTGCTTTAGCCATCCGAGGCTGCAGGGGAAGGGCTGGAGCCTCCCCCCATTACTGCCAGCACTGCCACCTGCACCACCATCAGCAACACCACAAACACCGCCACCAACACCACTGCCAGCAGCAGCAGCCCCCGTGGGCAGCCGTCTGAGGCTGCAGGGGAAGGGCTGGAGCCTCCCCCCACCACTGCCAGCATCGCCACGCGCACCGCCATCAGCAACGTCACAAGCACCACCACCAGCACCACTGCCAGCAGTCCCAGTGGGCAGCCGTCTGAGGCTGCAGGGGAAGGGCTGGAGCCTCCCCGCACCACTGCCAGCACCACCATCAGCACCACTGCAGGCAGCAGCATCCCCAATGGGCAGCTGCCCAAGGCTGCAGGGGAAGGGCTGGAGCCTCCCCCACCACTGGCAGCACTGCCACCTGCACAGCCATCAGCACCGCCACAAGCACTGCCACCAGCTCCACTGCCAGCAGCAGCAGCCCCAGTTGGCAGCCGTCTGAGGCTGCAGGGGAAGGGCTGGAGCCTCCCCCCACCACTGCCAGCACCAGCACCACTGCCAGCAGCAGTAGCAGACCCAGTGGGCATCCGTCTGAGGCTGCAGGGGAAAGGCTGGAGCCTCCTCCCACCACTGGCAGCACCAACACCAGCACCGACACTGCCACCACTGTGCAGCCGTCGCCGGCGGCAGATACACTGTAGTCCTGCCTCCATGGAGTGTTGTGCATCCTGCCCACTGCAAATCTTGTGGGTCTGACACCCAGGTGAGAGTCTGTGACCTTGCATGCCCAAAGATCTGCATCACAGGGCACAAAGCGCCCTTCAGAAACAGTGGTGAAGCCATCCACTCACCCCCTCCTTGCCAGGATGAAGCACACTGGGCACAAAGACCCTACAGAACCAGTGGAAGAAGGCATCCCCTCACCACATCCGTGCCAGGATGAAGCACACTGGGCACAAGGCCCCCTCCAGAGCCAGTGGAAGAAGGCATCCACTTACTGCATCCTTGCCAGGATGAAGCACACTGGGCACAAGGCCCCCTCCAGAACCAGTGGAGAAGCCACCTACTAGAGAGACTGTGGCTTTGCACTCCCCAGGACCAAGCAGTGGTCAAACCACCCACTTAAGAGACTGTGGTTTTGCAGTCCGAGGACCAAACGGTGGGCAAACCACTCACTTGAGAGACTGTGGCCTTGCACTCCCCAGGACCAAGCAGTGGCCAAACCACCCACTTGAGAGACTCTGGCCTTGCACCCCCCAGCACCAAGCAGTGGGCAACCAAACCCACTTGAGAGACTGTGGCCTGCACTCCCCAGGACCGAGCAGTGGGTAACCCACCCACTTTCGAGACTGTGGCCTTGCACTCCCCTTGACATCGCACAGGGAATGTAGCCCCCTCCAGGACCAGTGGTGTTGTACCATCTTCCAGCTGAGGTACCCCCCTATTTCCCATCCCCCTGAGGTGCCTGTCTATTTTCAACCTGATGCCCCATCAGTGTTCTTTCCGTGTTAATGCAGGAGTAAGATGGGCCTTGGCCTACGTGATGTGGCCCTGTGGCCCATGGACATTATGGACTGGGCAGTGTCCCTCCATTTGTGTATCTGTAAATACTGTTTTGGAATTTGAGCATGTATTTATACTATTTTATCTTATTACACTCACTTTAATCAATTCTTTTTGTCCTTGCATTATTCTTGAGGGATACGGGGTGGATATGTGATGTTACTGCATGTGTTTGTGTGTATGGTGTTGGGGGTGCGGGTGGTGGTGTTACGTGTGTGTGTCACTCTCTTTTTCCTCCCCCCTCCCCTGTGTGCTACGCGGCAGTACTCACTGTGGTTGCCGGTGTTGGTATTCCTGGTGTAGGAGGAGGTAGAGCAGCATGGGGAAGATCTGCAGTTGGGGCTCCATGGCATAGTAGTTGTTCCCTGAGTGTCCAGAGGTGAGTCCTTTAACTTCTGAGATCTGTTTCCGCTGTGCTTTTGTTGTCGTTGGTACCGCCTCGGAAACGGTGGCGGATAGGCCTGTTGTAATACAGTGGGTGGAACCGTGTCTTCCGGCTGGCTGTTGGCGGTTACCGCCACAGTGCTTGTTGCTACCATTGTGGCAGTCGGTGTGTTAAAGTGGCTGTCTGTGTTGGCGGTTTCTGCCGTGGTCATAACTCCATGTTTTTTGCCGCCGGCTTGTTGGCGGTCTTACCGTTGCTTTATCACCGACCGCCAGGGTTGTAATGAGGGCCTTTATATCATTTTTACAGTGATATCTCAACATATACTTGTTGATTTTAAATCGCTTTGACCTGCATTTTATCAGATAAATATATTTTTTTTTAAACACGGTGTGGTGTATTTTTGTGGTGTTCTACTGTGAGATTGCATGATTTATTGCACATTGCCTTCTAAGTTAAGCCTGACTGCTCAGTGCCAAGCTACCAAAGGGTGGCCACAGGATAATTTGGATTGTGTGTGACTTACCCTGTCTAGAGTGAGGGTCCTTGCTTGGACAGCAGGTAACCTGACTGCCAACAAAAGAACCCATTTCTAACATTTGTCATCAGCGGTGAGGATAAGCCTTGTATTTGTGCAGTGACATACAATAGCTAAGTGTTCACTACCTACCCACAGTGAAGGTCAACTTGATTCTTTATCTTTGTCCGCAATTTTGTTTTTCTACCTGACAATTATTGAACTAAAATCCTCACTCACATGTCTCTGGCTGGGTCTCAAGCTGGAAATAAAGATTTTGACCTAGCCATGCTGGAGACATATACTGTTAAACAGCTGAAAGGGTTCTGCAGGGACATGGGAGTACCCCCCAAGGTGAATTTCAAATGGCGCTGAGTGTTTGGGCAGAAGCCCATTCAGAGGAGGATGCTGAGGAGGAGGATCCAGAGGATGGCCCCTCTGAGGATTTTTTGTCATCAGTGGATGATGTTACCACTGCAATTGTGCCCCCTGCCAAACCAGGGAGCAGTGTCTCTAATCAGGGCCTGACCGCAGAGGAAAGGATAGGGGAGAGAGAATTTCAAATTGCAAATGGCAAGCTTAAAAATTGAAGCTCATCAGGAGGAAAGGAAGGCAGAGAGAGAAGCAAAAGCAGATGAGAGAGCCTTGGCTGAGAAGAAACTTTTGTTGCCTCATGAACTGAGTCTCAAGGAGCTGGAGATCAAGGTGAGACAGTCTGAGTCCAGCAGTGATGGTGGCAGCATACATGCAGGACCTGTTGGGGAGAAAAAGGTTTGTATACCCATAAATGTGGTGCCAAGTTGTGTGGTGGAAGATGACATTGACAAGTGGTTGGCTGCCTATGAAGTTGCACTAAGGGCTAATTGGACCTCTGAGGAGCAATGGGGACGGCCTTGTGGTTTCATGTGCCAGCAGTGGGGAGGGACACACTCCTTACACTAGATCCACATGATCAGAATGTGTATGCACCCATGAAAGCCACTTTACTGGCCAAGTTTGTGCTGACCCCTGAATAATACCGTCAGAGGTTTAGGGACAGCACCAAACTTTCCACACAGACTTGGGTAGACTGTTTTGATTTCTCCAATAAGGCACTGAATTGATGGGTGCTGGGCAGCAAAGTAAATGATTACAAAGGGTTATATGATTTGATTTCGAGAGAGCATATGCTCATTATTTCTTTTACAGAGTTGCACCAGCACTTAGTAGACAGTAAGCTGACTGATCCCAGGAAGTTTGCTGAGGAGGTGGACCCCTGGGTTAGCCCTAGAGTGTCCAAAAAGCTATCTGGGGGGACACCCACAAGGTGGCCAGGGTTCCCAACAGAAGAAAGAGGGGGGAGAAAAACTTAAAGATAAGGAACTCTCAAAAGGCCCCCAAAACAATTCCCAAGGGGGGGTGGTAACAATTCCTCTTCTAAGTTTGGGGAGAAACCAGGGTACGTCCAGAAGAAGATAGGGATGTTCATCCCCAAATGCTTAGAATGCTACCAGCATGGACACTCTAAGGGCGACTCACAGTGTTCAAGAGAGCACAGCCCACCACTGGAAGGCAGACACCTGGGTTGGCTAGAGTAGTGCTCGGGGGATACAGTCCCAGTTAGCTTTGAGGGACAGACAGAGAAGTCCCTAGTGTCCCTAGGTTATAAAGAGATGGTGCCTAAAGCCCACATGCCTGCCACTACTTCCAAGTATAGGCAGTGGGTCACCATTGATGGGCAAAGGGTGTAGGCTCTGCGTGACACAGGAGCCAGATTGACTACTGTCAAGAGTCAGCTGGTGTCAGCAGAGCAGATAGTCCCTAGTACATTCAGGCAGGTCATAGTCGCTGACGTTCATGAGAGTCACCTACCGGTGGCTCTGGTTCCCTTTGAGTTAAGGGGGTCTCTGGTACTCTAAAAGTAGCTGTGAGTACTGCCATGCCTGTAGATTGTCTGTTAGGCAATGATCTAGAGCATACTGCCTGGAAAGAAGTAGAGCTCAGATCCCACCTGTTTATGTTAGGCTTGCCTGAGTGGGTCTGCATGACCACAAGGTCCATGGATGACCAAAAAGGGAGTCAAGGGTGTCTGAAGCCTGGAACAATTGCCCAGACAGCTGCAAAAAGGAAGGGCAAGAGGCGCGGGAAACCCGCCTCAGATATTTCCACAGTGGTGGACGGGGTCGCAGAGGAGAAGGCCCCTGAGCCAACCGGGGAAGATATTGCTGACCTGGGCAGCCTGCCTGAACTTGCTGGCTGGCAAGTAGAGGGTGGGCCAACCAGGGCAGAATTCTGCAAGGCGCAGAAGGAATTCCCAACCCTTGAGGGTCTGAGGCAACAGGCCGCAGCCCAAGCATGTGGTGAAGCCACTGGTGATCACCATATCTACTGGGAGAATGATCTCCTTTACAGTGAGCTTAAGGCTCCGGTCATTGGGGCAGCATGTGTGCTGGTGGTCCCCCAGTGTTACCGGGCCTTTCTACTGGGTCTGGCTCACGACATTCCCCTGGCAGGACATCCGGGGCCAAGACAAGACCTTTGCCAGGCATGTCACCCACTTCCATTGGCCTAGAATGCGGGTAGCCTCAGATACTTTCTGTAGGGCCTGCCCCACCTGCCAGGCTAGTGGGAAGACAGGGAAAAGGCTTAAGGTCTCCCTGATCCCACTCCCCGTCGTTGACACCCCCTTTCAAAGGATGGGCATCGATGTCATTGGTCCCTTGGACCCTAAAACTGCCTTGGGCAACAGGTTTATCCTGGTTTTAGTGGACCATGCTACCCGCTATCCAGAGGCAATCCCTCTGACAACAGTAACTGTACCAGTGGTGCCCAGAGCCCTGATGGGAGTATTTACCCGTGTGGGATTCCCTAAGGAAGTTTTGTCTGACAGAGGCACAAACTTCATGTCTGTGTACATGATGTCCATGTGGGATGAGTGTGGGGTGACCAATTGGTTTACCACCCCTTATCATCCTCAATCCAATGAGCTTGTTGAGAGATTCAACAAGACCCTCAAAGACATAATCATTGGCCTACCTGAGGCCATGAGGAGCATGTGGGACATCCTCTTGCCATGCCTACTCTTTGCTTATGGGGAGGTGCCCCAGAAAGGGGTGGGGTTCAGCCCCTTTGAGTTTCTCTATGGTCACCCTCTCAGGGGACCGCTAAGCATAGTTAAATAGGGCTGGGAGAAAGCTCCCAAGACACCTCCCCAGGATGTGGTCAGCTACCCAATATAACCTTTAGGCCAGTCAAGAGGTGATGAAGGAGTGGTATGACCGAAAGGCCACTCTGGTCGAGTTCTCACATGGCGACAAGGTTTTGGTAATGGAGCCAGTAGAGCCTAGAGCTCTCCAGGACCGCTGGACTGGCCCATTTGAAATCAAGGAGCAGTAGGGGGAGGCCAGTTACCTAGTGGCCCTCAAGACCCCTAGACACCCACTAAGGGTTCTCCACCACAACCGACTCAAGCCTCATTTTGAGAGGTCTGAGAGCAGTATGCTCCTTATGACAGATCAGGGCATGGAAGAGGAGAGTGAACATCTTCCCGACCTCCTCTCTGCCAAAGAAGGTGATGGGTCAGTGAAGGGTGTCAATGTCTCTGACTCCCTGACTCTAGATCAGAGAGGAAACTGCTACGAGTTGTCGGAGAAGTTCTGTTCCCTGTTTTCCCTTACTCCTGTACTCACCCACCTGTGTGTCCATGACATTGACACAGAAGACAGTCCCCTTGTAAAGATCAAAATTTACAGTTTGTCAGATAAGGTGATGGCCATCATCAATGAGGAAGTTTCCTAGATGTTGGTCCTAGGGGTTATTGAGAAGTCCATCAGTCCCTGGGCCAGCCCTCTGGTGCTGGTACCCATGGCTGCTGCACCCGGTGCCAAGCCAGAAGTCCAGTTCTGTGTGGCCTACCGGGGTCTTAACTCGGACTGATGCTCAACCCATCCCCCGAGCTGATGAGCTCATAGACAGGCTAGGCGCTGCCAAATTCCTCAGAACTTTTGATCTCACATTAGGGTACTGGTAGATCGTCTTGACTGAGGGGGCTAAAGAGAGATCTGCATTTTCCACACCTAAGGGCCATTACCAATTCCGGGTGATGCCCTTTGGGCTGAAAAATGCCCCGCCACCTTCCAACGATTGGTCAACGGGGTCCTAGCTGGCAAGGATGCCTTCTGTGCAGCCTACCTGGACGACATAGCCATCTATGGTTCCAGCTGGGAGGAACACCTACTCCACCTCAAGGAGGTGCTCCAGGCTCTGCAACAGGCAAGCCTGACCATCAAGGCTAGTAAGTGCCACATTGGGCAGGGTTGCGTGGTGTAATTGGGATACCTGGCAGGTGGTGGCAAGGTGCAGCCTTGCCAGGCCAAGATTGAAACTATCAGGACCTGGCAGCCACCTAAAAACACAGAAAGAAGTGAGAGCCTTCTTAGGCTTCACAGGATACTACTGTAGGTTTGTCAAGGGCTATGCATCCATTGTGACACCCTTGACAGAACTTACTTCCAAAAAGCAACCTAGGTTGGTGAATTGGACAGAGGCCTATCAGAAAGCCTTTGATTTCCTGAAGGAAGCCATGTGCATGGCTCCCGTGCTCAAGGCCCCTGATTACTCCCAGGAATTTATTGTGTAGACAGTCACTTCAGAGCATGGCATAGGGGCTGTTCTAGCACAGCTAAATGAGGAGGGCATAGACCAACCAGAAGTCTTTATTAGCAGAAGACTATTAACATGGGAACAGAGGTGGAGTGCTATTGAGAGAGAAGCATTTGCTGTGGTCTGAGCACTGAAGAAGCTGAGACCATACCTGTTTGGGACTCACTTCCGTGTTCAGACAGACACAGGCCCCTCAGATGGCTCATGCAGAAGAGGGGTGAGAATCCTAAACTCTTGAGGTGGTCCATTTCCCTGTACCTGCAACTGGGGTGGATGGGCTTTACGGTGGAGCATAGCCCGGGGATTGACCATGCCAACTCTGATGGTCTCTCAAGATACTTCTGCCTTAGGAATGAGAGCTCCCAGGAGGTTGGGTAGCTCTCCCCACTTTCAGCTGGGGAACACATATTAGACCTGACAGCCTTAGGGTAGTCACCCCTAACTTTTTGCCAGCCTCCCTCCACATTTTAGATATTGTTTTTGCTGGTTTTAAGACTCTGCACACTTCACCACTGCTAACCAGTGCTAAAGTGCATATGCTCTCTCACTTTAAACATGGTAACATTCGATCATACCGAATTGTATTATTTAATTTACTTATAGGTCCCTAGTAAAGTGCACTATATGTGCCCAGGGCCTGTAGATTAAATGCTACTAGTGGGCCTGCAGCACTGATTGTGCCACCCACGTAAGTAGCTCCTTAAACTTGTCTCAGGCCTGCCATTGCAAGGCCTGTGTGTGCAGTTTCACTGCCAATTCGACTTGCCATTTAAAAGTACTTGCCAAGCCTAAAACCCCACATTTTTCTACATATGTCACCCCTAAGGTATGCACTAGGTAACCCAAAGGGCAGGGTGCTGTGTAGGCAAAAGGCAGGACATGTACCTATGTAGTTTACATGTCCTGGTAGTGTAAAACTCCTAAATGTGTTTTTACACTGCTGTGAGACCTGCTCCTTTCATAGGCTAACACTGGGGCTACCCTCATATACTGTTGAGTGGTAGCTGCTGATCTGAAAGGAGTAGGAAGGTCATATTTAGTATGGCTAAAATGGTGATACAAAATCCTGCTGACTGGTGAAGTTGGATTTAATATTACTATTTTAGAAATGTCACCTTTAGAAAGTGACCATTTCTCTGCACTTAAATCCTTCTGTGCCTTACAATCCACCTCTGGCTGCGTTTCGTTGACAGCTCCCTTGCGCATTCACTCAGCCACACCACAAACACAGGATACGCAGCCTCACTTGCATACATCTGTATTTTGAATGGGTCTTCCTCGGCTGGGAGGGTGGAGGCCCTTACACTTGCATGTCAAAGAACAGTAGCTTGCCCTCACACAAAGGACTGCCACACCTCCTACTGGGAACTTGGCAGACAGGATTGAACTGAAAGGGGACCTTGTGCACTTCTAAGCCACTCTTTGAAGTCTCCCCCACTTCAAAGGCACATTTGGGTATTTAAACAGGGCCTCTGACCCTATCAACTCAGAAACTTCTGGACCTGAACCTGCAACCTGTCAAGAGGAACTGCCTGGCTGCCCAAAGGACTCACCTAACTGCTTTTCTGCAAAGGTCTGCTGCCCTGCTGTTGCCCTGCTGCCTTGCTGACCTTTGGCTCTTCTGAGAAGTGCTCTCCAAGGACTTGGATTGAGCTTGCCTCCTGTTTTCTGAAGTGTCAGGGCCAAAAAGATCTCATCTCTGCAAAGAACTCCTTGTGCGGTTATAATTCAATGCACAGCCTGCCAGAAACGACGCACAACCTGCATCGTGCTGAGAAAATCACTGCACACCGAACCGGAACGATGCAGCCGGGCTCCCAGAGTGGAGATCAACACAGCGCCAACATTGCGTCCTGAACTTTGACGCATGGCCCACTGGATCAACGCAAATTTGAGCCGGAATGACGCAGTCTGACTTCCTACAAGAAGAATCGACGCAGCGCCTGCTGTGCAAAATAAATTTCCCCACATTATCAACCAGATTGACGCAGCTCCTGTGATGTCATCCTGCACACCCAGGATTTCTTTGCATCATCCCCGGGGTGTCCAAATACCCCACAACCCATAGAGGATCCAAACCCGTTTGCCGGAAATCAATGCAAGGCCCTGGCTGCGTGAAAAATATCAATACATCATCTGTATGCACCCGGAGAAACCGACACACCAAGAGCATGATTTGGCAATGAGGGTAGCTGTGATATATTGCTCCGGACTCAGCCACCCCCACAGGAATCCTACCAAGCCCAGACATTTTGTAAAAGCAAGACAGCATTGGGAGCCCAAGGTGGTGTGATTTGCAGGAATCATATGAGGGTTTGTTTTATACCCAGAAACCCTTAAAAACATCAAACTTTGGCTACAAACACATACTTACCTGTTATTTCTGTGAGAGAAACTTCAAAAATCTGTAAATTTCCTACCACACAGTATTCCCACACATTTCCAGATAAAAACACTACCCCACTTGTGTGGATCTCACTAGGACAGTGACACATTAGCCCCTAAAATATTATGGCCCTCATTATGACATTGGCGGTAAATCCCACTTACTACCACGCTGACGGCTGCCAACATACTGCCGCAGTGGCAGATATCCGTTTGCCATATTATGACACACACACACCAAACCAATAGAATACAGCCACATTCACAAATCCGCCAGCCCAAAGGTCAGTGGTAAACCAACATCCATACTGTTATACCAACAAAACAACTCCCACCAGATCATAACACACAAATCATCACAGTGGACATTCAACAGCGGTAAACCATTGGTGGTATACACCACCGCTCTCAGAATGGACACCCAAATACTAAACTACACAACATTGACCAATTAAAAAAACACACACCTGACACGCATACACACACCATTCCCACCCACTCCCACCACTATAAAACACACACCCACAACCCCTTACGAATACAAACCATTGCCACCAGACAGACACCAAGACTACTGTGACAACAACACACACACTCATACATCCCTCATGCACTCCACTACTCACACCCAATCACACTACCCAACACCTACACATTTACACACACCACACAACATCCATATCCCCACAAAGACAACCCCGTTTCACAGATGAGGAGTTGCGGGTCATGGTGGAGGAAATAGTCAGGGTAGAGCCACAACTTTTAGAAGCACAGGTACAGCAGATATCCATTGCAAGGAAGATGGAGCTATGGTGCTGAATCGTGGACAGGGTAAACGCCGTGGGACAGCATCCAAGAACAAGGGACGACATCAGGAAGACGTAGAACGACCTACGGGGTAAGATACAATCCGTAGCAGCAAGGCACCGGCTCACCATACAGAGGACTGCCGGTGGACCCCTACCTCCTCCCCCAAAGCTCACAGCATGGGAGGAGCAAGTCTTGGCATTACTGCATCCTGAGGGACTCACTGGAGTAGCCGGAGGACTGGACACTGGTAAGTCAACATTTACCACTTATCACCCTGCATGCCATTTCACACCCTCACTCCCATCACTATACTCCATCCCACACACTGCACTAACGCAGATGACTAACCCCAATGCCAAGCCCTGCATGCCATAGCAATGCATGGACAGCTCTACCAGCCCTGCATTGGCACCCATCACCAAAGCATGCACAGCATGGGGGTACTAACAATCCCACAATACATCAACATAAACATTCAAAGGTGGGAGAGCAACAGCAACGATAGAGGGGAAGATAGAGATGTACAATATGTCACATGCATGAAGCACAATACATCATTTATATCCCCACAGGTGCTCGAGCCAATGTCAGCGGAGAGTAGGTGCCACGGCTATCCAGTCCCCCAACAGAAGATGCCCCCAGTGATGACAGTAACTCTGGACTTTAGGATCTGGATGAACAACCTGGCCCATCAAAGACCACTGGTCAGTCGGTCACTCCAGGCCACACACAGTCCACCACAGAGCCTCCCCCATCAGTATCCAACAACACAGCACCCACCCAGCATCCCCACACCTCTGTCCCCAGGACACGTCAATCAGCAGTGTGCCCACCTGTACAGGGCCCCCAGTCCATACCTCACACTCAAGACAATCAGGGACCTGGGGTCAGTGTCAGTGGGCACACCGTTCAAGAGATAGGGGCACAGGGCAACAGGGACAGTGGGAGCACTGCCGTGAGCCAGGGGGAGGACAGACCGAGGGAACCGACTCTCCAGGAGGCACTCACTAATGTCCTGGGGGCCTACCAGCAATCCCAGGACACAATGGGCCACATTCTGAACACTGCCACCCAATACCAGCACTGCCCTCCCAGCAGCCCCTCAGCTGCCATAGTGAGCCCTGCTGCCCTAAGTGAGGAGGCTATTGACATCCTGAGATACATCTCTGTAGGGCAGTCAACCATTGTGAATGCCATCCAGGGGCTGACATCCCAGATGCAGCAATGCAATGCTTTCCTGGGGTGCATCCACGGTGGATTGGCGGCCCAAGAGAGATCAATTCAGGCTCTGGCCTCCTCTCACATGGCAGCCATTGTCCCTGTTCCCACCGCTCCCCTCCAGCTATCACTTCCTAGTCCCAGTCTCATCAACCCCAACCCGTCCCAGGCACACATACAGACCAGCATGCACACAAGACATCACACAAGAGAAACACGGTCAAACACAGGCGCCACACTTCATCCTACAAGCACTCATGCAAACACCAGACAGTAGCACACACAACTACATCCACTGCCTCCCCCTCCGCCTCCTCCTCCAACTCCCTCACAGTCACGTCCACACTCACAGCTGCATGCACTGGATCAACATCCACCCCCAGTATCACCACACAGAGCAGCACACACACCTCACTAGCAGACACGTCCACAACATCTATGCACGCGTACCCTGTGTCTTCTCCAACCCTCTCTGTCCCCCCCCTCCTAAAGGACGCAAAGGCAAGCACTCAGACACACAACAGCCATCCACCTCACACACGCACACTGCCCGTGCACCTGCACCCAAGTCCAGCAGACATACACCTCCAACAACCACCCCCTCAACCTCTACTCCCATCCCTTCTCCCTCTTCCCACCCCACCATCCCTAAGAAGATTTTCCTTGCTCAACTTGACCTCTTCCCTCCTCCATCCTACCCGTAACAGTAGGGTCCCAATGGCCCAGCACCTCAGCCAAACAGTCCACGTCGACAGTGGAGGCACCTCCTAGTCATGGATGAAAGACAGTGATGGATACCATTTCACCAACCAGGAAGGGCAAGGATCTCACACCCCCTGCCATGAAGGGGAATAAGCCCTCAACTCCTGCCATGAGGGGGAAGAAGCCCTTGACTCCTGCCATGAAGGGGAATAAGCCCCCGACTCCTGCCATGAAGGGGATAAAGCCCTTGAGTCCTACCATAAAGGGGAAGAAGCCCTCCACTCCAGCACAGGCTGGCAGGGTGACACCACCAACATTACCATCAGTGGTCATGGAGCCCTCACCTCCAACCGAGGCAGTGCAGCTCACTCCTCCTGCAGAGGCTGCACCTTCACCTGCTGTAACAGTACAGCCCTCACCTCCAGCAGAGGCTGCCCGGGAAGCACCTTCACTTGCTGACACAGTGCAACCCTCACCTCCAGCAAAGGCTGGCAGGGCGACACCACCACCACCACCAGTGGCCACGGAGCCCTCACCTCCAGCTGAGGCAGTGCAGACCTCACCTCCAGCAGAGGCTGCCCAGGAGACACCTTCACTTGCTGACACAGTGCAGTCCTCACCTCCAGATGAGACAGTGCAGCCCTTACCTCCAGCAGAGGAATGTAGGCCACCCTCAGGAACTGCTGTACAAGGAGCCCCCTCCAGGACCAGTGGGCAAGTCATTCACCTGATAGACTGTGAACTTGTACTCCCCAGCACAGAGTAATGGGCAAGGAGCCCCCTCCAGAACAGTGGGCAAGTCACTCACCTGAGAGACTGTGAGCTTGCACTCCCCAGCACAGAGTAATGGGCATGGAGCCCCCTCCAGAACCAGTGGGCAAGTAACCCGCCTGAGAGACTGTGTCCTTGCACTCCCCAGCACAGAGTAATGGGAATGGAGCCCCCTCCAGAACCAGTGGGCAAGTTCCCCTCTTCAGTGACTGTGGCCTTGCACTCCCCAGCTAATTGTAATGGGCATGGAGCCCCATTCAGAACCAGAGGGAAAGTCACCCACCTGAGAGACTGTGACCTTGCACTCCCCAGCACAGAGTAATGTGGATTGAGCCACTCCAGAACCAGTGGGCAAGTTCCCCACTTCAGTGACTGTGGCCTTGGACTCCCCAGCAAAGACAAATGGGCATGGAGCCCCCTCCAGAACCAGTATGCATGTTCCTGACTTTGGCTGAGGTTCTCCCCACCCCCATTCCCCTGAGATGCTTGCCCACTTGCAAAATGATGCCTCTGCAGAGTTCTGTGCGGATGATGTCAGAAAACAAGTTGGGCCTTGGACTGTGCCTTGTGGCCATGTGGGCCCTTTGTACTTTGGACTGGGCATTGGCCCTTTGTGGACATTTGTACATATCTCTTTTTTTATCTAATTGGTTCATTTGGTGGCTCTTCCCATTCATTACATTCTCATTATTGCCTTCTTGTTGTCCTTGCATTATTATGCCGTGGGTTCTGTGTTTTCTTCTGCAGCTGGTTTTGTGTATGGTGTGTGTGTGTCTGGTGTGTGGTGTGTGTGTGTGTGTGTGTCACTCTCCTTCTCCTCCCTCCCTCCCTTGTGTGCTAGGCGGCTGTACTCACTGTCGTCATCTTCGTCGATATTGGTGTTCCAGGTGGAGCATGGCGTAGAAGAGCATCAGGACGACTTACAGTTCCGGTTCCATGGTGGCGTTGGTCTTCTCTGTGTCTCTGTAGGTGAGTCTTTTGTCTTCTGTGATGTGTTTCCGCCAGGCTTTTGATGGCGTTGGTTCCGCCCTGGAAATCGTGGTGGTGTACTGTGTCACAATATGGTGGGCAGTACTTTATCCCCCGCCTGGCTCCTGATGGTGAACGCCAGCGTGCGTGGTGTTAACACCCTGGTGGATGGTGTGGTACATTGGCTGTCTATGGAAGTTCTCACTGCCAAGGTCATAATTTGGCAGTAATTACCGCTGGCCTGTTGGCAGTATTTCTGCCACTTTCTCACTCACTGCCAATGACATGATGTGGGCCTATATGGATAGATCAGAAATAATGGCAGCTGCTGTATTTTGGGACCGTGCTTAACCACCACCCACAGAAACCTGCAAAACACCGATATTGTTAAGAATAGGATACCCAGGAGATTCCACAGTTGTGTGTAGCTTGCATCAAACCCACAACTTTCTCTTTCCCACAATCATCTAAATTAGCCTAAAATCACATTCACACATTTTCCTTACATTCCTGTCATGGCAACTTCTGAAAACTACAGGGATCCACAACTTTTGTACCAATTAGTGTTACCTGACTTGTCCCAATAAATATGCTATGCCACTTGTGTGGCTGGGCCAAATTCCCACAACAGGAACATTTCAAAATAGGGTCAATGGGAGTGCTGTTTCTGGATTAGACCCTGCCTCAGAACTGTCCTCTGCTACTCTAGTTAGGGCCTAGGCAGCAGCCATCCACCGAGATCGCTGTCGACTGTCTAAAATATTCCTTCTGAAATACTATGTACTCTGTAGAAAGCAAGAGTATTCTTAAGTGGGTGGGTATGTGCGTGAGTGAGATATGTCAAAGTAGAAAAGCAGAAACACACCTAGCTTCTCGATGCTCAAATCAAAATAACTTCTCCAAACATGATAAAATAGACCAAAAAGAAGAAAGTATTACTTCAACTAGCCCCTTTTGCAATACCACAGCATGCTTCATGGGAAGAGGAGTGAGCCCATTCCACACAATGTTCATTTATTATGGGGCTCACATTTTTCAGAAACAATTGTAGGTGGGATAGAACAGCTGAAACCAAACCATATAGGAGTCAGACAAGGACAAAAATAGGCTACAATAAAAGTGTTCCAACCAGCAAACTGGATAGCTAAACAAATATTTGCAATGCCTATAGGTCTGGCGTTGATCTATAACTCGCGCCCTCTACATTCACCGTTTTGCAAATGTTGCAATGATAATATCAAAAATGCCATAGAAGATGTTATCAAAGATATAATATGTGGAGTAATTAGCTGTGCACAGTGAAGGCACAAGTTATAGTTACCCTATGGTGTGAGTAACTCTAACTATAACTGCTGAATTTCCATGGTTTTATCCAAGTAAATTCAGAACCTAATTATAACGGCCCTGTAACCTTTGGTTTTTCAGTGACGTTCTATTGTTTTTTCATGTAAAGGAATTTTAATTACTATAAGTTAATCCAACCACCGCCGGGGGCCCTTATAACTACCCAACCCTGCAAAGTGCACAGTGGGTTTTGCCACAGGGCCTGTCTCCATCAGTGGATCCGAGAGAGGGTGCATGAGTGTCTGAGTGTGTGTGTGAGTGTGTGCATGAGTCCCAGAGTACACATATGAGTGAATTAATTAGTGTATGAATGAGTCTGTGAATGTTTAAAAAAAAATATTTTGCATATTTTTGAATACTCAAGAATATCCTCAAATCTTTGAGAATGTTCGAGGTTATTCAAGAACACTCGAGTATATTTGCGAATATTGCGCCTAGTGACGAAAAATAATTTCAAACCCATAATTTGACTCTCAAAGACCCTATATCACACCCCTGGAGTTAGGGTAATTTCACCCTGACCCCTTATACCACTTACCATTTCTATTTTCATACCCAGGGACCCTCTCCCATAACATAAAATGGTGGCCCAACTTTCCAGTTAGGTTGTGGCCAGCCAATTATAGCACTTCTATTTGTGCATACATTCTCAAATATTTGAACATTTTTTAGATTTATTTGTGGCCAGAGATTTACAAATTTAGATTGTCACTATCTCTAGGAATAAGTCCTAATCTAGCCCTCTTCTCTTGTAAGTCTAGTCTCCTTTCCTCAAGTTTAAGGTGGTCATTTTAAACATGGCGGTGTGGCCCTCCATGCCGGTGGTGGCGGGTAAAACCGGCAGCCGGCATAGCGGGCCACACCGCCACATAAAGAACACTTTGAGGGCCGCCATCGGCAGCCCTCACTCACCGCCAGGCTGCCTCCGTCAGGCAGCCTGGCGGTGGTCAGAATCGTTATCTGACAGGGCAGCGGTGCTCCCCCTCGGATAATGATCCCTAATCCTCCGGCCTTTCCCTGGCGGGTTCCCCGCCAGGTACAGGCTGGCAGAGGGGGGTGTCCCGGGGCACCCTTGGGGGCCCCTGCACTGCCCATGCACTTGGCATGAGCAGTGCAGGGGCCCCTGTGCAGTGCCCCATCGCATAGGTCACTGCTCGATTTTCGGGCAGTGATTTGCACGACGGGTGCAGCTGCACCCGTCGCACAGAGGCATTGGCGGCAGGTCCACAATGTCCCGGCCAGGCATTCCTCTGGGCCGGCGGACGGAAACAATGTTTCCGCTCGCCCGCCCAGAGAAATGTTCCTTCTACGGCCGGCGGGCATCTGGGGACGCTGGTGGTCAGTGTTTTGACCGCCAGCATGAACACGGCAGTTCCGACCGTCATGTTCATTATGAGGGCCTAAGTCTCTTTTCCTGCAGAGGGATTTGCTGAAACTTGTCCTTCAGGAATCCTACTCCTTCTAGCAGTGGGGATCTTACTAGAATTATTTATGACTCTTCCCACTGGAGAGGGAGGGATGGAGAAGGATAGACAGTCAAGGTCCTCTCCACCTTCCCCTTCACTTACTGGGACTAAGACTTCATCCTCCTTCTCTCTCACAGACTCTGGTTCTGAAGAAGATGCTGCCTCTCTATTTCTTTCCTCGGATGGCCTCTTGGCAATAGCTCTCCTCTCTTGGCAGTAGCTCTAAAGCTGATGCCCGTAGCTTTGCATTTTGCTCTCAGATCATTGATCCTGAGGATGGAAAGGATGGGCTGATCGAGGCTCAGGACTCTCTCCATTGTGCACTGGCTTATCTAAGGTGTTGGGAACTTTTTAAAACTTTTAAAAACTCTTTTACCTAACTACCTTAGTTTCTTTAAAAATTACTTTGCAAACTTTTATGACCTATTGGAATGGGGAAGTAACACAGGGCCCTAGCAAATTCCAATTACCCTTCTTTTTAGAAAAATCTAAAAAAGTGGTAAGGTGAAACACAAGTCTAAGATCCACACCGCTGTAACACCAATGTAGCAAGGTGAAGGTATTATATGATATGGCTAGCTAGTCTTACAATGGAATACCAACACAGTACCCAGTAGTAGACCTTGGATTCACTCTCAGAAAACCCCAGCTCAGTCCTAGTAGTGTGGCAAAGAGTGGTCAGGCTACTTAGAGAAACATGTGTAAAGCATTTCACATTACCAACATGAACAATAAGTAAATGAGACGACTTGTCAGAAATCCAACACCAATTTCGAAAAATAGATTTGATTTAATCTTAATTTAGACACCAAAATGAACTTTGTAGCTTTTGTACAACTGGAGTTGTGAATTTTTAAGTCTTCGGAAAATACAGTACTTTGCAGCTTTAAAGGGTTTCCATTGAAGGCAATAGGGAAAATAACAGTGTGCACTTGGGCACTTGTAGGATGAGTTCCGATGAACCCAAGGGAACTTCAGGTTCTGCGGGGACCTAGACCAAGATTCAACAGTCAGACTATTGTTACCTTGCCCAGGGAATCTGGTTGCAGAAGTGACTTGACTGTCTGTAGTGGCTTGTGTGTTTTGCACTCTGTTGCAAAACTGGACTTTGGGGTGGACTCACACTCTACCATTCAGATGTAGAGGTCTTTGGTAGGCCAGGCACAGGAATCGATGCTTGGATCTTCACCACCTCGTCCGGTGGCTCTGGGTGCAGTGGTTGCTCCTTGCTGTCAATCACCGAGTTGGTTGTGCCAAAGATGCTTAGCTGCTCTAGTCGAAGTCACTTCCTTCACGCTGCAAACCCACAGGAGGGAGGTTGCAGATGACATCAGTCCCTATTCTGGGGGGTGCTCTGGAGAAGGTGAATGTTGTGTGGCCGTCAGTTTCCGGGCATGTGACAGACAAGCCTTGGTAGCTGCAAAGGTGTTCCATAGGCTTTCTGGCAGCTGGAGGTCCTTTGGTGGGGAGTATAGGGTTAGAAACTTGATATGGGCAGCACTCCCACTCCTTAGATGCTGGACACCGAGTTTGTTTAGGTTGAGACACTCAGAGCTTGTCGGATAACAGTTCTTAGATCTAAGCCCTTCTTTACTCCTGCAATTTACAGGGGACTGGTACCACCTGTCAGGGGAATCTTCCTTGGAGGTTTGGTGTCCACAGGGGTCCCTCTGGTTGGGACCAATAAGTTTTCACCTTTAGCACACATCGGGCACTTGGTTCCAGTACTTGTCCCATTAGGTCACTCAGTGTCCACTTCTTTGCTCTGGGGCTAGGGTCCAGGTTCTGTTGTTGGTGCAAATGTCTCTTTGTTCTTCTTTCTTCTTTTCCAGGTAAGATCTAAGTTTTAGTGCCATCCTGGTTTAGGGGGTGTTTAAGGCTGTGAGGCACAGTTGCTAATGGGCTACTGTCCCTGTGGCTAGTCTGCCCCTGCAGTGATGACTTCCCGTGGGAGTACATATCATTTGTGCCCAGAACCCACTACTCTTAGGGTCTGCCAAGATGGCAGATCCCTCCTTTGGCTATGCAGACCTCCTAGGCCACCCTCAAGCACCACTGGCAGGAGGTCAGACTCTTGTCTGTGGCGGCAGTGGCTCGGGAGAGCCCACCAAAACAGTACATGGCTCTGTAACTTGTGCAATTCAACATTCAATTTAAGGGAAAGAGCAGTGGTACTTAGGCCTGGCTAGCAGGCCTCAATACACTGGCAGGTTCATAACAACAGCATCTACCAGTTCAAATGTGGGCAAAAAGTGGGGCTTCTGCAAAGAAGCCCAGTTTGCTACAGTAAGAAAATGGCAACTTTCTATAAGTGGCAATTTCAGAAATGCAATTTAAAATCCAACTTCACTATAAGTTGTGATTTCAAATTGTGGTTCCAGAGACACCAAACATAAAAAGCTTATTTCTTCCAGTTTGTGAATTACACTTATAAGATGCAATAAGGTAATCCCAATGCTATCCTAAGGGACAGATGGCCCTTGCTCTAGTTGAAAATGAGTTTGGGAGACTTTCACTACCAGGCATGTAAAACTTTAAACTATGGCTCTCATTATGACATCAGCGGACTTTTCCCAAGACCGCCGACGCCATGAGCGCCAGAAGACCGCCAGTGTTGGCGGTCTTCCACCCGCCATAATATTGACACTGCCGGATTTCCATCACAATAAGGGCAGAAGTCCGCAATTAGCCTTGCTGGTGGGTGAGGCGCCTGGGTGGTGCTGCAACCTGCACCGCCCCACCAGATGGACGCCGCCAGCTGTATTATGGCCATTAATATGGCCTGGTGGTGTCCTTCTGGCATGAGGGGCTGCCGGAGGTAGCAGCGCCCCTTCCCGTTCCCCGACGGATGACCACCTCGCCGGACAAGGAAGTCGGGCATCCAACAGGGGAGTGGGGTGTTGTGTGTGGTGTCTGCCTGTGCGTTTGAATGTGTATGTGCGTGTGTGAATGCGTCTGTGAGTGTTGTGGTGTATGTGTGCTTGTATGCATGTGAGTGAATGTATGTTGCAGTGAGTGCATGTCTCGCATGTCAGTGTGTATGCGTGTGAGTATGTGTGAGTGAATGCATGTATGGATGAGTGTGAATGAATATATGTCTGGAAGTGGTGGTGCATGGGTGTCTGCGTGATGCGTGTGTGTGTGCATGATTGCAGTGAGGGGGTAGGGGTTGGGGAGTTTGGGGCACGTGATTCTAGGGGGCATGGGGGTTGGGGAGTTGAGGGATGCTGTGATTCTAGGGGGGTTGGGGAGGTGCTGTGATTCTAGGGGGTTGGGGTGTTGGGGGGATAGGTGATTGCTGAGGAAGTGGGGGACCCTTCTACCGGTGACAGGTAAGAAATTCCCTGTCACCAGTAGCCCCACCAAAATGGTTTTCCTGGCAGTGGTACTCCCACAGAAAGCATTGCGGTAGGCAGGCTCATAATACCTCTGGCGGTCAGGAGTGCACCGCCAGATTGGAGATGCACATCACCGTCCCGGAGGTTCATACCGCCTGGCGGTATGAGTGGAGATGGGTGGGTTGGCAGTAGCCAACCCGCTCCACTCATAAAGTGGTGATATACACCCCCAGCCTGATGACTGTAATGCCGCCACATTAACCCTGGAGGTCGAAAGACTGCCAGGGTCAAAATGAGGGCCTATGTGTCTTGCATTTTAAATACATTGCACCCTGACCTCTAGGTTGTCCAGGGCCCACCATAGGGGTGCCTTATTCCTACAAAAAGGAAATTTATGGGCCTTGCAAAAGGGTTACATTGCCAGGGCATCATGGCAATGTAAAACTGCACATACAGGTTCTGCAATGACAGGCCTAAAACATGGGTAAGTGGGTGACAAACTCAGAGCTGAAGGCCCACAAGTAGCATTTAATTTTCCGGCCCCCTGGCACATGTATTGCACTTTATTTGTGACTTATAAGTAAATTAAAGATGCCAGTTGGGTATACACCAATGTTACCATGTTTAGGGGAGAGTGCAGAAGCACTTTAATACTGTTTATTATTGGTAAACTGCACAAAGTGTTAAAGCCAGCAGAAATTAGGTCAGAAAAGTAGAGGAGGTAGGCTTGAAGGTTAGGGGGAATATCACCCTAAGGCTGTCAGGTCTAACAGTTGCCTATATTACACAGTGAGTGAACATAATCCTCATAGATTCACGCATAGAAATTGTACATTTGGTTACTTTCCATGCTTTCCAGAGTAGATTATTCTCGGAGTGAGATTTGGCTGCTACAATTGACTTATGTACAACCATTAATTATCCACCTCCAGAAGTCACACAGTATAAAGTTTATCACTATTACCATATGGGGCAATGTAGAAGTTATTATAAAAGTTGCTTTTCATTCATGTTTAGGAATTACCTCCTTATGGATAATGCCCAAGTCAAAGTGTACTGGATGGAGTCTTCATCGCTATTATATTATTTTGAATCACAATGTTCTGAAAATGAGTTCAATATGCTCACACCTACACTGAAGGGCAGTGTGACGGGCAACTAGACCCCGTCAACGAAGATGTAGGACTGGGGCTGAGGCCGACTGAAGAGTGCCTCAGGGAGACCACAAAGAGTCGTACGTCCTGACATAGGGAGGGGATGACAAAAGCGAAAGTAAGGAGTGTGGGGAGGAAGCAGCACGGAGGAGAGCGGAAAGCAGGCACCAACAAGGAGCAGATGGAGGACACCGACAAGGAGCAGATGGAGGACGCCGACAGAGAGCAGAAAGAAGATGCTGACCAAGAAGAAAACGAGGTGACCGGAGAGCAGGCTAGAAGGGTCACCAAAGAGAAGGAGGAGAACGTGACAGGAAAGGAGGAAGGAGACGGCACCCAAGAACCAGAAGGGAACGCAGCAGGGAAGTTGGAGGAGAACAGGCGAGCAGGAGACTGGAAGAAGGAAGCGGTCAAGGAAGGAGCAGGAGGGGACCATGGAAGAACCAGCCCAATGGAGGAACAACAAAGTTCCAAGAAACAGGACCAGAACCCAGCCACATCCCAGGAGGGACGTGGATATCCCAGGTACGTGCCAGATTGCAGGGCTCTGCTTCATCAATAATAAGAAGGGGAAAGAGGAGGTGCGGAGAGGAAAAGAAGTAAACTGGGGTATATCCTCATATTGGGGAGGCAGAATAGGGAGGGGAATTGGAAGAGTGTAAGATCTCACTGGGGAAGCATGCTAACTGGTGCATGGTAGGATACACAGTGCATGCAGTCACCTTTATTTTTTTTATTTGGGCATTGGTATTGACCCTCCTCACTAAAGATCCACCTCTCCCCTTTGATATTATTATTATTGGTTTTTTTTACCTGTCATTGGTCCTTTTCTCTTTCCTTCCATATTGTACATACGACCGAGTGCTGATTTTTCCAGAGGACCGGAATCACCTGAGAAAGAGAAAAGAGGGAACAAGAAGGATAACTCAGTGATGGACTAACTAAACTAAAAAGTGTGAACTATTATAGACAAGACAATGAATCACTTCACTTATCACTCATTCATGTTCATTATTTGGCCTATGCAGTATTAAAATACCTGGTATAGATAGGAACCTCCCTGGAAACCTCTTACAGGCAGTAACACCTCACTTCTGATAAGCATAGGTGCCAGCACCATGAATGCAAATATTATATAAAAACACGCAAAAATCTAAACTCTCTATTACCTGGACAAATATGATGGATGATGAGTGAATGATGATAGGTTGTAGTAAATATGCAAGTGTATGGCCACAATCATAGTAAGCAGAATTACATTTACAAAAGTATGAAAATGCAAATGTATTTGAGCTGCCTCAAACACCATCCTTCAAAGAAAGTAAGCCTTCTTTTCTGCCCATACTAGGGGAAAGAAATACATCACCACATCATCCAATCATTCCCCATCCAATCACCAGGCATGATCAACTTTTCCACTCTTCACTGAACTCTAGGAAATCCTAGTCCAATACTCAAGTGCAAAGGGTAAAAGAAGAAATGAACGATTCTTGTTTGGCTTTTATAAGGCTTTTAAGAGTCATGGGTCAGAAACCCTTCCACTCACATGTTAGGTAGGCTTTCATCACTTGTCACAACACATTCACCTGTTATAACACACACCCAAACCTCCCATTGGCTTGCAGCACCACCAAAATCACTAACTTGTTGTAGGAAAGTTCTCCTTTTTGACCTGGTCACCCCCACACTTTTTGGCCAGGTACTGGTGGTTACTGACTCTTGGCTGTGCCCTGGTTACTGCTTCCCAGTCCTAGGGCCAGTGCTCTGTGTAAAGTGGATATGCAAATTAGGCTAATTATAATTGGCTAAGTCAACCTACCTATAAGTCCCTAGTATATGGTAGGGCATGTAGGTTTAGGGACCCCATCATAGGTAGTGCACCCTGAGGTGCCCACTGTCATTTTAAAGGCAGGCTTGCCTTGGTGGCTGCTTTTAAATTAAAGTTGTATGCAAATTCGCTTTGGAATTAAAAGTAGTTCCAAAGTCTTAAACTACCTTATTTTTACATATATGTCACCCCTAAGGTGTGCCCTATGTGCCCCTAGGGCTGGGTGCCATGTAACTATACACAGGGACCTTATAAAAATAGTTTAATAAGCCCTGGTGAGGTAAAAACAGCCAAATTCATTTTTCCCTCATTGTAGTGAATGGCCTCCATTGGCTAGATTGGGGAATCTTTATTTTAGTTTTAAAAGTCCCCTTAAGTGACAGATACAAAGAGTTTTGTATCAAATTAATTGTTGTAATAAATCCCAGAACTTCCAATTGTTGGATTTAATATAACTTGTTCAGGTAAAGAGTTTTAAAGCTTACCTGAAAAGTTGCCAACACCAGCACTGCATTGTTTTTGCTGCTGTGCCCTGATTGGCTAGCCTCTGGCAGCCTGGCCAAGCTGCCTTGATGAGGTGTGAAGTGGCCTAGCTTCACACAAAGATATGTGCCTGTGGGAGGGGATCTCTCCTCAACAGATGGTGAGTCAGGAAGGGGGAGGGCTGCCAAACTGGTCTTCAAAGGCAGAGAAGGACATTTGGAGCAACCCAGCAACACCCCCACATCCTGCAACCCCAGACAACTAGGTGCCCCCTTGATTAGATTAGGAGAGGGGTGTGTTTATGATTTTTAGCCACACCAGTGGGTAGGCTCAGCCAGATGTAACCTCCAAAAATCACTTTCAGCCATGATGGATTTTTGAGGAATGTTGCCTCCTGGGATTGATTTTTGCCACACTTCCCAGGAAGTGATCATCACAGGGGGAGGAACCCTGCCCCTGATTGGAGAACCAGGACCCCCCTGTTTTTCACCCAGGAGCAAGGATAAAACTGGCAGACCTACACCAACACCTCAGAGCCCCATCAGATTCCAACAAGGAAGAACCAAAGGAGAAGAAGGACTGCCCTGCTGGACCCATGGCCTGCACCTGGACCCTGCTCTCTGAAGGACTGCACTAGCTGCACACTTGGGCTTCACCACAAGAAGAACTTTGCCTGGCTTCAACTGGTTCAAGGAGGGACTCCCTGTTTGCTACAGGTGAAAAATTGCTAACCAGAGTACCCTGCACCAACTGCTTAAGAAATCAACCAGCTGACCACTGTCCAGTGGCCAAAAAAGGAGTTTGTGCCAGGTGCATTCTGAGAGTTGTAGTCCACGCCCCCAAGGATCATCTCAGAGCTTCTGGAACCTTGGGGTGAGCTGTGGACCCCAAAAGAACCTTAAAGGAACAGCTGGGAGAAGATCCAGAAGTTTGGAGGAGTTAGGAGAACTTTTGAAAAAAAAGCTCCATAGAGGGACCGACCCGCCATGGCAACTCTAGCCGGCTTGCCTCAACCGCGACCCGGCCTGGTTTGCAGGTTCGTCCCGGTGAAGAAAATCTCCAAAAAAGAGACTAAGGGGGTCATTCTGACCCTGGCGGTCACTGACTGCCAGGGCCAATGACCGCGGAAGCACCGCCAACAGGCTGGCGGTGCTTCCATGGGCATTCTGACCGCGGCGGTACAGCCGCGGTCAGAAACGGGAAACCGGCGGTGTCCCGCCGGTTTTCCGCTGCCCCAGGGAATCCTCCACGGCGGCGCTGCTTGCAGCGCCGCCATGGGGATTCCGACCCCCTTACCGCCATCCTGTTCCTGGCGGTTTTCACCGCCAGGAACAGGATGGCGGTAAAGGGTGTCGTGGGGCCCCCTAACAGGGCCCCACATTGATTTTCAGTGTCTGCCAAGCAGACACTGAAAATCGCGACGGGTGCCACTGCACCCGTCGCACGCCTTCAACTCCTCCGGCTCCATTCGGAGCCTGCTTCCTCGTTGAAGGCGCTTTCCCGCTGGGCCGGTGGGCGGCCTTCTGGCGGTCGCCCGCCAGCCCAGCGGGAAAGCCAGAATGGCCGCCGCAGTCATTTGACCGCAGTGCGGTCATTCAGCGGCTCCCGCCGGGCGTGCGTTTACCGCCGCCGGCGGGAGTCGGAATGACCCCCTAAGTCCGAACATAGAAAGTTGACCGGGACCTCCCAGCCAGCGTATCCGAGGAGGGCTCCAAGGACGTCGGATCAAAATCCAGGTTTACCCCGGTCGAAGGATTTTCACCTCGAAGTCCGAAGGTAAAAATCTCCACTATGGGAAAAACGACTAAGTGCAAAAGTAAACTTTCGACTGAGGCCTCCCCCGGGCTGTAGCCGAGCCGGGCTCCATTGCGGTCGACCTTAAACTTTGACTTTGCCCCAGTTGAGGTGCGACCAGATTGGCTATTTTTGTTTCTAGGCGCTAGAAAACAAAAATTATTTAAAAATTCATATCTCCAGTTCCCCTTATCCAATTCTATTCGTTTTTGTGTCATTTTAAAGATAAAAATATAATCTATTTTTATAAATTGGTTTTGGATTTTTAAACTGTTTCCTGTGTTTTATTTAATCACTGCTTAGTGATATTTGAGTGCTTTACACTCTGTCTCCTAAGTTAAGCCTTGTTGCTTGTTGTCAAGCTACTCAGTGTTGAGCTGGGTTTAATTTACTAAGACCTAACTGGACCTAAGTGGAGGTTAGTGGCCTATTGCTAAGTGTAGGTACTCACCTGCCCTTACCAATAACCAATTTTCCAACACTTGATAATATTTCTCTTATCACTGCCCATATACCAAACACTGAACATGTTTTATACGAAATGCTTATCAGTACATACTCTGCAATACATCCTATATCAGACATTCTAGGTACCATAACCATGCATCTCATGGGTGCAACCCTCTGGGCACCATTAACTGAACATGTAAAAAGCCACAGTACTTCTGCATGAATGAACAGCACACAGGTCACATGGGCCTTATCTGTCCTAATTGCATTATTTGAATAGCATGTATGTATGTATATGTTATTTTCATGGAGAAAACCCAGCCAAAAGGCAGTAGAGCACTGTTCGTGAACAAAGGCAAGCTTAAAGTCAGCAAATAATAGAAGAAGAAGCTGTGTTATGGACTATTGATGCATTGTGATGTGGTGCCCTTTAAAGAGATGCGTCTTTAAATCTTTCCTAAATTGGAGTAGCATTTTGGCATTTGTGATAGATACTGGGATGTTGTTCCAAATAGTGACCTCATGGATAGAAAAGGCTTATTGTCTTTATGGTGCCCTTGCTGAAGGTGTGCTGAGAACCACCAGAGATGTTGAGCTTGACTGCGAGATAACAGGCATGCTAGTTGTGGTGGTTTTGCAAATGATGTAGCTGGTTCAGAAGATGGGGTGTTCTGGAATGGGGGAGCCAATAGAGTTCCATCAGGATGGGGTGATTGGATCATATTTCCTCAAGCCAAAGGTTGCGACATGCTACAGCATTTAGGCGGTCATTATAAACATGGCGGTAAAGACCGCCGACTGCCATGGCGGCGGTGAACAGAATCCCGCCAGCAGCGGCGAATGGAAACCCGCCATATAATGAACAAAAAACCCAACCCCAGCAAACATTCCCACACCACCACTCCCCGTCAGGACCCTGTCGGCGGGAATCACGGCCCACCGAACCCCGCCACCGCGAAGCACAACCACATCACTCCCTCCAAATAAAGATGCACAAATCACCTTGGCGGACATTGGAGGCTGGACGACCATTGGCGGCTGCGACCGCCACGGGCGGCAAGTGGGCCCAACAGCAACCACTGCACACATTGGCTAGGCTTAGCACCCACACACCTGACAAACATCCGGAACACCATAAAACACCCCCAGACACACCACACAATCCCTTGCAAGGAAACCAGGACCAGAAGACGGAGAGCACCAGAGCCAGACAGAGAACGCCATCTTACAGGACACGCATAGCGACCCACACAGGAGCACCCAATCACTGTCCCCAGTCCCGACGCCATCCACCACCCTCACCATGTTCCCCCCAAAAAATCCACACTTCACTGAAAGGGAGCTAAGGACCATGGTGGACGAGATCCTAAAAGTGTAGACACAAACGTTCCCACAATGGAGTAATAACCCCCACCACAATGTAACGCCACCACTGCCACTAGATGCTATGTCCACCTCACAAAGGCACCCCTGAAGGCCACTGAAAGGCACACCAGCACTAGATTGTACAGTACTGCCCACCTCAGACCCTCCTGCATATGTAACAAACACTTCTATGTCCCCCAACCGGCACCACCACCCATGCAACCCTAATGGAGGGGACAAGGAGTGCCACAGCATTCCAGGGAGACAGAGGCAAATCACAGGACACTGGTGAAGGATCCCTGGACACTGATGAGCAGGCAGGCCCCTAACACAGCCCTGGATGCTCACCATGCAGCAGCCCCACCAAGGAAAACACCGTCACCCCTAACACCCAGTCAAGACCAGCAGGCCAGGCGAGACGTGCCCATACCAGTGGAACCAGGGCACAAACAGGTGGACCACAGCAACAGAGGCCACAGTCTCCCACCCCCAACATGCAGGAAGACGAGGGCCCCAGTACTAGTGGTACGTCCAGACCTGTGCAGGGGACACAGGCACAGGGGGCCATGGCAAGGTCAAGTGCCCCAGTGGGTCAGGGAGTAGGGCACCGGATAGATGCAGCAGCCCAGGACGTCATTGCAGAGGTAGTGGGGGGCATACCAACATACCCAAGACAGGTTGGCACAGATTGTAACCACCCTGGAGCAAAGCCAGAGGATGCAGCTGGAACACCACCAACAGGCCATGGAGCAGTGGAAAGAACACAATGCCACAATGGCCACCATTGCTGGAGCACTGCTGCAGTTGGTCTACAAACCCTCAGACACCCACACTGGACAAGAGGCCCCCACAACAGCCCTGGACAAACAGCAACAGTTGTCCCAAGCAGCTGAAATAGCACAGGAAAAACCCTCCCAGGAATCACAGGGGCCGACCATGTCACCCCAAGTGGCTTCACAGCAGGCGCCCAAACGTAGTCTCAGGCCAAGATATGGCACTGGAAACCCAGCTACGAACAAGCCCTCTACCAACAATTGACACTGCTGCTACTGCCAAGCAACCAACCCACCCATTCACAAACTGCACTTTGCTGAGGGCTAAATGATGTACAGAACTACAAATAGGACCCACCTAAGAAATCAAACAGGTCTGCCACCAAGTCGGTTGTGAGGACAACCAACCATAACGACTTCCATCACTGTACATAGCACATTTCACTGTATTCCATCAATAAACAATAAATCTCACCTGTACCACTGTCCCCTATCTTCAATGTTGAACAAAGTGGAGTAATGATGCAACAGGCAGGGATAAACTTTATTCTCAAATTGTGCATGCTGCTGGTACAGTGTGTTCCTAAAAAGTCAAGAAGGGAATGCTTATGTTGTCTGTCTGTACCATGCTGAAGAGGTCCATGACTCGCATATCATGACCAAATCCCCCTAGTTGATATGGCACACTTACAGTATCAGTCACTAACCACATATACAGGCTGAAGTCCCAGACAGTTATTGGAAGTAGACTTGTATCAGTTGGTTTCTGGAATTTACATCTTCCCCTTCCTCATCTTCACCATCACTCTCCTCACCTCTCTGAGGTAACAGATCAGGACCTATAGCACCCTCCACCTCCAAAAGGGGGGATTGAATGTCTCACTGCCACGTTATGCAGCATGCAGCAAGCCACCACTATCCTACACACCGTATCAGGCCCATAGGCCAGGGAACCCCCAGAGATATGTAGGCACCGAAATCTAGCCTTCAGGAGACCTATAGTACGCTCTATCACCCTCCTAGTACGTCCATGGGCCCCATTATATTTCCTCTCTGCATCCGTCCTGGGATTCCTCACTGGTGTCAGGAGCCAACGCAAGTTTGGGTAGCCAGAATCACCTAGAGAAATGGTCAATACAGAGTTGTGATTGCAATGTCCTTAGTATGACAGGCTGGTTTTCTGCAATGTGTCAGTTAGTGAGAGGCACACTTACCTATGATCCACCCTCTGTCCTCTTGGAGTTGTTCCAGCTTTTGTGGCACACTGCTGTTCCTCAAAACAAATTAATCATGGACTGAACCAGGAAACATGGCATTCACATGGGATATGTACTGGTCTGCTGTACATACCAATTGGTTGTTCATGGAGTGAAAGTTCTTCCTGTTCACTCACTCTTGGGGAGATGATGGGTATGTGGGTTCCATTGATGGCACCAATAACATGGGGAATGTTTGCAAAGGCATAGAAGTCTGACTTGATGGCAGGGAGCTCAGCACTTTGGGGGAATCGCACATAGGATTGCAAATGTTGTACAAATGCATTTAGAAATCTTGTAAGTACCTGGCTGAATATTGGCTGTGAGAAACCAGCACCCATGCCCACTGTCACTTGAAATGAGCCTGTGGCCAGGAAATGGAATGCAGAGAGCACCTGCACCTCAGTTGGAATGGCACGCTGATTACGATTTCCGGGAGTCAGTGCAGGATCCAGTAATGCACATAGGTCCTGAATAGTTGCATGTGTGAGTCTGTAAGTGATAATGATCTGACGCTCCACCATGGTCCCCATATCCACAAGTGATCTGTACACAGAAGGTGCCATTCCTTGCCACAAGGGTCTGTACCTGTGAGGGGTAAGAACAAGGAGTCATGTGCACACATACACAGGCATATTTGGTAAACACATTCACTGCATTCTTCATAGTAGTGTCTGTACATTGTCATCACTAAGAGGGAATGGAGTAAATCATGTGTGATAATATACTCTATGGATAGAGACATATGTGATTCATATGGCTTGTAGGCCCAGCATTGTGACTAAATTGAATTTCTAGATGCGTAGGTGATGGCAAAATGTCTGCCCACTGTAGTTCTGCCCCTTGTGGAAGTGACCTAAGACCGCTAGCGGTTGACGTCACAGCGTTCAGCGGTGTTTACCTCTGTTCGCACCCTCATTGGATAACATGGATGCCAATGGGGAATCTTGTCGTATCATGATCGCCGCCAGCGGTGAAGGTGCCTTCCGCTGCGGAATGTATGCACATTCTTCATCGTGTGGTCACTTGACTCCTTGAACTTGTGCGGAACAGTGCTCCACTCCGTGTACTGCTGTGGCCTGCCTCTGGCTATGGATGTTCCACGTGTTGCAGGGAAAAGGGCCCTGGCCTTCACCCAGGAAGAACTGGAGAAACTGGTGGAAGGGGTCCTGCCCCTATACGGCAGACTCTACGGCCGGCCAGAGGTACAGGTGACTCCAGGTTTGGGGGGCACTGTGTGTGTAATGGATGGAGTGGATTGCTCAGATGTGCGTTCATGTGAGACAGGATGGGACTTGGTGCATGGAATGCTGCGTGCCACTGTCCTGCATGTCTGGGAGTACTGTCTGTCCTATGTCTAATAATCAGCCAGCTGTTGCCATCGTGCAGGTGCCTGACCTCTGTGTTTCTTCTCTGTGTCTCCCTACGAGGTCAGCGCCCACCAGAACAGGGCACATTGGCATGTCATCGCCATCGAGGTACGGACCCTGGGGGTCTACAACCGGCGGAGCACCCACTGTCGGAAGAGGTGGGAGGACCTGCGCCGCTGGGCGCAGAAGATCAGTGAGGCCCAGCTGGGGAAGTCCTCCCAACGTGGTAGGGGTGCCCGTCGGGCACTGACCCCCTTAATGCGAAGGATCCTGGTGGTGGCGTACCCAGACCTGGATGGGCGCTTGAAGGCTGCACAGCAGTCACAAGGGGTGAGTACTCACAGCCCATACTTCAGCCTGGAAGGATGAGTTTGTGTGTGATAGGGCTCATGGGGCTTAGAGCAGGGTTTTGACTGGTGTCCAGCTACTGTCTGCTCCCCAAAGGGTGTATGGGTGTCCCTGTCAGGTTTCACCTACCTCAGCTTCAATGCAATGACAGAATATGGGTGTAGGTCAGTATACTGCTCAGTAGTCAGGGCCATGGTCATGGGCCTAGTGCACGGTGCTGCCTGTTGGGTGTGTCTGCTGGGTAGGTGTATGTCTGGCCATTGTGTATCAGCATTCAGCTACTTACAAGTGTCCCTCCTGTTTTGTTTCCCCATCCCTGTTCTCTTTTGTGTGTCTGGTACAGCATCAACATCAGGCGAGGGAGCTGAGGCACCGGCTAGTGGGGAGACAGCAGCCCACGGATCCTCGGAGGCAGAGACAACGGACACCCAGGGGACCAGTGGGTGGGAGGGCGAGGGGACTTCCACGGGGAGGCTACTACCACCGGTGGTAGTGACTCTGAAACCTCCTCTGATTGGGGTCCTCCGGCAGTGGCAGACACTAGTGGACAAATCACGACCGTGACAACTTCTGCCACCACCCAACCATCAGTACCCTCCCTTCTGCTCCCCACCGAGTTGGCTGTGCCCGCCCACCCAGAAAGGTGGGCATCTACCTCGCCCCAGGTACCTCCTCCCCTGCCTCAGTCAGCCCTGCTGCCCTCACAGAGGAGGCTATTGACCTCCTGACAACCATCTCTGTGGGGCGGACAACCATTGTCAATGCCATCCAGAGGCTAGCATCAGAGGTGCAGCAGACTAATGCCTATCTGGATGGCTCTGGCCTCCTCTTGGACAGCAGCCAGTTTCCATGGCCATTCCGTCCCCCCTCCAACCTCCTCTACCCCTTCCAGCACCCCACTCCCTTCACCCACCAAGGCACACATTCAGACATGCAGTCATGCACTTCAACACACAAAAAACACACTTCCAAACAAAAGCACCACCTCCCACCACAAGCATTCACACAGCCAACAAACACCTGCACACACAACAACGTCCACTTCCCCCAGTGTGCCCCCCTCTACATGCACACCCTCATGCACTGTACCGTCACTCACTGTTACTGCTCCTCTTCCTGCACTCACCACAATAGCAGACAGCCATACATGCATCCCATACACCACACCTGCACTCCCCACCTCCACTGTAGTTGACACATGCAGCACACTCACCCGACTTGCAGACACCCACCCAACATACATTCACTCTAGCTGTCTGTCTTCTCCCACTGTGTCCATCCCCCCACCTCCCAAAACACTCAAACGCAGCAAGACACCCACCCATCAAACATCCAACACTCAACCGCAGCATACTGAACAGTCACTGGCACCCACTACACGCACACCTACACCCCATACATCAACTCCCTCTGCCTCCACTCCTACGCCCTCATCCACGCCCACCCCAATTGCTCCCAAGAAACTTTTCTTCTCCCGTGTAGACCTGGTCGAACCCACTGGCCCACCCCGTCTCTTCCCGAAACGTGCCCACCTCCTTGCCCTTTCCGCTCCTTCCACGTCGCAGCCCACCCCGGTCCAGCCTTCCAATTCCTGTGCCCCTTCTCCACTTAAGAAGAAGGGCCGCTCTGAGCCTAAGGCATCCAGCTCCGCCCGTGCCAAATGCCCCCCACCCCCTTTCCAATGAGAAGCCCACCCCCCCTCCAACCTCCTCACGCAAGTCAAAGTCCCACCCCGTCGTAAATCAACCCCCTGAACTCCCACCCCGATTCCGTGAGGTGCTTGGATCCCCCTATGGTGCCCTGTTGAGTGGAGTACCCAGCCCTTGTGGGAGTTAGGTGTGGCCAGTTGTGGCCAAGGAAGATGGACTTTTTATGGATTGGCCATTGGCCCTGTTTTCATCATTTCGCTCAGTGATCTTCATAATAACGTTTCGGTGTGGCCTGTGTTTGGGCTGGACACAGTTCCACCCTGGTGTTTGTTTAAATAATTTATGGCTGTGGTGCTATTGTATGTCCTATGGCCAAGTTTCAGTGGTCTTCAGTTGGGTACGTCCCTCTTGGTGTGGGGTGTCTGACTATTGCTGCTGGGTAGGGTTGGGGGGGCTTTGCGGGGTAGGTGGAGTGGGTGGGTATGTAAGTTTGCCCTATCCTCCCTTGTTATGTAGGTTGCGGTACTTACCGTCGTCATCTTCGTCGGCGGTCTCGGTCATGTAGATATATGGCAAGGAGCAAGGCTGGCATGATCTGCAGCTCTCTGTCCATGGCTGCCGCTGCACGTTTTGTTGAGCTCCGGTGAGTGTTTCCTTCTATTTGTTTAATTTCTGCCAGCTTTGTGTGGCAGTGGTTCCCACCCCAGAACTGGCGGCGGGATGGCGGTTCATAATTTGATGGGCGGGTTGGGCCTTTCCGACGGCCTGTGGGCGGCCTCTGCCATCGTCAGTGGGAATCCTTTCCTGGCAGTGGGTGGTGCGCGGGATGCGTGAGTTTCGTTTGGTTCATTATTTGACGGTCCGGACCGCTCCTCTGTTGGTGGTTTCTGTCGCCACCTCCAGCGGTGCGGAACGGACCACCATGTTTATAATGAGGGCCTTAGTATGCTGTAGTGCTTCTGCTCTTATCTCGTTTTTAGCACTTACATAACATATCAAGAATGCACTTCTGAGTTCAAAGAAGACTTTTATTGTTGTTAATTCTTCCCCAACCGCTATTTCGTAAATGACGGATTAGTAGATTTCCAGCACACGTTCAATGAAAACAAAATATATCAGTTTGCAATATACACAGCAGGTTATATTTATAAGATATTGAATGCAAAGCAAAACAAATACTTCACCGTGTGAGAAACTATTTACAGCTTCATCTTTCTAGGCTCTGCAAGCTGATGACTCCTTGTCAGCTGCGAGAAAGAGATTTATCTACCCACACGGGATGCTGGCAACTGGCGCCAAGCTCCAGCACGAAGTCAGGCAGATTCGAATCTGATTCTCTGAAGCCTGTGAGCCACCCTTAGAACAGCGTTCCCCCTCCTCTCAGACCCGGGAAAACTACGCAAGCCTTTGGAGACTGGCCAGATCTCCTAGACTGCTCCTCTTCCCAAGCTCGAGCAGGATGGTAAACACCACCTGTACTCTCTCTTATCAGGTCTAGTCTAGTGTGCGAAGAAAACAGCTTGGTTCATCTTGTGCAAAAACACAGCTTGGAAAAATACAGCTTGGATTCTCAACTGCAATGTCTAACTCCACGTTAAAGGCAATAGGCAGCTAACCTAAATATCAAATGCAATGTCTAATGTCATATCAAAGCCAATAGGCAGCTGAGCTGAATACAAAATGCAATGTATAGCCAATAGGCAGCTGAGCTGAATACAAAATGCAATGTATAATAGCATGTCAAAACCAATAGGCAGCTGAGCTGAATACAAAATGTAATATATAATATCATGTCAAAGCCAATAGGCAGCTAAGCTGGATACAAAATGCAATGTCTAATATCATGTCAAAGCCAATAGGCAGAATACAGAATATAATGGCTAATGCAATGTCAAAGCTCATAGGCGGCTAAACTGAATACATCATGTCAAAGCCAATAGGCAGAATACAGAATGTAATGACTAATGCAATGTCAAAGCCAATAGGCGGCGAAACTGGATACAGAAAGTAATGGCTAATGCCATGTCAAAGCCAATAGGGGGCTCAACCGAACAAAACATACAATGTGCTACTGGTGAACATTGAGCAACTAATATGCACAGTAGTGAAACACAAAGTCATTGGTCAAACTTAATCAATGGCAGGACATTCCATCCTTTGACCAATGAATTTTTGTTTCACATATCTCTTGTTTCAAACAAAAACAAAAAAAACAAAAAACATTAGCACAAAAAAACATTATCAGCAAGTCAGATTTGAATGATCAAAGCAATCCCTGTAAAGCAATAGAAGTGGATTAACATATAGATCTCATAACCTTTCACATCAGATACGTCTACACAGAAAAGACTGCACAATTTTTATACTCTGCATGAGATTATAGTGTCTCTAATTCAACAGTGTTAGCAATTTGATGTGGCATGAGTACTACTCATGTAAAGGTGCACGGTCCACCTGAAAGGTATGCTGGAAGATAAGCAAAAGTCAGAGTTCCATACGAAAAAACACAGACAGTTTAGTTCCAGTGGAAGAATGCAATCAAACAAATTGAACTTGAACTGAGGGCGCAGTTTGCGCAAAATGGATCCATGGTGCTGGCACTTTACTCAGCCAGGTTCAGGTTGGGGGTTCGGTCCCTTCCCCGACCCCACACGCACACACCCGAAGGGGGACCACACAGCACACTCAGGGACAGTGGCGAAACGTGGTAGGATCTGCAAAAGAAACAAGTATGACTTTTCTTGCAAATAAAATTTTTCATTTAAACTGCACCCTTCCTCTTTCTTTCCCTGTTTTATAATCAGCAGGACGTTTTTGGGGCCCTTTGTTGTATTTTCTGCAGGTTCTGGAGGGTCACTTGGGGCTTCAGCCCACACATCAGCACTGAGGTTTTTATCTGCTGCGCCACAGCTTCCCTTTTCTTGCACTGTCAGAAGGGCTGGGGCAGACTCATTCTTTACCAAACCTCCATTCACTGCATTTTTGTCAAGTTGGGCCATTCTGTCTCAAATTTGTTTGAATGAATCAGATTCTTTTCTAGGTATCAGCATAATTTCGATTTCTCCTTGGTAATTTGCAGCAATCACTCTCCCTAAAACCTGATCAATTTGCCATTTCTGTCCTGGTAACTTTCGTCTCCCCCAACTGCTCTGTAACTGCTTGCATGACAGATTGCTTTTGTGCGTGCTGCACAGTTTTGATCAAATCTAGGGGAATGGGCATCTCTCTCATCTCTGCCCACCTGTAAGTGTCTTTTTCTCTCAGCTGTTCACATTTCTGGGGCACCCACTTAGCCATCCCCACTAAGGCAGAATTCTGGGTGTACACTTCTCTCTCTGAATTTTTCTCTTTAACATCTGCAAGGTAATTTAACCAGTTAGGTGCAAGCCATGTGGAAAAACAAACAGCTAAAACATTAGCAATGAACCAAGAATCAGCGTAAAAATGACACATCTCACGTAGCTCTTGCTTTAAAATCTGACACACATTGTACATCGCTGTTCCTTCTCCTGTGCCATAAAACAACATTTCAGTCAATGAATCATTAGTAAAACAAACATGCTTTTTATCTTCAGTGGACACCAATTCAAATGGTGCACACAATTTCACTAGTGACTCTTTTACCTGTGGTACTCTAGCCCTGTCTTGCAAGTACCAGATCCAGTGTATGATCCTAGCTAGGGGCACTATTTTCTTCCCTTGTTCTTGAATTACATGTACATCAGTTTTTACCTCTTGCACTGCGCAGAAACCTAAAGTCTGCATTATTTCATTTGCCAAATCACAAGCGCGCAGCTGCATATAATTTTCCACAGTGACCATATACCAAAGTGTTAGGATTTCACTCAAATGAGGACTATTCTGTTTCCAAAAATCAAACAAGCTCATGAAACTCGGTGTCTCTTGCTTAGTGCAAACAGTAAACAACCCTAAAATCTTTCTTTTTACTTCATTCTGCAACGGTAACTCGTAAATCACATTCTGAGCTCTCTCGTTCTCGTCTGTGTTATCAGTTAAGGAATGCATTTTGGCTGCCAAAAACCCTGGCTCACACAGAGGCTCAAAGCAGCTGGAAGCTGTCTTAACCCCCTCATTACTGGAATGGGAAAAGAAAGATTCTTCTAAAACAGCATTTTTATAACTTTCAGCATTATCTTGAATTAATGTATTCTGGCTAATTTTCTCACGTAAATTCTCATTTTCATGTTCCAACTGCCTACATTTCTCCTGCATTTCTCTGTAACCAGATAAAGGTATCCAAACCTTTCTGTCATCATTGCTTCCAAAAGGCACATTTTCTAAATATGCTTCATCACAAAAAAGAATATTTCTCAAAGCACTATCAGGCAGTTTAGCTACACATGCATTTTCAAACATGGTCTGCCGTGCTTCTGTAATTCCCCAAACAGAAATCAATTCACAGTTTTTCATAGCACCATCGGGCAGTTTAACAACACATGCATTTTCAAACATGGTTTGCCGTGCTTCTGTGATTCTCCAAACAGAAAACAATTTCTGTAATTCTCCAAACAACAAAAACAATTACACTTTTAAAGTGTGCACGTAGAAATCTATCAATTCGTCAAACCCATTAACCACCTCTTAACGACCTCTTAACCACCCCACTTCTGGTACCAAATGTAGTGCTTCTGCTCTTATCTCGTTTTTAGCACTTACATAACATATCAAGAATGCACTTCTGAGTTCAAAGAAGACTTTTATTGTTGTTAATTCTTCCCCAACCGCTATTTCGTAAATGACGGATTAGTAGATTTCAAGCACACGTTCAATGAAAACAAAATATATCAGTTTGCAATATACACAGCAGGTTATATTTATAAGATATTGAATGCAAAGCAAAACAAATACTTCACCGTGTGAGAAACTATTTACAGCTTCATCTTTCTAGGGTCTGCAAGCTGATGACTCCTTGTCAGCTGCGAGAAAGAGATTTATCTACCCACACGGGATGCTGGCAACTGGCGCCAAGCTCCAGCACGAAGTCAGGCAGATTCGAATCTGATTCTCTGAAGCCTGTGAGCCACCCTTAGAACAGCATTCCCCCTCCTCTCAGACCTGGGAAAACTACGCAAGCCTTTGGAGACTGGCCAGATCTCCCAGACTGCTCCTCTTCCCAAGCTCGAGCAGGATGGTAAACACCACCTGTACTCTCTCTTATCAGGTCTAGTCTAGTGTGCGAAGAAAACAGCTTGGTTCATCTTGTGCAAAAACTCAGCTTGGAAAAATACAGCTTGGATTCTCAACTGCAATGTCTAACTCCACGTTAAAGGCAATAGGCAGCAAACCTAAATATCAAATGCAATGTCTAATGTCATATCAAAGCCAATAGGCAGCTGAGCTGAATACAAAATGCAATGTATAGCCAATAGGCAGCTGAACTGAATACAAAATGCAATGTATAATATCATGTCAAAACCAATAGGCAGCTGAGCTGAATACAAAATGTAATATATAATATCATGTCAAAGCCAATAGGCAGCTAAGCTGGATACAAAATGCAATGTCTAATATCATGTCAAAGCCAATAGTCAGAATACAGAATATAATGGCTAATGCAATGTCAAAGCCCATAGGCGGCTAAACTGAATACATCATGTCAAAGCCAATAGGCAGAATACAGAATGTAATGACTAATGCAATGTCAAAGCTAATAGGCGGCGAAAATGGATACAGAAAGTAATGGCTAATGCCATGTCAAAGCCAATAGGCGGCTCAACTGAACAAAACATGCAATGTGCTATTGGTGAACATTGAGCAACTAATATGCGCAGTAGTGAAACACAAAGTCATTGGTCAAACTTAATCAATGGCAGGACATATGCTCCCATGGGTTTCAGTGTGGCGTCCTGGAGGCCAGGGAGTGGGGCATTACTACCATCTAGATGCAAGAGTACAAGGGATTTAACAGCAGTTCTGAAGTTGCTTTCTGGAAGAAAAGGTTTGATTTTCTTTAGAGGAAAGAGGAGGGACTAGGCTGTCTTTCCTTTTTTGACAATGTGTACCTTGAGGAAGAGGTTGAGGATGAATCCAAGTGATTTGTATTTGGTTAGAATTGGGGTTCGATGCCATTAAAGTTCATGTAATTGAGCCAGGTGTGTACTATATTTTGTTGTTTGATCCTTGCAAATAATAGGAATTATGTCTTGGTTCAGTTGAGCTTCAGGTAGGCACTCAGTATCCAGGTCTGGATGATGTACAAGTGGTGTTTAAAGTGTTGGCTGCATGAAGCAGAGCAGAGTTTTAAATAGAGATGTGTATCATCTGCATATTGGTAAATCTTGATGCTGCTGTCTGTGAGTAGAGTAGAGCACCAAGTGGTTCAATGTAAAGGCTGAAGATGCCAGGAGACATAATGGAACCCTGGGGGACTCCACATGTAATGGGGATATTTTGTGACCTGCAGGTTCTCATGTGAACACCGTGGTGTCAGCTGTAAAGGTAGGAGAAGATCAAGTGAAGGACATTGCTGGTAAATCGCTTTTGCAACTGGTGTACAAGGGTGTGATGTTTGGCTGTGTTGAAGGCAGCTGGGAGGTCCAGAAATATCCGGCAGCAGGGGTTATCTTCATCTGTAGTAAAGGGAACATCATCAAAGATGGAGGTCTCTATGCTGCAGCTAGATTAAAAGCAAAACTGATGGTAATGCAGGAGATTTTTCAATGATCTTGCTGATGAATCTGTTGGTGAATGATGGACCTGTAGCTGGCAAAGTCATCAGACTTTAGTGTAGGTATATTTAGGTTTGGGAAGATCTGGCAGTCTTGAGAGCTTCTAGAAAGATGCCTTGAGTATTGGAAGTATTGACAATGTTAAGTAGAGGTCAAGGAGCATCCTCAGAGAGAGTTTTACTTAAGGAGGATGGTAAGAAATCAACTTCATACGATGTGGCTTTAAGGGAGTTGACTATGTCATCCGGATCTGGGAGAGGTAGGGCTTTGAAAGCTGACCAATGGAGGATTCTACAGGAAGAGGTGGGCTTAGAGATGAAGCAACTTTGGTATTATTGATGTTGTAGCATCCTCCCCAGCCTGCGTGCCTGCCTGTGGGAAAGTACCATCTTCCTTGGCATGTTACCCCCATTTTTCACATGTATGTCAGTATGTTTTTGCCTGTCTCACTGGAATCCTGCTGGCCAGAACCCCAGTGCTCATAAATTATGGCCAGTGTGTACGCCTGTGTAGTGCCTAACTGTGTCACTGAGGCTCTGCTATCCAGAACCTCAGTGCCTATGCTCTCTCTTTGCTTTTAAATTTGTCACTGTAGGTCAGTGAATTCATTTACCAATTTCAACTGGCATACTGGGCCTCCCTTATAAGTCCCTAGTATATGGTACCTGGGTAGCCAGGGCATTGGGGTCCAGAAGATCCATATGGGCTGCAGCATTTCTTTTGCCACCCATAGGGAGCTCAGACAAACCCTTACACAGGACTGCCATTGCAGCCTTGTGAAACAGTGCACACACTATTTCACAGCCATTTTCACTGCACTTATGTAACTCATAAGTCACCTATATGTCTAACCTTCACTTGCTCGAGGTTAGGTGCAAAGTTACTAAGTGTGAGGGCACCCTTGCACTAGCAAAAGGTGACCCCACATAGTTCAGGGCCATTTTCGCAGTCTTTGTGAGTGCGTGGACACCATTACACGTGTGCACTACATATAGCTTAATACCTATATGTAGCTTCACAATGGTAACTCTGAATATGGCCATATAACATGTCTAAGATCATGGAATTGTCCCCCATTCCAAATCTGGTATTGGGGAGCCAATTCCATGCATCCTGGGGGCTCCATAATGGAACCCCAGTAATACCAAACCAGCTCTCTGAGGCTTGCACTGCAGCTACAGCTGCTGCCATCTCACAGACAGGGTTCTACCCTCCTGGGGTCTGGGCAGCCCAGTCCCAGGAAGGTAGAACAAAGCATTTCCTCTGAGAGCAGGGTGTTACACCCTCTACCTTTGGAAATAGGTGTTACAGGCTGGGGAGGGGTAGCCTCCCTCAGCCTCTGGAAATCCTTTGAAGGGCACAGATGGTGCCCTCCTTGCATAAAGAAGTCTACACCGGTTCAGGGACCCCTTCTCCCCTGCTCTAGCAGGAAACTGGACAAATGAAAGGGGAGTGACCACTCCCCTGTCCATCACCACCCCATGGGTGGCTCCTCCAGTGTGTCCCAGAATTCAGCCATCTTGCTTTGCAAGGTGTGGGGGCACTCTGGAGGGCTCTGAGTGGCCAGTGCCAGCAGGTGACGTCAGAGACCCCTCCTGATAGGTCCCTACCTGATAAGGTAGCCAATCCCACTCTCAGGGCTATTTAGGGTCTCTCCTGTGGGTTCTCTTCAGATTCTGCTTGAAAGTTTCCTTCAGGAATCCTCTGCAACAACTTCAGACTCTTCTGACCCCGGATCAACCGCAGCCTGCTCCAAGAAATGCTGTAACTGCAACAAAGTGCCTACAAAAGACACTTTTCTTCAGCAACCTCAGCTCCAAGTCAGCAACTGCAACAGTTTCCATGGTGTGCACACTCTGGGTACTCCCTGTCTTCATCCTGCACCAGAGAAACCAAAGAAATCTCCTGTGGAGTGACGGAATCACTCCCCTACTCCAAGCAGACACCTTCCGAAATGACGACCGGTACCCTGGGACTCCTCTCACAGCAATGAGCATGCTCCTAAGGACACAGAGGGTAGACATTGTCAACATAGGCTTTCCTGAGGTCCTGCTGACGCAATTTGGAGGAGGTAAGACCTTGCCTTCCCCGGGAAGAACAGTACCTCTGTGTATTGTGTCTTCTTCACCTCCTGAGGCCTCTGTGCACTCTTTGAAAAATTCCTTCATGCACAGCCTGGCCCAGGTCCCCTGCACTCCACCCTGCGATGTTAAACTCACTGAATTGTTCTCCGGTGGCATGGGACCTTCTTTTGTTGTTCTGCATTAACTGCATTTTGCACCTCCTTTGTACCCGGATCCTGTGGCTTTTGGCAGCTTTGGCTGGCATTCTGAGGGCTCTCTTAAGTGCTGAGAGCCCCCCTCTTCTTCCTGACACAGAGTTGAGGTCTCCAGGTCCCTCCTGGATCCATCCAGTGCCATCTTGATTAAAATTACACTTTTGTGTTAGCCAAGGCTTGTTGGTGCCTTCCAACACGAAATCTCATCTGCAACAATCTTCACGGTGTGGGACATCTTTTGCATCATGCAGGAGCCTGCTGTCATCTTCCTAGGGTGCATTTTTGCAGTCTTCTACTAACCAGGGACTCTTCTTTTGCACCCTCTTCTGGGTTGGTAGGGGCTCCTGTCCTTCTTGGAACTTCTTTCGACTTCTGGACTAGGTCCCCTTCCTTTGCAGGTCTTCAGGTCCAATAATCCAGCAGTTGTTCTTTTCAGACTTGGTTAGCTGCCGCAAAATCCCCAAAATGAGGTGTAGTGTGTCCTAAGGAAACTTGCAGTACTTTATTCCTGCTTTTCTGGGCTCTGGGGTGGGGTAATTTACTTACCTTTACTGTATTCTTACTCTCCCAGCTACTCTGCACACACTACACTTGTCTAGGGGGGAATTTGTGATTCACATTCCACTTTTTTAGTATATGGTTTGTGTTGCCCCAGACCTATTTTCTCCCATTGGATTCCATAGGATTGCCTACTGTTTGCATTGATCTACGACTATTTACTTGTTTAATTGTGGTGTCTAGTGTATATTTTGTGTATAAAACTTACCTCCAGAAGGAGTATTGTAATATATTTTTGGTACTGTGCCACCTAAATAAATACCTTTATTTTTGGTAACACTGAGTATTGTCTTTACTTGTGTATAAGTACTGTGTAACTATAAGTCGTATTGCATGAGCTTTGCATGTCTCCTAGTTCAGCCTAAGCTGCTCTGCTAAGCTACCTCTATCAGCCTCAGCTGCTAGAACAATACTACATTTACTAAAAAAGGATAACTGGACCTGGTGTAAGGTGTAAGTACCCAAGGTACCCACTACAAACTAGGCCAGCCTTCTACATTGGTGGTGCAGCGGTGGGATAAGTACTTACAATTGCTTTACCACTTTGTTACCAGTGCTTTTCACAAGAAGAGCTTGCTCCATTACTTAGAGCATATATAAAAAACACCTAGAAACAATTTTCTAACTTTCTAAAATGTTCTTTAAACTTTGAAAACATTTTTACAAAGTACTGAAAAGTTTTTCTTCTTTTCTCTAAAAAGTTAGCTCTGTTATTCTACTAACATTTTACTCACTTTCCTAAACTTTTTTTCTTTCAATATGTCTTCTGTAGAAGCTACCCCTAGAGTTGTCAAGACTACTTATGAAAATCTAAACTTTAAAAGTTTGAGGGGTCTCTGTATTGAAAAACGTTTAGGGATTGGGAAGCACCCTAATAAGGAGTTCCTCTTAAATCTTCTCCTCCAAGATGACCAGGGACTCAGCACTGGTCCAGATTAGACAGGGGGAGAGGTAGAGGATGATACCAACCAGGAAGGCTCAGAGGAGCAAGATGACAATCCTGGGGAGGGTCCTTTCACAGACCTATCTGTCAACAAGCCACCTAGTATAACTGGTAGTGGGAAGGGTTCACACACAAGTAGGGCTCCCTTCACCCCTAGAGGCCAGGTCACTAGAGTGGTCCCTGTTAGAGATAGGTCTGCCTCTGCACACTCTCATCTTACCTCTGTTTCAGAGGCTTCACATAATTCTAACCCTGAGAACCAGTCCCTTGATAGGGAACTCAGGAAGCTGAGGTTAGAGGGGGCCAGACAGAAGCTAATGCAGTGGCCTTAGACAGGGAATCCCTGGCTGTTGAGATAGACAGGCAGGGTTTGGGGTTAGTTCCCCATGGTGGTGGCAGCAGCTTTAGGAATACAAATGTTAGGGAACCTTCATTTGATTCTAGAAATATGCATAAGGTTATCCCTCCTTACAAGGATGGTGATGACATCAACAAGTGGTTTGCTGCACTTGAGAGGGCCTGTAAAGTTCAGAGGGTCCCTCATGTACAGTGGGCTGCTATCCTTTGGTTATCCTTCTCTGGCAAGGGGAGAGACAGACTTCTTATTGTCAGAGAGGATGATGCAGATAATTATCAGGTTCTTAAAAATGCACTCTTAGATGGTCTGGGCTGAACCACTGAACAGTACAGACTTAAGTTCAGAGAGACCCGAAAGGAATTATCAAAGGACTGGACAGACTTTGTGGACTGTTCTGTGAAGGTCCTAGAAGGTTGGTTACATGGCAGTAACGTGACTGATTATGAAGGCCTATACAACTTGATTCCGAGAGAGCATTTTTTGAATAATTGTGTGTCTGACTTGTTACATCAGTATCTTGTGGACTCAGATCTGACCTCTCCTCAAGAATTGGGAAAGAAGGCAGACAAATGGGTCGGAACAAGGGTGAGCAGAAAAACTCATACAGGGGTGACAAGGATGGCAAGAAGAAGGATGGTAAGTCACATGACAAGGGTCGGGACAAAGATAGAAAATCATCAGAGCCTTCATCAGATCCACAAAAATCCTCTGGGATGGTGGGTCCAAATCCTCTTCACACAACGATAAGAAACCTTGGTGTTATATGTGTAAAGCCAAAGGGCATTGGGCAAATGATCCTCATTGTCCAAAAAGAAACACCAAGCCTCCCACCACCACAACCCCAACTGCAACCTCTAGTGCCCCTAGTAATAGCAGTGGTGGTGGGAAAAACTCTACTAATAGCCAGTCAATTGGTGTAGCTGGGCTCACCATTGGTAATGTGGTTGGGGTTGGTCTCGTTAGGGAGATCACTGAGGCTGTTTTAGTCTCTGATGGTGGCATTGACCTAGCCACTTTAGTTGCTTGACCCCTCAACATGGATAAGTACAAGCAGCTACTCCTAATTAGTGGTGTTCAGGTTGAAGCCTACAGGGACACAGGTGCCAGTGTCACCATGGTGATTGACAAACTGGTTGCCCCTGAGCAACACCTACTTGGTCACCAGTACCAAGTGACAGACGCCCATAGCAACACTGTAAGCCACCCCATGGCTGTTGTTAATCTCAACTGGGGTGGGGGGATTACTGGTCCAAAGAAAGTTGTGACAGCCACTGATTTACCTGTAGTAAGACTGCTAGGCAATGGTTTAGAGACTTCAGCTTGGGCTGAAGTGGAGTTGGAGGCCCATGTTGTAATGCTAGGCATTCCAGGGCACATCCTTGCTCTTACCAGGGCTCAAGCCAAGAAACAAAGAGGACAGGGAAACTTGGATGCTGGAACAATGGACCAAGTGCTCCCAAAAACTAGGGGTAGGAAGTGCAAATTCTTGTCCACTATCACTCCCTCCACCGATGATTCCCCTTTTGAGGAAGAGGAATTCTCTCCCTGTGCAGAACCTACACCAGAGGAGATGGAAGCTGATACAGCTGAGCTTTTGGGTGCAGGGGGGCCTGCCAGGGAAGAGCTGAGTGTGGCACAGCAAACCAGTCCCACATTGGAGGGCCTCAAAAGGCAAGATATTGAGCAGCAAAATGGTGATATCACTGACACACACAGAGTTTACAGGGACAACAATCTCCTTTATACTGAAGCAAGGGACCCTTAACCTGGTGCCACCAAGAGACCGGTCATTCCCCTTCAGTACAGGGAATTCCTCCTAACTCTGGCTCATGACATCCCTTTAGCTGGGTATTTAGGCCAAAGTAAATCATGGGACAGACTTGTTCCACATTTTCGCTAGCCCCATATGTCAGAAGACCCAAAGGAGTTTTGTCACTCCTGTGTCACCTGCCAAGCCAGTGGCAACACTGATGGCACTCCAAAGGCCCCCTTAATGCCACTACCAGTGGTTGGGGTGCCCTTTGAAAGGGTAGGGGTGGATATTGTTGGCCCCCTTGAACCTCCAACAGCTTCTGGCAATAGGTGTATCCTTGTGGTGTTGTGCCATGCCACAAGGTACCCAGAAACTATCCCCTTAAGGACCACTACAGCTCCTGCAGTGGCAAAGGCCCTCCTGCGAATCTTTTCCAGAGTGGGCTTCCCTAAGGAAGTGGTATCAGACAGATATAGTAACTTTATGTCTGCATACCTAAAAGCAATGTGGAAGGAGTGTGGTGTTACATACAAGTTCGCCACCCCTTATCACCCAAAAACTAATGGACTGGTTGAGAGGTTTAGTAAAACTCTCAAAGGTATGATTATGGGACTCTCTGAAAAACTCAGAAGAAGATGGGATGTCCTATTACCATGCCTCCTTTTCGCCTACAAGGAGTTACCCCAAAAAGGAGTGGGCTACAGCCCCTTTGAACTCCTCCTTGGTCACCCTGTTAGGGGTCCACTTACTCTTGTTAAGGAGGGTTGGGAACAACCTTTAAAAGCTCCAAAACAGGACATAGTGGACTATGTACTTGGCCTGAGAAGTAGGATGGCTGAGTACATGAAAAAGGCCAGCAAAAACCTTCAGGCCAGCCAAGAGCTCCAAAAGCAATGGTTTGACCAGAAGGCTGTCCTGACAGAGTACCGCCCAGGACAGAAGGTGTGGGTATTGGAGCCTGTGGCCCCAAGAGCACTCCAGGACAAATGGAGTGGACCCCATACAATTGTAGGGGTGAGGTCACCTACTTGGTGGACCTGGGAACTGCCATAAGCCCCCTTAGGGTGCTTCATGTCAATTGCCTAAAGCCTTACTATGACAGGGCTGACTTAACCCTGCTCATGGCTACAGATGAGGGACAGGAAAAAGAGAGTGACCCTCTCCCTGATCTCTTCTCCAACACTGAAACTGATGTTTTAGTGGAGGGAGTGGTTCTGGCAGACTGCCTTACTGCTGAGCAGAAGGAAGACTGTAAGAATCTCCTTGATCAGTTTTCTGAACTCTACTCACTCACACCTGGTACAACTACTTGGTGTGAACATACAATTGATACTGGAGACAGTTTACCAGTCAGAAGTAAAATTTACAGGCAGCCTGACCATGTCAGAGATTGCATAAAAGCTGAAGTTCAAAAAGTGTGAGATCTTGGAGTTATTGAGCCTTCTGATAGCCCCTGGACTAGTCCAGTTGTACTTGTCCCCAAACCTCATAACAAAGAAGAAAAGAGAGAAATGCAGTTTTGTGTGTACTATAGGGGTCTCAGTACAGTAACCAAAACCCATTGTATCATTTGTCTCTCTCTCCCACTTTCTTGCTTTGTCATCCTGTCCTTATGTGCATTACCATCATCTGCAGAGGAGCAGAGGCACCAGTGACAGAGAGAGCTGCATCCCACAGGACCCTGGAGGCAGAGTCCACTGACGCTGAGGGCACCAGTTGGACAGAGTGCGAGGGGAGTACCACGGTGGAGACTGGAGGGGACAACACAGACTCAGATACCTCCTCCGATGGGAGGTCCCTGTTGGTGGAGAGACTGTGGCCTTGCGCTCCCCAGGACCAAGCACAGGGCATGTTGCCCCCTCCAGAACCAGTGGTCAAGTCACCCACTCGGGAGACTGTGGCCTTGCACTCCCCAAGACCAAGCACATGGCATGTTGCCCCCTCCAGAACCAGTGGTCTTGTTTCCGCATCCGGCTGAGGTGCCCCCACCTCCCCCTGAGGTGCCTGCCTATTTGCAACTGATGCCCCTGAAGTTTTCCCTCCGTATTGGTGCAGGAATCGAATGGGGCCTTGGATTTTGCCCTGTGGCCATGTGGGCCCTGTGAACTATGGACTGGGCAGTGTCCCTTTTTTGTACATTTGTGCATATCTGTTGCATTGGCATGTTGACTTATTACTTTTGATGTTGATCTTCCTACAATCACTGTAGTCAATTCCTGTCGCCCTTGTATTATTTTGCCGATTATCATTGAAAAATTGATTTTCTTGTGCATCTGCTTGTGTGTATGGTGTGTGTGTGTCACTCTCATTTTCCTCTCCCCCTCCCTTGTGTGCCAGGCGGCTGTACTCACCGTTGTCGTCTTCACCGGCGTTGGTGTTCGTGGTGGAGCATGACGTAGAAGATCATCGGGAAAACATGTAGTTCGGGTTCCATGGCGGCGTGGTTCTTCCCTGTGTCCCCAATGGTGAGTCATTTGACTTCTGTGCTCTGTTTCCGCCAGGCTTTTGATGACATTGGTACTGCCCCCGAAAAAGTGGAGGATTGAAGGGTCTTAATATGGTGGGTGGAACTTTGTCTTCCGCCTGGCTGTAGGTGGCTACCGCTTTGGTGACTGTTGTTTCCGCCCTGTCGGTCGGTGTGGTACATTGGCTGTCTTTTGGAGATATCACCGCCATGGTCATAATTTGGTGGTAGTTACCGCCAGCCTGTTGGTGGTATTACCGCCACTTTATCACCCACTGCCAGGGTCGTAATGAGGGCCTTAGTCTTTTTTATTGAAAAAGACCAATACGTACAGAAAAGGTTGTATTGTACCTGCAATTCTCCTCAAGTTCCAACTGATGGTATCCTTTATTTAAATCAAGGCGAGAGAAGGCCTTCACACCATTCAATAGTGTCACCTTGTCAGTAATGTGCAGACCTGGATGTCATTGTTTTTCAAATGCCTTGTTTGCTTGATGAATATCCACACAGAGGTGTACAGCTCCTTCATTGTCCTTTTTGGGTGTTACCACTATAAAGAAAATCCATGGCGTTAGACCAGCTTGATGTTTAATTAATGCATTGAGTCCCTTTTCAACTGCTTCTTGTAAATGAAATGCACTTCTTTGGTATCTTTGAGAAGCAGGACGGACATTCTCACTAATATGAAATTGTACTTGCATAGTCTTAAGTTTTCCTAACCCATTAAAACAGCAAAGGACACTGACTTATTATTTTCTGATGAGCATTCTTGTTGAAGTTCACTGAGATCAGTCCCATTTCCTCAAATGTGCTGAAGCTAAGTAAATAGGCATATGAGTCCGTACCTTAAAGCACATGGATGGGCAAATGTATTTTTGTCTTTTTATGTCCCATTGTCACTACGAATGAACCTTTACTTTTCAAAGGTGTCAATGCAACACATGAGTACACTTTAGTTTTCAATGGTGTCAGTCGTGGCAATGAAGATAGTTAATATTATTCCTTCTTGGGCATAAAATTTATAGATGCATCACTGTCGATAATGAAAGTTATTGAACAGCCCTTTATTTTCCGTGTAATCTTTGGACAATCTTTGAATGACTTTGGTGATTTATTATATTGACTTATCTATGACAGGTATTTTTCTTCATATGCAGCCATCCAACATGCGTACATTTTTTGGAGGTAAACATCAACAATGGACAACCATCTTCTTCACTTTCAATCAATATGATGATCCAATCTTATTGATGTTGATTTAGATGACAATCAACTTTGTTGAGTGTTGATTTACCTCAACTGATATTGTTTGGCCTTATGAGCGTGCTTTGAGCCTTGCTTCTGGAACATTCGGTCCACCATTTTAGCTTCCCGTCTTGATGCACTCACTCTTTCCTTCTTCTTGCAAACCATTACAAAATGTTTCTCCTTGCCACAGCCTCTCCACATCTGTCCAATGGCGGGACATTTACCTTTGTGTGGATAAAACAATCCACAACTGAAACACAACTTCTTTTTTCTTGGAGACATCCCCTTGTGTACTTCAACTTTATGTCTCTTTTGCTTTTCATGTTCATGACTGACTTATTTTGGGTAAATCCCTTCTCCATGTTAGGAGCATCCTTGATCAGCACCCTCTTCACCTCCAGCAGCCATGAGAAGTTGCTCCAGACTAAGGGTTTCCCTCAGCATTTGTCACCTGAGTGAATCTGACAGGCATCCGTAAACAAGTCTGAGACTAATCATTTTCTCATCATTACATTTATTAAACTTACAGTGTTTGTTAAGCATATCCAATCTACCAACAAATTTGTCTATGGTTTCACCAACTCTTTGCCATTCTTGATTGAAAATGCACCTTTTGTAATCTACGTTCAGCATTGGATGTGACGCCGTGCTTAATCGATGCGTCTCTCTGTACAGCCGCAGTCGGAAATCGACTCTGATTATCAGAGCATCCTTACCTGTCTTTGTAATGTTTTTTATTTTCTGTTGGTGGTGGACTCCTTTCCTTTTTCTTTTTCTTCTGTTTTTCTGTGCTCTAGTCTTTTTCTTTTTTCTGGTCTCCATGCTGTCTTCTTGCAGGGTTCCATGTTGTCTTCTTCTGTTCCTTTTTCCCAGCATGCCCTTTTTCTCTTATACTGCTACTTTTTTCCCATTCTCTTCTATGGGCCTTTTCCCAATCCAAGATAGTGTTGTTTCGTTTTCCTTTGTTGTCACTTCCAGTCTTCAAGTATATCAGTCACTCAGTCCTGCTCTGCCTTGCATTAAAAACACTTCCTCTTGGTGGTGATCTTCGCTCCTGTTTGTCGTTTGTTTTCCAGTTCCTGTTCCTCTGATTGTGAATTTTTCCTCTTTTTTCCAGTTTTCATTCCTGTTTTTTCCTCTTTTTCAGGAGTTCCTGTTTTTGAAGTTTTTCCCATTTTGGTTTTTTTTTCCCTCTGGGACTCCTTCCGGAGGGTACGGTCTGCTTTGACGTTTTCCTATCAAGCAGCATCATGGCTACTCGAAAGGATCGCCCCTATCTTGGTCTATCCAGAACCAGCAGAAGTCTGGGTGCTCTTTCAAACCCTTCAGTCAAAGGTGAGAAGCATCATACAGACCGTGACAGATTGTAATGCCGAAAGAATCCGCATTGCAAGACCATGGAAGGACCACAGGGAGACATTTTAGAAAATGCACAAGCCATACTGCAGACCGCCCACCAACAAGCTCAAGCGTTACAGCAATTGCGGGCTGAAAATACGGCACTAAGACAAGTTCTGTACTCCCGGTCAATGGATGTGCCACCAGTATCTGCTGCTACACCTCGATATTCTGGGGATCCTCAGAAGATAAAGGAGTTTCTGGGTGCCCTAACGGTCTTCTTTGCTTTCCGTCCGCTACAATTTTCTTTCAATAAGGCTATGGTGGGTTATGTGATCAGTGCCTTCTCTGGCCCTGCACATGCGTAGGCAACTCCCTTTGTTTCTGAAGAAGATCCCGTCCTGAATAATTATCCTGCCTTCTTGAAACTTTTCAAGCAAATGTTTGAAAGGCCTGGGTTAGAAGCACCGCAGAGGAGGCCTTATATGATATACAACAGGGCAATTAGGACGTTTTGCAGTATATAACCCGCTTTAAACAGTTGGCAGCCGAAACCACCTGGGTGGAACGCACCTTTGTAACTTTGTTCCGCCGAGGACTGCGTGAAGAAATCAAGGATGAGTTAGTACATTCTACTCCAACCCGTTCCTTAAAGGAACTAACGGACCAAGCCATGAACATTGAATATAGATTACAAGAGCGTAAGATGGAAAGAAGAAGAATGCGAGTACCATATCAGCCTGAAGTTAACCGTACCATCAGTCGGTGAACTCATGAAGCCCATTCTGAAGCTTCTCCATCCACTACAGAAGAACCCATGCAGATTGATTTAGTCTGTGGTCCGTTTTCTGAGTCTGAAAAGGAGGATAGAGGACCAAAGGGCCTTTGCTTTTACTGTGGCAAGGCTGGCCATCTGATTCGTTGTTGCCCTGTTCGCCCTTCCAGACCTTCAGGAAACGCTAACTCCCGTCCGTTGTAAGGAGGAAGGAGATGGGAGGAGCTGAGGTACCATCAATATGTTCCTCCAGAGAAAATATATCCACCTTGTTTATCCTTTCAGTCACATTACACTGTTCACAAGGTCAGGAAGAACAACTCTTTGCTCTTGTAGACGGTGGAGCTAGTGGTATCAATTTAGAAGAGACCTGGGCTAAGAATAAGCGGTTTCCACGTATTACTAAGGAAACCCCAGAGCAAGTACACACGGTAGATGGCTCTCCTTTAACCCCTGGGCCTGTGGTTGCTTCTACTCCTACACTCTGTTTGAATTTTTAAAGGCACCAAGAACATGTTGCTTTTGATTTTATATCCTTGCCTAATCAAACGATGATTTTAGGAATACCTTGGTGAACCCGGCACAACCCTTATATCAATTGGGAAACAAGAACAGTATCCTTAACATCTCAGTTTTGTCAGCAAAAATGCTATTCTACCATCTCATATTGGTCTCCCAAAAGATTCTATCAGTCCCCTCAGAATTCCAATAACACTATAAATATGATTCAAGGAGTACCAGATTGTTACCAGGAGTATTTTGACATCTTTCAGAAACCTAGTCATCCCATCTTACCTCCTCATCGAATCTATGACTGTGCTCTTCCTTTGGTTTCGAATGAGACAGTTCCATTTGGTCAAATATTTTCTTTGACAGATCAAGAAAAAAGGTACTCAAAGAATACCTGGATGACAACTTAAAGAATGGGTTAATTACTCCTTCTTAATCTCCTGCTGGGGCTCCTATTTTCTTCATTCCCGAGAAGATGAAAGATCTGGGTCCATGTGTCAACTTTCGTGGACTCAATAAAATAACAATCAAAGATCGTTATCCCTTACCTTTGATTCGGGATATATAGGACATCAAAAAAGGAGCCAGGATGTTCACTAAATTGGATTTAAGAGGTGCCTCTCATCCTGCGTATCAAGAAAGGAGATGAATGGAAAACAGCCTTCCGTACTCCATTTGGACACTATGAATATTGTGTTATTCCTTTTGGATTAACCAATACACCTTCTGTTTTCCAACGATTCATGGATTCCTTGTTCTCTGACTTGTTAAATCACAATGTAGTAATCTATCTGTATGACATATTGATATACTTCCATAATCCTGAGCAACATACTGGGCATGTACTACAGGCAGGTTTTGGAAAGACTCAAAAAGAACCAATTATATTGCAAACCAGAGAAGTGTGAATTCCACAAGACCGAAGTGAAGTATTTGCGGTTCAATATCAATCAAACAGGAGTATCCATGGACCCTGACAAAGTAAGAGCCATCCTTGACTGGCCTTCTCTGTCTTCTATAAAGGAAACTCTCTGTTTTCTTGGGCTTTCGATCTTCTACCGACCGTTGCAAACACTTCCTCTTGGTGGTGATCTTCGTTCCTGTTTGTTGTTTGTTTTCAAGTTTCTGTTCCTCTGACTGTGAGTTTTTCCAGTTTTCATTCAGTTTTTTCCTCTTTTTCAGGAGTTCCTGTTTTAGAGGTTTTTCCCATTTTTGGGGTCTTTTTCCATCTAGGACTCCTTCTGGAGGGCACGGTTTGCATTGGCTTTTTCGTGTCAAGCAGCATTGTGGCTACTAGAAAGGGTCGCCCCTATCTTGGTCTATCCAGAACCAGCAGAAGACCGGGTGTTCTTTCAAACCCTTCAGTCAAAGGTGAAAAGTATCATGCAGACAGTGGCATTGGATTGAACTTGAGATTCTTGGCTTCTTTAATTTGACAGTATTGAATTTCATCAGCTCGCAGTATTTTCTATATGACTTCTTTTATACCATCCCCAACAAGATTCTTCAGGTATTTGATAATCTTTTGGCTATCTGTTTCTTCAAGCTCATCAATGAGATCGTCAAATGTCATATTCCAAGCAGCCCATCTATTGCCAATATTTTGCTTTTTGGTGGTATCAAATAGGGGTATTTTTTTCAGGAAGGCAGCAGCAGTGCAACTGTTCATGGGATTGGCAGACACTGTGACTGGAGTTCTCTCTATCTCCGCTTGCCGGTCTTGGTGAATTTGTTCATGCGCACTATCACTAAGGCCTTGTGATGTTCTGCCCTCTGGGTCATCTTGGACAGTCTGTGGAAATGTGACCTCTTTCTTGGTCTCCATTGAAGCCCTTCACTTTCTGGAGGATTCTGGAGTTGCGCCGAGCCGCCACCCGGCAGCTTTGGTGGTGTGCCACTTCAGCTATTGGACAGCTCAGTAAGCACAACCCTTGTGCTTCTTTTTGGGTTTCATTGCCCACCACTGAGGTCATAGAGTTCTTCTGCTTGAGACTATGGTAAGTGTAATAAAGTATGCTTTGTTATCAACTGTTCTGTCAACTAACACTCTTTTTGATATCCGTTTGTGGCTGCCTTTAGCATTATCACTCCATTCACTCTATTACTTAATATTGGGTAGCAGCATTGTACCTCTCAGTATGGCCTTGCTTGTAGGTTCCTGGCCAAGGATGCGTAGACTTCTCAATGAAGCTTTCTTTATCTTCAAATGCTTCACACCAGCTGAAGTTGTGCTTTGACTCTACTTACGCCAAACATCAATCCTGCACTTTGACGGTGGCACACGTGGCATGCACAAACAGTTTTCTTGGACCACAGCAAACTTTCAGGGAGAGCACTGTCTATCTTTGGATTACTTATCCCTTATCTCTTCGCCAGTTGTAGCGTTCTCCCTAGCCTGGGTTCCGCCAATGACTACACCACACATGGCGCCATGTATTACATGTCTTTGTTTTTGTGCATGTAAGAGCGTACTCAGCATTCTAAATCCACAAGCTCTTCACCACATTCTAAAACATATGCCACAGCTTTACAGAGTTCATCAGGAGCAAAAAGGGTTCCATCATTCACACTCACATGACACTACGGATAAGCTATCAGATGTTTTGTACTTTTTCACTAAATAAGAGGTTGATTGCATTGCACTTTTCCGTGGAGTGGGGAGCACAAAATAATTTGCATATTGTTCAAGGAATAGGACTTCGTACATCCCTAATCTCTAGCTCAGCCTAATCACCAAGATCATGATAGAAGGGCTACTCAATATCCTTGGCACTGTTAAGATCAAGTCACACATAACATAGCCAACCAGAACAAATGACAGCACTCTTAAGTTTGTGACCACTTCTATTGAATGGACTTCAATGCAGCCCAAATCCAACATTGTACACAAGCCACCTATGCACTAAGAACAGCCAACATAAAGCAGGATATAAGGCCCTCAAATTATACCTCATTTCATTGGTTACAACAACCAACAAACTCAATTGAAATCAACTTGCTTTAGATTCAGTCAACCATACATTAAAAAGCAAAATTGTTACCCTATCCTTAGAAAGCCATGAAACCTGGGCACCTATTTGGGGGTACACCAAAACACTAATTCAAAACAAACGAGTTATCCACAACCAAGAAGCAAAATACCATAACTCCAAACTTCCTGAATACATTACCAAATCAAACCCTGTTTGATGTATTTACATAGCACAACATAATCTACATTAGTGACCTGTGCCATCAAAAGAGGTTCAAAGAGAAACTGAGCACTATTTAAGATCATCGAATATTGCATTAACCATATCACAACAATGACATGTTCAACACCATTAATAAATTGTTTTAAGGGAAGTTCTACAATACCAGACATCTCATCAAAAGCATAAACTAAACAACCATCAACCCTTGAATCCCACCGAAGCCCAATGGATTTGAAACTCTACAAATCCAAATAATACTGATAAAGAGGAATCTTAACTTGGAAGGAATCGCCAATTACCATCCACTAACACATCTTCTTTTCCTCTTAGAGGTAAGCAGAAGGACATTCATTATACAAATGCATGAACAAAACAACACTAACTCCCTCCTACTCAACTAATATCAGGCTTTCGAAGATGCAACTCGACAAAAGCAGTGACTGTCTAGGTTTTAGAATGCACCCTACTTGTCAGGTGTAAAAGACAAGCCTGCCTCCTAATATCGACCTGTCAGGATTTTTCAGCACACTTGACCATTTTTCACTCCTAAATATTCTGTCATCCAGGTATTAATATCAGTTGTATATATGTTCAACTTCAGCAACACCAACACACAATTTTGTCCACATACGCAGTTCAAGATTTCATGTCCATTATACTGCAGTAACAATGAAGTACCCCAAGGAATAATCCTCTCTCCTGTTTCACTTCAACCTGTATTTAGTACCTTGTAGTATACTTCAGATTCTCGTTGTATCAAAATCCTGAAGTAGTTATATGATACCCAACTCTACATTAAGATATGAAAAGGCTACAGCAACCAATCGATTCTGAAATTGCTTCTCCTTCATCCCAGTTCAAAAACTGAGTACCCACCTGCAAACAATCAAAGTGGGCAATATTAATCAGCATCGCCAACACTCTGAATAAAAACAAGCTCAGGATTGACTCACTAAAATAAACCTGAATAAATTCACCTCTGAACAGCAAACCTCTTTTTCAGAACCCAAATCACCAAAAAATCTAGACTCCATGGCATTCAGCTATCATTCCTTTGCTACTTTATAAGCTATGATCCTGTCCAACATGGTTCTCCAGCCTAATTGTTACTTGATGCCTCTAAAGAAGGACTTTCATGGCGCCACACTGGCTGAATTTCTGAAAGATAATAAACAAGTCACAGCTCAATATTTTCACTATAGTTATTCTACATACCACATAGCACGATCATACATGAAACGCTCATTCAAATCAGCATGCAGATTTTCAAGTGAAGTGTCTGGAGAATATTAAGTCATTATTTAGCTGAGATAAACTAATTAGAGTTTTTGCAAATGTCAGCCAGAGGAATAAAATATCAACATAAAACAAAGGTCAGACTAGAGAAGCTACGATAGAGCTAAATTGCCTTATGTCTGTCATTAAGCTGATAAAATGTCTTTAAAACCAACACACAGGAAATCATTCTGTGTTTGGGTTTTATGCACAGTATTAACCTGGACTACCTTCTGAATTTAAAAAATTTGAATGTTTTTAGAACGCTAAAGCTCAGTTCAAAGAGAAAATGCCAAATCTTTTCAGCCACCTAGCAGTGGGCCGAGAGATACATGATGAGTGCATTTGGGGTCTTTTGTTTGGGAATTGCCTGTCTCCCAGGAGCAGTGAGAAGCCCAAGAATTTGTACAATAAAGTGACTGATATAAATATGCTGAAAAATGTAAGTTAGCAGTGTTTGAAAATGATTCTGTCACTTTCCCTTTATACAAAGAAAAACATTTCTTAATGCTATTCATTTAATATTCAGTAATCAAATCCATGTGTACTGAAGACTGCTGTACAATTGGAAACAAAAATTACTTAGCTGTAATTAACAGTGGTTCAAAATTTGAGGGGATGTGATCAAAGTGACTCATATGACACTACTGAAAATATATTGAAGCAGGCTCATGCTTTTATTTGGTGATGTGACAATTATTATAGACATAATATTCATATGCTAACTATTAGCATATTGGGTGAATCATTATCGTGCCTTTGTAAACCCAGCTTGGAAAAGAAAACCGTGTCAATTTCACATTGTTAGCTGCTTCAGCACAAATGGGTATCCCGTGTAGAAATTCCCCATAGGGCATGGGGGCATTATTTTTATAGGCATTGGAGAAGAGACTAAATTGAAGTTTACACTATAATTTATCTTTTGATTCGGTAATTCAAAATGGAATGTGCTACTTTGCCAAATTCGCAAACGTGATGAATATTAGGAAAATAACAGAAGGTGACAAATCCAGCAAAACTATGTTTTGACAGAGCAAAATCCTGCTAAACAAACGTTTATGTGGAAGAATTTGCACACAATTTTCTGAAGTAAAAGTGTTCTGCACAAAACATTTTTTGCAGGAAGTTTTGGCCACAGAAAATTGCGACGTGTACAAACATCACAATAAATTAACTTGTGAAGTTTGTCAAAAGTTAAAAATCCCTGCATTTTACCTTTGTATATTGGTACAGAGATATCTGATTTCGAAACTGTGGTGACTTTGGTGAATGAACCCTATATCCCACAGGCGCGGAGGTGTGCCAGGGAAATGCAGCAATAGTATTGATGACAATAAGTTTCCTCCATAAAAGTAAATCCACCAGCGATAAGTCAAAAGCCTCGGATCCCTAAAATAAAAAAAGAAAAGAAAGTGTACTAAACGTATATAAAATTGAACTGATATTAAGCACGATAAGACAAATGAAAGCTATGAATAAATAACTTTTAGTATGTGTTAACTTGTAAAACGTGATTTCAGTGCATCTACAAAGTGTGGGAATATTTGAAAATATTTTCAAAAGTAACTGCATGAATAATATGAGAAAATCCGAATTCTGTTATCAACTCAATACAATTGAGCCCATGCATGTTTTTCTTGAGTAAAGGAAATAAAGGCCCATATTTATACTTTTTGACGCTAAACTGCGCTAACGCAGTTTAGCGTCAAAAAATTTTGCGCCGTCTAACGCCATTCTGAAGCGCCATGCGGGCGCCGTATTTATGGAATGGCGTTAGCCGGCGCAAGCAGACCGGCGCTGCCTGGTTTGCGTGGAAAAAAACCACGTACACCAGACAGCGCCGGCGTAGGGGGAAAATGGCGTATGGGCGTCTTAAAATGGGGCAAGTCAGGTTACGTCGAAAAAATCGTCGTAACCCGACTTGCGCCATTTTTTTTCGACGCCCATCCCCCATCAACATGACTCCTATCATTGTAAAGATAGGAGTCATGCCCCCTTGCCCAATGGCCATGCCCAGGGGACTTCTGTCCCCTGGGCATGGTCATTGGGCATAGTGGCATGTAGGGGGGCACAAATCAGGCCCCCCTATGCCACAAAAAAAAAAAAAAAAAATACTTACCTGAACTTACCTTAATGTCCATGGGATGGGTCCCTCCGTCCTTGGGTGTCCTCCTGGGGTGGGCAAGGGTGGCAGGGGGGGTCCCTGGGGGCAGGGGAGGGCACTCTGGGCTCATTTTGAGCCCACTTGTCCCTTAACGCCATGCCTGACCCAGGCGTTAAAAAGCGGCGCAAATGCGCCGTTTTTGGCCACGCCCACTCCCGGGCGTCATTTTTGCCCGGGAGTATAAATACCACGTAAAGGCCTGGGAGTCATTTTTTAAGACGGGAACGCCTCCCTTGCATATCATTAACGCAAGGAAGGGGTTCACGCTAAAAAATGACGCACACTCCGGGCACTTTGGCGCCCGAAGCGTCTAACGCCATAGTATAAATATGGCGTTAGTTGGCGTTAGTTTAGCGTCGAATTTGCGTCGAAAAAAACGACGCAAATTCGGCGCAACCAGAGTATAAATACGGCCCAAAGTATCTTTCATGTATTTTGGTAAAGGAAGGATGCAAATTAAGGCCCATATTTATACTTTTTGACGCTAAACTGCGCTAACGCAGTTTAGCGTCAAAAATTTTTGCGCCGTCTAACGCCATTCTGAAGCGCCATGCGGGCGCCGTATTTATGGAATGGCGTTAGCCGGCGCAAGCAGACCGGCGCTGCCTGGTTTGCGTGGAAAAAAACCACGTACACCAGAAAGCGCCGGCGTAGGGGGAAAATGGCGTATGGGCGTCTTAAAATGGGTCAAGTCAGGTTACGTCGAAAAAATCGTCGTAACACGACTTGCGCCATTTTTTTTCGACGCCCATCCCCCATCAACATGACTCCTATCATTGTAAAGATAGGAGTCATGCCCCCTTGCCCAATGGCCATGCCCAGGGGACTTCTGTCCCCTGGGCATGGTCATTGGGCATAGTGGCATGTAGGGGGGCACAAATCAGGCCCCCCTATGCCACAAAAAAAAAAAAAAAAAATACTTACCTGAACTTACCTTAATGTCCATGGGATGGGTCCCTCCGTCCTTGGGTGTCCTCCTGGGGTGGGCAAGGGTGGCAGGGGGGGTCCCTGGGGGCAGGGGAGGGCACTCTGGGCTCATTTTGAGCCCACTTGTCCCTTAACGCCATGCCTGACCCAGGCGTTAAAAAGCGGCGCAAATGCGCCGTTTTTGGCCACGCCCACTCCCGGGCGTCATTTTTGCCCGGGAGTATAAATACCACGTAAAGGCCTGGGAGTCATTTTTTAAGACGGGAACGCCTCCCTTGCATATCATTAACGCAAGGAAGGGGTTCACGCTAAAAAATGACGCACACTCCGGGCACTTTGGCGCCCGAAGCGTCTAACGCCATAGTATAAATATGGCGTTAGTTGGCGTTAGTTTAGCGTCGAATTTGCGTCAAAAAAAACTACGCAAATTCGGCGCAACCAGAGTATAAATACGGCCCTAAGTTTTTTCAAGGTGATGGCCGTGAAAAAAAATAATTTTGAACTTTAATGACGTGTAAAATGTTGCATTTATCTCTGTCTCCCTTATGTAACTTAAATTTCGCACACCTTAACTTCCGAGTACTTTCATTTCCAAAGTGGAAAACTAAAACCTGCACTGACCGTTTACTTAAATAATCTATTGAACTTTTAATGAGCTTTAACACACCCTTGTGGTTTCTATTCAAAGAATTCAGTCAATTTCTAATCTGTTTGGATGCCCGCTATGGGCCTCATTATGAGTCTGCCGGTGTTATGACTGCCAGACTTGGTGGGGCAGTCGGACTGCTGCACTCTTGGTGGTTTGACAGCCAGGCTTCGACCCTGGTGGTCATAAACATGGTTCCCGATGGTGTGGCAGTGGTCGGAGTCATGGTCAGACACCTCTTGGTGCTGACCATCAGTCCTGTTCGTGTCATCCTTTTCATGCTGAGGACCCCACGTTGAAAAGGTTGGTGGAAAGGCAGTGCTAGGGGCTATAGGGGGGCCCCTGCACTGCCCACGACCAAGTCATGGGCAGTGCAAGGGCCCCCTGCCCAGCACCCTTGGAATGTGCACTGTCTGCTACGGCAGACAATGTGCATCACCAGGGTGCTGGTGGCCCCCCTTGTACGACAGCATTGGCCTAAGTTCCATGTGGAGCCGAGGCCAATGCTGCCGCACTATTTCCACTGAGCAGCATTGAGACTGATTTGCATATGGCTGGGACCCGATCTGGAATGGCATAGTGAGCAAAGAAACTGATGGATTAAACCCAGATCTGTGACTGGAGTGAATGTTTGATTTGTTCTGCATTCCATCCATCATCTGTTCTTTTTGCATGTGTCACCCTAAGTGGAAAGTGTATGCCTAGACATGGGTCTGGTGATCGCTATTCCACCAGATTCAAGCTAGCCTGTCTGATGATGGGTGAAAGCCCAAAACGGGCCCTGGGATGCTTGTTTCTGGTCCATGGAGGATCTGGCCTTGCAGTTAGGCTGGACTGTTTCCATGGGGAGTAGGTTCAAGACTAATTTGCAAATGGCTGGGCCTGAGCTGAAATGCCATGGAGAGCAAAAAAACTGATGGATTGAACTCAGATCTGTGACTGTGGGTGAATGTTTGATTTGTTCTTCATTCCGGCCATCATCTGTTCTTTTTGCACCGTTTCCACTAGGCTGACTGGAGGACACCTCCAAAAATAGAGGTTTCTGCCTGTCAGCCCTGTGGAAACATTGTAATAGGGCCAGGAGGTGGATCGCCAGCTCCGCAGCGGTCTCCTCTCCATGGGGCTGGTGGGTTGGCGGTCAGCCCCCACAGCCTCGCAATGAGGAACTCTATCTATTTGATGTATTTGTGAAGATAGAGCACTTGTGCATCTACTTATAAGGTTGCAAAACCCTTGCCTACTCTGGGAAACATGTTACTCTGGATTAAGTGACAAGGAAGACCAAGTCACGTAGACGTCATTTTAAAAAGGTAAGCTTATGAACTGATTCATTAAATGAACTCTGAATTTACCTGTTCTTACTCAGATCTCTCAGTCATATAAGGTAGATATTTAAGAAAAACTTTAACATTTTGTGAATAGTACTTATAAATAAAAAGCAGTACCACAAGGGTTGACTGTTAATCAACGGAAGATTGAGTTTGGTATTTGATTGTTTGCCATAGAACTCTGTGCACTTTGCCCTTGCTTACCAGCGGTAAAGTGGTACACTCTGGCTTTAAACATGATGAAAGTGGCACACCCCTGGTTACTACACTTAAAGTACCTATAAGTGTGTAGCATATGGCACCCAGGGCAGCTCAGGGCATGTACGCTAATTGCCACAAGTGGACAGTATCACCCATAGTGCCATCCATTAATTACAAGCCAAATTCACTGGTGAAGTTGGCTTTGTGATAAATATTTTGGAAATATGACGTTCCCCCACCTGAAGTTCCTAGAAGCTAAAACTGTATTTTGTTCCACCACTTCTGCCAGCCAGTAATTAGCATTTCAATAGAAATGAATGAGGTATTAACTTGCTCTCAGGACAGGGACCAACGGGCATTGGTGTGGGAAAGTGTTGTAGTGCCCTTGGCAGGATGATGTGTGGGCTGTGCCCAACAGCCTGATTTACAACAAAGAGGTCTAGTTCACAACCAGATGAAGCAAACCCCAAGCCTGCAATCTTTTTTTGCTGCCCCAGCCAGATCAATTGTATCAGATCTTGCTTGAGTGTCATGACATGTTTGACAGGTCTGCTCGGTTTACATATAACATTTTGGGAACACTTCACATGCCAGAAACACAATAGTAAGATAATTTGTGTGTATCAACTGTTTTCTAAAAAACAAACCTCAGCTTTGTTCTATCAGGCATCTCTCTCTGAGTTTGTTGGGGGTAGAGGGACTGCCTAAAACTGGATTTCAGTTTTAGATGTGGGAGGACACTGGGATTACAATAGTACACTCCTCACACACACACACCCAGCCTCAAAGTCCAAGTTTAGTGTGGCCGAAAACGTCTGTCACCTTGAAAATGCCCAAAGTGGGGAGGGTTAGACCTTGGAACCTTTACCTCATTTGTTATGGTGTCCCCTGAGATCATTTCCACCAACAGGCTTATGCCAGGAATACATGTGGCACTTCCAGGCACCCACTTTAAAATACAATACTCCCAGAGCTGTGGAAGATCAGAAAAGGACTGAGCCTGCTGCCTGAGTCCTTAGTAGGGCCTAAAAGACAGGACCTGCTGTCTCTCATGTACCCAAGAAAAATAAGTGGACTTCAAGGTCATAAAGCTGACCTCCTGTTAAATCCTGTTAGACCTCCTGTTTACTATCACAAGCTACAAAATAAAATTCCTGCAAGTGCCCAACTGACCTGGGGCAACTGGACCTGGACTGGACTCATCTATTGTCCTCCACATGCCACACTGCGAATCTCTAAGTACCTCTCCTTACATCCTGGGTGACTTTAGAAGTGCCCTCCTGTGGTGAATTGGACTTGAAAGACTAAAGTTAGAAGGTCAAATCTTTGACCAGATCAAAACCGGTTAGTGTTTCCGACCTATGGTCCATCATGGTCAGCATCAAATTGCACCGAGGTCCTGTTCTACCATAACCTTTGACTATCATTGGCACTTTGTGTTTGTGGGTGCAAGCTCTACTTACAACTTTAACATTTTTCTAACTCATTTTGGGATTTTTATTGTTGTGCATTTCAACATTATTACTGTTTTAGTGTTGCAAAAATAGTTTTACATTGCCACTAAGTTAAGCCTTCCTATCTTGTCCCATAGTTACAATGGGATTGAGTTCAGGTTTATTTAGTAACTTAAGTGGCTCACCCTGACAAGGATTGTGATTATGACACAGTGGGTACTTACCCCCCTCAACTAATACACTGATTTCTTACACAATGTGCTGTTTATAAAATAATGCCTTCTTCCTAATGTCAGGTGATCAACAAAGAGGCTGGCAAAAAGATTAATTCAATGAGAAGGAGAGGGAAAAAATAAAGTCTCCATGTCATAATGCATAACAGCTCTCCCCGAGCCACCAACATGATGGTTCCTTGCATGGACTGTTCACACCCTTTAGGGAATTTGTTCTGTGTTGTGCGGCACTTAACTACAGCCATCTTAACTAAAATATATTGCTTGTGCTGATCATGCTTCGCAGAGTACCTATGCTGCAAGTTCTGTAATTTGCATATGTGACTAATAAAAACATTTGCTCCCTCATGAACACATTTGAACCAGCAGTAGTGCTGACCAGATATGCCAACACACACATTTCATCTGAATCTACTTCTTTTTTTTTTGTTTAAAAAAAGTTTTAGTTAACCACTTAACTGATGAAGCATTTTCACCCCAGTCCTGTTCTCCTTTTTGCTATTTGGCCAACTTCATTCTTACACCTTAATAACGTTTTCTCCACATAAGATATCCACATCAAATTTTTAACCTTTCTTCCAACATCCTGGAAATTCGAACGGTACCAGGCGTTTGCATATTTCCCTCAGGAGGAACTTAGAAAATGGCCAAAAAATGGCAAAATATTTTCTTTCTTAAATAACAAATGGGGAAAAAGTACTCTGCACGAAAGTGAAAGATTTTTTGCAATAAAAGGTTTACTGTGCTAATATTGCCACCTTCCCACCTTTCAGGAACAGCAGAGATGTACCCAAAAACAATTTTACCACAGTTTTAGTATTTTTCTAAGTGGTAGCCCATTTTTCCTAAATTTGGTCATAATGAATAAAAAAAATGAAAATGAGTAGGAAAAAACAGCCATTGGTGACATTGTTTCATCCGTAACTTTGATGGCCGATTTACTGTTTGATCAGCTAGACCCTTCTCGTCGGGTATATATTGTCCTTGTAGGTTCTCTAAAAACATGTGATACCCAAAGCCAACAACTCAGCTGCACCTTGCAATTATTTTTCATTATGTGGCGAGTATAGAGGAGTTCATATATGGTAAATAAATATAGAATGAGAAATGGATATGAAGGAAACTCATTTCTGAAATGAACACTAGATCCTGAATTTAGGGCCAGTGGTTATTTGTACACCTCTGAATTTGTGGGTACCAATACTATCATGTGCATCAGAGGGCATTTTGCAAGAAAACAATTGCAGAGGGTATTTTGCACACTGACTTACATTTCGAAGCCACAAATAAAGGAAATTCCAATTGGTAATAAATGTTCTGCTATTTTGTGCTCCCAGATGTCCATCAATACAAATCGTACCCCACTTGTGAGTGTGGGCTGGTTGCCTGGGAAAGAAAAGGGCCCAAAATGAACAGAGACAGATCAAATGTTTTCCACTGAAAATCAACCCTTTTTTACAGCGTGGAAATGGAGTGATCAAACTTTCACACGCAACCCTTTTGCAATTTGAGAAGCTGTGAATTTCGGATTCTAGGACAGCCAGCACCCAGGGAAGCCTACCAAATCTAGCCATTTTTTAAATCTATACTCCCAAGGGAGTCAATGGTGTTGTGACCTGCGTAGATCTCATAAGTTGTTTTTACCTAGAAGCCCTTGAAAACCTTACACTTAGGCTAAAAGACACTTTTTCCTGACATTACTGTGAGAGAAAGTCTCAGGATAGGCAGGGATCAAGAAATTTACTACCACCCAGTGTTTCCACACGTCTTCGAAGAAAAAAAACACTTCTATGTGTGATTCTTGTGCCTGCAACAGAAAAGGGTCAAAAATAAATGTGTAAACGAGAACATTTCCTGTAAAAAATGACATGATTTGGCAATGTGGGTGGCTGAGATATTTGGCCCTGGACTCGGCCACCACCAAGGGAAACCTACCAAACCCAGACATTTTCTAAAAACAAGACAGCCTTGGGAGCCCAATGTGGTGCGATTTGAATGGATCACATAAGGGTTTGTTTTATACCGAGAAGCCCTTACAAACATCAAAGTTTGGCTACAAACACCTACTTACCTGATATTTCTGTGAGAGAAACATCCAGAATCTGTGGATTCCCTACCACCTAGCATTTCCACACATTCCCCGATAAAAACACTACCCTACTTTGTGGCTCACCCTAAGACCACGGCACAATAGGCCCTAAAATGCCATATGGATAGATCAGAGATAATGGCAGCTGCAGTATTTTGGGCCTGGGCTTAACCACCAACCCCAGAAACCTGCCAAACACTGATGTTGTTAAGAATAGGATACCCAGGAGATTCCACAGTTGTGTGTAGCTTGCATCAATCCCACAACTTTCTCTTACCTACCATGTCCTGCAATCATCCAAATTTGCCTAAAATCAAATTCACACATTTTCCTTACATTCCTGTGAATGCAACATCTGGAAACTACAGGGATCCACAAAATCTGTACCCTTAGTGTTACCTGACTTGTCCCAATAAATATGCTACCCCACTTGTATGGCTGGGCCTAATTCCCACAACAGGAACATTTCAAAATAGGGTCAATGGAAGTGCTGTTTCAGGATTAGACCCTGCCTCAGAACTGTCCTTCACCACTCTAGTTAGGGCCTGGGTAGCAGCCATCCACTGAGATGCCATCTCTGTTGATTGTCTAAAACCTTCCTTCTAAAATACTACGTATTCTGTAGAAAGGGGAAGTATTCTTACAGATAAGTGGGTGAGTGTGTGTGTGTGTGTGAGATATGTCAAAGTGGAAAAGCAAAAACACACCTGGCTTCTCTATGCTGAAATCCGAAGAACTTCTCCAAACACGATAAAGGAGACCAAAAGAACAAAGTATTACTTCAACTTGCCCTTTACACAATTCCACAGCATGCGTCATGGGATGAAGAGCGAGGCCACTTTAGACACTGTTCATTTATTATGGGGCTCACATTTAGCGGAGACAATTGTAGATGGGTGGGAAACAGCTAAAACCAAGCCATATAGGAGTCAGACAAGGAAAAGAATAGACCTTAATAACAGTGTTCTCCACCAGCAAACTGGATAGCTAAGCAAGTATTTACAATGCCAATAGGTTTAGCATTGACCTATAACTCGCGCCGTAAGGTAACTATAACTCGTGCCCTTGCAATGCACAGTTTTCTTATCAGTAATTTTACTGCAAATGTTGCAGTGATAATGTCAAAAATGGATTAGAAGATGTTACTAATGATATAATATGTGGAGTAATTAGCTGTGCACGGCGAAGGCACAAGTTCTAGTTACCTTATGGTGTGAGTTTTAGTTACTTGAAATAACTCTAACAATAAAGTCTAAATTTCTATGGTTTTGTATGAGTAAATTCAGAACTTAACTATAACGTCCATGTAACCTTTGTTTTTTCCAGTGAATTTCAATGGTTTTTTATTGCAACATAATTGTAATTACTATATGTTAATCCAACCACTGCTAGCGGGGTTTGACCGAAGGGCCTGAAGCCAAGCCCTTTTAACTGCTCAACTTCACATTGTGCACTGTGCATAGTGGGGGTTGGCCAATGGGCCTGTCTTCATCAGTAGATCTATGAGAGGGTGTATGAGTGTCTCAAGTGGGTTGGAAAGTGGGTGTGTGAGTCTATGAGTGGATCTGAGTGGATATGTGAGTCGGTGCATGAGTCCCTGAGTGCATGTATGAGTGAATGAATTACTGTATAGATGAGTCTGTGAATGTTTTTTTAATTTTATTTGCATATTCTCAAATATTCAAGAATATCCTCGAATATTTGAGAATGTTCTGGGTTATTCGAGGATATTCGAGTACACTGGAAAGTGTTATGCATGGTGAATAAAAGTCATTTTAAACCCATTATTTGATGCTCAAAGAGCCTATATCACACCCCTGGGGTTAAGACACCTCAACCCTGACTCCTTATACCTCTTATCATTTCTAATTTTAGACCCAGGGACCCTCTCCTTACCATAAAATGGTGGCCCAGCTTTCTAGTCAGGTTGTGGCCAGCCAATTACAGCACTTCTATTTGTACATGCATTTGAATATATTTGCACATTTTTGTGATTTATTCACAGCCAGAGATATACAAATTTGGATTTTCCTTAATTTCTCATAAACTACTGAATGGATTTACACAAAAGCGTAATCTGCATACTGAAAGCTACCTTCCTGCCAAATTTGGTGTAATTCCGTCCAGCTGTTCGGGGTGAAATTCTGTTGAAAACTCCTATGGAAATTAACATGGGAAACTCTTTTTTTTACCCCCTTTTTTCTTGGATCACCCTGAAATTTTCCATGCATGACAAAAATCACCAGCACACTTTTTTTTGGAAATGTTTGTGATGATTCATCAAACGGCACCAATGATATGGGCAAGTCAAAAAATGCTTTTTCTATGGAAACATGGTCCTGACTATAACTACCTACTGGTATCTGTATATATATATATATATATATATATATATATATATATATATATATATATATACATGTGAATAAACCAAAGGTTACAGGGACTATATAGTTAGGTTCACATTTTACACACACAAAACCATAGAAATTCAGAAGTTATAAGTTTCTGAAGAAAGTGTAATCTGTGCCCTAAGGTAACTATGACATAAACATTAAAAGTGATATAAGGGGACAGGATAGAGGTATCCTGAATGGATAGGACTGTTGGAGAGGTCTCTGAGGAAATCCCTGTGGGCAAGAAACTAGCAAAAAACCTTTGCTTTGGGGTAAGCAAGAATCCAAAGATCCATTGCAGTACTGGGTTTGGCCCTAGTGAAAATCTGTGATGGATCCATGGATCCACATCCCAATGGAAAAAATACACCAACTTACATACTCACTCACCAAACCTCCAAAGACTGTGCACAGTGTGAGACTGACTGTATGTGGAGGGTTGGCTGCAGGGCCTGGCTGCAGGCCAAGCCCTGCTGCCACCCCACCTCTGTGAATGGCTAGAGGCTGTGCTCAGTAGTGGTTCGAAAAATGTATGGTAATTAAATATGGTGAATCTGCAGATCCCTGAGCAAAAGCAAGATTCTGATTGGCTCACCTCAACATGAGAGATAAGTTGCTGCCACAGGGCCTAGACACATGGGGTCAGGATACCTGGCCCTCCTACACACTCACTCACCAAACCCCGCTATCCATTGCCAAAGGCCGTGAGCCGCATGGGGTTGGATGCATGTAGGGGGTTTGGTCACATGGAAGTGTTTGGAATAACATATGGTAATTAAATATCACTTTATGTAAAAAAGCATAGGAATTTACTGAAAAAAACAAGGTTACAGGGATTGTATATTTAGGAAAAAATTTATGAATGCACTAAAAACACAACGGCCCTCATTGCAACTTCGGCGTTCTTACAAAAAGACCGCTAAAGCTGCGGGCACCACTATACCGCCACTGCTGGCGGTATTTGTGGCTCCCTATTATGAATTTTCCACTGGGCCAGTGGACGGAAACAGCATTTCGGTCCGCTGGCCCAGCGGAAAGGCATATCAACACTGCAGCCGGTCATAATAGAGCTGGCGGCAATGTTGATGTGCAGTGGGTGCAGCAGCACCCATCACGCATTTCACTGCCCGAATTTCGGGCAGTGAACTGCGCGATGGGGCTGTGCCAGGGGGCCTTTGCACTGCCCATACCAAGCGCATGGGCAGTGCAGGGGCCCCCAGGGGCACCCCGACTCCCCCTTACTGCCAGCCTTTCCATGGTGGTGTTTACCACCATGGACAGGCTGGCGGTGGGGGATTATGACCGCCTGGCAGAAGCCTGGTGGTCAGTTGCTGGGGCCGGCGGTATGGCAGTGGCTAATTCTCCAAGGTCATAATACACTGCCGGTACACCGCCAGCCTGTTGGCAGTATTACCGCCGGTGTACCGCCGGCCGCCAGGGCCATAATGAGGCCCCAAATGTTACAGAGACATTACAGTTAGGTTCAAATTTTAAGTACACAAAACCACAGAAATTCAGCAGTTACAGTTATACTTATTTGAAGAAGCAGGAACAAATCTCTGCTCATGGATGTGTCACAAGCTTGGGATTTCTAATGTTTTGGGGGTAGGATCCTCTGGTATATGGGTGATTGGGCCTCCAAAATGGCATGATCACCCCTCTGAAAAAAAACAATATGATCGACAGGGGAAACCAACATTGTTAAAAAAATAAATGAAGCCCACAAGGAGGTTTTCCCCATCTGACATACATCCTGGAAATTTTGACTGTTATTTTGTTTTTTCCCAGGGGTAACCTATCATGTTTTCTTTGGGCACCAATCACTCACAGGGGAAAGCAATCATTGCCTAAAAATGATGCCTCCCCAGTGGGATCAGCCCATCTGGTATACAGTCAGAACCCTAGACAATTTGGTCACCATTTTCTTTTCCTTGATCATGCCCACCTTTGGGGCCCAATTACCCCAAAGGAAAAACAAAAATTGTGTGAAAAACTAATGCCCAAAGGGAAAAATATGAGTGCCATTTCCTTTTTCTCTGGGGGCAATTGCTCCATCCTTGGTGGCATGATTGCACCACCAGGGAAAAACAACCATTCAACAAAAAGAAATTGTCCTCTGAGGATGTCGGCCTATATACCAGAAAGGCTGAACCCCAGAAATGTGCATGCAATTTTCTTTTCTCCTGGGGGATCCAATAGCCCCCCCACAGAAAAGCAAACATTCAGGAAAAGAAATATTACCTGGGGGTTCAAATCATACCAGAGGTGTCAACTGTAGGAGGCTGGCCTGGTGTGTGGTGGTTACCTATGGTACTTACACATTATACCAGGTCCAAGTATCCCTTATTAGTATAGTGTAGTCAGTGTCTAGAAGCCAGGCTCTCTAGAGGTAGCTGTGGATGAGCAGCTAAGGCTTATCTAGGAGACATGCAAAGCTCATGCAATACCACTGTAGTCACACACAGTACTTATACACATGAAAGAAAACACTCAGGACATTATTTATACTTTTTTAGCGCTGCATTTGCGTCATTTTGTGATGCTAAAGCAGCGCAAACTTGTAAAAAAACTAAGCAAATGAAGCGCTAAAAAAGCATAAATATGGGCCTCAGTGTTCCAAAAATAAAGGTACTTTATTTTGGTGACACAAATACCAAAAATACCTTCCCTTAGGAGGAAGGTAATGTACACATCATATATACAAGTAAGCAGAAATAGGCATAAAACTGTTCAAAAACAGTGCAATTAGTGAAAATCACAATAGAGAGAAATAGCCCTGGGGAGCACAAACCATATACTAAAAAAATGGAATGTGAGAGTCAGTCCCCCACCTAGGTAAGTGGAATGTGTAGAGGGGAGCTGGGAGTACTAGAAAAGTCCAAAGGTAAGTACCACAACACCCCCCAGCGACCAGGAAAACAGGAGTAAATCACTGTAAATTCCCCAGAACACCCACTTAGAAGATAAGAAAAATAATGCAAAGCCCAGAAGAGACTGCAAGACACCAACAGTGGATTTTTGGACAAGGGGACCTGTGGAAGAAGGGGACCAAGTCCAACAAGCATAGCAGAGTCCAGGAAGAGCAGGAGCCCCTACCCACCAGACTGAAGGTGCAAGAGAAGAGTCGACGGTGATGAAGGAGAGCCAGCACTGCACCCAAGAAGATGAAGTCAAGTTCCTGGAGGATGCAGGTGATGACCCACACCAGAAGGAGGATTGAAGTTGGGTTTGCATCTTCGGATTCCACCAACAAGCCTTGGCACATGCAAAACTTGTAGTTGGCGGAAAGTGGAGCTGCTGGGGACCAGGATGGACCAGATGGACTCTACCCAGGAGAGGGGCTCAGAGGGGCATCCTCCACAACACAGAGAGCCCAGAGAAGCACTGGCAGCACGTACAGGAGTCCCACAGGACGGGGACATAAAATGCAAAACAAGAGCCCATGCAGCACTACGAAAAGGGATCCCAAGCCACTGGAGAGCCACTCAGGGAGCTGTGCTTTGCAGGATGGAGTGCTGGGGGCTGGAGCTTCAAGATGCCTGAAGATCCCTTGGGAAATATGCCAACAAGCCTTGGCAGCTGCAAATGAAAGTGCTCCGCCCGATCAAATCGGGATCAGTTTACATTAGGCTCCTCATGGTACAGATCTTTCACCCTGCCTGACAACATTGTGTACTTGTCCCTGAATTAATCAGGCTTCACCAGGATTAATGAGCATGTACCCTGATAAGCAAGTAGGGGGCACCACAGTGAGGGAGAGTGGTATCTTTCTGCAGGGCTGTTTTCGCCTCAGCAAATTCTGCTCTGACAGCGGAAGCCTGCAGCTTCCTGAAACATTCCTCAATTTTCATCAAGTTTATCTTCAAGTTCCATGGGTTTCTGGGTGCATTGTGAGGGTATTTGAGGGGTATTTAGAGTGTTTATGTTACGATTGCGAGGGTATCTGATGGTTTGAGGATATTAGAATGATGTTACTGAAGTGTGAACTGTGTCTGGAGTATGCTTTGTGGGTGTCTGCTTGTTTAAGAAAACCGATGGAATGTTGGGTATTGCACTGTCACTCCAATACCATTTAAGGAGTCAACTCGGCTGCACATGCCATGGGAATGGGGTGGAATTGAAGTGACATACGTATTGTGCTGTACAATCTGCAATGCCCTTTGTTCCCAGAGCAAGACTATCCCAGTCTCAGAAGGCTGTCTCTTGAGGAAGGAGTTTCTTTCCTGCTATGCCACTTAAAAAGCAAATCTGATGTCTAATGCCAGTCTGGAACACCTCCCTCTTTCAAAGTTTTAGTTACCCATATTCCAACCCACACACAGATTTCTCATCACTTAAAAGTAGTGGAGAAATTGTGTTCACAGAATGGAAACCAAGATATGCTAGAAGCTGCACAGTTATATTAGTGTCGAAGGCAGGTTCCTATTCTTTGGATACTTCTGGAACTTAGCTTCAATAAACAAAGGAAATTGCCTTGCATGATCTTGTGGACAGTGCAAAGTCAATACAACTGCTCTACCTCGCAGAAGAAATGGCAGTCCAACTTGACAGAATAGGATCCAGAGAAGCATACTGTGTTAACTGACTCGTGGATGGATAGAGATCAGTGATAAGTCAGTCACAGTTGATGTGGGGGTGAGAAACAACCAGGGTGATCTATGTTCGGAAGTGCTATGATTGATCTTGGTTTACCACTACATGGTGTCACTAATACCATGTCCTGCATGAGAGTTTCAGATGGGATGCTTTGCTTCTGAAAGTGCTCCATACTATCCAACCCAGTGTGGTAAGAGGGGAAGTGTGAAAGAAAGGGATGGGTCTGTTTTGGGGAAGTGTGACTATTAACAATTAACTGTATATGCAAGAACACTTGATGATTGACTGTGATGGAGGTGAGGAATATGGACTATCACACCACTGGCAATACTGCTGAATGTTGCAAAGAAGTATCACTCAGGTAAATCAGTGACTAGAAGGTATACCAAATCTGCGGGTCTCCTGGGTAACATTTTGCTATATGTTCTAGGTATCTGGATCTAGTTCTTACTCTTTCAACATAAGAAGCATAGGGTCAGATTATAGGCATACTCTTTTTTCCCTCTATTTGGAGCAGGTACTTCGACAACAATCAACTACCCATGTTAACCCTAGGGACAGTTTGAAGGTACATGGTTTGTAGCTTGCCTTGAACTAATGCCCTCACTGAGGTGCTTAAGGCGGCAGGAGACACACAGCACCACTTTGTTTCATTTAGTTCAAGGCAGCCTTGTTTCTCCTGGCTGTACCAAGAATGTTTAGTACAGGGACAGTTTGGTGGCCCACTCTCTCGCTCTCTTCTTCCCCTTCTAGGTGGACTCGGAACTTCAACACCATCAACTACACAAGTTTAGCCTACGGTCAGTTTGTAGGTGCATGGTTTGCCTTTAACGAGGTCTAAGTGCAGGATGACCAAATTTCATGTTAAGCTGATTTACCAACCTTCCAGTGCCATCCGCCCACTGAGTAGGCAGGTGGTACTTAAAGTCCAATAGAGGGTAACGTGCACCATATTTACAGTACAACGAGAAAAAGTGGGGCTTTGGCGATCCCCCACAAATATAACCTATGTAACCTGGATTTTATCTTACTAGTCATTCAGGCTATAAATCACATGTTCACAAGAGGCAACATTGTACATTTTATGGAACCAATACTCGATGGGTAGGGATAAGTTTTGTCTTTTAAAGTCTAAGAATGCAGAACACTGTCACGCTTTTGTTATGTAGAGAGGTCACATGAAGAGGGGTCATGGAGACCGATAAGGTGCAGTGAAGAGGATAGGTCTCATTGATTAGTGACCTTGTTTGATGAATCCTAATCATCAAGGTGCAGCACCACCTTCATCATATTATGAGAGTATCAACTGAGATCATTACTTGTCTCTGGATGGAAGAGGCATTTGCTAGTGCTTTATTTGTTCCCAGTGGTGGTTATCTTGTTCACATGACTGATTAACATTAATTTAGGGTCTTGCATGCCATATTAGATGTACATTTTCAAGTGACAGGTCCATAGCTTCAGGAATCATTTGTGTCTATGCAATGTTTTATGTGAGAATTCTTTGAAGATGAATATTATGTATTGTACGTCTGCCCCCCATTTCTTTGTTTCTGTAATGGTCATATGCACATGTTGGTGTCAGAAGAAAGAAAATAATATCTGAAATTGGTCCTACCATAGTTGTCATGTGTCTGGATCAGATCCTGTGAGGCTGTTGGAACTATAGAGGAGGCTCATACATAAAGTTTTTGATTCTTTAAATGAAACGAAAAAGGAAGGTTAACATGTCATTATCTTCTTTCCAATCTAGGGCACATTAGCAAAGCATAGGTTGTCTCTGCAATGTCTGTCTTTGAGCTCCACAATCTTTTTTTAGCATATACCAATCAGTAGTCCTGCTCTCAGTCAATTGAGGCAATGATCTGTTTTGTTGCCCAGGTCAATCTGTCTTCGGTGCCCTAAAACGGTGTATTGAAGGAAGGAATATCTGCTCTAACAGAGGGGATAGCTGCTGAGGATTTTGTTGTGGCAATTGTTGTTTCGAGTGCTGTTAGTTCCTTCAATGTCACATCCAGGGATATGTACATGGGTGGGCTCTATTGCCAGCAATTGCTTTAGCTATTTTACCAGAGCCCTCATCTCTGAGAAGAATTTGTCTGGCTGGTTTCCACATCTTACTGTGATTGTTTGGTAATGGCACTCAAATGCTCACTTTCAGTGTTTGTTTTGTTTTGTAAGTAATTGGGACTCAAAGTGAGGAATGCAGCTTTGGGAAATTACCTTTGTTTCTCCGTTGTAATCTAAGGGGTACTATGTTGTGTCATCTATTTTGTTTGCATCTCCCCTGCTTGCCTCCACAAAAGTTAAGATTTTATGCTAGTAGGCCCCATGCACAGTGGGGTAATGTGTGGATCCAAATGTCTTCAACCTAATCATTTCCACAATGGCTTCAGAAATGGGCCTCGTACACCTCTTGCACATTTGACTCTCAAGGCAGTGAGGGTGAGCAACCAAAGTATTGCAGTGAAGATGTCTAGGGAGCAGACACTCAAAACTCACATTCAAGCAACAGGCAGAGTAATTGTCTTTGTAAATAAGAAGTTCTTAAATGTAAAAGGAAAACAATCTTCTATACACATTACTTGTAGGTTCAGGAACAGTGTTTGACAAATCTGGTTATCCATTTGTTGTGCAAAAATGTTCATGCTGCCAAATGTTTATTTCCTAATAGTAGGCTTACCTTTCAAGTTCAAGGCACAATTTCTCAATCTTTTATCTCTGGCTGTCTGTTACCTGTTGATCAGTGATATGACTTAGTGGGGCATTGGCTAGAATTCTCTTTGAGTTCACACCTTCGGTGACTTCATCATTAGGAGCGGAATGCTAGATGGTCACCTTGGTAATCACTCTAGTTATTGGAATAAAGCAGCATAGCAGGCTTGGCCACTAGTTTTAACGTTTCGTCCATTTTACTAGGCAATGGTACAGTTGACACTTAAGCATAGTTTTGACATCTTGCTTTTATGGTTTAGTACCAGGACTACCAGTCTCAATTTGAGGAGTCTTTGTTGTCAGTTAGTGCACTCTTACAGCTGAGTATGCTTTACAGGGAGAAGACAGGCTCTGGCCCTCATTACAACCTTGGTGGTAAATGCCACCTACTGCTGTGCTGACAGCCGCCAGCATACCGTGACCGCAGCGGTTTATCGCTACGGGTATTATGAACCACACTGAGAAATCCGCCACTATACAGACACCCACATAAGTCTGCCACACCAAAGGACAGTGATAAATTGGTGGTACCAAAACCCACACCGTAAAACCAACAGGAATACGCCCACAGTATCAGAACCCACGAATCCCTGCGGTGGTCTTTCAACCACAGTAAATTGGCAGTACACACTGCTGCGCTCAAAATATATACACATGAACAAAACTCCACCACACTGGGCACTTCATATCACACACACCTGACAGACATACACACACCACACCCACATACCCACAACACTATAAAACGCACACACACATTACCCACAACCCTTCCTACGGAAAAAAAGATAGCAAACAGAGAGAGAAAAGCCAGGAGCACCTACTCAATCAGAGCCACAAAACACCATCACCCATACACCATCCACGCACCTCACAGCCCACACCCCAACATCCTCACACATACCACTCACACCACATCCATGGCACCCCAAAGACACCCCAGGTTTTCGGAGGAGGAGCTAAGGGCCAGGGTGGAAGAAATCATCTTTGTAGAGCCACAGCTATTCTGATCACAGGTGCAGCAGACATCCATTGCAAGGAAGATGGAGCTATGGCGGAGAGTCGTCGACAGGGTCAACGCTGTGGGACAGCACCCCAGAACAAGGGATGACATTAGGAAGAGGTGGAATGACCTACGAAGGAAGGTGCATTCCGTGGTTGCTAGACACCAGGTAGCAGTACAGAGGACTGGCGGTGGACCCCTGCCTCCTCCCCCACAACTAACAACATGGGAGGAGCAAGTCTTAGTGATCATGCATCCTGAGGGCCTCGCAGGAGTAGCAGGAGGACTGGACTCTGGTAAGTCAAATCTTTTCTACTCTATCCCCCACCCTACCTGCATGCCATCACAAACTCCTATCCCTACCCTCACCCCATCACTCCACGAACTCACAAATACCCCAATATCACAACCCACCCACCCCAATACCAAGCCTTGCATGCAACACCAATGCATGGACACCCATCACAGACCTGACAGGACACCCATCACCAAAGCATGCCCATTAGAGAGAATCACCACGCCCACAAGGCAAAGCTGATAGGGCCATCACAACCCTACAGGGAAACACACCCATGCATAAGATGGCATGCAGATACAATAACACTGCATTTACATCCCCACAGGACCCCCGCTCAACGTCACGGAGAGAAGGTGCCACCAAAATCCAGTCCCCCCACAGAAGAGGCTCACAGTGATGACAGCAGCTCTGCACGCCTGGATCACGATGACCAACCTGAGCCATCAGGGGCCTCTGGACAGTCGGGTACCCAGACACAGTCCCAACCCACCACAGAGCCTCCCCCCTCAGGAAACACCAGCACAGCACTCAACCAGTGGGCCCATCCCTCTGTCCCCAGGACACGTCAATCAGCAGTGTGCCCACCACTACAGGGACCCCAGGGAACCCCCCAAACTCAAGACAATCAGGGACCTGGGGTCAGTGGCAGTGAACACACGGTTCAGGGGACAGAGGCACAGGACAACAGGGAAGCTGAGAGGACTGCTGTGTGACAGGGGGAGGACAGGCCCAGGGAACCCACTCTCCACGAGGTACTTGCAGGGATCCTGGGAGCATGCCATCATTCCCAGGTGACCTTGGGCTAGATACTGAGCAAGTTGCAGGAGACCCAGTGGCTGTAAGAGGAACAGTATCTGGGGATCAGGGAGGCCCTAAACACATCCACACCATCCAGGTCACCATTGCAGGTGTGCTGTTTGACATGGTCAACAACATGAGGGAGGCAGTGGCACAATAACGGGCCCCCTCACACTAGCCACAGCGATGAACAGCCCTCCACCTCCGATGGCGCTAGTCGACAGGAAGCCCCGCCACTGGAACAACAGGCCACCAGCACCCCACCCCCTGCAGAAGGAGAACCACCCTGAAAACGGTCCCTGCAATCCAGGCAGAAGCGAGATAACATTGCCAAGACCCCCGCCAGGAAATGAGACTCTCCTGATTGTCACCCTTCTGTCTCACTCTGTCACCCACTCCACCTTGAACTGTCATTGTTCCCTTTCCTATGTCCCCTTGGACAATGCACCTGTGATACCAAGAGACTGGAGTCTAACTGGACATCTCTCCACCATCACCCCAGCCCATTGCAATACCCCCTATACTTATTAACACTTAAATAAACACCCTTGGAACAAATACAAATCTGGAGTCTGTCAATTGATTAGAATATGTATTAATACAACAATCTGAAAACATTTCAATTCATATGTACAGTTGTATATACATTGGTATGACCTGTAGTGGGCAGCAATAAACACACCAGTGGGGCACAGAGATCTAAAAATAGATATGCCAAATGGTACAGTAAGTGGCCATAAACATAGGGAAATTATGCTGCCATGTCCAATGTCCTATAGAAAACTGAAATGATAGTGTCTTACCTGTGTATCACTGGAAGTACTGCTGTATGGTTTTACTTCTGTTGTCCACATCTTCATCCTCTGCCTCCTCTCCTCACTGTCCACAGGCTCCACCGCTGCCACAAGACCATCTCCAGGCTCATCCTCCTGCAGAAAAGGCACCTGGCATCTCAAGGCCAGGTTGTGCAACATGCAACGATGATTTGGCACACCTTCTTGGGTGAGAAGTACAGGGATCCACCTGTAAGATGGAGGCATCGGAACTTGGCCTTCAGGAGGCCGAAGGATCGCTCAATTATCCTCCTTGTAAGCCCATGTGCCTCATTGTAATGTTCCTCTGCCCTTGTCCTGGCATTCTTTACCGGGGTCAGTAGCCATGAGAGTTTGGGGTAACCAGAGTCACCTGCAAATATCGAGGGATACCTGTTAGACACACACCAACTCTTAGGGACAACCCCATGCCCAGACACCAACAGATACTTGGTGGGGACCTTGGGCTCACCTATTAGCCACACCCGGTGCCTCTGGAGTTGGCCCATCACATATGAGATGCTGCTATTTCTCAAGATAAAGGTGTCATGCACAGAGCCAGGACACTTGGAATTCACATGGGAGATGTACTGGTCCGCCAAACACACCATCTGCACATTCAGAGAGTGATAGCTTTTCTATTCCTGAACACTTGTTCATTTCTCCTGGGGGAGACAAATGCTACATGTGTACCACCAATGGCACCAATGATGTTGGGGATATGTCCCAGGGCATAAAAGTCAACTTTCACTGTGGCCAAATCCTCCACCTGTGGGAATACAATGTAGCTGTGCATGTGTTTCAGCAGGGCTGACAACACTCTGGTTAACACGTTGGAGAACATTGGCTGAGACATCCTGATGCCATGGCAACTGTTGTTTGGAAGGAACCACTTCCCAGTAAATGGAGCACTGACAGGACCTGCAACAGAGGGGGATACCTGTTGGCTGGCGGATAGCTGACATCAGGTCTGGCTCCAATTGGGCACACAGTTCTTGGATTGTGGCCCGATCAAGTCTGTATGTTAATATAATGTGTCTGTCCTCCATTGTGGCAAGGTCCACCAGGGGTCTGTGCACTGGAGGATGTCTCCATCTCATGTTCTTACTCAGCGGTTGAAGCCTATGGAGGAAAACGGTGAGCAGAGGGTCATAATCACACAGCTATTGCAATAATGATGCATTTCTTCATTTACAGAACCAGTATGTGAATCCGGGATTCATTTGCTGTGCCAATGTCTGCTGTGACGCAGTTAGGTGCCATGGCCTGTGCCCTCCTGAAATTGCGGCTGCCTGACCTGTGAGGAGGGACAAGTGGAAATTAGGTAATTCTGCTGGTGTTGTGCGGCGTTGCGGTAGGCGGTCGATGACAACTGCGCAACTTCGCATTGGTTAATATTGAGCCCTATGGGTTCCAGGCACCAATGGTGATGTACGCCTGCAGTGACAGTACGCACCGCCGATGACCACCATTTTCCATCTATTCATGCACTTGCTACCTGACCTTCAACAGGAGAGGACCTACACTGCAAGTGCTGCTGTGACCTGTGTCTGGAAGCGACAATGGCTCATGTGTCTGGGGAAAGGGTCCCTGCCTTCACTGCAGAGGAATTGGAGAGATTGGTGGATGGGGTCCTACCACAGTACACTTTACTCTACGGTCCTCCAGACAAACAGGTGAGTACACTGTAAGCATAATGCGTGGACCATGAATGTATGGAGTGCTGTGTGTGTAAGCCACATGTAGGGGGGGTTGAGGTGACCTGGCCAGAGTGCTGCATGTATGGTGGTCAATGTATATGCGCCAGGGGATGGGAGGGAAATGGTGAGCCATGAATGTGACGGTCTGGATGGGTAAATAATTCCCTTTTCTGCTGTCTTTTTCCTGCAGGTCAGTGCCCATCAGAAAAAGTGTATTTGGCGTGCAGTCGCCAAGGAGGTGCGGACCCTGGGGGTCTTTGACAGGCAGAGCACCCACTGCCACAAATGGTGGGAGGACCTGCGCCGCTGGGCAAGAAAGACGGCGGAGGCCCAGCTGGGGCTGGCCTTCCAACGAGGAAGGAGTGCCATTACTTTGCGCGTGTTAAGGTTTTACCTGGGTGGGGATGTGGACTGTGTGTGCCCCGAGGCCAGGGCGAACATGCCACAGTAGGTCCCTTGTTCGACAGACTCTGAAGCACTCCAACCACAATAGTGTTAGTGGGCATCTACTACTGGGCAGGGCCCTGTTTGTTTCAGGTGTGCAGCTGATGGCGTTAGACATTGTACCCCAGGGGCTGGTGACTAGCATTGTAACTGGTAGTGCATGACATAGGCATAGGGCTGTTCCCTGTGAGTTGTGTACGCCAACATGAGTGTTGTTGCTGGCATTGACCAAATGTATCCTCTGTCTCTCCCCCCCTTTTTGTTTTGTCACCCTATCCTTGTGTGCATTAGCTTCATCTGGCGGAGGAGCAGAGGCTCCAGCGACGGAGGGAGCTGCATCCCACATGGGCCAGGAGGCCGAGGCCGAATCCACTAATGGTGAGGGCGCCAGTGGGATGGAGGGCGAGGGGAGCACCACGACGGGGACAGGATGGGAGACCACAGACAGCGACTCCTCCTCCAATTGAAGCTCCCTGGTGGTGGCGGACACCTCTGTGCCCACCCCAACAACAGGTACAGCTGCCACCCCCTACCAACACCGCCCTCAGTGTGTTTCCGTGCCCACTCACCAGGGAGGATGGGCATCTCCTTCGCCCCAGGCACCTCAGGCCCTGCCCCAGTCAGCCCTGCTGCCCTCAGTAAGGATGCTATTGACCTCCTGAGATCCCTCACTGTTGGACAGTCAACCATTCTGAATGCCATCCAGGGTGTTGAGAGGCATTTGCAACAAACAACTGCATACCTGGAGGGCATTCACTCTGGCGTGGCAGCCCAACAGAGAGCATTTCAGGCTTTGGCCTCTGTCCAGCGCCAGTTCCCCTGGCCCTCGCTGCCCGACCCCCATAGTCAACATTACTCGTCCACTAAACTCCACGCCCTCAACCCAGGTCAGCACCTCGCCTGCGCCCAAGCCTACCCCAAGCACACACACGGACCCTTCACATGCCATGCATGCTGTTTCTCCTGCACCCCCACAAACACCAACAACACCAACACGCTCCACACTGACTCTAACATGCCACACACCAACTATGACACACCCTGCAACAACACTAACACACCCCACCACAACACTAACACACCCCACAAGAACACTAACACGCTCCACAACATCACTAACACACCCCACAACAACACCAACACGCTCCACAAGAACACTAACACACCCCACAAGAACACTAATAAGCTCCACAACATCACTAACACACCCCACAACAACACCAACATGCTCCACAACAACATCAACACACGCCCCTGCAACCACCTTAACTGCATACTCCTAAGCACCCACTCCGTACACAAGCACGCCATCGAGCTCTGGGACCTGATCACAACACACTCCCCTGACATCGCCTTCCTCACGAAAACTTGGAGGAACCCCTCATCTGAACTCGACATAGCCATAGCCATTGCAGAAGGCTACAAAATCTCTCGTAGAGACCGTCTAAACAAATCGGGAGGAGCCATCGCCATCATACATAAAAGCATCATCAAGATCACCACCAACACCCACAACGCCCTAAATAGCGCAGAACACCTTCACTTCTTAATTCACATAAACGCCAACACCACCCTCAGAGGAACCCTCATTTACAGACCACCAGGACCTCACCCCCCTCACCATTGCTGACACCACCAGCCCCCACACCCTCACCTTCATAGACTACATCCTCCCTGGTGACATCAACTTCCACCTGGAAAATCCCCACGACCACAACAACTCCACTACCCTGCTAGACAACCTCACAAACCTAGGACTCAAACAACTGGTCACCTTACCCACTCACTCAACAGGACACAAGCTAAATACAATTTTTACCTCCAGCAACCACATAACATTCACACACACCACCAAACTCTACTGGACTGACCACCACTGTGTCCACTTCTCCTTCACGAAACCCCCCATTCACTACCCCCACAGAACACCTGCACGCCAAGCTCTCACAAACTCCCCCCTCACCAACAACCTCAACGTTGCCACCCACAACCTCACACAATGGATTGCAACCTGCGCAGACTCTCTCGCCCCCCTGAAAAGTAACAACACTACCCACAACTTCAAGACCGCCCCCTGGTTCACCACTGAACTCCAAGCCTCCAAGCGTAAATGCCGCGAGACCGAGAAAGCTTGGCGACAAGAACCCTCCATAACGAACTTCTCCACCCTCAAAACCACCATACGCAAACATCACCAACTCATTAGAACCACCAAAAGGGCTTAGTACAAAGAACGCATAGATAGTAACTCACATAACAGCAAGGAACTCTTTACAATCATCAAAGAGCTCACCAAGCCCAAATCCTGCAACATTGACCCCACTCACACACAAAACCTATGCAACTCCCTCTCCAACCACTTCCACCTCAAAATTCTAGACATACACAACAGCTTCACACCACCTGCACCCACCATCACCACCACCGACACAACCTACAACACAACACCCCCCACTCCAACCAACTGCACACGTGGGCCCCTACCAACGATGAAGAAACCAAAATAACCAAGAACTCCATCCACTCGGGCTCCCCCATGGACCCCTACCCCCATCACATCTTAAACAGGGCCGATCCAATCATCACTTCCCAGCTCCGATCCGTACTCAACAGCTCCTTTGACACTGCCACCTTCCCAGACTCCTGGAAGCACACCGAAGTAACTGCACTCCTCAAAAAACCCAAAGCAGACCCGGATGACCTCACAAACTACTGCCCCTTTTCTCTTCTTCCCTTCCCCGCCAAGGTCGCTGAGACGCTAGTGAACGCCCGCCTGTCTCACTTACTAGAGGAAAACAATGCACTTGATGCCTCCCAGTCTGGATTCTGCCAGAACCACAGCACTAAGACCACCCTCATCGCCTGCACTGACGACATCAGAACCAGAGTTGACAAGGGCGAGACCGTCTCACTCATCCTCCAGATCTCTCCGCAGCCTTCAACACTGTCTGCCACCAAATCCTTTGAACACACCTTTTCGACGCAGGAATCCGACACAAGGCCCTGGACTGGCTCGCCTCCTTCCTTGCCGAAAGAACCCAGAAAGTTCTCCTCCCTCCCTTCCAGTCCCCAGCAACCAAGATCATCTGAGGGGTCCCCCAAGGGTCCTCCCTCAGCCCTACCCTCTTCAACATTTACATGGCCCCGCTCGCCAACATCCTCCGCCCCCACGGAATCACCATCATATCCTACGCAGACGACACCCAGCTCTTCATCTCCCTCACCAGGAACCCCACCACCGCCAAGACAAACCTCAATGCCGGACTCCTCGCCACCACCAAATGGATGACATCAAACCACCTCAAACTCAACTCCAACAAAATTGAAATCATCATCTTTGGCCCCAACAGGACAGTATGGGACAACTCCTAGTGGCCCACCACCCTAGGACCTCCCCCAACACCCTCCACCCACGCACGCAATCTCAGCATCATCTAAAACTGCTCTCTCTCCATTACTCAGCAAATCAACTCTATAACTTCCTCCTGTTTCAACACCCTCCGCATGCTGTGTAAGACCTTCAAATGGATCCCCCTAGAAACCAGGAAAACCGTCACCCATGCACTCATCAGCAGCAGACTAGACTACGGGAGCACCCTCGATGCTGGTACCACAGTCAAGCTTCAACAGAAACTACAGCGGATCCAGAAAGTAGCCGCACGGCTCATCCTGAACCTCCCACACCACAAACACATCTCTGCCCACCTCAGACTCCTTCACTGGCTACCCATCAGCAAAAGGATCACTTTCAAAATCCTCATCCACAGCCACAAATCCCTCCACAACACTGGACCAGTCTACCTCAACGAAAGAGTGAACTTCCACACACCCAGTCGTCTCCTCCGATCGGCTGACCTCACCCTCGCCCTCGCCACAGTCCCCCGCATCCTTCGCACCACCTCTGGAGGCAGATCCTTCTCCTACATTGCCTCCAAGACCGGGAACTCCCTCCCCACCAACCTACGCAAGACCCAGGACCCCGGACCTTCAGAAAACACCTCAAGACATGGCTTTTTGAACAGTAAATCGGCATCCCACCTTTTCCCCTACCCCACAGTGCCTTGAGACCCTACCGGGTTAGTAGCGCGCTTAATGTTTTTTTTTTATTGATTGATTAATTGACTGATGGAAGCCATTGTCCCTGTCTCTGGCCTCCCCCTCCAACTTCCTCTACCCAGTCCCACTCCCCTCAACCCCAGCCTATCCCAAGCACACCTTCAGACCAGCATTCACCCAAATTAACACACAGAAGTGCCTCAGGCAAACAGAAGCACCACACTCACTTCATCTCACAGGCACTCACACAAGCACCATCCCCATGCAGACACACCAACATCCACTGCCTCCACTGTGTCCCCCTCCTCCTCCTCATCCAGCTCCCTCTCAGTAGCGTCTCCACTCACACCTGCAGGCACTACATCCTCATCCACTACCTCCATCACCAGCACGCCTATCAACACACGCCCCTCACTGGCAGTCACCGCCCCCAAATCTACAGTATGCACACGTCCCCTGTGTCCTCTCCCACTGTGTCTGGGACCCCTCCTCCCAAACTACACAAACGCAGGCACCCACCCAACAGCCATCCACCTCACAGCAGCACCCAGCCCATGCACCTGCACCCAAACTCAGCCGACGGACACCTCCTACAACCACTTCCTCTTCCTCCACTCCCAAACCTTCTCCCTCTTCCCACCCCAGTGTCCCTATGAATCTTTTCCTGGCAAACATTGACCACTTCCCTCCACCACCCCCTGTCCTTACCCTCGGGCCAGGGTGGCCAAATCCCAGCCCAGCCAGCACCTCAGCCACCAAGTCCATGTCCGCTATGGTTCCTGCAGCTGTAAGAGGCTCAAAGGGGGAACCCATCAGACCAGCTAGTGTGCCAACATCCCCTCCCAAGGCAAAAACCATTCCGCCACCTGGCAAGGTGAAGAAGGGGACAGCATCTAGCAAGGGGAAGGAGCCACAACCACCCAGCAAGGCCACCTCAAAGACTTCAGCTGCCAGACCCAAGGTGACACCACCATCTGCCAAGGTCAGGAAGGGGCACAAAACACCAGCCAAGGCACTTCAGCCGTCCGAGCCTGCAGTTGAACGCCTGGTGGCTACCTGCACAACTGCCTGCACCACCACCTGCAATGCGGCAAGCACCACCAGCAGCCCCGCCACTAGCAATGCCATAAGCACTGCCACCTGCACCACCGCAAGCACCACTACTGTCAGCAGCAGCAGCCCCAGTGGGCAGCCGTCCGAGGCTGCAGGAGAAAGACAGGAGCCTCACCACACCACTGGTAGCACTGGCACCTGCACTGCGGCTAGCACCGCCACCTGCACCGCCACAAGCACCGCCGCAAGCGCCGCCGCAAGCGCCGCCGCAAGCACCACCACCTGCACCGCTGACAGTAGCACCACTGCCAGAAGCAACAGCACCAGTGGGCAGCCGTCTGTCACCACTGGCAGCCCCACCACCAGCATTGGCACTACCACCACTGTGCAGCCGTAGCCACGACTGGATGGACTCTAGCCCTGCTCCATGGACTATCATGCATCCTGGGCACTGCAAATCTCGTGGCTCAGACAGCCAGATGAGGGACTATGAACTGCCACCCCCCAAGTGCTGCATCACTGGGCACAAAGCCCCCTCCAGAACTGGTGGAGAAAGGTATCCACTCACCCTATTCTTAGCAGGATGAAGCAGACTGGACACAAAGCCCCCTACAGAACCAGTAGAGAAAGGCATCCACTCACCCTATCCTTAGCAGAATGAAGCAGACTGTGCAGAAAGCCCCCTCCAGAACCAGTGGAGAAAAGTATCCACTCACCATATCCTTAGCAGGATGAAGCACACTGGGAACAAAGCCCCCTCCAGAACCAGTGGAGAAAGGTATCCACTTGAGAGACTGTTACCTTGCACTCCCCAGGACCAAGCAGTGGGCAAACCACCCACTTGAGAGACTGTGGCTTTGCACTCCCCAGGAATAAGCAGTGGGCAAACCACCCACTTGAGAGACTGTGGCTTTGCACTCCCCAGGACCAAGCAGTGAGCAAACCACCCACTTGAGATGCTGTGGCCTTGCACTCCCCAGGACCAAGCAGTGGGCAAACCACCCACTTGAGATGCTGTGGCCTTGCACTCCCCAGGACCAAGCAGTGGGCAAACCACCCACTTGAAAGACTGTGGCCTTGCGCTCCCTAGGACATCGCTGTGGGCACGGAGCCCCCTCCAGGAGCAGTGGGGTTGTCCCATCTTCCGGCTGAGGTGCCCCCCTTCCCTGTCCCCCTGAAGTGCCTGTGTGTTTTCAACCTGATGCCCCTGCAGTGTTCTCTCCGTGTTGAGGCAGGAGTCAAGTGTGGGCTTGGCCTATGGGTTTTGGCCCAGTGGCCCACGGACATTTTGAGTGGACAAAATACTGCCTTATGTACATATTGTATTTTTTGTAAATACTGGTTCCCAACTTACAACGTATATCTGACTATTTCTAATATAACACACATTTGACTCCATTCCTTTTGTCCTTGAGTTCTTCCAGAGGGTTACACGGTGTATATGTAATGCTGATGCATGTGTTTGTGTGTATGGTGTTGGGGGTGAGGGTGGGGGTGTTGCGTGTGTGTGTGTCACTCTCTTTTTCCTCCCCCCCCTCCCCTGTGTGCTAGGTGCAGTACTCACCGTGGTCGTCATCGCCGCCGTTCGTACTCCTGGTAGATGAGAAGATACACCAGCATGGGCAGGACGTGCAGCTCAGGCTCCATGGAGTCCTGGTTCTTCGTTGAGTGTCGAGAGGTGAATGGTTTCCCTTCCAAGTACTGTTACCACCATGCTTTTGATGGCGTTGGTACCGCCCCGGAAAAGCTGGCGGATGGGCTTCTTGTAATGGGGTGGGCAGTACATTGTCTTCTGCCTGTCTGTTGGCAGTTACCACTGCAGTGTTGTTGCTACTGCCGTGGCGGTCGGAGTGTTAAAGAGGCTGTATGCATTGGCGGTTTCCGTTGTGGTCGTGATTCCATTTTTTTTACCTCCGGCCTGTTGGCGGTATTACTGCCATTTTAACACCGACCGCCAGGGTTGTAATGAGGGCCTCTGTTTTGTAAACTTAGGAGGCCCCATTGTCAAAGCATAGGTTGAACTAAATATTGCTCTATTTGCAGCAGTCAGCACTTGATTAATTGACAGATGAACACAGTTGCTGTTGAAGAAGACAGATTAGTATTGTTTTGTTGTCCAGGACACACAGGCCTTACTCTACTCATACATGCTGTAGCATAGACTTCTCAGGATCCATGTGGAGCCATGGCCTCCCATTTTTCCGTTTTGCTTGGCAAAGGTTCAGTTGGCACAGGAGTGGGGTGAGATTTCATTGTTGTACGCCTCTGCGCTCAAAGTGGTGGACCCATAAACTAATTTTCTCCTGAGTGAGACATGTTTTTCTGGCCATACTGTCAAAAAGAAAACTCATCCTTTTGCCCTACTTCATGCAACTTAGAACATTGCTCATTGACAACCAGTTCCTGCCTTCTTTTCTCACCATCTGATTAGCATTGCACGGGGTCCAATGGTGCAGGCTTTCCGTGGGTATGTTCAGACTATGTCATGAGGCTACACCAGACTCTGACTCTATGTACACATTCTGTATAGGCCTCTCGTTGTACCATTTTATAAAGGCAAAAGTACAGGTGAGGCTGGAGCAGGGTTAAGACTCCAGTGTTGCCCACCTATGAACTCAGTCCATAACTAAATATAGCAAGCTATTAATACTGAAATAATTGACTTACTAATACAGTAAAAATAATGGAAAATATTATGGGAGTTACTAAGAAAAATGTAAGGCAACACAAAGCTAGTTTTCTTCCTCCTGATCACTAAGAGATAGGTGACATGAAGTAATTGGGTGCAACATTTCTCATGAACCCCAAGTTTCCATGCAGGACACCAGTAGGACCCTTTTCTCACCCCAGATTGACTCTTATTAGAGGACACAGCACAGACTCTCTCCTTTCACCCTGGCAACAGCGCAAAGTCATGTTGCAAAGTGCAAAGAGAAATTAGTGGTGTTTTAGATATTTGTTCTTGAGAGACCCCATTCTGCCCGAGACAAAGGGGATTATTACAACTTTGGAGGAGGTGTTAATCCGTCCCAAATGTGACGGAAATACCACCAGCCGTATTACGAGTTCCATAGGATATAATGGACTCGTAATACGGCTGGTGGTATATCCGTCACTTTACCGCCACTTTTGGGACAGATTAACACCTCCTCCAAAGTTGTAATAACCCCCAAAGTGTCTCTACAACACTCACTATAAAACTATAGCGACTCTGGATATTTCATGGATCAGTATCCAGTTTATACAATTTGTAAGCATTTATGATTGACCCATCAGTTATACCACGCCAAACCTTGGACCAATATATGTGTGTTGATGTCTCACCTGTGTATTCATATATTTTGCAGTCACTTATATGTACCCCCATTTCTTTATTGTAATCTAGAATGATTTGAGATTTAATGGTTGACTGCCCAGATCTGATCTGTACAGTCTCATCACCTGCTAGGCTACAGGTGGACAACAGTAGGACGGGCTTGCATTGGCTTTTATTTTCCCTAAAAGCACATGCCAATACCCCTTTCTTCCTCGTATACTTAGAAAATTCTATCTGCACTGGATGAAAGAGAAAGGGCAGGGATGCACTGTGTTCAACATTATATGGTGCATTCCTGTACTTTCCTTGCACTGGAGCCAATGCAGGTGTCCTTGCACTGTGGTGCAAGGGTGCCTGTGTTGTAAGCAGGATTGTTTTTGTGCAAGAAGCATCTAAATGTAATGGATTAATGACTTTAAAAGACTTAGGGCCAGATGTAACAAAAAAGGCATTTGCGATTCGGAAACAGCGATTTTTAAGAAATCGCTATTTCTGATTCGCAAAATGCAATGTATCATATTTGCGATTTGGTAATAGCGATTTCTTAAAAATCACAAATGCTATTACTGAATCGCAAATTGCGATACTGGCCCCATTCGCACCTATGGGCCTGTAGGCCCATATTTGCGAATATTTTGCATTTCCCAAATTGAGAATTCCTAACTGGAATTCGCAAATTTGGGAAATGCAAACCCCAGGGTGCTGGGGGCCTAAGCCCCCTCTGCTGCACCCCAAGAAGTTTTTTAAGAGCATGTAAGGCACACACATGCCAAAGGGGCATGTGTGCGTTAAATGTAAATTTAAAAAATGCATTTTTAATGCATTTAAAAAATTTGCACATAGTTACCACCAAGTTCAACTTGGTGGTAATAGCGATTCCTTAATGCCCAATTTGCATTAAGGAATTGCTTGTTACATGTGGTTTAGAGATCGCAAATAAGAATCCTTATTTGCGATTTCTTATTTAGAGAATCGCAATTTCCGATTCTCTAAAGAAGCTCGCAAATTTAATGAATCACTATTTTAGCGATTCCTTACATTTGCATTGCGAACGCCTTTCCTATATACTGAAAGGCATTATTGCATTCGCAAACGGGCATTCGCACCGTTTGCGAATGTAAAAAGGCTTGATACATCTGGCCCTTAGAAAAGTGAAATTAGAGGTCGAAGGTCAACTGAGATGAGCCCATCCTTTACCAATTTACCCAAGAAAAATGCAAGTATTTATCAAGACAATTACAATAATGCAACATTAGTAACAAATGATCCAAGTGTAATGCAAAAAGGACCTCAAAACATCTAAACAAGTTTAATTGAGGTCAAAGGTAGCAAGTTGACTCATGACCTTTCCAATGATATCTCACTTTGCAAAAGTATTTTAGCTGTTAGAAAGATACATCTTTTGCACACTTTCAGGAGCTACCATTTTGGGTCAAAGGTCAAGAACTGTGACCTTCAAGAGACTGCATAAAATCACATGTCACCGATTCACAAAACATGCATCCCTACCGTACATAAAAGTCAGAAAATACTTTTTGAGATGACATATCTCCAAGATCAAGATATTATATGAAAACATCAACAAACAAATTAGCATGTGGGCCATTTTATATTACATAAAGTTCTTTCAAAAGCAGCAAAAATATGTATTTTTATATCTTTACTAACTGTACACTCCGAAACATTCATTTACTATTGTGAACAAGTTTAACTCTAGATCCTGTACAATAGAAACCAGTGAAAAAAGTATGTGCCTTACATCTATGTTATAGTATGACAAATTGCCACTAAAAACACGTAAAACAAAAAGTACATAACAATCTGCCTTTTTAACTGGCGAGCAAATAGTATATAAGATATTTCTGTGCATCTGCTTTTGGAAAACAATTTTTTTTATAAGCCTACCAATGCGGTCATTTCTACTTATCACTTTCACAGTTATCTGTCCGCCATCTTGAATTGTGTCATGTGACTTCAGGGTTTTTTATAAATGTATCTTTTATATATAAATTAATAGTACAAGAAGCACTAAAACCAAAAATAGATAGTTTTCCAACAATATAATCATAATTACACAAACCTCAGCAGGAAGGAGAGCACTCCAAAAAGTTATCAAATAGCTTGGCGCTGAAGGCTTTTTAATGGACACTAAAATGTAAGTTGATGCAGAGCGTATTGTGGGGAGTGGGGCAGCTAATGAGAAAACAATGATCAAATAATGACAACCCTAATTTTTTATTGAAGTAGTACCCCAGAGATCAGTAGTGCAGAGTGTCAGTCCACAAAAACAAAATAGCCGCTGAGCACTAATCCATGGCCCCACAAATTGATGTGAAGTACAATGAAAGAGTAGCCACAAAATTTCCGTCATGCACGACCAACTTCAAGAGAGGCGGGGACCAAAGTCCAGTGTAATTTTGGTCACACATCACCTTGAAGGCTCTGTGGACTCACAGAGCTTAAGAGAAAGCAGTCATCTTATTTTCAACTTGGTGCATGCTCCCAGTCCAAGATAATTCTGACTACTATTCCTACCACTGAGGTTCTCAGACTAGGTGGATAATCTGGAAAGGCTCTGAAAAGAGCAAGAGGAATACACTTTAAGGGTGATGAAAAAAGAAGAACAATCGCATACTTCCTTACTTATTCAGATATGACTGGCAGAGCCTCTTCATGAGTGTTGTATCCAGATCTAGGGTGCAAAATGAGTACTTAGTGATAGTAATAGGATTTACTGTCAGCATGATAGTAATTGCCACTATGCATGTCCAGGTGCAGGCAGTAGGTGTGCTTTCAAATGAGCGTGGGGTGGTGTCTGCCTACTGAAATCTTGCCATATGCTCAAGTGTACAATCCTTATTTTTCAGAACAGAGTCTAAGGACTGGATCTTGCAATGCTTTCCCCATCCGCATTGCATACACATTGATTGGGAACAGCTCTTAAAGTTTGGGGTTGGATATATTCAATTAGATTTGTTAGTTTCATAGATATGTTGACTTTAAAGATATAATTTAATGTATAAAAGTGCTGCATAATGTTTCATAAAGACCTGGCTGGTTCGCTCATTGAAACATTATCCTATTTTGTTCATCTTGAACTTTACAAACAAACCTTACTTTCTGACCTTCCAACATCTTTCAATCTCAATTATCCTAAAATCCTTACTGCCCAATTGTGGCACATTTTCTAATTCAGATTTAAAACATGTGCTAATTTAGAGGGGTACCTCCAAATAACCTTAAATGCCTCTGATTTGGATTCACTTTCATTTGCTTCCTTTTAGTCCATGATTAATCTCTGCAGGTTCTAATCCTGAGACCTTAATGTTTCTGTCAACAACTCTGAACAATTTGACTTCATTCACTGGGAATCCCTTGCATAGGCAACAGCAACATTAATCTGGCTGGTAAGGCGATGTGGGTATTCCTTATCCTCAGTTTCCTTGCCTTAGAACCTACTTCTACTTATTAGTTGGACAATGTGGAATCCTGTTCTGCACCTCAAACAAACCAGTAGTGCCCAAAACAAACCAGTAGCCACCAAACCACCTAATCACCTATTCTCTCATCCAGATATTAGTCTGAAGTTATCAAATGGTGAGAAAACTCATTTTAAGTTCTGCACCACATTCTTCCCACAACATTGATGCATTGTGCTAAATAAACCACTTAACTTTCTTTCTTAATGTACTATACCACTGAAACTATGTCTCCTTCTCTGAAAAAAAGCAATAGTCCTTTAGACAAAATAATATACAAACTATGGCAACTTTTGTGGCTAGTAAAATTATTAAATAGAATCCCCAAATTAATAATGTCAATGACTGTTGGTTCACATCAAGTTAATTCATTGATCAAGAGAAGTTTTGTTTTTCACTTGCTTTCAAGCAATGGTAGATAATGCTTCATGGATAGTATTATAATGCTAGAATGTTGTGTGGGATAGAATGGGTGTGCCCAGTAGGGTCCGCCACCATCAGGGAGCTCCCATCAGAGGAGGTATCAGAGTCACTACCTCCAGTGGTAGTTGCCACCCCTGTGGTACTCCCCTCGCCCTCCAACCCACTGGTCCCCTTGGCATCGCTTGACTCACCCTCCTTGGAACCGTGGGCTGCTGCATCCCCACTCACTGGTGCTACTGCTCCCTCGACAGATGATGTTGATGTACACAAAGGACACAAGAGCACAGGGTGGAGAGACTAAACAAGGGAGAAATTTGTCAAAAACTGGATAAAAATACATCTCAGGCCCACACACACTCCCATCCAGGTTACACACTTACAAGCAGCACCTCCAACATACGTCATGACTGTGCCCCTGGCTAGTGGCCATTACCCCAGAATACACCACATTACTCACAGAAAACACAGACCTGATACACTGTGTGGAGCACACCCATGAGAGAGCATGCCCAGCCAATGAACTCACAAGTCCATGAGGCCACAAAGCATACCAGATGACAGAAAGGGGACCCCCCATGGGCCTATGGAGACTGCCCAAACTAGCCCCCACACCATTCCAGGGACTTTGAGGGGTCAGGACTGCAGGAACACACCTGTCCAAGTGCCTGGCACTAGAATGCGTACATACCACAGCACCAACATACATACATCAAAGCAGTGTCACAACAATGTTGGTACTCACCCCCTTGTGGCTGCTGTGCTGCCTTCAAGTGCCCATTCAAATCCGGATAGGTCACCGCCAGAATGCAGGCCATTAGGGGGGGTCAGGGTCCGATGCACACCCCTTCCTCGTTGGGAGGCCTTCCCCAGCTGGGCCTCTCCGGTCTTCTTGGCCCAGTGCCTCAGATCCTCTGACCGCTTCCTGCAGTGGGTGCTCTGCCAGTTGTAGACCCCCAGGGTCTGCACTTCCTTGGTGATGGCTTGCCACAGGCCTTTCTTTTGATGGGAGCTGACCTGCATGGGACACAGAATACTGATGACATGTTGTTCCCTATGGAACTGCCATTGTTGAAAGCCATGTTATCAACTCACATACAGTACATGCCAGACAATCTACGTCTGGACAGTCACACATCGAACCCACATGCATACAGGCATCTGCCACAATCACACACATCTAAGGATGACAGACGCCAACTCACCTGCTCCTCTGGTCGCCCATACAACTTGGCATACAGGGATAGGACCCAGTCCACCAGCTTCTCCAGCTCGTCCACGGTGAAGGCCGGGGTTCTTTTCCCCTGTGACCCACCCCATCTCAGGGACCAGAGTCAGGACACAGCAGCACACGCAGTGGAGTGCTACCCTGCACGGGAATCAGGAGTCAAGTGTCAAGGGTCTGACAAAATGGCGTAGGTACCGCATCAGTGTGCTCCATCACTGCCAACAGCGATCATAATTGGCCCAGGTTTCCCATTGACAAGCATGTAATCCAATGATTGGGTGCACAGCATTGAACACCGCCTTCCGCCATGACGACTAACACCAGCGGAATGAAGTCACTTTCACTCCTTCATACCTAGATGGGAGGAGGCTGCCATTTTGCTACCACCACGACACCATAGCCTGGCCGGGGGCCTCATCCAGGGCCTCCAAATCTTTGACCTTAGTCGCTTGCTGACATGAGTCTAGGATCCTCACATGCACCCATCTTTGGAATTGTGTCCACACTGGGATGCCATTATTGCAGAGTTAACTCAGCACACATATGCCTGACGGTGTACTTCATACTTTGCGTCTGTGTGTGTTACCTACGTGTTGCACTTACAAAGATACAGTGACATCATGTGATGTAGGTGTATGTTGACACTCAAAATGTGTTCTTTCCTCCCCCATAGGTACAGACCCATGTGGCGAGGGAGGGCCCATCTGTTTACAGACCTCTGGTTGATTTGGAAACTATGGAGTAGCGTCACATCATTGTCACCTACAGACTCAATAGAGCTACTGTCCATGACCTCTGTGCATTAATAGATCCTGTACTGAAACTGGCTAATCGGAATCAGCATGCCATCCCTACAACTGTGCAAGTGCTATCTGTACTCCATTTTTGGGGACAAAGGGCATGGGTTCAGGGTTCTCACAGCCAATGTTCAGCCTCATCCTGTCAAAATTCCTTGATGCATTTGTCCAACACCTGCAAACATATGTCCAGTTTCCCCAAGGGGCTGAACTTCCTGCCATCAAATCTGTATTTTATGCCTTTGCTAAGATCCCACGTGTGATTGGTGCCATTGATGGAACACACATAGCTCTCATACCCCCAAGAGTGAATGAACAGGTGTACAGGGATTGAAAGAACTATCACTCCATGAATATACAATTGGTGTGTACTGCTGACCAGTGCCTTTCACTTGTCAATGTCAGGTTCCCAGGCTCAGTACATGATTCCTTTCTCCTGAAAAACAGCAGTGTACCACACTTGATGGAACAACTACAAGGGCACAGAGGATGGCTCATAGGTGAGTGTCTATGACACTGGATCTTTACATAGCTGACAGCCAGCCAATGTGCATGTAAAGTCAGTTTCTTAAGGTCCTGTTTCGCCCACTTTTGCAGGTGATTCTGGCTACCCCAACTTGCAATGGCTCCTGACATCTGTGAGGAATCCCAGAACAGATGCAGAGAGTAAATATAATGAGGCCCATGGACGTAGTAGGAGGGTGATTGAGTGAACTATAAGGCTCCTGAAGGCTAGATTTCATTGCCTCCATCTCTCTGCGGGATCCCTGCGCTATGTCCCTAACAAGGTGTGTAAGATAGTGGTGTCCTGCTGCATGCTTGAACAACTTAGCTGTGAGGAAAGCTATCCCCCTTCTGGAAGAGGAGGGTGCTGTCCAACCAGCCCAGCAACCTCAGAATGGGGATGAGAGTGATGGTGAGGAAGAAGAGGGGGAAGATATTAACTTCAGGAACCAGCTGATCCACTTATACTTCCAGTGACTTTAAGGGACTTTTCAATGATGCTGATGTCTTCAGTGCATAGTTTCAGTCTGACTCATGTAATTGATAATGAGTCATTGACACTGTTAACTGATGACAGTGCCAGGTAACCCATTATGAGGTACAATGTGACATACTTCAGACACTACAGTGCGTTGGATTCCCTCCTGCAATAAAGTTATGATTATGAAATTGCCTGGCTAATGCATACACACTCACAACTGATATCTCATATTGGCAAGGGACATACAATTTGAGTGCATAGGTATATTTATTAAGTGACAAAATATACATATTTTGTGGGACAGTGATAGGGAGGGGGCACTGGTGCATATCCATGTCAGGCACATATGCTCAGCTGTTGGTGGCACTGGGTTTTGTTCCATGTGGTCATTGGTAGATGGTGTGATGGCAGTGGCAAGCCAACAAGGGAGCACAGTGGCACACAAGGGAGACAGTTCAGGCACAGCTACTTCATAGTGGTGGTCTTGGTCTTGGCTGGTGTTTTAGTGGCATGTCTGGGTGTGAGAACACGTTTGCATGGCTGGAGCTGGGTTGCAGGGGTAGGGGGGCTGGTTTCCTGTGTGTCCTCTGGCAGTGCCACTAGTCGAGTAGCTGGGCTGCAGATGTAGTTGACAGGGCAGGGTCCTGGCTAGTGGTAAGGGCTTGCGGGTGGGTGGAGGTCTCAGACTGGCCATGGTACTTGTGCTGCAGCACCTCTGCAATGGTGGCCATGGTGGCATTGAGCTATTTCCATTGCTCCATTGTCTCCTGGGGGTGTGCGATCTGCAGCCTCTGATTCTGCTCCAAGGTGGCCAGGATCCTGTCCTGGGTATGGTGATATGTTCCCAGGACCTCAGATATCACCTCCTGGGCTGCTGCATCCATCCTTTGGCCACCCCCCTGGCCCACTGATGTCCTCCCACTGGCACTAGCCCCCTGTGCATGTGCCCCCTGCACAGGTCTGCAGTCCCTCTTGCACTGGGCCCTTCATCATCCTGCCTGCCTGTTGGTGGGTGGCGACTGTGGCTTCTGGCCCCTGCACATGTGAGGCGGCAGTCTGTGACACTGGTGTAGGGTAGTTTGGCCAGAGCTGATGATGGTGGCTAGGTGGTAGGGCTGTCAGTGGTATCCTGTGTGAGGCCCCTGGAGGGTGACAGTCCAGGACTGGGTGATGGGCCAGGGTATTCCTAAATTTTCCATACATCCCTCTGCACTCTCCTGAGTGGAGCCTCTGTCTTCGTGTGGGGCTCTGGCACTCCTTGGCGTTTCCATCCGGGTGCCATGGGTGGTGGTGCCTGTGGGGGGGAATGGAAATGTGGGTATCAGTTACTTTTTCGGCAATTGATGCACTGCTCTGCCCTATTTTGTGCTTCTATTCCCCTGTCATGGCATGCAAGGTCCCTTTGTGTACATATCTTTGCATTTTATGTGGAGGTGGAGGTGCATTGTGGGTGCTGTAGTGCCACTGGGAATCCATGCAGGGGTAGGTGACTGTGCACAGGGGGCAGGATGGAGGTCTGTTTGTGGGATAGAGGGCTTGCAGGGTAGTTGGATGTGGGTGTTGTGGATTGGCTGGGGATGGGGTCCTGGTGGGAGTGAGAGGGGTAGAGTGATACATGCATTATAGGTGGGGTGACTGTTAAGGTATTGTCATTGACTTACCCTAGTCCAGTCCTCCTGTGAGTCCAGTGAGGCCCTCCGGGTGCAGGATAGCCAGCACCTTCTCCTCCCAGTCGGTGTATTCGGGGGGCGTAGGTTGGGGACCGCCACCAGTCTTTTGTACGGCGATGTTGTGCCTGGATGCCATTGACTAAACCTTCCCACGCAGGTCGTTCCATCTATTCAGGATATGATCCCTTGTACGTGGATGGTTTCCACTGTGTTGACCTTGTTGACAATCATCTGCCACAGCTCCATCTTCCTGGTCACAGGTGTCTGCTGCACCTGTGCCCGAATAGTTTTTGCTCGACCATGAGTATTTGGTCCACCATGGTCCTTAGGTCCCTCTCTATCTGTGAAGCAGGGGTTGTTAGGGGGTGCCATGGTGTGTGTTGTGGGTGGTGTATTGTGGGTGTATTGGTGAGGGTGCTGTTGTGTGGTTGGGTGTGTGGCTTATAAAGGTGTTTGGGGTTTGTATGTGTCATTTGTGGAGTATTTGTGGATTGTGTTCAGTGTATGCGTGTTGTGTTGTCAATCTCAATTGTGCTATTGGCGATGCAAAGGATTGTGGGGTGTGTATGTGTGTGTTTTATAGTGTTGTGGATATGTGTCAGGTGTTTGGGTTTCAAAGTTGCCAAAGTGTGCATTTGATGTTGGTGAGTCCCATTGCTAGCCGTGGCGGACCGTACCGCCAAGGGTCATTCGGTATCCACTATCCGCAACACTGATTTGTGCTTCATTATGTAGTGGGTCGAGGATTTGTTTGCATGGCGGTGGCGGAGTGGGGTGTACTGCCTTTCTGCCATTGGGGGCCCTGTCGGTGGGTGGAGGTTGCAGGATTTTTGGAGGTTTGACTTTTTGGCATCATAAGTCAGCGGTGTCCAGTCTACCGCCACTGGCGGTCTTCTGTTCACCCTCACCACGGCGGTTGGCGATGATTGCCGCCCAGTTCATAATGAGGGCCTATATTGGTGTATACATTATAAATAGTTCAGATGGATTAGCTGCCAATATCCTAATTATAGATGCCACATTTCTCCTTCTCTGTAGTTTGAAAAAAATAGTGTACGTTTCTACGATCTGTGAACCATTGTAATAAACACATGGCTTCCATTGCATATTATTATATTAATTATCTATTATTTTGATTTTCTAAAGCATGCAATGTTATCTTGAGGTGTACAACTCTGTCAGTAAACCCCCAATGAATCTGGTCATGTTTCAGTTTGCCATTGAACTTATATCGCAAATGTTAGACCTGGCATCCTTGGTGTGGTTTCCCCTAACATTTTACCTTCTGATTTCCTGTTCTTCTGACTTCATTTTCACTGGCTTAGGATTCTGTGCACCAATGATAAAGTGAAGGTACTCTATGCTGTGCTCTAAAACATGGTGATTGGCTTATCCACAATTGGAATATTTAATTTACTTGTACAACCCTACTGTGCATTTTATGTGCCCAGGTCTATAAATTAAATGCTACTAGTGGACCTACAGCACTGATTGTGTCATCCACCACATTATCCCTTTAAACATGTCTCAGGCCTGCTGCTGCAGAGTCTGTATGTGTGGGTTCAAACTGCCATTTCGACCTGACAAATGCACCCACTTGCCAGGACCAAACCTTCCTTTTCCTAATATATATATATGTCACCTCTAAGGTAGGCCCTGGTTAGCCCCAAGGGCAGGATGAAGTGATTTTAAAAGGTTGAACATGTAATTTTAAGTTGAATATGTCCTGGTAGTGAAAAACGATTACATTCATTTTTCAATACTGCATTGGGGTTACCTTGAAGCAGCCTTTAAGTGTAACTTCCGATTGGCAAACAATAGAAAGTTGGAGTTTGGTGTCTCTGGACTGACAACGTATGGTGAAGTCAGATTTTAAATTGTACATCTGAAAGTGCACTTTTAGAAAGTTGGAATTGTCTTACTTTATCCTCGCTGTTCCTCTGTCTCTGAATGCACATCTGGGATGGGTGACAGGTGGACTTTGCACATTTACTCTGGACAGTCAAACACAAAGGGAGTTGGGGTGTGACGTTCACATCATGATGGACCATCATCAGGCTGATGGTTCTTCCTGGGCTAGATGGGAGGGAGGAACCAAAAAGTTGCATAACCCCACGTAGAGTGTCTGGAGCAAGGGAAGGGAAGTCAGGGGCCTTGTGCATTTTAAAGGCTTTTCTTTGAAGTCTCCCCCACTTCAAAGGCCCCTGGGTATAAGTACTGGACCCCAAACTTCACCACATCAGTACACTTCCTGATTTGAAGGACAATCTGACAGGAAGAAGGACTGCTGTGCTGCTATGAGGGACAGCTACGCTGCTTAACTGCATTACTGTGTTGGCCTGCTGCCTGCTAACTCTTAACAGAGGAATAGAAGGACTAGACTTTGCTCTCTACATCCTCTGCAGAACCAAGTGATTCCTAGGGCTTGCTGCCTTACCTCCTATTTTGCAAGTCTCAGGGCCATCAGAGACTTCTCCTTATCTCTGCTTCAGCTGTTGAACTCTGCAACTGTGCCAATCCAATCCTGGGCCTTGAGAAAGGGCTTTGCAGATGTTTCTCATTCAAAATTGATGCATCAAGGCTGTTGTGCCGCTCTGAACCGCCACAGTGCCCTTCTACGCCAGTGCAGTGTCAATTTGACAATGATACAAGACCTGATTGTGAAGTTCAACAACAATTCAGTGCTGATTCAAGGGCAGCCCCTGCATTGAAAGGTATTCAACACTGATGTGGGACCCAACTGCGAGGCTCGAAGGCAAGGCATCTACAAAATTGCTAATATCAGAACCGACGCATCAAGTCTTCGCCACCAACACTTGCTCCATCCAATGTACTGTTATCAGCCGGCCCCGCGTGGGTTCTGTACCATGAAATTCAAAGTTCAGGCTGAGTCCAATGGAGGATTGGACTCAGCCTGAACTTTGAATTTACCCTGGTCTAGCTCAACCTCAACGTTTTAGCGCTATTGACTTCCAAGTGCTACATTGAAGTTTATTTTTTAAAATATTAATATCTTGATTTCTACCTATTGGGTTTTTGTTGTTTTGGTCCTGTACTCAGATAAATATTCTCTATTTTTCTAAACTAGTGTCACACAAATACTTTACACATTCCCTCTTAAATTGAGTTTAACTTCTCTGTGCCAAGCTACCAGGGGTTGAGCACAGTTTAATTTCCTGTTTAAGAATGCTCCCTTGAGCCAATGAGCTCTGGTTGAAGCACCTGCATGCCAGTAAGTGGTATATAAATCTGAGAAGATTTCCAGCAATCCCACAGACAAAGCTGCTCTCAGCCAATGAAGGACTGAATCCAGATTCACATATCCAGAGATTTACCGCACTTGCTGCACCTACTAAGGTGAAAAACGTCAGATCACTTTATGGATACAAAACAAACTTGTACTGCATTTATCATGATGCATTGGGGCTGACTTCATGCTGGTGTGTGAGGCAGAGAGCTCCCTTTCTGTTTTTCCTTATTTCAGATGTGTAGCTGCCTCACCATGACTAGGATTGTAATCCCTAATTGGAATTCTTATACAACCAGATAGAAATGTGTTACTAGTTGGTAAGCTGTCTTTTTTTACTTTTTTCCAAGAGACAGATCTGAGCGGTTGTGTGAAATATTTCATGATATTTACATTCCATCACTGTTAACCATCAGAATGAGCTGTATATTCGGTCCAGTTAAATTTACATCAAAGAGCAATGGTTTATGCTGGAAATCAAGGGGGCGTGGCTAGACGTTGAGCAAGATGGCTGCATAGTCGAGTGGTTCCGCAGCAACACCTTAAAGGCCCATAAATCAGTTCTATAAATCCAAAATAGAGGCAGGGGAAAGCATTGGGTGACATTGAGGGTCCCCCGAGGCCAAAAATGAGCAAAAACGAGAAACACCAGAAGGAGGCAAAGGGCCGGGAAGATGCGCAGCCCGCAGGCTGGATAGAGCAATGGGACAAAATGGAGGGCATAAAGAGTGTACACGGCCTGGAGCAGAGTCACTGAAGAGCATGGCCCCCCTGAATAAGGAGAAGCACCAGGAGAACAAAGTAAGCACTGGAGGGAGCGGGAGCAGGCAGACAACCCCGGATTCAGGTGATGTTAGAAGAGGAGGAAAATGGGGCCGATGCCTCCACAGGGCCTGTGAGACTGCACAAAGCACGACAGAGTGTTGCAGGGCAAGGAGGGCATCACGGGAGCAGAACGAGAATGTGGGGAGGAGACGCACCCCTGGGGGCCAGAGAAACCAAGGCAGCCTGAGGCAGACAGAGAAGGAGGCAAGAACAGCTGAAGGCTGGAGCAGGGAGCGGCCCGGCTCCCAGAGACCAGTGAAACATGCAGGTAGAGGGGAGCGGCGGCAGGGGCACAGACAGATGACTACAGCTGGAAGGGGCAAACATGATATCTGGCACAGGAGAGATCTGAGAGATATGTTGCCCAACCAGAGAGCTTCTGGGAGAGAGCATGGAGGCCTAAAACTCCACAGAGACAAGACTGCCCTCCGTGTAGATAGGAGAGGCCCACGGGGATCAAGTCTGATGAACAAGCGATGGTAGGGACAGGAGGACGCCCCTATTACCAGAAAGGTCTGCAGTGAAGAAGTGATGGCGATCCTCCCAGAAAGTGCCCCATTAGAGATAACCTGAGGCACGGTGGCAGAAGCTAGACCACTACTCGCAACCGCCCTAAGCCAGAGGCATCCGGAGAAGCCAGGAGATGGCTTGAGAGGAGCGAAGCAGATTAAATGCCCAGGAGGAGACACTCCAAGTGGAACCTGAAAGACATCGACCAGCGGAGCGACCCACGGCAGTGGGACCAAGAGAGCGCCCCAGCGGTGGGACACCGGGAAAGAGCCTGACAAGATAGGGCACAACCGAGGCCTACAAGCAATGTAGATTAACAACTTGGACAAGTACACAGTTCAGCTGAACACAGCAGGATTGGAGAGGGATGCATGAAACTGCAGAAATAGTGGAGCACACCAAGTACACTCGAACACTATTAACTCATATTAAGTTCAATCTATGCAAAGAAATATCAGTAAATTATACATTCATGAAAAAATTTATCCAATGGCAGGAAAAGGGTGTTCATTATTATTTCTATAAACACACAAACACATGCAATAATACAAGATTAAAAATATTTAATATAACCACACAAAAAAATTATAAAATAAATTGATTAACATATAGAACAACATAGTACATATACACACTAAATACAAAAACAAACTTGACATATAAATGTATCAAACAAACAATTTTTAAATAATCAAAAAATCGCTTTGGACAAAGACAGAACGATGTGCACTACAATCCCTTTGTAGCACTGCTTCAGCTGACACAATGTTTCATCCACTGACTGAATTTTTCAAGGCTGATAAATCACAATAAATAAACCTCAAATTAATTACAACAGTCAATATCATACATAATTTCTCTTCACTTATCAAATTTAGTCCATTATTTATTCCCAAAAGTCTTCCAACATATAAAACCTCCAAATAGAAATTAATAAAGGAAATAACACCCTATATCCTTCACCAAATCAGACAACTCAATGGTGCATAATGTGTAATTCAAAACCAGAAAAGTCTTATCCCAAAACATGCAACCCAAACATGTGAGGGAAAGTGAAGTCTTAAGGAAAGCAAAACATGCAACCACAAAACAAAACTTTCCATAATATAATTATGAAATTCAATCCAGAAACCAACAAATTAGTAGAACCCAGAGTCCATGTATAGTCCCTAATAAGTATTTGGAACTAACCTTAGTCTATAAGTCAAACCTGCAATAAACAGGAATGGTCTTAGATCCTGAACCATAATAGTGGCTAATATAACTAAAGGTAATAGCCAAGTCTGATTATAGATACCATTTTTTTTGTAGACAGAGGGGGTTATTCTAACTTTGGAGGAGTGTTAATCCGTCCCAAAAGTGACGGTAAAGTGACGAATATACCACCAGCCGTATTACGAGTTCCTTAGGATATAATGGACTCGTAATACGGCTGGTGGTAAATCCGTCACTTTTCCGTCACTTTTGGGACGGATTAACACCTCCTCCAAAGTTAGAATAACCCCCAGAGTCTACTAAGAAAATAGTAACTCCATCCTCTTAGTCAGATAAAAATTGTCCATCCTCTCAACCACCCGTTCAAAATGTGGTATGGACCTTTGTATGAGGTCAGTTCAGCATGCACCACTCCAGCGCACCCAAGGAATAATCCTTTCTGTTTTATATCTAAAATCACAAACGACCTACTTAAATCTAATGAAGGTCACTATAGCTAGTATTTAAAGCTAGAAATGCACTTTTGACTTGTTGATAAATTCGATTCAAAAGCCTTAATTGACTTGACTTTATAATTAAGATTATAGGATCCATTATCAAATATAATCAAAAACAAAAAAATATTTTATCATCAAAAATCCATTTAAGTTATCTATAGGAAACCAAAGCATCCTATTTTAACTTTTTTTATACAAAGAAACTATTAATCTGTGGCGATAATACCTGTGTGTGAAAATATCCGATACGCGGCATCGCAGACATACAGAAAATCGTGCAGGAACGAGTACTACATCTCATACTTTTTTAAATAGGAAAGTCCTCTTTTACTCTGCATTTCAATTAACCAATGATATCTTGCGTTGTTCGCCAGTATGAGCGATGGACGCCACATTGCCAGTATGTTTCCAAGTCAGAAAGTAAACAACATCACCGTAATCGACATAGAAATAGTTTTTCTAAGTCCGAAAACAGCGGTCATTTTAATATTATTCAATGGAACCAATTCTGGGGTATCTGATATAACAACCCTTATCGTGTGTACTATAATTGCCAACATTTATCATGTTATATAAACATGATTGTGGCGAATGAGAAAATAGAGTCACAATTCCCATCAAATGCGCAATATTACTAAGACTTTCATAAAGGGAAGGGATGGGGGAAGGCCCAAGGAGTGGACACCCTGCGCTGCGCAAACTCATGGATGCCATACAAGCGCTACTGAACAATATCAAGCTGAAAATTGATGTATTATTGTGTGCAGATCTTCACAAAGTAACTGACAAGGTCACCACGGTAGAAGGTCAGCTCACCGGGCTCCAGGCCGTCAACAAACTAGAAAACCAAGTACAAGATCTGACAAAGGAGCATGCTGACATGGAGGCGAAGCTGGAGAATCAAGAGGGTAGAGCCTGTCGCAACAACATCAGGATCACTGAAGTTCCGGAAAGGGCAGAAGGGCACTGTACAGAATGTTTGTCCAACTACTTTACCATTGAAAGAGCGCATAAAGTGCCGACATGACCGCCAGCGGCGAGCACCCCTGAACAATAAGCGCTAGAGTATTTAACTTGAGGGACTGAGACTCAATCCTCCAGACAGCCAGATCAAAGGGAGATCATAATGGGAAAACGCACGGATCTGCTTCTTTCCAGGCTTCATTCTTCAGGTACAGAGGGAGCAATGCCATTTTGAGGAGGTCTTATGGGCCTTTTGGGCCAACGACATAAAATATTTGATGAGATTCCCAGCCAGACTAAAGATAGTGCTAGATGGCAGGTTCTGGCTCTTCCAGTCTCCGGAGGAAACATGGGATTTGTTGGAGGGCTGGCACAAGATGGAACGGTGAAGGTCTGGGGCTCGAGAGCGACAAGAGAGACTGAGAGAGATGGGTGCTCCAAGACAGGCACGAAGAGTCCCACCCGGACAAATAGAGACCGACGATGCAGCCCGAATGCAAGTGAAAGACAGATGGACCGATCCACGGCCAGCCCAGAGGTGACAATCAGACCGGGAGGGACTAGACTCTAGCCAAGCAACAGGAGGAGTGTTTAGCTCAGCCTGAGGCAGGAGTCAGGGCAATGTCCTGGGAGCTCAGGGCGAAATTAAAGACGCACCCTGCCACCAGACTGATTAAACAGTAATGAACTAACAGGGTCAGAAGAGAGCCGATGGTGAATGGCGGACCATCTGCTATGGTTTGCCTACCACCCCCACAAATTGGTTTGAACGTTTTGGGGTGACAGGCACTCTGCTAAGTTCTAAAACGCATTGTTGGGTTTCCAGGAGGCAGGGTAGCAGGGAGGGAGGGGAGGGCAGATGGAGGAGTAAAGTTAAACTTGGGCAGTTGACAAGTTTAATTGTTCGAAGCGTGCATACAAATTTGGGATCGGTGAGATGGGGCTTTCTAGAGGGAACCCAACCACACACCGGGGGTCCAACGGTTGGGGAGAACGAGATACAGAGACCAACCCAATCACATACAATGACTAGTAGTTCACATAAGGGACTGAGGCCCTCATTACAATCCTGGCAGTCGGTGTTAAAGCAGCAGTAAAACCGCCAGCAGTATGGCGGTAAAAAAAATGGGATTACGACCATGGCGGAAACCACCAACATAGACAGCCACCTTAACACTCCGACCACCAGGGCGGTAGCAACAAACACTGCGGCGGTCACCGCCAACAGACAGATAGAAGACAATGTACCGCCCACAGTATTACAAGGCACCAATCTGCCAGCTTTTCTGGGGCAGTACCGATGACATCAAAAGCATGCGGAAACAGTACATCGAAGGGGAACCACTCACCTTCCGACTCTCCACGAAGAACCAGGACGTCATGGAGCCCGATTTGCAGATCCTCCCCATATTGGTGTATCTTCTCATACACCAGGAAGTGGCGGCAGCGACGACGATGGTGAGAACTGCACCTACCACACAGGGGAGGGGGAGGAAAAAGAGAGTGACACACATGTGGCACGCAACACCCCCACCCGACCCTCACCCAAAACACCATACACACTAACACATCCAACAACATTACAGATACACACCATCAACCCCTCGAAGAACTCAAGGACAAAAGGAAATGAGTTTAACCAGTGTTATACTGGAACATTCAGATATAGTAATAAAATTTTAAATAATCAGTATATACAAATATTTACATTATGTACACAAGGCCGCACACTGTCCCTTGTAAATGTCCGTGGACCAGTGCTCCCAAAATGCACGGGGGAAGCCCACACATGACACCTGCCTCAAAATGGAGAGAACACTGCAGGGGCATCAGGTCAAAAAAACACAGGCACCTGAGGGGGAGGGGGGCACCTCAGCCAGAAGATGGTACAACGCCACTGCTCCTTGAGGGGGCTCCATGCCCACTGCCTGGTCCTGGGGAGTGCAAAGCCACAGTCTCTCAAGTCTCTCAAGTGGGTGGTTTGCCACTGCCTGATCCTGGGGAGTGCATAGCCAAAGTCTCTCAAATGGATGCTTTTTTCCACTGGTTCTGCAGGGGGCATTGTGCCCAGTCTGCTTCATCCAGGCAAGGACTGGGGGAGTGGATGCCTTTCTCCACTGGTTCTGGAGGGGGCATTGTGCCCAGTCTGCTTCATCCTGCCAAGGATTAGGGGGGGTGGATGCCTTTCTCCACTGGTTCTGGAGGGGGCATTGTGCCCAGTAATGCTGCACTTGGTGTGTGGCAGTTCACATTCTCTCACCTGGGTGTCTGAACCACAAGATGTGCATGGAACAGGTAGCATGATACTCCATGGAGGCAGAGCTACACTCCTTCCTGCGGCGACTTAGGCTGCATACTGCTGGTAATGTCAGTGCTGGTGGTGGTCCCTCATGTGGTGTGTCCAGGGTGCAGGACGTCACCTGCAGCCTCGGACGGCTGCCCACTGGGGATGCTGCTGACGTCCGATGTAGTGGCACCAGCTGGGCACGTGGTGGTGCAGATGGTGGTGCATGTGGCGGTGGCTGTAGCAGACATTCTGCTGGCGCTGCCCGTGGTGCAGGTGTCTGTAGTGGTGGAGGGAGACACCAGACCGTCTCTGGCAGCCTCGGACAGCTGATCACTGGGGAGGATGCTGCTGACTGTCGTTGTGGCAGCGGCAGTGCAAGTGGCAGTGCAGGCGGGGGTACAGGTGGTGGTCGTTGTGGCAGTGGTGACCGTGGACCCTCACCAGGCGGCTTCTTGCCCTGAGGTGACTTAGCCATTGTCTTGTGTCCCTTCCCCACCTTGGTAGTTGCTGCTCGGACCTTGATACTGTCCTGTTTAGGTTTGGATGAGGCCTTGCTGAGTGGGTGGTGCGACTTTCCCCTGCTGCATGCTGACACCTTCTTGACCTTGGCAGGTGGCGGAATCGGATGGTCCTTCCCATCTGTAGGTGGCACACTGGCAGCTCTGATGGTTGCCCCCTTCGATCCTCCCGGACTTGCGGGGACCACAGCGGCCGCAGATTTGGTGGCTGAGGTGCTTGGCTGGGATCTAGACATCCTGGCCCTAGGGGAAGAACAGGGGAGAGATGTAGGGAAGAGGTTAATGTTAGCTAGGAAAAGTTTTTTTGACACACTCGGACGGGAAGATGGAGGGGGTGTGGGAGTGGAGGAAGAGGTAGTGGTTGTAGGAGGTGTAGGTCTGCTGAGTTTGGGTGAAGGTGCATGGGCTGGATGCTGTTGTGAGGTGGATGGCTGTTGAGGGGGTGTGTGCCTGCATTTGTATACTCTGGGAGGAGGGCTCACAGACACACTGGGAGAGGACACAAGGGATGTGTGAATGGTTGTGGGGGTTGTGAGTGCTCGTGAGCATTGTGCTGTGATGGGCATGCTGGTGATGGAGGCAGTGGCTGATGATGTGGTGCATGCAGGTGTGAGTGGAGACGCAACTGGGAGGGAGGTGGAGGACGTAGAGGAGGGGGACACAGTGGGGGAAGTGGATGTTGGTATATGTGCATTGGTATTGTGCTTGTGTGAGTGCCTGTGTGATGATGTGTGGTGCTTATGTTTTCCTGAGCCACTTTTATGTGTTGATGTGTGTGCATGCTGGTCTGAAGGTGTGCTTGGGATAGGCTGAGGTAGAGGGGATTGGGTCGGGGTAGTGGAGGTTGGAGGGGGGAGGCTGGACACAGGGACAATGGTTGCCATCAGTGCTGATCCCAGAGCCTGAAATACTCTCTGTTGGCCCACCACGCCAGAATGAATGCCCTCCAGGTATGCATTTGTTGGTTGCAAATGCCTCTCGACACCCTTGATGGCATTCAGAATGGTTGACTGCCCAACAGTGTTGGATCTCAGGAGGACAATAGCCCCCTCACTGAGGGCAGCAGGGCTGACTGGGGCAGGGCCTGAGGTGCCTAGGACGAAGGAGATGCCCACCCTCCTGGGTGAGCAGGCATGGCAAAGACGTTGAGGGGCTGCTGGGAGGGTGGTGCTGGTAGGGGGGGTGGCGGCTGTACCTGTTGTAGGGGTGGGCACAGAGGTGTCTGCCACCGCCAGGGAGCTTCCATCAGAGGAGGAGTCGCTGTCACTGGTATCCCCTCCTGTCCCCGTCGTGGAGCTCCCCTCGCCCTCCATCCCACTGGTGGCTTCACCCTCTGTGGAGTCACCCTCATGGACCATGTGGGATGCAGCTCCCTCCGATGCTGGTGCCTCTGCTCCTCCACCAGATGATGCTAATGCACACATGGATAGGGTGACAAAACAAGAAGGGGGGAAAGACAGAGGACACACATAGTCAATGCCAGCAACACCACTACCGTTGGCGGACACAACACACACTGAGCTGCCCTATGCACTAGGCCACCGCCAGGATGTGGAACATCAGGGGGGTCATGGTGCGACAGGCAACCCTTCCACGTTGGGAGGCCAGCCCCAGCTGGGCCTCCACCGTCTTCTTACTCCAGCGGCACACGTCCTCCCATCTCTTGCGGCAGTGGGTGCTCAGCCTGTGAGAGACCCCCAGGGTCCGCACCTCCTTGGCGATGGCACGCCAAATACCCTTCTTCTGGTGGGAGCTGACCTAGAGAGTAAAAAGAGCAGAAAAATGTAAGTACCCACCCATCCAGACAGTCATACTCATTGCCCACCAGTTCCCAGCCATGCCCTGACGCACATACACAGACCACCTCACAAGCAGCACTCAGGCCACCCCCCAACATGTGGCTTACATCCCCACCACTCCAAACAGGCATTGCCCATGCATCATGCTCACAGTGTACTCACCTGTTTGTCTGGAGGACCGTAGAGTAGCGTGTACTGGGGGAAGACCCCATCCACCAGTTTGTCCAACTCCTCCGCAGTGAAGACAGGGGCCCTTTCCCCAGACACTGTAGCCATTGTGGCTTCCAGACTCAGGTCACAGCGGCGCTTGCAGTGTAGGTCCTCTAATGTTGAGTGAATGGGTAGAAAATGGCGGTGACGTCCATGGCTGTGCGTACCGTCACCGCTGGCGTACATCGCCATTGGCTCCTAGGACCCATAGGGCCCAATGATAACCAATGCGTAGTTGTACGGCGGTCTTCGTATGAGTGTTGGTGTTCTGTGCCTCTGAGTGAAGATGTCTCTCTCTGCTTGTTCTATTGTTTCGGTTGTAAGGGGTTGTGGGTAATGTATGTGTGTGTGTTATTGTGGGGTGGGTTTGTGGGTGTGGTGTGGTGTGTGTATGTATATCAGGTGTGTGTATTTTGAATTTTACAATGTGGTTGTGTTTTGTAAGTGTGTGTGTATTTTGAGGACGGCGTTGTGTGCCGCCACTGATTTACCATGGTTGAAAGACCGCTGCGTTGATTCGTGGGTCGTGATAATGTGGGCGTGTTCCTGCTTCCGTGACAGTGTGGGTTTTGCTATAGCCAGTTTATCACTGAACGTTGGTGTGGCGGATTTGTGTGGGTGCCTGTATTGTGACGGTATTCTCTGTGTGGGTCATAACACCTGTGTCGGTTTACCGCCGCGATCACGGTATGGTGGCGGCCGTCAGCACGGCGGTAGGTGGCATTTACCGCCAGCGTTGTAATGAGGACCTGAGTATCTTGTCCTGGAACGTAAATGGACTGTTGAGTAAAATTAAGAGGACGATAGTGCTACAGTACCTCAGGTGAATGGCACCAGACGTAGTCCTACTGCAGGAAACCCACCTTAGAGGGAACAATTACAAGGCCCTAAACAGATTTGGATACACTTTTGGTGGCACACGCAGGATACTCCTTGGATGCCAGGGGGGCGGGCATTCTGCTTAGGAGGACACTACCATTCACACAGGCATGCTTCTAAGTAGATCACATGGGTCGATTCACTGCGATCATGGGACAGTGGGAAGGGCTCACGCTAAATGTATGTTCAGTATACATCCCACCGCGCCTGCACGGGGCGACACTGCCGGAAGATGGGACCCTGACGCTGGAGTTGCCGGCTGGGATCCTCATCATCAGGGGAGACATGAATGCGGTGTCAGACCCAGAGGCGGACAGGTGGACCAGGTTCCCCACCCCTGGTGAGGGAGGACCTCTAGGATCATTTGTAGAGGTGGTGGGATTGGTGGACATTTAGAGGGCTCTACACCCCCACGAGAGGGCATATACATATTACTCCATCCCACATGACAGTTTTTTCCAGTATATACCACATATACACTCACAGTTTACACATAGGTCAATTTGGGGAGGCCCAACATGGGGCTTGAGGGATCTCTGATCACTCGCCAGTGATGACAACACTAAAGGGACCGGAGAGAGACTATGCCACCGTACCCGGAATAGATACATGGTACTTGAAAGACCTGGTCAGTGGAGAAAGACTACAGGAAGGGACAGACCTCTACTTCAAAAAAACTTGGGGTCAGTGACCTCCAGCTGTGTATCATGGGAGGCATTTAAGACGGTCCTCTGTGGACAGGCTCAGGCGCTGATAGGGGGTAGAAGTGCTGGAGAGGGAAGTATGAGCGCTAGAGGATCAGCTGCATGGGAATACGTCAGAAGAGCCCTTTCAGTGATTACTAGAAAAGCAAACAGAGTTATGTGATCTGGCTGAGGACGAGGCCAGGAAATACGCACAGGCGACATAGAAAAGGCTATACGATATCGGAGATAAGGTGAGCGTGGTTAGACAAAAGAGACCAAAAACAAAAGGGGTTATGTGAGATAGTGGACGAACCGGGAAGGTCCAGACAGTCAAGCCCAGAAATAGTGGAGGCTTTCGCCTCCTACTATGAGAGGCTAAACACTGCTAAGACCCTTAAGACATACGAAGACTGCAATGATTTGCTTAAAGACGTGACATTGGTGTCCCTCACAGAAGTAGAAAGGGAGTTACTGGATGGGGAGCTGATGGCAGAGGAGATAGCTCAGTTAGTCTGAGCCTTACAGTCCGGAAAGGGCTCCCAGTGCAGCTCTACAGGGGGCTGAAAAGTAGGGTGGCCCCACATCTTACCAAAATGTATTACAAGCCACTGAATACCCAGCAACTGCCGGAAGATCAGAGGACAGCAACTATAGTGATAATACCAAAGGAATGGAAGCCGGCAACACAATGTGCGTCGTATAAGCTTATATCCTTATTGAACGTGGTGGCAAAGGTACTAGCCAAGGTGCTAGTCACCCGGCAGCAAACGGTGATTACCTCCATATTTCATCCTGATCAATCAGGTTTTATGCTTCATAGAAGCACCCGGCATAATATCCGTCGACTGTACGGAGTGCACCACATGACACCGCCGCAGGGGGACACCCAGGCAGCTTTGCTAGCCCTAGACACCCAAAAGGCATTTGACAGTCTGGAGAGGGGATACATGTTTGCAACACTTTGCAGAATGGGATTTGGACTGCGTGTTTGTGTCTGGATTAAGCAGAAACCATTGGCAAGGATGAGAATAAATGGGGTAACTTCCCACCCCTTCAAACTGCAGAGGGGAACAAGACAGGGATGCCCGCTTTCCCCTATGCTATTTGCACTGGACCTAGAACCTCTTGAAGCCTGGATCCAAACAGGACCCACTGGTTCAGGGAATCCCTGGTGAGGGAGGGTGGGAAGAGGGTAATTTTGCTATATGCGGATGATGTACTACTATACTACAAATCTTCCCCATTTTCGGAGAATACTCCAAGTACAATATTAACTGGGATAATTTCCTGCTAAACCCCTTAGCGGGGGACTCCTACTCTACTTCCCCGTGCCAAAATTCCTGTGGCAACCAAGGGTTTTTAATACCTGGGGATATACATTACCAGAGACCCACAAGAATTAATCCAGAAAAACTTGTCTCTGCAGGTGGAAACACTAGAGAGATATGTAGAACACTGGTCACAACTACCATTGACATTAATGGGCAGGACAGCTCTGTACAAGATGAGGACCCTGCCCCAGCTACTATACTTGTTTCAGACCACCCCGGTGGCGAGTCCCAAAGGCGTCTTTTAGAAAATTGTCCACACAATTAGATTCCTGTTATGGGCAGGGAGATCCCCCACGAATACCACTGAGGAAGCTTCAGAGGGGGATTTATGAGGGAAGGCTTGCCATTCCAGATGCCCGGATGTACTATTGGGTGACCCAGCTGGTGGTGATCAATGAGTGGGCCTTTGCAGAACCCCTGGATCCAGCCTATAGGGTTGATAGGGAAGCAATAGGTACCTTGGGCTATGAGAAAGTCCTGTACAGCCGGTGGGGCACCCTGCACTTACTGGATCACACCCTGACTGTAGTGCGAGCTTGGAGAAAAGCAAATCATTACCTGGGTGAGTGGGGGAGGGAGATGTTGTCTACACATGTCCCACTCTGGACTGGAGACTACCTGAAGGAAGTGAATGTGATGATGGGGTTCGCTAGATGGGTCTTAACTTGGATAGAACACTTGGGAGACGTGTGGAGGAATAATGCTATGATACCCCTTGAGGGCCTACAGACTAAAGCCCTCATTATGACCCTGGCGGACGGGGGAGAAGTGGCAGTAAAACCGCCAACAGGCCAGCGGGGAAAAAAATTGAATTAGGACCATGGCGGTTACCGCCATGGTCATCCGCCACTTCTCCACTCCGACCGCTGGGCTGGAGACTTTGGTCTCCAGCCCAGCGGCCGTCACCAGACCGTCAGCGGTATCAGGACCCTCCATACCGCCATGGATTCCGGGTGGTTTGGAACCGCCACGAAATCCATGGCGGTAGGCACTATCAGTGGCAGTTAATTCCTTCCCTGGCACTGATAGGGGTCTCCCCCACCCCACTCCTCCACCCTGAGTCCTCCCCCCACACCCCGCCCCCCTGCCATCCCCCACCCCCAACATGCACAGACACACACTCCCTCGCCACCCCTACCCCCAACATGCACAGACACACATCCCTACACGCACACATACACTACAACAACCTATACCCGCACACATACAAACAGACATGCACACAGACCGACCTGCACACATTTACCATACACACAACACACCCCCCGCATGCATACATGCACTCACACACCTCCTCTACATACTCACACGCACACCACCATGCACGCACACAACACACAACACACAACACCCTCCTCCCCCTCCCCTAACGGACGATCATCTTACCTTGCCCGTTGATCCTCCGGGAGGGGATGGGATCCATGGGTGCTGCTCCGCCGCCAGCTCCCAGCCACCAGAACACCGCCACACCGAATCACGGGATGTGATTCGGTGGGCGGTGTGATGATGACGGGGTGGTGGAGGTGGAGCAGCCTCCACTTCCCCGCCGACCGCCAGTATGGCTGCTGGCGGCTCTCCGTCCGAAAAAGGACAGAGGGCTGCCAGCAGTCATAATAAGCCGCGCGGAAAACCACCTGCACTGGCAGTCTTCAGCATGGCGGTACCTCGGTGGTCTTTGAAAAAGACCGCTGAGGTCGAAATGAGGGCCTAAGTTTGCCTTACTAGACACGAAAAGATATAGATACTTGCAACTGCGCCATTCGCTTCATAGCCACATACACATGAGGGAGCAAATCAAACACATGACGCTGCTGGAGGACAGGGTCCTCACAGAGCCGCTGCCAGAGAAGGCAATCTCAACAATTTATAGGAAACTGACCAACAACTCCCCTAATCTGAATGATCAGCTGAGGGTAGCATGGGAGGAGGATGTAGGTCCCATGGATGAGGATGATGGGCCAATGTCTTGAAAAGCGCTAGAGAAATTGCAATTCGGACCTGTTTTCGATTGGTGCAGCTTCAGGAATGGCATAGATCTTATCTTTCCCGGATGCGATTGTAGTGGATGCGGCGCATCCAGTCAGATCTATGTTTGAGAGGGTGTGAGATGCTGGGGACATTCTAACACAACCTATGGTAGCGCCTCCAGATACAGTTGTTTTGGAGGGAAGTGGTGGACAAGATGTCACGTATGATAGGTGGCCCGGTCACAATGGACCCCAGATGGCTGATCCTATTGATTCCTGGGGAAAATGCATGGAAAAAAAAACAACTTACGTGGCTGAGTATTGCAGCTGGAGTGTCAAAGAGGAATGTGGCCAGGGCATCCCTTAGTCCGAGGGGGGTGGATTGGGTGGCAGATATGGACTGATGCTGTGGGTTCAAAAGAGCGGTCTACCCAAGTAGGGGTTGCCCAGCGAAATGGGACATAATATGGGGTCAAAGGAATGCAACCCAGGGCATTTGAGGAGGAGGAGGGGGGGTCTGAGGAAGGAGGGGTGACTGCAAGGGATATAGAGACTACAATTCTTAGCCTTGGAGGGAGGGTGGAAAGCAGAAGAGTGTTAAGTGGATTTGTTGGCCAAAGCTCCTGAAAAGACTTCATACTCAGTTGCACCTGTTCACCAACTGTAATGTCTAGTCTGCAATGTTTATATGTATTGTATATCACGTGGTGTTAAATAAAAAGAGTGTTGAGAAAAATAACAGATTGTGGAAATCAAGATTGCCAGTCAACATCGAATTTACCTCATCCTACCAGCAGAACTATTGCAGTTATTCATCCCAGAATGAAACACCAGCAGTAGCAAAAATCAAGTGCTGTATGCCGGAGATGTGGTCAAGACCTGCCAATTCAAATGGTGCCACATTGTGACACACAAAATTGACTTTCTTTGCATGGTCACCTGGTGAAGTCCCAATATCACACCATGAACACAAAGTGAGCTGGGAAAATCATACTCAGAGTAAGTTTCAGCTCTGCCGGTATGCAGGTGTTTACAGGATTTGCAACATATAAATGCCAATGGAAGTCTTCCTTTGTGCATTTAGGCAGGGTGTAGGTGTGACCATCTTGCAATTCAAATTTTTCTATTGTTTAATGAGGGTATATCATGACAAAACTGCCACCATGTTGTATCTAGAATCAACGTATTAGACAGTGCTGGAACAGTATAATAAATAACGCAAGGAAGAGAATTTTGTAATGGCCCCCACATTGTGTCACATTCCATTAGTAGCTCTTCATTAGGTTTCACATATATGACATAAAGGCGGTCATTCTGACCGCAGCGGGTGGTGGTAGCCGCCCGCCATGCGGTTACCACCATTTGGCCGCTCCGCGGTCAAAAGACCGCAGCGGCCATTCTGGCTTTCCCGCTGGGCCGGCGGGCGTCCGCCAAAAGCCCGTCTGCCGGCCCAGCGGGAAAGCCCCTGCAACGAGGAAGCCGGCTCCGAATGGAGCCGGCGGAGTTGCAGGGGTGCGACGGGTGCAGTGGCACCCGTCGCGATTTTCACTGTCTGCAAAGCAGACAGTGAAAATCTGTATGGGGCCCTGTTAGGGGGCCCCTGCACTGCCCATGCCAGTGGCCAGTGGCATGGGCAGTGCAGGGGCCCCCAGGGGCCCCACAACACCCGTTCCCGCCATCCTGGTTCTGGCGGTGAAAACCGCCAGAAACAGCCTGGCGGGAAGGGGGTCGGAATCCCCATGGCGGCGCTGCAAGCAGCGCCGCCATGGAGGATTCCCTGGGCCAGGGGAAACCGGCGGGAAACCGCCGGTTTCCCTTTTCTGACCGCGGCTTTACCGCCGCGGTCAGAATAGCCTTGGAAGCACCGCCAGCCTGTTGGCGGTGCTTCCGCTGCCCTCCGCCCTTGCGGTCAGAGACCGCCAGGGTTGGAATGAGGGCCAAAATCATCTTTTGGCTTGATAAATATCTGATTGGCCACTTTTGCTTGCACTTTATTTGGATTTCAATTTAGGCATTTTGCATCTAAATCGTTTTACTGTGAAGTGGAACAAAAGTAACTCAGATAGTTGTATCTGTAATGGTATGGTATGTTGTGATGTGTTATGTTTTGTTATTTTATGTTGTGTAGCCAACACTATGGTAGGTTGGTGAAATAAAAAGCCAGGTCTTCAGCTTCTTTTGGAATTTGAAAAGAAAAAGGGAGGTTTTGATATAGAGTAGGAGGTTGTGCCGCACTTTAGGTGCGATGTACAAAAAAGCCCATCCTTCTGATCTTGTTCTGTGTATGCGTGGCATGTGTGCAAGTAAGAGTCTTCTGTAATGGAGGTGTGTAGGTAGTTGGTGGAAGGGGATGCAACTGTTCAGGTAGGTGGGGCCTGAGTTATACAGTGCTGTTAATATGTGTGTGAGGAGTTAGAATTCCGCTCGTTTTTGTATTGGGAGCCAGTGTAGTTCACTGAGGTGTAGTTTGAAATGAGTTCTGTGTGAGAGGTTGAGGATGAATCTGGCTCCTAATTTATGGATGGTTTGTAGTCTTTTAGTGAGTTGCTTGGTTATCCCATTGTAGAGAGTGTTCCCATAGTCCAAATTGTTGGTGAATAGGGCATTAGTGACCGTATATCTAGTGTTCCTTGATAGCCATTTGAAGATCTTCCTGAGCATCTTCCTGGTGTGAAAGCAGGATGTACTGATGGCGTTGATTTGAGTGGTCATGTCCAGTTTGCTGTTGATTTTTCTTAGGTTCCTGACATGGGTTCTGGGTTTGGATGTGGATCTGAGTTTGGCCAGAGACCAGTTGGAGTCGTATGATGAGGTGTTCTTTCTGAAGATCACTACTTCCCTTGTGTGGTTGGCTACCTTGAGACAGTTCACTTTCATCCGATTAGCAACTTTGGTCATGCAGGCTGTGAGCTTGTTTCTTGTATTGGGGGTCTTGTCTGAGAGAAAGTGAGAGTGTATGAGTTATGTGTCTTCTGCATAGGAGAGGATGTTGATGTGTGTGTGGATTGTGTTGGCCAGGGGAATCATGTATGCTGTGAAGAGGGTTGGGCAGAACACTGAACCTTGAGGCACTCCGCAAGTGAGTTTGTAAGCTATAGAAGACTAAGGTGCCTAACTGACTGCTTATGCTTTATCTGTTAAGAAGGAGCATAACAAGTAGATATCCGGTCCTTGGATGTCAATCTTGAGCAGGCACCTGATGAGGATGGGTTGTAAGACTATGTCAAATGCTGTAGAGAAGTCAAGGAGAATGAGGGCTGTTGTGTCTCCTCTATCAAGGAATATGCTGATGTCATCTGTGGCAGTGATGAGTGCTATTTCTGTACTGTGGTTGGGCGTGAATCTGGACTGTGTAGTATTAATTACCCTGGCAAGATATGACATGTCTGAGTGCAAGTAGGATTGGACGATGAATGTTAGTGCTTCTCTGATCGGTGGGTGTAAGTGTCAGATGGATCCCCCGAGTGGATGGTGTTCATGGTATAAGCATTTCTACAATGGTGATTCCCGGTCATGAGGTCAGGGTTTGTTCATCAGCTGTGATGGGAAGTTGAGTTGTGATAATGACAAGGGTCTATTTGAGGTTTAAAGTTGGTGTATATAGGGGTGAATTTGTCATGATGATCTTTTACCTGTTTCTGATGATGAGTGAGCTATTGTAGAAAAATTGATAGCTATCCTGACTGTCCTTCTGTTGGTCCTCAACCTCATTTAGAGATGGAAAAACATAGCTTTCTTCCATATTAACAACCACTCAGCTGACCAGATATAATTGGAAATGGAATTGGAAGGACCACTTTATTTTGTCTGGTCTCTAGTGTTGCCATTCCTTTTTGTAATTTGCTTTTACCGGACTGCTGTGTTAATCATGGGGGGGTATTAACTTTCTTTTTTCTTTTTTCTCCACGATACATCTTGGCTTTGGGGATGTGCTTTTTGGAGAAAAAAACAACTCACATTCAGTAAAGGGCTTTTACCACTCTTGATTGTGAAAGGTAGGGGATGCAGGCCAGAGTTAATTCTGGAGTGTATTAATGTTTTCTTATTATTTTGGAAACAAATCATCAGCCATTTTAGATGCTCAGCTGATATGCATGTCTCTAGATATATGAGCAATGGAGTTCTCAAACCTATGTTTTTTTATTTCTTATACTGTCAGAGAATGGCCTTCATGGAGCACAACAGAGATACATTGTAGGATATGTTTTTAACCATGAAAACCCAGTTGCATGAGAATCCCAAGTAGAGTCTCACTCACTGATATGCACCTAGTAAATTGGTGTTGTGTTGCATCCTCTAGTTGCCACATTTTATTACAATGTCAGATGCCTGTAAACAATAGGGTTTGGGGTTATAAGTCAGCTGCTAGCAATACCTGTAAGTGAGTGTACACTTGTAGTCTGAGTGAGGTTGACTACAGTCTGACTCAGCCTTTCATCTACCCACAGGCACCAATGCAGTAGATAAGATCCAGTCTAAATTGTTTGTGGTCTGATGCATATGGATGCTAATACTTTATAATGAATTTGTATATGTAAGGAAAAAGAATGCACCTCTTCTTTTGGCTAAAGTGTATAGTCGCTGCTATTTTCACATTGTGCACGTTATTTCAATCATTTTTTTTATTATGATTCTCTGGCAGATGGTACCCAGACGAGAGTCTATTCATTGTAGCTGAATTTGTTCGTACATGCTGGATGTTTCATGGAGTCTTAATAAAACTCACACTAGAAATACTGGGCTGAGTGTAAATAATTGTTGTTCTGCCCAGCAGGAAGATCGCATCGCCCTTAGAATAATAGGCTCGTTCCATGCAAGTTACATTCTCCTGCTGGAGAAAGGGATGTGGGTTTTGGGTTTAAGAAGCTATTAGCGTCATTCCTTGATAATTAGCCAGAGCGGTTCTAAGTTTAAACACCAGGGAGAGGCTAGACTCAAGTCTACAATGCTTATCAGGAGGCCCCTTTGACGTTTGAGAGGCAAATGAAAATAGTAGGTGCGAATATGAAGGTATGTGACCTATTTTGGAGCTAGCAACCATTTGGATTTTTTGCAGTATGCTGCGCAGGGATAGGGAATCCAGTATTGTAGCAGCTGCTTTTGTCATTTTGAAATAAAGAGATGATGACACGACACTAGATTGGCTGGGAATACCACCAATGGCTAAGTTCTCTAATTCCATTTATATCCTCCTGCCTTGGGAGGATGCGCTGAGAAGGAGATGTAGAAGAAAAAAGAAGTATAAGTGCTGCTTTGGGAGTAGTGATGGAGGTCCAAGGGAGTGTCTGCTCCTGACCTTTTTTCTGTTGACTTCCACTGGCCTCTCTCCAGGTTCAGTGGCCTCAGGTTCTTGTTTCTCCCCTTAAATGTCATTAGAAATAGACCTGTTTTGCCCTGGACCAACCCTGCTGATTGATTAGGGAATGAGTGGGGTCCAGCCACTCTGCTTAGCACTAAAAAAGAGAAAAAAGAGGCTGTGTGCCTGTATGGCATTGGAGCTACTGGCACTGAGGGTGGTGTGTTGCTAGCATCCTGTAGGGAACTGCTCTGGAGCTTAAGTAGCCCCATGTCAAATCATCACCAGAGCTAAGCAAGAAGACATGTCCAGAGACTTCACATATATTGCGTGGATTCCAGGAGTAAGCAGTGGTCCAGAGGTTGTGCATGGCTGACGATATTCTTGATATTCCTAATATGTTTTTCACTACCTATGTTAACTTTTCTTAGTATTGGAAAACTGTTATCTTTTGGTATTTTTTCTCTTGCGTACGACCCTAGAGTAAATCACAGCAAACCCTTTGTAAATCAGTCCACAACAGATCAAGTTGTGGCTTTTTGAATCTGCCATTTCTGTACAGTTTTGTTTAATTTCCTACAGGTGCCATGATGCCTCAGGTTCTTGCTAACATCAAACATCACAATATTTTTAGTCTACACCCTTGAAGAAAGGAAGAAATGACTAGCATGATAGCACATTTTTATAATTTCTCCTTTCATTAGAAAAACTGTTCTCCTGAGCTCCTATGCCTCAACACAGTGGCCCTACACTGGCAACATTGCCCACTCTTCCCTACTTGGCTTGGGCACTGGGAACATTGCCCATTCCGATTTCTTCCCTGTGCCTGTCTTCTGCTGAGTAGGAGACACAACCAAAATTAGCACCTGACCCAATGCAGTGAACACAGTCAGGTTAATGCAATTTGATGAAGAGAAACATGCTGGTGCCTGTGGGAGGCGGCACACACACAGAGGTGAGTGTTAGGTACTCCAACAAGCAAGGGACACCTACAGTGTAAACACATTTGGGCACCTGCTATTGTATTTTAACTGAAGTAAAAAAAGCACAAGTGCAACCACCTCTGAGGTAGAGTGGCAGTCCTTCTGCCAAATGAATCAATCAGGTTTGTAGTTGCTAGACAACCAGTAAACAATTTTGGAGGCTTGGAGAGAAAGCTTAAATGTTACATTGAGGTCTGGCCATCCTTGATGGCTGTGCCTCAAGAATGAGCCTTTATAATCACATCTCTAGTCTAACTTGTTTGTTTATTTGTTTTGCATTGAAAGTGTTTGATGACCCTCTGGAAAAGGCATATGAATTGCATTGTGATAATCCTCATTAGACCCCACAGGATGAACTGTGCATTGTTGCACCAAATGAACATTTATTTATGTGTTTCTGATCTTGTGCATAGTATTTGTATTTAACTGTGTGTACATTAAAGTGTGTTTTCATTTTAAAGTAATAGCACAGTTTGAAATTTGATTTATTGGTAATATTGCTACATATTGCTAAGTTTTGGCTTCTTGCCCACTGTACCTCTCTGAGTCAGCCTTGGGTTTCTCTACATTGCTGTCCTAAGTGTGGCATGCTAAAAGATGTACTTTGTCCCCAATTTGATTGTCCATAGTACAGAGGCCTCAGACAACAGGTATGAATGCCCTCATTTAAACAGTTTTAACTAATGACTTCTCTTTGCCTTGCCCCTATCAAACCGACTTACTTGTCATCAGCAATGAGGTTCTCAATATATATTGTCCATTAGAGTTGCATCAGCTCAAGTGCTGTCCACTTGCCATCAACAGGTGGTCTGAATGTTGTAAAGTAATTACAGCTACCCCATAGACTGATCTCTTAGATTCCCATTGAAGTAGCTGCTTTCAAAAACTGACACCCTGTATCACTCAAGAAGTAACAAATCTCCAGACTGACCTTAATACATAGACACAAATGTTCCTTCTGGAATTATTCTTCAAAGCAAAGACAAAAAAATCTCATATACTGACTCAAAATTGTTTTCTGTTACTAAGTATGATCTTTCACTATAGAACTTAATATAGAGAAACAACAAGAAACTAACACTGGATGTTCCCTTCTAACCTCCTTCCCATACTTTCCCTCTCCTCTTTCAACAAGATGACACAATTCCTGCCTCTGGGATGTTAGCCTCTGTTTTCTCCCTTCCAAAGTATCCTGCAAAGCTCTTATCCTGTGCCTCATTAGAAAGTACACACATCTCCTATGCCTATAGGTGAAAACATCAGGTTTGAATCTACTGATTTCTTCATTTCTGCAGCCATGATCTGTTTTTCCATCCCCACCATCCCCAGATTTTACCAAACCTAAGAGTTGAAGCTCTTGCTATAGCATCCCTAATTATTGCAATGTTCTTGCGATCTCATGCTCACGCTCTGTCATATACACACATCAAAGTGATTTTAATTATTGTACATCAACTATTGCCAATGCTGCTGTCAGCCCCTTAGATTGCAATTTTGACATCCTTATGCTGGTATAGGATCTGAATAGTGCCATCCTTCAAACTATGAACTGACGTTTTGCTACCATGTAATTTTAAATTACTACACCTGTACAGAGCATAGAGACATGGTGGTGGTGTGCCTATCATCTTGAGACACTAGTTGTCTTCCAAATCTTTAAACTCACACACCAAAGACAACTTACTAGTGCAGTAGCAAAATTTAAGCTGCAAAACAAAATGCATTTTTCACTAAAATATGCAAACATTTATGTTTAAATAGCATGCATATATTAAACACAAGTTTTGTGGTAGCTAAGCAGACTTAAATGTTATAAGCCCATAAGTGAAAAAAATACCAATATAACTTAGACTAACTTCTGATGCCATGCTAATGGAAGATTTACATTAATAATGAAAGACCTACTTTCTACATTTAATTGTTGTGTTGCACGGAATGTTTTCTCTTCTGCTTTCCAAAAGTATATTCTTAGATCGTGAATAAGCACTTATTTTTTATTAGACAACTGATAGTGGGGTTCTCACCAGGAGGAGAGGAGACAACAGGAAAAATGACTCATTCTAAAAACTATCTGGACCGCAGAATGTGAATGATGTATCTTCTCAAGGACTAGCGTCTGTTTGGGAGTTCAACAATTCCCAGGAGCGTACTAAAATCCTAATGGATGCTATGAAAGATGAAAAGAAACATGTTACTACTTAGAATATTTTGTGTTTATATTAGTGCATGTTTATACAGTAGGTGGGACATTTTACTTAGCTTTTTCTCACTTATGCTGGCTAGACACTCATCTTTGAGCTTCTTTCTATCTCTCTACATGAGAGATTGTTTACCTTATATATTTTCTTTAATGACTGCTATTTTATAACTGAGAATATTTTCCAACCTATTATGCAAAAGATTTCTACTTATGCATTTTTCCTCTCATCAGTACTCTTCATTGCATAGCTGAGCTGATATGTTTTCTATCGTTCTTCCAATTTGAATTTAGGTTGGGGAACTTCCTTTATGGAGCACACTTGCAGTATTATTTCAATATTAACTTTAGTTTTAACCAATATTGTATTCCTTCTTATATTGAAATATCAATTATTGGATTATATTAACTTTTAATTTTGATTCCTAAAAGATTAATACTCATTGAGTGAATAATGAAAAGCCAAAACATTGAAAATAAATCCCTTTAACTCACACACATGTTCACTTTATTGGCAGTAAGTCTCTAATAATTTATTGATATGTGTTTAATGTAGATGATTGCTCCTTTTTACTTCTCCTTGCTGATGAACATGTTGGTCGTACCTGTGACAGGGGTTATTTAATGACTATACCCAAAGATTAAGATATACATCCCATTGGTGTAGAATCTTTATAATTAACTCCAATGGGACAATATTTTTGCAAACAATATTCTGATGGATACCTCTCTCCATCACTGATAGAAAACCTCTCTCCATCACTGGCTTCTACATTAACATCGAAATCACATCTCCTTCACTCATAAACCTTTAATAGAAGAGCTTACAAACATATTCCTCTTGTGGGTACCTGTTCCATAAAGATTTGAACCACCCAAAGTCACAAAGCAGTGCCTGCCATATATTTAAACTTAATTTGTCATTGAAATGTCCCTGATCCAACACTCCAACTTGCCCACATACTTTCAGAATGTACTGCTTTGACCACTCTTTCATCTGTTTCATTATTTAACTTTCTAACTACTTTTTTTGAGAAAAAAAATAAATGGAGTTCCAATTCCTCCAGGGACCGAAGCAGGCCATGGACAAAGGGAAACTGGCCACAATGATTTCAGCTTTAAGTCATGGTAACCACTCTAACATGGAAATCATAAAAGTGGACAGAATTCAATGTATCTTGATTGTTGGGCTCCTCAGTGAGTCATGTGGTTGATAAGCCACTATGGGATGCACTTGCATGTGTTGGAATGGTTCTTTACCAGACATTCCACCAGATATTCCACAGGAGACACTTTGTGCATGGCTAATCCTATATATATATGTTATTTCTATGGCACAAAATTATTCAAAGACAGTGGAGGGCGATACAAGGCTCTCCTACCTGCAATTTAAAAACACTGTATACTTTGTCTACCAGGATCTGCAATATAAGAATTGTTGAAGACAATCTGACAGTGTGCTTTCAACGCCCCTTTCCCCTTGCTGGACCATACCGAAATAGTGAGCCATCATAATATCGCTTTTAGTGAGAAAATAAATTTACTTGCCACTACTAGGACTTTGGTCAAATCAACACAGCCATCAGCTTGATGGTTTACAAAAGAGGTAGCTACTAACACAATAGCAAATAGTACAATCCCCATGAAACTCAAACTTTCTAAACTTTGGTCTGGAAAGACATCCTGCAAAATATTCCTCTTTTAGACTGAGGCCACTTTTGCATGAATCAAATTCTAAATGCTCTAAATTTACCCAAGACCCCTTAAACATCCTGTGTGATCAATTCTATGGAACTGACTCATCCTTCATTGAGGAAACAAGCTTTGAGGAGATAGTCAAATACTTTACCAAAAAGATACATTACATGATGTTTCCTAACATCAACTGTTTACTTCTTCCAAAAAAGATTCTGAAGCATAAAGGTCAAACTTTCTTCCCATTTCTGACATATATTTGAGGGTTGCTACTGCAACCAGTTAACCTTCACAATACTCATCTGACCTGAACCCCACTCTAATAGCCAAAGAATGTACTGGTAACTTTCATCCAATATGGCTTGAGATCAAAACTGCCTCTCTCATGGTGGGCTGTTATCCAGACACTCTTTATATAATGCATGTTCACAATTTCTTTAGAAGATTTTAACAACCCAGCTAGAACAAATGAGTATCTGACAACAAAGTGGCAATACAGTGTTCACTTGGGTTTCAGACTATGTCATAATCTGGAAGAATCCATCTCAAAGTTATCACTTATAGCCTAGAGCCTCTAATGAGAGAAACTTGTCTTCCTGCCCACCTTGACCTATTTAAGGCACCGGACACCATTGATCATAACATCCTCCTATAAAAAATCAGTGGCAGAAGGGCCAACAAGTGTTTTATTCTTAAATGTTTTAAATCCTGTTTGGTAAACAGATATAATTGTGTCAGTATCAGAAATGTCATCCCTGAATCATTTACTTTTCCTTTCGGAGTTGCCCAGGACTCTGTTATTGCTCCCCTCCTATTCTGTCTTCATGTAGAACGCCCAGCTCAGTTATTTCCGAAAGATCATGCTGTCTTTGATCAGTATGCCAATGACACTGACATCTACTTGAAGGGATATCAGTTCCTGGAAGTCCTAAAACTTTAAAATAAAGCTTGACAAGAGCAGGTCGTTCTTTCTGCATAAAAAAAAAACGAGCAACATCCTCCCTAAAAATTGTGAGTTCCACTAAATCTGTTGGATTTTGGCTGGATACGTTTCAAAAACACTGACAGATATAAACACAGTTAAATACCAACTCAAACTACTTTACAATATTAAGTACTTCAACTCCTGGAAAGACCTTAGATATGCTTCGCAAACACTTGTAATATCTCACTGACCTTCCTAAGACACAACCTACATTGACCATAGCACTACACCCTGCAGCCATAGTAGAACATACAAGTGGGTATTTCTTTCCCTATTTGCCCTGGAATAGCCACGTAAAATATGTTATTTTGTAGGCTGTGAGTTATATATTCAAAGTGAGCCACTGAGTACAATCTTGTTCCATGAAATCATTAGTGGCCTATTTATGAGTGTGTTTGCATCTCTCTTGCACCACACAACATGGTGTAAGAGCGATGCAAACCATAAGATAGATTTTTAAAGCCACGCAAGGTCACTTTCAATTGTTCCCAGTGGCTTAAAAAATCTGGAGTAACTCAATGCAGCACAAATCACTGCATTGCATTACTCTGTTCTGGTAGGGTGTTCCTTGGGCATTGTGTGGGTGTTCCCCCACACAATCCAAATGGATTTTAAGGCATCCCTAGATTTACAAGAGCTTGTAAATCTGGGGAGGATCCAAAGTCTTACACCTTCCTAGGAGAGGGTTACCAAGGAGAAATATGTGTATTTCTCCTCATTTCTTCTTCTTTCTATGTGTACTGCATTTTGCAGCACACATAGAAAGAGGAATATGCCTCCCAGGAATGTTTTGTGCAGGAAGGTGTCCCTTTCTGCTGAAAAACAATCTTGTAGGAAGGTGTCCCTTCCTGCACAAAAAAATCCTGCCTGTAATGCAGGCAGCCTTACAGCATGGTGCAAGTGTGCCTGCATTGGCGTTATCATTGTGCTGTAGTACATGGGAAGGAACAGGAATGCGCCATATTGCCTGAAATGTAGCACATTCCTTTCCTATCCCTGTCGTGCAGCGCAGCAAAGCAACTTGCTGTGCTGCACTTCATGACTTTGTCATAAATGAGGCCCTTGATGTTTAGAATACCATACGATTGCACACACCTAGGTTCACAATATAATTATGGTTACATAAAGTGGAGCTACAAATATGTCACCAACGAGATTGGCATGTGGAAATAAAATAATATAGCAAACTTGAGGTGTGCTCCTGTATATCCTGAACTTTATTTATGTAAATTTATCGCATATTTCATATCGGGATTTAAAGATGCATTCAATCAAAGATATACATAGTTTGTTGATGTTTAGCCTGATGATATTCAGCCAACATGTTTCAACCATTAGCAGCATACTCATATGGTGCTTTTTTAAGGTTTAAAAAAAGATGGTCACTTGGAAAACAGAGATGGTCTAGTCAGTGTTACTTTGACGTGGTCCTTTCTGCAGCGTCTACTTTTTGCCTTCAACCTCCTGTTTCCTAAACTTGTTTTGTTGGCCTTAGGACTCTGTGTACTTTATCAGTGCTAAAGAGCTTGTGTTCTACCCCTTAAACATTGTGGAATTGGTTTAATAAACACATTTAATTTACTTGTAAATCCCTAGTAAAGTGGTACTACATGTTCAATTGTCATTTAAGTCCTGAGTTATTTATTAAATGTTGTCATATTTTTCTAAATTGTTGTAGGACTTTTCTTACGTTATGTTTTCACATCATTACTGTATGAAGTGCTGCAAAAATATGTCACATATTGCCTTTAAGTTAAGCCTGACTGTTCTGTGCCAAACTACCGTAGTTGAGCACTTGTTAATTTGGGGTTTGCTTGTGCCTTCCCCAGATAAAGATTGTGGTTGATCCTTGAGTCAGGTTTCACCATCCCCCAACCAGTAACTCAATTTCTCTTAGTGTTATATTACAGGAAATACAGGAGAATGCACATACAGTTGGAAAGCAGTAAAGAAGTGGCCAAATGTTGAGATAGTGCAATGATGTCTGCGTTCAGTTGCTGAGAAAGTAGATTGTGGTCTTCAGTCACACTGACAATAACCAACAATAATGGGCTAATTTACAAAGGCATTTTTGATTATGGGAAGTAGTGATCCTTGAATACTCTTTTATGTACTCTTGTATGCCTTTGTGAATTGGCCTCAAAACATCCAACTCTCTTTCAGTAAAAGTGCAAAGAGAACACAGTCCTTTCTGTTTGTAATATTTGTATATGAATATTTCCATTTTATATGTTTCAGGGTCACTTCACAAAGGTTGTAAGAGTGTGTAAAAGAGCACTTCAGCAGTTCTACTTTATGTACTCCAAAATGCCTTAATAAATATGCCCTTGAGAAATGTGTTTGGCTCACTGCTCCACTTGAAATCCTTGAATTGCTCTCCCTGGAATTACACCCTAAATAGAAAACAACTTGCCTCACAAAGAATTTTTTTATTCAAGTTCACTCTCCTAACTGTCTTAAATGTTGGAGCTATTTTGTCAAAGCAGAACTCTAAAAGCTCACATTCAAAGGATCCTTCTCAGCCAACACCTCAAGAATTAAAAAAGAAAAAGGGAGCACACTGCCTTGCATTCAAGCGGAAAATAGCCCCAAGGCATCATGGTAAATGCAGTCATTTAAATATAAATAGCAAGAATTTTTCAAAAAATTATTCACCCTTAGTAGGTGCAGCAAGTGCCGTATCGCTGTAGAAAGTCTTTCACCTAAGGTAGGTGCAGCGAGTGCCGTATCTCTGGACACGTGTTTCTGGCTTTCGGCCGTCATCAGCAGAGAGCGTATGTAACTGAAGGGGTCGCTTGAAATGCCGCCAAACGTCTTTACAGGTTTTTGTACCACTCAGTAGGCACACAGGTGCATCGCCAGTGCTCGTCAGCAAGAGGCTCACGGGAGCCGTCATTTAGACATCCAAAAAGAAAAAGGGAGCACACTGCCTTGCATTCAAGCGGAAAATAGCCCCAAGGCATCATGGTAAATGCAGTCATTTAAATATAAATAGCAAGAATTTTTCAAAAAATTATTCACCCTTAGTAGGTGCAGCAAGTGCCGTATCGCTGTAGAAAGTCTTTCACCTAAGGTAGGTGCAGCGAGTGCCGTATCTCTGGACACGTGTTTCTGGCTTTCGGCCGTCATCAGCAGAGAGCGTATGTAACTGAAGGGGTCGCTTGAAATGCCGCCAAACGTCTTTACAGGTTTTTGTACCACTCAGTAGGCACACAGGTGCATCGCCAGTGCTCGTCAGCAAGAGGCTCACGGGAGCCGTCATTTAGACATCCAAAAAGAAAAAGGGAGCACACTGCCTTGCATTCAAGCGGAAAATAGCCCCAAGGCATCATGGTAAATGCAGTCATTTAAATATAAATAGCAAGAATTTTTCAAAAAATTATTCACCCTTAGTAGGTGCAGCAAGTGCCGTATCGCTGTAGAAAGTCTTTCACCTAAGGTAGGTGCAGCGAGTGCCGTATCTCTGGACACGTGTTTCTGGCTTTCGGCCGTCATCAGCAGAGAGCGTATGTAACTGAAGGGGTCGCTTGAAATGCCGCCAAACGTCTTTACAGGTTTTTGTACCACTCAGTAGGCACACAGGCGCATCGCCAGTGCTCGTCAGCAAGAGGCTCACGGGAGCCGTCATTTAGACATCCAAAAAGAAAAAGGGAGCACACTGCCTTGCATTCAAGCGGAAAATAGCCCCAAGGCATCATGGTAAATGCAGTCATTTAAATATAAATAGCAAGAATTTTTCAAAAAATTATTCACCCTTAGTAGGTGCAGCAAGTGCCGTATCGCTGTAGAAAGTCTTTCACCTAAGGTAGGTGCAGCGAGTGCCGTATCTCTGGACACGTGTTTCTGGCTTTCGGCCGTCATCAGCAGAGAGCGTATGTAACTGAAGGGGTCGCTTGAAATGCCGCCAAACGTCTTTACAGGTTTTTGTACCACTCAGTAGGCACACAGGTGCATCGCCAGTGCTCGTCAGCAAGAGGCTCACGGGAGCCGTCATTTAGACATCCAAAAAGAAAAAGGGAGCACACTGCCTTGCATTCAAGCGGAAAATAGCCCCAAGGCATCATGGTAAATGCAGTCATTTAAATATAAATAGCAAGAATTTTTCAAAAAATGATTCACCCTTAGTAGGTGCAGCAAGTGCCGTATTGCTGTAGAAAGTCTTTCACCTAAGGTAGGTGCAGCGAGTGCCGTATCTCTGGACACGTGTTTCTGGCTTTCGGCCGTCATCAGCAGAGAGCGTATGTAACTGAAGGGGTCGCTTGAAATGCCGCCAAACGTCTTTACAGGTTTTTGTACCACTCAGTAGGCACACAGGTGCATCGCCAGTGCTCGTCAGCAAGAGGCTCACGGGAGCCGTCATTTAGACATCCAAAAAGAAAAAGGGAGCACACTGCCTTGCATTCAAGCGGAAAATAGCCCCAAGGCATCATGGTAAATGCAGTCATTTAAATATAAATAGCAAGAATTTTTCAAAAAATTATTCACCCTTAGTAGGTGCAGCAAGTGCCGTATCGCTGTAGAAAGTCTTTCACCTAAGGTAGGTGCAGCGAGTGCCGTATCTCTGGACACGTGTTTCTGGCTTTTGGCCGTCATCAGCAGAGAGCGTATGTAACTGAAGGGGTCGCTTGAAATGCCGCCAAACGTCTTTACATGTTTTTGTACCACTCAGTAGGCACACAGGTGCATCGCCAGTGCTCGTCAGCAAGAGGCTCACGGGAGCCGTCATTTAGACATCCAAAAAGAAAAAGGGAGCACACTGCCTTGCATTCAAGCGGAAAATAGCCCCAAGGCATCATGGTAAATGCAGTCATTTAAATATAAATAGCAAGAATTTTTCAAAAAATTATTCACCCTTAGTAGGTGCAGCAAGTGCCGTATCGCTGTAGAAAGTCTTTCACCTAAGGTAGGTGCAGCGAGTGCCGTATCTCTGGACACGTGTTTCTGGCTTTCGGCCGTCATCAGCAGAGAGCGTATGTAACTGAAGGGGTCGCTTGAAATGCCGCCAAACGTCTTTACAGGTTTTTGTACCACTCAGTAGGCACACAGGTGCATCGCCAGTGCTCGTCAGCAAGAGGCTCACGGGAGCCGTCATTTAGACATCCAAAAAGAAAAAGGGAGCACACTGCCTTGCATTCAAGCGGAAAATAGCCCCAAGGCATCATGGTAAATGCAGTCATTTAAATATAAATAGCAAGAATTTTTCAAAAAATTATTCACCCTTAGTAGGTGCAGCAAGTGCCGTATCGCTGTAGAAAGTCTTTCACCTAAGGTAGGTGCAGCGAGTGCCGTATCTCTGGACACGTGTTTCTGGCTTTCGGCCGTCATCAGCAGAGAGCGTATGTAACTGAAGGGGTCGCTTGAAATGCCGCCAAACGTCTTTACAGGTTTTTGTACCACTCAGTAGGCACACAGGTGCATCGCCAGTGCTCGTCAGCAAGAGGCTCACGGGAGCCGTCATTTAGACATCTAAAAAGAAAAAGGGAGCACACTGCCTTGCATTCAAGCGGAAAATAGCCCCAAGGCATCATGGTAAATGCAGTCATTTAAATATAAATAGCAAGAATTTTTCAAAAAATTATTCACCCTTAGTAGGTGCAGCAAGTGCCGTATCGCTGTAGAAAGTCTTTCACCTAAGGTAGGTGCAGCGAGTGGCGTATCTCTGGACACGTGTTTCTGGCTTTCGGCCGTCATCAGCAGAGAGCGTATGTAACTGAAGGGGTCGCTTGAAATGCCGCCAAACGTCTTTACAGGTTTTTGTACCACTCAGTAGGCACACAGGTGCATCGCCAGTGCTCGTCAGCAAGAGGCTCACGGGAGCCGTCATTTAGACATCCAAAAAGAAAAAGGGAGCACACTGCCTTGCATTCAAGCGGAAAATAGCCCCAAGGCATCATGGTAAATGCAGTCATTTAAATATAAATAGCAAGAATTTTTCAAAAAATTATTCACCCTTAGTAGGTGCAGCAAGTGCCGTATCGCTGTAGAAAGTCTTTCACCTAAGGTAGGTGCAGCGAGTGCCGTATCTCTGGACACGTGTTTCTGGCTTTCGGCCGTCATCAGCAGAGAGCGTATGTAACTGAAGGGGTCGCTTGAAATGCCGCCAAACGTCTTTACAGGTTTTTGTACCACTCAGTAGGCACACAGGTGCATCGCCAGTGCTCGTCAGCAAGAGGCTCACGGGAGCCGTCATTTAGACATCCAAAAAGAAAAAGGGAGCACACTGCCTTGCGTTCAAGCGGAAAATAGCCCCAAGGCATCATGGTAAATGCAGTCATTTAAATATAAATAGCAAGAATTTTTCAAAAAATTATTCACCCTTAGTAGGTGCAGCAAGTGCCGTATCGCTGTAGAAAGTCTTTCACCTAAGGTAGGTGCAGCGAGTGCCGTATCTCTGGACACGTGTTTCTGGCTTTCGGCCGTCATCAGCAGAGAGCGTATGTAACTGAAGGGGTCGCTTGAAATGCCGCCAAACGTCTTTACAGGTTTTTGTACCACTCAGTAGGCACACAGGTGCATCGCCAGTGCTCGTCAGCAAGAGGCTCACGGGAGCCGTCATTTAGACATCCAAAAAGAAAAAGGGAGCACACTGCCTTGCATTCAAGCGGAAAATAGCCCCAAGGCATCATGGTAAATGCAGTCATTTAAATATAAATAGCAAGAATTTTTCAAAAAATTATTCACCCTTAGTAGGTGCAGCAAGTGCCGTATCGCTGTAGAAAGTCTTTCACCTAAGGTAGGTGCAGCGAGTGCCGTATCTCTGGACACGTGTTTCTGGCTTTCGGCCGTCATCAGCAGAGAGGGTATGTAACTGAAGGGGTCGCTTGAAATGCCGCCAAACGTCTTTACAGGTTTTTGTACCACTCAGTAGGCACACAGGCGCATCGCCAGTGCTCGTCAGCAAGAGGCTCACGGGAGCCGTCATTTAGACATCCAAAAAGAAAAAGGGAGCACACTGCCTTGCATTCAAGCGGAAAATAGCCCCAAGGCATCATGGTAAATGCAGTCATTTAAATATAAATAGCAAGAATTTTTCAAAAAATTATTCACCCTTAGTAGGTGCAGCAAGTGCCGTATCGCTGTAGAAAGTCTTTCACCTAAGGTAGGAGCAGCGAGTGCCGTATCTCTGGACACGTGTTTCTGGCTTTCGGCCGTCATCAGCAGAGAGCGTATGTAACTGAAGGGGTCGCTTGAAATGCCGCCAAACGTCTTTACAGGTTTTTGTACCACTCAGTAGGCACACAGGTGCATCGCCAGTGCTCGTCAGCAAGAGGCTCACGGGAGCCGTCATTTAGACATCCAAAAAGAAAAAGGGAGCACACTGCCTTGCATTCAAGCGGAAAATAGCCCCAAGGCATCATGGTAAATGCAGTCATTTAAATATAAATAGCAAGAATTTTTCAAAAAATTATTCACCCTTAGTAGGTGCAGCAAGTGCCGTATCGCTGTAGAAAGTCTTTCACCTAAGGTAGGTGCAGCGAGTGGCGTATCTCTGGACACGTGTTTCTGGCTTTCGGCCGTCATCAGCAGAGAGCGTATGTAACTGAAGGGGTCGCTTGAAATGCCGCCAAACGTCTTTACAGGTTTTTGTACCACTCAGTAGGCACACAGGTGCATCGCCAGTGCTCGTCAGCAAGAGGCTCACGGGAGCCGTCATTTAGACATCCAAAAAGAAAAAGGGAGCACACTGCCTTGCATTCAAGCGGAAAATAGCCCCAAGGCATCATGGTAAATGCAGTCATTTAAATATAAATAGCAAGAATTTTTCAAAAAATTATTCACCCTTAGTAGGTGCAGCAAGTGCCGTATCGCTGTAGAAAGTCTTTCACCTAAGGTAGGTGCAGCGAGTGCCGTATCTCTGGACACGTGTTTCTGGCTTTTGGCCGTCATCAGCAGAGAGCGTATGTAACTGAAGGGGTCGCTTGAAATGCCGCCAAACGTCTTTACAGGTTTTTGTACCACTCAGTAGGCACACAGGTGCATCGCCAGTGCTCGTCAGCAAGAGGCTCACGGGAGCCGTCATTTAGACATCCAAAAAGAAAAAGGGAGCACACTGCCTTGCATTCAAGCGGAAAATAGCCCCAAGGCATCATGGTAAATGCAGTCATTTAAATATAAATAGCAAGAATTTTTCAAAAAATTATTCACCCTTAGTAGGTGCAGCAAGTGCCGTATCGCTGTAGAAAGTCTTTCACCTAAGGTAGGTGCAGCGAGTGCCGTATCTCTGGACACGTGTTTCTGGCTTTCGGCCGTCATCAGCAGAGAGCGTATGTAACTGAAGGGGTCGCTTGAAATGCCGCCAAACGTCTTTACAGGTTTTTGTACCACTCAGTAGGCACACAGGTGCATCGCCAGTGCTCGTCAGCAAGAGGCTCACGGGAGCCGTCATTTAGACATCCAAAAAGAAAAAGGGAGCACACTGCCTTGCATTCAAGCGGAAAATAGCCCCAAGGCATCATGGTAAATGCAGTCATTTAAATATAAATAGCAAGAATTTTTCAAAAAATTATTCACCCTTAGTAGGTGCAGCAAGTGCCGTATCGCTGTAGAAAGTCTTTCACCTAAGGTAGGTGCAGCGAGTGCCGTATCTCTGGACACGTGTTTCTGGCTTTCGGCCGTCATCAGCAGAGAGCGTATGTAACTGAAGGGGTCGCTTGAAATGCCGCCAAACGTCTTTACAGGTTTTTGTACCACTCAGTAGGCACACAGGTGCATCGCCAGTGCTCGTCAGCAAGAGGCTCACGGGAGCCGTCATTTAGACATCCAAAAAGAAAAAGGGAGCACACTGCCTTGCATTCAAGCGGAAAATAGCCCCAAGGCATCATGGTAAATGCAGTCATTTAAATATAAATAGCAAGAATTTTTCAAAAAATTATTCACCCTTAGTAGGTGCAGCAAGTGCCGTATCGCTGTAGAAAGTCTTTCACCTAAGGTAGGTGCAGCGAGTGCCGTATCTCTGGACACGTGTTTCTGGCTTTCGGCCGTCATCAGCAGAGAGCGTATGTAACTGAAGGGGTCGCTTGAAATGCCGCCAAACGTCTTTACAGGTTTTTGTACCACTCAGTAGGCACACAGGTGCATCGCCAGTGCTCGTCAGCAAGAGGCTCACGGGAGCCGTCATTTAGACATCCAAAAAGAAAAAGGGAGCACACTGCCTTGCATTCAAGCGGAAAATAGCCCCAAGGCATCATGGTAAATGCAGTCATTTAAATATAAATAGCAAGAATTTTTCAAAAAATTATTCACCCTTAGTAGGTGCAGCAAGTGCCGTATCGCTGTAGAAAGTCTTTCACCTAAGGTAGGTGCAGCGAGTGCCGTATCTCTGGACACGTGTTTCTGGCTTTCGGCCGTCATCAGCAGAGAGCGTATGTAACTGAAGGGGTCGCTTGAAATGCCGCCAAACGTCTTTACAGGTTTTTGTACCACTCAGTAGGCACACAGGTGCATCGCCAGTGCTCGTCAGCAAGAGGCTCACGGGAGCCGTCATTTAGACATCCAAAAAGAAAAAGGGAGCCCACTGCCTTGCATTCAAGCGGAAAATAGCCCCAAGGCATCATGGTAAATGCAGTCATTTAAATATAAATAGCAAGAATTTTTCAAAAAATTATTCACCCTTAGTAGGTGCAGCAAGTGCCGTATCGCTGTAGAAAGTCTTTCACCTAAGGTAGGTGCAGCGAGTGCCGTATCTCTGGACACGTGTTTCTGGCTTTCGGCCGTCATCAGCAGAGAGCGTATGTAACTGAAGGGGTCGCTTGAAATGCCGCCAAACGTCTTTACAGGTTTTTGTACCACTCAGTAGGCACACAGGTGCATCGCCAGTGCTCGTCAGCAAGAGGCTCACGGGAGCCGTCATTTAGACATCCAAAAAGAAAAAGGGAGCACACTGCCTTGCATTCAAGCGGAAAATAGCCCCAAGGCAGCATGGTAAATGCAGTCATTTAAATATAAATAGCAAGAATTTTTCAAAAAATTATTCACCCTTAGTAGGTGCAGCAAGTGCCGTATCGCTGTAGAAAGTCTTTCACCTAAGGTAGGTGCAGCGAGTGCCGTATCTCTGGACATGTGTTTCTGGCTTTCGGCCGTCATCAGCAGAGAGCGTATGTAACTGAAGGGGTCGCTTGAAATGCCGCCAAACGTCTTTACAGGTTTTTGTACCACTCAGTAGGCACACAGGTGCATCGCCAGTGCTCGTCAGCAAGAGGCTCACGGGAGCCGTCATTTAGACATCCAAAAAGAAAAAGGGAGCACACTGCCTTGCATTCAAGCGGAAAATAGCCCCAAGGCATCATGGTAAATGCAGTCATTTAAATATAAATAGCAAGAATTTTTCAAAAATTATTCACCCTTAGTAGGTGCAGCAAGTGCCGTATCGCTGTAGAAAGTCTTTCACCTAAGGTAGGTGCAGCGAGTGCCGTATCTCTGGACACGTGTTTCTGGCTTTCGGCCGTCATCAGCAGAGAGCGTATGTAACTGAAGGGGTCGCTTGAAATGCCGCCAAACGTCTTTACAGGTTTTTGTACCACTCAGTAGGCACACAGGTGAATCGCCAGTGCTCGTCAGCAAGAGGCTCACGGGAGCCGTCATTTAGACATCCAAAAAGAAAAAGGGAGCACACTGCCTTGCATTCAAGCGGAAAATAGCCCCAAGGCATCATGGTAAATGCAGTCATTTAAATATAAATAGCAAGAATTTTTCAAAAAATTATTCACCCTTAGTAGGTGCAGCAAGTGCCGTATCGCTGTAGAAAGTCTTTCACCTAAGGTAGGTGCAGCGAGTGCCGTATCTCTGGACACGTGTTTCTGGCTTTCGGCCGTCATCAGCAGAGAGCGTATGTAACTGAAGGGGTCGTTTGAAATGCCGCCAAACGTCTTTACAGGTTTTTGTACCACTCAGTAGGCACACAGGTGCATCGCCAGTGCTCGTCAGCAAGAGGCTGACGGGAGCCGTCATTTAGACATCCAAAAAGAAAAAGGGAGCACACTGCCTTGCATTCAAGCGGAAAATAGCCCCAAGGCATCATGGTAAATGCAGTCATTTAAATATAAATAGCAAGAATTTTTCAAAAAATTATTCACCCTTAGTAGGTGCAGCAAGTGCCGTATCGCTGTAGAAAGTCTTTCACCTAAGGTAGGTGCAGCGAGTGCCGTATCTCTGGACACGTGTTTCTGGCTTTCGGCTCGAGAATTAAGAAGACACTTTCCTTTCACCCCAGACTAACTCCTTTCTTGCAAATGTACACAATAGAACCTAACAAAGAATCTGTTATATAAGCTCTATCCTCTATATGTTTTAATGCTTAAGGGGCCTATTGAATCTTTGGTAGAATGTGCTCCATTTCTGCCAGGTCACAGGAGGGATGTATTCTGCTGTCCAGGCGGAGTACAGTGTGCCATATTTGGAGATCTCTGCGAGGCAGATGAGAATTCCTCTGGCTTCATCAGAGCCACTTCCACATCTACTCTGCTGGAGGTTTGGTGTGTGCACCTGTGCAGCAAAAGTTGTTTACTTTTCAAACAAAAATCCAAGTGGGAGCTTGTTGTGGAAAAAAGCAAAAATAAATGTCCATGGAGCACTGAGAGTTTTTTCAGTGCATGGGGGTCAATAATCCTTTTTTCCTGTTCAAGACTGCCAAGCTTTCCTTGGCTATCTTGAGAAGAAAAATGACATCAGACCACCATCCTTAATGGAGTGGACAATTTGATGTTCATTGACTGACAGTCAAATGGCCATCAGGCCATCAGTCAGAGTTTTTTACTGGTGGAGTGAGTGTAGGTTCCTCCATCATAAACATCTGCCCTCATTACGACTTTGGAGGTCTTCTGTGAAGACCACAAAAGCCGGGGGAGCCAGAAGACTGCCAGTGCTGATGGTCGTCCGCCCATCATATCACAGGTACTGCTGGATTTCTACCACACTTTGGGCAGAAATCAAGCAGTAGTTGTGCTGGCGGGCAGTGGTGCCATAATACGGCCTGGCGGTTTCCTGCTGGCGGGGCTCTGCCGGCGATGGAAGCGCTCCTTCCCGTTCCCTGCCGTACTACCTTCTCTCAGGAATAGATGAGGTGATCGTCCGAAGGGGATGGGGTGGGGTGTGTTGTGAGTCCATGTATGAGTGTGTGGTGTCTGCGTGTGTGCATGAATGAGTGTATGCATGGTTGCATGTGTGTCTGAATGTTGAAGTTAGCGCATGTCTCCATGTAAGTGTGTAGGCAAGTGTGAGTGTTGTGGTGAATGTGTGCTTGCGTGTGAGTATGCGTTTTTGGATGGGTGTGAGTACGCATGTTTGGATGGGTGTGAGTATGCATGCTTGAATGCAGGTATGAATGTTGTTGGGAATGCGTGTTCGGATGCGTGTAAGTGAATGTGTGTATTAATGTTGTGAATGCGTGTTTGGATGAGTGTGAGTGAAAGAGTGTATGTAAGTGTAGGTGAATGCATGTTTGGATGCGTGTGAGTGAATGAGTGTATGTAAGTGTAGGTGAATGGATGTATGTGTGCTCCATGCGGGTGTCTGTGTGCAAGTATGTAGGAAGGGGTTGGGGAGCACTGTGTCTGAAGGGGGTGGTGGGTGCTGTGTCTGGAGGGGGGTGGGGTGCTGTGTCTGAAGGAGGGGTGGGGGATGGGGAGCTGTGGGTGAAGGGGGGGTTTCTTGCTTGCTGGGTGGTGGGGGAGACGTCTACCTGTGACAGGGAAGAAATTCCCTCTCACCAGTAGCCTTTCTGCCATGGTTTTCATGGTGGTGCTACCGCCACTGAAACCATTGCAGAAAGCCCGCTCCTAATACCACCGGCCATCTTCTGTGGACTACTGGGTCAGAGATGAACATCTCCAGCCTGGCAGTTCGGACTGCCATGGCGGTATGAGTGGAGATATGGTGGGTTGGCACAGGCCAACCTGCCACACTCGTAATGTGGCGGTCTGCACCGCCAGCCTGTCGGTGGTGGGACCGCCACATTTACCCTCACGGTCAAAAGACCACCAGGGTCAAAATGAGGGCCATAGTGATTCTCCAACTCTAAACAGAATGCAAGAAATGCAACTTTAGTAGAGTTGATATTCCACCACATGCTTGGTGGCATACCCTGTCTACCAAAGTCTAAATAAGCTCCTAATTTGTCTTCTGCTCCTCACACCTTCATACACTATGTACTGTAGTTAAAATTTGTGTTTGAATTCCTTGGGTACCTTTCATGCAGCATGAGGTTTATGCACACTGAATATGTATTTTGCCTCCTAATTTAAAGTGGTCTGATTGAGTGTGTTTACCAGAACTATGCCTGCTGTTCACAAGCTGAAGATTTACAATTATCTTGTAGTTTGTGCTTACTATCTTACTCTGTACAGTGCACTGAGTGGATATTCCAAATACTACAAAATTGAACGAAATGTAGAATGCTAGCAGCACTTCTTTTTTTGTATTACATGACACTACTGGTTAGAGGGGGTCACACAAAGTATGGCATCACACACCTTCTATCAAAAATTCAAATTACCAACAAGGAATGGCAGTTTCAGCTTGCTCAAAAACCAAAGACCCTCTTGTTTAGGAAACAAATGTGCCTACAGGTCTTCCATACTACCATTGCATGATTGAAATAATGTCACTATTTTTCTCACTTAATGTGGCAACTACCAAGATGATCTCTAACACCATTCTTTGGAGGTGTCAGAATATAACATACATACAAATTATGATCTGGAATAAATATTTTGTCCTAAATATCATTTACAAAAATATCATCCCACTGGGTGTAAAATCTTTATTGTTAACTCCAAAAGGACAATGGGGGTCATTCTGACCCCCGCGGGCGGCGGGAGCCGTCCGCCTGGAGGGAGCCGCCATATGGCCGCTCCGCGGTCGAAAGACCGCGGAGGCCATTCTGGCTTTCCCGCTGGGCTGGCGGGCGACCGCCAGAAGGCCGCCCGCCAGCCCAGCGGGAAACCCCTCCCCACGAGGAAGCCGGCTCCGAATGGAGCCGGCGGAGTGGGTATGTGCGACGGGTGCAGTGGCACCCGTCGCGTATTTCAGTGTCTGCAAAGCAGACACTGAAATACATAGTGGGGCCCTCTTATGGGGGCCCCTGCAGTGCCCATGCCATTGGCATGGGCACTGCAGGGTCCCCCAGGGGCCTCACAACACCCCATACCACCATCCTGTTCCTGGCGGGCGACCCGCCAGGAACAGGATGGCGGTATGGGGTGTCAGAATCCCCATGGCGGCGCAGCAAGCTGCGCCGCCATGGAGAATTCTGCAGGACAGCGAAAAACCGGCGGGAGACCGCCGGTTTTCCTGTTCTGACCGCGGCTGAACCACCGCGGTCAGAATGTCCTGAGGGGCACCGCCAGCCTGTTGGCGGTGCTCCCGCATCCCCGGCCCCGGCGGTCCTTGACCGCCGGGGTCGGAATGACCCCCAATATCTTTGTAAACGATATTCTGATGAATACTTCAAACCATAAATTCTGTCCCCATAATATTCCCCACGTGCCACACTGGATCTAGAAGCTTTTCTCAGCAATTCTCCTACGTACTGCTGGTAGCACTATGAGGTTCCATGCTGGCTCTATACTGCCACAGAAGTGAAGGAGCAGAGCTACATATCAGTGCCAACCCTGCACTCTGATATCAGTTTCTTTCTTTCTGCACAATTGAATGTTGATCCGGAGCTACGCTCCCACTTTCATAGCCCTTCTGACGACTCCTAAAATGAAATCCAGTATGCAAGGGAAAGATGTTCTCTCTTAAAACAGCAGGTATCAAACCATGCCATGACTGCAGGAATCAGATGTTGGTCATGGGCCAGCACAAGGTGTCTTTGGTGTTTGGGCTCAGGACAAGACTCAAAGTTTTGTGATGAGTGGGCCCTCATGCACCAGAAGGATATCTAGGTCTGAGAACAAAGGCTGTACTTCAGTAAACAGTAGAGGTTACAGGTTTTGTTAGAGGTCCCACTTCAAGTCGAAGGTGCCAACTCTCTCCCACCCTGAAGTTAATCCTGCGAAAAGTCCTCCAGTAAGTCAAAGTGAAAACAAAAACACAAGAAAACAAAGTGGGACTTGACCCTGTCCCACCATCCTCAAAATAAACATTGGCCAATGTAGGCCAAGCGCATTTTCAGTTTGCTATGATCCCCTTTGGCCCCAGCAGTGTCCCTAAGGGATTCACAAGAGTGATGGCAGTGGTTGCTGTCCATCTTTGGAGGGTGAGGTTACCAGTTTTCCCCTACCTCAATGATTGGCTGTTGAAGATAGGCTCACCACAGTCAGTCGTAGACCACCTTCACACAATGGCCAGCCTCCTGACAGTGTTGGGGTTCTCATCAATGAGCCAAAGTTGCACCTGACTCCTTCTCAGAGGCATGCATTCATTAAAGGGAGTTGTCTTACCTCACACCTTCCCTCTATTGCAATGAGTCAGAACATTTAGGCTATGATCCCGATGGTTCAGCCTCAGTCCTGGATCTTGGCTTCATGGTCTTTTAGCCTCCGGCATCCTCTTTTTCACCTACACCAGGTGGTATTTGCAGGCTCTGGAATAGAATCTCAAGTTCTAATGGGACCAGCATCAAGTAAACCTGTCTGATGCCATTCAGATTGTAGAGGAGATGATCGTGATCTGAAATGGTGGCTGCTCAACTGCAAATGATACCAGTGGCAGATGCCTCTCCTTACTCTACCCAGGACGTATGTTATTAATGGATTTGTCACAGTTGGGGTGGTCCTATTTGGGATGTGGAAATCAAAGGACTCTGGTCTCCAGCAGAAACCTGGCTCCATAACAATCTGTTGGAGTTGTACGCCATTCATCTGGCATTGAAAGCCTTCCTGATATCTATCAAAGGGAGCCTGTTGCAGGTTCTGATGGAAAACACCACAGCCGTGTGGTGCTGCAACAAGCAGGGCAGAGTGGGGTCCTTAGACCTGTGCCAAGAGGCCCTCTGGAGTTGGCTGGAGAGTCTGGGCATTTTTCTGGTAATGAACAACCTGTGAGTATCATTGAAAGCCAGGGTGAAAGAGCTCAGCTTCTTCCAACAGTGGAGGAAACCCTGGCCAGATCTTTTTCCTACCATTGTGAGTGCATGGTGTCCAAAGTTTTGCGCATTGTAGTTTCAAAGAAATGACTCACTATGGGAAGCATTCTGGCTGGAATGCAAAACAGGACTCATATATGCCTCCCTAATCTACTGCCTCGAGTCCTGGAAAGATCAGACAATATATTACTATGTAGGTGTCTGTCCTTCACATCTGCCAGGCTGCGACAGAGGTGACAGTGCACAGGTTTGCAGATTGTGCATCAATAACAACTTCTGACTATGGGATTAAAAGAAACAAAAATACTATTACAAAGTGCTTGCAGCGTATATTTTCTTGTACGTTCTTGGATGAGGTGATTCATCTCTACATTAATTAGGGAAAGTAGAGGTTGTCAGTCCAATGAGTGATGAGACCTTTTTGACCTGGTCTTTTTTGGAGGGTCATTCCCAAACATATTGCCTCCTTCCTCCTATTTTTTCTGACCTGTTTTTGTTGGCTTTCGGAATCTGGGCACTTTACCACAGCTGACCAGTGCTGAAGTGCAACTGCTTTCTGTACAAATTGTATTGGTGATTCATTTATCCATGACTGGTATATTTGATCTACTAGTAAAGTGTACAAGAGGTGCCCAGGGTCTGTAAATCAAATACTACTAGTGGGCCTGCAGCACTGATTCTGCCACCCACGTGAGTAGCTCTGTAAACATGTCTCAAATCTTTCACTGCAGTGTCTGTGTGGGCTGTTTGGAACTGATAGTTTGACCTGGCAAGTATATCCATTTGCCAGGCCAAAACCTTCCATTTTACTACATGTATGTCTCCTCTAGGGTAGGCCTGAGGCAGCCCCATAGGCAGGAGTTTGGGTCTCCAGACTTACAATTTAAGAATACATCTTTTTGTGAAGTTGGTTTTTAGACTCCAGGTTCAACAATGTCACTTTTTAAAAGTGGGCATTTTCTTGCTTTACCTTTCCCTGTCTCTGCCTGGCTGTTGAATATACATCTAGGTCAGACTGATAGTTTTTTTTTTATGAATTCACTCTAGATAGTCACACAAAGGAAGCAGAGGGGTGTCTTGCGTATCCTGATGGGTCTTCCTGGGCTAGAGCAGAGGGAGGACCTGACATTTCCAACTGAATAGGGCTGTGCCTGTCCTTACACAGAGCAGTCTCCAACTGCTGTAGCTGAGCAGCCAAGGCTTATCTAGGAGACATACAAAGCTCATTCAATACCACTGTAGTCACACAGTACTCACACACATGAAAGAAAACACTCAGGCCCTCATTATGACATTGGCGGTAAATCCTGCTTACTGCCACCCTGGCGCTGCCAACTTACCACCGCACTGGCGAATATCCGTTCGCCATATTATAACACACACACACCAATGCAACAGAATACAGCCACAAACACAAATCCGCCAGTCCAAAGGTCAGTGATAAACTGGCGGTCCCAAAACCCATACCGTTATGCCAACAAAACAACGCCCACCACATTATGGGGGTCATTACGACCCTGGCGGTCGGAGACCGCCAGGGGTAATGTAGCGTCCGTACCGCCAACAGGCTGGCGGTACGGAGGCCCTTATTACGACCACGGCGGTAGAGCCGCGGTCGCACTGCCGGCGGTTTCCCACCATTTTAGCCCCAGCGGTGATAATCCGCCAGGGCAGCGCTGCAAGCAGCGCTGCCCTGGGGATTATGACATCCCTACCGCCAGCCTGTTTCTGGCGGTTTGGCAGTAAGACGGTGGTTGGGCTGACATCCCGACACTGTTATCGAGAACTCTTATATTCTTGGACCTAATTCTTTTATGGTTAACAGGTTACTTTGCGCGTGCAAAATGTGCGCTTGAGTGTTTGTGACATTTGCATGGTGGCTTACGAATTAACAAGACGCGAGATTCGTTTCATGTTGATTTAACTTTGTTATTCATTGCGCGCTGCCATTTCTTGACATTTACATGGTTGCTTATGAATCGGCAAGACGCGCAATTCGTTTTATGATGATTTAACTTTGTTATTTATTGCGCGTTACCATTTCTTGACAATTACATGTTAGCTTAAAAATCGGTAAGACGCGCAATTCGTTTAATGGTGATTTAACCTTGATATTCATTGCGTGCTACCATTTCTTGACATTTTACATGTTGGCACTCGAATCGGCAAGACGCACGATTCTCTCCTCAAGCTTAATTCATGTTGTTCATTGTATTCCACTATTCTAAGACATTTATTTGGTAGTATTCGAGTTCACAAGTTGTGTGATTTGTTTCCAGAGCCTATATTGTGTTATTCATGGTGCACAATCCTTTCATGGTGTTTACTATATATATATATGTATATATATATATATATCTGCAATGTTCGTAATTCGTGTTGAAACCTTTCAAGAGAACACAAAAGGCCAGAGTTTTTAGATGCAATATTGTATGGTCCTAATATGCATTCTCAAAAAAGGATTCATGTGACTGTTTTAGAAGTTATTTAGAATGTTTTCCTGATTCTCATGTAAAGGAAAATACTTGAAGTTGAAAGTTTAATTTAATCCATCTTGATTCCCTTACAGGTATCCGGTCATCTTGAAACTTAGTCATTTTATAACCTAATTCTTAGGGTTGTTCATGTTTTCAGAAATGATAAAGCTTAGAGTTGTAGCATGGTACTAATTTGATGAGATGTAATTTTGATGTTGTGTTTTAACCTCTTGCTTCCTACAGGTCTCCTTCCCAGCTGTTCCCTTCCTAATCCCCTTTTCCCCACTTGGACTCTCTTAGACTCTGTGATAAAACTAATCAGAGTATTGGAGCTGTCTTGTGGTGGAAGTGTTGGGAACGTGCACAGACCCCGAGGATCTGGTGACTCTGACAGAGGTGGAACGACCTACGATGGAAGCTACATTTCATAGCAGCAAGATACCAGCTCTCCATACAGAAGACTGGCGGTGAACCCCCACCTCCTCCCCCACAGCTCACTGCATGGGAGGAGCAAGTACTGGCAATACTGCATCCTGAGGGACTCGCTGGAGTAGCCGGAGGACTGGACACTGGTAAGTCAACATTTACTAATCATCACCCCCCATACCTGCATGCCATCTCACACCCTCACCCTCACTCCCATCACTCCACTTCATCCCACACACTTCACCAACACATCTCATTAATCCCATTGCCAATCCCTGTATGCTATACCAATGCAGGGACACCCCTCCCAGCCCTGCATGGACACCCATCACTAAAGCAGGCACAGCTTAGGGAAACTAACAATCCCACAATACATCACCATACACAAGCAAAAGCTAGCTGGGTAACACCAACTATAGAGGGCAAGCTATGGAAGAACAAATGTCATACACGTGAAGCATAATATATAATTTACATCCCCACAGGTACCCCAACCAATGTCAGTGGAGAGGAAGTGCCACCACTATCCAATCCCCTAAAAGAAGAGGCCTCCAGTGATGACAGTAACTCTGGACTTCTGGATCTGGACAACCTACCTGGCCTATCAGGGACCACTGGACAGCCGGTCACCCAAGGCCACTCACAGACTACCACAGAGCCTCCCCCACCAGGACGCAACACCACAGCACTTACTCAGTGTACCCACGTCTCTGTCCCCAGGACACGTTCATCAGCAGTGTGCCCACCTGGACAGGGACCCCAGGCCACACCTCACCCACAAGACAATCAGGGACCTGGGGTCAGTGGCAGTGGGCACACGGTTCAGGGGACAGAGGCACAAGCCAACAGGGACACTGGGAGGACTGCTGTGCGCCGGGGAGGACAGGCTCAGGGAGCCGAGTCTCCAGGAGGCACTCTCCGAGATCCTGGGAGCCTACCAACATTCCCAGGACACCATGGGCCAAATCCCAGACAATGTGTAGCAGAACAGACGGCTACTGGAGGGACAGTATCAGGGGATCATAGAGGACTTGCAGGCCATCAACACCACCCTGATCTCCAAAGCAGGGGTGCTGATAGGAGGCAACAGCACACCAGCGGGCCCCTACCACTAGCCAGCCCATCGACCAGCCCTCAAATTCCGCTGCTGCTAGTGGGCAGGAGGCCCCGCCACAGGACCCACAGGCCACCAGCATCCCCCGCAAACGTTCCCTGTGAACCAGACAGAAGCCAGAGGCCCTTGCCAGGACCCCTGCCAGGAAATGAGACTCTCCTGATTGCCCCCCTTCTGTCCCACTCTGTCAACTTGTCCACCTTGAACTGCCATTGCTACCCTTCCTATGTCCCCCTTGGACACTGCACCTGTGCTACAAACAGACAGGAACAATACCCTGGAGTTTCCTCCATCATCACCCCATTCCATTGCACTTCCCCTCAATTTTTTAGCACTACAATAAACACCCTTGGATAAAACTTGACTACTAGTATTTCATGTGTTGAAAATATATATTGATTGAAACAGCTACAACCATTGCAAATGAACTGTAGATAGTGAGAGTATAGAATTAATTATCTGTTGCTGGCTGTTGTGATCACATCAGGTCATTGTTGTCATATCACCAACATCTGTAAAATGAAAATCCATAGGTAACAGAAATTAGGGGAAAGAAGTGGGTAATGCCAGCATGCCAATGCCACACAGAATACAATAGTCATAGAAATGTTAAGTTGCACTTTCACACCTGTGTGTCATTGGAAGTACTAACGAATCACTAATGTTCTGTTGTCCACATCCTCATCCTCACTGTCCTCAGGGTCCACTGCTGACACAGGGCATCTCCCGTCTCCTCCTGATGCAGATCAGGCACATGTTGTCTGAAGGCCAGGTTGTGCAACATGCAGCATGCCACTACTATCTGGCAGACCTTCTTGGGTGAGTAGCAAAGGGATTCCACCAGTCAGATGAAGGCACCTAAACCTGGCCTTCAGGAGGCCTAAGGTTCTCTCAATTATCCTTCTGGTTCACCCATGTACCTCATTATAACGTTCTTCTGTCTTTGTCCTGGCATTCCTCACAGGGGTCAGCAGCCATGATAGGTTTGGGTAACCAGAGTCACCTGCAAATATTGAGGGACAACATTTAGCCACACACTATCCTATTTGGCCAAAAGCATAGGCATACACCAACATACACTGGGTGGGGACCAAGGCTCACCTATTAGCCACACCCTGTGCTTCTGTAGTTTGCCATCACATTTGGGATGCTGCTGTTCCTTAGGACAAAGGCATCATGCACCGACCCAGGATACTTAGCATTGACGTGGGAGATGTACTGGTCTGCCAGCACACCATCTGCACATTCATGGAGTGGAAACTCTTACGATTCCTGCACACCTGTTCATTTTGCCAGGAGGGAGGGGGGACAAACGCAATATGTGTTCCATAAATCTCCCCAATTATTTTGGGGAAATGTCCCATTGCATAAAACCCGGCCTTCACAGTGGCCAAATCTTCCTCCTGGGGGAAAGCAATGTAGCTGCACATGTGTATCATCAGGGCAGACAAGACTCTTGCCAGCACTATTGAGAACATTGGCTGTGACGTTCCTGCTGTCAAGCCAACTGTCACTTGGAAAGAACCAGTTGCAGGAATTGGAGCACTGATTGAAGTTGCACAAGAGGGGGGGATCCAAGTGGGATGACGGATAGCTGAGATCAGGCCAGGCTCCAACTGGGCACACAGCTGTGTGATTGTGGCCCTGTCCAGTCTATAGGTTAGTATTATGTGCCTGTCCTCCAGTGTAGCCAAGTCCACCAGGGGTCTGTACATGGGGTATGTCTCCATCTCCTAATTATCTGCAGCAGTAGGTATCTAAGGGACACAAGAGTGAGTAGGCTGTCACAATTTGAACAACTATACCACAACAGCAGTCCATATTGTGCAAACATATTTTCGGATAGTGGAATTTTAAAGTATGTTCTTTAATCCTGTGAATCAGCAATTAGCGATAGGCCTGATCACCCCCCCCCCGAAATGGCGACCGCCTGTCCTGTGTGGAGGGACAGGTGGAAGTGAGGTAATTCCGCTGATGTTGTGCACCATGGCGGTAGGGGGTCGTGAACCGCTGTGCAATTCCTCATTGGATAACATTGGGCCCTATGGGGTACAGTGGCCAATGGGGATCTACGCCGATAGTGACAGTATACACTGCTGAGGACGTGAACACCATTTTACTTCACATTCCTCACTTGTTTCCTGACCTTCCACAGGAGAGAACCTATACTGCATGTGCTGCTGTGACCTGTGTCTGGAACCTACCACAGCCCGTGTGACTGGGGAAAGGGCCCCAGCCTTCACTTCGCAGGAGTTGGAGTGACTGGTCGATGGGGTCCTACCCCAGTAAGGCCAAAATGTGAGTATACTGTGGGCACGATGCATGTGACATGAATGCATGGAGTTGTGTGTGAGGGCATCGTGTAAGGGTGGGGGGACCGGTGGATTGGTGGTGTACATGTTGTGGACTGGCCTATGTGTTTTGCAATGTTGATGGGATCGGGTATGGTGGGCCATATGTGTGACAGGTTGGAATGTTTGTTTAATGGAGATCTCCTGTATGTATTACTTCTGCAAGTCAGCGTCCATCAAAAGAAGTGATTATGGTGTCCCATCGCCAAGGATGTGCGGACCTGGGGGGTCTATGGCAGGCAGAGCACCCACAGTCGCAAACGATGGGAGGATCTGAGATGCTGGGCACGGAAAACCACGGAGGCCCTGCTGGGGATGGCTTCCCATCGAGGAAGGGGTGCCTGTCGGAACCTGACCCCACCTGATGGCCCACATACTGGCGGTGGCCTACCCTGAGCTGGATTGGCGCTTGAGGGCATCACAGTAGCCACAAGGGGGTGAGTACAGTAGTTATCATTACAACTTATGTCTGGTGGGGTGGTATCCAGGTGATGGTTGTGTGTTAGTGGGTGCCCCTAAGGCCAGGCCAGACATAGCAGCATAGGTCCTCTGAAGGCTACGGGTTGAATGGAAAATACAGCTATCCTAGCTTGTTAGTATTCACTTCTAGGCAGGGCTGTGTGTGCGCTGCAGTTGGCAGTGTGTGCTCTTCCTCATGCCTTAGTGACTAGCCATTTCACTGGTAGTGCAATGGATAGTGCATAGGCCTGTTCCCTGTGTGTGAGTGTGCTGTGTACGCCAACGGTGGTGTTGGTGCAGTCATTGGCCCAGTGTATCCTTTGTCTCTCTCCCCCACTTTCTTGTTTTGTCATCCTGTCCTTATGTGCATTAGCATCATCTGGCAGAGGAGCAGAGGCACCGGTGACAGAGGGAGCTGCATCCATAAGGACTGGACGCAGAGTCCACCAATGCTGGGGGAACCAGTGGGACGGAGGGCGAGGGGAGCACCGTGGCAGAGACTGGAGGGGACAACACAGACTCTGATACCTCCTCCGATGGGAGCTCCCTAGTGGTGCGGACACCTCTGTGACCACCCCAGGTGCAGGTACAGCTGCCACCCTCCATACCAGCACCGCCCTCCCAGAGGCCCCTCAGTGAGTTTCCCGTGGCATCTCCTTTTCCCAGGCACCTCAGGCCCTGCCCCAGTGAGCCCTGCTGCCCTGAGTGAGGAGACTATTGACCTCCTGAGATCCATCTCCGTGGGGCAGTCAACCATTGTGAATGCCATCCAGGGGTTGGCATCCCAGATGCAGCAATGCAATGCATTCCTTGAGGGCATTCATGGTGGATTGACAGCCCAACAGAAATCGATTCAGGCTCTGGCCTCCTCTTCGATGGCAGCTGTTGTCCCTTTTTCAACCGTCCCCCTCCAACTTGCAGTTCCCAGTACCATTCTCCTCACCCCCAACCCATTCCAAGCACACTGACAGACGAGCATGCACACAAGACATCACCCAAGAGTGTCACAGGCAAACACAAGCACCACACTTAGGGCCATATTTATACTTTTTGACGCAAATCTGCGCTAACGCAGTTTTGCACCAAAAAAATTAGCGCCGGCTAACGCCATTCTGAAGCGCCATGCGGGCGCCGTATTTATTCAATGACGTTAGCCGGCATTAGCCGCCGGCGCTGTCTGGTGTGCGTTAAAAAAAACGACGTACACCAGGCAGCGCCGGCGTAGGGGGAAAATGGCGTATGGGCGTCCACAAATGGTGCAAGTCAGGCTGAGGCAAAAAAATCGCCTCAACCCGATTTGCGCCATTTTTTTACGACGCCCAACCCCCATTGAAATGACTCATGTCTTAGCAAAGACAGGAGTCATGCCCCCTTGCCCAATGGCCATGCCCAGGGGACTTCTGTCCCCTGGGCATGGTCATTGGGCATAGTGGCATGTAGGGGGGCACAAATCAGGCCCCCCTATGCCACAAAAAAAAATTCAAAAAAATACTTACCTGAACTTGCCTTAATGTCCCTGGGGTGGGTCCCTCCATGGGCAAGGATGGCAGGGGGTGTCCCTGGGGGCAGGGGAGGGCACCTCTGGGCTCATTCTGAGCCCACAGGTCCCTTAACGCCTGCCCTGACCCAGGCGTTAAAATCTGGCGCTAATGCAGGTTTTTTAGACCCGCCCACTCCCGGGCGTCATTTTTGCCCGGGAGTATAAATACGACGCATATGCATCGGAGTCATTTTTTAAGACGGGAACGCCTATCTTGCATATCATTAACGCAAGGAAGGTGTTCACGCAAAAAAATGACGCTAACTCCATGAACTTTGGCGCTAGACGCGTCTAACGCCAAAGTATAAATATGGAGTTAGTTTTGCGTCGAATTTGCGTAGGAAAAAACGATGCAAATTCGGCGCAAACGGAGTATAAATATGCCCCTTAATCCCACAGGCACTCACACAAACACCATAGAGTTGCAGACACGACAGCATCCACTGCCTTCACTGTCTCCCCCTCCTCCTCCAACTCCCTCCCAGTGACGCCCATGCTCACACCTGCATGCACTACATCAATATCAACTACCAGCATCATCACCACACCAAGCAGCACACTCACCTTACTGGCAGACACCTCCACAACATCCATGCAAGCGTCCCCTGTGTCCTGTCCCACCGTGTCTGTCTCCCCATCCTAAAGGACACAAACGCAAGCACTCAGACACCCAACAGCCATCCAGCCCATGCACCTGCACCCACATCCAGCAGACATAATCCTCCAACAACTCCCTCATCCTCCACTCCTATTACTCCTACCTCCTCCTGCCCCAATGTGCCTACAAAGCTTTTCATTTCCCAGATTGACCTCTTCCCTATCCCTCCCCAAGGACACAGTCCAGCACTTCAGCCAGACAGTCCATGGGGACAGTGGTAGCACCACCTACTCGTGGTGGTAGGGATACATGGTCAACAACACTGAAGGGGAAGGAGCCAGCACTACCTGGGATGAAAGGGAAGAGTCTGGCACCAGCTGTGTGGAAGGGGAAGGAGCCTGCACCAGCTGTGAAGGGGAAGGAGCCTGCACCAGCAGGCAGAGAGGGGAAGAGCCCATCCACCCCTGCCAGGAAGGGTAAGGGATCCCCGACCCATGAACAGGAGGACAAGATGCACTCTACGTCAGCGGAAGGTGTTAGGCAAACACCGCCACCACCAGCAGCTGTCACGGGACCCCCACCACCAGCCGTAGATGTGCAGCCATCAGTGAGTGCAGGGGCTGCCCAGGAACCTCCCCCAACCACCACCACCATGTAGCCATCAGTGAGAGCGGGGGCTGCCAGGAGCCTCCCCCAACCACCCGGTGGGCAAATCACCTACTTGAGAGACTGTGGCCTTGAACTCCCCAGGACAAAGCAATGGGCATGTTGCCCCCTCCAGAACCAGTAGGCAGGTCACCCACTTGAGAGACTGTGGCCTTGCACTCCCCAGGACAAAGCAAAGGGCATGTTTCCCCCTCCAGAACCAGTGGGCAAGTCACCCACTTGAGAGACTGGGCCTTGCACTCCCCAGGACAAAGCAACAGGTATGTTGCCCCCTCCAGAACCAGTGGGCAAGTCACCCACTTGAGAGACTGTGGCCTTCCACACCCCAGGACAAAGCAATGGACATATTGTCCCCTCCAGAACCAGTGGAATTGTTCCCACATCAGGCTGAGGAGCCCCACTCCTCCCCTGAGGTGCCTGCCTATTTGCAAACTGATGCCCCTGCAATGTTCTATCCGGATGTGGTCAGGATTCGAGTTGGGCCTTCGACTGTGCCCAGTGGCCATGTGGGGCCTTTTAACTTTGGACTGGGCAGTGTCCCTTTTTTATACATGTGTACAAACATCTGTTTCATTGCCAATTCAGATTATTAATTTTGATGTTGATCTGATTAAACTCACTTTCATCAATTCCTGTTGTCTTTGCACTATTTTGCCGATTTTCGTAGTCAAATTGTTTTTGTAGTGCAGCTGGTTGTGTGTATGGTGTGTGTGTGTCGGGTGTGTGTGGTGCGTTTGTGTGTCACTCTCATTTTCCTCCCACCTTCCCTTGTGTGCTAGGCGGCTGTATTCACCGTTGTCATCTTCGTTGTCGTTGGTATTCATTGTGGAGCATAACAAAGAAGATCATCAGGAAAACTTGCAGTTCAGGTTCCATGGAGGCGTGGGTCTTCCCTGTGTCTCCAATGGTGAGTCCTTTCACTTCTGTGCTCTGTTTCCGCCAGGCTTTTGTTGCCATTGGTACCACCCTGGAAACGGTGGCGGTTTCCTGTGTCTTAACATGGTGGGCGGTACTTTGACTCCCGCCTGGCTGTTGGCGGCTACTGGCTGTTGGCGGCTACTGTTGTGGTGGCTGTTGTTTCCCCCCTGGTGGTTGGTGTGGTACATTGGCTGTCTATGGGAGATATCACCACCATGGTCATAATTTGGTCGTACTTAGCGCCAGCTTGTTGGCGTTATTCCTGCCACTTTATCACCCACCGCCAGGGTCAGAATGAGGGCCTCAGTGTTACAAAAATAAAGGTACTTTATTTTGGTGACACAAATGCCAAAAATACTATAGAGACTATACAGCCTTAGGTGGTGAGTAGTACACAGATTATGTACACTAGTATGCAGAAATATGCAGGAAAACAGTTAGAAAACAATGTAATTGGTGAAAATTACAATAGTTAGAAATGGGCCTGGGGGAACACAAACCATATAGTAAGAAAGTGGAATGCATATGTTGGTTTCCCACCTAGGCAGTGTAGTGTGTAGAGGGGCACCGGGAGTACTAGAAAATACGAAAGGTAAAGACTAGAACACATCACAGTGCCCAGGAAAGCAGGAGTAAAACACAATAACTTTCCCAGAACACACAGAAACACAAGAAAGAAGACTATGCAAGAACCAGAAGAGACTGCAAGAACCAGAAGAGACTGCAAGACACCAACAGTGGGTTTCTAGACCTGAAGACCTGTGGAAGAAGGGGACCGAGTCCAAGAACCACAGAAGAGACTAGGGAGAAGAGGAGCCCCTGCTAACCTGGACGAAGGTGCAAAAGAACCACTGGTGAAGAAGAACAGTATATCACCAAAGACGACAGAGTAGGGTTCCTGGTTGGTGCAAGTAATGTCCCACACTGGATGGAGAATTGCAGTCTGGTTTGTGTTGCTGGAGTCCACCAACAAGCCTTGGCACATGCAAGTCTCCCAGTTAGCGGAGAATGGCGCTGCCCGGACCAGGAAAGACCAGGTGGACTCTACCCAGGAGGGGGAGTCTGAAGGGGCTCTCAGCAACTCAGATAGCCCACAGAAGACCAGGCAGCATGCACAGGAGTCCCACAGCATGGGGACAAAGAGGTGCAAAAACAGTCCCATGCAGCACTACAACTGTCTCACACGCCGCCGGAGAACCACTCAGGAAGATGTGCGTTGCAGTATAGAATGCTGGGGGCCAGAGCTGCATGATGCATGAAGAACTTCATGGAAGGATGCCAACAAGCCTTGGCAACTTCAAAACATGCGGTGCATGGGGGTACTGTCTTGCGTGGGAAGGCAAGCTCCTACCTCCACCAAAGTTGGACAGTAGGATGTCAGGATCATCGGGACAACTTCAGTCTGCCACCCGTGATGCAAGATCCATGCAGCAGGAGAGGGGGTCCATGCAGCCAGTCATTGTTGCGGTAGGTGCTTGCTGAAGCAGGGGAGTGACTCCTTCACCCCAAGGTAGATTCCTTCGTTCTTCTGGTGAAGGCTGAAGACAGGCTGTTCTCTGAGGATGCACAACCAGGAAACAGTTGCAGTTCCTGGCAGGAGCTAAAGATACAATGTTGCAGAAGGCATATTTGCTTCTTTGTTGCAGTTTGTAGACTTTCTAGAAGGTCCAGATGCAGTTTCTTTGTTGAAAAGTTGAAGTGGAGGATGCGGAGGATTCCTGCTGGAGTCTTGCATTCCGAATCTGAAGAACCACCCAAAGAAGAGACCCTAAATAGCCCTGAAAGGGGCATTGCTCAGCTACATAGGTAAACACCTATCAGGGGAGGGCTCTGACATCACCTCCTGGCACTCCCTACTCAGATGCTCCCAGAGTTCCCTGCCAACTTGGACTCCAAGATGACAAAACCCAGGGACTCTCTGCAGAAGCTCTGAGCACCATCCGTGGGGAAGTCATAGACAAGGGAGTGGTCACTCCCCTTTCCTTTGTCTAGTTTCACACCAGAGCAGGGATTGGGGGTCCCTGAACTGGGGTTGACTGGATTATGCAAAGAGGACACCAAATGTGCCCTTCAAGGTTTTCCAGTGGCTTGGGGAGGCTATCCCTCCCAAGCCTGTAACACCTGTTTCCAAAGGGAGGGGGTGTAACACCCCTCTCCCAAAGGAAATCCCCTGTTTATTCCTCCTGGGCTTGAGCTTTTCAAGCAACATGAGGGCAGAAACCTGCCTGAGAGGTGGAAGCAGCTGGAGCTGACTGGAAAACCTCAGAAGCCTGGAAATGCAATACTGTGGGTCCTCTAAGGATCCCCCAGAGTGCATAGAATAATACAACCAATGTTTGCAAAAGCCATGGAGTATGATACCAACTTGTTGATACCAAACAGGCCTATGTTGGGAGTTACCATTATGTAGCTGGACATAGGTGGCACCCTATGTCCAGTACACACATAAAATGGTGTCCCTGCACTTACAAAGTCTGGGAAAATGGTCCAGGAGGTCATGGGGCACCTCTACCAGTGCAGAGGTTCCCTCACACACAGGTACTTCACACCCTGCCCTCATGGCTGGAGGGCCTGCTATAGGGGTGACTTATAAGTGACCTGGTGCCGTATAAATAGCAGTGAAAGGGTGCATGCATCTTTTCACGGAGGCTGCAATGGCAGTCCTACAGAACTGTTTGTATGGGGTCCCTATGGGTGGAAAAAAATATGTTGCAGCCCATAGGGATCCCCTGGAACCCCAATGCCCTGGGTACTTAAGTATAATATAGTAGGGATCTTGAAGGGGGCACCAGTATGCCAATTGTGGGTGAAATACTGAGTTACCATTATGCAACAACCAAATTTAGAGGAGATAGAGCATAATCACTGGGGTCCTGGTTAGCAGGATCCCAGTGAACATAATCAAGCACACTGACATCAGGCAGAAAATGGGGGTAACCATGGCAAAAAGAGGTAATTTCCTACACTTGTGCACTACAAAGAATTTATTTTGAAGTTTGCCTACTTCAAAGGCAGACATGAATATAAGTATTGGACTGCTGACCCCACAACTTCAGAACAATTCTGGACTGAGGACATTCTGCCAGGGAGAAGAGCTGGATGTTTGAGGAGGACCTGCCACTCTGCCTGTTGCCTTGCTCTGCTGGCCTGCTATTGCTACTTCTGCCCTAGGCCATGAACTGAGCTTGCCTTCTGTTAGAAGTCTCATGGACATCAAATAATTAATCTGCCAGCACCCAGACTTTCTTGCTGATACGTGACTTGCCGAATGGTGCCAAGTCCATTTCCTAGGCCCTTGACAGTAAGTTCAGGTGAAAAACAAGAAGATCCAGGCACATTGATTCTGTACGACTCCAGAACTGTTGTTGATGCCTGACTCTGCCGCAGCACATGTGGGCTCATAGTGTGACCATGACCCCGAGAAGTTGCTCCCTCACTACTGATGTCGCATCACCTCCCCTACAATGGTAAGTAATCGACACCTCACCTCCCCTGCCTGGCAGTAAGGGAATGACACCTCACCTCCCCGGTAGCAGTAAGGAACCTCCCTGACTCCGTGCAATGTCTTTGTTTTCCTCGTTTCTAAAGGTACTGTACTTGTAGTCAGTGTGACTCTGTGACTGGTGCCACACCCCCTCGTGAGTGTTATTGGACTGTCGGAAACAACTCTGTCAACGATGTTGTGATAGCCTCAGCTGGAGCTATTGTATTTCTAAGTGCTTTTATTAGGATTTAATCTCTAAAAATTCATATCTTTGGTTGTGATTTTTATTGTTTTATTCATGTTTTACTGAGATAAATATTGGCTTTTATTCTAAATGGTGTGGACTACTTTTGCAGTGTTTTCACTGTGTTACTGTGTGTGTGTGTGTGTGTGTGTGTGTGCAAATACTTAACACTTTGCCTCTGAGATCAGCCTGACTGCTCATGCCAGGCTACCGAGGGGGTGAGCAGGGTTTATGTTTGGGGTGTGACTCCCTTACCCTGACTAGAGTTAGGTTCCCTACTTGGGAAGGCTACAAACCACTGCCAACTATAGACACCATTTCTAACAAGACCAATTGCATGCCTTTTATATAATATCTTTTACCTGGCCAATCCATTGCTTCAACACAAAAAAGAGTCCCCATGTGTTTGATATCTTTGTTCCAGGGTGAACATGCTCAATGCCACTCCTTGTTCACCCAAGGGTCTGATCTATTTCAGAGTAATTTCTTATTCTCTTTAAAGTAACACCGTCGACAACCAACTGCCATGAAGTGGTCTTGACAAGGAATTTATATGGAGATAAAAAGACTCCTCAAATAAATATGCTTGTCAGAGCCTCATTCCACCCTGGCCATCTCTTCATGCCTCTCCAGGGAGTCTACCCCATAGTATTACTATCTTCCCATCTAAATGTATTGTATGTAAGAATTACCTGCTTTTAGTTGTTGCTAGGTTTACTAAATGTGTGTGTGCACCTGTTTTTTACTCACTGGGGGTCGTTACGACCGCGGTGATTGGTGTAATAGTGGCGGTGGTACCGCCAACAGGCTGGCGGCACATACCTACATATTATGACACTGGCGGTTTGGCAAAAGCCAAACCGCCAATTTAACACACCAACCGCCATGACGGTAGGACCGCCGGGCTGGAGACTACAGTCTCCAGCCCAGCAGCCGTTACTAGGCCACCCATGGCATTATGACCCCACCCACCACCATGGTTTCTGTGGCTTCTGTACTGCCACGAAAACCATGGCGGTAGGCACCATCAGTGCCTGGGAATTCCTTCCCTGGCACTGATAGGGTCTCCCCGCCCCTCTTCCCAGAGTCCTCCCCACCCCCGACATACACACACCTACAATCACATACATACACAATCATACACACACGCATACCCACATTCACCCATGCATGCATACATTCATACACACTCACAGTAACACTCACTAACATACATACTTGCACGCATGCAATCACGCAACACAACATACACCTACACTCACACCCATTCATGCACACATGCATTACACACACCCCACGCCTGCATGCACACACACACCACCACATACACAACACCCTCCACCCCCCTTCTCTGTTGGAGAACCTGACTTGCCTGCTTGCAGGGGGTCCTCCGGTAGAAAACGGGACAAGGCGCTGCTGCCAGCAGCAGCGTCCCCCTGGAGAACACCACCATGTGTCATGATACAGTCGGCAGCGTTCTACTGGCGTGGCGCTGCTGCTGGCAGCAGCGCCACCTTACCGCCTTCCACAGCCATGACCGTAGCCGGAATTCCACCAGCCTTGGCGGCATTCCGGCTACGGTCATAATTTAGTGGATGGTCGGTATTGATGATGGAGAAAAAGAAGGACCAACATATATTCATATATCATGTAACCAAAATCGTATAATGTCGTGTGATTTTAGTAAAGAAAATATTATACGTTGGAAATTGTGCCCTCGGAGTAGTTCGCCATTATTATAAACGAGCTTAATTAATCATGAAGAATTGAAACATGTAGTAATCCGTCATAATTGCAAATGTGTTTATTGATTTTCTTGTTGAAACTGTTTTATGCTTAGCTTAAATTTAGTAGAGGTTTTTGCCTAGTCGCCTGGTCTCAAATTTAACTGCGTGGTTTTCACTTTTATTATCTAAAGGACCTTATTCTGTATTTTTCCAGTAGAGATGACTAATACACTTATCTCCAAGGTTTCGTGCTAGGCCGGTTTCATCCCCTTTGATACAAGGTCAGTTCCTGTAGGTGCGGACAATAAAGGCTTTAAGATAAAATTAATTGGCAAACTTTGTTGCAACTTGTGTTCCAAGGCTCCAAGGACAATGTGTGCAAAAATGAGTACTAGGAGAAAGACACTATTCATTGGTCAAATTGAAGCCACCCTATGAACCCTCCAATGGAAGTCCCTGCTGAATTTGGAATGTTTCTTACTTAAACCCACCGGACAAAGAGAAGTCAGCCATTTTCCTTGATGCCATCTCTGAAGCCAAATGCCAGACGTCATCTTGGACGACATCATGATGCCCTTTTCTCTATCCCAGAGAAAGAGACTTTGAGAATTCTCACCCTAGAGACTTTAACTTTAAATTGCCCGTCTTGCCCATGCAGTAACTTTGCCCCATTCTCCTTGCTGTTGCAAGGAAACTTGCCCTTAACTCTGCCCCTTTGAAATCTGCCCCATGCTGATCGAACCGGTACCTGAAGGACGAAGACTTTCTTGAATGCTGATTGTATTTGGTAATTATGAAAGGATAATTGTATTATGCATTGTGATTTTTTCCTTTTAGGTACCAACTGCTATTTTGATAGGGCCCAAGCTAGAAGCTTTCCTAATTTGTGTTGACTAAATTCGTTTTGCATGAAGCTCCACATGCCAATGCTAATTAGAGGTTAGTCGAGGTATTCACTTGACGCACCATGTTGAATTGAAATCTTGTTATGCTGACCGATGTATGCAATTAGTCAAATTCAGTTACTCATATTAGTGAGTTGTATTGCTGTAACCGAGTGTATTATAATTCAGATTTTGCGTAGATTGCATTTCTTCTGCCGTTATGGACAGCTAGAAATGTTCGTATAGATATATCATTTGATTTTGAGACTCATATATATTGTGTTAGCTTTTGTTAATATTGGGAAATAAACTCATTAACTTTTAATAAACTGGTGTGGTTATTCATGACTGAAAGGTCATGTTGCGTCGAAATACCAACTGTTATTGATTCCTAATGTGTTATCTTGATCTTTTAACTGAGTATTGGGTATCGATTACAATAGCTATTGATCATTGATTTTAGTGACCCGACTATTCTAGGATGAGGAGAGCCCAACTCTTCTAAAAGGTTCACTTACCTCCAACGTGTCCAGGTACAGATCATTTATATGGGCTGGACGCGTTATCAGTAGCCACGGCGACGGTATGTGGGAGGTCATCGCATGGTACTAGGCGGCATTTACCATCAATGTCATAATGAGGGCCACTGTTTATTAATAATTTAAGCAAGACAGATCGGAAAAAGGGGTATGTTACAGGTCGGGCAGTTGGTGGCGTGTTACAGATCGTCAATCGGGGTATGTTACAAATCGGCTCTAATTATTTATAAACTTAATGATGTTTGCCAGCATTTTGTTGGAGATTTTGTAAGGAACAGGAGGCAGTGGGCTTCAATGTGCGACTAGGCTCGCAGCCTTCATTGCTGACTTAGAGCGCTTCCAAATTAGTATTCAGAAATGGTACGCGGTCGGCGAATGGAGAAACGATCTTAAGAAGGTGGCGAGAGGAGCCAGGGAAAATGGGACTCCAACTGTGCTTCTGTTTGCTGATCATCAAATAAATGTAGAGGCAAACATTTACAATATGCGGTAACTTAAACTGTGAAGAAAATATGTGAAAAAGCTTCTGTTTAAGCTTCAGCCATCCAAGCCCAACAAACAATAAAGTTAGCACTTGAAACTAGAGAAATATAGTCACAGGCACTCAGAAAAGAAATAACATTTTGCATCACAAATTGAATTATTAACAGAGTGTGAATTCCTTGCTAAATTGTCTGCTTCTAGAACTAGAAGTGCACATTAGGAAAATGATGCTGCCTTTATGAGCGCTCATTAAAATGAATGCAAGATAGTGACTTCGCGAACTACAAATCTGAATCCCAAATGATTTTAAATCAGCAAATGCTGGAAGGAAATGAGTTGCAAAATTATGTTTTGTATGGTTCTTTTATCGTTTGCTCCTCGGCATGAATACAACTTTTTTCATGCAACAGGATGAGTAATTTTTGGAAGATGCCAGTGGCATCCCGAATGCTGGTGATATTCAGAGTTTCTTTGACACAGAAAAACTGTAAATCATTGAAAATGTTATATTTCTATCTACATTCAAAATCTGACTATACTGATGTTTTCCAGATCCATATATAGGTTCTGTAAATGTTTTCATCTTTTCTATTTTCAGTTGTTCCAGGTGACTCCTGAAAACCAGTCACAGATGGAGCTCACACCGCAAAAAATGCTGGCTCAATTCAAAGAGATCATCAAAAGGAACTTCCACTTAGTATTTAGTCAAAAGGAGAAAGTTTTCGGAACCACCTGTGGCACTTTCCTGCTTTAGTTAACTCCCGTTCAAAAGATTGGTCTCAGGTAACTCATTTGAATAGTTTTTTTTATTCTCAAACAAAGGGCCTCATTATGAGTTTGGCAGTCTTAAGACTGGCAGTGTCGCAGTGGGGGCACTCCTGGCAGTCCAACTGCCAGATTACAACCCTGGTGGTCAGACCACCAGGGGACCCCTGCCACCGCCAGGATCACAGATCCCAATAGGGTGGCAGTGGTCGGAGTCGTGGTCAGCCACGGCGGTGCTGTGGCAGCACCTCCGTGCTGATCACGAGTCCGCATTTCACCACTGGTGGAAAGCCAGTGCTGGGGGCTGCAGGGGGCCCCTCTGCCAGCACCCTCGCAATGCACTCTGTCTGCTCATGAGGTAGTGTGCATTGCGAGGGCGCTGTTGTGTGACCGCATTAGCCTCGGTATCCTTAAGGGAGCAGAAGCCCATGCCATATCTGACCAGCGGAAATGTCTTAATATGATGTTTATGCCAGTCAGCCTAGTAGAAACATCATAATACAACAGGCGTGAGGTCGCCAGTATGACCGCAGGATCATCCCCGACGATTTGGCAGTCCAACGGTGAGACCGCCAAACTTGTAATGAGGCACAAAGTCTTTCATCAGTTTGTGGCATACTATGTTGTTAATACTGGTGCCTCCACTCTCACAATGATTTTGGGTCTTTAAGCACAGATTTCTGTGGTGATGCAAGTGAGATTGAATGAGTGTCCAAACAAATTAAGTCGGTACCCACTGGAAATGAATTAAACTAAAGTGGTTTTATGGCCATGCAGGTATGGAAGGTGATTATAAACAGCAGCAAAAAAGCACACAATTACTCAAAACGTTGTTTCGTTATCTCAATGACGGAACTATAACTTGTGCCCTATAACTCGTGCCCTATAGCTCAAACCACCACTGAAACTGAGTCTCAAAATGGCTGGCTACCAGGTTGAGATGTAGGCAGCCAATCAGATCTCTGCAAGAGATCGTTAGTATTCCCGAAGTCATCACAACCCTAAATAGACAAATTTGGATTTCTTTAATTTTTCCGAAACCACTAAATGGATTTGCACCAAATAACAAAAAGACTCATCTGCAGACCAAATTTGCTGTAATTTCATCTAGGGGTTCGGGAAGCAGCCATGTCTAAAGAGTCTAGTCTATGAGAATTACCATGGGAAATACACATTTTCGCCCCCCCCCCTCTTTTCTCACTCCCCGCTTGATGGATCACCCTGAAACGTTCCATGCCCAACAAGACCTTAGAGGGCACTTTTTTGAAAGATTTTGAGAAGATTAGTCAAGCGGTGCCAAAGATTTAGGCAAGACAAAAATGCTTTTTCAATGGACATTAGTTCCTAACCATAACTACCTACTGGTGACTGCCAGTAGGTAATATATATTATATATCCCTTCTTTGGACTGTATTAAGGTATTCCCGCAAGTCAGACGGGTGTGAACAGTGCTACGGTATTGGCCTGAGCTCCCTTAAGGGAACCAAGGCCAATACCGTAGCACAACAGCACCCTATTCCAAGGGTGCTTGACTGGGGTGCCCCCGCACTGCTCATGCCATGGATATGGGCAGCACTGGGCAGCACTGGGCAGCACTGGGCACCCCTGTGGCTCCCTGCACTGTGTTTCCACCAGCCTTTCCACAGAAAGGCTGGCAGAAACAGGAGTCATGATCAGCATGGAGGCACTGAGTTATGCACCGCCGTGGCTGACCACAAGTCTACCCGCCATCAGCCTGCCGGGAACCTTTTGTGGCAGTCGGACCCACTTGAGTGCAGCTTTCCTTTTATCACCGTGGGGATGGCAGCCTCGTAATGAGGGTCTAAAGAACCACTCATATTTTTGAGGCACTCCCCCTTATCATCATGACAAAAATAGTTTGACACTGTCAGTGTATGAAATCTTCTTTAGGTTAGAATGGGCAGGAAACATATTTAAATATTAAAGGCTTCTCTGTATTAGGTCAGATTTTTTGATAGCCTTCAAGATTCAATGCATATTAATGACTCTCTTTCTTTATCCCTTCGATTTGATGGATAGGATAATAAACTATTGAACTAAACACGCATAGCGCAGGCTAAGAGGAACATGCCTCTGTTTTGTGAGCAATGTTGATCCATTGGAAAAGCCAATAGAGACAGCACCACACACAATGCTGGACCCAATTATGAGCCATAGATTAATTTTTTATTAAGGTTATATCCCAAACAACCACAGCCCAATGATACAGTCCTGCAGAAGATCTCCAACATGTCCAATCAGAGGAAGAACATTGTTTTCATTCATGAGAATCACTCCTGTGATTGTTCACAGTATGAGAGAAAATTACCAGCCTAAAAGCAATTTCAAGCAAAAGGGACTAACGACAATAGATGCATATTAAGGTATTAAAAAAATGAAATGTGTAAAGTTAAATAAATTAAGTAACAGAATGAGTGAGTTCAAGGAAATGACAGGGAAGAGAGGACATTAATATACATTAGCCAAAGAAAAAGGAACTTCACCAGTTTTCTTGAAGGCTCTATTGCATGTATATATTTTTGTATGCATGTTTTTATATGGTATTTCTATAGTGCAAGCCTAGCCTAAATGCAGTGGAGCACTGCAAATATTCAATTCAATAAAAAAGACATACAATTCACAGACTGATAGAGACTACTGATGCTTAATGACATATCAATGATGGAAGTAAGTACAAGGATTTAATGGAAAAATTAAACGATGTAGAGAAATGACCTGAAAAAAAAAATGCGCAAGACAATTTATGTTTTTTCATATGATTTGAAACACAGAGAGGAACTAACCCAGAACACCATAATAAACACAGAAGAAATTATCTCAGATGGTTGGTTTCTCTTAGAAGGATACAATTCTTTTTTAAAGGCATCTATCTTGCAAATCTTGAATATGAATCTCCACACCCCCATCAATATCCAAAAATGTTATGAGTGAGACATGCGTGGGGGCAGGGGAAAAGAATAATAATTGGTGTCTGTTAGGAAAAGAGTTGCTCAATAGCTTTTCTATGCAAGGACTAAGAAGAATAAAATATTGAATAATAATGAAAAAGGAATATGTGTTGCAGATGTAAAAAATCATCTGGCAGGGAAGGGAGAGTAGCTGAATTCCAATACCTTTTTTATGCAAACTTACAAAGAGTCGGTACTGAGACTCCTTGAAATATTTATTTTCACATTTTATAGGGGAAGCTAAGCTGAAGGCTTGGGTTCATGGTAGTTCTGAAAGATACAGATATAAAAAAAAAAACAAAGGGCACTACAGGTGAGAGAATGAACAAATTAAGTTCCAAGTCAAGGTCAAAATAATATATCAAAGATATATTAACTAAATAAAACTATACATTTGTTACCTAATAAAAATAAAGTTTAATCAAATCTGGGGCAAAGTGTTCACATTATTTAATTCTGGTTGTGATGGTGTAAGGTAAAGTAGAAGTGGAGCTATAGTGTAAATACTAAATACGATTAGGGGAGACAGCATAAAAGTAGAAGTGGGACAAATACATTAGACAGCTTCAACATGTATACATTTTGTAAATGGTTACATGTATCACTATATTTTTCAGAAGATTGTTTTTCTAAAGTTGCACTTGTAAAAGTGAGAGCTCATTTAGAGTTAACATGCAAGTACAAATAAGGAATAATAGCTTATAACCAATTCCATGATTTCTTTTATTTTTGGTCACATTGTCCACCAATTATGGTACTTTGTGTAAACATGTGTGTGTAGCTTGCTTCATGTTAAACCACATGTCCAGCGTGAGTTTTTGACTTTTAGAGTAGTTCGTTATCTTAGCTGATTAGGAATAAATTCACAAGAAGATTGTTAAAGATTTAAAGATAGAAGAAAGCGTCTCATTTCACTTCAACTGTCTTTTATAGGGTACCCAAAGCCCAGGTACCAGAACAGGCAGAGTTAGATAGTTGGGTTGAAAAAGAAAAAAATATATGCTCTGGCCATGAAGTGTTTTAATCTGTACTTGAACTGATACAATACATCTGTATTTCTGCATTTCATATTACACACCTTTACCACCACCATTTCCCAACTGGCAAGTTTCTGAAATCTTAGAAGATATGACGTACTATTTTACAATACTTAACTCCACGTCTATGTATCTTCAAGGTATGTAGCTATAGAATTAGGAATAGTAAATCGACATTAAATATATATTTAGCTTGATGATAGAGTGGCAATCATTATCCTGTGCTTGGTATTGTTGTAGAACAATACTTTGTCTCTAAATATTTTGACAGACATCTTTGAAAAGAGCTTATGATCCTTCTAATGTCACTATCAGATGAATCTTAAATATGGAGCTTTTATAATGGTTGAACATGGTAACTGAATATGATTTCAAAAGCGCTACTCAGTTTCTTCAGAAGAGTATGAATTTTAAACAACATTTAGACCTAGTCACAAAACCTATTTTGGGTAGATAATGTGTTGCTTTTTTATGCACCCCAAAATGCAGTTCAGAAACCTCAGGCAGGGGATCTCTGCTACAACTATCTTTTCAGCACAGAGATTTCTGCTCTGAGGAATAATTGCTATAAAATGGGTAGAGCTAAGAGAAACTGAACGGGTGGTTTTGAGAGGGCCACACAATTACAAAATGCATATATTCATAAGATTAAGGCATTTGCAAGTCAGAAAATTCACATATAAATCTACTAAATTACTAATACTGACAACACTGGCCCAAATGTATTCCAGCCCTGCTTTTCAGTATGTATTTATGTATATATATATATATATATATATATATATATATATATATATATATATATATGTATGTATGTAGCACTTTTATTGTACAAACTTAGCCAAAACTTAAAGGCAGTAGAGTGCTGTGCCCGGGCAAAGATAAGCTTAAAGTTAGCAAGAAATAGGAGAGGAAGCTGAGTTGTGGACACTTAATGAACTCTGATGAAGTGTTCTTTAACCCCTTCGCTGCCAGGCCTTTTCCCCCTCAGGTGCCAAGCCTTTTTTTTGGCTGTTTGGGGAAGATCGCACTTAAGCCCTCATAACTTTTTGTCCACATAAGCTACCCACACCAAATATGCGTCCTTTTTTTCCAACACCTTTGGGATTCTAGAAGCACCCAGACTTTGTGGGTTACCCCGAAGGAGACCAAGAAATTAGCCAAGATACAGTGATTTTTTTTTTTTTTTTTTAAAACAATGGGAAAAAAGGGCTGCAGAAGAAGGCTTGTGGTTTTTTCCCTGAAGATGGCATCAACAAATGGTTTGCGGTGCTAAAATCACCAGCTTTCAAGCTTTCAGGAACAGGCCGACTTGAATCAGAAAACCCAATTTTGCAACATAATCTTGGCATTTTACTGGGACATAACACATTTTAATGATTTTTTGTGCTTTAGCCTCCTTCCAGTCAGTGACCGAAATGGCTGGAAAAGTAGACACAATTCTGAATTCACCAATGGGTAATTTGTGTAGATCCTACAAGGGTTTCCTACAGAAAATAACAGCTGGAGTAAAAAAAATATTGAACTTGAGGTAAAAAAACAGCCATTTTTCTCTACGTTTTACTCTGTAACTTTTTCCTGCAATTTCAGATTTTTTAAAGCAATATACCGTTATGGTTGTGGGAAATATAGGGCTTGTAGGTTCATCAATAACCCTAGGCACCCAGAGCCAATAAATGAGCTGCACCTTGCAGTGGGTTTTCATTCTATACCAGGTATACAGCAATTCATTTGCTGAAATATAAAGAGTGAAAAATAGGTATCAAGAAAACCTTTGTATTTCCAAAATAGGCACAAGATAAGGTGTTTAGGAGCAGTGGTTATTTGCACATCTCTGATTCCTGGGGTGCCCATACTAGCATGTGAATTACAGGGCATTTCTCAAATAGATGTATTTTTACACACTGTCTTATATTTGGAAGGTAAAAAATGTAGTGAGAGACAAGGGGCAATAACACCTGTTTTGCCATTCTGTGTTCCCCCAAGTCTCCCGATAAAAATGGTACCTCACTTGTGTGGGTAGGACTAGCGCCCGTGACAGGAAATGCCCCAAAACACAATGTGGACACATCACATTTTCAGAATAGAAAACAGAGGTGTTTTTTGCAAAGTGCCTACCTGTGGATTTTGGCCTCTAGCTCAGCCGGCACCTAGGGAAACCTACCAAACCTATGCATTTTTGAAAACTAGACACCTAGGGGAATCCCAGATAGGGTGACTTGTGGGGCTCTCACCAGGTTCTGTTATCCAGAATCCTTTGCAAACCTCAAAATTTGGCTAAAAAACACTTTTTCCTCACATTTAGGTGACAGAAACTTCTGAAAGCTGAGAGGAGCCACAAATTTCCTTTTAACCAGTGTTCCCCAAGTCTCCCAATAAAAATGATACCTCACTTGTGTAGGTAGGCCTAGTGCCCGCAACAGGAAATGCCCCAAAACACAAAGTGGACACATCACATTTTCTCAAAGAAAACAGAGTTGTTTTTTGCAAAGTGCCTACCTGTGGATTTTGGCCTCTAGCTCTGTGAGAACCTAGGGAAACCTACCAACCCTATGCATTTTTGAAAACTAGACACCTAGGGGAATCCAAGATGGGGTGACTTTTGGGACTCTCACCAGGTTCTGTTACTAATAATCCTTTGCAAACCTCAAAATTTGGCTAAAAAAACACTTTTTCATCACATTTTGGTGACAGAAAATTCTGGAATCTGAGAGGAGCCACAAATTCCCTTCCACCCAGCGTTCCCCAAAGTCTCCCAATAAAAAATGATACCTCACTTGTGTGGGTAGGCCTAGTGCCCGCCACAGGAAATGCCCCAAAACACCATCTGGACACATCAAATTATCAAATACAAAACTATCTGTTTTTGGGGTGGGGCAACCTCCGTTTTTGGTCCTGGGCTCAGCAGCAATGTAGGGAAACCTACCAAACCCAGACATTTCTGAAAACTAAACACCTGAGGGAGTCCATGGAGGTGTGACTTGCGTGGATCCCCCAATGATTTCTTAACCAGAATCCTCAGCAAACCTCAAATTTAGCTAAAAAATCACTTTTTTCTCACCAAAAACATGTCGAAATTGAGGGGGAACCAAAGCTGGTCCAAAAGGACAGTTGGAGAAAAAAAAAATTTAGGCTGACAAGTGCAGCAGAATTTTTATCGGTATAGATGGGACAATGTTGGGTGGTAGGAATTTTGTGGATTACTGCAGATTCCGGAAGGTTCCATCACAAAAATGTGGGAAAAATGTGTGATTTTTAGCAAAGTTGGAGGTTTGCAGGGCATTGTGGGTAAGAAAATGGTGCGGGGTGCATGTGAAGCACACCACCCTGGAACCAACCAAATCTTTAATTTACAGATGTTTCTGGGTCTTGTGGATTTTTCTACATGGCAGCGTCCCAAAGTCAAAAAAGTGCATCCCTTACCATTCGAAGTTGGACAATGGCCCAAATGTAAAAACAAAATGCAAAATAATCAAATGTCTTCTTGTTTGCCTGCGGGATAAAATGTTTTATTGTGTGGGGGGAGAGCTGAAAGACTGTTACCCCCTTCAGTTGGGGTGGGGGCATAACCAGGCCCATACTGGTTGGTAGCCACCACCCCAATACTTTTTTTTTTTTTTTTATTCCATGCCATCTTGTAGACTTTCTGCCCCCCGGGGTGTGGATCGGGGGTAATTACCCCATCTGCCCACTGGTGGGCAGAACAACTTTGGCCCTATTTTTTTGGGGTGGGGGTATGGCCATACCCCCACACTCTTATTTTGAAAAAAAATGTTCAGTGGTCTCTGGTGGGCTTTCTGCCCCCTTTGGGGGCAGATGGGCCTTTCAAAAATAGGCCGATCTGCCCCCAAGGTGGGCAGATGTGGCCAACAATAATGTGCCCCCATGGGGAGCGACCCTTGCCCAAGGGGCAGCCCCCCAAGCAAAACACATACACACATATCAATCCCTGGTGTCTAGTGATTTCTGCAGCCCTTGGGGCCAGATTGTCAGAAATGGCCTAAATACAATTTGCCCCCTAGGAGAGCGACCCCTGCCTAGGGGTTCGCTCCCCATACATAATAACATAAAGTAAATAAAAATATATATATATCCCTGGTGTCTAGAGTTTTCTGCACCCCTAGGAGGCAGATCGGCCTAATTATATTAGGCCGATCTGCCTCCAAGGGCGGCAGGAAAGGCCTAAAAGTATTTTGCCCACCCAAGGGGCCGCTCCCCTTATATGTAAGTATAAGATAAAAAAAAAAAAATCCTGGTGTCTAGTGGTTTGGCTTAGAAATAATTTGGCCCCCCAGGGAGCGACCCTTGCTGAAGTGTCGCTTCCTAAGCATAAAAAAAAAAAAAAAAAAGATCCCTGGGTTCTAGGGTGTTTTCTGCCCCACCCCCCCGGGGGCAGATAGGCCTAATTATATTAAGCTGATCTGCCCCCAGGTGGGGCAGAAATGGCCTAAAAAGTATTTCCCCCCCTGGGGAGCGGCCCTTCCCCAAGGGGCCGCTCCCCTCATGTTTATTTCACACATCGCGATCGGGCAGTAGAAATGCTTATAGAGACTTTCCTTTCATGCCGCTGCTGGTCCCCTCCTCCCGAGCGAAAGAGAAATGCTGAGCATTTCTCTTCCGCAATCGCGCTGGAAGCATGCTTCCAGTGCGATGAGTGGTGACCTCTGATGAGGTCAGCACGCATTCGCATGCTGACGTCATCAGACGTCACTGGGGGTTCGGGGGGTCGGAGGTGGAAGGGGAAGTGATTCCCCTTCCAGCCCTGCCCTGGGGGGTGGCCCTCGGGGAGAGCTCTAGCGTTTCCACCGAGGGCCGGTATATGGACGTAATGGTTACGTCCATGGCGCCACACAGTCGCAGCCATGGACGTAACCATTGCGTCCATGACGGTAAAGGGGTTAAAGTGATGAGTCTTCAACTCTTTCATAAATTGGATTAAAGCTTGTGATTTCCTAATGGATATAAGGATGTGAATCTAGATCCTGGATGCATAGATGGAAAAGGTCTTATTTAATACATTTTTTCCACTTTGTATTCTGATGATGTCTTGAATGCAGGTGTGCCTAGAACCACCAGAGATGGTGAGTTTGTGTGCAAAATAAGCCTGCATGCTGGTTTATGGCTTTGTAAATGATGCCACTAGTTTTGAATATGGTGCGTGCTGGCAAGGTGATCAATAGTGTTCTGCAGGAAATTTGCCTTTCTGCGTAGTAACGCTAGATTTTTAACTTTTTGCTGGACCCTATGTTTCTGATGGCTGTAGAACTCTGCACTTTACCCCTTATAAAGTGCTTGTGCTCCTCATGTGAACATGGTAAAATTAGGATAAACCTATTGGCATATATAACGTACCTACAAGTCCCTAGTATATAGTCCAAAGCGTACCCAGGGCATGTAAGTTAAATGGCAGTTGTGGACTGCAGCACCCATTATACCGTCCTCTACAATAACAGTGCAAACACCACTACAATGACAGTACAAACATCAATGTAGGCCTACACACTGTGTTTAAAACTGCAATTTCAACCTCTCAAAATAACCCCTTATCACATGCCTAAACCTTCCTTTTAAATTTGTATTAGTCACCCCTAGGTAGGTCTTATCGTAAAAAGGCACGATACATCGTGTTTAAAAGTAGGACATGTGAAAGTTTAGTGTTGCACATCTCCTTACAGTGAAAAGCTATTTTTACTGTAGCAAGCCAGGTTGTTCCATAGGGGATGCCTTATTATACACCAGTACTGTATCTCTGGAATGACACTAGCTATAAGCATAATAAACAACTATTTTAATAGGTATTAAAAATGCAATTCAATGATGAAGTCAGATTCCTATTGAATATTAAAGAAATATTTAGAATGTTACTTTTTGCCTGGCTGAAATTCCAGGAGGCTAATCTGCATTTTGCTCTCCCACTTCTGCCATCCAGTAATTAGATTTGGAATAGACTCTTTGATGAGATGTAAACTTCTTCCCAGAGGTGAGAAAAGTGTGAGGAGGTTTTTTTTTTTTACCCTTGGCAGGACGGCCTGTGGGCTAGGCCCAATGAATTTGATTAACTTCAAAGATGCCTGTCTTGTGCCAAGCAGATTTAGCTAACACCGAGGCTTACCCCCTTAATGTGTCCAACCAGCTAGGTGGGCTTCAATCACAGTGGATGTCTTTTTGACATTACAGTGTAAAATCCTGTCGAAGTGTGAAAACCAGCTTGACAGATCTGGTGGGGTTTTCCATGTAATATTTGGGTACACTTCATAGACTGAGAACAGGATGCAAATTCTTGTGTATCCATTGTCTGGTTAGGGAAAACCCAGCTTATTTTCTACCAAACGCCTGCATTTGTTGTAGGAACAGGACCTGCTCCAATCTGGATTTTAGTGTTAGAAGTGGAAGGACACTCGATTTACCATGGTACACTCCCCTCACATACCACCAACCCTCAAAGTGCAAGCTTAGTGTGGCCAAAGACTTTTGCTATCTCAAAAATGCCAAAAGTGGGTAAGCATAGTCCTGGAAACCTTTACTCAAATGGTTAGGGTATGCCTAGGAGTCATCCACACCCACTAGCACGTACCAGGCATAAAAATTGAATTTCCAGGTACCCACGTCAGAACACTCCTGGAACACCCCTGTGGAAGATTAGTAGAAGGCAGAACCTGCTGTCTAAGACCTGAGAAGGGCCTAAAAGACTGAGGGCCATATTTATACTTATTGACGCAAAACTTCGCTAACGCAGTTTTGCGTCAAAAAAATTTGCGCCGGCTAACGCCATTCTGAAGCCCCATGCGGGCGCCGTATTTATTCAATGACGTTAGCCGGCGTTAGCTGCCGGCGCTACCTGGTGTGCGTGAAAAAAAATGACGTACACCAGGCAGCGCGGGCGTAGGGGAATATGGAGCTTGGGCGCCAAAAAATGGGGCAAGTCAGGCTGAGGCAAATTTTTCGCCTCAACCCGATTTGCGCCATTTATTTCGACTCCCAACCCCCATTGAAATGACTCCTGTCTTAGCAAAGACAGGAGTCATGCCCCCTTGCCCAATGGCCATGCCCAGGGGACTTCTGTCCCCTGGGCATGGTCATTGGGCATAGTGGCATGTAGGGGGGCACAAATCAGGCCCCCCTATGCCACAAAAAAAAAAAATAATACTTACCTGAACTCACCTTAAGTTCCCTGGGATGGGTCCCTCCATCCTTGGGCGTCCTCCTGGGGTGGGCAAGGGTGGCAGGGGGTGTCCCTGGGGGCATGGGAGGGCACCTCTGGGCTACTTCTGAGCCCACAGGTCCCTTAACGCCTGCCTTGCCCAGGCGCAAAAAAATGGCGCAAAAGCGTCTGGACGTCATTTTTTTTGACCCGCCCACTCCCGGGAGTGTAAATACGGCGCACATGCCTCGGAGTCAATTTTTTAGACGGGAACGCCTACCTTGCATATCATTAACGCAAAGTAGGTGTCCACGCTAAAAAATGATGCAAACTCCATGGACTTTGGCGCTAGACGCGTCTAACGCCAAAGTATAAATATGGAGTTAGTTTTGCGTCGGAATTGCGTAAAAAAAAACAACGCAATTCCGGCGCAAACAGAGTATAAATATGCCCCTGAACCTCTTCTCCCTCTTGGACCAGGGAAAAAAGTAGACTCCAATGGTCATATGCCTGACCTCCTGGTAAAGTTATAAGGATACAACAAGCTACAAGAGGCCTTTTTGTGCAACTGTCCAACTGAGCAGTGGCAGCTGACCTTTGGCCTCTGTTTGACACCCCGTGAGTCTCTATGCGTCTTTCCTGAGGTCCTAGAGAGCTTTTAAATTGTATTCCTGTGGTTGATTAGAACTTAATGGACTGAGCCAACAGTTAAACTCTTCTGTCCAGGATAAACTTGGTTGATGTACCCAACCCATGCTCTATTTTGGTAAGTGTCAAATTACTCCTAGGTTCTGTTTTACTGCAACCATTGAATATCACTGACACTTTGTGCTTCTTTGATCCATTTCTACTTAAATCTTAAGAAGTTCCTATCTCCACAACCTTTTATTGGAGTTTTGTTACTTTGGTGTCATTTTCTGTATTAAATGTGAAACTGTTTTAAAAAAAATATTTTGGGATTTTTATTGTTTTGCATGTATTGCTGTTTCAGTACTGCATTAGTACTTTGCAGATTGCCTCTATGTTAAGCCTGTCTACTCTGTGCCATAGCAACTAGTGGGTTCAGCATAGGTTTATTTAGTGACTTCAGTGGTACACTCATACAAGGATTGTGACTATTACTTAAGATATGTACTTATCTCCTTAACTAATAACCCACTTTATTTCAAGTTACACCTGGGTGGGTAGTGATGTGATCATATTTATTTTGTCTTTGATCAAATGGTCTGTGGAATGTTGGGTACCCCTAAGGGTTGTATTGGTGGAGTCTGGGGAGGCTGTAGAGTAGGGCATTACCACAATCTAAATGCAATAGTAGAAGGACTTGATCAGCAGTTTGGAAATTGCTTTCTGGCAGAAATGTTTATCTTTTGTAGAAGACAGAGCTGGCACCAGGCCATTTTGATTTTTTGGCCATGTGTTCTTAGAGGGAGAAGTTGGATGTTCATGGTGAATCTAAATGATTTGGCTACGGTGACAAGTCAAGGTTCATGTCAGGTTTGTACTGTATCTTGTTTGTTGGTCTTTGTAAATAACAGGAATTCTGACACTGACACATAGAAAAACACATAGAATAAAGTAAAATTATAAAAAGTAAATTACATTTTCATTTAAATTAATGTTATTAACATACATTATTAAATTAAAACCGTCTGAATATTTGTAAAATGAATACCATTTAGTAGAGCATTTTGTAAATGATCACTTATTTAAAAATAAATGCATGTAAAATATTATATCAAAGATTGTGACACATTCAAAACAAATAATATTATACAAGTTGGGGAAAGAAAGTATGTGAAGGTATGAGTTTCTCTTTAACTATTAACCCAACTTTCACATTCACAGGAGTTTTATTGTATCAACCACCAGGACCCTATGAAGAATTCCTTAACATTTTACCGGATCAGATAGCGGAATTAATCTGTATGAAACCTAATTTAACGGTGTTAGGAGATTTCAATATCCAAGTGCACAATTTATAACTGACTGCAGCTAAGCGTCTGGTGAATGATCTGGAAGCGTTAGGACTACATCAAATAATCTGTGGTCCAACACATGCGAGAGGACATACGATAGATCTGGTATTTAGCAATCTTTCTTTGTTGAGTGCTTTGCCCCCCGCTCCCGTAGCATAGTGTGATCATTTTCTAATCACATTAAAAATCAAGCTGCCCAATGATCTTGGCTTTCATCAGCCTTTAAATAGGAAGGTAAGGAAATGGCATAGTCTTAATGTGGAAGAATGGGTTAATCTGCTAATCAGGAGTAAAAAAGATTTTATGAGGGACCAACAGATGTACTCCACTCTCTTTAATGACTGGATTTCAAACAGCCTTGACATGTTACTGCCCTACAAGGTTCCTTCTGGGCAGAGGAATGGTGATAAGTCCCCATGGTTTTCCCCCCATTTAATAACACTGAAGAGGAATAGTAGGCGGCTCGAAAGAAAATGGAGGAAATCATTAAAGCAGGTAGATAGGGAAGAGTATAGATGTTCAATCAGGCTCTATCATAGTGAGATAAGGCTAGCTCAAGCAACCTATTATGGCGACAAGATTGAAAAGGCTTCGGGCTCCCCGAAAGAAATCTTTCATGTTTTGAAGGAGTTGCTTAACTTCCCTATCTGCCCTGAAGCAACAGTAGCCTCAGTGGAACACATCAACAATTTTGCCTCATTCTTCTTACAGAAGATAGAGGATATTTATAAGAATTTCTCAGGTAAAGATGTGACAATGTTTGCTCAGCCCATTGAGAATAAGGAGTGCTACACTATTCTACAGAGTTTCCCCTCTATCTCTGAAGAAAGTACCTCCTTGCTTCTTAGTAAATTGAAATCTGGCTCCCCATTAGATCCCGCGCCTCCTCATATACTTATGCAGGGAGGATCGGCCACAATATCGGTGATAATGGAGCTGTTGAATAGCTCCTTACAAAGTGGCATTGTACCTGAATCATGGAAGCATGCAGTGGTGAAACCCCTGCTAAAGAAACCTAACCTAGATGGAGACGAACTTAAGAACTATAGACCGATTTCTCTTCTTCCAGTTATGGCAAAATTAATTGTCAAGCATGTCAACACACAAATATCTGGATTTCTGGAAGAAAATAAGATTTGGCATTCTACGCAAATGGGCTTTAGACCTGCCCACAGTACCGAATCAGCTATGGTAGCGGTTATGGAAGAAGCCAGAAAACGGATGGATCTGGGACTGGTGACAGCTGTAATAATGCTGGACTTAAGTGCCACATTTGATACAGTTAATCATGGACTATTGATTCAAAGAATGGAAAAAAGTGGTATTAAGGGCTAAGCGCTTAAATGGTTGAGCTCTTTTCTTCAAAACAGATCTTTTCAGGTTTTAGATCGTTCTTTCTTTTGAGACCAGTTTAGATTTCAATGTGGAGTACCATAGGCTTCGTCTTTGAGCCCGAATCTTTTTAATATCTATATGGCTCCTCTGGCAGATGTTGTGGAACCTTTTGGTGTATCGCTTGTATCATATGCTGACGACACGCAGTTGGTCGTCTCCATTTCCTCTGTTAAGGATGTTGAGAATTCAGTGTTACCTGCCTGCTTGCAAGCTGTGTCTTCTTGGATGACAGATAGTAGGCTCCAGCTTAACGAAGAAAAGACTGAAATAATGTTTTTGGGAAGGCTTTTCAATCCGGCGAAGAATACCATGCCAGCAATATATTTGGAATACTTACCGCCACCGAAAGACCATATTAAAGCATTAGGAGTCTGGTTAGAAACCAGACTAACTTTAGATTATCAGGCCAGGAGACTCTCCGCCACCTGTTTTGGAATACTGAAGCTACTTCGTAAGGTTATCGGTTTGCTTCCTCCCCTGGCCAAAAGACTTGCAGTACAGGCCCTCATTTTATCTAGGCTGGACTATGGTAACAGTCTCCTCTTGGGTTCCCCAGTGTATGTGGTTAATAAACTACAAATAGTCCAAAATGCGGCTGCCCGGTTACTGTTTAATATGCCTAGGTCTACTTCGGCTAAGAAAGCTTTGATCGCTCTGCATTGGCTCCCAGTGGGGAAATAATTAAGTTGAAGGCTTTGTGTATTTTTCATAGAGCTTTATACAAAAGGGGTCCTCATGAATTAAAAACATTAGTTTCATTCTATGCACTTACGAGAGCTTTAAGATCTTCCTCTAAAGCCTTGGTTGTGCTCCCTAAAGTAAAAAGAGCAACTTGGGGAGGCAGATATCTGAAGTATCAGGGAGCCAGACTTTGGAATTCACTGCTGCTTAATATTCGTTTGATGAGACGGGGGATGGAATTTCAGAAGGCCATCAAAACATGGCTATTTTAATTTTAAGGTAGAATTTTCTTAATTCATCTTGAGGCTGCACTATCCCTCCAGCTTGTTTAACGTTTAGTCTGATTAGCGCTACGAAGCCTCAGGGAAGCTCAGTGCTATATAAAACACTGTAACATAACATAACATTCATTTTATTTAATTTAACAAATACATTTACACAAGATTTTCAAAAGTTACATTATTGCATTATTTCATATGCTAAGTTTGTTTCTTGGTTCTTTGGTGGTCCCAGGTTAATAGGAATTAGGGAAATGTGTTTTATTAATATTTCATTTTTTGCTAATTTCAAAATAATTTTCTAAAAAATCCTTATTACTTTCTACAGCCAGATCTCTATCCTGGTATAGGAGATTTCATCAAACAGGAACCTAGTTGCTATTAATACTGGTGCAGATATAACTTCTGTCACAGGAGTCATCACCTCCTAATTTAAGGGGGTTAAGACTTGTAGGTTTACCTTGTGGGGTAAATCTACACATAGCAATCATGAATTTCATACATGCATAGATTTGCACTTAGGTATATGTGCTAAACATGAGGAGTTCTACACATGCTAAATTACCTTTGTAAATAGGGTCAAACACGTAGAGTTGATTGAAAGTATAATTGATGGTTTGTGAATTAAGAAATAATTCTCAGTGTTGAGGCTCTGGATGTTTTTTCTTTTCAGATTACTTTAACTTGTGTGTCAATAGTTTGTCTTCTTTTTTATTTCTTCCCACAAGACTGCCTTACCTTGCAGCTGACAAAACTCTAGCCCTATGGATAACAACCATATCCCTGATGGGGCAGCTACCAAGTTTGTAGGAAAACCTGAAGACTCCCTCAATACTCCACATATTTTGGAATCAGCATTTTGTATTTGTTGGGACCATGAACCAATATTAAATAAAAGAATGCCCAAGTTAAAGAATGAGTTGACCTTCACAATAAAGGGTCTGTTACAATTGGATCCTTCCCATTTAGTACGCCTTTTTTTTTTTGTTGCTTTTTTTGATCATGTGGTGTTGGACTTTTTACTGTGGATGAGTCACCAGTGTCTCAGCAATGTAAGTACATGACAAACGGACAGTGTGTGTTTTCCACCTTTTAAGATAAGGCTGCTGTGATGCAGCAAGGCTAAGGGTTATTTGGCTGGTTTCACGTGAACATGTGTGCACACACATGTGCACACATATGAGGGCTTCATGTAAGAGACTGTCATGCACAGCACGGTAATAGCGCACAGGTAGTCTGGTGCAATGAGGACTCTGCAGGATTAAGTAGTCACCTGAGATAGGCCTTATGTGGCTAGTGTACACTAATACGGAAGTCGGTGTCATTTACTGTTTTGTCTATAGTGGCACCCCATTATACACACAGGGAGAGAACTGCCTTAGAGTGTAGTTTCACTCCCCTTTGGCCTGCAAAGACCATTGACATCCTGAATTGGAGTGTAAGCTGTGCATAAAATAAATTATGTAACCTCCAAAATGATAACTGTACACCTTATGGTTCAACCCGAGTTTTCATATTTCCCTGGTTCAGTTCAGGATCAGAGTCCTGGCCTTTTGTCACCCTACTGTGCCCAGTTAACTACATTTCTCCCCAGCAGCAGGAGCAAAGGCCGCCCCACACAAAAGAAGCAACAAGCAGTACTTCTCCCAGCTCCTGAGGGAGGAAGGGAGTGGGACGGAATGATCTGCATCAATCACCCAGTTGTCACACTGTACCAGGGATGGTCCTGCCCATGGTCCTCTGAACAGAGGAGACTACCCAGATAACTGGAGCCAACCCACGAGGGGCTCTCTTTGGGATTCTAGTGCACAAGTCCCTGGCAGTAATGTCAGCGAAGGGTGGCACTAAGAAACCCAAGAGCTGATGTGATCAGTGACTCCCACATGATACCATTTTGGACTGCCCAGCATATTCGGCAGGAGGTTTGAGACAAGGGTGGAGTGGTGACGTGGTACCCTAGGCTTGACCAAGGGTGCCTGACTTCTGGAACCTTCCTCTCCTCTTTAAAAACTCTCACACAAAATGAGAGACTTTCTTTTGCTTGTGGATTTCCCTACTCTCTGCTGCTGGAACCTGGGACCACCATGGAGAAAAGGAAGCAGGAGCCACCTGACCCCACACTCAGGATCAAGGACCTTGCACAGTTGATCCCAGGAGCAGTGGGTCTCCCGAAAGGCAAGTAAGGCTACCTCCCTTACACCTCCCTGAGGACCAGATAGGAAAAAGCCCTGATCTTTTCTGTGTCCAGCAGCCTAGATCAAGTGGAGAGCTGGTGCAGGGAGCTAGAAGAACCAGCTCTTTGAGGACTGCACCAATTCGTAGGTGTGAAGGGTTGCTACAACTGGTTGTGGTGGCTAGTGTTTGCCACCAGGAGTGAAATTAGCCCAGGATCATCCAAAGTGGCCATACAGGACACCAGCTATGGCATTTTAAAGTATGGTAACCTTTGACCCCTTCTCTGCCACAAAGCATGTGGGTCTCTGTTGCCTGTCTGCTAACTTCTACCAGGGTGGGCCAGGGACTAGAGGTTGGTGCAAAGAAGCTGTTTGTTAGCTCAGGAGGGGAGGATGTGGGGCCCCCTACCTGTTCTTTCATCTCACCCGTGACTCCATTCCTCAGGTAGGCAAATGTTCTAGGGATCCTCTGGATCCCCAGCCCAGCAAAAAAGGGACAATATGAGGAAGTACAATTGTGTTTCCTCACCAAAGTAGCCATGGGCCCAGGAACCCATTCCTGGCCCCCAAGAAGAATGAACATGTGGTGAAGGAATGCCCTTGTGCTCACCTGTCACTGCAGAAGGGAGTCCAGGACCCCATCCATCAGCCCCAAGTAACAAAATGAGGAAGGGGGATTGCTGCTGCATTCGTCCAGCATGAAGGCCAGCAATTCAGAACGTTTCTGTCTGCAGGAGCGAGCAGATCAGAATGAAGCTGCTGGCTCCTGCAGCAGCACACCAGTGAGCTGGCCATGCTGGGAGTTAGTGATGGTAGCCATGGGTTGGCTTCCTGAGCTGCCCTCCAATGAGGGAGTCATGCATTGGGTGCCTGCTTGGGACCAGGAACTCTCAGAAAGCAAAGTTGCAGTATGAGGCTACTACACCAATAAAAATGAAACAAAAGGAAACCTGACACAGCTCTCCCCAGTTCAGCAGGAGAGCCACTGATATTTACTGCACTGCAAGGATCGCCCAATAGGTCCTTGCAGGGCCTTCTTGTTTTGCTGCATATGGTGCTATATCTCCCTTTGTGGTGGCCCCAGGACAATTGGCCACAGCCAACAAACTCAGGAGGACGCCATCTTTCCATCCAAAAGTATTTATAGAGTTTCCACCCGAAGTTGGAGGGAACTTCAAAACTATCACATCTCTTGGAATTTCTTTCCGGTTTCCGAGAACTCCTATGGCTGGAGCTTTTGCTCTATAGCTGGGCGTGATGTGCCCAATGAGGGCTACGTCGATGGTGTCATTTATGAGGGCCTAAATGTGGTTAAAAGTATTATTGGTAATTAAATACTCTGTAGGGGCCAAGTATATGGTTGTAATGCAAAGTTATGTTGTTCAAATGCAGTTTTACTTTAAATGAATGAATGATAAGAGGAGTCTGTGGAAGCATGAACAATCTGCATAATTAAATGCTCAGTCAGGAAAGTGCAGCACAGAGTCTGGGTCTGGTGACTGTCCCTCAAGTTACAAAGTTTTGAGGATCTTTCTATACATTGCTTGAGGTGCAATAAAATGATTGAAAGCATTCTTTGAAAAAACGAATCTGGGCCTAGTCATGAGGCCATTAATCCGACCTTCAGATAAATTGTGCAGGTGGGTCTCGACCTTGGGTGTATATAGTGTGGGCCAGTAGGTAACATATCCAGATGTCCTGCATTGTGAACATGTGATCACTGCGTGTGGTGTTTGTGCTGTGTTCTGATTGCCCATGTGTTCCTAACCTCCATAGCATCTAACTTTCTGGTGTTTGGGAACATGCACCCCTCTGGCAGAATGTGTTTTGTTGGGGGCCAATTTCCTAGGACCTTTATGGTGCTGCCACCTATCTGAGGAATTGATCTGGATCTTTCCTGTTTGACGTGTTTGCCTAGGGGCTACATGTCACCCCACCTGTGATCTGTCAATCAGTTGCTTCAGGTCTGAGTCGAAGGGCCTGCTTGACAACGTGCTTCTGGCTCGGAGTTGAAGGGGAGGTCATGTCAGGTGGGATCGACAATAGCAAAGCGAGTACATTGTTATGCTGGCACATATCATGGCATACATTGACATACATCCACAGACCCTAGCTGGGAGGAAGGCACTTCTCCAGCTGGGGCCTCTGACAAACATGTGCATGTTTTTACATCTATTACTTTCTTTGTGCAGCAGTTTTAAAAGTACTGCAAAGTTCCTTGTACATCCAGCAGCTTTCAGGCAAAAATAAAAGTTCAATACAAGTCAAGTGATTAATGTACCTGCTGGAGAGAGATGGGAGCTTTGTCTAATGGCAGTCTTAGTTTTGGCTCAGAGGTAGCGCAGATGGTTAAAATGCCTGCTACAAAGAACATATATCATGCAAAGAACAGTATTTTGTGTGCATAGCACAGTGGGTTACTTCTTTTGTCACAGAGATTCTTTTGCTCTGCACAGTGAGCTATGAAGTGCCATTAAAGAGCTGCATGCAAAATGCATGGTACAAATTAGAAAGTTGTTTTTTTCCAGACTTTCACTTTGCTTATGCTGCTAACAAAGGTTTGCTTGCGTAGAAATGCATTCTTATTATTAAAGTCAATGCTAACCACTGTGGTGTGTTGTGAATCCTAAGTTTGTGTTTCTCCACACCAAGCATTCTTAGAAAATGCCAACCTGTATGGATGACTTCTGAATCCTACACCTTGTATTTCCCTGTAAAATGCTCCGACATCCTACACTGGTATGAGACGTGCTATAAAACAATGTAATTACACGTGACAGAGAGGCTATCGAGAGATGAGAGGCCCTTATGGCTTTAGTTCCTTTCCCCACCACATATTTATGTGAAAAATCTTTCTCAGATCTTATGAACGTAAAGAAATGAAAACAGAAATTGCTTGGGAAATGTAGGATATGACCTGAGGATTCAACTTTCCTAAATAAAACCAGACATTGAAAAGTTAGTCGCCGAGATGCAGTGCTAACCTTTCCATTAACCCCTCGGGTGCCTTGGACGAGCTGGTCTTCCCAGCAGCCACAGTCGCCGTGTGCTGAGGACGAGACTAGCTTGTCCTGCAACTGGCCCAGGCTTCCCCCGGGCCTCCAATCCACCCCCCCCCCATCAGGGATGGAAGGGGAATCGATTCCCCTTCCACCCTGGGCAATCTGATGACGTCAGCACGCTCACAACTCACCAACGTCATCAAATGCTGCCCGGGACGCGCTGAAAGCAAGTGGAGAGAGAGAGAGAGAGAGGACCCAACAGAGGTGAGTCCTTCTCTTTGGGGGATTTTTTTGGGGGAAACCAGACACAGGGGGAAAGGAAAGAGGCTTTTCTTTCCCCCTGTGCCTGTTTTCAATGGATTCCTGCTCCACGATCGCTGGAGAGGCCTGCAATCGTGGAGCAGGAATCCACAACTAGAAACCAGGGATGATTTTTGTAGTTCATTTTGGAGAGCAACCCCTTAGGCAAGGGTCGCTCCCCTGGGTTCATAAATATATCTGTGTTTTGGCCCACCCTGGAGGCAGATTGGCCTTTTTTGGTTGATCTGCCCCAAGGGGGGTCAAAACCCACTTGACACCAGGGAGTATATTTATGATAATGTTTTAGGGCAGCAACCCCTTAGGCAAGGCTCGCTGCCCCAGGGGGCATTTTTTTATATGTTTTGGCCCCCCCTGGGGCTAGATCGACCATGTATTTTCCTGATCTCGCCCCGGAGGGGGGGGGGGGGGGGGGCAAAACTGACTAGGCTCCAGGGATTCTGTTGTGTGTGTGTTTTTTGTGTCTGGGGGGTACACCTTGGGCAAGGTTGACCCGCCCAAAAGGGGTACATTAGTGTTGGCCATTTCTGCCCCTCTTGGGGGCAGACCAGCATATTTTCTTTAGGTCTTTCTGTCCCCAAGGAGGCAGAAGCCACCAGGATGGCAGAGATTTGTCTAAGGTTTGTTTGTTTGTGTTGGGGAGGCACCCCTTTTAGTAAGGGTTGCCCCCCCAAAGGGGGCACAGAACTGTTGGCGATGTCTGACCCCGTTGGGAGCAGATCCGCCGATTTTTTTTAGGCCCATCTGTCCCCGGTGGGGATGGGCAGAATCCACTTAAGCACCAGGGATCTTGGTGGAAAGGGGGAGGCCCCCTTGGTAACGGTTGGCCCCCCAAAGGGGGCACATTACTGATGGCACATTACTGATGGCCCTTGGGGGCAGATCAGTCTATTTGTTTAGATGCCAGGGATTTTTTTTCTTGTTTTTTTTGTGTTGGGGTGCGCCCCCTTTAGCAAGGGTCGCCCCCCCAAAGAGGTGACATAACTGTTGGCCATTTCGACCCTCTTTGGGAGCAGATTGACCTATTTTTTTAGGCCCATCTGCCTCCAAGGGGGGGCAGAATCCACTTAGGCAGCAGGGATCTTGTGTGTGTGTTTTGTGTTGGGGGTGGCCCCTCACATTAGTGATGCCAATTTAATTTTTTTTAGACCTATCTGCCCCCAAGGGGGGCAGAAGCCACCAAGATGCCAGGGATTTTTTCCCACCTTTGTTTTTTTTGGGGGGGGCGCCCCATTTAGCAAGGGTTGTCCCCCCAAACAGGGCGCAGAACTGTTGCCCATTTCTGCCCCTCTTGGGAGCAGATCAGCCTATTGTTGTGGGCTCATCTGCCCCAAGGGAGACAGAATCCATGATTATGAGACTGACTCTGCATCTGAGGCAGAGGAGGAAGTGAGAGATTCTGGCAGTGAGTTTTCTATCTGAGAGGATTCTTCTGATGAGGAAGCCACTCTGAGTGCATGTGAAGGGTCTGTTTTGGAGGAGGAAACTAATGTGCCAATAGTGCAGCAGCCTGGGGCTGTAAAGTTTCCCATTGGAAGACCGGACACCTGGGTTGCCCCAAACATGGAGCAGCCACAGTTGCCTGCCTTTACTGGTCTCCCAGGGTGTAGAGTAAATACGAAAAACGTTTTGCCTGTCAATTTCTTTGAGTTGCTTATGGATGATGTATTTTTGGAAGAGATTGTTGAATCGACTAATTTGTATGCAGAGCAGTATTTGTGGGACAACGCTGCCAGACTTAAGCCTCAGTCTAAAGCTACCTAGTGTATTCCCACTAATCTGAAAGAGATGAAAATGTCCTTGGGTTTGACTTTTATGATGGGGTTGATAAGGAAGCTGTCACTAGCTTCTTATTGGTCTACTAGTGCATTGATGGCAACAACTATATTTCTTGCAACCATGACTCATAATCGGTATTTACTTCTTCTTCAGATGCTGCATTCTGTTGACAACGCTTTAGCCTTGCCACGAGATCACCCTGATTGTGACCATCTATTTAAGATTAGACCTGTCCTTTATCATCTTGTAGATCGGTTTTCAGAGTTGTATTTTCCAGGCAAAATGCACGAGTCTTTGGTCCTGTTCAGGGGGCGTTTGGTTTTTAAGCAGTACATTCCTAGCAAGAGGGCACAGTATGGAATTAATTTGTATATGCTGTCAGAAAGTAGTACAGAATATGTGTATAATTTCCGAGCCTATACTGGTAGAGATTCCAGTATTGACCCCACTGGTTGTCCGCCCACTTTCGGAGTTCGTGAGAAAATTGAGTGGGAACTTAGTAGACGACTGTTCAACAAAGGTCACCATTTGCACTTAGATAACTTCTACACTGGGGTGCAGATGTTCAAGTTAATTGTACAGAGTGGACACTGTTGATTGTGGCACAATCAGTTCTAACCGGAAGGGCTATCCAAGGGAGCTTGTCTGTGAAAACCGTGGGAGGGGACAGTGCAGTGCCTTGCGTAATAATGAGCTGCAAGCTCTGAAATTTGCAGACAGGAGGAATGTGTACATGCAAACTACCATCCATGATGAGAGTACTTCCCCAGTGACTGGGGTTAGGTTGTGGAAGTGCACAAACCTACGTGCATTTTGGACTACAATAAGCACATGGGTGGTGTTGATAGAGTAGATCACAGGTTGGAACCTTGCACTCTTCGTAAGTCTTACGTGTGGTATACAAATTTGGCCATCCACTTGTTTCATTTGACAACTTTTAATGCATTTATTGTGTTCAAGGATTGTTCCCCTGAGCCAAGGATGAAATTTGTTCAATTTCAAGAGTCAGTGATAGAGAGCCTTATTGTGGTGGAACAGGCAAGAGTTACTAGAGAAGCAATGGTGGAGGATGTGGCTAGATTGAAAGATCGCCACTTTCCTGATCACATTCCTCCCACTCACAAAAAAGACTTCCCCGTTAAGAAATTTAAAGTCTGTGCCTGAAAAGGTATCCGGAGGGCGAGCCGGATGTACTGCCCAGACTGTCCTTCAAAGCCTGGGCTGTGTGTGGCTGGCTGCTTCAGGTGTTACCACACACAGAAGAATTACTGGAAACTACTGTGAGCATAAACTGCAGTTTTATATTTTCATATGTTCAGTTTCACGGTTGACGTTACTGTCATGTATTCAGTTAGAGCTTTTGTGTTTGTAGTTTTGTACTTATTTATAATTAGTCAGTGGTTTCTTTGTTGTTTAAAAACAAAAAAAAGTGATGGTGGTGTGCATGTAGTGGTACTTGGCTGCGGTGTGTGTGTGGAGTGACACTTGACTGGCAGTGTGAGTGGGGGGGCGCTTGGCTGGTGGTGTGCATGGGGTGGCGCCTGGCTGGCAGTGTGCGTGGGGTGGTGCTTGGCTGGCTCTGTGTGTGAAGTGACGCTTGGCTGGCGATGTGCATGGGGTGGCGCTTGGCTGGTGGTTTGTGTGGGGTGGCACTCAGCTGACGGTGTGCGTGGAGTGGCGCTTGGCTGGCAGTACCACCCAAACAGCAGTCCACACACTCTCATCAGCTAGTGTGATTGCTGTATCAGGCAGTGGGCGGATTAAAGTTATGGGCTCTTCAATGGCGCTGTCTGTCGATGTGAGTGTTGTAATGTGCTAGGCCCATGGCTGGTGGCGTGAATGGTCTTGTGCATGTCATGTATGAAAAGTGTGTGAATGGACTGTAAAGTGTTTGGTGCCTTGTTGTGGCTTTACAGCTCACAAGCTGTGAGTCGTTAGTTCAGTTTTTTGGCCTTTCAGTTATTAACAGTAAATTTCATTTTTGTGAAATCTCTTGTTAATAACATTTGATCTACTGAACCATCACTCACCCTCATGCCAAATCCAACCAGTGTGTGTGGTAAAAATGACAAAACCTGCTCTGCTGTAATCAGGAGTCGCAGCACACCCGTGACATGCTAGGTGTTTCGGGTAGGACCCCAATGATGAAGCATGCCACCAACTTGGTTGGTGGGTGAAGGGTCTTTTTAACATACCCCAAGTTTGTTTCTTTTCACAATTTTACTGTTTGGAACATCACAGAAGTACATGGACACATCATAATGATCTATTACAAAACTACCTGTGCTTGGGGGGGCACCTACGTTTTTGGTCCCAGGTGCAGCCTTCATCTATGGAAACCTACCAAAACCCAGACATTTTTTAAAACTAGACATCCGTAGGAGTCCAGGGAGGTGTGGCCTGTGTGGATCCCTCAACAATTACTTACCCACTGCAAACCTCAAAAGTTGCTTAAAAAAGCATATTTTACTCACTTTTCTTTGTAGGATCACCGCTCCGGCACAAATTTCCTACGACCCAGCATTCCTGTCAGTCTCCCAAGTAAAATGATTCCTCACTTGTGAGGGTCCGCAAAGCAGAGTCAGTCTAAAGATGTATAAAAGAAAAATATGTGCTTATCAACTCACTGTGCTATTCCCCCAGTCTCTACAGGTTTTTGGTCTTTTTCTGTTGTAGCCACCTGAGCCACCCACACAAGTGAGGTATCATTTTTATTGGGAGACTTGGGGGAATGCTGGGTGGAAGGCTCCTCTTAGATTCCAGAACTTTCCATCACCAAAATGTGCAGAGAAAGTGTTTTTTTGACCAAATGTTGAGGTTTGCAAAGGATTCTGGGTAACAGATCCTGGTGAGAGCCCCACAAGTCACCCCATCTTGGATTTCCCTAGGTGTCTAGTTTTTAAAAATGCACAGGTTTGGTAGGTTTCCCTAGGTGCCGGCTGAGCTAGAGGACAAAATCCACAGCTAGGCACTTTCCAAAAAACGCATCAGTTTTCAATGTAAAAATGTGATGTTTCCATGTTGTATTTCCTGCTGCGGGCATTAGGCCTACCCATGCTAATGAGGTATATTTTTTACCAGGTGAGCACAGAATAGCAGAACAAGTGTTATTGCCCCTTGTCTTTCTCTACATTTTCTCCTTCCAAATGTAAGGTCAGAATGTTACCATAGTCTAGACGGGACAGTACCAGTGCCAAAATCACAGTTCTTAAGGCAGAAAAAGAGAGCATTCAGCATATTTTCCTGAGTAATTTGAACACCAAAAAGCAGGTATAGTTAACTTTAGTTACTTGGGGCTGCATAGATAATGTGTCATCTAACAAGAAACCTAAGTATTTGACTTGTGACATAGGACTAGGAAGAGGCCAAAGAGAGGACGGCCAATGCTGAGGTCCCCATAATGAATGGTCCTTGCCTAAGACCACAATCTCCATCGTATCGCCTGTTAGACCTGGCAGCTTTTTGGCGTGTCTCTCTTGTCTTTTTGCCATCTGACCTCCTGTTTTTTATGGTTTGCTGGACTCTTTTTTTGCTGGTTTATTGTCTCTGCGCACTTTACCACTGCTGATCAGTGCTAAAGTGCAACTGCTACCCAGGTAAATTGTACTGTTGATTGGTTTATCCATAATTGGCATATTTGATTTACTAGTAAGTCCCTAGTAAAGTGCATCAGAGGTGTCAAGGGTCTGTAAATCAAATGCTACTAGTGGGCCTGCAGCACTGATTGTGCCACCCACATAAGTAGCCCTGTAAACATGGCTCAGACCTGCCACTGCAGTGTCTGTGTGTGCATTTTTAAACTCACAATTCAACCTGGCAAGTGCACCCACTTGCCAGGCCCAAGCCTTCCCTTTTTGTACATGTAAGGCACCCCTATGGTAGAGCCTTGATAGCCCCATGGGCAGGGTGCAGTGTATTTAAAAGGTAGGACATGTACTGGTGTGTTTTACATGTCCTAACAGTGAAATAATGCCAAACCTCAGCTTCACTGTTGCTAAGGCTATCTCTCTCCTAGGTTAACATAGGGGCTGCCTTAAATCACTTTAAGGTGTAGTTCCCTTTGAGAGCAGGTAAAAATATGGAATTTAGGTTCTCTGAACTCACAATTTAAAAAAACATCTTTTAGTAAAGGTGGTTTTTGGATTGTGAGTTTGAAAATGCCACTTTTAGAAGTGCTTAAACCATGCTGTGACTCTGCCTGTTTGTGGGTCCCCTGTCTTGGTCAGTTTGACAGTTGAACTGTTTACACGTTTCCATTAGACAGTGACACAAAGGGAGCTGGGGTGTAGCCTGCATATCCAGATGAGCCACATGAGCTAGAGTGGAGGGAGGAGTGGTCGCTTGCACCTGAAAGGACTGTGCCTGCCCTTATACAATGCAGTCTTCAACCCTCTGGTATGTGTCTGGGGCCTGGCCCGAACAAGGAAGGATCTTGCAAACACTTGAGAAATTGCTTTGAAGTTTGTCAACATCAAAGGCAGAAAAGGGTAGAAGAAGAGGGCCCAACCCCCCAGACTTTTAGAATCTTTCTGGAATCAAGAGGAACCTCTGCCCAACAGAACAGCTGAACATCTGAGGGAGGTGTATTGTCCCTTTGCTGTGTTGTTTTGCTGAACTGGCCTGCAGTTGCTGCTTCTGCCTGAAAAGAGCACAAAGGGTGAACTGTGATGTGTGTCATACTTGAGTAAGTTCTCCAAGGGCTTGGAGTAGAGCTTGCCTCCTGTTGGAAGTCTCAGGGTCATCAAAGACTTCAGTTTCCTTGACCTGCAGCACGGGGAACTGTGTGTTTTGTGGTGTTCAAGAGGAGAAACCATTGCGATGCTGCCAACAAAGCCGCTGTCCTGCACCGTGATCTACCGATGCTGCATGGAGCTGCACTGCCCCACTTTGCACTGCGACCCGGGTACCACTGATGCCATCATTGGACGACTTCACTGTGCCACAGACCCGGTCCATCGACGCCAGCATCATTGACTCCAGTGTTGTCACTAGGCATCCTGCCTGAACGTAGCCTATGGCACTGCTCGTGAGGGTCACGAAGCACATCCTGTCCAGCACTGCTGATTTGGACTTACCGACGACAGCACTTCAGCAACGAGAACGCTGCTGCCTCCACCATGACCTGGTGACTCCACACCTCGCACCGCTCCACTTCACACCTCAGCCCAGGTCTTACCGAAGCGGCTGGATGGCATCACCGAGCTGCTGCCGTCACCGTGACCTGTGGGCACCGCACATCGTATCGTCCCGCTTCTCAACGCAGCACCAACACCATCCACGGCAGCACTCCTGACTTCATCAGCCCAGAGTTCGATCTGCAATGTGTGTAATTTCAAGGACCCAACGACCCCCATACCAACTCCGGAACTGACACCGCAATGCCAGAGACGCCAGCGACGCCGCCCTCTGGAGATCACCGCGAGGATCACGATGCCCTGCAATTCCAAAGGTTCTGTTTGCGGGTCTTACCGACACCGTAGCTGGCCCGCGATGCTACGGCTGGCCTGAACTGTTGGCTTTGTTGATCATGACACCGTGATAGCCCCAGGTGGAGCTATCGACTTCAAGGAACTGATTTTTGAGTAACTCTTGCAGAATTCATATTTTTATTACTGTATGTTAGATTTATATTGTATTTGGTCTTGTTTATATAGATAAATATTGGCTATTTTTCTAAAACTGGTGTGGTGTCCTTTTGTAGTGTGTTTGTTTGTTACTGTATGTTATGTGTAAATACACATTGCTTCTGAGATAAGCCTGACTGCTCGTGCCAAGCTACCAAGAGGGTGAGCAGGGGTTATCTGAGCGGATATCTCCCTTATCCTGACTAGAGTGAGGGTCCCTACTTGGACAGGGTGCAAACCGACTGCCAACTATAGTCCCCATTTCTAATATCGCCATTAAGTTTAAGCATATTCATGTTCATCCACTGAGCAATTCGACTTAAGCCTAGGAAAAGATCAGAGGGGAGTTGTGACTGATGGAAACACGAAAAAAATTATCTGAGTATCATCAGTCCAGCTGAATAATGACTGACTACAACTCTCCACTCCTTCCGCTAAAGGGCGGACATCAAGATGGAACAAAGTGGGCTAAGGATTGAACCTTGTGGGCCACCAAAAGATAGAGCTTGTGGGCTGGCTTTGGCATCAGTAGGGAAAACCTGGAATGAGCGTCCCTGTAGGAAGGAGCTGAGCCATGCTAATGCCAGGCCTTTAAGACCATCTATCTATACAGCAGAATAGTGTGAGACACTGTGTCGAAGGCTGCACTCTGATCAAGCGGCACCAGCACAGCTGACTCACCAATAGCTGCAATAATGACAATCGCTTCTACTGAAGATATCTAAGTGTGTTTTATTTCAATACATAATTGTGACATTTGCGAGTCCCCTTTGGGGGGTCAATACTGGTTACACTATATCATATATGGTACCTTCCATCTGCCAATGTATATATTTGTAAATTATTGCATAGTATTTAGTAGTGTATGTGTAATAAATGTACTTCTCTTTTTTTTCTAAAGAAAAAGTACTGACTGGACAAACATTTATTGAGTGTTATTATTGTGTGCCAGTGAAAGGTGATTACTAGACCACACCCCCTCCTATGAATTGGCCTTGGACTGCTCAGCTTCATTACCCTGCAAGAGTACAGTGCTACAATGGGGTGTTTGGTTACCAGTAAGGACAATTGTGAACCTATTACTTGTGCAGGCCACCCAACTAATAGTCCAGTTTCCTGCAGGATCTCTCAAGACAAAATGTCCTTCACTTCTGGATGTGATTCCCACAGGACTTCGTGAATGTTTTAGTTATATAAATCTTTAATTTCCTAGCCTCCATGAAGTCAGCAAAGGTTTCCAACAGAGTCTGCAAATCAACTGCAGTCCCAGACATCAGGGCAGCATTGTTGATTTACAAAAGCACTGACATCGAACGAGTGTCAACTACAGGCACATTGGCATGCAGAGTCCACAGGGCACCATTCCTCTTTTTCCATTTATAAGGAATGGGGCCAAGACACAGCTCTGCCTAACTTCCCTCCTGATTTCAAACGATGGTGAGAATTCCCTATTGGGGCCTTAATAAACCTTGGCAGATAGGTTCTCATACAGACGAGACAGGCAAAAGATGATGTTCTTGGGGACTTCTAGTGGGAACAGTTTGCGCCAATGATCCACCAGTTCAAAGGCGCTGCTCAGATCAGTGAAGTGCAAGTGGAGCGTGCTTGACTTAGACTTAGGCCCTCATTACAACCCTGGCAGTCGGTGTTAAAGCAGCGGTAATACCGCCAACAGGCCGGCGAAAAAAAAAATGGAATCGCGACCATGGCGGAAACCGCCGACATAGACAGCCACTTTAACACTCTGACCGCCACGGTGGTAGAAACAAACACCGCGGTGGTAACCGCCAACAGACAGGCGGAGGACAAGGTACCAACCACTGTATTTTAACACGCCTATCCACCACCTTTTCCGGGGTGGAACCAATGCTATAAAAAGCACGGCGGAAACAGTACACAGAAGGGAAACCACTCACTCCTCGACACCCAACGAGGAACCAGGACGCCATGGAGCCCGAACTACAGGTGTTACCAATGCTGCCCATCCTCCTGCTTTATCAGGAGCAGGACAGACGCCGTCGACGACCACGGTGAGTACTCCACCTACAACACAGGGGAGGGGGGAGTTGAAAGAAAGTGACACACACACACGCAACACGCAATACCCCCACCCTCACTCACAACAACATACACACAAATACATGCAGCAACATTAAATATACACCCCCTCACCCCCTGTAAGAACGCAATCACAAAAGGAAATGATTGAAACTATTGTAATCATGAAAAATCTAATAGTCAAAAATCAAAATTCAGTATATACAAATATGTACACCAACTACACAAGTCCGGATAGTGTACCAATCATTGTAGGTGGACCACTGGTCCTAAAATGCATGGGCGGAGCCCACACTAGATACCTGACTGGAAACGGAGAGAACACTGCTGGGGCATAAGATCGAAAATATACAGGCACCTCAGGGGAAGTGGGAGGGGGGCACCTCAGCCAGATGAACGCACGACGCCACTCCTGTACGAGGGGGCTCTATGCCCATTGCTGTGTCCTGGGGAGTGCAAAGCCACAGTCTCTCAAGTCTCTCCAGTGGGTGGTTTGCCCACTGCTTTATCCTGGGAAGTGCAAAGCCACAGTCTCTCAAGTCTCTCCAGTGGGTGGGTTGCCCACTGCTTTATCCTGGGGAGTGCAAAGCCACAGTCTCTCAAATGGATGTCAATCTCCACTGGTTCTGGAGGGGGCCTGGTGCCCAGAGTGCTTCATCCTGCCAAGGACTGAGGTAGTGGATGTCAATCTCCACTGGTTCTGGAGGAGGCCTGGTGCCCAGAGAGCTTCATCCTGCCAAGGACTGAGGTAGTAGATGTATCTCTCCACTGGTTCTGGAGGGGGCCTGGTGCCCAGAGTGCTTCATCCTGCCAAGTACTGAGTTAGTGGATGTATCTCTCCACTGGTTCTGAGGGGGGCATGGTGCCCAGAGTACTCCACGTGCAGTGTGGCCAGTACAATTCCCTCACATGGATGTGTGTGCCACGAGATTGCCGAGGTACAGGTAGCATGATACTCCATGGAGGCAGCGGCATACCCCACACTGCTGCGGCTTCTCATTCCACCGGCAGGTGCAAACAGTGATGGAAGTCATGCCTCATGGAAGCTGGCCAGGGTCCAGAAACTCTCCTCCAGCCTCGGACGACTGACCACTGGGGATGGTAGCCATGTCAGCGGTGGTGCCACTGTCCGAGCACGTTGCGGGCTGGTTTGTGGTCTCTGTGGTGGTGGTGCTGGCGGTGCTGCATGGGTCAGCACCTGCTGAGGGACACAGCAGGACATCTCCAGCAGCCTCGGACAGCTGCCCACTGTTGAAGAGGCAGGGGACTGTCGCTGAAGCTGTATACATGCCGGTGGCTGTGCAGGTGGCAGTGCAGGTGGTGGTGCAGGTGGCTGTGCAGGTGGCGGTGCAGGTGGCGGTTGTGGTGGCGGGGCAGCTTGCGGTGTTCGCCACCATACAGGTTGGGGTGGTCGTGGACAGAAGGTGTGACACTGGTCCCGCAGTTGGTGCCACCATGCCCTCTCCTGACCTGCTTTTGTGCTTTTGTCCCTTCCCCACCTTTGATGGTGCCGCAGTTGTCTTGCCACTATCCCCTTTTGTTTTTGCTGAGCCCTTGGTGGCTGGTAGGTGCGGCTTCTCCCTCTGGGATGTGGGCACCTTTTTCACCTTGGCAGGTGGCGGAATGTCCTTGGCCTCACTACGTGGCAAACCGGCAGCCCTGATGGGTGGCGCACTCGATGACCCTGAAGTCGCTGGCACCACTGTGCCTGGGGATTTGGTGGCTGAGGTGCTGGGCTGGGACCTGGAAACCCTGGCCCTAGGGGAAGGATGGGGGGAGGAGGTGTAGGGAAGAGGTCAATGTTAGCCAGGAAGAGTTTTTTAGACACACTGGGACGGGAAGATGGAGGGGATTTGGGAGTGGAGGAAGAGGTAGTGGTTGTAGGAAGTGTACGTCTGCTGAATTTGAGTGAAGGTGCATGGGCTGGAGGCTGTCCTGAGGTGGATGGCTGTTGGGTGGGTGTGTGTCTGCGTTTATGTACTTTGGGAGGAGGGCTCACAGACACACTGGGAGAGGACACTGGGGATGTGTGAATGGTAGTGGGGGTGGTGATTGCACGTGAGTGGTGTGTGGTGATGGGCGTGCTGGTGATGGAGGTAGTGGCTGAGGATGTAGTGCATGCAGGTGTGAGTGTAGATGAGATAGGGATCGAGGAGGAGGATGTGGAGGAGGGGGACACAGTGGAGGCAGTCGATGTTGCAGTGTATGCATGGGGATGGTGCTTGTGTGAGTGCCTGTGGGATGTGTGGTGCTTATGTTTGCCATGTCCACTCTTGTGTGTTGATAAGTGTGCATGCTGGTCTGATGGTGTGCTGAGGTACAGGGGATTGGGTCTGGGTGGAGGAAGTTGGAGGGGGGAGGATGGACACAGGGACAATGGCTGCCATTTGTGCTGAGGCCAGAGCCTGAAATGTTCTCTTTTGGGCCACCTGCCCAGAATGAATGCCCTCCAGGTATGCATTTGTTTGTTGCAAATGCCTCTCAACACCCTGGATGGCATTCAAAATGGTAGATTGCCCCACAGTGAGGGATCTCAGGAGGTCAATAGCCTCCTCACTGAGGGCAGCAGGGCTGACTGGGGCAAGGCCTGAGCTGCCTGGGGCAAAGGAGATGCCCACCCTCCTGGGTGAGCGGGCACAGGACACACACTGAGGGGCTGCTGGGAGGGCGGTGCTGTGAGGGGGGTGGCAGCTGTACCTGTTGATGCAGTGGGCACAGAGGTGCCCGCCACTGCAAGGGAGCTCCCATCAGAGGAGGAGTCTCTGTCACTGTGTATGCTTCTGTCCCCGCCGTGGAGCTCCCCTCGCCCTCCGTCCCACTGGTGGCTTCAGACTCCGTTGCTTCACCCTCCAGGGCCAAGTGGGTTGCAGCTCCATCCTGCTCCGGTGCCACTGCTCCTCCACCTGATGATGCTACTGCACACAAGAACAGGAAGACCACAAAAAGGGGGGGGGAAACAGAAGAAATACATGTTCAGTGCATGCAACACCACTACCGCTGGCAGACACAACACACAGGGAGCAGCCCTCAGCACTACGCCATGCACTAACAGTTCCTAGAAAATTCACCTGACCATGGAGTACGAGGCCTAAGCCAAATTGCTGCACACCTGGAAGTCACAGGAGCCTGACTAGGTGTAGATGGCTCTCACCACTAGTGGGGATGGGGTGCCACATAGCCTGCCTCACAAGGGACCTTGCCTACCAAGTTCGCCCTGGCCTAGGGGACCCCACTGCCCATATCCCCCACCCAGACACCTCGTAATGCACGCAGAGTAAGCTGAATGAGAGTGTACTCACCCACTTGTGGCTGCTGTGATGCCCTCAACCGCCCATCCAACTCCGGATATGCCCCCGAAAAGGATCCGGGACATCAGGAGGGTCATGGTGCGACGGGCACCCCTTCCACGTTGGGAGACCATCCCCAGCTGGGCCTCCGCCATCTTCTTGCTCCAGCGGTGGAGGTCCTCCCATCTTTTACAGCAGTGGGTACTCCATCTGTAGTCGACCCCGAGGGTCTGGACGTCCTTGGTGATGGCACGCCAAATACCCTTCTTCTGGTGGGCGCTGACCTAGAGGAATGGTACAGGGGGAAAGGAAAATTACTCACCCGTCCGGACCGTCATACTCATTTCCCACCAGTTCCCACCCATGCCCTGACGCACATACACTCACCATCCGCACATGCAGGCCTCAGCCCCCCCCATCTATCTTCCATCCACACCACTCAAAGAAGGCATTGCCTATACAGCATGCTCACAGTGTATTCACCTGTTTGTTTGGAGGACCGTACAGTTGCGTGTACTGGGAGAGGACCCATCCACTAGTTTCTCCAACTCCTCCGAAGTGAAGGCAGCGGCCCTTTCCCCAGACACTGTAGCCATTGTCGCTTCCAGGCACAGGTCACAGCAGCACTTGCAGTGTAGGTCCTCTCCTGTTGAAGGTCAGGTATCAAGTGAGGAAACAGACAGAAAATGGCGGTCACGTTCACAGCGGTGCGTACCGTCACCCCCGTCGTACATCGTCATTGGCTCCTGGGACCCATAGGGCCCAATGTTAACCAATGCAGAATTGCGCTGCGGTCTTCAACAGCCCACCGCGACGGTGAACAATGCCAGCACAGTTACCTCATATCCCCTTGTCCCACCTTACAGGTCAGGCAGCTGCCATTTCAGGGGGCCACATGGGATGAATGAAAACTGAGTCACACCTATCTAGGCCAGGAATACAGACAGATACCAGCACTTTGCAGATTACTAATGTTTCTGCAATAGAACACATTGTGATACCTCAGTGTTGTATGACTCTCTGCTCGCTGTTCTCCTCCAAAGGGCATGTCTGCTGGGGCAGGTGATGAGATGGCGGCATCCTCCGGTGGACAGACCCCTGGTGGACCTGTCGACAATGGAAGAGAGACACATCATAATCACATACAGACTTGATCGTGCAACAATCCAGGAACTGTGTGCCCAGTTGGAGCCAGACCTGATGTCAGCTATCCGATATCCCACAGGGATCCCCCTCTAGTGCAGGTCCTGTCTGTACTCCATTTCCTGTCCAGTGGGTCTTTTCAAACAACAGTGGCCATGGCATCGGGGATGTCCCAGCCAATGTTCTCTAACGTGTTGTCCAGAGTGTTGTCTGCCCTGCTGAAACACATGCGCAGCTACATCGTTTTCCCTCAGGTGGAGGATTTTCCCACAGTGAAAGGTGACTTCTATGCCCTGGGACATATTCCCAACATCATTGGTGCCATTGATGGTACACATGTGGCATTTGTACCTCCCGCAGGAATGAACAGGTGTACAGAAAATGGAAAATCTACCATTTGATGAATGTGCAGATGGTGTGTTTGGCAGACCAGTACATCTCCCATGTGAATGTCAAGTATCCTGGCTCTGTGCATGATGCTTACATTTTTAGGAATAGCAGCATCCCTTATGTGACGGGCCAACTCCTGAGGCACCGTGTGTGGCTAATAGGTGAGGCCAAGGTCCCAATACAGTTGACATAGGTATCTGGGTATGGGGTTGTCCCTAAGGGCTAGTGTGTGTCACTCGACATTTGCAGGTGACTCTGGTTACCCCAACCTCTCATGGCTACTGACCCCAGTGAGGATTGCCAGGACAAGTGCAGAGGAACGTTACAATGAGGCACATGGGCGAACAAGGAGGATAATAGAATGCACCTTCGGCCTCCTGAAGGCCAGATTCGGGTGCCTCCATCTGACAGGTTGTTCCCTATACTACTCACCGAAGAAGGTGTGCCAGATAATCGTGGCCTGCTGCATGCTGCACAACCTGGCTTTGCGACAGCAGGTGCCTTTTCTGAAGGAGGATGGGCCAGATGGTGGTCTCGTGGCAGCTGTGGAGCCTGTGGACAGTGAGGAAGAGGAGGCAGAAGAAGAGGATATTGATAACCGAAACAACATCATCTTGCAGTACTTCCAGTGAGACACAGGTAAGAAGATGTAACTGCTTCCCACATCTCATACTGTTGTTGGAGCTAGATTAAGTCTGTCATTTTCACTCCATTTATGGACACTGACTTGTCACATTGCCTTTCCATTAAACAGATCTGGGTCCCACTTTGTGCCCTCTGCTATGTTTACTCCTGGCCTACAGCTGTGTTACATTGGTATGTGAACAAGTAAATTGACATTGCTATATTCCATAGATATTGCAATTACTCATTTGTGAATGCACAGACTGACTCCAGATTGTTTAGTGATTGAAGTGTGTTTATTCCTGTGCAAATAAGAAGAGGGGGTTGTAAAATGGACTGGAGTGATGGTGGAGGTATGTCCATGGCAGAGTCCTGTCTATTTGTTTCACAGGTGCATTGTCCAAAGGGGCAGGGAAAGTGGAGCAATGGCAGTTTAAGGATTGGCAGGGTGACATAGTGGGACAGAAGGGTGACATTCAGGGGTGTCTTTTTTCCTGGCGGTGGTCTTGGCAATGTTCTCTGTCTTGTTCCTGGATCTCAGGGACAGTTTGTGGGGTGGTCTCCATCTGCAGCGGGTGGGGTGCTAGTGTCCTGTTGTTCCTATGGCAGTGCCTCCTGTCCACTAGCACCGGCAGTGGTGGAGGGCTGTTCATCGTCCAGGCTAGTGTCAGGGGCCCGTTGGTGTGCCACTGTGTCCCTCCTGGTCTTGAGACGGTCTACCAGCACCCCTGCAATGGTGACCAGGGTGGTGTTGATGGACTTCAAGTCCTCCCTGATCCCGAGGTACTGTTCCTCCTGCAGCCGCTGGGTCTCCTGAAACTTGCCCAGTACCATGCCCATGGCCTCCTGGGAATGGTGGTAAGCTCCCATGATGTTGGAGAGTGCCTTGTGGAGAGTGGGTTCCCTGGGCCTGTCCTCCCCCTGTCGCACAGCAGTCCTCCCAGCTTCCCTGTTATCCTGTGCCTCTGTCCCCTGAACCGTGTGCCCACTGCCCCCAGATCCCTGATCGTCCTGTGTTAGTGGGGTTGCCTGGGTTCCCTGTAGTGGTGGACACACTGCTAATTGACATGTCCTGGGGACAGAGGGATGGGCCCGCTGTGGTGGTGTTTCCTGAGGGGGGAGGTTCAGTGGTGGTTTGCGACTGTGTCAGGAGAACCAACTGTCCCGAGGTCCCTGATGGGCCAGGCTGGTCATCTTGATCCAGGCGTGCAGAGCTGCTGTCATCACTGTGGGTCTCTTCTGTGGGGGGACTGGATATGTCTAGCCTCCTGTCCGGTGACGTTGGGTATGGGTCCTGTTGGGGTGTAAATGCATAGGTATTGTATCTGTGTGTGCCATCTTGTGCAATGGGTGTGTGACCCTCTACTCCTGTGCTTGTATTATTTGCTTGGTCCTTGTGTGATTGGTGATTTTGGGCATGAGTGAGTCTCTGTACTGGACATGCTTTGGTGATGGGTGTCCATGCATTAGTGTTACATGCAGTCCTGGTTTTGGGATGTGTGGGTTGTGTTAGTGGGGTATCTGTGGGTTGTTGGGGTGATGGGTGTGAGGGTAAGGGTGGCGGTATGTGATGGCATGAAGGTAGGGTGTGGGTGATAAAGTAGTAAAGATATGTCTTACCAGAGTCCAGTCCTCCTGCTACTCCTGCGAGGCCCTCAGGATGCAGTATTGCCAAGACTTGCTCCTCCCATGTTGATAGTTGTGGGGGAGGAGGTGGGGGTCCACCGCCAGTCCTCTGTACAGCAATCTGGTGTCTGGATACCAAGGAACGCACCTTCCCCCGTAGGTCATTCCACCTCTTCCTGATGTCATCCTGTGTTCTTGGATGCTGTCCCACTGCGTTAACCCTGTCGACAATTCTGCACCATAGCGCCATCTTCCTTACAATGGAGGTGTGCTGCGCCTGTGATCTGAATAGCTGTGGCTCTACCCTTGAAGATTTCCTCCACCATGACCCTGAGCTCCTCCTCATTGAACCTGTGGTGTCTTTGAGGTGCCATGATGCGGTGTGGGTGATGTGTGAGGTGGTGTCTGTTGTGATGTGTGAGGGGATGTGTTGGTGTGTGTTGTTTGAGGTGCGTGGATATTGTGTAAGTGATGGTACTGTGTGTCTGTGGATGCTGGTGTTGTTTTAGGTAGTCTCGCTCTCTCTGGCCTTCTTTCAAATTTTTGGTTGTAAGGGTTTGTGGGTGATGTGGTGGGTGCTTTATATTGGATTGGGTGTGTGGGTGTGGTGTGTGTTTGTGTATCAGGTGTGTGTTTTTCGAATTGTCCAATGTGGTTGTGTTTTGTAAGTGTGTGTGTATTTTGAGCGTGGCGGTGTGTACAGCCAATGGATTTCCACAGCTGAAAGACCGCTGCGTTGATTCGTGGGTCGTGATAGTGTGGGCGTATTCCTGTTGGTGTGACGGTATCGGTTATGGTATTGCCAGTTTATCACTGACCTTTGGTGTGGCCGACTTGTGTGGGTGTCTGTATTGTGGCGGATTCCGAACTGTTGGTCGTAATACCTGCTGAAGCGGTATGTTGGCAGTAGTCTGCACAGCAGAAAGCGGGATTTACCGCCAGGGTTGTAATGAGGGCCTTAGTGTCTTTGCCGATAAGTTGGGCTAAATTTACACACTGCTCCACTGTCCCCAGCCCCCTCCTGCATTCAGACTCGGCCTCTGAAAGAAGAGAATTATCAGCGGTTCACTTGTCTAAATCTCTGCAGAAGAACCCTACCCAAAAACTTTGCTGACGAATCTAGAAGGGATATGGGGTAGTAGCACTTATCATCAGATCTAACACCTTTCTTAAAAATGGGCACCATGATGGAATCATCCCAGCTAGAATATATCAAACCTTCAGCTGTCGCATTAAACCCATGAGTTAAAATGGTGGTCCATACCTCACCCATAGCACTACTGTAAATGTATCGACCAGCACCTTGTCAGGCCCTTGAGCTTTACTCCTGGCCCTACTTTCTATAGCAAGGAGTACCTCATTCAGAGTTAATACATGGGACCTACTCCTGGCTAGTTTAGCAAGCTTACGTTCAGCCACAGGGGCCAAATGGCCACACTCAGAAACAATGCTTATGGTGGGAATTAAGGGCCATATTTATACTTTTTGACGCAAAACTGCGCTAACGCAGTTTTGCGTCAAAAAAATTAGCGCCGGCTAACGCCATTCTGAAGCGCCATGCGGGCGCCGTATTTATTCAATGACGTTAGCCGGCGTTAGCCGCCGGCGCTGCCTGGTGTGCGTGAAAAAAAACGACGTACACCAGGCAGCGCCGGCGTAGGGGGATATGGAGCTTGGTCGCCAAAAAATGGGGCAAGTCAGGCTGAGGCAAATTTTTCGCCTCAACCCGATTTGCGCAATTTTTTTCGACTCCCAACCCCCATAGAAATGACTCCTGTCTTAGCAAAGACCGGAGTCATGCCCCCTTGCCCAATGGCCATGCCCAGGGGACTTCTGTCCCCTGGACATGGTCATTGGGCATAGTGGCATGTAGGGGGGCACAAATCAGGCCCCCCTATGCCACAAAAAAAAATAAAAAAAATACTTACCTGAACTTACCTTAATGTCCCTGGGATGGGTCCCTCCATCCTTAGGCGTCCTCCTGGGGTGGGCAAGGGTGACAGGGGGGGTCCCTGGTGGCATGGCAGGGCACCTCTGGGCTCCTTCCGAGCCCACAGGTCCCTTAACGCCTGCCCTGAGCAGGCGCAAAAAAACGGCGCAAAAGCGGCCGTACGTCATTTTGTTTGACCCGCCCACTCCCGGGCGTGAATTTTGCCCGGGAGTGTAAATACGGCGCACATGCCTCGGAGTCAATTTTTTAGACGGGAACGCCTACCTTGCATATCATTAACGCAAAGTAGGTGTCCACGCTAAAAAATGACGCAAACTCCATGGACTTTGGCGCTAGACGCGTCTAACGCCAAAGTATAAATATGGAGTTAGTTTTGTGTCGGAATTGCGTAAAAAAAAACAACGCAATTCCGGCGCAAACAGAGTATAAATATGCCCCTAAATATCTCTGCAAAATGATCAACCCAGCCCTGAAGAGGGACAAATGAAGTTAATTCCGTTTTTGAATCATTTTTTTTAGAAAACAGGCATTATTCATACTCCAAAACAGAACAGCATCATTGGTCTCTGCTGCCTGTACGAACTTTAGCAAAACCTCTTCCCTGAGCATCTTTTTCCTAGAGGCTAACATCACACTGTATTTCTTCTATAGATGCTTAATCACAGAATAATCTTTTGGGGAGCTGTGCAAAGCAATCCGTAACGTCTTGGATGCCTGGGTGCACTAGTGATCAAACCAACAGTGTCTCTTAGAAAACCTAGGTCTGAAAGGTTGTGTCAATAAATAACTAACTGACTTAACAAGAGTTTCAAAAGCATGAGTCATTCCAACATGGTCCACCTGACTACCCAAACAATAATGAAACTTTGTTGCATTAGTGGCTTCTGTATCACTTACAAGGGGTCAATCCCTGACTAGCGTTTACTGCCATAGAGCTTTCAGCATCAAACGACACAGATATGACAATTGGATTAGAGTCACTCACACAGTTTCAATAACCCCAAAATTAGAACTAAATTGCTTCCCAGTGGAAGTAATTAACATGTGGTTGAGTGTAGTGTTAGCACCCCTACCAATAAAATAATGTCTGCTCACAATTCAGTGTATTACAGTTCCCTGACAAACAATCATACTTAAACAAGAATTTAGAGACTTTTGATTGTCATTCTGTGCAAAGTGTGCAACACCCACATTCACAAGTTTTCGGGAGAGCACGTCAGGGTAGGTTCCCCTGCAGACTGCCGTCATCCACAAATAGTGACCGCTTTCGGCATGCTACTTCCCAAGGGGCCCCCCATGTACCAAGGGATGGGCGACCATTAGAGGTTTCTGACAATTAGTGAACTTCAATGTAAGTGACTATATGATTTGTTTGACATTTTTGCAAACTTTCGGTAATATAGACAGGAGAAGTCTTATTATGAATTGGTCCTGAAGAAGCGTCATAGGATCTTGTTAGACCACTGTACGCGAAACATGTTGACCATGTCCAAGGAGCCTGACGATAATCTCCTTAAGCTCCAGCACCATGCAGAAAGTGGTTGAGCATTATTCCTCGTTTTACACTTTCCTTCTGTTTTTAATCTTGGTCCCGGTCTTATTCCATTGATTAATTAAATTGAATCGCTCCTATTAAGACTGGGAACCAATTTAGCTTTCACTCTCCTGCCAGGATTAGCGCCTGACCGCAACACCAGGTCTTGTAGTGTCCGCTACCACGGCTGCTACCTAAAAGATCTCCGGCAAAGAGCCCCCTTACGGGGAGCCCGTCAGACATTGCAGCGCCGGTCTGACGAGGAGCTACCCGATGATGAAGCATGACATCCTCTCGGATGTGTGAGGGCTCTTGCTCCTGAACTTTAATGTTCCCCTAGTGATTATATTTTTCCATTTGGAACAGTGTACACCTTTTTTGTATGTTCAGTTAATTGGGAGACCGTACACTGGACCAACTAATCTCCCAGTCCCTCCCTTTGTTGATAGTAATACAACAGACATGCCTCGCCGGGAGGGGACATTTTTGCACATTAAAATCACCACCCAATAAGATTGGACAATCAAATTAATTGACAGAAAAAACACAGAGGTCCACATCAAGAACAGAAATAACATCACTGCTGGAGGAATCAAAACCATTATTTTAAAAATTAACTATTACTAAGTCTGACCCATCCCCAAAAGACAAAAACACAAACTAGTGATAAGGGGAAATGGTTGTAGCCCTTCTAATAGACCTTCTAATAATGACAGATAAGAAATTTGAAACTAAGAAGTGCAAACCACCTTTTAGCACGGCCTGATGGTGACAGAGTAACAGTAGTATAAAGGGTAGAAAAACCTCTGACATGGGTAGGTTCCACAGGCCAGGTTTCATGGAGAACTATTATGTGCAAGGTGGAAGTAATATTTTGCCAATCTGGGGCTGTTAGTTTATTTTGTTGCCCAGAAATATTCCATGTGGTAAAGTGACAAACCCCATTATAGCCAGAACATATTAATGTGAAAGCAAGAACCGAGAGGTTAGGAAGTAATGATTGGGCCACTTTGACAGTAAGGGAAAAAAATGAGGAAAAAGGAGTGGTGCGGTCGGCTGTAGGCTGACAATTAAAAAAAGGAGAGTGAGGTGTAAGATCACCTGAGGCGTCGAAACAAGTTAATTGAGAAGAGCGCCCTGCAGTCCAGGCTTCAATCAACCATCTGCATTCAAGGCCTCAAACGTATTTGAAAGAGGGACATTGGAAGGGTAAATTGTGGGAGTAGACTGTTTGGCAGAGGGACATTCAGGTGCATGAGTGCTTGGTGCAGGTGGCGATGAAAAAAAAACAGGGGAAGAGGCCTAATATTGCCAAAATGAAGGCAGTGGGATGAGGACCTAGGCACAATTTTTCCACATACCTTAGATGTTTCAAATTGATAATAAAATTGTCCCCCTCAAAGGATTTTTTCAGTGGGCCAATCCACCCATCCCTTTGTGTCAACAACCTTTGGTCAGCTTTGGAAACCAGAAAGACAAATTGCTTCTGTAACCAGTAAAGGACTTTGGCCCTCATTACAAGATTGGCAGTAAATCCCGCTTACCGCCGTGCAGAAGACTGCCAATACACCGCCGTGAAAATCCGCTACAGCTATTACGACCCACAGCTCAGAATCCGCCAAAATCTAGACATCCACACAAGCCCGCCACACCAAAGGTCAGTGAAAAACTGGCGATAACAAAACCTCCATCATCACGCCAACAGGAATACGCCCACACTATCACGACCCACGAATCCACGCGGCGGTCTTTCATCCGCGGTATTCCATTGGCGGTACTCCCCGCCGCGCTCAAAATAAACACACATTTACAAAACACTACCACATTGGACAATTCCAAATACACACACCTGATACACATACACACACCACTCCCACACACCCAATATAATATAAAACACACACCCACATTACCCACAAACCCTTACAACCAAAAATTTGGCAGAAGCAGAGAGACAGCAAAGCAAAGACAACACCAGCATACAGAGGCACACAACACCATCACACATACACATCCACGCACAAAACACTACACACCCCTAAACATCACCCCACACATCACAACACACACCACCTCACACATCACCCACACCACCCCATGGCACAGCAAAGACACCCCAGGTTTTCTGAGGAGGAGCTGAGGGTCATGGTGGAGGAAATCTTCCGGGTAGAGCCACAACTATTCGGATCACAGGTGCAGCACACCACCATAGCAGGAAGATGGAGCTATGGCGCAGAATCGTGGACAGGGTCAACGCAGTGGGACAGCACCCAAGAACACGTGATGACATCAGGAAGAGGTGGAACAACCTACGGGGGATCCTGAGGGCCTTGCAGGAGTAACTGGAGGAATGGACTCTGGTAAGTCAAATCTTAAGTACTTCATCCCCCACCCTACCTGCATGCTATCACATACCCCCACCCTCGCCCTCACCCCAATCACTCCAACTCCTCAAATATGTCCCACTATCACAAACCACACATCCCAACACCAAGCCCTGCATGCAACAATAAAGCATGGACACCCATCACCAATGCATGTCCACTACACATACCCACACAGACCCCTAAACAATTAACACACAAGGTCCTACACAAGAATATAAGCACTGGGGTACAGGGTCACCCACCCATTGCATACCATGGCACACACAGATGCACTAATCATGCCTCTACACCCCTGCAGGACCCCTACCCAATGTCACCGGACAGGAGGTTCCAGACATGTCCACTCCACCCACAGAAGAGGCCCACAGTGATGACAGCAGCTCTGTCTAACTAGATCTAGATGACCAGCCCGGCCCATCTGGGACTTCAGGACAGTCGGTTCCCCTGACACAGTCACAGGCCACCACAGAGCATCCCCCCCTTCAGGAAACACCAGCACAGCACCCAACCAGCGGGCCCATCCCTCTGTCCCCAGGACACGTCAAGCAGCAGTGTGTCCACCACTACAGGGAACCCAGGCTAACCCACCACCCCAAGAACAACAGGGACCTGGGGGCTGTGGCAGTGGGCACACGGTTCAGGGGACAGAGGCCCAGGAAAACTGGGGAACTGGGAGGTCTGCTGTGAGACAGGGGGAGAACAGGCCCAGGGAACCCACTCTCCACGAGGCCCTCTCCAACATCATGGGAGCGTACCATCATTCCCAGGAGACGATGGCAACAGTACTGGCCAAGTTTCAGGAGACACGCCGGCTGCAGGAGGAACAGTATTTGGGGCTCAGGGAGGAACTCAAATCCATCAAAACCACCCTGGGAACCATTGTAGGGGTGCAGAAGAACCTCGTGAATACCAGGAGGAACACTGTGGCACAACATGGGGCCCCTGACACTAGCCTGGACGATGAACTGCCCACCACCTCCAACGGCGCTAGTGGACAGGAGGCACCGCCACAGGACCATGACACCAGCACCCCACCCCCTGCAGATGGAGAACCACCCCACAAGCAGTCCCTGAGATCCAGGACAAAGACAGAAAACAATGCCAAGACCCCCGCCAAGAAATGAGACCACCCTGAATGTCATCCTTTGGTCCCAATTTGTCACCCTGTCCATCCTTAAACTGCCCTAGCTCCACTTCTTATGCCCCTATGGACAATGCACCTGTGAGACAAATAGACTGGACTCTGCCATGGACATTCCTCCACCATCACCCCTGACCATTTTACAACCCCCTCCACTACTTAGCACTTAAATAACCACCCTTGAACCACAAAACAATCTGTAGTCAGTTTATGCTTTCACAAATGTGTATTTGCAATAACTGCGGGAAACAGCAATGTCCATTCTATTATCAACATACCTATGTCACACAGCTCTAGTCCATGAGGTAACATAGCAGAGGCCACAGAGTAGGACCCACATCTGTGAAACCGAAAGGGAAAGTGACAAATTAGGGTCCATATACTGGGTGAAAGTGACAGACAGATGAGAGGTCGAACAATTTTATCAGATGTAGGAGGCAGTGATGTCTTCTTATCTGTGTCTCACTGGAAGTATTGTTGGATCACGGTGTATCTGTTGTCTATGTCCTATATTTCTGCCTCCTTTTCTTCACTGTCCACAGGTTCCACAGGTGCCACAACACCTCCTTCAGAACCATCCTCCTGCAGAAAAGGCACCTGTCATTGCAAAGCCAAGTTGTGCAGCATACAGCAGGCCACGATGATCTGGCACACCTTCTTTGGTGAATAGTAAAGGGAACCATCTATCATATGGAGGCACCGGAACCTGGCCTTCAGGAGGCCGAAGGTCCTCGCTATAACCCTCCTAGTTTGCCCATGTGCCTCATTGTAGCATTCCTCTGCCCTTGACCTGGGATTCTTCACTGGTGTCAGTAGCCATGACAGGTTGGGGTAGCCAGAGTCACCTGCAAATGTCGAGGGACAACTGTTAGACACACACTAACCCTCAGGGACAACCCCAGACCCAGACCCAGACAACTATTCACACTGTATAGGGTCCTTGTCCTCACCTAATAGCCACATACGGTGCCTCTGGAGTTGCCCCATCACATAAGGGATCCTTCTATTCCTCAGAATGTAAGCGTCATGCACTGAGCCAGGAAACTTGGCGTTCACATGGGAGATGTACTGGTCAGCCAAACATACCATCTGGACATTCATAGAATGGCAGCTCTTCCAGTTTCTGTACACCTGTTCACTCCTGCGGGGGGGGGGTACCAAGGCCACATGTGTCCCATCAAAGACACCTATGATGTTGGGGATATGTCCCAGGACATAGAAGTCACCTTTCACTGTAGGCAAATCCTCCACCTGAGGGAAAACGATGTAGCTGCGCATGTGTTTCAGCAGGGCAGACAACACTCTGGACAACACGTTGGAGAACATATGCTGGGACAACCCTGATGCTATGGCCACTATAGTTTGAAAAGACCCACATGCCAGGAAATGGAGTACTGACAGGACCTGCACTAGAGGGAAGATTCCTGTGGGATGGCGGATAGCTGACATCAGGTCTGGCTCCAACTGGACACACAGTTCCTGGATTGTGGCACGATCATGTCTGTAGGTGACTATTACATGTCGCTCTATCATTGTCGACAGGTCCACCAGCAGTCTGTACACCGGAGCATGGCGCCATCTCCTCACCTGCCCCAGCCGACATGCTCTATGGATGAGAACACCGATCAGAAGGTTAGCCAACACTGAGGTACAAAAAAAACAACTTTATTGCACACAATTGTCAATCCGCTATGTGCCTGTCTTAGTGTGTATGCAAGGCCTAGATATGTGTGACGCATTTAAAATTAATGCCATGTGGACCCCTGAAATGGCGGCTGCCTGACCTGTAAGGTGGGACAAGGGGATATGAGGTAACTGCGCTGGCATTGTACACCGTCGCGGTAGGCGGTCGAAGACCGTGGCACAATCCTGCATTGGTTAACATTGGACTCTATGGGTCCCAGGAGCCAATGACAAAGTATGCCGGCAGTGACGGTACGCACCGCAACGGACGTGACCGCCATTTTCTCTCTGTTCACTCACTTGATACCTGATCTTCGACAGGAGAGGACCTACACTGCAAGTGCTGCTGTGACCTCAGTCTGGAAGCGACAATGGCTCAAGTGTCTGGGGAAAGGCCCACTGCCTTCACATAGGAGGAGTTGGAGTAACTAGTGGATGGGGTCCTCCCCCGGTACATGCTACTCTACGGTCCTCCAGACAAACAAGTGAGTACACTGTGAGCATGCTGTATGGGCAATGCCTGTTTTGAGTGGTGTGGAATCGGAGATGGGGGGGATGAGGCGTCCATGATATGACGGTGAGTGTATGAGGGTCAGGGCAAGGGTGGGAATGTGGGCCAATGACTGTGACGGTCTGGAAGGTTAATGTTTTACCTTTTCCCCTGTACTATTCCTGTAGGTCAGCACCCACCAGAAGAAGGATATTTGGCATGCCATCGCCAAGGATGTCGGGCCCTGGGGGTCACCACAGACGGAGCACCCACTGCTGTAAAAGATGGTAGGACATTCGCCACTGGAGTAAGAAGACGGTGGAGACCCAGCTGGGGTTGACCTCCCAACGTGGGAGGGGTGCCCGTCGCACCATGACCCCCCTGATGTTCCGGATCCTAGCTGTGGTGTATCCAGAGTTGGATGGCCACTTGAGGGCATCACAGCAGCCACGAGGGGGTGAGTACAGTCACATCCATCTGACTCTGCGCGCATTAGGTGGTGTCTGGGTGGGGGAGGTGGTTTGTGGGCTCCCCTAGGCTAGGGCGAGCCTTGTAGGCAAGGACCCTTTGTGAGGCAGGCTAAGTGGCACCCAGCCCCACCAGTAGTAAGAGCCATCTACACCTAGTCAGGCTACTGTGACTTCCATGTGTGCAGCAATCGGGCATAGGTCATGCACCCCATGTCCCTGTGATAAATTAGGGAACTCTAAGTGCATGGCGTAGTGCAGAGGGCTGCTGTGTCTGTTAGTGTCCTCCCACGGTAGTGGTGTTGCATGCACTGAACATGTCTTTCTACTTTCTTTCCCCCACCCTTTTTGTGCTCTCCCTGTTCTTGTGTGCATTAGCATCATCAGGCGGAGAAGCTGTGCCACCGGAGCAGGAGGGAGCTGCATCCCACATGGCCCTGGAGGGCGAGACTACGGAGTCAGAATTCACCAGTGGGATGGAGGGTGAGGGGAGCTCCACGGCGGGGACTGGAGCAGAGAGCAGCGACACCAACTCCTCCTCTGATGGGAGCTCTCTTGCGGTGGCTGGCCCCTCTGTGCCCCCCGCAACTACAGGTACAGCCGCCACCCCCCCTACCAGCACCGCCCTCCCAGCAGCCCCTCAGCGTGTGCCCGGTGGCCGCTCACCCAGGAGGGTGGGCATCTCCTTCACCCCAGGCACCTCAGACCCTGCCCCAGTCAGCTCTGCTGCCCTCAGTGAGGAGGCCATTGACCTCAGATCCCTCATGGTTGGGCAGTCCACCATTCTGTATGCCATCCAGGGTGTAGAGAGGCAGTTGCAACAGACAAATGCATACCTGGAGGGCATTAATTCTGGCCAGGCAGCCCAACAGCGAGCATTTCAGACTCTGGCCTCAGCACTGATGGCAGCCATTGTCCCTGTGTCCAGCCTCCACCCTCCAACTTCCTCCACCCGGACCCAATCCCCAGTACCTCAGCCTATCCCAAGCACAACATGAGACCAGCTTGCACACACCTCAACACACAAGGGTAGCTCTGGCAAATGTGGAAAAATAGTTTCTCACCCTTCGTGCAACCACTGTTCATTTGCTATAAGGACAACCATATTGAATATGGCATCCATTTTGTGAGTGTTTTAAACACCCGTCGCAGAGGAAATAGGCAGAAAAAGATGCAGCTTGAAAGCAGCTACATCGTGTAATATGCCTAAGGCCGAATACCAGACCGGCCACATACCTGCGGTTAAGCCAATTTTGAGAAAAACTAATTTCCACGGAATAACCTGCAATTGGAACAAGGTCATACCTGCCATTTACTACACACTATTATACGCTTCAGCTGTTTGCAAATTTTTTGTTTGTAAGCAATCTCCCACTCCTCTCCCCTGAGGCATACAAATGTTTTTATACCTAACTAGTGGAAAATGATTGAACCTCTGCCATTTGTTTGCATGTAGTAGAAAAATGTATAAAAGCTCTATGCTGCGCGAAGTAAGACAGACTACTCCCTAACCCGCTTGGTGAAGGAGCTCTCCCTTAACTCGAGTTATTGAATAAATCCTGATTATTCTCTACATCTCGGACCCCGTCTCTTTCCTTTTTTATTATTTATTTAACTTACAAGGCAAATTCAGAGGTATTTTAAATTATTTACCACATTTTGGCGCCCGAACAGAGACTTTCCCTTCTCTACACGCGCCGGTTTTGCCGGTCGCGGGTTTTTCCCCTACTCTCTCTCGCGACGGACTTTAGGTGCACCCGGTGGGGATTTCCCGCCGAACTCCCTTGGAGACCCAGGGGCGGACCAGCGGCCGGCATACACATGAGGCGGTGAGAGACGCGGAAAGTCCATACCCAAGTGTGACAACGAGGAGAAGAGGAGTCTGAGACGTCCGAGACCCCTCAAAACGCGCAGCGTCTGGATTCGATCGAAGAATAACGAGTTTGCTTTTCGGTGAGTACTGCTGAAAAGTATCAAGACGTTTTCTGTTTAAACAGAAACGGTACAGATTTACATTAAGAATGTCATTATTTACTAAATTCAAGTATCGGGCAAAAGAGAAAAAATTGTTAGAGAAGGAGATTGCACTCCCACCCAAGGACACTCCAGCTAGGTTCATGTATAACAAACATGGTATGCCCGCCATTGTATTTTTGGACATATGGGTAGAATATACTAGTCAATTAGCGGAACGATTCAAATGGCCAAGTACGGGGATTTTTGATATAGAAAATGTCCTCAAAATAGAGGAACAGTTGTTCAGGAGAAAAGCAAGACAGGGCCAGTTAGAGGCCATTGAATGGTGGAGGAAAGAAGCCCAACGGAGGCAAGAGAAAGCGCAAGGAAAAGTTGAGAAAGCCCAGAGAATGTCAGGAAAAAATAGACAGGAGGAACTACAAGAGAACGGAAAAGAGGTAGTTCTCGAGCAGATGATAAGGGAAAGTCAAGGAAATGTTACAGGTTTATACCCCGTACTGCCAAGTAGTGAAAATCCATGCCCCGATAAATCAAAAAAGAATCCTCTCCTTCCCAGTGCACCTATGCCCCCTGATGATTCGGCGCTTATAGACTTATTATATGTGCCACCCCCATATTCTACCAATACACGACCACTCTTACCTGTACATAATCTACCACCATCGGTTTCTCCTGAAACTGTTGAGGATCTCTCCGAAGCCGCGAGATTTCTCTCTATAGCAGAAAAGGATAAGAAAGACGAAGCAGGAGGGGGAGAACCAGAAGGACAGTGCCCACACGATCCCTTATCCATGATATACCCCGCCTTAGGGGACAAGGGAAAAAGACTAGTTGCCATTTGGAAAAAAATAGAAAAGATCCCCGCTGTACAAAGTAATATCAATGGTATGCTAGAATTCATGTTAAGAGGGGGCGACTCTACTCCCTACCAAGATGTCCTGAAAGGAAGAAACAGAAAACAACAAATGTATATATATATACCTTCATGTTATATCTATTTGCTCGATACTTCCAATTTAAGAGATTAAGAAATCCGGCGAAATTAGAGGATTTAATGGAAGAGGTGGCGGAGGAAGAGGAAGGAGGGGATAAGGGAGAAGGAGTGGATTCCAAATTAAACAAATTATTAGATCTCATGAGGGAACATAGATATAAATTTAAAGAAGGAACGGTAACTCCAGAGAGGAAAATCAGTAAACAGCACCCTGTACGATGCGTACCACCCCTAGGGGATAGGTTTGCTCCCCTACTTGCGTTCCCAGAACCTCCCAGTAGCGAAGAATTATATGAGGAAACTGAGGAAGCTCTGGACTGGTTCTTTGAACAAGAACCGCCATTGACAGCCGAGGAACAAGAACTGGTCCGTACTGCTACCCTATGGACTTCACAACCGAAGATTTATAATTCGGACATTATAGCCCAATTATACTCTAGTTTACCCCTCATCCAGCGTAGGTTAGCAAGTCTGTACATGACACAACACTTGATGACACTGAATAGAGTTTTCAGACCCCATCAATCAGCCCTTGAAGACTTGTTATCCAAATGTACCTCCTTGGCCTTCTTGCAAGATCCTGCACACTTCCTTAACATATTTTTAGATGCACGACAGGAATATCATGATGAAGTGGCTAGGACACTCCTTCGGGCCCGCCATACTGATTACGGGGAGAAAGAAATGTATCGACAATACCCTCTCAGAGAGGTCCATCCTAGAGTAAACGCCGCAAATGAATTGCAGAAAGTTTTTGTGTATACACATCTTACTAAATTAGAAATAATGAAAATTAAAGAAATGGTACCACCGCATTCTAAGGATCCTGTTGGGTTTTTTAAGGAACTCACAGACGTCCTTACTATGGGAATATATACCTTAACAGATCTAACAATTATACTAAAAAATGTGCTGCCCCCAGGTATATATGAGAAATTAAGGGGACAAGACTGGTTAGTGGATAACGCTAATTTGAATTGGGCCGCCTAAGAGACAAATGACAATGCCAGGACAGCTGGAGCCGACATACCAGATGATGTGAAATTAGCACTGACCCTCATTCTTAAAGTGTTGCCCCAACTTCTTACCACAAGGAAAGAGGATTGGGATGCTATCTCCGCCTGTAAACAAAAGCCAGGTGAAGATATAGGGGATTATTATACGAGATTAGAGAAATGTTTCACTGCCAATAGTGGTCTTAAATTAGAAAGTGATTCATATGCACATCTTTTTGTATCCAAATTGGTGGAAAACAGCCTCCTGAAGTTAAGGGAAAGAGTTCAGAAGGTAGGGAGCTCCTAGCAAGCACAAAGTCCCTCCCAAGTCCTACGAATATTACAATACCACCAAAACAGAATAAGGGGGGAAGAAGAAAGCGAAAAGGTTAGGGTAAAGGAGACTAAGTTAAGAGCACTAGTGGCACAAACAGTGATGCCCAAATCAGGGCCACAACCTCAGGTACAAAGAAAGGTTAATAATTCTAAAGGTGTTTGTAACTATTGTAAAAAACCAGGACATTATGTTAAAGATTTACAAGGGAACGTTACGTGCCCAGTTCTAAAACATAATGTGGCCACTGGGAAAACTACACCCAGAATACATGTTCCTCGAGATCAGTACAGACCTCAAGAAGGAACGCCCCAAGAACAGAATCAGGGAATACCAAACACAACGCAAATGTACATATCTGATGAAAATACTGGATATGCCGATTTTCCCAGTTTTATATGAGGCTGCCCAGGGGGGGTTGAGGATAAATTGCCCCTTATCCCTATACCTGTGGACCAAACTGGTCCATATGTAGACGTTCACCTCCTGGGACAAGACAAGAAATTCCTATTGTATACAGGGGCAAGTAAGACAACGATAGATCATAACGAGCTTCCGCAAACTCCACTCTCTGGGAATAAAAATATTTCACTGGGTTTCTCTGGTCAACCCATTACAAGTAATACATCAGAGCCACTACCCTTACAAATTGGCCCCCTTACCACGACGACAGATCTTCTCTTAACTGATGCTTGCCCAGAGGATCTTTTAGGAATAAAGCAATTGAAAGAATTAGGAGCCATAATAGTGTGCTCCCCCCAGGATGTGCGTCTGTTCCTCCGAGACTTCAAGGGCCATTATACAGTCAGAGATTTAGATCCTTGATTGGCCCACCTCCCAGCCGAGTTGTGGGCCACCAGTCCCACATCGGTCGGGCGGATGGTCATTACGCCCCACAAGATCATTTTAAAGGAGGGAGCCATACTACCACGACTCCGTCAATATAAAATGCCTCCACAACCTGAGAAAGACCTAATTTCCATTATAGAGGACCTCATCACTAGTGGAGTGGTGATCGAAGTACCATAAAATACCGTGAATTCACCCGTATTACCTGTGGCAAAGAAAGTACAACAAGGAGAAAATACCAATTATAGACTTGTGGTGGACTTACGGGAATTAAATAAATGTGTTGTGGCACAACATCCTGTCGTACCAGACATATCTACCCTTTTAACAACAATTGATTGTGAAGCCACACATTTTACCGTTATCGATCTCAAAAACGTGTTTTTCAGTGTACCAATACATGAAGACAGTCAATATTTGTTTGGGTTCTCATTATCCGGAAGGAGTTTCCGGTTTACCCGAGCTCCTCAAGGATTTACTGACAGCCCGAGCATCTATAGCCAAGCACTAAAAAGACAGCTAGACACCATACAAATGCCTGATCAAACAGCCCTTCTGCAGTATGTCGATGATATACTCATTACGGCCAGATCTGAGCAGTCATGTGTAGAAGCTTCATTATTGGTATTAACATTCTTGGCTGAAAATGGCCACAAAGTGTCACCAAAGAAATTGCAATTCTGTCAACAGCAGGTGACCTACTTAGGGCACTTACTGTCAAAGGAGGGAAGGCAGCTAACAAAGGAGAGAATACAATTGATACAAAATATACCACAGCCAAAAACACAGAGACAGGTACGCGAATTCATAGGACTAACATCCTACTGCAGACAATGGATACTCCAATTTGCACTAATATCAAAACCCCTTGTAAAATTGACGACATTAGAAGCCAGCACGTCACCCCAGCTTCCATGGACAGAGGAACACACGCTCGCTTTCAAAACATTGAAAGAGGCGATGTGTCAGGCCCCGGTGTTGGCCACCCCTGATTATCATAAAGATTTTACACTATTCGTCACTGAAAAGAATGGGACTGCTCTATCGGTCCTGACACAAGAGCAAGCTGGAAAGCAAAGACCATGTGGATATTTTTCATCCACCTTAGATCCTGTAGCACAAGCTCTTCCCGCATGCCTGAAGGCTGTAGCAGCAACAGCTCAAGCTATTAGACAAAGCGATGCTATAGTATTGGGACACCCTTTGATAGTACGAGTTCCCCATGCAGTAGAACTATTATTTAACAGAACACAGACACAACATCTAACAATAGCAAGACTGTCAGGGTGTGAACTGACACTTTTTCAACCTCACATACAGATCTTAAGATGCAATACCCTGAACCCTGCCACACTCTTACCCATTCACGAGAACATAGATGAGGTACATGATTGTATGGAAGTGATTGAACAAGTGACAAAACCACGAACAGATTTAAAAGACACTCCATTACCAGATGCAGAAGAAAATATTTACGTGGATGGTTCTTGTAAAAGAACAGAAAAGGGGGAGATAAGGGCCGCCTATGCTGTTACCACAAATACTCAAATTTTAGAAATCAAACAGATACCCATTCTCTCAGCACAAGCTGCCAAGTTGATAGCATTGAGCAGGGCTTGTCGATTGGGTAAAGGAAAAAAATATATATATTTATACTGATTCACAGTACGCTTTTGGAGTAGTACACAATTTTGGAAGATTATGGAGAGAAAGAGGATTCATGACATCGCATGGATCAAAAATACAACATGCAGACTTGATAACACAATTGTTAGATGATATACATCTACCAGAACAAATAGCTATAATAAAATGCAAAGCACACACAAAGGGGACAGATCATGTTATATTAGGAAATGCATTAGCAGATCAAACAGCTCAAGACATGACACAGAAAGACGTAGAGAGTACGCTGCATCACGGTCCCGAATTTATGCATATGCAGGTCACACGAGATATAACTATGGACATCCAAGACATACAGAGTCACGCCACAAATGAGGAAAAAGAAAAATGGAAAGAGGAAAGAGGGATACCAACTGATCAAGGATGAATGACATCACATAAAGCAGTCTGGTATCTTCCCGATGCCATGGTGTAGATTATTATAGATACAATACATGGACCAGCCCACCTTGTGGAAAAAGCTATGCTAGACGCAATACAACATATATGGGACAATAAACATCTTAGGGCAGCAGCCAAACAAAGAGTCCAAACATGTATGATATGCTGTCAGTATAATATTGGAAAAGGCACAACAGTAGGGACAGGAGGATTTCATCCTCCTGAACACCCTTTTGAAGTTATTCAGATGGACTATATACAAATGGAAAGGTGCAGAGGACAGAAGTATGTACTCCTAGTAGTATGTACATTAACACGATGGACCGAAGCTTATCCTGTACCTGACTATACTGCCAGCACTACAGCTAAATAATTGATTAAGGAGTATTTCCCTAGGTTCGGTCTGCCCCGAGTTATATATTCTGATAATGGTCAACCATTCTCGTCTGAATTAATGAAAAAGATTTCGCTCATGTTGGGATACCAGTGGAAATTTCACTGTGTGCGTCATCCACAGGCAGCAGGCCTGGTTGAGCGACATAACCAGATTTTAAAAAACAAATTGTCAAAAACATGTGCAGATAAGAAAATTGATTGGATAACTGCTTTACCTGTAGCACTGTTCTATATGAGAATGGTCCCCCATTCCAGGATAGGATTAGCACCATACGAGATAGTTTTTGGAAGACCACCTAACATATGGGGGATACCTTGAGCTAAGTCTATAACAGATATTGAAATACCTGTACTGACTGATTACCTGGCTTCCTTGATGTCTGCACTTCAATCTTGTCGTTCACAGGTTGCAACCGCATTTCCTGATAATACTGAGCCCAAAGAGCACCAGATCAAACCAGGCGATTGGGTTTATATTCGCAATTTTGATCGAACAACACCTCTTGAGCCTCGATGGAAGGAACCGAAGCTCGTTCTACTGGTTACCAGGACAGCTGTAAAAGGCGAAGGTCGTAAGGGACGGCTCCATGCCATTTTCCCAAGAAAAAAAGTGGACAGACATCACCACTTCAGACACAACAGAACGCAGAACAATTGACATTACCCACAGAAGAAAGTCTCCAGCAGACTTATAGATCTAAACTCAGGTCATCTACTCGAGCCCAGGTCAATTAAGTCCAAACAAGCTCTACTTGTTGGTGAAACGGCAGGGGCTGTGAGAAGTATACCTGATAAAAATGACAACGGAGACAGTGAAGCAGAAGATGTTGATAGACAAATACAGAAAGAAAATGTGTGCGAAAAGAAATTTTTGTATAATGATGTTAATGTTGTTTCTGGCAGCAGCAATGTGTTTAGGTTGGGTTTTACATTTAATTTTTCCATCTAGTCAACTCCCTATATTCTCACCCAACAGTACACAAGAACATACCTATTATGATCTTACGCCTCATGAACGAGCCCACAGATTAGCTATGCAAAATAACTCCTTTGTACGGATGTTGCACATTCTCACCAGGTTGCTAATACTACCGATTGCTGGATATGCGGACAGATTCCCCCTCATCAGAATGACGGAGGGATGCCACTGGTACCTTTTCCATTTTCATATAATGGTACCTGTGAGGCTTGGTTTGCCTTAATAACAGCGTACAATACCTCCAATTCCGCATGCCCTGAAGGAGATGCTCGGATATGTAAGAATGGGTGGCCATGGGGAGATCTGAATACCATCCTTAATCAAGTCTGTTATCCCGACGATAATGGAATACCACAGGCTAAGGGGACTATATTCGAAAGTGAAGATTATAAACAGGAGTATTGGTCTTCCAAATTAGTAAATACCAAGCCTAAAAAGAAAGGCGGACCAACCTCCATATCTGTTTCCAAAATGAAAGGACAGCTGTGTCCAGAAGACTGGTATAATCCAGGTAGGACACAGTGAATGTAATATTACTGTGAGTTTCGAGGATAAAGGCCAATCAATGTTTCCAGCATCTAGACATACATATTTTGTCTGTGGAGAGATAGCCTATATACGTCTTCCCCTCGGATGGGGAGGAAGATGCTATATATCTTTCCTATTGCCTCCCGTTTTCCTTGCCCCTCCGATGTATCATAAGGATCGCCTACTCCCTAATGAGAGGCATAAGAGATCTATAGATACTTCGGGGATAGACCAAACAGAGACTACCCTGGAACAGTATATAGACTTCAATAGAGGTTTCTTCTTCTTTATTGGACCGATTCAGAATAGTAAGCTTATCCGTAGGCTTACTCGAACAGTAGAAGCAGTTGTAAATCAGACTATAGCTGCTCTGGGAAATTTGACACAGGAACAATCCGCTATCAGAATGGTAGCGCTTCAAAATCGTCTTGTTCTTGATGTCATACTAGCAGAGAAGGGCGGAGCGTGTAAAATTATCGGGTCGAGCTGCTGTGTTTTCATACCTGATAATGCCCCCTCTGTCTATGAGGCTATTTCTAGATTGCACAAAATTGCGTCCAGCTTACACCAGGATCCTGGCAACTGGACCTGGTCAGGATGGTTTTGGGGACTAGTCTCCACATGGGGCTGGAAATTGATTTCTGCTATTGGCATAGCATTGTTTACATTAATGGGATGCTGCCTGTGCATCCAGTGTGGCCCGCCACTCTGTGGATTGTGTGCTACCATGTGCATTCCTAAACCACACATCCAGAAAAAAGAAAATGTTAAGATTATGCTCCAAGACCATATTGATGATCTTATGGCCATCGAAATAGAGGACAATGGTTGCACTCTGGTGCAAGGAGGGAATGTGGAAAAATAGTTTCTCACCCTTCGTGCAACCACTGTTCATTTGATATCAGGACAACCATATTGAATATGGCATCCATTTTGTGAGTGTTTTAAACACCCCGTCGCAGAGGAAATAGGCAGAAAAAGATGCAGCTTGAAAGCAGCTACATCGTGTAATATGCCTAAGGCCGAATACCAGAGCGGCCACATACCTGCGGTTAAGCCAATTTTGAGAAAAAATAATTTCCACGGAATAACCTGCAATTGGAACAAGGTCATACCTGCCATTTACTACACACTATTATACGCTTCAGCTGTTTGCACATTTTTTGTTTGTAAGCAATCTCCAACTCCTCTCCCATGAGGCATACAAATGTTTTTATACCTAACTAGTGGAAAATTATTGAACGTCTGCCATTTGTTATTGAATAAATCCTGATTATTCTCTACATCTCGGACCCCGTCTCTTTCCTTTTTTATTATTTATTTAACTTACAAGGCAAATTCAGAGGTATTTTAAATTATTTACCACACAAACATAAGCACCACACATCCCACAGGTACTCACACAAGCATCATACCCATGCACACATACCAACATCCGCTGCCTCCACTGTGTCCTCCTCTCCCACGTACTCTTCCTCCCTCCCTGTCACATCTCCACTCACACCTGCATGCACTACATCTTCAGCCACTACCGCCATCACTAGCACACCCATCACCACACACCGCTCATGTGCACTCACCACCCCCACTACCTTTCACACATCCCCTGTGTCCTCTCCCAGTGTGTCTGTGAGCCCTCCTCCCAAAGTACACAAACGCAGTCACACACCCACCCAACAGCCATCCACCTCACAACAGCCTCCACCCCATGCACCTTCACCCAAAGTCAGCAAACGGACACCTCCTACAACCACTACCTCTTCCTCCACTCCCAAAACCCCTCCATCTACCCGTCCCAGTGTGTCTAAAAAACGTTTCCTTTCATACCTTGACCTCCTCCCTTCACATCCCCCACCCCTTCCGTCCCCTAGGGCCCACCTTTCCAGGTCCCAACCCAGCACCTCAGCCACCACATCACTGGGCACAGTGGTGCCAGCCGTAACCGGCTTCTGGAGTGCACCAAGCAGCAGTGCTGCCAGTGTCCCAAGGTGCGAGGTCAAGGACATTCCCCCACCTCCAAAACAGAAGAAGTTGCCCACATCCCATAGGGAGAAGGCCACAACACCTGCCACCAAGGGCTCAGCCATGACAACAGTTGGGAGTGGCAAGATAGCTGCGCCACCATCCAAGGTGGGGAAAGGCCTGAAAAAGAAAGGCAAGTCGCCGCCAACCTGCACAGCGGACAAGACCGCCACTGGCACCGCCACATGCACCGCCGCTACGGCCACCACTGCCCGCACCAAAGATACTGAGCCCTTCACCAGCACCGCAGACACTGTGCCCTTCAGCAGCATCAAGGTCAGTGAGCCTGCCACCAGCACAGCCGCTCATGACACCGCTGCCAGCACCGAGGTCAGTGAGCCCGCAACCAGCACCGCCGCTCATGACACCGCCGCCAGCACCGAGGTCAGTGAGCCCCCCAGCACCGCCGCTCCTGACACCGCCGCCAGCACCGAGGTCAGTGAGCCCCCCAGCACCGCCGCTCCTGACACCGCCGCCAGCAGCGAGGTCAGTGAGCCCGCCACCAGCACCGCTGCTCATGACACCGCCACCAGCACTGAGGTCAGTGAGCCCCCCACCAGCACTGCTGCCCAATGACTGCCGCAAGCACCACCGCTACTGAGCCCGCCACCAGCACCGCCAGCGGCCACGCCACATACTGAGCCAGTGGCACCACCGCAGACATGGCTGCCATCCACAGTGGTCATTCGTACAAGGCTGGTGGTCAGTTCCAGGGGCTGGGCAGCTTCCATGTTGCTCCACTGTGACTGGAGTATCACATCCACTGCCTCAGTCCTTGGCAGGATGAAGCACTCTGGGCACAAAGCCCCCTCTAGAACCAGTGGAGTATCACATCCACTACCTCAGTCCTTGGCAGGATGAAGCACTCTGGGCACAAAGCCCCCTCCAGAACCATTGAAGAAAGGCATACACTACCTCAGACTGTGGCTTTGCACTCCCCAGGATAAAGCAGTGGGCAAACCACTCACTGGAGAGACTTAAGAGACTGTGGCTTTGCACTCCCCAGGATAAAGCAGTGAGCAAACCACACACTGGAGAGACTTAAGAGACTGTGGCTTTGCACTCCCCAGGATGCAGCAGTGGGCAACCCACCCACTGGAAAGACTTGAGAGAATGTGGCTTTGCACTCCCCAGGATAAAGCAGTGGGCAACCCACCCACTGGAGAGACTTGAGAGACTGTGGCTTTGCACTCCCCAGGATAAAGCAGTGGGCAACCCACCCACTGGAGAGACTTGAGAGACTGTGGCTTTGCACTCCCCAGGATACATCAATAGGGATGGAGACCCCTCATGGAGCTGGCGTTGTGCACTCATCCGGCTGAGGTGCCTCCCATTCCCTTCCCCCTGAGGTGCCTGTTTTATTTGGAATTGATGCCCCTGCAGTGTTCTCTCCGTTTGGATCGGGTATCTTGTGTGGGCCTCACCCATGCATTTTATGTACAGTGGTCCATGGACTATATAGGTGCAGTACCTGGACTTTAATTGGTGTACATGTTTGTTAATAGTGTATATACATTTTTGAGTAATGGATTTTACTTGATTACATTCATTCAAATCATTTCCTTTTGTTCTTGCGTTCTTCCGGGGTGGGGTTGGGGGGGAAATGTAACATTTCAGCATGTATGTGTGTGTGTGTTGTTGTGGGAGAGGACGGGGGTGGGGGTGTTGCGTGTGTGTGTCACTCTCTTTTCCCTTCCCCCTCCCCTGTGTCGTAGGTGCAGTACTCACCGTGACCGTTGCCGCCGTCGGTCATGCTCCTGGTCGAGGAGCAGGAAGACAGTCGCAGGGAGGTTTTGGAGTTCTGGCTCCATGGTGTCCTGGTTGCTCGTGGGCTGTGTAGAGGTGAGAGTTTTCCCTTACAAGTCCTGTTTCCGCCGTGTTTTTGTTTGTGTTGAATCCGCCCCGGAAAAGGTAGCGGATTGTCCTGTCATAATATTGTGGGCGGTACATTGTCTTCCACCTGTCTGTTGGCGGTGACCGCCAAGCTGTTTGTTTGTACTGCCGTGGCGTTCGGAGTGTTAAAGTGGCTGTCTCTGTTGGCGGATTCCGCCACGGTCGTGATTCCATTATTTTTCCGCCAGCCTGTTGGCGGTCTTACCGCCGCTTTACCACCGACCGCCAGGGTTGTAATGAGGGCCTTTATTTGTTCACTGGTGATGCCCTGGGGCAAAGGAGGAACATTTGTAATGGTCAGGGCATAAGCACAGCAGGGAGGATGTAAATTGATAATTACATCATTGGAACAACCTTCCCTCTTTATGTTTTGTGTCCTTGAATTCCTCATGTGCTGGAATGAGTTCCCTGAAGGGGCTTCAGATAGCAAAAGACTGATGTTATTTCTACCCAGGTAATTAATACAACCATATGGGACTGGGCAGTCTTTTCAACCCACTGCATGACCAGAAGACTTGCTTAATTCCGAATTCCTAGCCAAAGTATAGGGCCCCCTATACTGCATGACCCAGGAGCAACTTGGGTTTGGCAATGGTGTGAAAGGTGATAGTGAAAGACAGGAAAGGAGTGTTCCGAGTAAAAATTATTGGAATAATTAGAAGGGAGATTGTCCTCCCTTGGAGGCAAAACAAGGCATGGTTGCGGAACCCGGAGCACCACAAAAAATAAAACCATTCAGGTGTAATAGAAGGTGCTAGCTTGATACTCCATAGGAGTTCTTTGAGCATAGATTTTGGAGAGCAAACTTTCAACTACCCCCTCACACAGTCCATTAATGTGCCTTAGAGAAAGTCTATGTACACTTCAGTGAATGCAGGAGAATTCACTGGATTCAGGAGCTCTTGGAGGAATGTCTGTGGAGGAGTGTAATTTCCATGCCCCCTGGAATCTTTCACGTTTGGCAGGGGAGCTATTTTTGTGGGTCAAAACTGAGGCCGCTCCAATATCCTACCCAGGGTCAGCAGGGAAAAAGTATGGGAGAAGATGATAACACAGGCAACTGTTCCTGGGCTGATGCTGGAGCTACATCGTATGCAGCCTGGGAGTCAGTCTTCACAGGTAAAGTTGAGTCAGAACCTATAGTAGCAGATAAACAGCATTCAGAATACTCTATTTATTTAATTGAAGTGCCCACTGCACGTTTGGTGTACCCATCCAGGGAAAAAAATGTAGAACTAGGCTTGGCAGGAATAGAGGCTTTGTGTTTCACCATCTTAAAGGTAAACCAATACCAGCTCAATAAAACATCTTTACCTTGGAAACTTGAAAGTCACAAACCACAAGGGGTGGCCCAGCATCCTCTGGGCTGTGACAGGTGACGACGGGTCCTCTCTTGGATCAGTCTTCACCCTGCCATGCACCTGAAATAGCACCAGTGGTGCTTCTTGTCTGCTGGTCCTCATGGTAATTCTGTCCCTTGAGGTCCTGGGGCCTCACATCACCTCCACAGTGCTGCACCGCGGGAAGCAGTACTCACTTAAATAGCACTCACCAGTGCTTCTGGTCTCCTCCCCACATTGCCATGGGGAATTCTGACCCTTGAAGCCCTGGGGCCGTGCAGCACCATCATCTTCTTCCCTAGCTTACCAAGGGCAAATTGTGGCCTGTGAAGTCCTAGGGTCTTTCAGTACCACCCCAGCACCGTGCCACAGAAACCAATGCTCACTTAAATAGCACTCACCGGCCCTTCTGGTCTCCTCCCCCTCCTAGCCTTGGGGGAATTCTGGCCCTTGGAGTCCTGGGGCCTCGCAGCACCACCACAGCATGAAGGTCACTCCAAAGGCAATGTACTTGACTTCATCTTCTCTATATACCGCAACATCCCTGTAGCCTACTATACTCCAGGATCGTTCTGATGATCTTGTTGTCCCCTTCATCATTACACATGCCACTAAACCACATGATGGGCAGCAGAAGAAGCAGAAAGGTATCTTACACTCCTTCAAGGACATCATCTAGATGAACATGAAGAGAATTACTTCACCCACCCAACAATCAAGAGATAGCAACATTCACCATCTACAGCACCACTTTGAAGAATCAAGTAGAATGCAAAGCTCCTCTGAAAAATCTGCTGTCCAAGCCTAAGCTGTCACTACATAGGTGCACCCAAGAAATTATGGAAAACAAGTGCATCACATGAAGATAGAATAGGAAATGGAAATGGAGAAGATCAAACTGCCAGTAGAACTTACCCTTCTGAAAGGACCCCTCTCCAACTATCATCCATCACCATGAGTCACTTACTACAAGACCACAGTCAACTGAGTGAACAACAGAAGCAAAGTCTTCTCTAAGGCTATTAAACAGTGTGCCAACCTTATCCTAGAACACACTCTCCCACCAGCAGTCAAAAGATGCAAAGCTATCAACTTCTTCTTCACAGAGAAAATTTTAAAAATCAGATCTAACAACAACCATATATCACCATCAGCTCTCCCACCCCTTCTCCTCATAATTAATGTCTTGCTAACCCAGGGCACCTTCTCAAACAGTGTCAAAAGCAAGCAGATTCTTCCCCAGCTGGAAAAGCCAACTTCTGTTTGGTAAGCCACCTCCCATTTGCTGGAAGGTTGTTGCAAAGGCAGTCACCACCTAGCTAGAGGAGCACATCAGAAAGAATATCCTACTACAAGGCTATCAATCAGAGCTCAAACCACACTGCACATTGAAACACCCATGCTCTAAGTAGAAGACAACACCTTCTTCCTCAATGACAAAAATAATTCTTAAATTACTTCTGGTCCTGCTTGACCTTTGTGTACCCAGCTATGTTTTACTTATAGCAATATACAAATATTACTATATAGAGTACTGCAGAGGCGGAGGTATTATGATGAGCTGAGCAGTGTGCATAGTCTCTTAAAATGTAGTTGGAAGCACAACCAAATAAACACCAAGCAGCCATCTCAGTCCATTCAAACAGGTCTTCTTTTACTTCTGTTTTCTATTGAAACAAGGTTGTGCCACCAAACATGTTTCACCAAAGGGGCTTTACCCAACGAAATTCTCAGGGCTGGAAAAAATACACATATGTACACAATGAGTCCATCTAAATTGTACATTCTGATTTTATAAGTGCGCGTGGTTCCCAACACAAGTCGATATATATACAATCCACTATCAAGTGCAGCGTTAAAAAGAATAATAAAATCTTATCATTACAAACTGTAGAATGCTGCATCAATAACCACACTCATTGGTTTACAAAGTGGACCTGCCTGCCCCCTTGATGGTAAACTCTACATTAAAACTTTCATAATCAACCACATTCAAGCGAAAAGGGCGTTAACCTGAGTGCCAAGTAGACGGGGTTGTGATAATGCAATAATATTTGGATAAGATCCTGTGCCAGAAAAGCAAAAAAACAGGCTGGTGAATGCTTGCAGCAAACTGAATTCTAGACAGGTATGTGTAGGAAATCATATTTGTCCCACCTTATGTATTTGTACAGTGGCATAATCTAACTATAGAAACTTGCATGTGGTGCCAGACATAAAGGGGGTCATTCTGACCCCCGCGGGCGGCGGAAGCCGCCCGTCTGGCGGGAACCGCCAGAAGACCGTACCACGGTCAAAAGACCACAGCGGTCATTCTGACTTTCCCGCTGGGCTGGCGGGCGACCACCAAAAGGCCACCCGCCTGCCCAGCGGGAAAGCCCCAGCAACGAGGATGTCGGCTCCGAATGGAGCCGGCGGAGTTTCTGGTGTGCGACGGGTGCAGTTGCACCCGTCGCGATTTTCAGTGTCTGCTATGCAGACACTGGAAATCTTTGTGGGGCCCTGTTAGGGGGCCCCTGCAATGCCCATGAACCAGGCTGGCGGGAAGGGGGTCGGAATCCCCATGGCGGCGCTGCCTGCAGCGCCGCCATGGAGGATTCCTCAGGCCAGGGGAAAACCGGCGGGAATACTATGAGTATAACGTAGTTTACTCTCCATTAACATAGCAAACATAGGAATGGAAATCTTAAATTCAAATATACAACATACAATATATTTCAATTTAGATATTTATTACAGCTAATTAAACATTCAGTTCGCACATAATATAATCAACATAGAATCAACCAAAAAAATATAATACAACCCCCTAACCTGAATGAAACATACATATATGAAAACATAAATAACATACCAGTAAATACGCAAAAATAAACAAATAACACAGAACCAACAAAATCACAAAATAGTATACATACAAATTTACAACCGCCTCATACATGAGAGGATATTTAAACAGCACAATAAAGTTACTGCTTTGATGCTACAATTATGCGTTGTAGTTTGGATTGTATAAAATTCCACATAATAACAGCCAATTCTAGGTTATAATTTCCTGATTCAAATTCTCGTGTTACAGGCCTGATGGTAGCCAATCCTGGTCAGGGCTTCAAATTTGCCAATTTCAAACACTTCATGCCAATGTTCAAGACATGCCAATTTACAAGCCGACGCGCGTTTCGGTGAGTGAAGAAAAATATAAATACACCTTCATCAGGACTTTATGATTCAGTATAATTGGCATACGTACATCTTGTAATCTGCCTATCAAAGAAACATCAAAATTATTCATTACATTTCTTTGCATAGGGGGAAGGCTCGAATCATGTCAGATTTGCAACCAGACCAACTCAAGTGACTTAATTAAGAAAAAACACTGATAAAGTGCCCAAGATCAAAATCTATAAAACCAATGCTTAATAAAGGTAAATAAATCTAAAGATCCAAGGAAAGCACCATTAGTGTCCAGCAAAATGCTAGATAAAGTGCAGAAATAGAATCACCTATAGCATAAAAGGGTTGGATTACCACCGAGAGAATCTAGTCAAGAATAGTAAAAGACTAGTTTGTTTATATTAAAATAAGATAAAATACCTTAGATATGAAAGAACTTAGATATCCCTTACAGGCTGGATTAAACACTCTCCAACTTCAAATTTGTAGTCCAAAATGAAGGACTAACACATGGATATAGCTAAATGAAGCTATGCTTTCTCACTCTAAAAGCAAACATAATGAAATCATTAGCTTGCACAGGGCAGGAAAGTCCACAGGATAGAAAAGAAAAAATCTGCTCATATGTACAATCGCTAACTACAGACTTACCTACAAGTTCACATGGTTTAAAAAACGTAATCCACAGGGGAAACCCACAAGGATACCAAACTTGTAGGGAACAACTTGCTAACTGCAAGGGAACAGGGGGGAGTCATGAGCCAGATAGAAATGACACAATCCAGACGGTATAAAATAATTCAATCCACAAAGGTTCAGCAAAGCTAGCCTACCAGTATCCACAGGATCCAGGACATATGACCAGCACGATGATCTCTCGAGGAGCACCCGTACTTCCCCAGCTGCCTCCTATTTAAACCAAATCACCACAGGTGATGTGATGAACATAGAAACAGGCCCGTAGGGGCCATCTAAGGAAATGGTCAAACATGCGCCATCTTAGAACCGTCAAAACAGCATGAAATATGCCCAAATCTACAGAGAATAAGAGGTACAATCAAACTGTAGAGTCATAGCCATATAGTAGTGGCAAAAGGAAATAACCAAAAATAAAAAATAAAAAATAATGGCCAGTTCTAAATCAAACCAAAGAGTAGATATCACTTACCAGCACGCCCAAAACAGTGGGCGCCATCTTGGAACATCAAAGTACAGAGTACTCAATGTCCCAAGGGTAGGCACAAAATGGGTTAGTAAAATACAATACGTATCGTGTATATAATACAAATCGATAACATAAGGTTTTATAGGAAGGAACCGAAAACAGTTTTATCGTATAAAGTGAAGAATTCACTTCAAAGTAAGATAAAGGGCCACGACAGTAGAGCACAAAGCTGCCCTGTGGTAGGCACCTGGAAAAATATTGACCCCTCAGGCAATCCTGTACATACGTACTCAGATGGCATTGCTCTAAGGGAGATCTTCGTTCAGGCCATTCTCATATGTGTTTAAAGAAAAAATCCCAAACACTTCTTTCTTTTTCCTTTGTTTTTCAGGGTCCACATCGTTTCTTGTCAGTACTTTCTCAAGAATAATCCACCTGATATCTACCTCCTTGTGGTTTAAAGATAACCAATGAGCAACTAGGGGGGCATTGATCTTTTGTGTCCTAATCGCAGATTTATGCTCCAATAGCCTAGTTCTAAATTCCCTGGAGGTCTCACCTATATATCCCAGGTTGCAGGGGCAAATAATCAAGTAAATTACATTTTTAGATCTACAATTAGTCATGTCCATAAATGGGATAGTCTTGTCATTGAATGTAAACTCTTTTGCAACAATGGCTGAGTCACAGGCGTGGCATTGGCCACATTTGTAATTGCCCGTAACTGGATTAGATCCTGTTAGTGACTTTTGGCCAAAAGTAGATACAAAATTAGTAGCTATTTCACCAAATGGTTCCGTAGGTTTTTGTTCCTCCTGAAAGCGAACAATGTTTTTTCAAGTTTATCCGCTTCAGTATTGGAATTCAAAATTTGCCATTCTTTGTTAATAATATCCCTGATTTGATTATTCAGGATAGAATGGTGAATCACACAGGCTAGCCGGTCACTGGTCTTGCATCGTTGTTTTGAAAACAGGGCCTCACGGTTGTAAAACTTGGCTCTTTTTAAGGAATCTTTGATGGATCTAATCGGATAACCTCTCTGTTCAAATTTGCAGGTAAGATCTGCGGCATGTTTCAAAAAGTCTGCCATGCTGGTGCAATTTCTCCTGAGTCTCAGGAATTGTGAAAAAGGAATAGACTGCTTCTGGTTACGGGGATGGAAACTATCAAAGTGAAGCAGCGTGTTCCTAGCCGTGGGTTTAGTGTATAGGGTCATAAGCAAGTGCCCTTGATAGTGTTTGATATACACATCCAGGAATTCAACCAAATGATGGTCGTATTTAATCGTAAATCTGAGGTTGCTGTCACACATATTGAGCCAACTGTAAAATTCTAGTAGTTGGTCTTCACTGCCTTTCCAAATGAAGAAAACATCATCAATAAATCTACTCCAGGCCTGCACATTCTCATAGAAAGGGGCCATTTCGTTGTAAATCAACTTGTCCTCGAATGCTCCCACATATAGGTTCGCCACACTAGGTGCACAGGCAGCACCTATACTGACTCCTTTGATTTGATGATACATTTTGCCATTAAAATCAAAGTAGTTATTAAATAGTACCGTTTCCAAACATTTCAGAATGAAACTCAATGCTGGATCATCTCCCCGTCTGTTTAGATATAGTGCTACAACATCAATGGCTTCTTGCGGGGGTATATTCGTATATAAAGACTCGAGGTCCATGGTCACCAGATATTCCCCATCAGGTCTATATTGCAGGCCCTCGATCTTAGAAATGAAGTGGCCTGTGTCTCTGATGTAGGATGGTAAAAGGGCTACCATCGGTTTCAGAAAGGTATCAACGTACTTTGACAATGGCTCAATGGCCGAGCCTATGGTGGATACAATAGGACGCATAGGTGGATTACTGGCGTCCTTGTGAATCTTAGGTAGACCATAGATAATCGGGATTCTAGTATGGACTGGAGTCAAAAAATCAAATTCTTTCTTACAAATAAGGCCCGCTTCTAAGGCTTCTAGATTCGTAGTTTTCCCTTTTCTGACCGCGGCTTTACCGCCGTGGTCAGAATTGGCCTGGATGCACCGCCAGCCTGTTGGCGGTGCATCCGCGGTCCCCGGCCCTGGCGGTCTATGACCGCCAGGGTCGGAATGACCCCCAAAGTCTAATGATAATAAAAGAGTAATGGAAGTTCACCCAGATCATTTAGAAGTCTATGGCCCTCATTATGACATTGGCGGTAAATCTCGTTTACCGACGCGGTGACGGCCGCCAGCATACCGCCGCGGTGGCAGATAGACGTTCGCCATTTTATGACACACACACACCAATCTGACAGAAGATACACAAATCCGCCAGCCAAGAAAACAAGTCCCACCACATTATGACACACAAATTACCACGGCGGACATTCAGTGACGCTAAACTATTGGTGGTATACACTGGCGCGCTCAGAACGACCACCCAAATACAAAACAACACTACATTGGCCAAAACCGAAATCACACACCTGACACTGATACGCACATCACACCTACCGACCCACAGCACTATAAAACACACACCCACATTACCCACACCCCTTTATGAACACCAGTTATTGTCACCAGACTGAAACCAAGACAACTGAGACAACTAGACACACAACACAAACACCCACACATCCGTCACGCAACCCACATCCCACACCCCACCACATTACTCAACACCCTCTCCCCAACACACACAACACCCATGTACCCACTGAGACACCCCGTTTCACTGATGAGGAGTTGTGTGTCATGGTGGAGAAAATAGTCAGGGTAGAGCCACAGCTGTTTGGAGCACTGATACAGCAAATATCTATTGACAGGAAGATGGAGCTATGACCGTGAATCATGGACAGGGTGAATGCCGTGGAAAAGCATCCAAGAACAATGGACGACATCAGGAAGAGCTGGAACGATCTATGGGGGAAGGTACGTTCTGTAGCAGCAAGGCACAAGCTCGTCATACAGCGGACTGGTGGTGGACCCCACCTCCTCTCCCACAGCTCACAGCATGGGAGGAGCAAGTCTTGATAATACTGCATCCTGAGGGACTCACTGGAGTTGCCGAAGGACTGGACACTGGTTAGTCAATATTTACTACTTATCACCCCCATACCTGCATGCCATCACACCCCATCACCCCATCACTCCACTCCATCCCACACACTGCACCTACACATATGACTAACCCCAATGCCTAGCCCTGCATGCTATACCAATGCATGGACAGCCCTCCCAGCCCTGCATGAACACCCATCACAAAAGCATGCACAGCATGGAGAACTAACAATCCCACAATACATCACCATACACAAACAAAGGTGACAGGGCAACAGCAACGATAGAGGGGAAGCCAGGGATGTACAATTTGTCACAGGCATGAGGCATAATACATCACTTACATCCCCACAGGTGCCCCAACTGCCAATATCAGCAGAGAGGAGGTGCCACATCTAATCAGTCCCCCAACTGTAGATGCCCCCAGTGATGACAGTAACTCTGGACATCAGGATCTGGATGTACTACCTGGCCCATCAGGGACCACTGGTCAGTCGGCTACCCCAGCCCACTCACAGTCCACCACAGAGCCTCCCCCATCAGTATCCAACACCAAAGCACCCACCCAACATCCCCACACCTCTGTCCCCAGGACACATCAATCAGCAGTGTGCCCACTTGTACAGGAACCTCACTCCACACCTCACACACAAGACAATCAGGGTCCTGGGGTCAGTGCCAGTGGGCACACCATTCAGGGGGCACAGGCACAGGGGTACAGGGCCACTGGGAGGACCGCTGTGCACCGGGGGAGGATAGGCCCAGGGAACCGACTGTCCAGGAGCCACTCACTAATGTCCTGGGGGCTTACCAACAATCCCAAGACAAGATGGGCCAGATCCCTACCAACATGCAGGAGAGCAAGCAGCTGCAGGAGGAACACCATCAGGAGATCATGGAGGATTTACAGGCCCTCAACACCACCATGATCTCCATAGCAGGGGTGGTGGCAGACATGGCCAACATCATGAGGCAATGGACAGCACACCAGCGGGCCCCCAACACTAGCCAGCCTACTGACCAACCCTCAACTTCCACTGCAGCTAGTGGGCAGGAGGCCCTGCCTCAGGATCCACAGGCCACCAGCACCCCTCCCCCTGCAGAAGGTGAACCATCCCACAAACGTTCCCTGTGACACAGACAGAAGCCAGAGACACTTGCCAAGACCAAGACCACCGTCAGGAAATAAGACCCTCCTGCATGCCTGTCACTTTGTCCACTTTGAACTGCCTTTGCTTCCCTTCCTATGGTCCCTTGGACACTGGACCTGTGCTACAAACAGAATGGAACCATAGCCTGGACTTTCCTCTACCATCACCCCATTCTATTGCACTTTCCTGTCAATTCTTTGCACTACAATAAACACCCTTGAATACAACTTGACTGATAGTGTTTTATGTGATGAACATATGCATTTATGGAAACAGTCACATCATGTGCAAATGATCTGAAAACTGTGATAGCATACAAATAATCACATGTAGCTGTCTGTAGTCATCACATCAGTACACTGTTGTAATATCACCAACATCTGCAAAATGAGAAGCCATAGGTAAGAGTAAGTAGAGATGCAAAGGAAGTGAATGCCATCCTGCTACAGCCACACAGATAAAACAATTTTCAGAGGAATGGTCAGTTACATTGTCTCACCTGTGTGTCATTGGAAGTATTGACGTATAACTAATGTTCTGTTGTCCACATCCTCATCCTCTGCCTCCTCATCCTCACTGTCCTCAGGGTCCACTGCTGCCACAGGGGCATTTCCAGTCTCCTTCTCATGCAGATAAGGCACATGTTGTCTGAGGGCCAGGTTGTGCAACATGCAGCAAGCCACTACCATTTGGCAGACATTCTCGGGTTAGTAGCACAGGGATCCACCTGTAAGATGCAGACATCTGAACCTGGCCTTCAGGAGGCCGAAGGTCCTTTAGATAATTCTCCTGGTTCGCCCATGTGCATCATTGTAACGATTCTCAGCCCCTGTCCTGGCATTCCTCACAGGGGTCAGGAGCCACGATAGGTTTATGTAGCCTGTGTCACCTGAAGGTATTGCGGGACAAACAATAGCCTTACACAATGGTATGGGGTTAACACCAGAAGGCATACACTGACATGCATTGGGTGGGCACTCAGGCTCACCTATTAGCCATACTCTGTGCCTCGGTAGTTGTGCCATCAGCTGTGGGATGCTGCTATTGCTCAGAACAAAGGCGTCATGCACTGACCCAAAATACTTAGCAGTGACGTGTGAGATGTACTGGTCCACCAGGCACACCATTAGCACATTGAGTGAGTGGAAACTTTTCTGATTCCTGAACACCTGTTCATTGTGGAAGGGGGACAAACACAATATGCATTCCGTCAATTGCCTCAATAATATTGGGTACATGTCCCAATTCATAGAATCCCACCTTCACATTGGCCAAATCATCCACCTAGGGGAAAGCAATGTAGATGTACATTTGTTTGACCAAGGCAGACAGAACCCTTGCCAGCACAATTGAGAACATTGGCTGTGACATTCCTGCTGCCAAGCCCACTGTCACTTAGAAAGAACCAGTTGCCAGGAAATAGAGCACTGATAGGTCTTGCACAAGAGGGGGGGCCCCAGTGGTATGACGGATAGCAGATATCAGATCAGGCTCCAATTGGGCACACAGCTCTGTGATTGTGGCCCTGTCCAGTCTATAGTTGAGTATTATGTGCCTGTCCTCCATTGTAGCCAAGTCCACAAGGGGTCTGTACATGGGGGCTTGTCTCCTCCTCCTATTCATCCGCAGTGGTAGGTATCTAAGGGACGCAAGAGTGAGGAGGCTGTCACAAGTTGAACAATGGAACCACCACCTCAGTGTACATAGAGCATTATTGTGATGGACAGTGGGAATGGCAATGTATGTGCAATCATCAGCAATGACACAGTTATGGATTATCTGAATTTTATACACCACCATTAAATGGCGACCGCCTGTCCTGTATCTAGGGACAGGTGGAAGTGAGGTAACTCCACCGAGGTTGAGCGTCATGGTGGAAGCTGGTCTCGCACTACCATGCAATTCCTCATTGGCTAATATGGGGCTCCATGGTGCACAGTGGCCAATGGGGCTCAGCTGTGGCGTGACAGTGTACACCGGCACGGACGTGACCACCATTTTCTATCTAAATCCTCACTTTATTCCCAACTTTCACAGGACAACAACTACACTGTTTATGCTGCTGTGACCTGTGTCTGGAACCTACCATGGCCTGTGTGACCGGGGAAAGGGCAACCTGCCTTCACTTCAGAGGAGTTGGAGCGTTTGTGTCAACACCAGAGCAGTACGTGCTCTATTGGTGACTAAAATGCAAAAACCCAGCACTCTCAAAACAACGTAATTTATGCATTGTGCTGATATGTTGAGGTTTAACCTTTTGCATTGCAGAGTTCAATCCTGAAAACTTATTTTTAATATGCTTACAAATACTGTTCCTTTGCAGTGTATTGCTGCAGGTTTTCAGAGTGTGTTAGGGTGTGGCCCCTTTCCAGGGCCTTCCAGAGACTTTCCCTGCAACATGCCTGGGCGTGGTTGTGGGCTGGGCCAAGACTCTATAAAAGAGAGCCAGCCCAACTCCCAGTGCTCACTATTCAGAGGTCCCGGTGCAGAGCAGCAGCTTCTTCCTGAGCTCCTGTCCCGGTGGCCTATTTGGAACTTCCAGTCTTCTGCCCTTCATCCTTCATTGGTGATCATTGTTCCAGGATGGTGGTTGGACTGTCCCAACACTGCTATCGAGAATTTTCATATTCTTGGTTTAATTCTTTAATGAGTAACAGATTACTTGCGCGCTACCATTTCTTGACATTAGTATGGTAGTTTACAAATAGGCAAGACACGCAATTTGTTTCATAAAGGTTTAACTTTGTTATTCTTTGCCTGCTACCATTTCTTGACATTTGCATGGTGGCTTAAGAATCGGCAAGACGCGCAATTCGTTTTATGGTGTTTATACATTGTTGTCCATTGCGCTCTACTATTTCTTGGTATTTACATGATGTCTTACGAATTGGCAAGACGCGCAATTCGTTTCATGAGGATTTAACTTTGTTGTTCATTGCGCGCTACCATTTCTTGACATTTACATGGTGGCTTAAGAATCGGCAAAAGAAGCGCGATTCGTTTCATTGTACTTTGATCTTGTTATTCCTTGTGAGCTGTTATTTCTTGCCATTTACATTGTGTTTTACGAATCGGCAAGACACGCGATTCGTTTAATGATGATTTGACTTTGATATTCATTGCGTGCTACCATTTCTTAGTATTTTACATGGTGACACTCGAATCGGCAAGACGCACGATTCTCTCCTCGAGTTTAATTCTTCTTGTTTATTGTATGCCACTATTCTAATATATTTATTATGTAATATTCGAGTTGACAAGTTATGTGATTTGTTTCCTGAATCCATCTTGTTATTCATGGTGCACAATCCTTTTATGGTGTTTACTATATATATATATATATATATATATCTGCAATATGCGCAATTTGTGTTGAAACATTTTAAGAGTACACAGAAGGCCAGAGTTTCTAGATGCAATATTGTATGGTCCTAGTATGCATTCTCAAAACAGGATTTATATGACTGGTTTAAAATTTAGTCAGAATGTTTTTCTGATTCTCATGTAAAAGAAAGTACTTGAATAAGAAAGTTTTCATTTAATTCATCTTGATTCCCTTACAGGTATCCGGCCATCTTGAAACTTAGTCATTTTAAACTTAATTCTTAGATTGTTCATGTTTTCAGAATGACTAGGCTTAGAATCATAGTCTAGTATTGATTTCAGGAGATATAATTTTCATATTGTGTGTTCTAACCTTTTTCTTACTACAGGCCTCCTTCCCAGCTGTTCCCTTCCTAATCCCCTCTTCCCCTCCTGAACTCTCTCAGCCTCTGTGATTTATCTATCAGAGTCTTCGAGCTGTTCAGTGGTGGACGTGTTGGGAACGTGCACAGACCCCAAGGATCTGGTGACTCTGACAGTTTGGTGGAAGGGGTCCTACCCCTTAATGGACTACTGTATGGGCCTCCAGACCAACATGTGAGTACACCTTGGGCATGGTGCATGTGGCAAGGTGGCATGGAGATGTGTGTGCAAGCATCGTGTCATTTGGGGGGGTGGTATGTCTGTTGGTAGTGTACATGGTGGGTGCCAGGTGATGTGTGTGCCAATGGAGATGGAAATGTGATTTGTGGGCCATATGTGTGACAGGCTGGATTGTATGTGTAATGGTGTCCTTCCGTCTGGATTACTTCTGCAGGTCAGCACCCATCAGAAGAAGGGATTGTGGCATGCCATTGCTGGGGATGTGTGGACCCTGGGGGTCTACAGCAGGCGGAGCACCCACTGTAGAAACATTTGGAAGGACTTGAGACGCTGGGCATGGAAGACGCGGAGGCCCAGCTGGATATGGCCTCCCAACGAGGAAGGGGTGCCTGTCTGAACCTAACCCCCCAATTGCCCACATACTGGTGGTGGCCTACCCACAGCTGGATGGGCACTTGAGGCCATCACAGCAGCCAGAAGGGGGTTAGTACTGCTGCCCTGAGTGAGGAGGCTATTGACCTCCTGAGAACTATCTCTGTAGGGCAGACAACCATAGTGAATGCCATCCAGGAGCTGGCATCCCAGATGTAGCAATGCAATGCATTCCTCAAGGGCATCGACAGTGGATTGGCGGGCCAACAGAGATCATTCCAGGCTCTGGCCTCCTATCTGATGGCAGCCATTGTCCCTATTCCTACCGTCACCTCTCCAACTATCACTTCCCAGTCCCAGTCTCCTCAACCACAACCCATCCCATGCACACATACAGACATGCATGCACACAAAACATCAGTCAAGAGTAGCACACTCAAACACAAGCAGCACACTTCAGGCCACAAGCACTCATACAAACAAGAGACAGTTGTACACACAACAACATCCACTGCCTCCACTGTCTCCCCCTCCTCCACCTCCCTCACAGTCACATCCACACTCACATCTGCATGTACTGCTTCAACAGCCACACCACCCTCACCACACCAAGCAGTACACACACCTTAGTAGCAGACACCTCCACAACATCCATCCACGCGTCCCCAGTGCTCTCTCCTGCCCTGTCTGTCCCCCCCAAAAGTACACTAACGCAGGCACTCAGACACCCAGCAGCGATCCACCTCACATCAGCACACTGCCCATGCACCTGCATCCAAAGTCAGAAGACGTACTCCTCCAACAACCACTCCCTCAACCTCCACTCCCATCCCTCCTCCATTATCCTGTCCACCATCCCTAAGGAGCTTTTCCTTGCCCAACTTGACCTCTTCCCTCCCCTCTACCCCCCATCCTTCCAGTAAGAGCAGGGTCCCAACAACCCAGCCCAGGACTTCAGGCAAACAGTCCAGGGGGACAGTCAAGGTACCTCCTAGCCGTGGAGGCAAGAAAGTGAAGGATCCCACTCCAACTGCCAGGAAAGTGAAGGATCCCACTCCACAAGCTAGGAAAGTGAAGGATCCCACTCCACCAGGCAGGAAAGGGAAGGTTCCCACTCCACCAGCCAGGAAAGTGAAGGATCCCACTCTACCAGCCATTAAAGGGAAGGATCCCACTCCACCAGCCAGGAAAGGATCCCACTCTACCAGACAGGAAAGGGAAGAATCCCACTCCACCAGCCAGGAAAGAGAAGGATCCCACTCCACCAGACAGGAAAGGGAAGGATCCCACTCCACCAGCCAGGAACGGAAATGTTCCCACCCAACCACTAATGACAGCAGCAGTTCCCAATCAACCACCAATGACAGGAATGGTTCCCATTCAATCACCAATGACAGGACCAATGACAGGAATAGTTCCAACTCAACCACCAATGAAAGGCAAGAAGTCCTCACCTCCAGCTAAGACACAGTAGCCCTCACCTCCAGCAGAGGCTGCCCAGGAGACACCTCCCCTAGCAGAGGCAAGGCTTTTGATGGCGTTGGTACTGCCCCGGAAATCGTGGCGGTGTGCTGTGTCATAACATGATGGGTGGTACCTTGTCTTCCGTCTGGCTGTTGATGGCTACTGCTGTTGTGAGTGGTGTTAACGCCCTGGCGGATGGTGTGGTACATTGGCTGTCTATGAGAGTTATCACCGCCATGGTCTTAATTTTACGGTAATTACCGCTACCCTGTTGGCGGTATTACCGCCACTTTATCAGTCACCGTCTATGTCATAATAAGCACCTACGTGTCTATGAAGCACAATTTTGTCTGCTCAATCCACTTATATGAAGAAGACAACAGATCATGGCCAACAAGTGAACCGGTAATAACAATAAACAACCATTGTGTCCAGTATGGCCAGAATGGAAATAAGCAAAGTAGCATTGTTTTGGGAATGTCACATAATAAGCATAATGCTAAATTACATGAATTATGCTGGTGTAATGTAAATTTCGCTCAGGACTACTTATAGAGTAGGGGACCTAATTACAAGGAAGTGGCACATGAGTCCCGATGCACTCTTTTCTTACGTCACCCCTGCCCCACCTAAAAACACCATGGTTGCACCGTATTTACAATATGGTGCACCATGGCGTTCATTAGGACAGTAGCATCAACATTTTTGGTGCTTTTGCTGCACTAGTGTCAAAAATGTTGATGCTAGTTCAACAAAGCACAGGAAGTCCTATTGGTTAAAATGGGTGCATCATTTTAATGCCTGCTCTAAGCAGCAGTGAAGTGTTGTAAATGTCACTGTGCCATTTTTTCGGGCCTCCCTGTGTCAGAATGCTCCCTTTGCATACATTATGCCTGACACAAGCATAAAGTGGCATAAAGAGTTGCAAAGTTTCGCAATGCAAGCATTATGCCATATTGTAAGTACGGCGGGGGGGAAGCCACCCTAACACCGCCTTAACATAAAAGTAAAAAGATGCTATGGTGGCGCAAGTTGACTCTAGGGGCGTGTAAATATGCCCATAAATGTCTTACCAGCTAGGGCCACCTGGCTGCAGGAATTCAGCACACACAGAGGAGAAAATAGACTGGGAGTAATCATGAGCTCCAGCCTATCCCTGGTCTACCAAGTGAACTAAAAGACTGCAGAAATGCCTTCTCTGCCTTACAAACTGTATTACCTTTCCTCAATGAAGTTTCTCTCAGAAGTTCTAGCCTCAACGTATCTCATTTTAACTGTGCAAATGGACTTTATCCCAAGACCCAGCTGTTACTCTTTAGGAAAGTGCACGAAATTCAAATGCAGCTAAAGACAAAAACACATTTTAAAGAAAACATCTAAAAGAAAACATCTACCTTTTCTTCTAAGTGTTTCACTGGCTACTCCCAGGTAGATGCTCAGCTTTCAAGTCTCGTACATACCCAAAGGGCAATTTAAAGGAAGGGTACATGCATTACCCCAGTAAAACTCCCAAGAGTTTCAGCATAGAGAGCTCTACTCTAGATTGACGCAACAGTTGAATTTTTTTTCCTTAAGAGGAACTGAATTAGAGAACCCTTCTTCTCCATATAGATAACCACACCTTAGATATCTCTCATGATAAAGCCAAGGATCTTAAAAGATCACAGGGGATTCAAGAAGACTGTGAAAACGAGGCTCTCCTGAGAATGAAGAAGAAGACTCACACAACAAGCAGGCATAAGCACATGCTAATGCCAGGTGAGGATGGGTGACACCAAGAGCCTCATTACAACCCTGGGGGGCAGACCCAGCAGGGGACTGCAGTCCCCACCGGAAACATGGTTCCCGACGGCATGACAGCAGTCAGGCTTGTAACCAAGCTTAACTCAGCACCTCTTGGCTTATTACAACCCACCTTTCTGCCAGCCTTTTTATGGCAGGGACCCTGCCATGAAAAGCTGGTGAAAAGCCAGTGCTGCAGACCACATGGCATGGGAAGGGCAGGGGCCCCCCTGCACAGCACCACCAGAATGCGCACGGTCAGTCAGGGGGGAACATTGTAATACGCTCAGGGGGAAATGTCACCACTATGGTGGTGGTGTCCTCCCCATGAATTTGGCGGCCCCTTGGTGGAACCTCCAAACTCATAATGAGGCCCTAAATTCTAGATCATAGTGACCTAAAAGAGTTACAAGTCATCTCAAGGATGATGAAGAAATACACATACGTAGCAATATCTCACTCATGTTTTGGGGATATTTTGTTAGTATGAAATGCACTGTAGCATCCAATATGAACTCAAGGAATCATTATGTGCTAATATTGACGCTTTATGTTGCTTTTGCAGTTTGCGTAACTTCATTGAATTTTCACAGAATTGTGCATTACTATATAAAAACAAATCAAATGAGTTTTGCACACCCACAGTATTAAGTATATTTTATATTTGGATAATGTACAAATTGAAAGAGCAATATTGTTAAAAACATAGATAAGAAAATGGTCACTTGAAAAGGGTGTTGTAGCTGTTGAAGAAAAGAAGTGCCTGAACTCTTTGCTGAGCTTAGATCAACAAGGAGTAGCTCAAGAACTCAATTCTCAATGTGGTGGAGGTGGGGGAGTTGAGGTACTACAGAAGCTGTGTAAAAGAGGGACTCCTATATTATTCATTTTTTTCATTGATCCTTAAATGTGTCTCGGTGACTGAAGTGCTCTCTGATGACATCGCTTTTGATCGTGGAGGTCATGAGTTTGAATCACTACAAGGCCCACTATGCCTTCCAATGTTTTTAGGTGAGCAAAAGGAGTCCCATTCAATTTAGGAATAATAAAACTGGCTACTTACAGATGGGAAAACTGCACCATGAACCACTGTTAAAAACACATTATTATCAATAGTATACCTAAATGTAATTTGCATGTCTGAAAAAAGATAATGCATTTTTAATGATGAAATGAAAGCAATCCTATTTTAATTGTTTGTGAATATATTAGATTTGTACCTAGTTAAAATGTCCCCTGTGGTGTGGTGTAACAACATAGAAGACATTGTGAGAAGGACAAAATCCTCACTGGGAGGAATTCAACATGGCATGAACTAAACAAAGGTAGCATAACCCACTGCACATGATACTGTTCATGACATAACAAATTACAGGATATTTGTACTTCACAGGTGAGTTATTGCTAAAACAGTTTTTCTCATTGCTGTATTTAGCTTTTTTAGCAATTGGAGATTTTCTGGAAATATCCTTCACAATGCAGCTGTGTCTATACCTCTTTACCATGCAGCATTTACAGCTTAAATCTTTACCACACATGCCTTTACTTTGCATGGTAATTGTAAGGTAAGTACATGTGTCTGTAAATGTGCCTGTCTGGCAAGTTTCAGGGTGATCTGTCAAGCGGGCCGAGAAAATGCAGGGTCCCAAAACATGTTTTCTGAAGGCATTTTCCATAGGGATTTTGAACAGCAATATTATCCATACCACTGCGCAAAATTACAACAAATAGGCAGAAAGCTAGCTCTTGGTCCAGAAAGCACCCTTTATGTTATTTGGTGTAAATCTATTCAGTAGTTTTTGAGATATTCAAGAACATCCAAATTTATACATAGGGACGTGAAGACTCTGCAAATCCCTTTCTGATCTCCTGTTGAGATCTGATTGGCTGCCCACACTTCAGCAAGGAAATGTTGGCAGCCACATTGGGGCTTGGCTGCAGAGTAAAAAACAAGAACAGGGGCCAGCGTAGGGACACCCTGACCCCTAAACTCTGGTGCTGGGGTCTCAGAGGGCCCACGAGAGAAAAAAAAAACATTTTCATTTTTTATTTTTACATTTTTGGCAGGAATCATGGCAAATCTGCCAAAAATGTTTTTTTAAAAGCAAGGGGAGCGTCACAGCTGCAACCCCGGGAACCCCCAGCTCCCTGGGTCCAAGTTTAAATTCAATGCAGGCTGCGCCACATGGCCCCTTGCATTCCTGGCAACCACCACTTCCCTGGAGCAAATATTTCATTCTATGAGGGGGACTGTGTGGCTCCACCTGCAGCCCCGGGGACCTTCACCTCCCTGGGTCTATAAACAAACATGATGCAGGGGTTCTCACAGTCCCCTGCGGTCCCAGGGACTTCCACCTCCCCAGGGCTTTCAGTAAATACAGTGCAGGGGGCCTTGCTGCCCCCCACAGCCCAAAGAATGCCACATCCTCAGGACTTATAATAAATATAGTGAGGGGGGCTTACCACCCCCAGCAGCTCTTGGGATCACCACCTCCCTGGGGCTACAATAAAAGAGTGAAAGGGTTCCGTTTGGACCCTCGAGCCCCAGGGACCACCACCTCCATTGGGGAATGCTTGTTGGATAGGGGCCACGTGGCCCCCCTCATAGAGACAATAATGGCCATGGGACTGTCACCTCCCAGGTTTGTTCCTGCTGTGTTCCAGTGTGCCCACCCCCAGGACAAAGCTGTCTGTTTTTACCTTGTGGGAGCTGACAGCTCCCACAAAGCAAAAGCAAACAGAGTCTGCTTTCTGACAGCGGGAGTTGTCAAAAAGTTCCCGCTGGCAGAAAGCAAAGTTTTCATCTGTTTCCCTGCATGGAAGTAATGTTTTTATGGAAACAGAAGAAAACATTGCTCCTAGAAGCAAGGAGCTGATATTTAAAGCAGCTCCCTACTTCTGGGAGAAATGCTGGTCCCCACAGGATGCAGGGGGCCGGCTACGACTGCGGGGGGCCTTCAGGCCCCCTCACAGTCATGTCACTCTCTCTCTTCCATCCCATAATAGACCCACTCAGACCCTCACGCACCCACTGACAGACCTACTCAGACACTGATGCACCCACTCACAAACCCATTCAGACTCTCATGTACCCACTCACAGACCCACTCAGACACTGACGCATGTACTCACAGACCCACTCAGACATTGACGCACCCACTCACAGACCTACTCAAACCCTCATGCACCCTCTCAGAGACCCACTCAGGCACTGATGCATCCACTCACAGACCCACTCACACCCTCATGCACCGACTCACTGAACCACTCAGACGCTTACACACTCACTTTCACATTGAGACAGACACTCTCACACCCAGAGATACCTTCTCACACTTATTCTCACATGAAGAGAGACAGAGTGTTCAGCTGTGCATGGTGGTTATGTGGGTTGGTTACCAGTAGGTAATATATATTACATATGCAGTTTTCCTCATGTGTTCCATTTCCTTGGATTCAGGTGTGCAGTGCGGAACCAGTTACTGTGTTATTTACGTACACTTTGTAGTCACATTACTTTTCCTATGGATTTATTGCGGTTGATTGATTATAATATGTTATATACATGACAGGTATAAGTCACTGAGGCCCTAAATACGAGTTTGCAGGCGGAAAAGGCCACCCGCCAAAATTATGGAGTCTCCTTCCCACTGGCCCTATTAGGAGTTTCCCGCTGGATCAGCAGGCGGAACAACTTTGACGGCAGCTCATAGTAGAGCCGGTGGCAATGCTGTTTTGCTTCCGGTGCACAAGCACTTGTCGAGCAAATCACTGTCTGCAAAGCAGTCAGTAATTTGCGTGACGGGGCTGGCCAGGGGGCCCCCGCACTGCCGCCGGCACCCTGTCTCCGCCAGCCTTTACATGGCAGTAAAACCGTCATGTAAACACCGGCAGAGGAAGGGGTCATAATCCCCAGGGCAGTGTTGCTTGCAGTGCTGCCCTGGTGGATTGGGATCGCCAGCACCAACAGGCCGTCGGGTGGCCGGAAAGTGGCAGTGATGGTGGTCCGACTGTGGCGGTAATGCCATGGTCACGATGTTGCGGTTGGACCGACTCTTTGGCGGCGGTCCGACAGTGACCCTGGCCATCTAGAGACTGCCAGGGTCATAATGAGGCCCTGAGTCTGGATTCAGTTTATGTTTATGTTTAATATATAAACCACACTATTAAGGTATGTACAAAACAACCAGGTTACACAACCTAAATGGTGACCTCTTTTTATATAGTATTATTATGTCTGTCTTTTATATTGAATTACTGTATTGGGAATAATGTTTCGAGGGCAGTCATGTGATAAGGCCATCGTGTGACAGAAAGGCGTCAGTGTTTTGCACAAATAAACTTTTGTTGGTAACTTGGAACCCAGCATGAGCATCTTGTCCTTGATTCGGATATTTGGCTACAGCTGTTAGCACGGTCCGCTGATACAGGCCCCCCATGATCTGGTTGCTCCCGTTGGAGCAAATGTGTATATGGGATATATATTACCAACTGGCGGTGTTTCTATAGAAAAAGCATTTTTTGACTTGCCTATGTCTTTGTCGCCATTTGACAAATCTTCACAAAATATCGCCTAAAAATTGTTCCAGTGATTCTTTTTGCGCATGGTAAGTTTCTGAGTGATCTATCAAGCAGGGACTGAGAAAAGGGGGGGGTAAAACAACATGCATTTCCCACGTTAAATCCATGGGAGCTTTGAACACAACTACAGCCCAGACCGCTGGACGGAATAACACCAAATTTGGCAGAAAGCTAGATTGTTTCCCACAAATTGTGCTTGTAGGTATTTGGTATAAATCTATTCAGAGTTTACGAGAAATTAAAGAAAACCTAAATTTGTATATCTGAGGTTGTAAATAGTTAGCAAATAATTGCAAATATTTGTGAATGCAAAAACGAATAGAAGCGCTGTAATTGGCTGACCACAACCTGAACAGAAAGTTGTGACCCTATTTTAAGGTCTTGGACATGGTTCCCGGGGCTGAAAAACAAAATGAAAAGTAGCATAAGGAGTCAGGAGGGAGTCACCCTGACCCCATAGGGTGTGATATAGGGGTGTTTGAGGGTCAAATTATGTGTTTAAAATGTTTTTTCTTCACCATGCTTGATATTTGAGAATATTCACGAATAAGCAAAAAAGAATTAAAAGAAAAACATTCACAGACTCATTCATACACTAATTCATAAATGTACTCAAAGACTCATGTGTCCACTGACACACCTACTCAGACACTCATGCTCCCACTCAGACCCACTCATAGACTCACACACCCACTTTCAGACCCAGTAAGACACTCATGCACCCACTCACAGATTCACTTACAAAGGCAGGTCCTGCGGTCAACCCCTGCCGTGCACAGCCAAAGTCTATGCGTGGCAGTGGTTAGATTAAAATATATAAATTAAAATTACTTTGCGTTAAAACAAATAGAAATTTGTTGAAAAAAACAAAGGTTACAGGAAGGTTATTGTTGGGTTCTGAATTTACTCGTACAAAACCATTGAAATTGTGCAGTTATAGCTAGAGTTATTTCAAGTAACTATACCTTGTAACTCCACATATTATATCATAGATGATACCTTCAATGGCGTCTTTGATATTACCATTGCAAGATTTGCAATAAAATTATTAATGACAAAACTGTGCATGGCGAGGGTATGAATTATAGTTACTTGAAATAACTCTAACTATAGCTGCTATGGTTTTGTACGAGTACTATTCTTATATATATAATCCTACAATACATACATAATCCTTTCACTGCGGTCCCGGTGTACACCTGAACATTGGCGATGCTCGCAAGCATGTACGCCAACATGCGTCACATTGCAGTAAATTTCTCTAAATATTGAAGAGATCGGCACTCCAGTGGCACTGAAAGTGTTTTATTGCTGAGAAGCTAACAACATGTTTCAGCGTGAGCCTTGATCATATTAGCAACACAGTGTCTACAATTTCATTTTTAAATATACTCCACCCCACACTGTTCAAAACACTGCAATCAGAAAGTGAGTTGACATGGAGAAAGGACAGAATATTATTTGCAAATAACCCACCAGTTGTTCATCGCTCTTTGCTTATATTATCCCATCTAACTTGTTCCAACTAATGTAAACAATATTCATTCAATCAAATCTGAACAACTCTACTTTCAAAATCATCCAAAGCTGAATAATGTATTCTAGCTTATTACATATTTCAATGCCAAACCCATTTTCCTATTTTCTGCCAAATTACGTTATAGATTCAATGTACGCATTAGCACCCCTTAGTAGGGTGACATTCATAATACTATCTTTTAACCTAATTAAAAGGGCATGTTAGTGTCAGCATAACTTCCAAATATCCCCCCCAATAGGGTTTTAGTTTACATTGTACCATACATTAATTCCAAATAACAAAATCCTTCTCCATAACTCTTATCCAAAATGTCAAAATCATCTTTTTTTAAATATCTATTCCTAACAGGGTGATATTCCATGTCCTTATTCCATACTCAAACTGAACCAAAACAAATTAGGGAAATTGAAACCTCAAATTGAAAATGCTACTTTGAAGGGAGGGAACAAAACAACTTCATAACACACCCCAACATCATACAAAGACCCAGGAATTAATTTTTAAAAAACATGTCATTTTTAATCCACATTTAACCCATATGGTTCCCTGCTGTTCAACTCCAAAATTAATCTGGCTTCTGCTCTACACAGTATTTGTTCTCTATCTCCACCTCTAACTGATTTTGGTATGTGGATTAGCTCGCTAAATTTTAGTGGGCTATCATTGCCAGCATGTCATCTGGAGAAATATCTAGCTACTGGGTAAGATGAATCATCATTTTTTATTGACCCTAATTGTTTGAGTATCCTTTTATGCAAAGGGAGAGTTGTACTCCCTTTATATTTCTTTTCATAGGTACATACTAATATATAAACAACAAAACAGGTCTTGCAAGCTACCCCCTTCTTGATCTTTATATTATGCCTCCATTTAGTGTCATATTGTGTTCTATTCTCACCCTGTCTGCACTCCTTACAATTCCTACATTTCACAAAGCCATTCTTTGCTTTCAGCCAAGATGAAATATTCCTAGGTTCTCTTACATCACCTTTCACCAATTGGTCCCTCATTGAGCTGGACCTCCTGTAACTAACCAATGGGCATGTGTGAACCAACTGGCCGACTATAGTGTTACTGCGTACTAGGTACCAGTATCTGTTCAAGTCTGCCCTGACTCTTGAACGTTGCGGTTTGGAGGATGTAAAGAATTTATGTTCTTTCCTAGTATAACTCCCCACATTGTGTTGAGCCCTCTTTGTCCTCTCTCCAAAAAGGGCTTCCTCCTTTCTACATGCCCTTGCTCTCACAGATGCCTGTTGCAGAACTTCCTTTGAATATCCTCTTTGTTTTAAATGTGTGCTCATCTCTTTTTCAGTCACCTCATATTTTTCGTCTGTGCGACATATCCGTCTGACTGTAAAAAACTCACCACAGGGACTGCTTCTTTATAAATGCTCTGGGTGAAACCTATCCACATGTAGTGCACTATTTCCTGATGTGGATTTTCTAAAGAGTAGTTGTCAACTGATTTTATTCTACTCACATACGCATCTAGAATGTCCATCTCTTGTGTGCTGATCTTATGTAAGATCAGTCTCACTTGATATCTTTAATAAAACCCTCCACTGAAGCCTGAGAATACACATACATGTGTATATTTCTATTGAAAAGCATTTTTTTTGACTTGCTTGTATCTTTGGCCCCACTTGATGAATCTTCACAGAATTTAACAAAAACATTTGACAATCACGTCAGCTGCTGCCTGGAATGTTTTGGGGTGATCCGGTAAGTATGGGCTGAGACAAAGGCGTGATCGAAAAATCGGTGTTCCAATGTGAAATTCCCATAGGGATTTTAAACAGGTCTACAGCCCGAACGCATGGATGGAATTACACCAAAATCTAAATCTTTAAATCTGTTTTTGAAATATTCAAGAAAAACTGAATGTGTATATATAGGGACTCAAAGGCTCAGTTATGCCTCCCAATCTCATGCCCTTGCCGTGCACTGCTAATTAATCCACAAATTACAGCACCCATGATATCTTTGATAACATCATTGATGATATCAATGTAATATTTGCAGTAAAATTTCTGCTGAAACACTGTGCATAGCGGGGGTGTGAGTTAAAGTTACCTTAGGGCACAAGTTATGGTTACTTGAGATAACTCTGTAACAGGTGAATTTCTATAGTTTGTACGTTTAAGACATGAGCCTAACTATAACGTCCTTGTAATCTTTGGGTTTTAAGCATATATATATATATATATATATATATATATATATATATATATATATATATATATATATATATATATCACATACCTTATTTCTACTCACCTGCATGGTAAAGACATGAGTGGATAATGCACGCACTGTAATGTCACACAACCAAGAATTTCAGATGCAGCAAGAGGTAATGGTCAAATTTTGGACACTCTACAATAACTTTGTTTTCACATTGAGAGTCAAAATGTAATATGTCAAACAACAAATGCCTTCTTATGTTGAATACAAAATAGGATGGCACCCAATTTTTGGATAAGAATTGTTTTTAATTCTTGACCAATATAAGCATCATCAGAGGCCATGAGAGGCGGCTCCTCCACTAAAGCAAAGGAGCGTCGCCCCCCTGCATTCAATAAAAGGAAAAATAAACTGATAATAACTCAATGTAATTATCATATATTTTTTCATTTGGAGCCAGGTTAGGTAAGGGTGGGGCTGGACTGTGGTGGATGATTGCTGGAGGAAGAGTCGTATGTGCGCCTATAAGTGCACATGTCTTTTGGCCAGCCGTCTTGGGCTGGTCAAACAGACATGTACACTTTGCATTTCTCCACCTAGCTGTATTGCACAGCTGGGAGGAGAAAGTGCATAGAGTCCCACTCCTTGTGTGAGCGCCAAAGCCGTCAGCTCACACCAATCACAACACTGCTGAATTGCTGGTGCCAGCAACTTTGTAATTGGCTGAGAGGAGTGTGGGAGCCCGTGTGCTGCTAGGAAGAGGACAGAGGAGAGATGGGCATGTTTACCAAAGGAGCAAATGAGTATTTTGTTTTAACCCCGCCACCCCTGTTCAGTTGCAGCCACCACTGAGCACCAGAGTAGACTACCTAACGCAGTTTTTGTTAAATCTTGCCTTGCTTGCAGGCCTGGCCCAAGGACACTCTTCGGAAGGTAACCAATCATTTCCTTGATAATGTAGAAATGTCACTGGAGCTTCGGAGTGATGCTGTTCTGATGTGCCAGCACCTCTACAAGAGATTTGATTCCCTCTCCGAAAGTAAACAAACACCCTGCAACCAAAATACATTATTAATGTACATGGAATAATCATCTTATGAAGTTTTAATATCAAATTAGCATTTTTCTTGGTGTGAAAACAACCTTTTCACATGAGACAAAAGAGGATTGTCATTGCAAAAGAAAACATACAATTAGCAAAGAGTAGGAGAATGTTACAAAATGATCACAGCTTTGCCATATAATTTATGACATAATCAAACAAATCTGTGAAATTTAGTATCCCTATACAATCTGCAAAAGTATTTTTAGGAATTGCCTACCATGTAGCTTTAGCTGTCTAGGACTCTTCTGAAGTATCCAAAAACATACTGTGGGTTTATTGCCTGTCCATTGCTTCCATTGGTTGATTTTTAATGTCATTCTTATTTCCTTGCTCTTATGTGATGGCTCTCCTTTCTTTCCTTTTGTTTATACCTCCCCTGGATCATATGCACTTTAACATGTATTTCATTTGATTACCTGTTTTCTTTCACTGCTCATTTTTTAAGAAACTACTTTTTTTTTAATTAGACGCTCCATGAGAGTGCATATGTTTTCCAGTGCTCTCACTCATGTGCTTCTCCCCATCCAAATACCCACTCATTGTTGTTCTCTCTCTCTTTTTCTGCTTTTGTCTCCTTTTGTGTCGCTCCTTTCTTCACCTGGCTTATTTTCTTTTTATTTCTTCACCTCACCCACTTCCTGTTACTGCCCCAAACATTCCTTGTAATATTTATATTTATATTTATACTTATTTTTATTTTATTTCTTGAAGAGCTTTACAACTTCCACTTGCTGCAAGACCATTCCACTTACAGAAATGTCCATTTAGTACAATTGTTTTTTTTATTTACTGTGGTAAGTGGCATCTGCATCCTACATTGGTGAATTAACAATTTAATAAAATAGCCTGCATGCACATTTCATCACACATGGGTGTCACTAATTAATGATGTGTATGTCAGTAGCGTCATAACATGTAAATATGTAGCATCATGCTGCATTTTTTCTTTTTCTTTTTTTGCATGTTGATTCCTTATTAATGATGCTGTACAGCATCACAATTTTTTTTTTATAAAGCTAATAAGTCCCAAAGGTGCAACCTGTTGCCTTTGTCAATAACTGTCATCATTAGTTTGACCCTGTCTTTGTTACACCACAGCAAAAAAAGAGGAAGTATCTTGTATAGAATCACGTATTATTTTGTTAAACTGTGATTAAACAAGTTGATAATGGACATTAGAACAGAGACAGTGATGTGTCAGCTCAGGAAGTGTTGCAGATGTCACCTTGACCTAATGCAGCAGTACCTGTGTAACACTTACTGACAGCAACGTCTTAATCATTAAAAGACAGCTGAGTTTGTCATACAAGGTAAGATAAAGATAAATAATACAAACCAGTTCATGAGTACTTGGTTAACTATTGTCCTCCATGGACACTTGTGGCCTGATTTATACTTTTATAGCGCTGCATTTGCATCATTTTGTGATGCAAAAGCAGCGTAAACTTACAAAATTCAAATATATTTTGTAAGTTTGCACCGCTTTTGGGTAAAATAAATGATGCAAATGCGGTGCTAAAAAAGTATAATTCAGGCCCTTGGCCTGCCAATGCCGTTATTATGTATAATGTCCGCTAATGTTTTATGAAGGATAGTGGGAAAAACATGTACAATATTATTATCAAATAATAGATCAAAATGTGACAACCACTCCATAAATAAATCAAATGATTTAAACATTTATGTACTTTTGGCCTTTGCAGTTCAATCCAGATTTAAAAAAGAAGTTACCTAAAGATGATCTGCCTAGCCTGGAAACCCAATGTGACAAATCAAATAATTCAGGCTCTCATTACAACCCTGGCAGTAGGTGATAAAGTGGCGGCAATACCGGCAACAGGCCGGCGGTAAAAAAAATAACTAAAATTATGACCAGGGCGGAAACCGGCAACATATATAGCCACTTTAACACACCGACCGCCATGGCGGTAGCAACAAGCACCACGGCGGTAACTGCCAACAGCCCGGCGGGAGATAATGTACTGCCAAAAATATTACAACTGGCCTATCCACTACTTTTTCCAGGACTGTACCAACGCCATGGTTTGCCCACTGCTTGGTCCTGGGGAGTGCAAGGCCACAGTCGCTCAAGTGGGTGGTTTGCCCACTGCTTGTTCATGGGGAGTGCAAGGCCACAGTCTCTCAAGTGGGTGGTTTGCCCACTGCTTGGTCCTGGGGATTGCCAAGCCACAGTTTCTCTAGTGGGTGGTTTGCCCACTGCTTGGCCTTGGGGAGTGCAAAGCCATAGTCTCTCTAGTGGATGGCTTCTCCACTGGTTCTGGAGGGGGCCTTGTGCTCAGTGTGCTTCATACCGGCAAGGAGGGGTGAGTGGATGCCTTCTTCCACTGGTTCTGGAGGGGGCTTTGTGCCCTATGATGCAGCACATGGGGAGTGCAAGGTCACAGTCTCTCACCTGGGTGTCAGATTTGCTGTGGGCAGGATGCATGACACTCCATGGAGGCAGGACTACAGTCCATCTGCCGAAGGCGAAGGCTGCACAGTGGTGGCAGTGCTGGTGTCAGTGCTGCCAGTGGTGGGGGGAGGCTCCAGCACTTCCCCTGCAGCCTCGGACGCCTGCCTACTGGGGCTGCTGCGTCTGCCAGTGGTGCTTGTGGTGGTGCTGGTGGCAGTGCTGCCAGTGGTGGGGGGGGGGGCTCCAGCCCTTCCCCTAAAGCCTTGGATGGCTGAAGCGGCATGTTTATTGGTGGGGGCTCAGATCCTGTCACAGCACCAGGCCTCCTGCCTGCCTGCCCTTTGCCCTTGTTCTTGGCAGCTGGTGGTACCTCCTTGCCCTTGGCAGCTGGTGGTGCTTCCTTGCCCTTGGCAGTTGGTGGTGCAAGCTTGCCCTTGGCAACTGGTGGTCCCTTCTTGCCCTTGGTGGCTGGTGGTTGTTCCTTGGCCTTGCCCTTGGCAGCTGGTGCAGGCACACTGCCACTGCTGATGGGTGTCTCCTTGGAGCCTCTCACACCTGCAGTAGCTGCCAAAACTACAGTGGCCGTGGACTGGGTGGCCGAGATACTGGCCTGGGTTCTGCCCACCTAGGCCCGAAGCAAAGGAACGGGGGAGAGGTAGGGAAGAGGTCAAGGGAGGAGAGGAAAAGCTTCTTAGGGACACTGGTGTGGGAAGAGGGTGAAGGTTTGGGAGTGGAGGAAGAGGGAGTGGTTGTGGGAGCAATCTGTCTGCTGTGTTTGGGTGCAGGTGTATGAGCTTATGCTGTTGTGAGGTGGATGGCTGTTGGGTGTCTGAGTGCTTGAGGTTGTGTACTTTGGGAGGACAGGGCACAGACACAGTGGGAGAGGACACAGGAGACATGTGCATGGTGACTGCCAATGAGGGGCGTGTACTGATAGGCGTGATGGAGGTAGTGGATGAGGATGTAGTGCATGCAGGTGTGAGTGGAGACGCTAATGGGAGGGAGGTGGACACCGAGGAGGAGGGGGACACAGTGGAGGCAGTGGATTATGGTGTGTCTGCTTCCAGATGGTGTTTGTGTGAGTGCCTGTGGGATGATGTGTGATGCTTGTGTTTGCCTGAGCTCTCCTGTGTGTTGTCTTGGGTGCATGCTGGTCTGATTGTGTGCTTGGGATAGGTTGGGGTTCAGGGGAATGGGACTTGATAGAGGAAGTTGGAGGGGGAGGCTAGAGACAGGGACAAAGGCTGCCATCAGGGAGGAGGCTAGAGCCTTGAATGATCTATGTTGGGCCGCCACGCCAGAGTGAATGCCCTCCAGGAAGGCATTTGTATGTTGCAAGTGCCCTGCCAGCCCCTGGATGGCATTCACTATGGATGACTGCACAACAGAGATGGATCGCAGGAGGTCAATAGTCTCCTCACTCAGGGGAGCAGGGCTAACTGGGGCAGGGCAAGAGGTGCCTGGGGTGAAGGAGATGCCCACCCTCCTGGGTGAGCGGGCACGAGAAACTCGCTGAGGGGCTGCTGGGAGGGCAGTGCTGGTAAAGGGGTTGGGTGGCCACAGAGGTGTCCGCCAATAGCAGGGAGCTTCCATCGGAGGAGGTATCACTGTCAGAACTGTCCCCTCCTGTCTCCACAGTGGTCCTCCCCTTACCCTCGTTCCACTGGTGCCCTCACGGTCGGTGGATTCGGCCACCAGGCCCATGTGGGATGCAGCTCCCTCCGTCACCGGTGCCTCTGCTCCTCTGCCATATGATGCTAATGCACAAAAGGACAGGGTGACAAAACAAAAAGAGGGGGGGAGACAGAGGATACACTTGGTCAATGCCAGCAACAACACCACCGTTGGCGTACACAACACACAGGACACAGCCCTAAGCACTAGGCGATGCACTACCACTCACAATGCTAGTCACCAGGCCAAGGACAGTAATACTTAATGCCAATAGCAGCATTCCTGAGACCCACAGATCCCCGCCCAGTAGTAGATGCCCATTAGCATGGTTGGGAGTGGAGCGCATCAGCCTCTGCCCAACATGGAACCTACCCTGCAATATCCGGCCTGGCCTAGGGGCACCCACAGGCCCACATCCCCCACCCAGAGACCACCCCACCACACGCAATTTGCAGATTTGGAAACTGTACTCACCCCGTTGTGGCTGCTGTGATGCCCTCAAGTGCCCATCCAGGTCCGGATATGCCACCGCCTGTATGCGGAACATCAGGGGGGTCAGGGTTCGACGGGCACCCCTTCCTCGTTGGGAGGCCATCCCCAGCTGTGCCCCCGCTGTCTTCCTTGCCCAGTGTCTCAGGTCCTCCCACCGTTTGCGACAGTGGGTGCTCCGCGTCCGTAGACCCCCAGGGTCCGCACGTCCTTGGTGGTGGCACGCCAAATACCCTTTTTCTGAAGGATGCTGACCTGCAGAAAAATGAAAATGGAAAAGGGATCAGTCGTACCGTCCGGCCTGTTACACCCCTGGCCCAACATATCCCTCCGATCCCCTTATGCACATACATTGCCCACCATACATGCTGCATGCTGCCCAGGACCCCTCCACCACCCCCCCTTACACGAGGCCTTCACACACATCACACTATGCATTCATGCCCCATGCATCGTGCCTACATTGTACTCACCTGTTGGTCTGGAGGCCCATAAAGTAATCGGCACTGGAGTAGGACCCCATCCACCAGTTTCTCCAACTCCGCAGCAGTGAAGGCAGTGACTCTTGCCATGGTTGCTTCCAGACACAGGTCACAGCAGCACTTGCAGTGTAGGTCCTCTCCTGTTGAAGGTCAGGTAGCAAGTGAGTGAACAGATAGAAAATGGCGGTTACGTCTGCGGCGGTGTGTACTGTCACCGCTGGCTTACATCACTATTGGCTACTGTAACCCATAGGGCCCAATGATAACCAATGAGGAGTTGCACAGCGGTACTCGACCGCCTCCCGCAACGGCACACAACGTCAGCGGCATTATCTCATTTCCACCTGTTCCTCAACAGAGGACAGGCGTCCGCCATTTCAGGGGGGGCAGGCCATGGCACCTAACTGCATCACAGCCAACATAAGCACATTTTGGGAATAAACATAAACATACTGTTGCTGTCACAACATAAAATGCATTGTACATTGAGGAAATGTTGAAAACTGACCAGATGCTCATTGTTTTGCCTCCTAGAGTACAACCACTGAGGATTAATAGGAAATGGAGAAACCCCCCATGTACAGGGCCCTGGTGGACTTGGCAACAATGGAGGACAGGCACATTATCCTCACCTACAGACTTGATAGGGCCACAATCCAAGAGCTGTGTGCCGAATTGGAGCCAAACCTGATCTCAGCTATCCGTCAGCCCACTGGGATACCCCTCTTGTGCTATTCCTATCTGTGCTCCTTTTCTTGGCAAGTGGCTCCTTCCAAGTGACAGTGGCCATGGAAGCAGGAATGTCCCAGCCAATGTTCTCAAACATGCTGACCAGAGTGTTGTCTGCCCTGATGAAACACATGCACAGCTAAATAGTTTTTCCCCAGGTGGAGGATTTGGCCACAGTGAAAGCTCACTTCTATGCAATGGGACATATCCCCAACATTGTTGGGGCAATTGATGGTACACATATTGCCTTTGCACCCCCTGGAGAAATGAACAGGTGTTCAGAAATCGAAAGAGCTTTCACTCCATGAATGTGCAGATGGTGTGCCTGACGGACCAGTACATCTCCCATGTGAATGCAAAGTATCCTGGGTCTGTGCATGATGCCTATATCCTGAGGAATAGCAGCATCCCATATTTGATGGCTCAACTCCAGAGGCACAGGGTGTGGCTAATAGGTGAGGCCATGGTCCCCACCCAGTGTATGTTGGTATATGGGTGTGGGGTTGGCCCTAAGGGTGAGTGTCTGGCTAACAGGTATCCCTCGATATTTACAGGTGACTCTGGTTATCCCAACCTCTCATGGCTACTGACCCCAGTGAGGAATCCCAGGAAAAGGGCAGAGGAGCATTACAATGAGGCACATGGGCGAACAAGATGAATTATAGAGCGATCCTTTGGCCTCCTGAAGGCCAGGTTTCGCTGCCTCCATCTAACAGGTGGATCCATGTGCTACTCACCCTAGAAGGTGTGCCAGATCATCATGGCATATTGCATGTTGCCAACCTTGCCGTGAGACACCAGGTGCCCTTTCTGCAGAAGGATGAGGCTGGAGATGGCCATGTGGCAGTGGTGGAGCCTGTGGACAGTGACAAAGAGGAGGCAGCGGATGAAGATGTGGACAGAACATCTATCATTCAACAGTACTCCTAGTGATACATAGGTAAGCCACTGTAACTTCACCTTCCATTGCAGATCTGTGTTGTAACTTTTCACTGGCAGGCTGCTGTTCCCACTACCATGGCCACTTACTGTACCCTTTGACCTGTCTATTCACAGATATGTGCACCTTACTCTGGCTCCTGGTGTATTGACTGCGGCATAATACAGGTCATACCCATGTATATATTACTGTACAGTCTACTTGCAATGTCTACAGATTGTTAAAGGAATACATACTTAAATCATTTCACATTCTACATACTTATATTTTTTCAAAGGGTGTTAATTTAATTGCTGAAAATTTAATGGGGATATGCAGTGGGCTTGGGTGATGGTGGAGGAGAGTCCATAATAGAGTCCAGTCTCTTTGTATCACAGGTGCATTGTCCAAGGGAGAATAGGAATTGGAGCAGTGGCAGTTCAAGGTGGACAGGGTGACAGAGTGGGACACAAAGGTGACAATCAGGAAAGTCGTATTTCCTGGTGGGATCTTGGCAATGTTCTCTGGCTTCTGCCTGGATCGCAGGGACCATTTGCGGGGTGGTTCTCCTTCTGCAGGGGAAGGGGTGCTGGTGGCCTGTTGTTCCTGTGGCAGGGCCTCCTGTCCACTAGCGTCAGCGGAGGTGGAGGGCTGTTCATCGGTGTGGCTAGTGTCAGGGGCCTGTTGGTGTGCCACTGCCTCCCTCATGGTGTTGGTCATGTCTGCCAGCACCCCTGCAATGGTGACCAGGGTGGTGTGGATATCCCTCTGGTCCTCCCTGATCTCCAGGTACTGTCCCTCCTGCAGCCGCCGGGTCTCCTGCAACTTGGCCAGTATCTGGCCCATCATCTCCTGTGAATGGTGGTGTGCTCCCAGGATATTGGTGAGTGTCATGTGGAGAGTCGGTTCCCTGGGCCTGTCATCCTCCTGTCGCACAGAAGTCCTCCCAGCTTCCCTGTTGTCCTGTGCCTCTGTCCACTGAACCGTGTGCCCACTGCCACTGACCCCAGGTCCCTGATCATCCTGTGTTTGTGGTGTTGCCTGGGATCACTGTAGTGGTGGACACACTGCTGATTGACGTGTCCTGGGGACAGAGGGATAGGCCCTCTAGGTAGGTGTTGTGCTGGTGTTGCTGAAGGGGGGATGCTCTGTGGTGGTATGGGACTGTGGCTGGATAACCGACTGTCCGGAGGTGGCTGATGGGACAGGTTGGTCATCCTGATCCAGGCGAGCAGAGCTGCTGTCATCACTATGGGCCTCTTCTGTGGGGGACTGGATGTTGCTGGTATCTCCTCTCCGGTGACGTTGTGTGGGGACCTGTGGGGATGTAAATGCAGTGTTATTGTTTCTGCATGTGACATCTTTTGCATGGGTGTGTTGGCCTCTATGGTTGTGAGTGCCCTGTCAGCTTTGCCTTGTGTGAGTAGTTATTTTGTGGGCTAGGTGATTCTCTCTATTTTTCATGATGTGGTGATGGGTGTCCATGCAGGGCTGTGAATGATGTCCATGCATTGGTGGTGCTTGCAGTGCTGGGTGGGTTGTGATGGTGGGGTGTGTGGGAGGTGGTGGAATGATGGGAGTGAGGGTGAGGTATGTGGTGGCATGCAGGTGTGGGGGGGTGAAAATAGTAAAGATTTGACTTACCAGAGTCCAGTCCTCCTGCTACTCCAGCCAGGCCCTCAGGATACAGTATTGCCAAGACTTGCTCCTCCCATGTTGTTAGTTGTGGTGGAGGAGGTGGGGGTCCACCGCTAGTCCTCTGTACAGCTATCTGGTGTTTTGCAACCAAGGAACGCACCTTCCCCCGTAGGTCGTTCCACCTCTTCCTGATGTCATCCCTTGTTCTGGGGTGCTGTCTCATGGCGTTGACCCTGTCCACGATTCTCCACCATAGCTCCATCTTCCTTGCAATGGATGTCTGCAGCACCTGTGATCTGAATAGTTGTGGCTCTACCAGGATGATTTCCTCCACCATGACCCTTAGCTCATCCTCTGAGAACCTGGGGTGTCTTTCTGGTGCCATGGGTGTAATGTGTGTAGTGTGTGTGAGGCTGTGTGGGGTGATGCGTTAGGGTGTGTGCTGTGAGGTGCGTGGATGGTGTATGGGTGATGGTGTTCTGTGGCTCTGGTTCTGTGGGTGCTGTTGGTGTGTGTCTCTCTCTCAGTTGTCAATTTCTTTGAGTCATAAAGGTATGTGGGTAGTGTGGGTGTGTGTTTAATAGTGGTGTGGGTGTGGTGTGTGGATGAGTGTCAGGTGTGTGTAGGTTGAATTGTCCAATGTGGTGTTGTTTTGCATGTGTATGTGTATTTTGAGTGCAGTTTTATGTACCGCCAATGGTTTACCGTGGTTGAATGTCAGCCGCGGTGATTCATGGGTCATAATGCAGTGGGCATAGTTCTGTTGGCATAACAGTGTGGGTTTTGCTACTGCCATTTATCACTGACCTTTGGGCTGGCGGACTTGTGTTTGTGTCCGTATAGTGATGGATTGCCATGTGTGGGTCATAATATGGGTAGCGATATGCCGCCGCGGTATGTTGACGGCAGTCGGCATGGTGGTAAGCAGGACTTTATGAGGGCCTCAGTCTGGTAGCTGGATTTCAGGCCAAGCTCCAGTCAAATTATTTCACTCAGAGTATTTGATCTTATGAGAAGAAACTGGTCTCATGACTGGCTTCCAGTTTGCCAATTGATGGATGGAATCTTGGGAGTTGTAGCTTGGAACAACAGTTAAAGATAGCAGTTCCCTTGTGGCCCATACATTTTTATCAGTGGCTGATAGCATAAACTGCAAAATGTGCTATTATATTTTGTAAAGGAGTTGGTTACTACCTTTCATGTGTTGCAGTTGGCTGTCTTGCATTAGCCTTTCTTAGTCAGGAATCTAATTGATTTCCAAGGTATTTAAAGTTTACTACAGAGCTCTGTATATACCATCTCCCACATTTTGTCAAGGTCAAAATCATAATTTGAGTTCTTTCCAAATTGATTTTATTGATCAGAAAATGTGTATCTCTGGAGGGCACCAATAGACCATTGAGGTCCAGTTAGATTGCTACCTCGAACGACTAGATTGCCTGTTTATAAAAGAGTTTGACTTACAACTGCAACATGTTTAGAGTGCAAATAACCCTCAAATGTTAGTGGTGGGACCAAACAACCCTTAAAGATGTTAAAACACATTGAAGTTACTACACGTACTCAGAGCACCCATGTTCTTATAAGAATGTGACTGTATCAGGGAAATTCTCTGGGGTCTTGAAATTATCACCTAAAAAATAATGTGGACTTTACTTAACTCCACTAGTTAAACAGAAACAAATCCAACTTTATCAATGTGCTTTACAGTAGGGAGTAAGTACAAGCTCTGGCACTTGCTGAAAAAGGCTCCAGTCCTATATGCCTGTTTCGAGGGAGTTCCCTTTTTTCCTAATGCAGTCTCTCCTGGTATGAGATTGGCCTGACCATTGAAAGGTCACCACACTATCATCTTTTAGTGTAGAATGTTGGTAATCAGAACACTATAATTATGTGTGGTGACATATACACTTGCTATGAAGTTGCTCTGTATCTGTTTATTTCCCCTAACAGCTTAACATTATTGCGTGTCACTTTCCTACAGACGTCCACTGAACAACTCTGTGAGAAAGTGGGTAATTAGTTGGGGTGGATGGTAACCCATCACAAGTAATAATGTAATTGTTCTTGTTAGGTACAATAAAGGTTTCAATAATTTAAACTTCAGCTCGGCCCCTGGTATCTGTGGCGCGGAGCGGACACCAGGATTAACTTTAAATCGTCTGAAGCATTTAGAAGTACCAAAGCAGTTAACTAGTCCAGAACACAACACACTATAAATCTCCAATTTATAAAAATAGAAAATATTTGAATGATGACAATTACACAAAATCTACTGAACTCTAATAAGGCAGTGGTCTTCAAACTGTAGGGCTTGCTCCTGGTTAGATGTGGAGTCATTAGAAGGGGTTGAAAGTCCACACTTCTTTGGGGTCATAGGAATCCCACAACAATGAAATTCAGTTGCAGTAGTTTATTGTTGCTTTTGTAGTCTATTTTTGTTGTTGTGTATTTTTTGCTTATTTTATAAAGAAGGTTGGACTTTTATTGCAAATCGCGCATTATCAATGAGTAGAAAGTGTCCACCTGAAAAAGGAAGATGAGTAGGGAGGCTGACAAACTGTGCTGAGAAAATACCGACATTTATTGAACATCTGATTTGCAGTAAAAACTCAGTGTGGCTTTAGTGAAATCATGCCAATAATCTACACAACGTTCTTTATTGAAAGAGATTAGTCCATACCAGAAGTTCAGGTTTATAATAGAGGTAATTCATGGGGCAAGTTTTGTTCGACAAAAGTCTTTTGGCATTATGAAAATTATTAGTATGTTATTCAGCAACACTTTGGGGGTGATTCTAACCCTGGCGGTCGGTGATAAAGCGTCGGCCAACCCACCAACAGGCCGGCGGTCCAAAAAATGGAATTCTGACCCTGGCGGGAACCGCCAACACAGGCCGCCACATTAACACTCCGAACGCCACGGCGGGACCGACAAACAGCGCGGCGGTCACCGCCAACAGACAGGCGGCAGACAATGTACCGCCCACACTATTATGACCGGCCAATCCGCCACCTTTTCCGGGGCGGGAGAACCGATAAAAACACGGCGGAAACAGACTACGAACGGGAAAACGCGCACCTCTACGCACTCCACGAGGAAGGAGGACAGCATGGAACCCGAATTAAACATCCTACCTGCTCTTGTCTACCTGCTCATCTACCACGAGTACGAACGCCGGCGCAGACGACAACGGTGAGTACTGCACCTGCGACACAGGGGAGGGGGCAGGAGGAAAGGTTACGTGCACACACATACGCGATACACCCACCCCCCCAAACCATGTACACACCAATGCAGAGCAACAAGTCACAGTGAAACCACCCAAACCCCCGTAAAAAAGGACATAATAAAATTGTGACTCGAAATTTATGGGAAATAAAAACCACTGATAAGTCACGGTCAAATAGCAATAACAATTTAAAAATACCAATTCAATATCCAGTGCATACGAGGCAATAAGTCCTGCACATCTAACGAGATTCCAAGTGTCCGTGGGCCAAAGTGTATCAACACAAGGGCAAAGCCCACACAGGAGACCTGAGTCCTTTGGAGAGAACACTGCAGGGGCATCTGATGAAAAAACCACAGGCACCTCAGGGGGAAGGGAAGGGGGGGGGCACCACAGCCACATGAGTCCACAACGCCAGATCCACGAAGGGGCCACCATGCCCACTGTGCCATCCTGGGGAGTGCAAAGCCACAGTCTCTCAAGTCTCTACAGTGGGTGGCTTGCCCACTCGGCCATCCTGGGGAGTGCAAAGCCACAGTCTTTCAAGTCTCTACAGTGGGTGGCTTGCCCACTCGGCCATCCTGGGGAGTGCAAAGCCACAGTCTCTCAAGTCTCTACAGTGGGTGGCTTGCCCACTCGGCCATCCTGGGAATTGCAAAGCCACAGTCCATCAGGTGGATAACAGTCTCCACCGGTCAAGGAGGAGGCATGGTGGGCACAGTGAACCGTGAACAGTAGCTCAAGACAGATCAGGCACTGTCATTGTGCCAGTGGTGCTTGAGACGGCGGGGCCCAGCGGAGCGGTGCTTGAGACGGCGGGGCCCAGCGGAGCGGTGCTTGAGATGAAGGGCCCAGCGGAGCGGTGCCTGAGATGAAGGGCCCAGCGGAGCGGTGCATGAGACGGCGGGGCCCAGCGGAGCGGTGCTTGAGACGGCGGGGCCCAGCGGAGTGGTGCTTGAGATGAAGGGCCCAGCGGAGCGGTGCTTGAGACGGCGGGGCCCAGCGGAGCGGTGCTTGAGACGGCGGGGCCCAGTGGAGCGGTGCTTGAGACGGCGGGCCCAGCGGAGCGGTGCTTGAGACGGCGGGGCCCAGCGGAGCGGTGCTTGAGATGAAGGGCCCAGCGGAGCGGTGCATGAGACGGCGGGCCCAGCGGAGCGGTGCTTGAGACGGCGGGGCCCAGCGGAGCGGTGCTTGAGATGAAGGGCCCAGCGGAGCGGTGCATGAGACGGCGGGGCCCAGCAGAGCGGTGCTTGAGACGGCGGGGCCCAGCGGAGCGGTGCTTGAGATGAAGGGCCCAGCGGAGCGGTGCTTGAGACGGCGGGGCCCAGAGGAGCGGTGCTTGAGACGGCGGGGCCCAGCGGAGCGGTGCTTGAGATGGCGGGCCCTGTTCAGCGGTGCTCTTCTGCACGGCGGGGCCCTGTTCAGCGGTGCTCTTCTGCACGGCGGGGCCCTGTTCAGCGGTGCTCTTCTGCACGGCGGGGCCCTGTTCAGCGGTGCTCTTCTGCACGGCGGGGCCCTGTTCAGCGGTGCTCTTCTGCACGGCGGGGCCCTGTTCAGCGGTGCTCTTCTGCACGGCGGGGCCCTGTTCAGCCGCGCTCCTCTCCACGGCGTGGCCCTGTTCAGCGGTGCTCTTCTGCACGGCGGGGCCCTGTTCAGCGGTGCTCTTCTGCATGGCGGGGCCCTGTTCAGCGGTGCTCTTCTGCACGGCGGGGCCCTGTTCAGCGGTGCTCTTCTGCATGGCGGGCCCTGTTCAGCGGTGCTCTTCTGCACGGCGGGGCCCTGTTCAGCGGTGCTCCTCTCCACGGCGGGGCCCTGTTCAGCGGTGCTCTTCTGCACGGCGGGGCCCTGTTCAGCGGTGCTCTTCTGCACTGCGGGCCCTGTTCAGCGGTGCTCTTCTGCACGGCGGGGCCCTGTTCAGCGGTGCTCTTCTGCACGGCGGGCCCTGTTCAGCGGTGCTCTTCTGCACGGCGGGGCCCTGTTCAGCGGTGCTCTTCTGCACGGCGGGGCCCTGTTCAGCGGTGCTCCTCTCCACGGCGGGGCCCTGTTCAGCGGTGCTCTTCTGCACGGCGGGGCCCTGTTCAGCGGTGCTCTTCTGCACGGCGGGGCCCTGTTCAGCGGTGCTCTTCTGCACGGCGGGGCCCTGTTCAGCGGTGCTCTTCTGCACGGCGGGGCCCTGTTCAGCGGTGCTCTTCTGCACGGCGGGCCCTGTTCAGCGGTGCTCTTCTGCACGGCGGGGCCCTGTTCAGCGGTGCTCCTCTCCACGGCGGGGCCCTGTTCAGCGGTGCTCTTCTGCACGGCGGGGCCCTGTTCAGCGGTGCTCTTCTGCACGGCGGGGCCCTGTTCAGCGGTGCTCTTCTGCACTGCGGGCCCTGTTCAGCGGTGCTCTTCTGCACGGCGGGGCCCTGTTCAGCGGTGCGCTTCTGCACGGCGGGCCCTGTTCAGCGGTGCTCTTCTGCACGGCGGGGCCCTGTTCAGCGGTGCTCTTCTGCACGGCGGGGCCCTGTTCAGCGGTGCTCCTCTCCACGGCGGGGCCCTGTTCAGCGGTGCTCTTCTGCACAGCGGGGCCCTGTTCAGCGGTGCTCTTCTGCACGGCGGGGCCCTGTTCAGCGGTGCTCTTCTGCACGGCGGGGCCCTGTTCAGCGGTGCTCTTCTGCACGGCGGGGCCCTGTTCAGCAGTGCTCCTCTCCACGGCGGGGCCCTGTTCAGCGGTGCTCTTCTGCACGGCGGGGCCCTGTTCAGCGGTGCTCTTCTGCACGGCGGAGCCCTGTTCAGCGGTGCTCGTCCAGTAGGTCAAGGGAGCCAGACCTGGCCTGGACTCCCTGCTCAGACGCCCTCCGACCGTGCTGTTGCTGGACCCTTTGGTGACGGAGTCCTGGGCCCTTTGGTGTTCTTCCTAACACACTGGATGGGGCTTGTGGGCCCCTCCTGCTCCGCGCTCCTGCTGGCTGACTTTTCCGCCCTGCTGCCCTTTCGCTCCTTAGATGGGGCTCTCAGGCCCTTGCCTCCCCTAGATGTTGTGGCTGGTGAAGTGGGCGAGCTTTGCTCCTTGGGGGCAGCCGTGTCAGTCCTCTCACGGCGGCCCTTTAGCTTCCTGGTCTTCTTGTCTGGTGGGGGGCTGGCTGTCCCCTTGCTGCTGATTGAAGTGTCACTGCTGGCAAAGGGTGGGCTCCAGAACCCATGCACCACAGTGACACTCGAAGCTGGGCTGGTGGTGGCTGAGGTGCTCTTGGGACTCTTTGCAGATGGAGGGGGTGGGTCAGTGGAGGGAAAGAGGTCAAGATTAGCAAGGAAAACTTTCTTAGGACCAAGGTAAAAGGTAGGAGAAGTGGTGATGGAAGTGGAGGAAGAGGATGTGGTTGAAGGAGAGTCAGGTGTGCTGTCTTTGGGTGCAGGTGCTTGTGCTGGAGGCTGTCGTGAGGTGGATGGCTGTTGGGTGGGTGTCTGCCTGCGTTTGTGTGTCTTGGAAGAGGGGGTGACAGACACAGTGGGAGAGGACACAGGGGACGTGTAAATGGTAGTGGGGGTGGTGACTGCACGTGTGCGGACTGGACTGGAGGGTGTGCTGGTGATGGAAGCACTGGCTGATGGTGGTGTGCATGCAGGTGTGAGTGTAGACGTCACAGGGAGGGAGGAGGGAGACGAGGAGGAGGGGGACACAGAGGTGGTAGTGACTGTTGGAATGTCTGCATCTGGGTGCTGCTTGCGTGAATGCTTGTGGGTTCTGTGGTGCTTGTGTCTGGATGAGCTGCCCTTGGGTGTTGAGGTGTGTGCAGGCTGGTCTGATGGTGTGGATGGGATAGGCTGAGGAACAGGAGACAGAGACAGGCTGGAGGCAGTCAGAAGAGGGAGGCTGGAAACAGGGACAATGGCTGCCGTCAGTGCTGAGGCCAGAGCATCGAACGATCGTTAATGGGCAGCCTGACCCGAATGAATGCCCTCCAGGTAGGCATTGCTCTGATGCACCTCCCTTTCTACCCCCTGGATGGCATTCAAAAGGGTAGTCTGCCCAACAATGATGGTCCGCAGGAGGTCAATGACCTCCTCACTGAGGGCAGCAGGGGTAACAGGGGCAGGGGCTGAGGTGCCTGGGGCGAAGGAGATGCCCGCCTTCCTGGGCGAGCGGGCACGGAGCGTAGGCTGAGGGGCTGCTGGGAGGGCGGGGCTGGTGCGCTGGGTGGTGGCTGTACCAGTAGAGGCGGGGGGCCCGGATGTTGCCGCCATCCGAGGACGTGTCGCTGTCGCTGGTGTCACCACCGGTCCCCGTTGTGGTGCTCCCCTCGCCCTCCGGATCACTGGTGCCCTCGGTGTCTGTTCCTGGTCCCACCGGGGCCTTGTGACTTGCAGCTCCCTCATGCTCCGATGCCAATTCTCCTCCGCCTGATGATGCTAATGCACAGATGCACAAGAAGACGAAGAAGAAGGGTGGGGGGAGAACAACGAAGACCAGGTTGAGTGCATGCAATGTCAACACCGTTGGCGGAGAGGACAGACACAGGAGCCTCATGCACTAAGCCGCGCATTCGGGGTACACTACTCAGTACTTCGGACTAGGACAACAGGTCTAGAGACGTAAAAGACGCACATGTGTGATGCTGGACCATCAATAGCTGTACTTGTCACCTACAGAATTGGGGGCCGGGAGCACAGGGCCATGCCTAAAGGAGAGGACTACACTACAGAAAGCGCCCTGGCCTAATGTCACCCCCAACCCTCCTCCTCCACCCAGACGCCTCCACTGCGCAGAGAGATAGCAGAATGTGCTGATACTCACCCCCTTGTGTCTGCTGTGATGTCCTCAAGCGCCCATCCAAATCAGGGTAGGCCACCGCCAGGATCCGGGACATCAGGGGGTCAGGGTACGACTGGCACCCCTCCTAGGTTGGGAGGCCATCCCCAGCAGTGACTCGGCGGTCTTCCTGGTCCCGCGGCGGATGTCCTCCCACCTCTTGCGGCAGTGGGTGCCCCGTCTGACGTGGACCCCCAGGGCCCGGACTTCCTTGGCGATGGCACGCCAAATGTCCACTTTCTGATGGGCGCTGACCTATTTGACATGTACAGGGTGGGAAGGAAAAATCATCATTTTTCTGCATGTTAGATGCGATTGGCCCCCCCTCCCCAACCTTGCCATATGGCACATGCTCTCATCTGTCGTGCGTTGCACTCCTCATTCGCCCCCCACCCCACCAAGTTAGCATCCACCCCACTCCACACAGGCATAGCCCATTCAATGTGCACCCAGTGTACTTACCTGTTGGTCTGGAGGACCGTAGAGTAACGCATACTGGGGGAGGACCCCATACACAAGTTTCTCCAACTCCTCAGATGTGAACACAGGGGCCCTTTCCCCAGTCGCAGCAGCCATTGTAACTTCCAGACCGAGGTCACAGCAGCACTTGCAGTATAGGTCCTCTCCTGTGGATGATCAGGTCTTGAGTGATTAAGCAGATAGAAAATGTCGGTCACGCCCGCGGCGCTGCGTACCGCGACCGCCGGCGCACCTCGTCATTGGCTCCTGAAACCCATAGGCTTCAATGTTAGCCAATGCGGCTTCGTATAGCGGTCTTCGACCGCCTACCGCCACGGTGTGCCACGCCAGCGCATTGACCTCACATCCCATTGTCCCACTTCAGAGGTCAGGCAGCCGCCATTTCAAGGGCCCACATGGCATTATTTGTACTGCGTCACACAGGCCTAGGCCTTGCATTGCCACACATACACGCCTTTCAATACATAGATAATCGTGTGCTATGCATGCAGTGGTGAACGTACCTGTGATTTGCTTGACTCTGTGCGCCATGTTGTCCTTCCTAGGCACCGTCCGCTGGGACTTGTGAGGAGAAGGGTGAATCCTTGCGTGTACCGACCGCTGGTGGACCTGTCGACAATGGAAGAACGCCACATCATACTACGATACCGACTTGACCGAGCCACTATACATGAACTGTGTGCCCAGCTGGAGCCAGCCCTGATGTCCCCCATCTGCCAACCCACAGGAATTCCCCCTCTAGTGCAGGTTCTGTCAGTCCTCCATTTTTTGGCAAGTGGCTCATTCCAGACAACAGTGGCCGTGTCATCTGGAATGTCTCAGCCTATGTTTTCAAAAATCTTGTCTAGAGTGTTGTCTGCCCTGACGAAACACATGCGGCGCTACATTGTATTCCCTGAGGAGGTTGATTTGGCCACTGTGAAGGGTGATTTTTATGCCCTTGGACATATCCCCAACATAATTGGTGCCATTGATGGGACCCATGTGGCTTTAGTACCCCCAAAAGACGATGAGCAGGTGTAAAGAAACAGGAAAAGTTACCATTCGATGAACGTTCAGGTGGTCTGTTTGGCTGACCAGTACATCTCCCATGTGAATGCCATGTTCCCTGGGTCAGTGCATGACGTGTATGTGATGCGAAATAGCAGCATCTCTTATGTGATGGAACAGCTACAGAGACAACGTGTGTGGCTAATTGGTGACTCTGGTTACCCCAACCTGCCTTGGCTATTGACCCCAGTGAGGAATCCCCGGACCAGGGCAGAGGAACGGTACAATGAGGCCCATGGGCGAACTAGGAGGATCATTGAAAGAACCTTTGGCCTCCTGAAGGCCAGGTTTAGGTGCCTGCATATGACAGGGGGATCCCTGATGTACTCACCAAAGAAGGTGTGCCAGATCATCGTGGCCTGCTGTATGCTTCACAATCTGGCATTGCGACGTCAGGTGCCCTTCCTGCAGGAGGATGGTCCAGATGGTGGTGTTGAAGCAGCTGTGGAGCCTGCGGAGAGTGAAGAAGAGGAAGACAAAGAGGACGACCCAGACAACAGGGACAGAGTTATCCAACAGTATTTTCAGTAGCACACAGGTAGGAATCACCCACACCATTTAACATTTACTGAATGCCCCCTGCATCTTTACTTTGTGTATTTCCCCCCAGTTCTTTTAAACTGAAGTTTGCTTTTCCCTTCCCTTTTCAATGCTGTATGACCCACTGCGTGACTTCTGCTTGGTTAGCCCATGGACTAATGCTTATTGACATCGGTATGTTGTCCACACATAAATAACAGAACATTATTGATAAGTAATGTGTTATACATTTGTAAATAATACAGGCTGACTCCAGAATGATTTCTGTGCAATGAGTGATTTATTTTTAGTGCTATATATTGGTACATGATATTAAAACGGTGATGGGTGAGGGTGGAGTTATGTCCATGGCAGAGTCCAGTTCTCGGTCGCACAGGTGCATTGTCCATATGCCTGTGGAAGGATGGAGCAGGGGTAGTTCAAGGTTGGACAGGGTGACACTGTGGGACAGTGGAATGACATCCGGGGGGATATTAGGCTGGCGGGAGTCTTGGCATCCTACTCTGTCTTCCTTTGAGATCTCAGGTTCCTCTTGCGGGGTGGTTGTTCTTCAGCAGGAGGTGGGGTTCTGGTGGCCCGTCGTTCTGTGGGGGCCTCCTGACCACTAGCGCCGGCGGAGGTGGTAGGCTGTTCCTGGCTAGTGACAGGGGCCCTTTGCGGTGCCACATGGTCCCGCAATGTGGTTTCTATCCGGTTGAGGGCCTGGACTATGGTCCCCATAGCGGTAGCGATGTTCCGGAGTTCATTGCTGAACCCCATGTACCGTTCCTCCTGCTGTGCCTGGATCTCAGTGAACCTGGCCAGTACCGTCGCCATCGTCTCCTGGGAGTGATGATATGCTCCTATGATGGTGGTGAGGGCCTCTTGGAGAGTCGGTTCCCTGGGCCTGTCCTCCCCCCCCTGTCGCACAGCAGCCCTCCCAGTTGCCCTGTTTCCCCGGGCCTCTGTCCCCTGGATGGTGTGCCCACTACCACTGCCCCCAGGTCCCTGTTGTTGTTGGGGTGTTGGGTCAGCCTGGGTGCCCTGTAGTGGCAGACACACCGCTGATTGACGCGTCCGCGAGACAGAGGCATGGGCCCGCTGGGTGGGAGCTGTGCTGGTGTTCCCAGAGGGGTTTGGGTCTGCTGTGGCCTGTGTCTGTGTGTGGGGAACCGGGCTGGTCGTCAGGTTCTAGGTCGACAGAGCTGCTGTCCTCGCTGGGGGCCTGTTCTAGGGGTGGGATGGACAAATCTGGACCCTCCGTGGCGGTGTGTTGGCGTTCGGGCCCTGCAGGGGTAAAGGAGTATGGTTATTGTTTCTGTGTGTGCCATGGCGTGCATTTTGAGTGCCCTTGTCCCCCAGTGCTGGCATTCCCTTGTGGGAGGTGTTGTGAGGGTTTGGGGGGGGGGTGTATGGGTATGTGCAATGGTCATGCTTTGGTGGTGGCTGTCTATGGTTTGTGTTGGCATTCAGGGGTTGGTGTTGTTTAGGGTGGGTTGTGCTGGTGAGACATTGGCAGGGAGGTTGTGTGCTGGGGGGTTGAGATTGGGGGTGGGGGGGGTTGGCATGCTGGTGGTTGGGGGGGTGAAGTAGTTGAGATTCGACTTACCAGAGTCCATTCCTCCGTGTACTCCAGCGAGGCCATCAGGATGCAGGAGGTTTACCACCTCTTGCTCCCATGCTGTGAATTGGGGTGGAGTGGGTGGGGGTCCGCCGCCAGTCTTCTGCACAGCGATGTTGTGCCTGGAGATCATCGAGCGCACCTTCCCCCGTAGGTCGTTCCATCGCTTTCTGATATCTTCCCGATTTCTGGGATGCTGTCCCACAGCGTTGACCCTGTCTACGATCCTTTGCCATAGCTCAGCCTTCCTTGCTATGGTGGTGTGCTGCACCTGTGTGCCGAAGAGCTGGGGCTCAACCCTCATGATTTCCTCCACCATGACCCGGAGTTCTTGGTCCGAAAACCTTGGGTGTCTTTGGGGTGCCATGGGGTGGTGTGGATGAGGTGTGGGGTGGTGTTTGTGGTGATGTGCGTGGTGATATGTGGTGATGTGTGCGTAGATGTGGTGTGGGTGATGAAGTTGAGTTCCTGTGTGTGTTGGGGTTTTCTATTGCTGTGCTCGCTCTCTATCTCTATCTCTCTCGCTCTCGCCTTCGCTCCGATTTCCAACTAGTGGGGGTTTGTGGGTGATGTGGGTGTGTGTTTTATAGTTGATTGGATGTGTGGGTGTGTTGTTTGTATGTGTCTCAGGTGTGCGTATTTCAAAATGTCCAATGTGGCAGTGTTTTGGAGCTGGGTGTGTATTTTGACCGCAGCGGTGTGTACCGCCAATGGAATACCGCGGTTGAAAGACCGCCGCGTGGATTCGTGGGTCAGAATGGCATGGGCGTGTTTGTGTTGCCGTGACGGTGGAGGTTTAGTCATCTCCAGATTTCCGCGGCCCGCTGATGTGGCGGCCTTCCTTGGATGTCGGATTTTTGGCGGTTTCACAGTTGGTGGTCAGAATAGCCGTGGCGGTTTACCGCGGCCGCGGCGGTAGAATGGCGCACTTCAGACCGGCGGTTAGGGCCTTTTACCGCCGAGGTAAGAATGACCCCCTTTATGTCTTCTTTGCCAGGACAAAATATTTTTGTAAATGTTACATTACATACATTTAGGTGAAGTCTGTTGGTCACAAACTTTTAGCACTGACCAATCAGTGCAAAAACAACAAAGTCACGGATGGCTAGAGAACAATAGACAGGTACACTGGCAGACAGGTGAACAATTTGCAAGTCTTTAACAGTCACATACTGCAAATGTTGTTTTTGCACTGGACAGAAGATGCAAATGTTGGTGCAAAAGTGTGCATCACTAGTGAGTTTCACCCCATTTTCTACACCAGTGTAAAACCTTACATAATATGTCTCAAAAGAAAATGTTAAAGATATTGTCACAGCTCCAGATTTCTACTTTGCTGAATTGTGCCACATACATTGTTAATGTATCATTACCTCACACACTTTTTTTCACTCTCTGCAAGGTATTTTTGAAGAAGCAAGCCAAGCTGAAAACTCATGCCTGTCATAACAGTGTAAATACAAAACTCTGAAATGTAGTGCCATGTATAAGCAAAGTTCACTACGTATGCAAAGAGACAATGTTGATAAGCTGGTTCTGTCAAATGTGCTTTTTATCATACCTATTTTTGTCTGAATGTGCAAATCCACCTCTAGTCAGGTGCACCAATATTTCTAAAACTGAATGTGTGAAGTGGCCTCATTAATGAGAAACACATTGGAACAGTGAATAATAGAATGGTGATTTGTTTCCATTATCTTTACTGAAACATTACATACAGACATTAGAACACTCTGTGGCAGGGTCTGCTAAAGCAGCTTGGACAGAGTGTTATTGAGATATGTCACCCCTATCCTGATCTGTAGGAAAGAGCTGCCTGTTGTCCCACCCAGAGTAAAGGTATTTCCGTGTTGTTGGTATTGTTGGTATTTTTGTGGCTTGTTTATTCTTCAGAACTCCTCAAAAATAGAACAAGCCAAATATATAGTTGCCAGTTGCTGCAATCGAAGGAGCTAATATGAAGAGGAACAATTTGGGTACCTTCTGCCTCTTGAATTTTAAAAAGAGGGGGATACATACAGCGGCTTGGGCAATGACAGTCTAGGGGGTCTTTTCCAGGTGAGGATTCTACTGCGGCCTGGGCACTAACTGCTCAGAACATCTCTCCTGAAGAAGTACATTGCTATGGCCCATAACCATCAGCCTAGAATTCGGTATTGTGAGCAGTCTTGGAGTAAGTGTTGGCTCAGGACTCTACCAAAGCTCTCCAGCTCTACCTCCATTTCCCCTCTTTCACTCTCTAGTGCCTCTTTCTTTTACAGTTCCATGCCCTGTCTCTCTGTCACTTCAGCCTTACTCACAGCTGCTGATCTACAGCCTTTTTCTTTCGATTCGAGATATGGAATGTTTTGGTAATACAGGGCAGGTTAACCCATTTTTCTGACAACATTTACATTGTCAGCTGAACAGTGCTGTATAAGCTCAATCTCTCCTAGACGTAATTGTCATCTGACCTTGTACTATTGCTTGTCCTGATCTTGCTTGCTATAAGGATGGCAGGTTTTACCTTTTCTGTCCCTTTACTGTTGATATAGTGAACGAAGACCCTACAGAAAATCAGGACTTATGCAGGCAAACTATACACTTCTGTCCAGGCCAGTTCAGTCTTGAGCAATCTACTGAGATTCCTATATTACTGCAGGAGAAAAGACCAATTTTCAAATACATGGGTGTTCACCTTCAAATGCGAGTCACACCCACAGTTTGCAGGTGAGTTGACAAATCTGTAAAAGTTGAGGTATAGTTTACATAGCATTTGCATGTGAGATCTGCATGACGTTTTAAATTAGGGCTTTAAATGGTACCTTGAAGAGTGATGTCAGAATGGATGGGTTTTGGTGAAGGTTTTTTGCAGATGAAGTTAAGATAGGGCTTTGCCTAGGTGAGATCTTGGGTAGAAATTTAGAGTTTTCAGGATAGGACTTTGTTCAGAAGGGTCGGGATGGCACTTTTCAGAGGAAGTATACATTTGCCTTTGATGAAGGAACATAGATGGGGCTTTTCCCCAGTAGAACTCCCATGTGTCAACAACTTAGTAACCCTCCATACCTTTGATTCCATCTGCTGCCTTTGGAATCTGAGGGGGGTCTGACTGCCAAATATTGTGCTCGGGGGTGTAACATTACAGTAGTTGAAGACTGCAAAAAGGGGAACCGGAGGTATTAATTTTTTAAGTTTGAATGAAATTTTAGTGCCAAAGCACAAAGTGACAACCTCAGGCAGTTGGTCGTGCAAGACTAGGATGAAGATAGATTTAAGACTGACAGTGATGAGGAATGGGTCAGGTACAAGGCACAGGTTGATCCCTATCAGAGATTTACCTTCAGAGGTAGAAATTTTCTAAGAAAGAAGATCCTCAGAGGGGCAAGGTAGCATGCTGGAACAAAAGATGGGTTTGTTGATGATGGATTGACAAAGGATGAGATCTCAGTTGAGACATTAAAAGAAGTGGGAAAAGCTCCAAGTGGGAACCCCCACCCGCGTCCACATGCATACACACACGTACCCGACCCACCATACACATTCACCCACACACGTTTCACCATCACCACATTTACACAGGGACACACATGCACGCACGCACAAACACTCCCCTTTCCTCCCCCCCATTCATGACATGCATACAAACACTCACACACACCCATTCACACACTTTCACCTCTCTCCCCTTGCAGATGACACTTGCCTTGTACGATGAGGTGTTCCTCCGTGAGGGAATGGGACCCGGCAGCGCCCCACCACCAGAAGACCCCCACACAGAATTATGGGTCCTAATTCTGTGGGTGATGTTTTTCTTGTGTGGCGGTGCCGGGGGTTGAACCGCCTAAGCGCCGCCAACCGCCACCACAAATGCTGCCGGATATCCGTCCGCTGGCGGTGCGGATATCCGGTAACAGTCATAATACGGTGGTCGGAAGACTGTCAGCACTGGTGGTCTTCTGGGGGCCGCAGCTGTGGTGGTCTTCAGAAAAGACCACTGCAGTCGTAATGAGGGCCTTAGTCCCTTTTAAGGAACTTAGATTCCTTCAGCTGGGAAGGGCTGCAGGTTGTAGCCCAAAAGAGTTTGACATAATTGGATGCCAGTCGGCATTGGGCATGCTGAATCAGATTTGCTACTGCAGAGAAGAATGTAACACGAGTTGTGGTGAAGTCAGATTTTACTAGTTATGTACCCTTGGCAGATCGATTTATCAGGTTGATCCTGGACTTTTGGTGGTTCCTCAGGCAAAATCCCTTTAAAAGGTTCTACATCACAGGTTTTAGTGTTTGGCAGGAGGAGTACACTCTGACACTTATTTAAGGGCCCAAGGACTTGAGGAACACCACCAAGAGATTGGGACTTGCTTCAGTAGAATCCACCAGCAGGGTCAAGGGTAGGTCCAGTTGAAACTGGCCAGAGAAGCTGGCCAGGAAATTGGGCATCTTGTAGCTTTTATGTCCCTGGAGCTTCACAGGAGGTCAATCCACTGACCCATGGGGTCCACTTGTTTCTCCTGGGTACAAGTGAGAGCAGGCTAGTCACTTAGGTTTCTCTTCATACATCACAACAGCAGGAGTAGCCTGTCTGCTGTCTTCCACAGGTCCATTACTGTTCTGAAGAGTGTACTGTTGTTGCCACATTTGTGCTAAATGCCAACCTATAGGTGGGGGAAACTCCCGGCCACTTCCTAACCAATAAGGTGAGAGTTCCTTATGTTAACCAAACCCATGTTTGCAAGACATTGTGCATGTTTTAATGTAAAGCTATCCCCCGGTGTTCCTCTCCTCCTTAAAACAACATGTCTGGACCTCTGTTCCGCTGTGCAGAGCTTCCTGTGCAAACCCTGAGTTGTGGCTATGATAATGGACAAATGATCCCCTTAGATCATTCCAAACCAGTTCTGGGTTAGTTTACCATTCCACTGGGTTTGGACACAAGCTAGCAATGAAGACAAAAGGGAGGCAGTTCTAATGGTGAGCTACATCTGTCAGTGACAGTGTAGTCATCCTTTGAAGCTAAGGAAGAGGAAAGCCATCTTCTCACACCCAAGCCCCCTTTGTTCACTGCCTGGGAGCATTCCACATCTCAGCATAGGAACCCATAAAGCAATGTTTCCCAAAGTGTGGGTCGCAAGCCATGTTTCGGTGGGTCATGAAAGTCCAAGAAATAAATAAAGATGACTTTACATTCTTTATTTATCTTGTCACATTTACTGTGCTTTAAAAACTGAGATCAAATTTTGGTCTATTTTCTGACAAATTGATGCTTTTTTAACTTGGGGATTGGTGATTACAAACTGCTCACTTTCAGGTCAGAAAAAGAAAAGTAAATTGAGTTATGTGACAATCTTGCTGTGGTATGAAAGGCAAGGCAAGGCTGTAGGATGTCATTTTTTTGTCACACTACGAAATGTTAGCATCTGTAAATTAACTGTTTACATTCAGAAGTTAGGAAAGAAAAACATATATAGCACATATTTTTTGTAATTCTGAAGTGTGATGGAAAGTAAGATTTTAGCAGGATCAAAAAAATTCAAGACATTGCCTGGCGGTGCACAAATGATAAACATTCCCTAACACCTGATTTCCACACATTGTGAAATATATTTTTATCTGTAAAATTGTGAACGTGCAAATTCAGTAGCCATTTCTGTGGAAAATGTGCTGTCTGTCAAATGCAACATCCCCCACACCATCTCCATTAAAGCTAGGAGGGTGGCATAAATTTGTCATTCTAAAATTTGGATTGTGGCACTCTAAACAGTTTGAGAGGAACTGCCCCAGAGCCATTGTCACATTAACAAAAGCATTATTCAAAATTACCAGTACCCAGTAAAATACCCAGGGCTTCATATGCAAAGTTTTGGCACAGGGCAGCGTCGCAAGCCTTTTTGCTGCACTGACGTCTTTCAAAACAAAAGGGCAGGAAAGTGCCATATCTGCAAGATACTGCACATTCCTGTCTTTGTCCCCTGCACTGGTACATAAATTGCTGCCATGCGCCAACGCAGGCACCCTTGCACTACGGGTCAAGGAGGCCTGCGTTGCAGGTGTGATTGTTTTTGTTCAAGAAGTGACTCCTTCCTACACAAAAAGAATCACAAGAGGCGTTTTCTTCCTACACGTGCTGCAAAATGCAGCACACATATAAAGAGGGAAAAACTGGAATAAATAATGTAATTTCTCCTAGGTGAATCAACCTTATGCTACCCCGGGGTGGTGCAAGAAACTGCTGCATTCCCAGGTTTATGAAACCTTGGAAATCCTGGAATGTGTCAGATTCCATGGGTGTTGCCTGGTGACACCCACAGGAACACTCATGGAATGCCCCGTTCACATGGAGTAATGCGTGAAATGGTGCCATATCTACAAGGCCATGTAAAGCCACGCAAAGTGGCTTTTAGTGACCTTGCAGATATGGCCCTCCAACCTGTGCCACTGATGCATCAAAAAAGGTGCCACTCTGGAAATGCAGGCTGCTTGTAATTGGGGTCCTCAGTTTTTAATTGCAAAAAAAACAAAATGGTTTATCAATTATGGAGTACTTTTTGTTAGCAATAAATCACATTGCACAATGGGTTATACAGGTCAGAAATATCCTGCTTCTGCGTACCTTGAGAATTCAATTGTTCTGTAGATGGATTTTCAACTACCACCATTTTTTGTTTTTGCCAGGCTTGCCAGTGAAGAAGTTGATTCAATCTAAAATCATCTAGTTGTGTTATATCAGAGGTCTGGATGCATGTTGCTGTGTCCAGGATTCACAACGTTTAGTCCTTCAGCACAGGTGGGTCACCTCAACGACAGTATACAAATCTTCACACTTCCTTGCCTGGCTTGAAGTGCTCATTATATGTGATAGGAGTTAACATCAAGGGGAATGTAGTTAAGTTTTGGTTAGTGTGTCCCAGTATTTGAGCAATATAGAGTATAAAGGTATACTTCGTGGGGGTCTATTTGAGGGTGGCAGCCACAATATATGGTGTAAATGAAGTGGTGAGTGGTTTTGTTCTAGTGCCAGTCAGAGTTTACAGTGAGGTAGGCAATGCCTCTCCAAAGGAGAGGACAACTGCATCATGTATGCATAATGTTAAATATTGTATAGACCCAATCCCTTCCATTGGCCAATTTTATAATGTTGCTTTGGGTCCTCTTGGGGAGTGATTATTCCAACATAACATCAAAATTTGTATCTGTATTTGTGATACAACATTGTTGGGAAACCACAGGGGTATTGTTCGACTTCTATATGGCAGTGCTCACCAAACATTTTAGAACCACAACTTAATATTTAGAATTGCAAACTTTTGTGACCCATCTTGTTTTAACAGGCATGAAGCAGAGACAAAGAGGGGGGGCGTGGCTTGTCAGCCAAGATGGTGGGCGCAAGTTAGCTGAGTTCCGCAGCGATACCCCAGTTATCCATAGTATTTACGGCATCGGGGCTGACAAATAGCTGTACGCTCATGCGTTCATGAGCGGATTCCCTCAGAAGTTGGCTGCGCTGCTCAGGCATACTGGAGAAGCGGCAGGGATGCTGTGGGAGCTGCCGGCCTGCGGAGTGGCACGGAGGGTGCGTCCTGCCCTGGGACAATCGTGTGCACGAGGCCCACAGTGATCGGATCTCTGCGGTCGGACCACTGGGCCCAGATGAGGTGAGGCGGGCAGCAGTGGTCTGAGCGGGATGACGGTGGAACAGAGCTGGACCCTGTGAGTGGCGGTGACCCGCTTGCATCAGTTGGCTGCTCTACCGGATCCCATTGCTGACAGCGGAAGGCATACCTGAGACGGGGGCTGCTGCTGAACCCACAAGTGAGCGTCGTGGTGTGAGGAGCTGAAGGTGAGGGGAGAGACTCTGCTCTGTCTGGCTGCCCCCCAAGACCTGTTCAATCATGCTGGGGTAGTTGGACACTGTTACAACTCATCATTGGAGTGGCTGCTTGACAAGTCCCCTGTGACCCAGATACTGTGGGGAGGGAGGCTGCTCGTGCTGCTGTGCCTTGCCCACTGCACTGCGCATGCAAGCAGGCCTTCTGTGCTCCTCCTGAGCAGTGCTTCGCTGGTACCCATGGCTGCAGCCTGCGCCAATGCACGTTGTCCCCGCGGACCACATAATGGTGGGAGCAGGCCGCCTTCGTCCGGGGGCGGGGGCTAAGTTGCAGACAGAGGCCCTCAACCCAGACAACCACAAATTGGACGCAGTGTTGGGGGCTGTGGAGCACATAGGCACCTCCTTGGACTGGGCTCAGACCTCACTGGAGGGCAAGGTTGATAAAGTGGCCAGTGATCTCACCTTGCTCCATGCGGATCACCGCAAGATATCAGACAAAACCCGCTCACTAGAGGACCAGCTCCATGTCCTGGAACCCAAGACAGATCAGCTGGAGACTTCACTACAGAAGGCGCCGGACCGGATTGAGGTGCTGGAACATTGTGTAGAGGATGCAGAGGGGCTCACTAGGATGAATAACATCCATGTCATAGGCCTCCCGGAAGGCGTGGAGGGCCCGGATGTGGTCGCATACTCCGAAACCTGGCACCGGGAGCTGGTCTCAGAGGGTTCCATGATGCCTTTATTTTCAGTTGAGCGTACCCACAGGATCCCCACCAGGGCCTGTCCACCTGTTGAAGTAAGCCTCAGCAAGGCCTACTAGTGCAAGGGGTTCACCTTTGTCTGCACAAAGTCCTCAGACCATGTAGGAAGAAGTTGGCACAGAAACTGGAATAAAAGACAAAAGTTTATTAACCTCATGAGGTGGTACTACAGTTCAGACAGCACCCTTGGGTAATGTCTGAAGTAGCACACTGAACTGAGAGAGCATGGTCCTTTTATACCCACGCAGGGGCTAAAAGGAGGTGGTACAATTATGAAACAAGACTTGTATACATGTAAGGTCATGTGGAAAATGCACAGTCGACAGGTAGGAGGGGCTAACAGTTTCCAAGGACTAACAGCTGCAGACCTTACTGAGCATGTGCGAAAGTAAGAGATGCTAAATATAACTTGTCACTAGGCAGATTTCAAGAGCAGTTAACAGAAAGGTAGGACAGAGCACATGGTGAGCACATGGCAGCATGTAGCAGAGAAAATGGCTGCCATGAATACAAAATGGATTCCGCAAAATGTTCACAATAGTTACTAAATACAAGATGTCTTCTGCTAATGCTTAATCTAATTACTGTTAAATTACAACAGACGACCCTTTCAGCATTAGCTGAAGACATTCGTCTTTCTCGGATAATCTAAATATTCATCTTGTATATTTATGCTCATCATTTCAGCTATTTCCTTATCTAACATGTGTTGTGCTTTCATTTCTGTCATATTTCTTTTGGTAGGCATACAAGCAGTAATACACATGGAGCAGAAAATTGGACCACACTGAATACAGATACAGCATGTGAAAAATATTGCAATCATTACACACACATGACCTTCCAACAGGTAGTTGGTAATATCCATAGTTACCACAAACAAAATATGTATTATGTGAAGCTGTAAAACTACTATTATTTACACCCTCAATAGTTAAAATCAAGGCACAATCGCTTATTCCTACTGGAATTCGTCCAATGCTTCGTATACATAAATCTGCTTTAGTTTTTGTAACAGAAATCACAAATTGTTCATTCTTGTCAGAGTCTCGTATATTTGTGAAGACATATGGTATTGAAACATTGTCCTGTTGATACTCCTCCGATTCCCATTTAGTTCCTTTGGCTTGAGGATACCCATCTTTGTCTTGGTAGCATACTTTATTAAGGCGAAAAAGAAGTCCGCCCTCTGTACGTTTTTCAGATGCAAACAAAAGCGTGTACCAAGCTTGACAAGAACCATTGTGTGAAAAAGGAAGAGGAATGAATGGTGTTCCTCCTTTCTTTTGATGCGCAGGGATCATTCCACATACCCAACAGTTAGTAGTATTTGTAGTATTATGAGTATGATGCAACATCTGAATGAAAGTATTATTGAAGTACGATTGACGGTGCTTCTGCTCCTGATAGGGAAGCGTAAAGTAATAGTGATCCTCTGGTACTGGAGTAGTGGCAACAAAAAACTCATGAGCAGGAGCCTTCTCTTCAACAAACCAGGTGACTGTTGCTGTAACCACCAAAACAACAACAAACCCCATAATACTAATGATAAATTTGTTATTCATTTTAGCAACAGTGATAATCGACCCTTTCAGGAATGAATTAAAAACAATCGTTGGAGCTCTTATCCCTGGGCAGCCGCTGATTTCTTCACCACGGGCCAAGACGGGTGTCACTACTCTAATGCATGGCTGATCCACCCCCCTTGCCACATTGGCTCTCCGTTTCACTAACCCAGGGCGGTAGCTCAACCAGTCTTTTCAAAACAATTTTCAGATTCTTTCCTTGGTCTCAAATTATGTCTCAACACTCCAGAAGTCGTATGGTCCGAGAAGACCTCTGCAGATTCGTCAGGTGATATAGCACGGCCTTTCTCCGTAGTCAAAATCTCTCGATGATCGGTCAGCACAGCAGGTTCCACCAAGGTAGGTAGCACTCTCTTGCAGTGAGTATTATGGACCCAATTCTTTCGGTTCGTCACTCGAACTGCTGTCCTTGTCGCAAGGAGCACCTGCTCTGGGCCTTGCCACCTTGGTTCCAAGCTGCTTGATCTTTCAAAAGACTTAGGGGGTCATTCCGACCCCGGCGGTCAAGGACCGCCGGGGCCGGGGATGTGGGAGCACCGCCAACAAGCTGGCGGTGCCCCGCCGGGCATTCTGACTGCGGCGGTTTGGCCGCGGTCAGACAAGGAAAACCGGCGGTCTCCCGCCGGTTTTCCACTGCCCTTGGAATCCCCCATGGCGACGCAGCTTGCTGCGCCGCCATGGGGGATTCTGACACCCCCTACCGCCATCCTGTTCCTGGCGGTTCGCCCGCCAGGAACAGGATGGCGGTAGGGGGTGCCGCGGGGCCCCTGGGGGCCCCTGCAGTGCCCATGCCAATGGCATGGGCACTGCAGGGGCCCCCGTAAGAGGGCCCCACTGTGTATTTCAGTGTCTGCAATGCAGACACTGAAATACGCGACGGGTGCAAACTGCACCCGTCGCACATACCCACTCCGCCGGCTCCATTCGGAGCCGGCTTCCTCGTGGGGAGGGGTTTCCCGCTGGGCTGGCGGGCGGCCTTCTGGCGGTCGCCCGCCAGCCCAGCGGGAAAGCCTGAATGGCCTCCGCGGTCTTTCGACAGCGGAGCGGCCATATGACGGTTCCCGCGAGGCGGGCGGCTACCGCCGCCCGCCTCACTCGGAATCAGGCCCTTAATCATCACCTGGTCACCAGGTCGGAGTTCATGGCCTTCACCTGTAGATCTGTCAGGAAGTGCTTCTCGAACCTGTTGATGAATAGAAACCAAATTGTCGGTTAACTGTGCCAAATAATCATTCATCAGGACACAAGGTACATCATATACAGATTTTGGTTTAGGAACTCCCCAAATATTCATTGGCCTCCCGAATACTATTTCATAGGGGCTAAGGCCAAGTCGGGAGTGTGGCACTGACCTAATAGACAATAATGCCAATGGTAATGCATCCGGCCAAGTTAAGGATGTGGAAGCCTGTATCTTCGCTAACTTCAGCTTCAAAGTAGCATTATACCTTTCCACCAACCCTGCTGATTGTGGGTGGAAAACCGCATGGAACTTCTGTTTGATCCCTAATCCTTTCAGGACATACTTAATAACTTCCCCAACAAAATGAGGTCCGTTATCACTCCATAAAAGTCTGCAAACACCAAACCTAGGGAAAAATTATTTCAAAAGCACCTTCACTGTGGTAATGGCAGTATTATCCTTTGTGGGGTACGCCTCTATCCATTTACTGAAGGCACAAACCACCACCAAGACATACTTTAAATTGTTGCAGCGTTCAAGCTGAATATAATCCATTTGTAGAACTTCAAAAGGTGCAGTTGGTGTAGCAAACCCTCCAGCAGGAGTATGTGTCTCTTTTCCAGGATTGTATTGTAAGCAGATCAAACAAGACTGTACTACTCTCTTAGCTGTACTGGAAATTTCTGGATGCTCCCAAACTTGCATAAGCAACTTCGTTATTGTTAAAGCTCCAACATGTGCCAGCCCATGTGCCATCTGAACCATAGGTTGTACAAAAGCTACAGGCAATTTCCATTTATCCATCTGCTTATTCCGCCAACAGCCCTCATCATCCAATTCTCCATCTTTAGACCATTGCTCACGTTCTTTCACAGAAGCAGATTTCTGTATATCTAATACGTCTTGTCTAGCATTATGCCAACGTTCAGCTTGTGACTTCACTACATACATAGAAGTAGTACTTCACTGCATCGCAGTCTCACGTGCTACACGGTCTGCAAGAGCATTACCTTGCCCTATCTTATCGGTCACTTTCTTATGTGCACTACATTTCACAATAGCTAGTTTATTTGGATATGTCAATGCAGTCAAGAGGTTATGCACTAATTCTCCGTGCATTATCTGCATCCCGTGGGATGTGAGAAAACCTATCTCCTTCCAAAGCAAACCAAAATCATGAGCCACTCCAAAAGCATAGCGGCTGTCTGTATAAATGTTCACACTTAAATCAGTACTAAGCTCACATGCTTGTGTCAAAGCTATTAGTTCAGCTGCTTGAGCTGACTTCTGTGGTATATGAGCTGTCTCCACTACCTTGTGTATTATGGTGATTGCATATGCAGCTGAGGTTGTACCATCTGGCAACTTCAAACAAGACCCATCAACCCACAGTTCCCCGTCTACATCTAAAAGGGGCGTATCTTGTAAATCAACACAACCCTTTGTCTGTTCTTCGGTAAGGAATATACAATCATGTGTTTCTTGTGACTGAGGCTGAGTCACCGGATATGGCAACAAAGTGGCTGGATTTAGTATTGCACATATCTTCAGTGTAATGTGAGGAGCCAGCAATGTCAACTCATAACCTGTCATACGGGCGCTAGTTAAATGTTGTGTCTTTGTTTGATTTAAAAGAGCATCAACTGCATGGGGTAGTAGCACCAACAGCTTATGTGCCAAAACTATCCCTTCACTCTGACGTATTGAGACAGCTGTTGTGGCAACTGAACGAAAACACCCGGGCAACGCTCGAGCGACAGGATCAAGTACTGCTGAAAAATATGCACAGGGACGCTGCTTATCGCCATATGTCTGTACTAAAACTGATAATGCACATCCATCTTTCTCATGTACGTAAAGTGCAAAAGGCTTCATGTAATCTGGAGTACCTAACACTGGTGCGGAACAAAGGGCTTGTCGCAGCTGCCTGAAAGAAGTCTCACATTCATCTGTCCATGGGAGGGGCATTGGAGTATCTTTAGTCAAAAGTGCTAGCAAAGGTTTGGCAATGTGTGAAAACCCTAATATCCATTGCCTACAAAAAGAAGTAAGACCAAGGAATGCACGAACATCTTTCTGAATAGAGGGTACTGGTGTGTCTAAAATCGCTTGAATACGATCTGATGTAAGTGCACGTCTCTCCTTAGACAAAAGGTGACCTAAATAGGTTACCCTTGGTCTACAATATTGCAATTTCTTTCGTGACACTTTATGATGGTGTGAAGCAAGAAAAGAAAGTAAGGACAAAGTGCACTTTTCACATTGCTCCGGGGTATCAGCTGCCAACAAAATATCATCGACATATTGTATGAGAGCCACACCTTCAGGTAAAACAAAAGAATCAAGGTGTCCAAAGTCATAGTACAAGAACTAATTGCTCCCTCAACTTCCTCATAAAAGGCGGCTGGATTTTTCCGCGGGTCAGTTAATGCTGTTTTAAGTGCCATTACATCTGCCCTATTCCAAGGAGTATACACCCAATTATAAATAAAATAACCCTTAGTATCAACAGAAGTTTTATCATCACTTGTACCCAATCCTTTAGGAGGAACATACAAAGGCGCGGCCTCCCGCATTGGTTTCGCGTGAACTATCATAATCTTATCTGTTCCAAAGATGGAAGCTTGCACCCCGCCGGTCTGAGATGTCCATGCAACTACGTCCACAGCCCTTTTCTCCTCTTGCAAACGGACTGCCACAACACATAATTTCATTAAACGCCTGATTGCATCAGCCACCTGGGAGAAAACAAAAAGACCATCATGCATTTGCTTATGATCAGCTGCTACATCATCGGGCTCTAACTCATCAGAAAATTTCCGATATAGTTCAATAACTTCTGAGCCAAATGCCTCAGTAAAATATAGCTGCTCCTTTTCCGTCCACCCTTTCATGTTGTCTAAAAGTTCAGAAGCAGAAACAACGCTACGAATTGTTTTATGAGCAATAGATCTAAGCTCAGACGCACGGTCAGCAGGCAGCATAGAGCGACTGTCCCGCATCTTCTGTTGCTCCGAACTGGAGACCTCAGCTAACTCATGAGAGGCAGAAGGAACGACATACGGAGGTGGAGGGCGATCTAGTAACAAAAAATCATTGTGTGGTTTATTAAGGATAGGATAGAGAGGTTGCCTAACTGTGTATTGGCCAGTTACCTGTAATTTACGTTCTTTCTCTTCTAGCTCCTTTAAATCGTTTATTTCTGTCTTTCTCATTTCCAATGCTTTCACATATACATTCTTCCGCTGCTCTTTCTCAAGCAAGGCTTGCTCACGCTTCACTCGTCCACGTACTTCTTTCTCCCACATTCGTACACAGTCAAACATATCTTGCCTAGACCTTCACTTACACATACATTGTTCAACATATTCAATCTTTTTCAAATCAAATGACCCATGCATAGGCCAACGTAACTCAGGATCCGCACAAGTTTATTTATTCCATAATGTGCTGTACATTATAGAAGAAAGACCATGTTTAACATACATATCTCTATTGGGCATCCCCTCTGGGGATGCCGGTTGCGATTCTTCCAGTCTCAAATTGGTACCATTACAAAAGCAACACATCCTACGAAGTGCGCTAAAAAAAGGCATGCCAAAAATAGTGCAGAATATGCAATATTATAATCAAAGTAGCACTTAAGGTGCCGTTCAAATCAAAATTAAATTGGAGAAAATTCTCCTCATTACCTGCCTATATAAATTACAATTTATATATCAATCCAAAGAATACAAATTGACTAGTCACCCAAATCACGAGAGCCACAGTAAGTAGTGTCAGGTGTTAGCCACGGCGCCTACATTGCCGATCGGGATAACATAGTCCTTTTGGACTACATATCCCATGACGCCTAGAGGGGAAGAGGTCACTTAAAAAGCAAGCACATACAGGAAGTAATGTGCGTTATTCGTTTCCTAGAAACCAGTCGGATGGACAACGAGGGCTCTTGCTGACGGCGTTTCCGAGGTTGAGTTGTTTGCTTAGGAGGTTTAATTCCTCCTCCGGTTTTCCGTGGAGCCTGGGACCTTCCGGAGTGTCGAGTTTTTTTCCCAGGGGAACCTGCCACGAAGGAGAGGTGGTAAACGGTGAGACGATTTGGTGCCGGAATCCCTCGCCTTTCATTTTACAGTTCGACAAGGACACTGGTAACTTCTGAAGCACGGCGGTCTTTTGTTTGAGTTACCAATAAAGCACGAACGATTATCCTTGGGGCCAGAGAACATTATGGTGGTCATTACGACCCTGGCGGATTACTTCCGCCAGGGCCGCGGGACGCGGTGGCACCGCCGACAGGCCGGCGGTGCCCCGCGGGGCATTCTGACCGCGGCGGCTTAGCTGCGGTCAGAGAAGGGAAACCGGCGGTCTCCCGCCGGTTTCCCGCTGCCCCCAAGGAATCCTCCAAGCCGGCCCAGCTTGCTGCGCCGGCTTGGGGATTCCGACTCCCCCTCCCGCCATCCAGTTCCTGGCGGTTCTCCCGCCGGGAACCGGATGGCGGGAGGGGGAGTCGCGGGGCCCCTGGGGGCCCCTGCAGTGCCCATGCCAACGGCATGGGCACTGCAGGGGCCCCCGTAAGAGGGCCCCAAAATGTATTTCACTGTCTGCATAGCAGACAGTGAAATACGCGACGGGTGCAGTAGCACCCGTCGCACCTTCCCACTCCACCGGCTCGATTACGAGCCGGCTTCATGGTGGGAAGGTCGTTTTCCCCTGGGCTGGCGGGCGGCCTTTCGGCGGCCGCCCGCCAGCTCAGGGGAAAACTTGGAATACCCTCCGCGGTCTCTGGACCGCGGAGCGGTATTCCTGACGCGCAACATTGACGGGCGGCCTCCGCCGCCCGTCAATGTTGGAATGAGGGCCTATATGTTTGGCTACGACAGGGGGTTAATGTTTATTTTTGCGGGAATTGAACTGCCGGGACGATTTTTCTTTTCAATACGTAATGAAATAACACCGAGTTATTCCTACAAATTGCGTGACTATGACATGGGGCTTAGTGGATTAACTGAGTCATAGAAAGGACTACGAGATAGGTTCTTATCATCGTTAATTTTATTCCCTTTCTCTTCGTTTCTGTCTCCTCATTATTTCGTGACTATCTTGTATAAAAGTGGGTGTTGAGCAACCCATTAGAGATCATCGGTATTAATTGTTGGCTTGGGGCGTCCATCTATGATTCAGATGGAGCACAGATAGGTGTTGGATTAGTTCTGCCCTCATGAGTTATGGGCAGGTACGGTCGTTGGTACTTTAGCGAGACATTGCGAGAGTAGACAGGCGATGTGATATTAACACTGTGTATTTCTCTCTTTACAGATATCCCGTCCCTGCTGTTCCTTCCCCTTCCTTCCCTCACCCGATTACTCCAATGCACCGTGGTTTATATAGGTGACTTGGTGGTGTCAGGAGGCGGACCCTTATTTGCATCGCACCGAGTCTGAGGAGCATCTACAACGTGACAGAATAACGCACCCACGAATAACGCTCCTCCCGCTCGGTGTGATACAAAGATGGCGTCTATGGATGATGTATTACAGGCGTTAGTAGTAGTGCAACAAGAGTTGGCTAATTCTAGGGTGGAGGCAGCAGCGTTAAAGGAAAAGGTAGAAAGGCTTACTAGGAATCCCTTCGATGCTTCAGCATCCACACCACAGGTAACCGTGAATGTCTCCCCTCCTATCCCTTTGGCCAGCCCGGAACGGTATTCAGGGGACCCCAGGAAAGTTCAGGCCTTTCTAACTCAGTTGTCTCTACAATTCTCTTGTAGACCCGCGTCTTTTCCCTCTAACCTTTCCAGGGTAATGTTCGCTATTTCTTATCTCTCGGGAGACGCAGCCAATTGGGCCGTACCATTAGTCAGGAACGATGACCCCTTGTTATCGGACTGGAATGCCTTTCGGACGGCTTTCGAGAGGGTGTTTGATCATAGAACAACCACTTTTAGTGCTGACAGGGAATTACTGGAGTTGAGACAGGGGAGGTCTGATCTGGTCTCTTATCTCACGACCTTTAATAGATTGGTGGCAGAATCAGGGTGGCCAGAGGAGAAGAGAATGTCTCTCTATTATCAAGGTTTACGAGACGACATGAAGGATATACTCGCTCAAATAGACCCACAGCCTTCCACTTGTACAGATCTTGTGAATCTTACCCTGAGACTGAATCACAGATTAGCAGAAAGAAGGGGAGAGCGTAGAGCGGGGGATAGGCGACCAGGCATCCCGGAAAGGGAAGTGCGATCTGTTTCTACTCCCAATGATATAGGTGGGGAGCCTATGGACTTGGGAGCCGTTAGGGCACCCTTGTCGAAGTCTGAGAAGGAGAGTAGGAGGGTACAGGGGTTGTGCATGTATTGCGGCAGGAAGGGTCATTATGTAAGAGAGTGTCCCCAGAAACCACGTAAGAGATTCTCCTACTCCCCCACTCAAAAGGCAGCGGTTACGGCAGGAAAAACATCGGAGAAAGAGGAATTGCCCGTTATAGAACCCCAACCGGTGTTACGGTTAACTTCCTTAGCCCTTTTTCCACAGGAGGAAAGGGCGTCCCACCTTTTGTTAGCAGTGGAGCTGGTGTCCAAAGAACAAAAGTTTCCAGTATGGGCGATGATAGACTCCGGAGCCACGGGAAATTTCATAGATGCAGGGGTGGTTAGGAGATTGGGACTTCCTAGCATTCCGAGAAAGGACCCCGAAATAGTGTTGGCGGTTGATGGTACACCGCTGAAATCTGGGCCCCTTACAGAACATACTGAGGACGTTGGGTTGATCTTCAATGGGGTATCTCCGGAACATAAAGAAAGAATTAGACTGGATATAATAGAGGCTCCTCAGTATGAAATTATTTTAGGAATGCCCTGGTTAAGAAAACACAATCCTGTTATAGATTGGCAAACCAAGACGGTTAGTTTTCAGTCCTCGAGGTGTGAGAATATCTGCTTCTTGTATGACGAATCCCCCATGTTAGCATTGGCTCAAGGGTTACAGTTGGCCACAGTGATGGAGAAAACAGTGATATTGCCCTCTGTTTATGCCGAGTTCAAGGATGTGTTCGACGAAGGTCAGGCTGAGACATTGCCACCCCATTGTGTATATGATTGTAAGATAGATCTGATTCCTGGAGCTCTCCTTCCTTCCTGTAGGGTATATGCTCTATCAGACCCAGAAACCAAGCATTTGAGAAAATACTTGGATCACTTCCTGGAGATCGGGTTCATTAGACCATCTTGTTCTCCGGCAGCCTCTCCACTCTTTTTCATAGCTAAAGCTAATAAAGAGTTGAGAACCTGCATCGATTATCGAATGCTGAACAAGAATACAGTGAGGAATAGATACCCTCTTCCTCTCATTCCTGTGTTATTGGAACAGGTGAAAGAGGCGGTAATCTATACAAGGTTGGACCTGAAGGGAGCTTACCATCTGGTCAGAATCCGCGAAGGGGACGAGTGGAAAACGGCGTTCAAAACCCGTTATGGTCTGTTTGAGTACTTGGTAATGCCGTTCGGGTTGTGTAACGCCCCGGCGGCATTCCAGTATTTTCTGAACGATGTTCTCAAGGAATACGTAGACCGTTTCGTGATCGTTTATATAGATGACATTCTGGTGTATTCCACATCCCTGGAGCGCCACTTTGACCATGTTTCCTTAGTACTCCTAGCATTGCGACAGCATAGTCTTTTTTGCAAACTGAGCAAATGCGAGTTCCATGTCCGGAAGGTTGAGTTCTTGGGGGTGGATTTAAGCCCTGAAGGGTTTTGCATGTCGACAAGAAAAATACAGGCTGTTCAGGAGTGGCCAGTACCCACTAGTGTGAGAGACGTGCAATGCTTCCTTGGGTTTTCCAATTACTATAGAAGATTCATCTTTCATTTTTCTCACATTGTGTCACCTATAACAAGGTTACTAAGAAAGGGGGTGTCTTTTGTTTGGTCAGAGGAAGCAGAGGAGGCCTTTTGCTTTTTGAAACAGGCCTTCTGCTCGGCACCTATACTTCAACATCCACAGCCGGATGCCCCTTTTATCGTCGAAGCGGATGCCTCGGATATAGCGATAGGGGCTGTGTTATCACAAAGAAACAAAACCACCGGACAGCTTCATCCTGTTGCGTTTTTATCTAGGAAACTATCGGCTGCGGAACTTAACTATACGGTGGCAGAAAGGAATTGTTAGCCATCAAAAAGGCATTCCAGGAATGGCGACACTACCTATGGGGAGCTCAACACCCGGTCACGGTATATACTGATCACCGAAATCTGCAGTATATGAAGGAGGCAAGACAACTTACCCAGCGGCAAATGAGGTGGATGCTGTTTTTTTCAGAATACGAGTTTGTGGTGACCTTCCGTCCTGGGGTTGACAATCGCAAGGCAGATTCACTGTCTCGACAAGAGGACGTGAGAACCATCGCTTCAAGACCTGAGGAAGCAATCATCAAACCTGAAAGAGTGCTTTGTGCCCTTCATATCTCCCATTTCTTAGAAAAGGTTTCTAAGCATAAGTCTGCTGCTCAGTGGAAGAAATGGGCGGAGTTAAGTCAGGACCGTACCCTTAAGCATGGAATACCGTTGCAAGGTAATCGTTTGTATTTGCCAACACGTGAACTCCGAGTGCAAGCCTTTAATTGGTGTCATGATGCGGTAACGGCTGGTCATCCTGGTTACACCAAAACGGCGCAAATAGTTCAACGACATTTCAGGTGGGAAGGTTGGGCTAAAGACGTTGCGGCCTGGGTGGCTTGGTGTGAGATATGTGCACGGGCCAAGGGAGAAAACGCAAAGAGCCAGGGCAGACTGATACCTTTGCCCACTCCGGATAAACCATGGCAAACCATTAGCGTGGATTTTGTGGTAGGATTACCAATGGATCAGGGGTACAACGCTATCATGGTGGTAATCGACAGCCTTACCAAGATGGGTCATTTTCTCCCTTGTAGAAATCTGCCTACAGCCAGTCAAACCGCCCATCTAATTTTGTCTCAAGTGGAGCGGTTACATGGTCTACCGAGAACCATTATTTCGGACAGAGGCCCCCAGTTTGTTGCTAGGTTTTGGCGTATGTGGTGCAAGGTGCTGCGCATTGAATCCGCACTGTCCACCAGTTTCCACCCACAAACCGATGGCCAGACGGAGCGCCTCAATCAAACCCTGAAAAAATATCTGAGGTGCTATGCAAAGGACGCTCACGAATCCTGGGTTTCGTTGCTATGGCTGGCAGAACTATCATACAACAATGCTTGGCATAGCTCGATACGAGAATCTCCTTTTCGTGCTAACACGGGGTTCCACGCGGAAATGTTGCCCATAAACATACCTAGGGAAGTCACGGATCAACCTACGGTTCATGCCATGATTAAGAATCTCCAATCCGTGCAAAAGAAGATACGGCTCAATCTGGAGAAGGCCAAAGAACAGTATAAAAGGTGGGGTGATGAACATCGGCGTGAGGGGCCGGCATATCAGCCAGGTGATAGAGTGTGGCTTTCCACCAAGTATATACGCTTCAAGATGCGTAGCGTCTTTCATCCTCGTTACATTGGTCCCTATGAGGTGTTACGCCAGATAAACCCTGTGGCTTACCGTCTCAACTTACCTGCTTCCTTAAGGATCCATCCGGTATTTCATTGCAGCCTTTTGAAACCGGCTCTTTCAGCGACCCGGCAGGCGGTGCCTCCGGTGGTCAGAGATGGGCAGCTGGAGTACGAGGTGCGCAGAGTGTTGGATTCCAAACGACGGGGGGGTAAGCTGTGGTACTTGGTTTCATGGAAGGGGTACAATGCTGAGGACGATTCAAGGGAGCCGGAAAGCAATGTCCATGCCCCTAGGGCAGTACGGCTGTTTCATGCCCGTCATCCCTCTAAACCTGGTCCTAGGAGGCGCTTTGGAGGCGGGCGTACTGTCAGGTGTTAGCCACGGCGCCTACATTGCCGATCGGGATAACATAGTCCTTTTGGACTACATATCCCATGACGCCTAGAGGGGAAGAGGTCACTTAAAAAGCAAGCACATACAGGAAGTAATGTGCGTTATTCGTTTCCTAGAAACCAGTCGGATGGACAACGAGGGCTCTTGCTGACGGCGTTTCCGAGGTTGAGTTGTTTGCTTAGGAGGTTTAATTCCTCCTCCGGTTTTCCGTGGAGCCTGGGACCTTCCGGAGTGTCGAGTTTTTTTCCCAGGGGAACCTGCCACGAAGGAGAGGTGGTAAGCGGTGAGACGATTTGGTGCCGGAATCCCTCGCCTTTCATTTTACAGTTCGACAAGGACACTGGTAACTTCTGAAGCACGGCGGTCTTTTGTTTGAGTTACCAATAAAGCACGAACGATTATCCTTGGGGCCAGAGAACATTATATGTTTGGCTACGACAGGGGGTTAATGTTTATTTTTGCGGGAATTGAACTGCCGGGACGATTTTTCTTTTCAATACGTAATGAAATAACACTGAGTTATTCCTACAAATTGCGTGACTATGACATGGGGCTTAGTGGATTAACTGAGTCATAGAAAGGACTACGAGATAGGTTCTTATCATCGTTAATTTTATTCCCTTTCTCTTCGTTTCTGTCTCCTCATTATTTCGTGACTATCTTGTATAAAAGTGGGTGTTGAGCAACCCATTAGAGATCATCGGTATTAATTGTTGGCTTGGGGCGTCCATCTATGATTCAGATGGAGCACAGATAGGTGTTGGATTAGTTCTGCCCTCATGAGTTATGGGCAGGTACGGTCGTTGGTACTTTAGCGAGACATTGCGAGAGTAGACAGGCGATGTGATATTAACACTGTGTATTTCTCTCTTTACAGATATCCCGTCCCTGCTGTTCCTTCCCCTTCCTTCCCTCACCCGATTACTCCAATGCACCGTGGTTTATATAGGTGACTTGGTGGTGTCAGGAGGCGGACCCTTATTTGCATCGCACCGAGTCTGAGGAGCATCTACAACGTGACAAGTAGTGCTAAACTACATTACCAAACACAGGCATCAAAACCCACAGCAAGTGCCGTAAAACGGCTCTTACCAATCACAGGGTGTCCAGGTTCCAACTGCCAAGTTCTAAAATCGACCAAATGGTCACTGCATGACGAATGAACAAAAAGGATCTCAGTCGAGGACCGGCGCCACCTGGATGGTCAAGTCAGAAGGAAGGGTAAAATGCTGTGTTTGCCAAGACTCGGGTCTCCTCAGGCATTGATCGTCCGCAGCGAGATCCCAATCCTTCGTCGCGACCAATCCGTTGGGCATCCGAGTCGCCGATGAGTCCCTGTTCGGGCGCCAATTTGTTGAAGTAAGCCTCATCAAGGCCTACTAGTGCAAGGGGTTCACCTTTGTCTGCACAAAGTCCTCAGACCATGTAGGAAGAAGTTGGCACAGAAACTGGAATAAAAGACAAAAGTTTATTAACCTCATGAGGTGGGACTACAGTTCAGACAGCACCCTTGGGTAATGTCTGAAGTAGCACACTGAACTGAGAGAGCATGGTCCTTTTATACCCATGCAGGGGCTAATAGGAGGTGGTACAATTATGGAAACAAGACTTGTATACATGTAAGGTCATGTGGAAAATGCACAGTCGACAGGTAGGAGGAGCTAACAGTTTCCAAGGACTAACAGCTGCAGACCTTACTGAGCATGTGCGAAAGTAAGAGATGCTAAATATAACTTGTCACTAGGCATATTTCAAGAGCAGTTAACAGAAAGGTAGGACAGAGCACATGGTGAGCACATGGCAGCATGTAGCAGAGAAAATGGCTGCCATGAATACAAAATGGATTCCGCAAAATGTTCACAATAGTTACTAAATACAAGATGTCTTCTGCTAATGCTTAATCTAATTACTGCTAAATTACAACACACCGGGCACTGGACCTCGTCCCTTCCTACTCCATCTGTTACACTACGCAGACAGACATATTATCCTTTGTGTAGTCGGATCGCTCCCAACAACCCGAGTGGACAACTCTATTGCAGTACAAAGAGAATGTGCTTCCTTCTTATCAATAAAGCACAAACTATGTGCCCACTTGTCATATTCCCTCCTCTTTCCAGCCAGGCTGCAAGTAGCAGCTGATGGCAAAACGCATTTCTTTGACACACCGGAGGTGGACGGGAATGGCTGGAATCCACGGATCTGATCAGCAAATGTGATGTTGAAAGAGAAAGACCAGTGGTGCGGGGTCTGCATTCCCGCAAATGGAGAAGTCACAAAAAACGTGTGGTGGCCCCGAAGAAGGTGAGACACGCTCCTGATCTGAAACACATTATACAAGTGCCCCGTTGTGGACTACAGTCTGCAGCAGCCATTAATGTCCTTCCAATCGCCTTGGATGCAGAAGCAGAGCTCTCAAACTCTAATGGTGAGGATGGTTCCTCCCTCAAAACATATTCTGAAGTGGGATCCTCCACCCACCCTGCTGTGAAGCCGCAGACGGCAGATGAACTACTCTAAACTTATAAGATTGACACACACCCGACAATTATTCAATTAACGGTGGTGTTTGGAGTGTCCTTGCTGTCTTCCCTACGATCTCGCAGGTGGCTCAACTGTGCGGGTGCCGGCCTTGGCATCTCCTGCAGCTGGTGGCTGGTCCTCAGGCAGCGCACCGCCCTATGCCTCCTATACATAATGCTAAATCCTACTACTGTTAGCCGCCCGTACTTATGCTGGGCTAGTGGTTATGCCCAAGATTTTGTTGAACACAACTCACCTCGCCCACTCCATTTCCCTATTTGCAGGGACCTCTCCCTCATGCTTGTTATGCCAAATAGGCGAGTTGCTTTATTTGGGAAGACACCAGTTGTCCCTGTGCTCAAATGGTATTCTCTCATGTTACTCTTTCACTAGTTAGTGATCCTGAGTTGTATCTGTTTATTTCTGAATGGAGCCTGAAATCCCCTTGCCTGCCATCCCGCGGGGGCCCCATCGCTGGTTGCGTGAAATCCCCTGTCTGAAAGGGTGGAACCGTGAGACACTATCAACCTACTGATCCACCATGAACCCCTTCGCCATCCTTACATGGAATGTGCGATGCATACACACTCCAGCACGTAGATGTTCCATATATTCATATCTTAAAAGACACTCAATTCATATAGCACTCTTGCAGGAGACTAACCTTGTGCAATCGGAAGTAGCTAGACTACAACGGCATTGGTGAGGGCAGCTTTACACAACAGGTTACTCCTCCTATGCCAGAGGGTCTCTTGTCTGGATTAGACCAGACATTCCTTTTGTGGCAGAAGATCAAATCATTGATGTGCAGAGGCTATATGCCCTGGTACGTGGATGCCTTGCTGGCTGTGCAATGGTGCTAGGTTCTATATATGCCCAGAATACAAATCAGGCCTCATTCTTTCGCATGTTATACAGCCTCGTTTCTGGTTGGAGTGACCTTCCCCGGCTGTTGGGGGTTGATTTTAATAGTGTACTGGATCCTTATCTAGACCAATCTTTCCCACCATTGCCCACTGCGCTTGCCGTAGTGGCAGCACGTGCTTTAAGTAACTGGCTCCAAAACTGGCAATTATTGGACATATGGCGCCAATGTAATGCTGACACCAGAGTCTACTCGTTTTTTTTCTGTCCAACACCAACTACATGTCCGTTTAGACAGAATAATATGTACAACTAACCTATATCCCGCAGGGCTGTGATCTGACTATTTGGGCCGCACTCACTTAGATCACAATCTGCAGCTTCTGCAATTGGGATGGAACGTATCTCCCTCAAGCGTTCCTTCCTGGAGACTACACCCGTAACTGTTAGAGGACACAGCATTTAAAACATCGCTAGACAGAACGTTTCCCGAATTTTTCGAGCACAACATTGGCACGTTGCCTTCTGGCCTTGTTGAATGGGAAGCATTTAAAGTCTTCATCAGAGGCCATTTCATGGGCACACAGTGGAACTTGCGCAAATCCATCAAATGCGACCTGACTAGAGTGGGGCGATCCCTGATGCAACACGAACAGAAAGCTGCCCAACACTCCTCAGAGACGCAACGAATGTCGCCTGCCCGAGCAGAGCATAAATCCCTATTAGAGAGTCTCCGCTGTTTAAATTATGCAGCCCATTCGGCCCACACGCACGCCTCGGCCGACCGATCAGGCAAATTGTTGGCCTGGCTCATTTGCAAAGATCACGACCGCAGTCCTATTATGGAACTCCGCTCAGCAATTGGGAACATACTCCACACTCCCCAAGAAATCCATTCTGAGCTCACACGATTCTATGGGACACTTTACCGCTCCACTGCGACAACAGACCCGAATACATTTTTTTTTCTCTTTGACCACTTTGCCTCGCCGACAGATGACCAGCAGGGAGAACTGGATGCGCCCCTGACGCTATCTGAAGTGCAGGATAGTATACGTGCTTTGTCTGCAGGCAAAACCTCAGGCCCAGATGGCCTCCTGCTGCTTTTCTGCAACAATCGCGCCTCTCCTTCTCTGTCTTTATGAGGAGACACTTCAGACAGTGCCCCTACCTGCATCGCAACCAAAGGTGGTACTGGTGTCACTCCCCAAGGCCGGCAAGGATTCGTCGGAACTCGGCACCTACAGACCACTGGTGATGCTCAATACTGACTATAAAATCCTGGCCAAAGCCTTGGCAATGCGATTGGTGCCCCTGGTCCCTCAGCTGGTTCATCCAGACCAGAAAGGCTTCGTACCTGCATGGGACACCTCCCGCAACATTAGACGCCTATTTCGAGTCATGAGATATTTGACACAGGATTGGCCTCGAGCAAGGTGTCTGGTACTTGATTTAGAGAAGGCCTTCGACTCTTTGGAATGGCATTATCTATTCGAGTCACTACAGCGATTTGGTCTTGGCCCCCATTTCCTAAGTATGGTGAAACTGTTGTATACTTGACCCTGGTTCAGGGTCAAGGTCGGCACAATCATTTCTGAACCGGTTGAGGTGGGTGGAGGTACTCGACAGGGCTGCCCCCTCTCTCCGCTACTGTTTTCTCTAGCACTGGAGCCCCTGGCTGTGTAGCTTCACAGGAGAGGAGAGGAATGGAGCATCCTACTTGGCGATGGCCTGCATATCATATCTTTATATGCAGACGATATACTTTTGTACTTCACAGACATTGTAAACATCCCTCCTAAAATTGCAGTCATTCTGCAACAATTTGCCGCCCTATCTGGCCTGCGTGTTAACTGGGTGAAATCATGCCTCCTCCCCTTCAATCCAGATATGCCAGACCCGGTCTTGCGTCTCTCCGGAGTTAATGTTCCTTGATAACCCAGGACCCCCAACACACTTACTACTGCAATACATACAGGTTATGGTACAAGGCAGACACCTGATACGGTGGTTCACTGACATGCTTAGAGTTCACACACTATATTGCCACACTGCACTGTGCACCAACTGGGAGGGCGACTTGCCTGAACTCTTTACTGAAAAAGCATGGGGAGTGGCATTATCCAGTCATACAAACATCCCCTGCAACTCCAGATTCCACCTTATCCAATTTTATATTATTCACAGAGTATGCCTCATCCGGGCCCGCATTAATAAATTCTTCAACCGTTTGGACGCCGCTTGCCCCTGCTGTAGGCTAATAGGGGCAGATATTCTTGACATGCTGTGGTCTTGCCCCTCCTTAAACATCCATTGGCACAGAATACCATCATGCCTATCAGCATGAACATCAGGCCAACTATTGACTACTTGGGAATCCTGTATCCTTGGCCTCTTCCCAAGAGATAATAAGCATAAAGCCTCCACAAGATTCCTGGACCCTAGACTTCTGATGGCCAAGCGCCTTACCACTTAGAGATGGAAAGCCACTGAGCCTCCATCCATGCTGGTGTGGGAGAACTCTTTTCTGGTGTGGGTGGAAGCTGAGGGAGTAGTGCTAAGACATGAAGATGCTCTGGGCATGCACCAGTATCCCCTATGTGCTAGCTGGGACGCGATGCTGACCCATCTACGTGAACTGGAACTTGATACAGACACTAGTGAAGCAGACGCACATAACAGAGAAATAGTACTGGAATTGGCAATCCATATACTATGGTTGATACCTGAACCCTTAATGGCATACCCACTTATATATGTCATTTACGATCAAGATAAACCACTAACAAATTCTTTTTATGATGAACCTTGGGCACGGGCGGAGTGACAGTTATGCAGTTATACTGCATGGGCCCTTGAGCCATGGGTTATGGGGCATTTAGACCAGACTCCAAGTTTTGTTAATGATTTCTTCTATTTTACAATGTTCTGTTTACTGTCATTGCTGAATCTACAAGCTTATCAGTGGCTCTATGAACTCTTTTTATTTTTTTGGAGCTAACTTGAGAGGACACCTGCTTAATGAGGAAATTAATCAAGACTTATCCTCATCTACGTTTGTTGTATACATCAACTCCAGTCCCAGTTTGTGGCTAACCGCTAACACTGTTCATGTATGCTACAAGTAATATTTTGTTAGCTCTTCTGCAATGAGCTCAAATGTGTAGATAATATGTCCAAAGTATGGGCCTGATTCTAACTTTGGAGGACGGTGTTAAACCGTCCCAAAAGTGGCGGATATACCACCTACCGTATTACGAGTCCATTATATCCTATGGAACTCGTAATACGGTAGGTGGTATATCCGCCACTTTTGGGACGGTTTAACACCGTCCTCCAAAGTTAGAATCAGGCCCTATGTGTCTATATAACGAATTTGCTTACCAAAATTGTATTAAAGAAGCTTAAATGAATAAATAACAAAAAGATTCAATCAAAAAAATGAGGCGGCGACAAATTTTTAAGGTAAGAGTAGACATGCTTTGAAAAATGAGGTGCATTTCCAATATAACAGGCTCTTGCTAAAACACTCTTAACTTGACCATAAGAGCGGCAGATAGTGAACTAAACTGAAGCTGTGACACTATTCAAAGTGTGCTGCAGGCCTGTGGCATCTGTTCACTAAAATCACAAGGCTTCTGAAAAATCTTGGCATTCATACTAGTGATTTTAGTATTTTATAAAACACCTTCTACAACAGAGTGGGATAAGGCCTCATGTCCATTTTTGTGTTATACAAGGCCCAGTGGCGAATTCAAACACTGCTCAAAGGCATTGGAGCACTTTACATGAGCACCAGATTATACTACATATAACTAGATTCATTTGTTTTAAAGCATTTTGAGATCAAGTCAACATCAAGACTCAAATCTGGTTCCACACATTTAAAGTTGGCAGCTCTGGGTATTAGGCTACATTCATACTTCTCAATATTTGTATGAAAGTCATGCACAAGTAGGATGATTGTGTATGGTCATGTGTAACAGCAAATTCACTGTTGAAATGGTTTTGTGAAGTAAAATAAAACAGCATAAAACACTGAAAGGTTCACCAGAGACTTGCTTGGGAATCTTTGCAAGTGTTTGTTTTAAAACTGGTCTGACAGCCATAGTCCAGTAGCTTTGCACCAGTCGTGCTGGAGCCATTTTCAGAGTAGGGGTGCTGTGTAACATTACTGAAGTCATAGGGATTGTAAAAAATCCTAGTTTCACACGAAGTGTAACAAATAAGTTACGTAGGAGAGAGTTAAGGGTGTAGTATATATCTGGTGGGGCATTTTGAAGCACACCGTCACAAATATATTGCTAAAGCATTGTGCAGTGACACACTGACATTCCCAGGCAGCACATTTTCCATGGAAATGGCCACTAAATGTGCACAGACATTCAGTTTTACTTCTAAAACTATATAACACACAAACAATAATGTATGAATATCTGGTTTCAGTGCATATGTATCATTTATACATCCACCAAGTGAAGGTGTCTTAATTTATTTTGATCATAGTAAAATCTTTGTTTCGCTCACACTTCAAAACTAGAGAGAAATGTCCTTCATTTTTATTTCCTAACTTCAGAAATAGTCTAAAATAGCAGCTACGTTTTGTTATGTGTTAAAAAATCTCATCCTACAGCCTTTCCTTTCACACTTCCTGCCGCGGAACCCAACAACATTGTCACATAGTTCACTTTAAAACATATTCATACTTTCCAGTCAAGGAAAGAAAAGTAAACACCAACACTCATGTTAAAAGAATAAACAGCAATGTGTCAGAAGACATACCCTGATATTTGACCTCTATCATTGAAGCACAGGTAAGGTGACAAGAAAATACATTTAACAGTATATTTATTTATTGCTCTTTCAAAACTTAACAGGATTCGTCTGGCTACCCACCACTGTGTCACAACCCACAGTGTGGTAAACAGTGGTATATAGTAATCAGGGTAAAAAGTTCGATTTCACACACACATCCTTCTAAGTCACAAAGTTCCCAGCTTGGCCCATCAGTATATATCTTTAAACAGTGCATCCAAGCCAGGTGGACAATTACATTTATAGAGCACTTTTATGAAATTTGATAGGTGGATCCCTAAACTATTTAATAGTTTTATGTGCCAAGGACTACCTACTAGGTCAAGGGAAGCTCTGCAGCTTCACAGGAAGTCTAGAACTCCCATAACTTGAGATTGTATTAATTTATAAAAAAACAGAAACTGCATGCTGTGTCACTCTAGAAGGCCCATTAATGATGTAGCTTGATTGGTCATAAAATGCAGCACATCATCCACAAAGAGTGGCACTTTGTACATTTCCGCATCCATTGTAATGCCTGCAATCTCTGAATTGCTATTATTTTTGCACATCAAATATGCCGTTGAGAAAGCAAAAAACAAAAGGGGACAAAGAACACTCATGCCTTGTCCCTCTCTACAGTGCTTTACAGGAAGATAGTTTGCATTTGTCCTTAATGATTGCTACAGCTTGTGTACAGTTAGTCAGTATACAAATAGTCATATTTGAGCCCAGCCTACTTTAGTTAATGCTTTTCTTAGATATTGACAATCCACTCTATCAAATGACTCCTCTGCAACTAGTGAGAGAAAGATTGTTTAAATCTGCCCATGCACTGCAATATCTGTCAGATCAACTACCAGCTCTATGTTGTTTTTTGTCTACTAGTTTCTAACAAATACAGACTGTACTTAGATATCAGGAGTGGCTACATTTTATTTAGTTGAGTTACTAGAACAGATGTGAATACTTTCACGTTGAAGCTCTGATGGACAGTTGGCCTCTATGGTGTGCAATTCATCGGACTTCTGTTAGGCTTAAGTAGAAAGATGACCACACACTCTTAACATTGATTATGTAATCACGTGGGAGCTGAGAAATATGTTAAAGACCTGTAAGAGTGAACCAATTAGTAGTTTGCAGTATGCATTATAAAAGGATTCCTAAAAAATATCAAAACCTGTGGAATTGTCAAGTGTGAGTTGTCTGATTGTAGAATGCACTTGACTTTTTTAGGCAAAATAGGTTTGTCAAACACCACTAACATCAAGTGGTAAATATGTGGAAATGTGACATCATCTAGGTATGTGTTTTTTACTGAGGGATAGCAAGTGGTAGAGACAAGTAAAATGTTGAAAAGGTGCAAAATATCAGTTGTTTCTCTCTATGTCATGTCACAATCATCTTTTATTTTCTGTATTTAATTTCTAGTTTGTTTTTGCTTGTGGGCTAGCAATTTGTTAGCCTTAAGCCCATTTTCATAATAGTTTTGATCAATATATAATGCTTTTCATATACAACTGCTCTTGCTACCCCGTAATATTTATGACTTCCCTGCACACCCTCTGTGTTACTGTAGCTTTATGTTGACTTTGCAGCTGTAATAGGCAAGTTTGTAGATCAGTCTTCCTTCATCTGTCTAGCCTTTAGGTTTGAGATGTGTGATACTAACCCATCTCCCAGAGCATGTTTTTTTCTGTGTCCTACACTAAGTCCCAGGATACCTCCCCAGTATCATTAATCATTATCATTGAAGTAGTGTTCCCGGACATTCTTATGGAGTGTCTTAGTTCTGGATCATGTAAGGCTATCTCCATATATACCATGCAGAGACAGAGGTTGCTTATATGTATTAAAGTCTAATGTGAGTATGATAGGGGCATGATTGAATGGGTCCTGTATTAGTGTCCAGAATTACCTTTGTAATTGGACTGGAGGTAAAGAAAAATCTGTTCAGCTTTGTGTCCTTTGTAAGTTTGAATAAAACATGTAGGGCCATATTTATACTTTTTGACGCAAAACTGCGCTAACGCAGTTTTGCGTCCAAAAAATTAGCGCCGGCTAACGCCATTCTGAAGCGCCATGCGGGCGCCGTATTTATTCAATGACGTTAGCCGGCGTTAGCCGCCGGCGCTGTCTGGTGTGCGTTGAACAAAACGACGTACACCAGGCAGCGCCGGCGTAGGGGGATATGGGGCTTGGGCGTGAAAAAATGGGGCAAGTCAGGCTGAGGCACATTTTTCGCCTCAACCCGATTTGCGTCATTTTTTTTCACTCCCAACCCCCATTGAAATGACTCCTGTCTTAGCAAAGACAGGAGTCATGCCCCCTTGCCCAATGGCCATGCCCAGGGGACTTTTGTCCCCTGGGCATGGTCATTGGGCATAGTGGCATGTAGGGGGGCACAAATCAGGCCCCCCTATGCCACAAAAAATAAAATAAAAAAATGACTTACCTGAACTTACCTTAATGTCCCTGGGATGGGTCCCTCCATCCTTGGGTGTCCTCCTGGGGTGGGCAAGGGTGACAGGGGGGGTCCCTGGGGGCATGGGAGGGCACCTCTGGGCTCCTTCAGAGCCCACAGGTCCCTTAACGCCTGCCTTTTGCAGGCGCTAAAAAACTGCGCAAAAGCGGCCGTACGTCATTTTTTTTGACCCGCCCACTCCCGGGCGTGAATTTTGCCCGGGAGTGTAAATACGGCGCACATGCCGTGGAGTCACTTTTTTAGACGGGAACGCCTACCTTGCATATAATTAACGCAAAGTAGGTGTCCACGCTAAAAAAGGACGCAAACTCCATGGACTTTGGTGCTAGATGCGTCTAACGCCAAAGTATAAATATGGAGTTAGTTTTGCGTCGGAATTGCGTAAAAAAAAACGACGCAATTCCGGCGCAAATGGAGTATAAATATGCCCCGTAGTCCTGTTCACCCAAGTGCTGTTCCCTCCAAATATTCATTAGGTTCACATTTGCAATTCTTTGTAACAGCGATCAGACAGGATAATTGTTGAACCGGGCCATTGCTCTATTTCAGTCAGAATATAGCACACTATTGAAGTCCCTCCCCAAGATTATGTCCTGCTTTTTAAAATCTGTCTGAGTAGAGAACAATAAGAATAAAATGCACCCTTACGTTCATTTGGACAATAAGTGGAGAATATGGTGAGTATATAGGAGCCAAACCTACCCTATAAGTCTACAAACCTACCCTCTTTTTAGTGTATAACTGATATGTTGACAGTGATACTCCTCATTTGATGAGAAAAAACGTGCCCCTTGACCTTTTCTGATCAGGGGAAAGGAGTTGTACCAGTAAAACTTCAGTGGAGTCATATATTTAGAGGTCAAATGGGTTTCCTGAATCATGGCTACATCAACTTTGAGATGTTATCCTTTTCAGAAGGGCCTTGCGTTTGATTGAGAAGTTCAGAATCTGCCCATTTAGTGACATAATATTGATTATTGTCAACAATTGGGTGGGGTTCTGCCTTATTAACAGCTTTGTAACAATCTGTGGGTATATAGTCATGGTCTGCAATTGTGTCATCCTTCGCTGCAGAAAACTCCTATTAGCATCTATCTTGGTGCCCTGTCATATAAATTAAATCATTAAATGTACCAATAACATCATAAATCATAGACAACAGAATTAAAATGTAAAGTAATAACCAAAAAAACACACAACTTGGTGGTGAATGTTCAATCACAATCGGAGGGTCACCTCTGATATATATCGCTGGCTCTACCTCCCACTCTCACCATCTTGCAAGAAGAGAAAAAAAAAACATCTCATTTTCTAGAAGAACAAAAATGTTTGTGGAGCCTTAAATAATAATTTCACTATGGCAAAATACATTTACTATTGTATCAAAAGGTAAACAACCAATCAATCAGTATTTGTAGACCACAACACTGTCACCCCTGGGGGTATCTGGGCGTTGGGGTGCGATGTCTCTGTCGAAGAGCCAGGCCTTGAGCTTCTTTTTGAAGTCCACGAGGGAGAGTGACATTCACAGGTGGAGAAGCAGGCTGTTCCATGTCTTGGCAGCTATGTGAGAGAAGGAACGACCACCACTTAGGCTGTGATGGATTAAGGGTGTGTGTTTGAGGGCACGCGAGGAGGAAGCCAGGTGTCTGTTTGGATGGTAGAAGTTCAGTCGGTGGTTGATGTAGGCCGGTCCTTAATCGTGTAAGGCTTTGTAGGCATTTGTGAGGATCTTGAACTAGCATCTCTGTTGGATGGGGAGCCAGTGGAGGTTTCTGAGGAGGGCGGTGATGTGGGCTCCTCTGAAGAGGTCCAGGACGAGTCTAGCTGCTGTGTTCTATATGGTGTAGAGACTTTTGAGGAATTGGGTGGAGATGCTGAAGTAAAGTGCTTGGCCGTAATCAAAGTGGCTGGTGATGAGCCTGGGTGACAGTTTTTCTGGTGTTGACAGGGATCCATCTAAAGATTCTGTGGAGCATGCAGAGAATGTGTAAGTAGGAGGAGACTACTCCATTGATTTGTCACTTTAGGGTCAGCTCGCTGTTGAGGATGATGCTGAGGTTGCATGCGTGGTCTGGGTCCAATTTTGGCAGGTCACCAGCTGTGGTCCTAATAGATATGTGTCTCCCAAAGATAAGTACCTCAGGTTTGTTGGAGTTGCGTTTAAGGCAGGTGGCTGTCATCCAGTTGGCTACATTGATTATGGCTTTGCAGAAGTATATTCTGGTGCTGGGGGTCTTCGGTGAGTGGGAGGGTGAGCTGTGTTTTCATCTGTTTAGATTATGATGTTGAGCACTTAGGATCTGACGATGTCAATGACATGTAGGTGCTGAACAGTGTGAGAATGAAGGATGATCCTTGGAGCATGCTGTGTATGATGTTCTTGGGTCAAGTATGCCCAATAGGCATTGCATCTCACAACCATTCTGAATGTTTCGTCTGTGGTGCCACTCTCAGAAGTCAATCCTACCCCAAGAGTGCATGAATTCTTTTGTGGTGCCGCTGCCTTATCAGTTTCTTGGCTGTCTCCTGAGTTCTCCTTGAAAGCCACTCTCTCCAATCACCTTTAATGTCTCTGCTCATACCTACATCTGATGGTTCTTCCAGTTTTCTTGTGGATTCAAGTTCAAAAGCTCTTTAGCTTTTTGGGAGTCTTGACTATTGATCTTTTTCTTGTCTCAAGTGAGACATTATTTAAACTCCCTCTATTCACCCTATGTGATGCGTGGGATATACTGAAAGAGAGTAATAGTGTCTTCCCTAAATTCAATTGACTCAGCTTTTTTGGGAGACAATCGAATGCCTTCTTATATTTGGAAAAAATGCACCCTACTGAAGACAAGTAGCATAAGCTGAGGTCATGTGATCCAAAATTATTTTTCAGTCTTATGATGCCTTGATAATTTGTTGGAACAGGGCCTGATCATATATTTTATTCAGAAATTGTGCTTATGTCTCTGACTCTTATATTATTATGACAAGAGTGATTTTTGCAATCTTTTACCTTTTCAAAGTGCATTCTTTTTTTGTGCCTGAAGTGTTTCCACTGTTTGTCAGCTCAACATGGCTATGACCTTGCTGCACTAGCTTGTTTTACATATGCTGTAAAATGTATTTGCTTTTTGCAGCAATTGTTCAAGATTTGATTGGGCCTTTGAGAAGTCAGTGTGTACAGCCAACATATATTTCTTGAATTCCTACAGCAGCTGAACACCACCTTTGGTAGAAGGGATGGCAAGATCTGTGGTGCTAATGACTATGACATCCCCGTGCAATAAAGGTTCAAAACTCAGAATGTTGAGCCTCTCATTTGTATTAGTGGCAAACATGTCTTTGATTGAGTGTGTTTTGGGCATTTTCTCTCTTGAGGCCCTGATAGTCACTTAACCTGGTCAAAATATAGTGCTTTTCTAATAACCACATGTGCTAATTTAAGGCGAATGTCAGCCTCAAAGGACCATGTTCTTATTTGGAGTTAAAGTTTCCCCTTCAGTCCTGTTGTATTGCAGTGTTTTATCGAGCGTTTTACAGAGGGGGCATGAGCACATTCACAATTTGCAGTACCACCCCTTTTTAGGGTTGAGCGCACAAGCTCTCTGACCCTGTTGTAATCTCTCTGTGGCCTTTCAATCACACCCATCACACACCCATCAGTTTTATTGGTTCGTTGGCTTGCCTTTAAAAAATTGCTTGATTTCATTTGTTTAAGACATGCATACGTCATGCCTTTTCAGGTGTTAAGCTGCCTCGAGCGCACCGGTAAACTACTGAAAACATACAAGGCTCCATGTTTTCCGCATGGCTTCTGGATGACTTTTTCTAGTTATTCTTACGCAGCGCGATCTCGCTGGGCAGTAGTCGAGCTCTTTGCATGACATCGACCCTGTTACATGGATAATTGCATAACTGCTGATATGTTTGACTGCGAGTGAACTTCTCTTTCCTTTTGTGTACTCCTTCATGCTCATGCTGTAACGCATTAAATCAGCTCACTTACTTAAAACCGTATTACTTTTCATTTTCAATTTATGTGGCAAGAAAAGTCCGGTTAGAACTTTACAACGCTGATAGCTCTAAGACAAATGCGAAACCCATTGCATTACAAAGCCACCGTCAGTCAAATGCTCATTTTTAACCTTTATTTTGATTTCTGGGATTTAATTTTTCCCATCATCTGCATAGACTGGAAAACCATAGCTCTTTTGACAGGCAGAGTTCACCTCCAAGGCAAAGGACAGTTACTGCATGTTCGGGCCACAGTGTACTCATTCGTAGAGATAAATACGGTACTAGTATTGGTCTTTGTCAATTCCAGTTTTTCTGACTTACATAGTGGTAAAATACAGTGAGGTGGGAGAATATTTAGAAAAAGCTGGTACAGCCAGACAAGCAGGAGCAGGACTGTTGAATGAGATATTTACGTAAATTGAAGGATCTAGTATTGGGAATAAAATTAACCTGTAATACCCCTATATGGCTCCTCACAGAGTTGATGGTGGTAAGCATTGGCGTAAGATCTATAGACAAGTTTTGCAAGTAGATATATCTTGTTAATGTTGTTTTACAGCATAAACAGGGCTGCTCAGTCAAATAGAGAAACATTACAGCCAAACCATAGTTAAATTCTGGTACAGAAATATCCTTGGTTATTGGTGGTGGGGGAATCTTGGAGAATAACTGTTAGCACTTGATAAATGTGAGACATTCTGTCACTATTGTCTTAGTTATGGAAGCTTGCTATCGACTTACTGAAGAAACTGATGGTAATCAGAGAGATTCACAGTTTGAGCACTGATCTCTCAGCGATCCAGGTGGCAGTGTTTCTGTTGGACCTGGTCCTTTCTATAAGGTTATCCTACATTTTTTACTTTCATCCTTCTATTTTTTCAGACCTGTTTTTTTTTGTCTTTTGGACTCTGGCCACTTAAACATTGCTAATAAGTGCTAAACTGCATATGGTCTCTGTCTAAAATGTATTGGCGATTGGTTTATCTGTGATTGGCATGTTTGATTTACTAATACGTCCCTAGTATAGTGCACCAGGTGTGCCCAGGGTCTGTAAATCAAATGCTACTAGTGGGCCTGCAGCACTGATTGTGACATCTACATGAGTAGCTCTGCAAACATTTCTCAGGTTTACACACATTTAGCTTTTTCTTCACTAGTGCCTGTGTGTGCAGTTTTAACCCATTTTGTGCCGGGGACGTAACAGTTACGTCAACCGGCACAGTGCTCCTATGCCGAGGATGTAACCATTATGTCCTCGGCACTGAGCTCAGAGGGAGCGCTAGAGCTCCCTTTATGGATTATGGCAGGGATGGAAAGGGAAGCCCTGCCCCCCCACCCCCACCCCCCTAATGACGTCAGCGCACGATCGCGCGCTGACATCATTACAGGGTGCTGGTCGCACTGGAAGCCTTTTGCTTCCAGTGCGACCTCGGAGAAACAGGTGAGTTTCTCCTCCCGCGGGTGGGGGGTTTCAATCAAAGAGGCACCGGGGGAAAGGAAAGGGTTTTCCTTTCCCCGGTGTCTATTTGAGCATTCCTGCTGCCCCGATCGCATTGCGATCGCAGATGGGCCTATTTTGTTTAGGCCCACCTGCCCCCAAGGGGGGCAGAAGCCACTTAGACACCAGGGATAATGTGTGTGTGTGTGTTAGTGGATGGGGGAGAGGCAAGGGTCGCCCCCCTTTGGGGGCACGTGTACTATGGCAATTTCTGCCCCCTTTGCGGGCAGATTTGCCTAATATTTTGAGGCTGATCTGCCCCCAAGGGGGCAGAAACCACTAGAACGACAGGGATTTTTTAAATATGTTTATTTATGTGGGGGTTGTCCCCTTGGGCAAGGGGCGCCCCCCAAGGGGGGCATTGAACTGTTGGTCGTTTCTGCCCCCCTTGGGGGCAGATCGGCCTATTTGTTTTAGGCCCATCTGCCCCCAAGGGATAGTGTGTGTGTGTTTAGTGGATGGGACAGCCCCTTGAGCAAGTGTCGCCCCCTTTTGGGGCACTTGTACTATGGCCATTTCTGCCCCTCTTAGGGGCAGATCGGCCTGTTATTTTTAGGCTGATCTGCCCCCAAGGGGGGGAGAAATCACTATAACGCCTGGATTTTTTAAATATGTTTATTTATGGGGGGCATCTCCTTCTGCAAGGGGTGCCCCCCCAAGGGGAGCATAGAACTGTTGGCCATTTCGACACCAGGGATAGTGTGTGTGGGTCTGTGTTTAGGGATGGGGCGGCCCCTTGGGCAAATCAAATCAAATCAAATCAAATCATTAGCATTTATAAAGCGCGCTACTCACCCGTGCGGGTCTCAAGGCGCTAGGGACAAAGGGGGTGGTTATCGCTGCTCGAACAGCCAGGTCTTTAGGAGTCTACGGAAACGGAGTGGTCCTGGGTGGTCCTGAGGCTGGTGGGGAGGGAGTTCCAGGTCTTGGCCGCCAGGAAGGAGAAAGATCTCCCACCCGCCGTGGAGCGTCGGATGCGAGGGACGGCGGCGAGTGCGAGGCCAGAGGAGCGGAGGGGGCGGGTGGGGACGTAGAAGTTGAGCCGCAAGGGTCGCCCCCCTTTGGGGACACATGTACTATAGCCAACTATTATTTTTAGGCTGATCTGCCCCCAAGGGGGGCAGAAACCACTAGAATGCCAGGGATGTTTGTTTATATGTTTATTTATGTGGCCGGGCACCCCCTTGGGCAAGGGGCATCCCCCCAAGGGGAGCATAGAACTGTTGGCCATTTCTGCCCCCCTTGGGTGCGTAGGTCGACCTCTTTTTTTTAAGGCCCATCTGCCCCCAAGGTGGGCAGAAGCCACTTAGGCACCAGGGATAGTCTGTGTGTGTGTGTGTTTAGTGGATGGCCTCAAACAGTGACTGTTTGAGGCCAGGTTGCTGAAGTGCGCAAACCTGTGTGCATTTTAGATTATAATAAGCACATGGGAGGTGTAGATAGAGTTGATCAGAAGTTGGAACCTTATACTGCTATTCGTAAGTCTTATGTTTGGTATTCACCTCTTCCACTTGGCAACTTTTAATACTTTTATTGTGTCTAAGGATAGGTCTCCAGAGTCAAAGATGACATTTGTGAAATTTCAGGAGTCAGTGATAGAGAGCCTTATTGTGGTGGAACAGGCAAGAGTTCCTAGAGAAGCAGTGATGGAGGATGTGGCTAGATTGAAAGATCACCACTTTGCTGAGCACATTCCTCCCACGCCCAAAAAAGACTTTATAGCTAAGAAATGTAGAGTCTGTGCTCGAAGAGGTATCCGGACAGAGACTCAAATGTACTGCCCAGATTGTCCTTCAAAGTCTGATCTGTGTGTGGGTGATTGTTTCAAGAATTACCACACCCAGAAGAATTACTGGGAACTACCATGAGTGTAAACTGCCTGATTTATATTTTCATGTGTTCAGTTTCATGGTTGGCATTTCTGTCATGTACTTAGATAGAGCTTTTGTGGTCATAGTTTTGTAATTATTTCTAATTAGTTAGTGGTTTCTTTGTTTTTAAAACAAAATAAAAATTGATGCAATTGTGTGTGGAGTGGCGCTTGGCTGACGGTGTACATATTGACTTGCTGTTGGCTACTGCAACACACTGCCAGCCAAACGCCAGTCCACACACTCCCATCAGCTGGTGTGATTGCTGTATCAGGCATGTGGGCGTATGTAAGTGACAGGCCCTTGAGTGGCGCTGTCTGTCGATGCAAGTGTTGTAATGTGCTGGGCCCGTGGCTGGCGGCGTGAATGGTCTTGTGCATGTCATGTATGAAAGTTGTGTGAATGAACTGTAAAGCGGTTGGTGCCTTGCCGTGGCTTTACAGCTCACGAGCTGTGAGCCATAGGTTCAGTTTTTTGGCCTTTCAGTTATTAACAGTGCATTTCATTTATGTGAAATCTCTTGTTAATAAAATTTGATCTACTGAACCATCACTCACCCTCGTGCCAAATCCAACCAGTATGTATGGTAAACATGACAAAACCTGCTCCGCTGTAATCATGCGTCGCAGCACACCTGTGACACGCTAGGTGTCTCGGGTGGGACCCCGAAGATGAACCAACTTTTTGGGTGGGTGAGAGGTCTTTTTAACATAACCTAAGTGCATTTCTTTTCCCACATTTAGGGCCATATTTATACTTTTTGACGCAAAACTGCGCTAACGCAGTTTAGCGCCCAAAAAATTAGCGCCGGCTAACGCCATTCTGAAGCGCCGTGCGGGCACCGTATTTATTCAATGACGTTAGCCGGCGTTAGCCGCCGGCGCTGTCTGGTGTGCATTAAAAAAAACGACGTACACCAGGCAGCGCCAGCGTAGGGGGAAAATGGCGTATGGGCGTCCACAAATGGTGCAAGTCAGGCTGAGGCAAACAAATCGCCTCAACCCGATTTGCGCCATTTTTTTACGACGCCCAACCCCCATTGAAATGACTCCTGTCTTAGCAAAGACAGGAGTCATGCCCCCTTGCCCAATGGCCATGCCCAGGGGACTTATGTCCCCTGGGCATGGTCATTGGGCATAGTGGCATGTAGGGGGGCACAAATCAGGCCCCCCTATGCCACAACATTTTTTTTTTTTTTAAACTTACCTGAACTTACCTTAATGTCCCTGGGGTGGGTCCCTCCATCCTTGGGTGTCCTCCTGGGGTGGGCAAGGGTGGCAGGGGGTGTCCCTGGGGGCAGTGGAGGGCACCTCTGGGCTCATTCTGAGCCCACAGGTCCCTTAACGCCTGCCCTGACCCAGGCGCTAAAATCCAGCGCTAATGCGGGGATTTTTAGACCCGCCCACTCCCGGGCGTCATTTTTGCCCGGGAGTATAAATACGACGCATATGCATCGGAGTCATTTTTTAAGACGGGAACGCCTACCTTGCATATCATTAACGCAAGGAAGGTGTTCACGCAAAAAAATGACGCTAACTCCATGAACTTTGGCGCTAGATGCGTCTAACGCCAAAGTATAAATATGGAGTTAGTTTTGAGTCGAATTTGCGTCGAAAAAAACGACGCAAATTCGGCACAAACGGAGTATAAATATGCCCCCTAGTGTTTAGAACATCACATAAGTATGTGGACACACCAAAATGATCTTTTGCAAAACTACCTGTGTTTGGGGAGGAGGGCACCTATGTTTTTGGTCCCAGGTGCGACCTTCATCTAGGGAAACCTACCAAACCCAGACGTGTTTTAAAAATAGACACCCCAAGGAGTCCAAGGAGGTTTGGCTTGCCAGTATCCCCCAACATTTTCCTACCCAGACTCCTAGACAATCCTCAAAATTGGCTTAAAAAATCATATTTTCCTCACTTTTCCTTGTAGGATCACCACTGCGGCACACATTTCCTACCACCTAGCATTCCCCTCAGTCTCCCAAGGAAAATGATAACTCACTTGCGTGGGTCCCCAAAGCAGAGTCAGCCTAAATGATGTATTAAAGAAAAAAATGTGCTTATCAACTCGCTGAGCTATCCCTTCAACCTCTACAGGTTGTTGGCATTTTTCTGTTGCAGGCACCTGGGCCACCCACACAAGTGAGTTATAATTTTTATTGGGAGACTTGGCCGAATGCTGGGGGGAAGGAAATTTGTGGCTCCTCTCAGATTCCAGTACTTTCTGTCACCAAAATGAGAGGAAAAAGTGTTTTTTTGGACAAATTTTGAGGTTTGCAGTGGATTCTGGGTAACAGAACCTGGTCAGAGCCCCACAAGTCACCCCATCTTGGATTCCCATAGGTGTCTAGTTTAAAAAAATTTACAGGTTTGCTAGGTTACCCCAGGTGCCGTCTGAGCTAGAGGCCAAAATCCACAGGTAGGCACTTTGTAAAAAACAGCTCTGTTTTCTTTGTGAAAATGTGGTGTGTCGACGTTGTGTTTAGGGGCATTTCCTGTCGCGGGCTCTAGGCCTACCCACACAAGTGAGGTACCATTTTTATCGGGAGACCGGGGAAATGCTGGATGGAAGGAATTTTGTGGCTCCTCTCAGATTCCGGAATTTTCTGTCACCGAAATGCGAGGAAAAAGTGTTCTTTTGGCCAAAGTTTGAGGTTTGCAAAGGATTCTGTGTAACAGAACCTGGTGAGAGCCCCACAAGTCACCCCATCTTGGATTCCCCTAGGTGTTGAGTTTTCAAAAATGCACAGGTTTGCTAGGTTTCCCCAGGTGCTGGTTGAGCTAGGGGCCAAAATCCACAGCTAGGCACTTTGTAAAAAACAGCTCTGTTTTCTTTGTGAAAATGTGGTGTGTTAACGTTGTGTTTTGGGGCATTTCCTTCCGCCAGCACTAGGCCTACCCACACAAGTGAAGTACCATTTTTATCGGGAGACTTGAGGGAACGCTGGGTAGAAGGAAATTTGTGGCTCCTCCCATATTCCAGATCTTTCTGTCACCGAAATGAGAGGAAAAAGTGTTTTTTGGCCACATTTTGAGGTTTGCAAAGGATTCTGGGTAACAGAACCTGGTCAGAGCCCTACAAGTCACCCCATGTTGAATTTCCATAGGTGTCTAGTTTTCAAAAATGTGCAGGTTTGTTAGGTTTACCTATGTGCCGGCTGAGCTAGAGGCTAAAATAAACAGGTAGGCACTTTGTAAAAAACAGCTCTGTTATCTTTGTGAAAATGTGGTGTGTCAACATTGTGTTTTGGGGCATTTCCTGTCATGGGCATTAGGCCTACCCACACAAGTGAGATATCATTTTTATAAGGAGACTTAGGGGAACGATGGGTCAAAGGAAATGTGTTGCTCCTCTCAGTTTCCAGAACTTTCTGTCACCAAAATTAGAGGAAAACGTGTTTTTTGCCCAAATTTTGAGGTTTGCAAAGGATTCTGGGTAACAGAACCTGGTCAGAGCCCCACAAGTCACCCCATATTGGATTCCTCTAGGTGTCTAGTTTTTACAACTGTGCAGGTTTGCTAGGTTTCCATAGGTGCCGGCTGAGCTAGAGGCCAATAGCCACAGCTAGGCACTTTGCAAAAAAGCAGCTCTGTTTTCATTGTGAAAATGTGATGTGTCCATTTTGTGTTTCCTGTAGCGGGCGCTAGGCCTACCCATGCATGTGAGGTACCATTTTTATTGGGAGACTTGGGGGAACACAGAATAGCAAAACAAGTGTTATTGCCCCTTGTCTTTCTCTACATTTTTTGCTTCCAAATTTAAGACAGTGTGTAAAAAAGATGTGTATTTGAGAAATGCCCTGTAATTCACGTGCTAGTATGGGCACCCCGGAATTCAGAGATTTGCAAATAACCACTGCTTCTCAACACCTTATCTTGTGGCCTTTTTGGAAATACAAAGGTTTTCTTGATACCTATATTTAAATTTTTATATTTCAGCAGTGAATTACTGTATGCCGGGAATAGAATGAAAACCCATTGCAAGGTGCAGCTAATTTTATTGGCTCTGGGTACCAAAGGTTCTTGATGAACCTGCAAGCCCTATATATGCCCGCAACCAGAAGAGTCCAGCTGACGTAACAGTATATTACTTGCAAAAATCTGACATTGCAGGAAAAAGTTACAGAGTAAAATGTGGAGAAAAATTGCTGGTCTTTTGCATCTCCATTTCAATATTCTTTTATTTCAGATGTTATTTTCTGTAGGAAACACTTGTAGGATCTACACAAATGACCTCTTTCTGAATTCAGAATGTTGTCTACTTTTCACAACTGTTTAGCTTTCTGGGATCCAGCATTGGTTTCTCACCCATTTCTGTCACTAACTGGAAAGAGGATGAAAGCACAAAAAATAGTAAAAATGGGGTATGTCCCAGGCAGTTAAATGTCAAAATTGTTTGAAAAATTGGGTTTCCTAATTCAAGTCTGCCTGTTCCTGAAAGCTGTGAAGATGGTGATTTTCCCACTGCAAACCCTTTGTCGATGCCATTTTCAAGGAGAAAACCATGAGCCCTCTTCTGCAGCCCTTTTTTCCCTTTTTTTTTTTAAAACAACCTTTTCGCTGTATTTTGGCTAATTTCTTGGTCTCCTTCAGGGGAAGCCACAAATTCTGGGTACCTCTAGAATCCCTACAATGTTGGAAAAAAAGGACGCAAATTTGGCTTGGGTAGCTTATGTGAGTAAAATGTTATGAGGGCCTAAGCGCAAACTGTCCCAAATAGCCAAAAAAAGGCTCAACACAGGAGGGGAAAAGGCCTGGCAGAGAAGGGGTTAAACTGACATGTCGATCTGGCAAGTGCACCCACTTAACATGCCCAAACCTTCCCATTTATCACCTGTAAGTCACTCCTAAGGTAGGCCCAAGGCAGCCCCATGGGCATGGTGCAGTGTATTTAAAAGGTGCTGGTGTGTTTTATATGTACTGATAGGGAACTACTGCTAATTTCGTTTTCACTATTGCAAGACTTATTGTTCCCAAAGGGCAACATGGAAATTGCCTTTAAATAACTTTTAAATGTGATTTCCCATTGGGAGCACATAGATATATAGAGCTTGGGGTCTCTGAACTCACAATTTACAAATACATCTTTTGGTGAAGTTGTTTTTTGAATTGTAAGGTTGAAAATGACACTTTTGGAAAGTGGGCATTTTCTTGCTTAACCATTCTACGTCTCTGCCTGTCTACTGAATACACGCCTGGGTAAGGATGGCAGTTGAGCAATTTGTGCATTCACTCCAGACAGTCACACAAAGGGAGCTGAGGTGCGCCCTGCACATCCTGATGGCCCGTCACCAGGCTGATGGGTTTTCCTGTGCTAGAGTGGTGGGAGGAGCTGACACTTGCCCCTGAATAGGGCTGGATCTGTCCTCATACAAAGCAGACCCCCTGCTAATTCATTTGAATGTTGCCAGTTCACCATTGAACACTTCTTTGAGGCTTTGATTCCTGTGTTAGGTTTTCTGGTTTTCAGTGAACAAGTGTATTCAATGTGGAAGATTTATGCTGGGAGAAAGTCTTTGTGGTGAGAGCTGTTTAGATGAATGTTTTTAGTTAAAATTATTAACACTTGTTTCTATTTATCTTCCGATGGTAACAGGCTAGGTTTGTATTTGTTGCATAGGGTAGGATGATACTACAAGTTAAAAAATTTAAATGGTCTGATCATGACTGCAGCTGAAGGCCCCCAAAGAAGGTTTCTCTGGTATGTATGACTAGTAAACGCATGGACTTCGAAAACCTTTCAAACTCCAGGTATGCCTACTTTACAGGATTTTATCCTGAAAAAATTGAGGGAGGAGAACTTCTTGAGTGACCTTCCACTTTTTTACAATTTTACAAAGGCTTAATGCTTCAAATCACCTGACACTATTTTTGAAAGCCAAGTTGTTCCTGCAAACACCCTATCATGAACCATGGCTTATCTCTCCATACATTGCAGGTAATTATGCATCAAGTTTTGATGGCTCTCATATTAGCTCCCATTAGAGAAAGGAAAGGCTGGAGCTGTAATAGGAATGTCAGTGCCATTTGGCAAAAGGCTTTGGATCTTTGGAGGATGCATTACATGGTGGCACAAAAAACTGTTGGCGATCAGTAGTGGTATTCTTTGATGTTGAATGTAAATTTTCTGTTTAGCTGCTGGAGTAGCAATCTTGCGATGCCTCACATTTAAACCTGTCATTGTGTTCAGAGAAGTATTTTAAGGACGAAATTGTACTAGAAAGTGTTGTTATATCTGTCAGCCTTAGAGTGGTCTTCCACAAGACTTTTTGTCTCTCCTCCTCCATTTCTTCTGGACCTATTTTTGTGGTCTATGGACTCTGGGCACTTTACCATTGCTAAACAGTGCAAAAGTGCATGTGCTCTCTGCTTAGAACTTGGTAACATAGGCTCATCCACAATTGGCATATTTAATTTACTTCTAAGCCCCTAGTAAAATGCACTACATGTGCCCAGGGACTGTAAATTAAATGCTGCTGGTGGGCCTGCAGCACTGAATGAACCACCCACTTTAGTGACCCTTTAAACATTACTTAGGCCTGCAATTGCAGAATCTGTTTGTGCAGTTTAACTGCCTTGTTGACTTGGCATTTAAAACCCCTTGCTAAGCTTTAAACTCCCCTTTTTGTACATATAAGTCACCCCTAAGGGAGGCCCTAGATAGCACATAGGGCATGGTACTGTGTAAGTAGACGTAGGACATGTACTTTTTAGTTTTATATGTCCTAGTAGTGAAAAACTCTCAAATTCATTGTTCACTACTGTGAGGCTTTCCCCTCCCATAGGATAACATTGGGGATTGCATATTATGTTTAATGTGTGGTAATTCCTGATTGAGAAGGGATACATCTGCCATGTTTAGCACCTATGGAATTGTAATGATAGATCCTCTTTAATGGTAAAGTTGGATTTATGATTACAATTTTGAAAATGCCACTTTTAGAAAGCTGCCATTTTCCTGCTCTTAGCCCTGTGTGCCTACAGCCTGTCTCCCATACATGTCTGGGGTGGGGTGTCAGCTGGGATTGTGCAGTCCATCTAGAAAGCCACACACAAAGGAAGCTTAGGTGTGACTGATGGGCTACCCTGGGCAGGATGTGAGGGAGGAGTTTGTTACAGCCTCACTCTTAGACCTGGATGGTCTGTACTCTGTTCATACACAATTGGCCTAACAACCCTGCATTGTCACTCCAGCCAGCTTGGAGCCAGGGCAAGGGAGGAAGGGGAGTCCCTCTTCTTTAAAGCCACTGTCTGGAAGCTTCTCCCCTTCTAGAATCAGGGCACATAGGTATAAATAATGGACGTTTGACCCTCCCATCTCAGTACACTTCTGGACCTGTGTGTACTCTGCAAAGGAGAATTGCTTTGGTACTTCAAAGTCTGCTACTTCGTTGAGCTGCTACTCTGATGGACTGATACTCTGAAGGAGCTGCTGCCTGGCTGTGTGAACCTGCTGCCCTCCTGCCTGGGAAAGAAGAACTTAACCTGCATCTCCATCATGCTCCCAAGACCCCAGACTCAAAGGGCTAGTCTGCTTGGCTTCTGATCAGAGCCACAGAGACATACAGGCTCCCCACAGCTCCTGGATCCGTCTCCAACCACATCCTAACCCAAAAGAGGCGCTTCTCACGTCCTGAGACCTTAAAAGTGGTTTTGTGTCTCCTGAAACCAAGCTTTTGGGCTCTTCACGACTGTGAGTGGGCCCACTTGCACCAGAACTGCACTGCTTGCATAATGAATCTGCACAAGCTGCCACAAGTTCATCTCTTCGCTCAACAAGTATCGCCACTTGTGACTTCAAAGCTTCAGTCTGCCCATCCGCAACACCCAGTCAACTCTTCGTGCCCAAGGACCACCACCAGCGACGCTCCAGGCAAACTTCACCATGTGAATGGGGCTCTTGGCTCACCCTTGAGAAGGTAAAACTTCAGCCGGACTTGCCTTGGATTGTATCTGACCTGCACTCCATCACAGTCAGCCTGAACCTTTGGAACTCACCCGGTCAGTGCAACCAGATTACCCTGGTTGGCACCTTATATTTTTAGGCACTATAACAGTGGTTTTCAAACTTTTCAATGCTGCTCCACACCAGACTAAAACAAAAATCATCAGGGCCCCAATCTGTATTTTTCACAATTATTGTTTTAACTGACAAATGATTAAATATGTCTAGACTTATTTAAACATTGCAGTTAAGTTATGTTACTGTTTTAAAAATTCAGTCAAATACATGATGCCAAACATGCTATTTTGGTCAGTCAGGCCTTATTAATGTTTAAAGGTATCTACAGTGTGATTCGTAGATGTGGGGGTAGGGTTTTTGAAGAGTAATTGGAGTCCCTTCCCTTTTGACACACACTATCGACTTGGATATAAATGACAAAACACGTTTGTGATGGCCCATTAGTGAGCTGTTTGGTGCTGCTCATTATTTTCAGCATAAAGGAAAGCCTGGTTACCAGCATAATGCTTCTTTTGGCTAGAGCTGGACACCTCCATTGGGATAATTTTAGCCCCCCCTCAGGGCCCCCCCCAGTTTGAAGACCCCTGCACCATAACTGAGTTTAATCTTTAAAAATGTATATCTCAACTTCTACTTATTTGATTTTTGTCAGTTTGTTCTCACCATGTTCATAAAAGTAAGATCGATTTGTCTAACTAGGTGTGATATCTTCTTGTATGGTGTTTTCACTGTTGTAATGTTTGAAGTGTTGCATAGATACTTTGCACGTTGCCCCTAGTATGAAGCTTGACTGCTCGTTGCCAAGCTACCAAGGATGAGCACAGTTTAACTTTTAGTGAGTATCTGACTTACACTGTCTAATGTTGTGGTTCCTGCTTTGACAGTGTGTATACCTCTGCCAGCCAGAAACCCAATTTCTAACAAGTGCCTCTGACCATTTATAGTTATAGACTATTCTAATTGATAAGTTATGAACTAGACACAAAACACTGACTAAATTTTCAAAGGGTTTTATGCATTATTGTTTTTCAGTGCATTTGGATCCATATTACGTAAAGTTAATGGACAGGCCCCTTAACGCTCAAAATCCTTTTCTTTACGATGTGCATATTGTATTTAAGTTATTTACAATTCAAAAAGGGTAATTAGTTTGATCAGCAATGTAACACTACAATGGTTCATCTTGTTTAGTTCAGTTTTCTGAAGTCCTAACCAGAAATTTGTATTGCATGTTGGTTTTTAGATTATTATTTGAAAATGGCACTTTTAGAAAATTGGGATTTTCTTGCTTAAACCATTCTGTGACTCTGCCCGTTTGTGGATTGTCTGTCTGGGTCAGTTTGACAGTTGGGCTGCTTGTGAATCTCTTCTAGATAGTAACACAACGGGAGCTGGGGTGAAGCCTGCATATCCTGATGAGTCATCTGAGCTAGAGGGGAAGGGAAGAGTCGTCACTTACACCTGAATGGGCTGTGCCTGCCCTCACACAATGCAGACTCCAAACCCATGGTGTGTATCTGAGGCCTGCCCTGGGCAAGGCAGGAGCTAGCAAACAAGAGAGACTTCCCGTTGAAGTTTGCCAACTTCAAAGGCAGAGAAAGGTATATGCATTGGACCCAAAACCCCTGAAAATCAGATTCGTTCTGCAACCAAGAGGAACCTCTGCCAAGGAGAAGAGTTGGAGTGCTGGAGGAGGAGTACTGCCCTTTTGTCTGTGACTGTGCTTTGCTGGGTTGGCCTGCAATAGCTGTTTCTGCCTGACAGAGGACAAAGACTGACTCTTGTGTGACTTCCCACTGGTGAAGAATCTCCAAGGGATTGAACTGAGTTTGCCTCCTGTGGGTGAAGTCTGAGGGACATTAAAGACTTCTCTCTGCCAGCATCTGGACTCTCTGCTGAGACTCCTGCCCTGCCAAGTGGTGCCCTAACCTGTCCCTGGGCCCTTGAAAGTTTAAGCTGATGGAATAGGACAGAAATCCACAGCCGTGCGTGGAGATTTCTAACAAACCTTCTGCAAAGCAGCTGATAAACGACATGCCGTGGGCCTCACAGCTAAAATCAACACTCCACCTGCATTGCAGCTGGGAGATTGACGCATTACAGCTGGAGAAATGATGAGCAACACTCGCTAGCGGCTGCTGATATTGGCGCAAGCCTCACGCAGCGTGGTTCCCTGACACTGTGCGACCAGATTTCGAATGCAACATCGCTATGCGTGAAAAGTGCCCATCTGGAAATTGACGCACTGCTTTCTTGCAGGAGAGAGAAAACAAACCACGCTGACCTTACTGGAGAAGGTAGGATGCATGGTCTCGCTTGCGAGTGAGAAATCAGTGCATCTCTGGCCTTCTTCGATGTACACTCGCATGTGCAGCGTTATTTTTGCTAACCAGGTAATTTGTGTAACAACAGAATTCTCACTGTTTTCTAAGGATTAAGGCCCTCATTAAGACATTGGCGGTAACTGCCGCCTACCGCCATGGCGACGGCCGCCAACATGACATCACTGTGGCTACCATCCACCAACCTGCATTATGACCCTCAAAAGAATTCCACCAGAAGGCTGGCTGAATACCGCCGACGGTCATGGCGGTGGACAGCAATAAGGTGGCGCTGCTGTCAGCTGCAGCGCCACACCAGCAAAACGCCACCTACCGTAACATGAGCAATGATACAGCCTGGCGGTGTTTAGCTGGCGGACGCTGCTGATGACAGCAGTGCCACGTCCTGTCTCCAGCCGGAGGACCCCCTGCACCCAGGTAAGTAAGGTGCTCCAACAGGAGAGGAGGTTGGGGGGGTGTTGTGTGTGTTTGTGTGGGGGTGTTGTGTGTGTGTGGGGGGTGTCTGTTTATGACTGCATGCATGCGGGTGTTAATCGCATTGAATGAGTGTGTGAATGCCTGAACGTGAGAGTACATGTATGTTGTGAATGCATGTGTGCGGCAGAGTATATTGGTGTGTGTTGCGGTGTGTGGGTATGTATGTGTACATGTGTGGATGGATGTGGGTATGCCTGTGAAAATGTGCGAGGAGGGTGAGGCGGGACTCTGAGGAGGGTGAAGGGGGCGGGAGACACCCGCTATGGTTTTAGTGGCAGTACGCTTGCCACGAAAACCATGGCGGTAGGCGTGGTCATAATCCCGAGGGTGGGATTGTGACAGCCCCTGGCTGGAGACCAAAGTCCCCAGCCCAGCGACCGTTACCACCCTGGCGGACGGAGTGGTACATTGCCGGTTTGGCTTGAGCCATAAGACTCTTATTCTTTTTAAAAATAATATCTTGACTTGTGTATGTTAGATTTTTGTCGTTCTGGTCTTGTTTGATTTAGATAAATATTACCTATTTTTCTAAACTGGCATGGTGTCAATTTTGTAGTGTTTTTACTGTATTACTGTGTGTGTTGGTACAAATACTTTATACATTGCTTCTGAAGTTAAACCTGCCTGCTCGTGCCAAGCTACCAAGGGGGCGAGCGGGGGTTAACTGAGGGTGATTCTTCTTTACCCGGACTAGAGTGAGGGTCCTTGCTTGGAAACAGGGTAATCTGACTGCCAACCAAAGACCCCATTTATAACACACCCCATTAGGTTTAGTTACCATGACGATGGGTGAGCACAGGATCTTTTAGATGGCTCAATATCCTTACGTTCTAGCATTTTTTTTACCTCTTGCTCTACAGCTATACGACGAGTTTCTGGTATCCTATATGGCCTCAACCTGACAACCTTGCTGGGTTCTTTCTGAATGGTATGGTATATGAGGGAAGTCAGTCATGGTTTTTAGGAGAATATCTCTAGTTTCTGGTCACCTACTACTATTATCTGTTCTCGTTGCTTCTCTGTTGAAGTAGGATCTGTGGAGGGGAGGTTTTCTAGTTTAATGTCATCATACAGTGGGAACTTGATGTCAAGGGACTGTGTATCAGTAATAAGTGAGACAGGTTGTGCCTCAATGGTGGTGGGGTCTGCTTCTTTCCACTCTTTTAATAAATTGATGTTGAAGATTTGCCAATCTCTTCTTATCTGGGGTATTGCAATCCTATAGGTGACAGGAGTAACTTGGTCTAGGACTGCATACAGACTCAGCCACTTTGCTAGGAGTTTGCTTTAGAGTGGGAAGGAGTATGAGTACTTTACTTCCTATCACCAGGTGTCCTATCATAACAATATTTTTGTTGGTCCTAGTTTTTTTTCCATATGTTGGTGTACCTCCCCCCACAGAGTATGTATTTTGTCTCTTAATGTTTGAATATACTCCAACAGATGTTTCTCCTCATCTTCCTACCAATGTTCAGCTGCCATATTCAGCAAGGTTCTGGGTTGCATCACAAATGCTAACTGGAAAGGACTATCACCGGTTGAAGATTGAATGTGAGTATGGATTGCATATAGGACGAGGGGAAGTTTTCTGTCCCAATCCCGTCTAGCCTAGGAATTGTTTTTTTCAGTAGTGTTTTGATTGTTTTGTTGTATCTTTCCACCAAACCATCTGTTTGTGAGTGGTAGACTGATATCGTGAGTTGTTTTATCCCTAGCAAGTGGCAGATTTGTACCATGAGTTTAGACATAAAAGTAGTGCCTTGGTCGGTAAGTAGTTCCTTAGGGAAACTTACCCTTGAAAAAAACTCAATTATAGCCGTAGCCACCATTTTTGTGGTCATACTTTTTAGGGGAATTGCCTCAGGATACCTTATAGCACAGTCAACCAGTACCTATCTCTATTGGTATCTTTTTGAGGAGGTTAAAAGGGTCCCACTAAGTCGATGCCCACTCATGAGAAGGGTACATCAATAATAGTAACGGGTTGTAATGGTGCTTTTGGGGGTGTGTAGCGGTTAACCAACTGACATCTACTACAAGATGCACAGTACTTCCGTACATCAGAATATACTCCGAGCCAATAGAAACAAGACAAGAGGTATTCTTCAGTATTATCCCTGCCATAATACACCCCCCTGTTTGACTGTGGGCTAAGTGGAGCAGCTGTGTCTGGTATGGAGCTGGGACTATTAGTTGGGTCCATATTGTATCTTGTGATTTTGTATTTCGATACAGTAGTCCCCACCGCACAGAAAAGAATACTCCTACCTTCTCTGGAGTGTCAGGAACCACCTGAGTGCACGCATGTTTTAGTGTTGGGCCCTCCATCTGACAGGGTGTTAGAGCGGACTATATGAGAGACAGAAAAAAACACGTTAGCATGCTTGGTTGTTGGGAGTGCTTGGGTTTCTCTCTTTCTTTTTTCTTTACCACCTTGCCTTTGTTTTATCTTACCTCCCTCAGTCATTCCAGTATGATAAGGGTCTTGTAGTTGCCCTCCGTGTGTATCTTCTGACGGGGATAGTCTTTGCAATATTAGGGAAAAGTCTGCATAGTCTGTTTCAAGGACCAGATCTTCAATAAAGTGAGGGATGCCACCCACCCTGAGGGGTTCCTTATATCCCCTCCATTCAATCTCTACCCAAGTCACAGGGTATTTCCGGGTTTCCCCTTGTACACAGGTAAAGGCTTCTTTTTTGCCCTCCCTCCACTGATCAGAGTATACCGTTGCTGCTTTTAGAACTGAATGTCTACACCCCTGAATCCACTAATGCTTTAACGCGTCTGTTGTGTACTTTCATCTCTATTACACTCTATTACAGAAGATGGTCCACTAGAGGTCCTACAACAGACCCTTCCTCTTGAAAGCCCCACCTCCATGGGTTCAGAGCCTTGTGCTCTCTGTGGACAGTTACATCCATGTGGCTCCATTCTGCACAATGCAAACACGGTGGCACTTGCCTCATCTCCCTTCCTGGGAGCCAGAGAGTTTTTGAGTCCTCTGAAAAACTACTAGGGGTGTTTTGGTAGGTACAACAGATTTTACTATTGGTAGGGGTAAAAATGAGCTGCAAGGGGGAGCCCCCCAAGACACTGTTGAGCGATGATAAGCACAGCCTAAGTCGATGGCCTTATAAATGGTTACATCTGTATGCTGCCTTATCCATGTTCAGGTAGCTCCTAGAAGTGCTTCTGGGAACTGCTCTAATAGTATTTTGTTGGCTACTTCTTCCTCTTTTGAGTCACTGGGCCTTAACCATTTCAGACCCAGATCCTGTATTCTATAAAATGGGACTCGAGGATTGTCCGGGAACCCCATTTCTCTATGTGGAATTTCAAATGGTAATGCTCAGTGTTGCACCCAAGTCTTTCTAGAATGTCTTTCTTTACTTCGGTATATCACCCCCTGAGTTAGTGGCTTGGTAAGCCAGCTGCAGTTCACAGGTCAGCAAGGGGGCTATGTACTGACCCCACCTTTCTCTTGGCCAGGTGGCCACCCTTTCAAAATTGCAAAAAACGTCCCCTATTTGTTTCTTTTGGAGCACTGAACTGGGTACACTTGGATTAACCTTAGTGCTTGCAATAATCTCAGTTACTTTTTAGATGGCTTACTCGCTTACCAGTTGGTTATTGGCTATGATTTTTTACTGGGATTTCAAGGCCTCCTGCAACTGAGGTTCGGACCAGTTCCTGCATCACCAATTGCAAATGGCTTTGTCCCTCTGCTAATTGCGGTACTACATCATCCAGGGAATGGCGTCTTCCATGTTTCTTACAGGTAGTCACACTTCTATCTGGCTCACCACCATAAATGGTCAGTGGGTGGCTGTCCATTTGTAATGTAAATGAATGGACAAAAAACTGGAAAGGTTACTCGCATTTATTTAGTGCTCTTTTGGAATTTTAGGTATAAAACTGTTTTTGGTTGTAGGTGATCACCTCAGGCTCTCCTTCTTCACAACTACTTTTCTGCTTTCTCTCCAGGTAGTGCAGCTGGTGGGATGCCTTCGTACCTTGGCCAAACAGCACAGGAAAAGGAATCAGGTAAATCTTCACTTTGGATTAGGGATTACGGAGGGGCAGTGCTCATGAGGGGAGAATAGAGGTAAGAGGGTGTTCTTCTGGCTCTTTGTTGCTCCCCAGTTTATACATCCATGAATGGGTCAAGTAGTGCATTCGTGTCCTTTATGCAGCCCTGTTATGTTCCACGGGTTAGCGCTGCATAATTAATCAAGGAACCAGGCACAGTTGTGTTGAGATATCCAGTTTAATCATCAAACTCCTCGCACATCGCCTCACCAACTCCAAATGAACAGTCCTTCACCAACATTCTAAGGCAAGCTCCAGGGCATTCCAATGCCCAACATTCTTAGGAGCTGTTGGACTATACCACTAATGCTTAAATTAATATTTATATGTGAAATGTATCTTATACACTGAATTAGATGTTTCAACCATTTACCTAAATTAATATCTATAAAACAGGTTAGTATAAACGAGTATACACATACATTGTATGGTTACAACATATCTCCTTTCCTTACTGTTCAAAAACAAAGTCTTTGTGCCAGGTCGGGCGCTTAGTGGTCCTGGCGTGTCTGGTTTGATAATAGCGCTCCGGCATGTTTCCCATTTCTTTATCAGGAACCTGACCAGGCATCCCAGTAGATTCCTTGCTGCATGAAATTCTGTCCATACTCCACACCCTACCATCTTCTAGCGTTACAACATTCTTTTGCACCTTGATGATTCTTTGTGGTTGAGAAAACTTGCTGCCCTCTTTTTTTGTGGATTCCGGAAGCTTAACTTTAACCCATTGTACCACCCTCCAGGGTCTCCTTCGGGTGCGAAAACGATCATCATACCACTTCCTGTATTTCTCTTGATGATGCCTGACTTTAGCTGCAACCTCCTCTCGTTGCCCATTGCATGGTTCCCCTTCCTTCAGCCAATTAGGACTAAGTTTGGTACCTGGTGCCTTCCTTTCAGTGAAAAGAATGGGGATATTCCCGTAACCAAGTTCGGTGCGGTGTGATACGACCACAACATTTGCTTGAGAGCTGTTTCACATGGTACATGACTTGTTGACGCCCATTGCAAACACTCCTTAATCATCCTGTTGGCTCTCTCAACTAGGCCATTTGCACGGGGGTTGTATAATGCTGTTCTAAAATGGTGTACACCGCACTTCGTCAAAAACTCTCTCATGGCTTCTGAAGTGAACTGCACACCATTATCGGTGACCAGGGTGCTGGGTATCCCTTCCCTCAAAAATGCTTCCGATAGGAAATCAATTGCATCCTTGGTTGTCACCTGATTCACTATCTTGAACATCATCCAGTGCGAGTGGTAGTCCACTAGCACAAATATGAACCTGCCTTTGACACCTATTTGTGATACGGGTCCTAAAATGTCCAATCCCAGTTTGTCCCACGGTTTAAGTGGTACAGAAATAGGTGACAACGGTGCCCTCCTCGTAACGTTTGTCTTGTCACTCTGGGCACAAGTGATACAATCCCTTACTGCGTCCTCCACCAACCTATCCATGGTGGGGAACCAATATGATGCACGAAGTCTACTTTTGGTAATGTTCCTCCCCAGATGCCCTTCATGGGCTAGACCCACTAATTTGTTCCACAACTCACTCGGAGGTACTACTCTCTCACCTCTCATTACCATGTCCTCAAATATGTGGAGTTCTGACCTCACTTCCCAATATCCTTTGAGCTCTTCTTCCAGGTATCTAGCTTTCTCTGGCCACCCTTTGACTATTTTTTCTCGGAGCATTTCTAGTACACGATCATTTGAGTTTTTCACTATCCATTCATCTCTGGTAAGGCCAGCCAATTCAATGTGTAGTACAGGTTCAAGATTGTCACTCCCTTCCTCCCTTCCAGCTCCCCTCTGTGATCTGGATAGGAAGTCAGCCACAATGTTATTTTTTCCAGGAACATACTCCACCCCAAAATTATATCCCTCCAATCCTAAAATCACTTAGCAATGCGTGGGGTGGTATGCTCTCTTCCCTTGGTAGTGAATACACTGGTGAGGGGTTTGTGGTCGGTTCTAATGGTGAAGGGTAAACCCCATTGGAAAAAACTAAAATGATTAATAGCCCAATAACATGCCAAGGTTTCTCTCTCTATGGTTGAATAGTTCACCTCTGCAGCTGTCAGTGACCTGGACGCAAATGCTATGATTCTTTCATGTCCCTCTACAACTTGGGAAAGGGTTGCTCCAAGACGCTTCCCACTGGCATCAGTAGTGACCCATGTTTTTCTTTTGAAATCAAATTTTCCTAGGTTGGGAGATTTCACAATGGCCCCCTTCACCTCGTTGAAAGCTTCCTGACATTCTCTATTCCACTCAAATGGGACATTTTTTTTTAACAAAGCTCTCATGGAAGCTCTTCGCTCGGAAAAATTATTTACAAACTTGTCCATGTACTCAGCTAAACCTAGGAAAGATTTGAGTTCCTGCTTGTTGGTAGGTGCAGGTGCCTCTTTCACAGCAACCACTAAATCCAATGTAGGTTCCACCCCATCCTTTGTGATTTTATGGCCCAAATAATCAACTGACTCCACTCCAATTTGGCATTTATCTCTACGGATAGTCATGCCAGCACGTTCCAGCGCCATAAACACCTTCCGCAAAGTAACATTATGCTCGCTCTCCGTAACACCATAAACGAGAATATCGTCCTGGAAGTACATTACTTGGTTTATTCCCTGCAGTATGCTTTGCATGATATGCTGAAAAACAGCCGCCGCTGAGGCTAAGCCAAAAGGCATTCTGCAAAACCTGAATGCTCCATTCAGGGGTGATAAAAGAGGTAAGGGAACGAGAGGAAGGATGAAGTTCTACCTGGTGATATGCTGAGGACAGGTCTATTACGCTGAAGAATTTGTCTGGACCCATGGTGCTCAACATCTCATTAATCCTGGGTAGGGGGAACCTGTCCACCCATATGTTGGCATTGAGGTCCCTTAGGTCAACGCATAAACGGATTCCTCTTCCACCCGATTTACTAGTGACTACAATGGGGGTCAACCATACTGAACTTTCAATAGGTTCTATAACTCCTAACTCTACAAGTTTGTTCAGTTCTTGCTTAAGAGACTCCTGCATCAGGTAGGGGATCGGTCTGGCCTTATGGACTTTTGGAATAGCATTCTCCTTCACCTTTATCTTGTGTTGGTAGTCCCTGAGCAACCCCAATCTGTCTCAAAACAAATCTGGAAATTCCTCACAAACACTCATGCCACATTTGGATTCACTTATTTGTAGTACCGGTTCGTCATTGTTGGGGTCAAGCTTGATTCCTAATTCCCTTTGGTGTTTCCACCCTAAAAGGTTGGAACCTTTGTCTGTGAAGTACACTTTCCCTTTAGTATGTCGTCCCTTAAAGGTTATTTGGAGACATAACATACCCCTCAGAGGTATAGGGTCATTGTTGTAACCTCCAGGAGAAATGTCTGCAGGTTGTAGTTTATACCCCTTATCCTTAAAATTATTTTCAAATACGCTATAATCCATAAATGTAAATGGAGAACAGGAGTCTGCATATACTCTTACACCTATTCCATCCAGTTCAATAACACAAGTAGGGTATAAAGTACCTCCTTTACCGCTCTCACTCAAATTTTTCAGTTGCAACACAAATTTGTTCTTTACATCTTGGGTCTCTTCAATAATATGTACGTTCTTCTTCTCAATACTCTCACCCCTATCATTCTTACATACTCTCGCATAATGTCCCCTCGCTCCACACTTCCGACATACACAGTTGCGGGCCGGACACATAGGATTGTTGGCCAAGTGTCTGCTGTTCCCACACCTAAAACACTTACTTTTAATCCCCTCCATGTTACTCTCGATATTTTTCTTGAGGGACACTTCGTGAATTTTGCAATCTTCTTCTAGGTTAGGTGCACTATTCTCTCGTTTGGGATAAGCTTTAACCTCTTTGACATCTTCTTCCCCCGGGGAATGTTTAATTAGTTTCATACACTCCACCGTATGTTCTATTCCTTTTGCTATATCCACAGCCTCCTTCAAGGTAGGATTGTGAACTAATAACTTCTCCTGAATTTTCATATTATTGGTACATCTTACTAACTGGTCACGTATTAATGAATCCTCAAGGTTACCAAACTCACAGGTGTTGGCCATTCCCCTCAAACACGCAATGTAACTGGCTATTTTTTCATCCTTACCTTGTGTTCTACTAAAAAATGTATGTCTCTCGAGGACTACATTGACTTTGTGGCCAAAATGATTTTCTAACTTCCTGACCGTTCTCTCATAATCATTAAAGCCATCCCCTTCACCTTCCACTACATCATCAGGGTCTGTTAAACTTTCATACACCTTTCGTCCATGTACCCCTAAATTGTGTAGAAGAATGTGCTGCTTCCTTAACGCCGAGAATTTTTCCCCTCCAATTGCAATTAAGTAGGATTCAAACATTTTCTCCCACTCTTTCCAGGGTAGGACGGGTTCACCAATTTCGTTCAAAAATGGTGGGGGCTGTGACATGCCAGTTGCCGCCATTTTGTAAGTTGTCACTGAGTTCCAAGCTGAGTCTGAATTTAAAATATTTGAATACCTCTCCACTAAACTGAATAGTGTCTACTGTTGTTATTCTTCTTCTTTTTTTTTTCTTCTCTTAGAATTATTGTCTCATATAATGCCAATAGTCAATTATGGAATATATAGTAACATATAGGAAAGGATCCTTCCTGAAGAAAATCTTTCTCACTCGCTGCAAACAAAAGAAATACCTGTAGATTCTCACAACCTCCTTCCCAGCACAGCTACACGTCAGCTATAAGTCCAGAGGAACGTGTACTCGTACTCACACAGCGCTAGTACGGCCGTGTGGTATGATTTCCACGACGTGTTGTGTGCCCTGGGTTTCTAAACGCTCCACGTTACCAGCTCCTTTCTGGTAACGCTACGCCGGATAGTACGATGCAGGGAATGCAGTGCTCCGCCTTCCGCACGTCGATGCCGGTTAAACAGGGGGGCGGCGCCGGGCTCCACCTTCCCGCGTCACTCTGTTTACATCGAGGAGCGACGCCCCTCTGCCAGGGGTCGCACCTCCTTCCCACAACGCCACGCTGATGCGTGATGCTGTAAAGTGAGCCTGGTCCGCCCACCCGGCAAGGCTTCTCTCCGCTGCACCTCTGGGAATAGAGTCGCCGCACTTCCTCAGCGCCGGGACGTACCTTCAGTACGCTCTAGGCGAAACAAGGCGCTCCCACCTCAAGACACTCACAAACATGAAGTGCCTCCTTCCAGGACGGAAAACGGTTACTGCACCACCATTCTTCGACCCGGTGAGCTCGGGAGAACGAGCGCCCAACACCCCACTGGAGTTCCTGGGGATCCCACAGAGACGATGAAAGTAATCAGGGGTGAGGAGTCTCACTGCCCCCTGCACAGGTATCCCATCCTCGTCGCCATCATTGATGTTATGTTCCACGGGTTAGCGCTGCATAATTAATCAAGGAACCAGGCACAGTTGTGTTGAGATGTCCAGTTTAATCATCAAACTCCTCGCACATCGCCTCACCAACTCCAAATGAACAGTCCTTCACCAACATTCTAAGGCAAGCTCCAGGGCTTTCAAATGCCCAACATTCTTAGGAGCTGTTGGACTATACCACTAATGCTTAAATTAATATTAATATGTGAAATGTATCTTATACACTGAATTAGATGTTTCAACCATTTACCTAAATTAATATCTATAAAACAGGTTAGTATAAACAACGAGTATACACATACATTGTATGGTTACAACAAGCCCCTTTCCTGGTCCATTTTCCTTCCCCCTCCCATTTCACTCTCTCTCTCACTCTCTCTCCCGGTGCATCTGTACAACCTAGCAGACATCCTGACCTTCGTATGGTCAGTACCTTAGATAACGACATCCCTCCAGGAACGTGTCTGGGAGCTTGCGCCTGACGTCCCTGTCTCCTCCTTTGGACTCCTCCTCTTCACCGTTCCTCATCCGTGCCGGTCCACCTGGCCTCAGTCGTCTCTCCACAAGTCCCTATCTCCACTCCTCCATCCGATGTTGCTGTTCCTCGAGTTTCCTTCTCCTCTTCATTCTTCCTGCTTTCCTGGCATCTGCTGTCATCTCCCTCACTGCCTCTCTTAACCCAGAAGTCGATGAGACTTCCGGGTGGTGGTCTGTCCATAGTCCCCCAGGAGACTGGGGAAACAGCTTGTCGCTGGCTGAGGCAGCCACGTCGTTCAGCCTCTCAGTGGCTTCCCTGTTACATGGTGATAACAGAACAAACAACTGTTGGTGGATGCTTATGAATTTCAGGAATTGTGGTGAGTTTTAAAGTGATTTAACCCTTTAAAAATGTAATTTCCCTGTTGGAATTTGATGAACCATGTTTTAGAGAAAACAGTTTTCTCCTGTGATTTGCTCACAGAAATTATAGAAGGTGATCCAGAATCTAAAATGAGGACAAATGTTTCATAAATTCACAAAATCTTCAGCAATGGGAAAAAAATAATCCGACAATGAGCAAAAAGTACTTCCCAGTAGCACAACTGTCAGTCATCTGATTTCCCTAGTGTTCTACTGAATTTCACCACAAAGTTCCAATTAACTGGAGCGCTAACATTCTACATTCCTGACAAAGTGAGATACTCATGAATGTCATGTTACTGGAATAGGAGCTTTGGAACTGAAATAATGTCCTATGAAGGAGACTGCAGTAAATGGACACAACAAGGGGTTTTATTTAGTCATACTAATGTTACACATACTCACTGGTACTTAATACAGCCTTAGTTTTAAAATAATACCATTTTAGGAGATAATTAAAGTTTTTTTTTCAATTTTAATCTATTGTACTAGAATTTCATAGAGATGAAAAGGGTATTTAGCAGCAGATGTCATATTTTAAACAACTAGATTTGTGCACCAATACATAGCGAGGGGCCTCAGAATTAGCTGCTACATAAATTTTTTAATCTTTTTCAATTTTTACCACTTCCTCTTGGTCGTGATTACATTTATCGGTATGAATGTGTACAGGCTTCAAATAATTTCAATCATTTAATTACTTAATTTAATTGAAATCAAAAGTAATAATAAAAACCGAAAAGTAAACAATTTTCCTTTCAAAATGTTGCTCTGTAGTCATTGTAAATGGCTATATTCAAGTGTAATTAATTAAAATATTTTAAAGGAAATAACATTGTTCATCAGAAAGAAGAATTAGGTTGATATTTTAAAACAGTGAAATCTCTCTCAGATTCAACTTTCTGAGAATCAGATCAATTGAAATATGTGACTCAAACAAATTAAAAGGAATGTTTTCCATAACTCATTTATTTCAGGAAATTATAGTAGCAGGGACAAGAAACATATTTATGTATACATTCAGCTTTTTGCACATTAAAGTGATTGATTCTGAAGTTGTCTTCTCCAATATCATGTCTTCCAGTGCAGACAAAGGGGGTCATTATGATCCTGGCAGTCGGAACTGATGTGGCAATAGTATCACCAACAGGCTGGTGGTACTTACCGCCACATTATGACCGTGGTGGGTTGGCTGAAGCCAATCCACCAATGTACCACTCCGACCGCCATGGCAGTAGCAGCCGCCGGGCTGGAGATAACCATCTCCAGCTCGGCGGCTGCAATTGTGCCGCCGGCGGTATAATGACCCTGCCAACCACCATGGTTTTTGTGGTGTTAGTAATGCCACAAAAACCATGGAGGTAGGCCCTATCAGTGACAGGGAATTCCTTCCTTGTCACTGATAGGAGGCCCCCTCCCCCAAACCTCTCCAAACTCCCCTCCATCCCTCCTACATCCACACCCCCATTCACACACACACGCAGACACACACTCATCCACATTACATACACGCATGAATTCATCCATTCACGCACACATCCGCACACACATCAAAACCTACACACAGACATGCATTCACATTTCCATACATACACGCACTCACACACATTCATACACGCACTCACACACATTCATTCACACACTCACACACATTCATATACTCACGCAAACAACACTAAACACACACTCGCATTCACCCACACACTCACACATACATGCACACCGCCCCACACAACAGCCCCCACCCTCCTTTCCTGTCGGAGACCCAACTTACCTGGATCCAGGGGACTTCCGGGAGGGGACGGGACGGGGCGCTGCTACCACCAGCAGCACCCGGCAGCAGAACACCGCCAGGCCGTATTAGTTGTCATAATATGGCTGCCGGCGATCTACTGGCGTGGTGCTGCTGGTGGTAGCAGCGCCACCTTACTGCCATCCGCCAGTATGGCTACTGCCGGATTTCCGCCCTTCTTGTGGAGGAAATCCAGCTGTGGTCCTATTATGGTGAACGGATGGTACCCGCAGTGAGGGTCTTTTGATGGCCGTCACCTCAGCGGAAGGCGGTTTTTACTGCCATTGTCAAAATGAGGGCCAAAGTCTGTAAGCTGGGTGAACATGCTAGTGCTTTATTAGAGCACAGTGATATTTAATAGGAGCTCTAATGGTAAGTTCAGTGATATGTGGGTTGATACTGTAGTGAGTCTTCTGACAGGCGCTAACTTTTAATCTCCTGGGTCACTCGCAGAGTCATAAAAAAATGCAGTATTTTTGGTTGTTTTTATATGATTTATAATAATTGCTAAAATACATTTCCATAATGCACCCTTTTGCCCATCATTCCAGTAATTTTTATTTAGAGGAGAGGCGGATTATCCTAGATGAAGTTAGCAGGCAACAAAATGCTAGCAAGAACCTTAAAATCTAGCGAGCTGTCTGATTTTTCACAGAGTGACATAGAACAAAAAATACAGTAATCATTAAATAAAGTACTTCAATTCGTCATCAGATAAAATGTTCTCAATTGATTAAAATCTTTCTGGTGCCGGTTTTTATTGCAAATCTTGCAAAAAAGGATTAATGAGACACCCCTGTCAGTTTGCGAGGTATGATATATATCCCTGAATACAATAACAGTGAGTCAAAGGCACGAACAATTACTTCCTATGTGAAAGTACAGTGAGGCATAAATAGATTCCCCCACTTGAAGCTCTCCCCAAATTGCCACATCATGATTAAACGAAAGTCACCTTCATAGTGTCTTACATGTTGCTCACTCTTTAATTTTATACCTCTTTGACTCAACATGCTGACCCATGACATAGGCAATGGACCATTGACAAGGGAAATATAGAAAATGTCAGTTTATCCCCAACCATTTCTGTCCCAGCCTGGACACCAGAGAGCTATCAATGTGCTTTGCGTGGCGTGATTTAGATGGCCCAGTCCTGTTTTGAAACATAAATGACTGCATGTATGATGTAAAATATACATAAACAGATGATATGGGTCATTCTGAGCTCTTAAAGATATCACAAGAGTAAATATTCACCTCAGTACTTGGCCCCACCTGTTCGCTTCATTGGTGCATGTGTTGTTTGAAATTAGAGAAAATAGTGTTTTTACTGTCTACATTATGCAAAGATTTGGATATGTAGTATTCAATTAGGACAAACTAGGGCCTGAATTTAAGAAAAGTGCCTCTGCATCCAATGCAGCAGCACTTTTCTTGGGCCCCTTACTGCCCCCCTACCGCCACCATTTGTACGCCATATTTGATATACGGTGCACCATGGTGCAAGGTAGGAGCAACAATGTCAAACTTTTTGACTCTAATCCTGTAAAGTATATAGGGCCTATTGAAAACAATGGTATGCCCCCTTTTAATTTCTGCCCCCCCAAGGGGGGGAAAGAAATGGCTATCAGTAATCCCTAGTGTTTAGTGGTTTCTGAGCCCCTTGGGAACATAAGGGTCTAATAAAATTAGGTGTTTCTGCCCAGCCTAAAGTATAATGCCTCCATAGGGAGCGACCCTTGCCTAAGGGGTCATTTGCCTTATGGAAAAATAAAAAAATAAAAATATCCCTGGGGTCTAGTAGTTTTTTTCCCACTTGGGGGCAGATTGGCCTTCAAATATGGTTGATCTGCCCTCAAGGGGGACAGAAATAGCCTAAACATATTGCTCCCAAAAAGGAGCAACCCTTGCCCAAGGGGCCATCCCCAATCATTAAAAAAACAATAAAATTAATCCCTAGAGTGTAGTGGTTTCTACCCTGCTTCGGGGCAGATGATCGTTAAAAAAAATGGCCGATCAGCCCCCAAGGGGGGTAGAAACAGCCAACATAATGCTCCGTAAGGGCAGTGACTGTTCCGCAAGGGGTCGCTCCCAAATAATTACACATTGGAAACAAAACAAAATCCTTGATGCCTGATGGGCATTCCTGCTGCATGATCGCTATGCGATCGTGCAGCAGTAATGCTCAAAGAGACATCGAAGGAGAGGGAAAGCCTTTCCTTTGATGCCTCTTTGACCACCCACTTCCAGAGGAGAAACTAATCCTTTTCTCCTAGGGACGCGCTGGAAGGTGTGCTTCCAGCGCATCAGGGAACCTCTGATGATCTCAGTGCACGGTGTGCGCTGACTTCATCAGAGGTCATGGGGGGTCAGGGGGGTCAGTGGAATCGCTTCTGCTGCCATTCCTGCTGAGGGGTGTGGGTGAGTAGCCTCCAGGGGAAACACTAGTGCTGTGCCACAGGAGATAGTCATTAAGTCCTTGACACGGAAGGGGTTAAAGACATGAATCTACCTTGATAGTCTGCATGCAAGAAATTAAGGGCCTCATTTTTTTTAATGCTCTGTTGGCACACTGTGCCATACCATATGTACAAGGCCACGCAAAGCCCTTGTAAAAATGGGGCCCTTTCATGCATAAAAGTGTGTTAAAGGGGCATTCCATGAGTGTTGCAGTGGGTGTTCCCACACAACACCCATGGAATGCTAAGGAATCTGAAGCATTCCCAGATTTACAAGTTTGGAAATGCATCAGATTCTAATGCTCCTCAGAGGTGGCATAGAAGTGATGCAACAGGAAGAAATATCTTTATTTCTTCCCATTTTTTCCTCTTTCTATCTTTCTATGTGTGCTGCATTCTGCAGCACATATAGAAAGAGGAAACACCTCTTGTGTTTGTTTTTGTGCATGGAGGTGTCCCATCCTGCACAAAAACAATCATCCCCACAACTCAGGCATTCTTGCACCATGGTGCAAGGGTGCCTGCGTTGGCGCTAGGCACCAATTTGTGCACCAGCGCAGGGGGAGAGGACAGAAAGCTATATCTTGTACATATGGTGCATTTCTGCTTTATCCCAGTGGCACGGGGCAGCACAGCAAGACACTTGGGCCCATATTTATACTTTTTTAGCGCCGCATTTGTGCCACTTTTTGACGCAAAAGCGACGCAAACTTACAAAATACAATTGTATTTTGTAAGTTTGCGCCGCATTTGCGTCAATAAATGGCACAAATGCGGTGCTAAAAAAGTATAAATATGGGCCTTGCTGTGCTGCCCTGCGCCATCGAGCTTGTAAATAAGCCCCTATGTTTGTCATTGTTCCTAATTCGGTGAACAAGGCACCTCTATTTATTATCAGTTATATTATTCACTTTAGCTTAACCCTTTTGCTGCTAGGCTGCTAGGCCTTCAGCACTTCTCACCGCCTGTGCTTAGCCTTTTTTGGCTCTTTGGGGTAGATTGCACTAACCTCCATACCTTTTTGCCCACATAAGCTATCCATGCCAAATTTGCAACTTTTTTTTAACAACACCTGGGAGGGGACTGAGAAATTAGCCACAATATAGCTAAATCTTGTTTTTTTTATTGTAAAACCCGTAAAACAGTGCCACAGAAGAAAGTGTCTGTTTTGTTTCCTCCCAATGGCATCAATTAAAAATTTGCAGTGCTAAAATCACCATCTTCCCAGTTTTCAGGATCAGACAGACTTGATTCAGAAAAGAAACTTTTTTACACAGTTTTGACTTTTTCCCTTTTTTTGTGCTTTCAACATCCATCTAGTTTGTGGTGGAAACAGGTGTCAAACCCAAGGTGGAACGCTGCAAAAATAGATACTATTTTGAATTCAGAAAGGGGGTCATTTGTGTAGATCCTTCAAGATTTTCCCAAAGAAACTAAGGGCCTCATCATGAGTTTGGCGGGCGGCGTGTACTGTACACAAACTCTTTGGAAAAAGAACAAGTGATGGACGGAATGCTGAACAAAGTCAAACATTCACCCCCAGAACAGAGATATGGGCCTAAATCCATTGTTTCTTTGCCACCCATGCCTTTCCAGTTTGGACCCAGCTATGTGCAAATCAGTCTTGACCCTGTCCCCCATGGGAACAGTCCAGCCTGAACTGCCAAGCCAGATCCTCCCTGGTCTGCAAAGAAGCATCCTAGGACTGATTTCAGGGTATCACCCTTCATCAGCCAGGCTAGCTTGATTCCAGTGGCATGGGGAGCACGGGACCCATTTCTGGCCATACCCTTCTCACTTGGGGCGACAAATGCAAAAAGAACAAGTGATGGACGGAATGCTGAACAATGTAAAACATTAACCCTCGTACAGATACCTGGGACTAAATCCATTGTTTTTTTGCCACTGATGCCGTTCCAGTTTGGACCCAGCTATATGCAAATCAGCCTTGACCCTGTCACCCATGGGAACAGTCTAGGCCGAACTGCCAAGCCAGTGGCTCCCTAGACTGGAAACAAGCATCCTAGAACCGGTTTCAGGGTATCACCCTTCATCAGCCAGGCTAGCTTGATTCCAGTGGCATGGGGAGCACGGTACCCACGTCTGGACATATCCTTCCCACTTGCGGCGACAAATTCAAAAAGAACAAGTGATGGAAGGAATGCTGAACAATGTTAAACATTCACCCCCACTACAGAGATCTGGGCCTAACTCCATTGTTTTTTTGTCACCCATGCCGTTCCAGTTTGGACCCAGCTATATGCAAATCAGTCTTGACCCTGTCCCCCATGGGAACAGTCAAGCCCAAACTGCCAAGCCAGGTACTCCCTGGACTGAAAACAAGCATCCTAGGACCGGTTTCAGGGTATCACCCTTCATCAACCAGGCTAGCTTGATTCCAGTGGCATGGGGAGCACGGGACACACGTCTGGGCATACCCTTCCCAATTGGGGCGACAAATGCAAAAAGAACAAGTGATGGATGGAATGCTGAACAATATCAAACATTCACCCCCACTACAGAGATCTGGGCCTAAATCCATAATTTTTTGGCCACCCATGCTGTTCCAGTTGGACCCAGCTATATGCAAATCAGTATTGACCCTGTCCCCCATGGGAACAGTCCAGGCCGAACTGCCAAGCCAGGTCCTCCCTGGACTGGAAACAAACATCCTAGAACCGGTTTCAGGGTATTACTCTTCATCAGCCAGGCTAGCTTGATTCCAGCGGCATGGGGAGCACGGGACCCACGTCTGGGCATACCCTTCCCACTTGGGGTGACAAATGCAAAAAGAACAAGTGATAGACGGAATGCTGAACAATGTCAAACATTCACCCCCACTACACCTAAGTCCATCGTTTTTTTGTTACCCATGCCGTTCCAGTTTGGACCCAGCTGTATGCAATTCAGTCTTGACCCTGTCCCCCATGGGAACAGTCAAGCCCAAACTGCCAAGCCAGGTCCTCCTTGGACTGAAAACAAGCGTCCTAGGACCGGTTTCAGGGTATCATCCTTCATCAGCCAGGATAGCTTGATTCCAGGGACATGGGGAGCACGGGACCCACGTCTGGGCATACCCTTCCCACTTGGGGCGACAAATGCAAAAAGAACAAGTGATGGACGGAATGCTGAACAATGTCAAACATTCACCCCCAGTAAAGAGATCTGGGCATAAATCCATTGTTTTATTGTCACCCATGCCGATCCAGTTTGGACCCAGCTATATGCAAATCAGTCTTGACCCTGTCACCCATGGGAACAGTCCAGGCCGAACTGCCAAGCCAGGTTCTCCATGGACTGTAAACAAGCATCCTAGAACCGGTTTCAGGGTATCACCCTTCATCAGCCAGGCTAGCTTGATTCCAGTGGCATGGGGAGCACAGGACCCACGTCTGGGCATACCCCTCCCACTTGGGGCGACAAATGCAAAAAGAACAAGTGATGGATGGAATGCTGAACAATGTCAAACATTCACCGCCAGTACAGAGATCTGGGCCTAAATCCATAGTTTTTTTGCCACTGATGCCGTTCCAGTTTGGACCCAGCTATATGCAAATCATTCTTGACCCTGTCCCCCATGGGAACAGTCAAGCTCGAACTGCCAAGCCAGGTCCTCCCTGGACTGAAAACAAGCATCCTAGGACCAGTTTCAGGGAATCACCCTTAATCAGCCAAGCTAGCTTTATTCAGTGGCATGGTGAGCACGGGACCCACGTCTGGGCATACCCCTCCCACTTGGGGTGACAAATGCAAAAAGAACAAGTGATGGACGGAATGCTGAACAATGTCAAACATTCACCCCAGTACAGAGATCTGGGCCTAAATCCATTGTTTTTTTGCCACCCATGCTGTTCCAGTTTGGACCCAGCCATATGCAAATCAGTCTTGACCCTGTCCCCCATGGGAACAGTCCAGCCTGAACTGCCAAGCCAGGTCCTCCCTGGACTGCAAACAAGCATCCTAGGAACGGTTTCAGGGTATCACCCTTCATCAGCCAGGCTAGATTGATTCCAGTGGCATGGGGAGCACGGGGCCCACGTCTGGGCATACCCTTCCAACTTGGGGCGACAAATGCAAAAAGAACAAGTGATGGACGGAATGCTGAACAATGTCAAACATTCACCCCGAGTAAAGAGATCTGGGCATAAATCCATCGTTTTTTGCAACCCATGCCGATCCAGTTTGGACCCAGCTATATGCAAATCAGTCTTGACCCTGTCCCCCGTGGGAACAGTCCAGGCCGAACTGCCAAGCCAGGTCCTCCCTGGACTGTAAACAAGCATCCTAGAACCGGTTTCAGGGTATCACCCTTCATCAGCCAGGCTAGCTTGATTCCAGTGGCATGGGGAGCACGGGACCCACATCTGGGCATACCCTTCCCACTTGGGGCGACAAATGCAAAAAGAACAAGTGATGGACGGAATGCTGAACAATGTCAAACATTCACCTCCAGTACAGAGAGCTGGGCCTAAGTCCATCTTTTTTTTTCACCCATGCGGTTCCAGTTTGGACCCAGCTATATGCAAATCAGTCTTGACCCTGTCTCCCATGTGAACAGTTAAGCCTGAACTGCCAAGCCAGGTCCTCCTTGGATTGAAAACAAGCATCTTAGGACCGGTTTCAGGGTATCACCTTTAATCAGCCAGGCTAGCTTGATTCAGTGGCATGGGGAGCATGGGACCCACGTCTGGGCATACCCTTCCCACTTGGGGCGACAAATACAAAAAGAACAAGTGATGGACGGAATACTGAACAATGTCAAACATTCACCCCCAGTACAGAGATCTGGGCCTAAATCCATCGTTTTTTTGCCACCCATGCCATTCCAGTTTGGACCCAACTATATGCAAATCAGTCTTGACCCTGTCCCCCCCTGGGAACAGTCCAGGCCAAACTGCACAGCCAGGTCCTCCCTGGACTGGAAATAAGCATCCTAGAACCGGTTTCAGGGTATCACCCTTCATCAGCCAGGCTAGCTTGATTCCAGTGGCATGGGGAGCACGCGACCCACGTCTGGGCATCCCCTTCCCACTTGGGACGACAAATGCAAAAAGAACAAGTGATAGACGGAATGCGGAACAATGTCAAACATTCACCCTCAGTACAGAGATCTGGGCCTAAGTCCATCGTTTTTTTGTCACCCATGCCGTTCCAGTTTGGACCCAGCTATATGCAAATCAGTCTTGACCCTGTCCCCCATGGGAACAGTCCAGCCTGAACTGCCAAGCCAGGTCCTCCCTGGACTGCAAACAAGCATCCTAGGACCGGTTTCAGGGTATCACCCTTCATCAACCAGGCTAGCTTGATTCCAGTGGCATGGGGAGCACGGGACCCACGTCTCGGCATACCCTTCCCACTTGGGGCAACAAATGCAGAAAGAACAAGTGATGGACGGAATGCTGAACAATGTCAAACATTCACACCCCGTACAGAGATCTCAGCCTAAATCCATTGTTTTTTTGCCACCCATGCAGTTCCAGTTTGGACACAGCTATGTGCAAATCAGTCTTGACCATGTCCCCCATGTGAACAGTCCAGGCCGAACTGCCAAGCCAGGTCTTCCCTGGACTGGAAACAAGCATCCTAGAACAGGTTTCAGGGTATCACCCTTCATCAGCCAGGCTAGCTTGATTCCAGTGACATGGGGAGCACGGGACCCACGTCTGGGTATACCCTTCCCACTTGGGGTGTCAAATGCAAAAAGAACAAGTGATGGATGGAATGCTGAACAATGTCAAACATTCACCCCCAGTACAGAGATCTGGGCCTAAGTCCATCGTTTTTTTGTCACCCATGCCGTTCCAGTTTGGACCAAGCCATATGCAAATCAGTCTTGACCCTGTCCCCCATGGGAATAGTCCAGCCTGAACTGCCAAGCCAGGTCCTCCCTGGACTGCAAACAAGCATCCTAGGACTGGTTTCAGGGTATCACCCTTCATCAGCAAGGCTAGCTTGATTCCAGTGGCATGGGGAGCACGGGACCCACGTCTCGGCATACCCTTCCCACTTGGAGCAACAAATGCAAAAAGAACAAGTGATGGACGCAATGCTGAACAATATGAAACATTCACCACCCATACAGAGATCTGGGCCTAAATCCATCGTTTTTTTGCCACCGATTCCGTTCCAGTTTGGACCCAGCTATATGCAAATCAGTCTTGACCCTGTCCCCCATGGGAACAGTCGAGGCCGAACTGCCAAGCCAGGTCCTCCCTGGACTGGAAACAAGCATATTAGAACTGGTTTCAGGGTATCACCCTTCATCAGCCAGGCTAGCTTGATTCCAGTGGCATGGGGAGCACGGGACCCACATCTGGGCATACCCTTCCCACTTGGGGCGACAAATGCAAAAAGAAGAAGTGATGGACGGAATGCTGAACAGTGTCAAACATTCACCCCCCGTACAGAGATCTGGGCCTAAATCTATCGTTTTTTTGCCACTGATGCCGTTCCAGTTTGGACCCAGCTATATGCAAATCAGTCTTGACCCTGTCCCCCATGGGAACAGTCCAGGCCGAACTGCCAAGCCAGGTTCTCCCTGGACTGAAAACAAGCATCCTAGGACCAGTTTCAAGGTATCACCCTTCATCAGCCAGGCTAGCTTGATTCCAGGGGCATGGGGAGCACGGGACCCACGTCTGGGCATACCCTTCCCACTTGGGGCGACAAATGCAAAAAGAACAAGTGATGGACGGAATGCTGAACAATGTCAAACATTCTCCCCCAGTAAAGAGATCTGGGCATAAATCCATTGTTTTTTTGCCACTGATGTCGTTCGAGTTTTGACCCAGCTATATGCAAATCAGTCTTGACCCTGTCCCTCATGGGAACATTCCAGGCCGAACTGCCAAGCTAGGTCCTCCCTGGACTGGAAACAAGCATCCTAGAACCGGTTTCAGGGTATCACCCTTCATCAGCCAGGCTAGCTTGATTCCAGTGACATGGGGAGCACGGGACCCACGTCTGGGCATACCCTTCCCACTTGGGGTGACAAATGCAAAAAGAACAAGTGATGGACGGAATGCTGAACAATGTAAAACATTCACCCCAGTACAGAGATCTGGGCCTAAGTCCATCATTTTTTTGTCACCCATGGTGTTCCAGTTTGGACCCAGCCATATGCAAATCAGTCTTGACCCTGTCCCCCATGGGAACAGTCCAGCTTGAACTGCCAAGCCAGGTCCTCCCTGGACTGCAAACAAGCATCATAGGACTGGTTTCAGGGTATCACCCTTCATCAGCCAGGCTAGCTTGATTCCAGTGGCATGGGGAGCACGGGACCCACGTCTCGGCATACCCTTCCCACGTGGAGCAACGAATGCAAAAAGAACAAGTGATGGACGGAATGCTGAACAATGTCAAACATTCACCCCCCAGACAGAGATCTGCGCCTAAATCCGTTCCAGTTTGGACCCAGCTATATGCAAATCAGTCTTGACCCTGTCTAGGCCGAACTGCCAAGCCAGTGGCTCCCTAGACTGGAAACAAGCATCCTAGAACCGGTTTCAGGGTATCACCCTTCATCAGCCAGGCTAGCTTGATTCCAGTGGCATGGGGAGCACGGTACCCACGTCTGGACATATCCTTCCCACTTGCGGCGACAAATTCAAAAAGAACAAGTGATGGAAGGAATGCTGAACAATGTTAAACATTCACCCCCACTACAGAGATCTGGGCCTAACTCCATTGTTTTTTTGTCACCCATGCCGTTCCAGTTTGGACCCAGCTATATGCAAATCAGTCTTGACCCTGTCCCCCATGGGAACAGTCAAGCCCAAACTGCCAAGCCAGGTACTCCCTGGACTGAAAACAAGCATCCTAGGACCGGTTTCAGGGTATCACCCTTCATCAACCAGGCTAGCTTGATTCCAGTGGCATAGGGAGCACGGGACACACGTCTGGGCATACCCTTCCCAATTGGGGCGACAAATGCAAAAAGAACAAGTGATGGATGGAATGCTGAACAATATCAAACATTCACCCCCACTACAGAGATCTGGGCCTAAATCCATAATTTTTTGGCCACCCATGCTGTTCCAGTTGGACCCAGCTATATGCAAATCAGTATTGACCCTGTCCCCCATGGGAACAGTCCAGGCCGAACTGCCAAGCCAGGTCCTCCCTGGACTGGAAACAAACATCCTAGAACCGGTTTCAGGGTATTACTCTTCATCAGCCAGGCTAGCTTGATTCCAGCGGCATGGGGAGCACGGGACCCACGTCTGGGCATACCCTTCCCACTTGGGGTGACAAATGCAAAAAGAACAAGTGATAGACGGAATGCTGAACAATGTCAAACATTCACCCCCACTACACCTAAGTCCATCGTTTTTTTGTTACCCATGCCGTTCCAGTTTGGACCCAGCTGTATGCAATTCAGTCTTGACCCTGTCCCCCATGGGAACAGTCAAGCCCAAACTGCCAAGCCAGGTTCTCCATGGACTGTAAACAAGCATCCTAGAACCGGTTTCAGGGTATCACCCTTCATCAGCCAGGCTAGCTTGATTCCAGTGGCATGGGGAGCACAGGACCCACGTCTGGGCATACCCCTCCCACTTGGGGCGACAAATGCAAAAAGAACAAGTGATGGATGGAATGCTGAACAATGTCAAACATTCACCGCCAGTACAGAGATCTGGGCCTAAATCCATAGTTTTTTTGCCACTGATGCCGTTCCAGTTTGGACCCAGCTATATGCAAATCATTCTTGACCCTGTCCCCCATGGGAACAGTCAAGCTCGAACTGCCAAGCCAGGTCCTCCCTGGACTGAAAACAAGCATCCTAGGACCAGTTTCAGGGAATCACCCTTAATCAGCCAAGCTAGCTTTATTCAGTGGCATGGTGAGCACGGGACCCACGTCTGGGCATACCCCTCCCACTTGGGGTGACAAATGCAAAAAGAACAAGTGATGGACGGAATGCTGAACAATGTCAAACATTCACCCCAGTACAGAGATCTGGGCCTAAATCCATTGTTTTTTTGCCACCCATGCTGTTCCAGTTTGGACCCAGCCATATGCAAATCAGTCTTGACCCTGTCCCCCATGGGAACAGTCCAGCCTGAACTGCCAAGCCAGGTCCTCCCTGGACTGCAAACAAGCATCCTAGGAACGGTTTCAGGGTATCACCCTTCATCAGCCAGGCTAGATTGATTCCAGTGGCATGGGGAGCACGGGGCCCACGTCTGGGCATACCCTTCCAACTTGGGGCGACAAATGCAAAAAGAACAAGTGATGGACGGAATGCTGAACAATGTCAAACATTCACCCCGAGTAAAGAGATCTGGGCATAAATCCATCGTTTTTTGCAACCCATGCCGATCCAGTTTGGACCCAGCTATATGCAAATCAGTCTTGACCCTGTCCCCCGTGGGAACAGTCCAGGCCGAACTGCCAAGCCAGGTCCTCCCTGGACTGTAAACAAGCATCCTAGAACCGGTTTCAGGGTATCACCCTTCATCAGCCAGGCTAGCTTGATTCCAGTGGCATGGGGAGCACGGGACCCACATCTGGGCATACCCTTCCCACTTGGGGCGACAAATGCAAAAAGAACAAGTGATGGACGGAATGCTGAACAATGTCAAACATTCACCTCCAGTACAGAGAGCTGGGCCTAAGTCCATCTTTTTTTGTCACCCATGCGGTTCCAGTTTGGACCCAGCTATATGCAAATCAGTCTTGACCCTGTCCCCCATGTGAACAGTTAAGCCTGAACTGCCAAGCCAGGTCCTCCTTGGATTGAAAACAAGCATCTTAGGACCGGTTTCAGGGTATCACCTTTAATCAGCCAGGCTAGCTTGATTCAGTGGCATGGGGAGCATGGGACCCACGTCTGGGCATACCCTTCCCACTTGGGGCGACAAATACAAAAAGAACAAGTGATGGACGGAATACTGAACAATGTCAAACATTCACCCCCAGTACAGAGATCTGGGCCTAAATCCATCGTTTTTTTGCCACCCATGCCATTCCAGTTTGGACCCAACTATATGCAAATCAGTCTTGACCCTGTCCCCTCCTGGGAACAGTCCAGGCCAAACTGCACAGCCAGGTCCTCCCTGGACTGGAAATAAGCATCCTAGAACCGGTTTCAGGGTATCACCCTTCATCAGCCAGGCTAGCTTGATTCCAGTGGCATGGGGAGCACGCGACCCACGTCTGGGCATCCCCTTCCCACTTGGGACGACAAATGCAAAAAGAACAAGTGATAGACGGAATGCGGAACAATGTCAAACATTCACCCTCAGTACAGAGATCTGGGCCTAAGTCCATCGTTTTTTTGTCACCCATGCCGTTCCAGTTTGGACCCAGCTATATGCAAATCAGTCTTGACCCTGTCCCCCATGGGAACAGTCCAGCCTGAACTGCCAAGCCAGGTCCTCCCTGGACTGCAAACAAGCATCCTAGGACCGGTTTCAGGGTATCACCCTTCATCAACCAGGCTAGCTTGATTCCAGTGGCATGGGGAGCACGGGACCCACGTCTCGGCATACCCTTCCCACTTGGGGCAACAAATGCAGAAAGAACAAGTGATGGACGGAATGCTGAACAATGTCAAACATTCACACCCCGTACAGAGATCTCAGCCTAAATCCATTGTTTTTTTGCCACCCATGCAGTTCCAGTTTGGACACAGCTATGTGCAAATCAGTCTTGACCATGTCCCCCATGTGAACAGTCCAGGCCGAACTGCCAAGCCAGGTCTTCCCTGGACTGGAAACAAGCATCCTAGAACAGGTTTCAGGGTATCACCCTTCATCAGCCAGGCTAGCTTGATTCCAGTGACATGGGGAGCACGGGACCCACGTCTGGGTATACCCTTCCCACTTGGGGTGTCAAATGCAAAAAGAACAAGTGATGGATGGAATGCTGAACAATGTCAAACATTCACCCCCAGTACAGAGATCTGGGCCTAAGTCCATCGTTTTTTTGTCACCCATGCCGTTCCAGTTTGGACCAAGCCATATGCAAATCAGTCTTGACCCTGTCCCCCATGGGAATAGTCCAGCCTGAACTGCCAAGCCAGGTCCTCCCTGGACTGCAAACAAGCATCCTAGGACTGGTTTCAGGGTATCACCCTTCATCAGCAAGGCTAGCTTGATTCCAGTGGCATGGGGAGCACGGGACCCACGTCTCGGCATACCCTTCCCACTTGGAGCAACAAATGCAAAAAGAACAAGTGATGGACGCAATGCTGAACAATATGAAACATTCACCACCCATACAGAGATCTGGGCCTAAATCCATCGTTTTTTTGCCACCGATTCCGTTCCAGTTTGGACCCAGCTATATGCAAATCAGTCTTGACCCTGTCCCCCATGGGAACAGTCGAGGCCGAACTGCCAAGCCAGGTCCTCCCTGGACTGGAAACAAGCATATTAGAACTGGTTTCAGGGTATCACCCTTCATCAGCCAGGCTAGCTTGATTCCAGTGGCATGGGGAGCACGGGACCCACATCTGGGCATACCCTTCCCACTTGGGGCGACAAATGCAAAAAGAAGAAGTGATGGACGGAATGCTGAACAGTGTCAAACATTCACCCCCCGTACAGAGATCTGGGCCTAAATCTATCGTTTTTTTGCCACTGATGCCGTTCCAGTTTGGACCCAGCTATATGCAAATCAGTCTTGACCCTGTCCCCCATGGGAACAGTCCAGGCCGAACTGCCAAGCCAGGTTCTCCCTGGACTGAAAACAAGCATCCTAGGACCAGTTTCAAGGTATCACCCTTCATCAGCCAGGCTAGCTTGATTCCAGGGGCATGGGGAGCACGGGACCCACGTCTGGGCATACCCTTCCCACTTGGGGCGACAAATGCAAAAAGAACAAGTGATGGACGGAATGCTGAACAATGTCAAACATTCTCCCCCAGTAAAGAGATCTGGGCATAAATCCATTGTTTTTTTGCCACTGATGTCGTTCGAGTTTTGACCCAGCTATATGCAAATCAGTCTTGACCCTGTCCCTCATGGGAACATTCCAGGCCGAACTGCCAAGCTAGGTCCTCCCTGGACTGGAAACAAGCATCCTAGAACCGGTTTCAGTGTATCACCCTTCATCAGCCAGGCTAGCTTGATTCCAGTGACATGGGGAGCACGGGACCCACGTCTGGGCATACCCTTCCCACTTGGGGTGACAAATGCAAAAAGAACAAGTGATGGACGGAATGCTGAACAATGTAAAACATTCACCCCAGTACAGAGATCTGGGCCTAAGTCCATCATTTTTTTGTCACCCATGGTGTTCCAGTTTGGACCCAGCCATATGCAAATCAGTCTTGACCCTGTCCCCCATGGGAACAGTCCAGCTTGAACTGCCAAGCCAGGTCCTCCCTGGACTGCAAACAAGCATCATAGGACTGGTTTCAGGGTATCACCCTTCATCAGCCAGGCTAGCTTGATTCCAGTGGCATGGGGAGCACGGGACCCACGTCTCGGCATACCCTTCCCACGTGGAGCAACGAATGCAAAAAGAACAAGTGATGGACGGAATGCTGAACAATGTCAAACATTCACCCCCCAGACAGAGATCTGCGCCTAAATCCGTTCCAGTTTGGACCCAGCTATATGCAAATCAGTCTTGACCCTGTCTAGGCCGAACTGCCAAGCCAGTGGCTCCCTAGACTGGAAACAAGCATCCTAGAACCGGTTTCAGGGTATCACCCTTCATCAGCCAGGCTAGCTTGATTCCAGTGGCATGGGGAGCACGGTACCCACGTCTGGACATATCCTTCCCACTTGCGGCGACAAATTCAAAAAGAACAAGTGATGGAAGGAATGCTGAACAATGTTAAACATTCACCCCCACTACAGAGATCTGGGCCTAACTCCATTGTTTTTTTGTCACCCATGCCGTTCCAGTTTGGACCCAGCTATATGCAAATCAGTCTTGACCCTGTCCCCCATGGGAACAGTCAAGCCCAAACTGCCAAGCCAGGTACTCCCTGGACTGAAAACAAGCATCCTAGGACCGGTTTCAGGGTATCACCCTTCATCAACCAGGCTAGCTTGATTCCAGTGGCATAGGGAGCACGGGACACACGTCTGGGCATACCCTTCCCAATTGGGGCGACAAATGCAAAAAGAACAAGTGATGGATGGAATGCTGAACAATATCAAACATTCACCCCCACTACAGAGATCTGGGCCTAAATCCATAATTTTTTGGCCACCCATGCTGTTCCAGTTGGACCCAGCTATATGCAAATCAGTATTGACCCTGTCCCCCATGGGAACAGTCCAGGCCGAACTGCCAAGCCAGGTCCTCCCTGGACTGGAAACAAACATCCTAGAACCGGTTTCAGGGTATTACTCTTCATCAGCCAGGCTAGCTTGATTCCAGCGGCATGGGGAGCACGGGACCCACGTCTGGGCATACCCTTCCCACTTGGGGTGACAAATGCAAAAAGAACAAGTGATAGACGGAATGCTGAACAATGTCAAACATTCACCCCCACTACACCTAAGTCCATCGTTTTTTTGTTACCCATGCCGTTCCAGTTTGGACCCAGCTGTATGCAATTCAGTCTTGACCCTGTCCCCCATGGGAACAGTCAAGCCCAAACTGCCAAGCCAGGTTCTCCATGGACTGTAAACAAGCATCCTAGAACCGGTTTCAGGGTATCACCCTTCATCAGCCAGGCTAGCTTGATTCCAGTGGCATGGGGAGCACAGGACCCACGTCTGGGCATACCCCTCCCACTTGGGGCGACAAATGCAAAAAGAACAAGTGATGGATGGAATGCTGAACAATGTCAAACATTCACCGCCAGTACAGAGATCTGGGCCTAAATCCATAGTTTTTTTGCCACTGATGCCGTTCCAGTTTGGACCCAGCTATATGCAAATCATTCTTGACCCTGTCCCCCATGGGAACAGTCAAGCTCGAACTGCCAAGCCAGGTCCTCCCTGGACTGAAAACAAGCATCCTAGGACCAGTTTCAGGGAATCACCCTTAATCAGCCAAGCTAGCTTTATTCAGTGGCATGGTGAGCACGGGACCCACGTCTGGGCATACCCCTCCCACTTGGGGTGACAAATGCAAAAAGAACAAGTGATGGACGGAATGCTGAACAATGTCAAACATTCACCCCAGTACAGAGATCTGGGCCTAAATCCATTGTTTTTTTGCCACCCATGCTGTTCCAGTTTGGACCCAGCCATATGCAAATCAGTCTTGACCCTGTCCCCCATGGGAACAGTCCAGCCTGAACTGCCAAGCCAGGTCCTCCCTGGACTGCAAACAAGCATCCTAGGAACGGTTTCAGGGTATCACCCTTCATCAGCCAGGCTAGATTGATTCCAGTGGCATGGGGAGCACGGGGCCCACGTCTGGGCATACCCTTCCAACTTGGGGCGACAAATGCAAAAAGAACAAGTGATGGACGGAATGCTGAACAATGTCAAACATTCACCCCGAGTAAAGAGATCTGGGCATAAATCCATCGTTTTTTGCAACCCATGCCGATCCAGTTTGGACCCAGCTATATGCAAATCAGTCTTGACCCTGTCCCCCGTGGGAACAGTCCAGGCCGAACTGCCAAGCCAGGTCCTCCCTGGACTGTAAACAAGCATCCTAGAACCGGTTTCAGGGTATCACCCTTCATCAGCCAGGCTAGCTTGATTCCAGTGGCATGGGGAGCACGGGACCCACATCTGGGCATACCCTTCCCACTTGGGGCGACAAATGCAAAAAGAACAAGTGATGGACGGAATGCTGAACAATGTCAAACATTCACCTCCAGTACAGAGAGCTGGGCCTAAGTCCATCTTTTTTTGTCACCCATGCGGTTCCAGTTTGGACCCAGCTATATGCAAATCAGTCTTGACCCTGTCCCCCATGTGAACAGTTAAGCCTGAACTGCCAAGCCAGGTCCTCCTTGGATTGAAAACAAGCATCTTAGGACCGGTTTCAGGGTATCACCTTTAATCAGCCAGGCTAGCTTGATTCAGTGGCATGGGGAGCATGGGACCCACGTCTGGGCATACCCTTCCCACTTGGGGCGACAAATACAAAAAGAACAAGTGATGGACGGAATACTGAACAATGTCAAACATTCACCCCCAGTACAGAGATCTGGGCCTAAATCCATCGTTTTTTTGCCACCCATGCCATTCCAGTTTGGACCCAACTATATGCAAATCAGTCTTGACCCTGTCCCCCCCTGGGAACAGTCCAGGCCAAACTGCACAGCCAGGTCCTCCCTGGACTGGAAATAAGCATCCTAGAACCGGTTTCACGGTATCACCCTTCATCAGCCAGGCTAGCTTGATTCCAGTGGCATGGGGAGCACGCGACCCACGTCTGGGCATCCCCTTCCCACTTGGGACGACAAATGCAAAAAGAACAAGTGATAGACGGAATGCGGAACAATGTCAAACATTCACCCTCAGTACAGAGATCTGGGCCTAAGTCCATCGTTTTTTTGTCACCCATGCCGTTCCAGTTTGGACCCAGCTATATGCAAATCAGTCTTGACCCTGTCCCCCATGGGAACAGTCCAGCCTGAACTGCCAAGCCAGGTCCTCCCTGGACTGCAAACAAGCATCCTAGGACCGGTTTCAGGGTATCACCCTTCATCAACCAGGCTAGCTTGATTCCAGTGGCATGGGGAGCACGGGACCCACGTCTCGGCATACCCTTCCCACTTGGGGCAACAAATGCAGAAAGAACAAGTGATGGACGGAATGCTGAACAATGTCAAACATTCACACCCCGTACAGAGATCTCAGCCTAAATCCATTGTTTTTTTGCCACCCATGCAGTTCCAGTTTGGACACAGCTATGTGCAAATCAGTCTTGACCATGTCCCCCATGTGAACAGTCCAGGCCGAACTGCCAAGCCAGGTCTTCCCTGGACTGGAAACAAGCATCCTAGAACAGGTTTCAGGGTATCACCCTTCATCAGCCAGGCTAGCTTGATTCCAGTGACATGGGGAGCACGGGACCCACGTCTGGGTATACCCTTCCCACTTGGGGTGTCAAATGCAAAAAGAACAAGTGATGGATGGAATGCTGAACAATGTCAAACATTCACCCCCAGTACAGAGATCTGGGCCTAAGTCCATCGTTTTTTTGTCACCCATGCCGTTCCAGTTTGGACCAAGCCATATGCAAATCAGTCTTGACCCTGTCCCCCATGGGAATAGTCCAGCCTGAACTGCCAAGCCAGGTCCTCCCTGGACTGCAAACAAGCATCCTAGGACTGGTTTCAGGGTATCACCCTTCATCAGCAAGGCTAGCTTGATTCCAGTGGCATGGGGAGCACGGGACCCACGTCTCGGCATACCCTTCCCACTTGGAGCAACAAATGCAAAAAGAACAAGTGATGGACGCAATGCTGAACAATATGAAACATTCACCACCCATACAGAGATCTGGGCCTAAATCCATCGTTTTTTTGCCACCGATTCCGTTCCAGTTTGGACCCAGCTATATGCAAATCAGTCTTGACCCTGTCCCCCATGGGAACAGTCGAGGCCGAACTGCCAAGCCAGGTCCTCCCTGAACTGGAAACAAGCATATTAGAACTGGTTTCAGGGTATCACCCTTCATCAGCCAGGCTAGCTTGATTCCAGTGGCATGGGGAGCACGGGACCCACATCTGGGCATACCCTTCCCACTTGGGGCGACAAATGCAAAAAGAAGAAGTGATGGACGGAATGCTGAACAGTGTCAAACATTCACCCCCCGTACAGAGATCTGGGCCTAAATCTATCGTTTTTTTGCCACTGATGCCGTTCCAGTTTGGACCCAGCTATATGCAAATCAGTCTTGACCCTGTCCCCCATGGGAACAGTCCAGGCCGAACTGCCAAGCCAGGTTCTCCCTGGACTGAAAACAAGCATCCTAGGACCAGTTTCAAGGTATCACCCTTCATCAGCCAGGCTAGCTTGATTCCAGGGGCATGGGGAGCACGGGACCCACGTCTGGGCATACCCTTCCCACTTGGGGCGACAAATGCAAAAAGAACAAGTGATGGACGGAATGCTGAACAATGTCAAACATTCTCCCCCAGTAAAGAGATCTGGGCATAAATCCATTGTTTTTTTGCCACTGATGTCGTTCGAGTTTTGACCCAGCTATATGCAAATCAGTCTTGACCCTGTCCCTCATGGGAACATTCCAGGCCGAACTGCCAAGCTAGGTCCTCCCTGGACTGGAAACAAGCATCCTAGAACCGGTTTCAGGGTATCACCCTTCATCAGCCAGGCTAGCTTGATTCCAGTGACATGGGGAGCACGGGACCCACGTCTGGGCATACCCTTCCCACTTGGGGTGACAAATGCAAAAAGAACAAGTGATGGACGGAATGCTGAACAATGTAAAACATTCACCCCAGTACAGAGATCTGGGCCTAAGTCCATCATTTTTTTGTCACCCATGGTGTTCCAGTTTGGACCCAGCCATATGCAAATCAGTCTTGACCCTGTCCCCCATGGGAACAGTCCAGCTTGAACTGCCAAGCCAGGTCCTCCCTGGACTGCAAACAAGCATCATAGGACTGGTTTCAGGGTATCACCCTTCATCAGCCAGGCTAGCTTGATTCCAGTGGCATGGGGAGCACGGGACCCACGTCTCGGCATACCCTTCCCACGTGGAGCAACGAATGCAAAAAGAACAAGTGATGGACGGAATGCTGAACAATGTCAAACATTCACCCCCCAGACAGAGATCTGCGCCTAAATCCGTTCCAGTTTGGACCCAGCTATATGCAAATCAGTCTTGACCCTGTCCCCCATGGGAACAGTCCAGGCCGAACTGCCAAGCCAGGTCCTCCCTGGACTGGAAACAAGCATCCTAGAACTGATTTCAGGGTATCACCCTTCATCAGCCAGGCTAGCTTGATTCCAGTGGCATGGGGAGCACGGGACCCACGTCTGGGCATACCCTTCCCACTTGGGGCGACAAATGCAAAAAGAAGAAGTGATGGCCGAAATGCTGAACAATGTCAAACATTCACCCCCGTACAGAGATCTAAGCCTAAATCCATCGTTTTTTTGCCACTGATGCCGTTCCAGTTTGGACCCAGCTATATGCAAATCAGTATTGACCCTGTCCCCCATGGGAACAGTCCAGGCCGAACTGCCAAGCCAGGTCCTCCCTGGACTGGAAACAAGCATCCTAGAACCGGTTTCAGGGTATCACCCTTCATCAGCCAGGCTAGCTTGATTCCAGTGGCATGGGAAGCACAGGACCCACGTCTGGGCATACCCTTCCCACTTGGGGCGACAAATGCAAAAAGAACAAGTGATGGACGGAATGCTGAACAATGTCAAACATTCACTCCCAGTACAGAGATCTGGGCCTATATCCATCGTTTTTTTTGCCACCCATGCCGTTCCAGTTTGGACCCAGCTATATGCAAATCAGTCTTAACCCTGTACCCCATGGGAACAGTCAAGCCCGAACTGCCAAGCCAGGTCCTCCCTGGACTGGAAACAAGCATCCTAGAACCGGTTTCAGGGTATCACCCTTCATCAGCGAGGCTAGCTTGATTCCAGTGGCATGGGGAGCACGGGACCCACATCTGGGGATACCCTTCCCACTTGGGGCGACAAATGCAAAAATATCAAGTAATGGACGGAATGCTGAACAATGTCAAACATTCACACCCCGTACAGAGATCTGGGCCTAAATCCATTGTTTTCTTGCCACCAATGTCATTCCAGTTTTGACCCAGTGACATGGGGAGCACGGGACCCACGTCTGGGCATAACCTTCCCACTTGAGGTGACAAATGCAAAAAGAGCAAGTGATGGACGGAATGCTGAACAATGTCAAACATTCACCCCCAGTACAGAGATCTGGGCCTAAGTCCATCGTTTTTTTGTCACCCATGCCGTTCCTATTTGGACTCAGCCATATGCAAATCAGTCTTGACCCTGTCCCCCATGGGAATAGTCCAGCCTGAACTGCCAATCCAGGCCCTCCCTGGACTGCAAACAAGCATCCTAGGACTGGTTTCAGGGTATCACCCTTCATCAGCCAGGCTAGCTTGATTCCAGTGGCATGGGGAGCACGGGACCCACGTCTCGGCATACCCTTCCCACTTGGAGCAACAAATGCAAAAAGAACAAGTGATGGACGGAATGCTGAACAATGTCAAACATTCACCCCCCGTACAGAGATCTGGGCCTAAATCCATTGTTTTTTTTCCACCTATGCCGTTCCAGTTTTGACCCAGCTATATGCAAATCAGTCTTGACCCTGTCCTCCATGCGAACAGTCCAGGCCCAAACTGCCAAGCCAGGTCCTCCCTGGACTGGAAACAAGCATCCTAGAACCGGTTTCAGGGTATCACCCTTCATCAGCCAGGCTAGGTTGATTCCAGTGGCATGGGGAGCACGGGACCCACGTCTGGGCATACCCTTCCCACTTGGGGCGACAAATGCAAAAAGAACAAGTGATGGACGGAATGCTGAACAATGTCAAACATTCTCCCCCAGTAAAGAGATCTGGGCATAAATCCATTGTTTCTTTGCCACTGATGTCGTTCGAGTTTTGACCCAGCTATATGCAAATCAGTCTTGACCCTGTCCCTCATGGGAACATTCCAGGCCGAACTGCCAAGCCAGGTCCTCCCTGGACTCTAAACAAGCATCCTAGAACCGGTTTCAGGGAATCACCCTTGATTCCAGTGACATGGGGAGCATGGTACCCACGTCTGGGCATACCATTCCCACTTGGGGTGACAAATGCAAAAAGAACAAGTGATGGACGGAATGCTGAACAATGTAAAACATTCACCCCCAGTACAGAGATCTGGGCCTAAGTCCATCCTTTTTTTGTCACCCATGCTGTTCCAGTTTGGACCCAGCCATATGCAAATCAGTCTTGACCCTGTCCCCGATGGGAACAGTCCAGCTTGAACTGCCAAGCCAGGTCCTCCCTGGACTGCAAACAAGCATCCTAGGACTGGTTTCAGGGTATCACCCTTTATCAGCCAGGCTAGCTTGATTCCAGTGGCATGGGGAGCACGGGACCCACGTCTCGGCATACCCTTCCCACTTGAAGCAACAAATGCAAAAAGAACAAGTGACGGGCGGAATGCTGAACAATGTCAAACATTCACTCCCAGTACAGAGATCTGGGCCTATATCCATCGTTCTTTTTGCCACCCATGTCGTTCCAGTTTGGACCCAGCTATATGCAAATCAGTCTTGACCATGTCCCCAGGGGAACAGTCAAGACCGAACTGCCAAGCCAGGTCCTCCCTGGACTAAAAACAAGCATCCAAGGACCGGTTTCAGGGTATCACCCTTCATCAGCCAGGCTAGCTTGATTTCAGTGGCATGGGGAGCACGGGACCCATGTCTGGGCATACCCTTCCCACTTGCGGCGACAAATGCAAAAAGAACAAGTGATGGACGGAATGCTGAACAATGTCAAACATTCATCATCCATCATTTGTGTTTTGCTTTGCTTTTGCCACCATAAGTGCGCTGGGTATGCCCAGACGTGGGTCCCGGGCTCATTATGCCACTGGATTCAAGGTAGCCTGGCTGATGAAGGGTGAAACCGGTCCGAGGATGCTTGTTTGCAGTCCAGGGAGGACCTGGCCTGGCAGTTCGGGCTGGACTGTTCTCATGAGGAACAGGGTCAAGACTGATTTGCATATGGCTGGGTCTAAACTGGGGGGGCATGGTGACAAAAGAATGATGGATTAAACCCATGATCTGTGACTGGGGGTGAATGTTTGATTGGTTCCGCATTCCGTCCATCATTTGTGTTTTGCTTTGCACAATCTCTTTTGGGGCAAAAAAACACCACTCTGGTTTTCCGCCCGCTGACCCTAAAACAAGTTTCCCAGTGGGCCAGCGGGTGGAAACAGCATATCCACCCGCTGGCCTAACAGGCAGCTCACTACAACATTGACGCCGGCTCAAAATTGAGCTGGCGGAAATGTTGCAATGCATTGGGTGCAATAGCACCGACTTCACTTTTCACTGCCTGTAATTCAGGCAGTGAAAAGTCAGATGGGGCTGTCCATGGGGGCTCGTGCACTGCCCATACCAAGTGCATGGACAGTGCAGGGGCCCCCATGGGGCCCCAGCACCCTGTCTCTGCCAGCCTTTGCATGCCTATGAACCGGCATGCAAAAGCTGGCGGACACAGGGTCATAATCTCCAGGGCAGCACTGCTAGTAGCGCTGCCCTGCCAAATTAAGACCACTGACAGCACCAGACTGTTGGATGGCCTAAAAGTGGTGGTGCCACTTTGCCAGCGGTCTGACCACCACCTTGAGTGTGGGGGTCTTACTCGTAATGTGGGCTTAAGTGTTGAAATAAAAAATATTGAAAATTAGTAGGAAGAAACGGGAATTTGTGACAACATTTCCATTTGTAACGTCTCATTGTGATGGCCAGTTTACAAAAGCTATATATTATTACATCTGCTACTCCCTTCTGGTTATGGGGATGTATAAGGTTTGTGGTTTTTCCAAGAACTTGAATTACCTAGAGTCAATAATTGATCTGCACCTTACAATGTTTTTAATTGTGTACCTTGAACAGAGCAATTTATATAGTATAATATAAATAATGAAAAATAGGGATCAGGAAATCCTAGGTATTTTCAAAATGGGCACAGGATATGGAGTTTAGAAGCAGGGGCTATTTGCACATGTCTGAATTTGTGGGTACCTATACTAGCATGTGAAGTAGAGGACATTTTTCAAAATGACTTCTTTCTTGCATACTGTCTAACATTTGGAAGGTGCAAATGCAGAGAAACGCAATTGGTAATAACACTTGTTTTAATGTTCAGTGTTCCCCTAAATATTTTGATAAAAATGGTACCTCACTTGAGTGGGTAGACCTAGTGCATGCCACAGGAAACGGCTCCCAAAACACAACATGGGCACATCACATTTTTCCACTGTAAACTGACCGATTTTTTGCAACATGCCTAGCTGTGGATTTTGGACCCTAGCTCACTCAGCACCTAGGCAACCCTAGAAAACTTGTACATTTTTATAAACTAAACACCTAGGGAAATACAGGATGGGTTGAGTTGTATGGCTTTCACAGATTGTTTTACCTAGAATCCCTTGCAAACCTTAAATAGAAACTTTGACTAAAAAAGAACATTTTCCTCACATTTCTGTAATAGAATGTTCGGAAATCTGCACAGAGCTACAAACTTCCTTTCACCCAGCATTCTCCTGAGTCCTCTGATAAAAATAGTACCTCGCTTTTGTGAGCAGGCTTAGGTCCTGCAGGAAAGTACACAAAACGTAACAGGGAACCATGAAATAATTCTATGCAAAACTGACCCTTACATACAAAGTGGATAGCGGTGTTTTTTTGGGCCCTAGCTCAGCTAGCCCCTAGGCAAACCTAGCAAACCTGTACATTTTTTTAAACAAGACTTTTAGGGGAATAAAGGAGGAGGTGGCTTGCATGGCTCTAACTAGGTTGTTTTACCCAGAATCCCTTGCAAACCTCAAACTTTGACTAAAAAACATTTTCCTCGCATTTCTGTGATAGAAAACTCAGGAATCTGCAGAGCCACAGACTTCCTTCCAATCAGCATTCCCCTAAGTCTTCTGATAAAAATATTACCTTGCTTGTGTGAGTAGACTTAGTTCCTGTGACAGCAAACTGCCCTAAACGCAACATGGATACAGCAAATCTTTCCATATAAAACTGACCCATTTTTTGTGAAGTGGGTAGTTGTGGTTTTTTGGGCCCTATCTCAGCTACCACTGAGGGAAACCTAGAAAACCTGTACATGTTTGAAAGTTAGATACCTTGAGGGAGTCAGGATGGGGTGACTTGCATGGCTCTCACTAGGTTGTTTTACCCGAAATCGCTTGCAAACCTCAAACTTTGAATAACAAAACACATGTTCCTCACATTTCTTGTGATGGAAAGTTCAGGGTTCTGCAGGGAGCCACAAACTTCATTCCACCCAGCATTCCCCTAAGTCTTCTGAAAAATTGTACCTTACTTTTGTAGGTAAGTTTAGTGCCCTTGTCAGGAAATGGCCCAAAACGCAACATGCATGTATCAAATTTTTCTACACAAGACTGGCCCATTTTCTGCAAAGTGGGTAGCTGTGGTTTTGGGTCCCTAGCTCTACTGGCACCAAGGGAAAATGAACAAACCTGTAATGTTTTATAACTATACACCTAGGGGAATCTAGGATGGGTTAACGTTTGTTGCTCTATCTAGGCTCTTTTACCAAGAATCCTTTGGAAATCTCAAACTTTGAATGAAAAAACACATTTTCATTGCATTTCTGCCATGGGAACATCCTTCCACCCAGCATTCCCGTTCATCTTCTGATAAAAATAGTAGCTCACTTGTGTGGTTAGGACTAGTGCCGGCAGCAGGAAGGACCCAAAATGGAACATGGGCACATCACATTTTTTTATGTAAAACTGGCCCATTTTTTGCAAAGTGGGTAGCTGTGGTTTTTAGACCATAGCTCAGCCTTCACCTAGGGAAACCTAGCAAACCTGTCCATTTTTTAAAACTAGACACCTATGGTAATCCAGGATGGGGTGACTTGTGTGGCTCTCACCATGTTTTGTTTTTCACCCAGGCTCTCTTGCAAGCCTCAAACTTTGACTAAAAAAAAATACCATCAGCTCAGCTGGCACCTGGGGAAATGTAGCACATCCGCACATTTTTGAAAGCTAGATGCTTTGGAAAATCCAGAAACAATTCTAATCAAATCAGTGTTTATAAAGCACAACTACTTACCCGTAAGGGTCTCAAGGTGCTAAGGGGGTTTGTCCTCTGAGCTTCAGTCGAAGAGCCAGGTTTTAAGATCCTTCCTGAATTGGAGTAGCAGTGGTAACTGCCTGAGGTGCAGAGGCAGGGTTTTCCAGCTCTTTGCCGCGAGGTAGGGGAAAGCTCTCCCAGCAGCCGAGGTATTCTGTATGCGGGGTACTGTGGCTAGTTCTTGTTGTGCAGAGTGGACAGGTCTGGTGTGGGAGTAGAAGGTGATGCAGTGGTTGAGGTAGGTGGGTCCTAGGCCTTGGAGGGCCTTGTAAGTGTGGCATGCAGCTAGAAGTTAATTCTCTTTCCGATAGGGAGCCAGTGAAGGTCTCTTAGGTGTAAGGAGATAAGTTTGTGATGGGGAATGTCCAGGGTGAGTCTGGCAGAGGTATTTTGGATGTGCTGTAATTTCTTGAGGTTCTTCTGGGTTGTACTGGTGTAGAGGGCGTTGTCACAGTCAAGTCTACTGATAAGCAGGGCATTGGGTATGGGTTTGCGGCAATCGGGTGACATGTTTGAATCCTATGAGACTGTTTTGCCCAAACCTCAAATGTTTCCTGAAATCAAGCGTTTTCCTTACATTTCTGTAATGGAAAATGCCTCAGGCTTCTGGGAAAGCTCTTCCATGCTCCAAAGTCAAAAAAGGGAAATCCCTTTGCTGTAAACAGCAGAGGAATTTCCTGCCTCTTGCTCTGAAGATGGCTTGGAGCCATCTTCAGCACTGAAGGGGTTAATTGACTCATCAAAAGGAGAGAACTTGTTGCACCACTGGCAACATAACACATCCTTACTACTCTATTGCTGAATGAGCATGGTTATTTTGCTAGACTTGTTATCTTAGCATGAAGCTTAAATTTTTCACAGTTGCTATGACTTCAATGACATAACACTGATGTCAGACCCGGTATCTGAAATTTGTTCGACCACCATTGCTTTAGTGCAAACGAAGGGAACGAACCCAGGCATTTCCATAATTCATCAGGGTGTTAAATTGCTTTCATGGACTGGTTTAAGCATGCTCATATGTGATAAAACTGAGAAATTAATTGATGATGTTATGTGATTTGTCCTGGATTCAAAGAATGTAGAGTCAAGGTGGGTTTTTGAACCTGGTTACCATGTTTTGGGGTTGGTAGCTCTAGCAACTAGATTACGTCTCTTCATGAGGAAGCTTGCCTCACTTGATCTTGAGGTCCCAAGAGGAAGAACTCGATCTGAGCCAGTGGCTCTTGTCAGTGGCTCTATGACTCTATGGGCATAATTAATAATTAGATTGAGGTACATAGAAACAGAACTAATTTAATCTGGACAGACATCTGACACCACTTTTCTGCTCAATGACTGCTTGATTTCATTGCTGTTTACAGACACCACACTAACGCACAGCAAACCACAGAACTGTTTGTGCACAAAACAGGATAACAACAAACCTCTTGTATCAGGGCCAGCATTTTGTCATGTTGGTCTCTGTCCAATATGTGTATCTCATCCTCCCATATCCCAAGAAATATTGCAAATGGGCTATCACAAGCATTTTCCCATGGGTGCCTGCAGCCTCCAATAAGTCAGCACCATCATCTGTCCACAGGTTAAGCAAACGGCAAGACCTACCCCTGGTTTGCCAGTGTCAGTATTTTGCCATGGTTTTTTGTACTGTGTCAGTTATGCCACAAAACACCACAAAATACATTGACTATGCCTTTGTCAGTATTTTGCCATGGGTGCTCCACAAAACAGTAGCCAGAAACGTTAAATAACCCCCACTTGGAACGAAAGCTCTGATGGCACCAAGCATGTGAACAAAGTGAGCTTGAACCTTCCAAGAAAAAGCTCCCTTTTCTCTTCGATGCAAACTTCTATCCATTCATCCTTTCAGCCTTCAGTCTTCCTGTTGATATCAACCATTTCACCTTTACATTCTGTCATCCATTCATTCTTTCATCTAGCATTCAAACTTTCACAACTCCATAAGTACATTGGCCATTTCATCCATCCATTCACAAATCCATCTATCATCTATGCATGCATCCATCCATACATCCATCTACCCAAACATCCAATTTTTTGACATTTTCCTTAACCATGCCTCAATAGTCTTTCATCCATCAATAGATCCGTTTGCCTCTCTGTGCATTCATTCATTCATCCTTTCAGTTTTCCATTTACTGTGCAAACCATCCACCCATCCTCTTAGATTTCTATTTAATTTGCCATCATTTCACCCCCTCAGCCAGTCATCCTCTCATATTTCAATTTACTCTTGCATCCTTTCACCGACCCACCTATTCTTGCAGATTTCCATTTACTCAGCTATCCTTTCACCTTTTAATCCATCCAGGATTTCTGATTTCAGTTTACTCTGCCATCCTTTCATTCACCTATTTAGCCATCCTTTCGGACATAAATTTACTCTACCATCCTTTCCCAACACACCCTTTCTCTCAGACTTCTATTTACACTGCTATCCTTTCACCCTATGATCCATCAATCCACTCTGATTTCCTTTTACACTGCCATCGTTTTACCCACCCATCCCTTTACCATCCCAGAGATCGATTTACTCTGCAATCCTTTCATCTATCCATCTATGCTCTCAGATTTCCAATTACTTTGTCATCCTTTCACCCATTCATCTTCTCACATTCCCATTTACTCATCCACCCACCCATCCATCCATACACTGTTTTGTATTCACTCTACCCTCCCTTCAACCACCCATCAATTCATCCTCTTGAATTTCCATGTACTCATCTGTCTATCCATCCATCCGTCATTCCATCTTTCCTTTGTCCCTCTCAGATTTACATTTACTTTGCAATCCTATCATCTACCCATCTACCTATCATCTCATCCACTCATCCACCCAACCTTTTATCCAATCATCCACCTATCCTTTCACCCACTCATCTTTTCACCAACTGAGTCAACCATCCTTTCACCCACTCATCCATCCATACTTTCACCTACTTATGCATTCACTTGTCCATCCTTCTTTCCTTTTTCTATCAATTAATCTTTCATTTATTTGCTTTTAGTGTTAATTATGAGCTTTCATCTGCCAAATAGCAGCTAACAGAGGCCCATAAAGAACCCAGCCCCTGCTGTAGCTGCTAAAGCAGGGAGTTCACGACACCCCTGGCGTCCCAAATGCCAGGCAATACAACTTTAGCAGTGCCAGTGCCAAGAATAACCTCTAATATGCTAATGCCAAGCATTTCGTCTGATATGCCAGAAGTACTTTGTTAAATGTGTTATACTAAGAATTTCCTTCCATATTTCTTGGTCAGTGGCAGACTATGGTTCAACTGCCATTTATACAGGAACAGCTGAATGCTGGATGATAGAAACAAATATTTTTTTTATTTAACAAGTTATAGATTTGTTTTACTTTTTAACCCAACTGATTGGTCCTCATTTAGGCTTGGGCGAAAGAAAAACCTGCATCAGCATTCAAACCTGTGATTTTCCATTCCCACGCCCCAATACCAGGTGTGTTATATCACTAAGGCCGAGATTTACTAAATGCTTGCATTGACTTGTATGACGCAAGTCATGCAAAGCAATGCTGTAGGAAAATGCCTCTCATGGCAGGGTTACCCCCTAACTTTTTGCCGTTTGTTGTAACTAGTTATGATTGAAACTGTGCTGGGACCCTGCTAACCAGGCCCCAGCACCAGTGTTCTTTCCCTAAACTGTACCTTTGTCTCCACAATTGGCACAGCCCTGGCCCACAGATAAGTCCCTTGTAATTGTTAACCCTGGCACCAAGGGCCCTGTGGCCAGGGATGTTCTCTAAGGTCTGCAGCATGTATTATGCCACCCTGGGGACACCTCAATCAGCACATGCACACTGTCTCACAGCTTGTGTGTGCTGGTGGGGAGAAAATTACTAAGTCAACATGGCACTCCCCTCAGAGTGCCAAGCCCACAACCCACTGCATGTGGCATAGGTACATCACTCCTATAGCAGGCCTTAAAGCCCTAAGGCAGGGTGCACTATACCACAGGTGAGGGCATAGTTGCAAGGGCACTATGCACCTAATGTGTCTAAGCCAAATCTTAGACATTGTAAGTACAGGGTAGCCATAAAGAGTATATGGTCTGGGAGTCTGTCAAATACAAACTCCACAGTTCCATAATGGCTACACTGAATACTGGGAATTTTGGTGGCAAACTTCTCAGCACCATAAATCCACACTGATGCCAGTGTGGGATTTATTGAAAAATGCACACAGAGGGCATCTTAGAGATGCCCGCTGTATACCAGCCAAACTACTAGTGTTAAACTGACCAGTTTCTGCCAGCCTGCCACATCCAGATGGGTTTCTGGCCACATGGGGTGAGTGCCTTTGTCACTCTGTGACCAGGAACAAAGCCTGTACTGGGTGGAGATGCTTCTCACCTCCCCCTGCAGGAACTGGTCACTGGTGTTACAGTGCCCCAGGGCACTCAAGCTAGTGGAGACGCCGCCCCTCTGGACACAGCCCACACTTTTGGCAGCAAGTCCAGAGGAGATAATGAGAAAAACAAGGATGAGTCACCCAACAGTCAGGAGAGCCCCTAAGGTATCCTGAGCTGAGGTGATCCTTGCCTTAGGAAATACTCCATCTTGTTTTGGAGGATTCCCCCCATAGGATTAGGGATGTGCCCCCCTCCTCACAGGGAGGAGGCACAAAGAGGGTGTAGCCACCCCCTCCAGGACAGTAGCCATTGGCTACTGACCCCCAGACCTAAACACACCCCTCAATTGAGTATTTAGGGGTGACCCTGAACCCAGGAAGACAGATTTCTTCAATCTGAAACAAGAAGAGGGACTGTTGACCTGAAAGCCCCGCAGAGACGATGGAGATGACAACTGACTTGGCCCCAGCCCTACTGGCCTGTCTCCAGACTCAGAGAACCTGCACAGCAACGCATCCAGCGGGACCAGCGACCTCTGAGGACTCAGAGGACTGACATGCACCCAAAGGACCAAGAAACTCTAGAGGACAGTGGCTCTGGCCAAAACTGCAACAAAGAAACTATCTTTAAAGAGACTCCAGCCTCACTCCGGAAGCGAGAGTCTTCACACTCTGCACCCGACGCCCCCGGCTTGTGTCCAGAAGACCCAACACCACAGAGAGGACCCCCAGGCGACTCCAACAATGTGGACACCCTGAGTCGACCTCCCTGCACCCCCACAGCAATGCCTGCAGAGAGGATCCAGAGGCTCCCCCTTACCGCGACTGCCTGGTAAAAAAGGAACCCGGTGCCTGGAAGAAGCACTGCACCCGAAGCCCCCAGAAAAGAGAAGAACCAACTACTGATGCAGGAGTGACCAGCAGGCAGCCCTCATCCTAGCCCAGTCGGTGGCTGGCCCATGAAGCCCCCCTGTGCCCTGCCTGCATCGCCAGAGTGACACCCGGGTCTCTCCATTGATTCCTATCTACAACCTGACACCAACTTTGCACACTGCACCCGGCCGCCCAGGACCACTGAGGGTGTATTTTGTGTGCCTGTTTGGGACCCCCCCTGCCAATGCTCTACAAAACCCCCCTGGTCTGCCCCCCGAGGACGCAGATACTTATCTGCTAGCAAACTGGAACCGGAGCACCCATGTTCTCCCTAGGCGCCTATGCTATTTGGGCCATAATTTGGCCTCTGCACCTGACCGGCCCTGTGTTGCTGGTGCTAGTTGTTTGGGGTTGACTTGAACTCCCAATGGTGGGCTGCCTATGCTCAGGAGACTGAACTTGTAAGTGCTTTACTTACCTGAGAAACTAACCAATACTTACCTCCCCTAGGAACTGTTGATTTTTGCAGAGTCTGCTTTGAAAATAGCTTAATGCCATTTTTGCCAAAACTGTGTACATTACTGTTTTAATTCAAAGTTCCTTACTTACCTGTGTGAAGTACCTTACAATGTATGTACTTAACTAAATTCTGATTCTTGTGGTTCTAAAATAAATTAAGAAAATTATATTTTTTCTATATTAAAACCTATTGGCCTGGAGTTAAGTCTTTGAGTGTGTGTTCTCGTTTATTGCCTGTGTGTGTACAACAAATGCTTAACACTACCCTCTTATAAGCCTACTGCTTGACCACACTACAACAAAATAGTGCATTAGTATTATCTATTATTGCCACTCTCAACCTCTAAGGGGAACCTTTGGACTCTGTGCACACTATCTCTCACTTTGAGATAGTATATACAGAGCCAACTTCCTACAAACACAAACCCTTAACTTGGCTTTACTAAACAAGGCAAAGCCAGCTTGTGTGGCTTTACCTTGTTTAGTAAATCCAAAGTAATGCAAGGAAGTGCATAGAGCTGCCTTGCGTTACCTTCTGTTGGGAAGTCATTCTGTAGGTAGAGCAAGGGCATTCCATGCATTCACCCATGGATTCTGACACAATGCCACATTTACTAAGGTCATTAACCCTGGGATTGTGCCAAATGGTGCCCCTTCCAGAACCAGGTGTAATGAGGAGAAATATCGTTATTTTTCCTTGTTACTTTCTCCTTGCATATGTGCTGCATTCAACACACATAGAAAGAGGAATATGTCTTTACAGATTGTCTGCATTGCCACTGTGCAGCACTCAGTGAACAAGTTCAGGGAGGCAGAAGAAATGCGTCATAATTTTGTAAATTTGGCACATTTAAGCTGTTTCCCTTTCATGCAACATAGAGCAGCATGTTCCCTTGCTATGCTGCACTGTGTGAAAGTTTAGTAAATCTGGGCCTAAATATCTTTGAGTCCGCTTCCTTCATTTGGTCATAGACATGCATATATTGATGCCAAAAGGGCACAAGTATTTGTGTCGAACACTGGATACTATAATCTTCTAATTATATACCAGGTGGTTTTGCACAATTGTTTGGTGCTGGTTTGCATTGGGCATTTTCATATTATAATACATTTCTGCCATGTGTTTAAAGTTGAGGCATTTGGGAAGTGTGTGGCATGTTAATTGTACAGAAAATCAGGCTACTCTTAGCTTACTTCTTTAAAGAGGTTGGGGTATTTTAGGGAGGTACTGGATGTTTAACTTGCATTTTGTTTGTAATGATGAAGTAATTGACCTGAAGATCTTTTCATTTTTTTTGTATATTTCACTAGACATCGCTATCCGCACACAGCAGGATGGCAGACACCAAAAGTTTCCGACCACAAAATCTTAAATGGTGAAAGATAGAGGATTTGTTCACTCACTGTTTAGCCACACAAGACCCTTTGAAAGCATTCGCTGTGATGGATGAAGAGCCTGACCTGCCATCTTCTGGCACTACTCCAGAAGAACATTTAGGGCCTGATTACAACTTTGGAGGAGGTGTTAATCCGTCCCAAAAGTGACGGTAAAGTGACGGATTTACCACCAGCCGTATTAAGAGTCCATTATATCCTATGGAACTCGTAATACGGCTGGTGGTATATCCGTCACATTTGGGACGGATTAACACCTCCTCCAAAGTTGTAATCAGGCCCTTAGTATTGCTTGATTCTGGGTCTGTTGCATATACAACCATTGGTAAGCCAATGGCTTCTAGTCCATATCTGAAATACTCAAAGTGTTCACACATCTTAGATTTAGAAAAACACACACGCCTCAGAACTCAGCACATTTTCATCATCAAAACCAGATGAAATATGCTACCAACTTTTGCACTCTTCCTGAACACCAGAGACATCATGCAAGTTTCTGGCACTTTAGCAGGGAAATGAAACATGTCACTTTCAAGAAGAATGATTGAAAATCAATAGTCAATTGGCTTACCTACAATGGTAAACTTGAAGGTGCCTTTTTCAAGATGTGTGTACTCTTTGCTCATAAAGAAGTTGGAAGAGGTTCTCATCAAGGTGAGGGGTAATTAGTGTTTCAGTCCTTGACAAAAGGGAAAAATGCACAATGTGACTTTCATTCCCATGCTTCCTCCACCTATCACAAAGAGAGTGTGACAGCAGTAGCTAACTTCGCATCTGTTTTAGAGGGGAAGTCTGTTGCTGTTACAACTATGATTGAGAGCATCTGGAAGTAAACAGTTTTGGAAAACAGAAAATGACTTGTGCCAATAGTGGAATCAATACTGCATTGGGCTAAACAAGGTATAGAGCTTTGGTGACAAAGAAAGACACAGTGGACAACTCAATACATCAAAGGAACATGAAGAGAATGATGACAATTTCCGTGCTGCTCTGCACCTAAGGCGTCAAGTTGGTGATGAATGTCTGTCATGGCATCTGGCAACATGTCCTTTTAATGCAACCTACACAATTTGGAATATTCAGAATGAGATTATACCTGCTTGCAACATTCTTATGAGACATAGAGTGGTGGAATACGCAAACAATGCCAAATTTTTTGTCATTTGAGCAGATGTAACAGCAAACAGTTCCACTATAGACTAACGTGTGCTAGTAATTTGTTTTATAGAAGGTACATCTGTGTATGAAGAATTCCTTGGCTTTGAAGACCTTCTGCATGAAACAGGGGTTAGAATTGGAAAGGAAATTCTCACTTCTTTGGAAACATACGGCCGGAATGTTGATCGTATGCGTAGACAAACATACAATGTTTCTGCTGCAGTGAAAAGGGCTGTTAAGGGTGCACGGGTACTAGTTTCAGAATGTACATTATGGAAGTCATACATTGAACCTTGTGATTGGACATTCATGTGATTTCACTAATCATAATTGTCTTTCAACACTTACAGAAGTGTCACATTTAGTAAGATTCTCCCCAAAATGGATTGCTGTCCTAAAGGCAAAATTTACAACTTTTCCAGATAAAAAAAATAAACTGTTAGGTAGTTTATGTGAGACATGGTGGGTTAAAATGAATGAATCTGCTGTTTGTTTTATTGATATGTATCCAGCTGTGATTGACACTTTGCTTGAGATCTCAGACTTGCAAGAATAACCTGCCTCTTCCGGGGCCGAACAGTCTCTTGCAACTGTTCAGTAACATAATTTCACTGTTGCTGCTCACATCTTGGCACAACGTTATGGGATACTGCTTTCTGTTTTAGCTGCACTCCAAAATCAGAATACGGATATGCTTAAGTCCATATGACAGATTGAAAAAGTCAAATAGGTGATTCAAGAAAGCAGAAACAAAGCTGAAGAAGCATTTCTTGATTTTTTTTTAAAGCACAAACCACGGCAGGGGAAACTCTGATCATGCAATGCCTCACTGGCAGGCAGACACCCTGGTCCAATTACAAGACTAGCTATTCTGAGGCCTACTATAGAATTTCAGCATTTTTACCATTTATAGACAATTTTTGAATGAATTGTCAGAGAGATTCAGCCAGCATGAGAAAAAGACATGCACAATGCAGTATCTGGTACCAAGGTTTGTTAACGAGGAGTCTTTTAAAAACTTGAAGGGTGCTCTTGACTTATATGAGGAAAATATACTTGGTACACACCAGGATCTCAAAAGTGAGTATGACATACGGGTAATGAACAGATTGAAGGTACCTACTGAAGAAGGCCAGGGAATATAATGGATACCTTAAGTCCTACTCACATTGACTTCTGTCCCAGCATATACTGCCTGCTAAAAATATTTGCCACTTTGCTAGTGACAACCACATCCCCAGAATGGTGTTTTAATTGTCTTCGTAGACTGAAAACCTATCTTCGGTCAACAATGAAGCAAGAACAACTCTCTGGATGTGCAGTGCTAAACATTTCATGAGCACATTGTGCGCCTATAGAAGCAATTGTTGATGAAGTGGCAACAAAGGGTCACCACCTTCAAATAGCATTGTGAATATTGGTTCTATTGTGTTCCTAAAGTGCTTTGAAGGCATGTATACAGAAGCAGCCTTTCAATTCAATTTTCAGTACACTCTGTCCCTTTTTCATAGCGCAATAGTGTATAACTGCATCAAATGAACAAAAATGTAAGCTCTAATTGTTGGCCAGTTCCAAATGCAGAATTTGTCACTTCTTTTTCCCAGCTTGGCCTGAGCATTACCCAATCTTTAGTGTCTTCCATGTTAGCCCCACCCCAATTGAGTGATATCTTTGCCACGCCCCTTCATTTGACATATCACACCCCCTAGAATTTAAGGCCAAATTGTGTCCCTGATTGATCCCAAACGTTTCCATTGTGTGTTTCATAATCCTCACAATAACTGATTAAACAGAGTCTTGCTGATCCAACTGCTATCCTCAACATATTTCATAGGATTATTGAATGCCAAAAAATGTAAAGGAAACATTCTTTTCTCAGGTCTGGGGGCTACCTTCTCTCTGTGAGGGTCGTGGTCATGAAAGATCACTAGGCTGCTAGCCCAAGAGATCCATTAACAGGGCTAGAATCCATCCAAAGCAGGCTAAACTTGTAAAAAGAGGATAAAACTGAAAATGTAGTATGCTGGTAAAGCTGTTAAAGAATGATTACAAGTTGAAAAAAAGCAATGCATGAATAGGCATGCCTCAGAGACCATTCCCCTTCCTCCCAGGTCACACACCAATGTAACTGGTGCATTGCAACAGGACTCAAAATGTTATCTTCTGCTAGCTCTCAGCAAAAATTAAATCGTTCTAATTTCATTCTCACATCACTCTTTAACTGCCCTGTTGTTAATTTTTAATATATTCCCTGTAATTACAGTAAAGAAGCAAGCAGATATCAATGAGCAAAACAAAGTCAGTATGGAGCTTTGTTGTAAACAGTTTTACTTGATAATCTGCAACTGCATTTACTACTGTGGTGTAGTAATGTAGGTGAACGTTTCATTTTGGTTGGCAGGTTCTTTGAATCCTTTAAGAGGCGCATTACGTCACGCCAACATCCTGCTTTGATCTAATCAAGATATTTAACCATCTGCTGGAGCAGAAGAACCTGGAGCTGTTAATCAGCACGAATCGATACATGGCTGGGCTTGAAAAACTGAATTTTTCCTCCTCACAACTACTAAGTAAAGATGTATTTGGCAACTGTTGAAGTAAGGGAGTCACCCAGTCTAATTATACACACATACACATTAAAAGCGAACTGCTTGCACACTCACATGAACAAACGTTCAGAATTATTTTTGAAACCCCCCAATCTCTTGCACCTACACCACACACGTTATGAATGGAGACCTTTCCTTGCCCTTGTGTACGTACTGTGACTGGTGCTCATGTGAAGCGCTCTAGCTCTGTGTAAATTCTGCGCATTATAAACTGCAAGGAAGCTCATTTTGTGGTTACCGAGACACACAATTCACTCAACAAACACACGTACGTTAAAAAAAAGAAAAAAAAAGCAGAGACTCCTTCTACTCATGCACATCCTAATTAGGGTAGTACTAACCCTAATTCCTCCTGGGGCTACCTACATCGACACATTACTAATAAACTACTGGAACGCTCTCTCTCGCCCTTATTGTCTCTCTCTTTCTAAAAACGTGGCCATCCAAAAGGGCATTCTGGCTCAGGCTGAAAATTAGCAGCGTCTTCGTGTTATCAAAATTGCCTAGCAGATGTGCAAAATGTCTTCTGCTTTAATTAGATTGTAATGTAATCTCATTAGTAAACAAAGGAGCGAGGCTGCTTTAGAAGTCACAGGAGCGGTTTCATTGCGAGAAAAGCTATGCGGAGTTCTTATGTTCCATCGGTATCAGATACAGTAATGTAACCTTCTATTTGTTTATAGCCCAACATTCCACTCTCAGAAAAAGTCTCACATGAATCTAAGCCATTTTCTCCTACATGTGGGGAGGAAAAGAACCGAGGGGCCACAGATGAGCTGCCAGGTCAATAATATGCCGCGACTCACATTCTGATTTACTTAAACATTATGTTGCAAAAATCATTGCTAAAACTCTAGAAAAAAATCTTAAAGTCAATATATCAGAAAATAAAAAAATGAGATGAACCAATTAAATATTTTGAAGCAAAAAACTTGAAATCATAATATTCCTACAAATGAGTCACGCGCAAGACGTATACAACAACGTACTGTAAAGAATTAAATTACGCCCTGTTCGCTGCTGAGTGATCGCATTTTCTTGACTACAGAGGAGGTGATGAGTGATAGATGGTAAGTGACCTTTGCATCAATCAATATTGAAACATTTCTCCTTTTATAACTGAACGCGCGAGGTGCCTCTCTAGCCATTTTTGAATGTTAAAAATAAATGGGAGGGGGTGGGGGACATTAATGTAACGTCTTGCGACAGATCTAATACGATTGACTGATAACTATTTGAATTACACAATTTGCAAATCCAGTTGCTTCCTAGACAAATTTATCTATTGCAGTTGACAGCAATTTGTGCGAGATTTGGGGCAGGGTGATATTACATCAAAACAGTGGGATATGAATTCTTAAATTTACGCCAGAGGAGTCCTTGAATGATAGAGTGATGAAAGGCGTCCAGTTAACTCGTCGTAGAGACTTCTCGAGGGGTAACCCATGTAGATTGTGGGAATTATTGAACAAAAAAATGGTTTGGAGGAAGTCACTTCCTTCCACAGCGACCCTCTTCCTATCACCACAGTTTCCTTCCTTCATCCCTCCTACTTGCCTCTTCCCCTATTGCTGCCTCCGTTTCTTCATTTTTTCTATCATTTATTTCTCCCTTTATCCTTCTTTCCTTTCCTTCACCGTCCCTCCATCTTCCCTTTCTGCACTGCACTGTGCTGATAGTGCCTTACCTTAGATAAGGACCAGGTAGTGTTGGGAGACATTAACAGAATAAATCGACTAGCATCAAAATAGACTAAAAAGTCCTAATTGCACCTCTACAGAATCCACAAGAGGTAAGGATATGCTGTTTCCCTCATGAAGATGGCATTGAACAGATACATGAATCAAAGGACAAACATACATAAGCACAAACAATGGCATAGCAATCGGCCTAGTGCAGGCTTACTGCCTTTTGGCTTTGTTGATAGTTGTTTTGTCACAGTGTAGAAAAAAGTTGTTTGAGAAGTTGCCGGGCCCTCACCAATATTAAACAAATTGGAAAAAAATATATATATATATATTTTTTGTTCTCCTTATGCACAATTTGCCATAGTAGTTCCTGGCACTGAAGGGAATACTTTATGTGAGGATGTGTCCCTGGTGAAAGGACAGGACACTGTCACTCACAGTGAAGTAAACTGTTGAAGGGTAGGTCATTAGTTGTGTGGCCTCCACAAGTAATGCGTCCCCACTCGACCACCACTGGGAACCAAACACCGCACTGTAGCGCTTGACTCTCATAGGGTAGTGCTGCAGATCAGTCCAAGGCTTACTGAAGGGAGGTGGTGTGGGCTAGTAATCACCATTCATAAGCACACAAGAATAACACTCAATAAATTATTGCTCAGTCTGTACTTTTTCTTTTGATGAAGTAAAAGTACATTTATTACAAACACACTACTCAATACTATGCAACAATTTACAAATATACACAAATCAATGGAATTACTTTTGGATGACATTGCGTAATCATTCTTGTCTCTCCCATGGTAGAACATTCACTGGTATTCCAATGCAATGTTTGACTGTAACTTAGAGTTAATACTCGCAATAAAGTACATCTACTTTGCTTACTAGTGGCTATCAATTTCATTACTCAAATAAGCATCAACAAGGAATATGTATAGGCAGGTTGGATTGGTTTGCGCTGTTAGTATTACCCTCAGCATGATTTATACAGTCTACCAACACCCCTAAAGGGGGTGGGCCAAGGTATATCATATTCCAAATTGAAACATAAAAATGATGCACAGTTGACACAGTCCCTAAAGGACATAATTTAGTTGCTAATCATTATGTAATATCATCTTTCACCCCTAGAGGGTGCCTTTTTGTATGACCCTACACACGTCATATCATTGGCCACAATGCTGCAGCCATGCATTTCGTATCACATTTAGCATAAATGCTACCATTTAAAACATAGGGGGTCATTCTGACCCTGGCGGTCACCGACCACGGGAGCACCGCCAACAGGCTGGCGGTGCTCCGTCGACCGCCGCGGTCAGAAACGGAAAGTCGGCGGTCTCCCGCCGACTTTCCGCTGCTCGGGAGAATCCTCCATGGCGGCGGAGCGCGCTCCGCCGCCATGGGGATTCTGACACCCCCTACCGGAGACCCGCCAGGAACAGGATGGTGGTGGGGGGTGCCGCGGGGCCCCTGGGGGCCCCTGCAGTGCCCATGCCAATGGCATGGGCACTGCAGGGGCCCCCATAAGAGGGCCCCACAAAGTATTTCAGTGTCTGCAAAGCAGACACTGAAATACGCGACGGGTGCAACTGCACCCGTCGCACCTTCCCACTACGCCGGCTCCATTCGGAGCCGGCGTCCTCGTGGGAAGGAAGATTTGCCCTGGGCTGGCGGGCGGCCTTTTGGCGGCCGCCCGCCAGCCCAGGGCAAATCTCAAAATACCCTCAGCGGTCTTGCGACCGCGGAGCGGTATTTTGTCGGGGGAAGACTGGCGGGCGGCCTCCGCCGCCCGCCAGTCTCAGAATCACCCCCATAGTCCCTAAAGGACTCCATTCTTGTAAAAATGCTTGTAATTACCACCTTTCACCCCTATTGGGTGTTCAGCATTGTAACAATCTGTTGTTGTCATCATTCAGGACACAAGGACTGCAGCCATGATATTCACCCCTACAGGGCACAGTTCCACCACCCTGAAACAAAAGTTCCAGCTGGGGCTGGCTTGAAAACATGTTGAAACCCCTTAAGGGGTTATCGTTTCCAAGTCCCCTGAAACTGAGGATGGGGACATTTGATAACTTTGTGACCCTGCTCTCCTAGGGGTTCCCACCATGCCAAACAAGTGGTTTTTGCCCAGGGACTTGGCTATTGTCTTCTAACCTCACTATAAGCACTTTTATAAATTCTCATATTCTGTTTTTCAACCCGTTCCTTCTCACCTTTTGCCTTTAAGCATCAAATCCTTTCTCTTTGCTTCACATCCTTATTCTTTTGGGGCAAAGGGGGAAATGTCTTTTGCATGACTTTGGGAGGCTGCATTGCCATGCCCTTTTGTACAGCTGTGTGCATTTTTATCCATAGAGAGCTTGCAATACTGCAAGCCCGCTGGCGTGACTTCTGTTTTTTGTAAGGCATCAGAACATGGGTTTGATGTCATGCAGGCACTCTATTTTAAGAAATTGAGTAATGTTTTCGCAACCCAGGCTACTAGAAATTGACATTAGTGGCAGCTTAATCTATGGTGTGCGTCACAGCCATTTTAACCTGCAATGGTAGGAAAGATCTGCCTACCGGCTTTCTCCGTGTAAAATCTACTCAGTCTCACCATATGGAGTTAATTTCCTCTACCACGTATAGGAGTATGTCATGCCATATTCCATGTGTTTAACATGGTCATCTGCTTTTTGAAAGGCTGACCTGTAATCTCAGACCTGGGAGCCTCCACACACTCAATATTCTGTCTCCCTCCCTATACCTATTTGTCGCTGTTGGTGGGTGAGGCCTTCTCACCAGCAGTTTGAAGAATATGGATTTCTACTGCAGGGTAAGGCCAACTGATAATCATTTTCTGCACCAGATTAGCATTTCTCAAGGATTTGTCCTTCTATTTGTGGCAAATATCCTTTCATCTCAGCCAGCTTAGACCAGTTTAGGAGTGGAAGCAGTGTTTTATAACCTGTACATTATACAATCATTGTGAGGACATGCTCCTTATGGAATTGGGAGATTCCTACATGGATGGGATGGGCTTAAATATGAATCTTGCTAAAACCTTTGTAATGCCCTGCAGTCCGCGGAACCCAAAATTGTGCCATCCTCAACTTGGTAGTCACCTTTGTTTCTCGAGGATCTTGGGGATTTATGCTTTCTGAAGAAATGTCTTACATTTTGAAACTAAGTAGACTTTCTGTCTAGTTTGACATCATAATTAGGCAGCAAGCCCATAGTTGCTTTTGTTGAGATATACAAAAGGACATCTATACCCATCCTTAACTATGGCTCTAGTTTATGGGGGTACAAGACTGTCAAACAACTGCAGGACGAGGTAAACAGAGCATGTAGGCATATCCTTGGGGTGTCACCAACCTACTCTGTATATGACGAACTTGGTTTGCCATATGTTGCTGGCTCCATTAGTTTGACCCCTTTTATGTGTTCTATCTGGTGCAACCTGGAGGACTCGATTAATAGGGAAATAAACATTGACTGTTTTGCATGTGATAGGGGCCTTCATATCCTGTGGCGCAGGTATATTAAAAATATGAGCAATAAATTGGGTTGACCCAACTTTTTGATTGCCTGGCAAAATTACCACACAAGATAGGAGTTGTCCAAAATCCATGTCTCATGACCTTAGGAGAAGGTAAAGAGAGCCACCTGAGCTGAGGAAGCCCACCAACTGAGAGTACTTGCAGGTTCAAACAACCTCTGGCTGGAACCCTATCTGGCTGTGGCACTAAAAGGTAGGGACAGGGTCCTTTGAACCTAAATATGGGCCAGATTAGATGCCAGTGTTCCTTTCTGCTATGCCAAATTGACCTGAAAAGGATCCTGGGATGCCCTTGTGATGAGCATTCATTGCAAACTCTGGTGCAATTTGTGTTTTATTGCGGGTTCAAGAGCAACTACAACAGAAAGTTTTTAATCCCAGTCTTAAGGGGCACCTCACATTCGTGACTATCCATAAACTCTCAAACTTGCAGTTGCTTCCCCCACTCGAGGTAGGTTTGTGGAAGTGTGGACACCTTTTTTAAGAATGCATCATGGCGCAGGCACTCTTTATTGTTTTGTTATTTATAATACTGATTTTTATGAACTTTGAATGTGATTTGCATGAGTATATTAATTTTTAATTGCCGTGAGTATCCTTGGATTGGCATTGCACTGAATTCTTATTTTGATATAGCCTATATTTGATTTGTTGGGCTGCTGTTCTATAACATATATCAGCTGTGGCTTCAGCTTTATAGCCTATACTTTTTACTTTCTTGGATGGTTCATATTCCTGTTGCACTGTTTTTAGAACATGAACTACATTGTTTTATCATTTTTTATGTACTATATGTATGATTTTATGGTTTGTTTTTATGAACCAAATAAAGCTAATTGATTGACTGAGATTCCAAAATATTTGATACTTGCATGTCACCTGATTGTGCTGGCCTGCCATCAAGATTGATAAGTACTGGGCCCTACAACCAGTACATTGTACAATGATTGGCTTAATATCCAAGGAGACTATGTACACAAGTGCAGACAAGTACATTGGAACATCCAGGACTGAAATCCCTACATATTGCCTGTGAGAAAGTGTCTCTTTTTGCATGGTCACACCCCTCTTTTGTGGAGTGATGCTGCAGATTTTTTTACTCTCTACTCTGGGACACTTCTAACTAACGGTGGGCGGGAAAATTCACTCTGGTATTGGAGTTTGCAGAATTTGGGAAAGCTGTGCTATGTGTCTAACATGGAGTTCCTGCTAAACTCCGCCATTCAGTGCATGGTGGAATTTTCTTTCCATTGGCGCATACTAGACTTGTTCTGGCATTTCCTGGTGAGTGACACAATGCTTTTAGGCTGCTAGCACATGAGATTTGGTGAACACTAGTGCAGCTTCCAGCTGTGACAGTGCCTTCTAGTGACTTTTTTGAGTGTGCAAGCGCCCACAACACCACCTTGAGCAGATTATCGACTCAAAAAAAGCAAAATCTTCTCAAAAAGAAATTTTCAAGTTGATATTCTACTCCAGAGGACAGTTCAAGCTTTTTTTTAGTGCAAGAAGCCTTTTTTATTTTACTTTTAGTTTCAATAAGAAGGAAGTGCCCCGGAGGCTCCAACTTACTGTTCCCGTCCAGCAGACTCTTCCCAGTGCCCTGTCCATCTCCTGATTTCTTTTCACTTGTATTTCGAGGTGGAAGGATCTCTCTTGTTGTCTGCTGCACATCTACCATTGGATTTAAGGATTTTGTTTTTGTGATACCACAGGTAAGTTAAAAAATTCTTGTATAAGGGTGTTTTATGTTTTATAGAGGACACACACTAGCATTTTGTTGTACTTTTATTACATTTTTAAATTTGATTGTGATTGTGGTGGTTGTCCTTGGGTTTCAGTAGAGGCCTAGTTATTTTTTGCAGTTAATTTGTCACCTTGTTTAAGGAAAAATGTTGAACAGCTCAGTACCTCTTCCCCATGTTTGTTACATTAGCAATATTCATTTTTGTCCTATGTCACCTAGTCTGCCAACGGCCCATCGTGCCAGTGGGCTCCCCAATACTAGGCATCAGTAAGTGAAATAACTGTTTCTGTGGTATATGTAGTTTTCATTAAAACATCATTTAGGGCAGGGATGGCATTTGATAAAATTAAAAATGTGGGTTATTTTTGTATTTCCCATTTTTTCTGTAGGTGTATAGGTGGGGTAATATATAATGCCCTGGGATGATGTGGGTTGTTATAAATGTTTTTATAGCTCAGTTAGTTTTCATTTTTGGAATTGTTGAATGAATGGTAGAGTTATCTTCAGTGTTAACGTGGCTCCTTTGTCTGGCCAGTGTGACTTTGAATGTGTTTGCCATAGGCCACCATTTGTCTTTGGTTTCCATGCCATGTGGCCAGGGGCCATTTTGTGTAGCCAGAGTCTGTAGGCCTGAATGTGGTCTTTGTTTTCTATGGTTGACAATGTGGCTGGTGGCCATTTTGTTTAGCCAGTGTGCTTTTGTCATAAACCTACATCTGTTCTTGTTGCGTAGGCTCTCATTATTCTAATGAGACTACTGGTTTTAAGCGGCAGAATCGCCTGTGGGGTGGGGGACTGAGTCTAACCCACTACAGGTGAGACCTGTCGGCCTAATCCAGATTTTGCTTCGGCTAACCAGCAGTTTCTCATCTCCACCCAAGAGCAGAGATGATTGGGCAGCCAAGCGCATGACACAATTGACTCCTCAGGGAAATCGTTGTCACTCAGATCGCATCCGTTTCTCTGTTACATTAGTCTCACATATGCAAGGACAGTCAGAGGCAGTATGTGTTTCAATAACGTTTTAATGAAGCAACTGCATCTTAGATAATAAAGCATGTACTGCAATAGCCAGGACGATGAAGCATTACAGGATTAAAATTGTGACAAGGAGAGTGAAGCATAAAAATAACGCTAGAGTCATCACTATAATTCATACCTAGCCTATATTAGAGCACATCCTGTTAAGCTCTAGTTCTGCCCCTTCAGGTTCCCCTGGGAAGACATCATCCCTCAGACCTGAGCAAGAGGCCTGAAGTCTGCATAAGCAGCTGTAGCGAAGCGTTCAGAAATCAGCATACAGTCGTGGTGATCTGGCTGGAATCTCTCTCTAATATGTATGGGACAGAGAAGTATTTTTATAATAAAACAGCTTATGTTCTGAGAAAATGTCCCTACTGAAGGATATGTATGTTTCTATGAATACCAGAGACAAAGTGTTACCACATTTACCGGCAACCTATCTTACTGCAGCCTTGAGAAAAGGACAGAGTGAAAGAAAAGTCTTGTTTAAGAACGCAGTGCAAAGAACAGCTAAATAGAGAGAAATAAAACATGACCGCAAATGTGGCTATTGTTAACATAATAAACAAAGCTGAATAAAATATAGCTAGGTTAAAATGCTAAAATAACGTGCATGAAGCTATAACTAAAATGGTTGCACAACATTCTTGGCTGAGGCCATGTCTCCTTGCTTTCTGTTTTTTATTGACCATGTGGCCAGTGACCATTTTGTGCAGTCAGTCAGCCAGCATGATTTAGAAACAGGCCTGGATGTGTTCTTTGTTCTACATGCCTCCTTGCTTGCCGTTGTTGGTTGGTTGACCATGTGGCCGGCAAACATTTTGTGTAGGCATTCAGTGTGCTTTTGCCATAGACTTCCATGTGTTCTTTGTTCTCCATGCCTCCTTGCTTGCTCTTGTTATTTGACCATGTGGCTAGAGACCATTTTGTGCAGCCAGTCAGTGTGTTTTGACATAGGCCTGCATGCGCTCTTTGTTCTCCATGTCTCCTTGTTTGCTGTTGTTAGTTGGTTGACCATGTGGTCAGCAGCCATTCTGTGTAGCCACTAATCAGCCAGTGTACTGTTTCATTGCCCTGCAGGTGTTCTGGCCATGCCTCCTTGCTTTCTGTTGTTTGACCATGTGTCAAGTGGTAATTTTGTGCAGCCAGTCAGTTTGCTTTTTCCATAGGCCTGCATGTGTTCTTTGTTCTCCATGCCTCCTTGCTTGCTATTGTTGGTTGGTTGCCCATGTGGCCAACAGCCATTTTTTGTAGGCAGTGTTCTTTTGTCATAGGCTTGCATGTGTTCTTTGTTCTTCATGCCACCTTGCCTGCTGTTGTTGATTGATCATGTGGCCGGCAATCATTTTGTACATTCACCCTTTTTTTTGCCATTTTCAAAGCCATTCTGTAGGGAGAGTAGGAGAGGGCTTTGGCTTTTTTTTTGTTCAGTGCCACATAATACGTGACATAAGTTCTTCAATCGCTTCCCCTTTTTAAGCTAAGTGCCAGGAGAATAACACTGCAATATGCTACATTTGCGACATGAGTGTTTGTTGAGGTAAACCTAGGTCACCCTATGCTACCGGAGGCCAAACGACCCATATGAAAAAAATCACATTTTTGGGAGGGGCACCTTAAAAAAACTTGCTGCAGGCGGTGATGAAGGTGAAGAGCACCAGGAGTCAGCTGCGTCCATGTGGGAGGTAACAGTGATGACGACGAAGAGGGTGACATCTTTACGCAAAGCAGCCCTGGTCCTAGTAGTCTGCCAGTATCAACCACCTCAGCAACCTCGAAATGGCACAAGAGTCAGACGGAGACACCACAGCAAACAGTGACTGACCCAAGATGCACATTGAGTTTACCACCTCCTGCTTCTCCGAAGTCACCTGCACATGTGGCACTAGAAAAAAAAATCCAGGCTAATATTATGGCCATGTTTAGGCAGGGGGGGCCCTATGAATGCAACCACCCAATGACATAATTGTACTATGGGAAGTTGGCTAAAATGTCTACACTGGACCTCATCCCTTTTTTTGTGCGAAGGTTAGGATTTTCAGAATTTGTGGCGACAATCAGCCTGAAATTGTAGGTTCCCAGTCGGACCTGTTTTCTCAGAGCTGCTACTCCAGTGCTCCATCACAATGTGCTGCAATTGGTTGGACAAGCTTTGCAGCACAGTGCTGTTCACACTATCCACTTGATGACAGGCGTGTGGACCAGTTGTCAAGCAACTGATTACATGTCTATCACTGCACACTGGATCTCTTTTGTGTGGGTTAGGCAACAGCTATCTGCAGGTCTCAACACTGAAGAAACTTTTAAGGGTGTTCAACTGCATGCAACAGTAGCCAGTGTTAGCCATGGAGAAATCCCATACATTTACAAACATCTTGGAAGACATTAACAGCAAGATGTTTATGTGGCAGCGACCCAGAGGTCTCAGAATTGGGTTTGTTGCCACCAACAATTGCAGTAACATAATTAAGGCCATGGCAAATGGTGGCTATTTCAGGATCCGTTGCTCACGCATTGCATCTACCTGGTTATGAAGAACTTTTAGAAGAAAGAAGACATAGTCAACACCATGCTGACCATCTGCAAAAACATCTGTAATCATTTCAGCCATTCTTTTAAAGCCTGGGAGCAGTTTAAGATCATTCAACATGCTAACAGTGTGCCAGTTAAATACCTCATACAGGTGGCAACACATTGGGACTTGATCTATGACATGTTGCAATGCCTCTTTGAGCAGTACAGATCGATCAATGACTATGTCATTCAAACAGGAGGAGATGCAATCATGAAAAGCACGATCATGGATGCGGACAAATGAGGCCTACTAAATTGCCTGACACAGAAGATACTTCCTTTTGAGTTTTTCATACGGGAAGTCAGCAAGGAGGTCAGTACGCCTCGCCAAGCTATCCCGTTGTTGCATCTGCTACAGGACCACTTAATAATGATCTCTCAGAGGTCCCCAGGTGTGAATGAAAACACAGAAGCCCATGCCTTGGTTGAGAGCTTAATCCTTTGCTTGGCTGCAAAGTGACATTGTGTTGTCCAAAGAGTATATCAGTGCCACAATACTTGTTTCACAGTAGGATAAAATACCGGACACTTTTTCACATGAGAATGTTTCACAATACAAAACATGGATTGTTGATCAAGCCAGGGACCTGGAAGAAGAATGGCTGGAAATTAGAATCCACTTCAAGGCTCTTTCTTTCTGAGGTAACACCTTCAATTTTCAGGGAGTCTCACAGCACCCAGCACAAGCAACAAAAACATCGGCCACAACAGCAACACCAGGACCAGAAGAATCGTCCATATTCCTCTGCATTTGCTTGGTTTCAAGTGGCAGGTCTTATTTAAGTCCAGTGCAGAGGTGAAGGCAAAAAGAGATCGAGCAAGTGCAGCACCAATGACCATGACCAATGACTATTCAGATAAAATTCAGATAAAATTCCAGAGGTATCTGGATGACCCAAAGAGGTCTATATGGATTAAAACCCATAGGTGTATTGGTTTGAGAAGAAGCATCAAAGACCAGAGCTCAGTAGGCTGACAGTAATGTATCTGGCTTGCCCAGTTGCCAGTGTGTCTGCTGAGCATGTGTTCAGTGCAGCTGGCACAGTTATCAGAGTAAGAAGGCCCAGTCTCTCACCTCAAAACATGGAGGGCTTGACCATGATCAAAATGAACCAACACTTCATACCACACAATTACCTTGTTCCTGAAATACAACAGGAGGATGAAGAGGCTCAAGGTGAATAGTCAGACTCAAGTGTGTTAATTACTTATAGTACTGCTGTGGCAAAAAAAGAAAATAACTAGTGGAACACTATGTCTCTGTCTGACTTATGCAGGCTCGACCATTTTTAGGCACATGTGTAACCAGATTGGAGTTGGACCAGTGTGCAGTGAAGAAGCCTCCCTATTCCCTTTAGGACACTGGAGACAATGCCTGCCTCCCTCTCATGCACACCTTTCTTTTTTCATCATCAAGCAGGTCTGTCCCAGAAGATAATTTGATTTACAAGGCTGCCAAATCACATTGTGTTTCTTGAATCAAATAGGAGATACAACTGTGTTCCTACCGCCGATCTTGGACTAGAAGAGGTAACCATTGCACCGATGAGTGATGATATATTATTGAGTGATTGTGAGTGATGATGTATAGGATGTCAGACAGTGAGGGAGGGTGTTCAAGTAATTTGTAAACTTAGGGGGTCATTCAGACCCCGGCGGGCCATTCTGTGTTTCCCGCTGGGCTGGCGGGCGACCGCCAGAAGGCCGCCCGCCAGCCCAGCGGGAAACCCCTTCCCACGAGGACGCCGGCTCCGAATGGAGCCGGCGTAGTGGGAAGGGTGCGACGGGTGCAGTTGCACCTGTCGCGAATCTGCAATGCAGACACTGAAATTCTATGTGGGGTCTGCTTACGGGGGCCCCTGCAGTGCCCATGCCATTGGCATGGGCACTGCAGGGGCCCCCAGGGGCCCCACGACACCCCTCACCGCCATTCTGTTCCTGGCAGTCAGAACCGCCAGGAACAGGATGGCGGTGAGGGGGTCGGAATCCCCAATGGCGGCGCAGCTTGCTGCGCCGCCATGGGGGATTCCTCAGGGCATCGGAAAACCGGCGGGACACCGCCGGTTTTCCTGTTCTGACCGCGGCCAAACCGTCGCGGTCAGAATGCCCTGCGGGGCACCGCCAGCCTGTTGGCGGTGCTCCCGCCAACCCCGGCCCCGGCCGTCCTTGACCGCCGGGGTCGGAATGACCCCCTTAGTTTAATTGATTTGCAATGTTTGCGTCCTAAAGGGTGATCATTTTTCCTGAAGGAGATTGGCTGTTTCACAATTTGCAAACTTTACTTGCAGGGTCCAATTCTTGTCTGGTTCTTCACAGACCAGTCACTTTAGTTAACAAACACAAATTTACACACAATTCTGTTTCTCTTCTAGCTCTTTAACAGCAGGACACTATAAGTCTCTCTCACTCAGGTCGGAACTGAGTTTGACTGAGTTGGACTGGTTCATTACTCAGGGTCAGGAGGAGGATGAAAGGACTTAGAGCAGCACTGCCTCAACAGCAGGAAGAAGAAAGATATGGACTTCAAAGGGAAACCATGATGATGATGATGACTCTGAGGCCTACTCAGTGCTGAGAACTGGAGAGAGGTGTGTTGATTTGGGAAATACTGAGTATTTGTGCTGTCTCAAATATGAAACTCCTCCTATGTGGTTGTGACCGGGGTGGCCTATTGCTTGTAACTGGAGGCAGACTTGCAATGCCATATCATCACATGATGTGCACACTAGTCCCTGCCAGAAAACTTTGCTCTGCCAACAGAGTTTTTGGAATTCTGGCACTATGCACTGTCCATTTTGTTTCTGTTTGTACATGCATGGTTTGTCTTTGATGCTCACTTGTGAATGCTACGATATTCACAGGCTGCTAGCAAGTGAGTGAGAGATTTTGCACCTTCATGCACTTCAAGCTGCTAAATCCATTAAAAAAAGGTTTTCAAGTGGATTTTTTTCTCCAGTGGCTGATTCAAGTTGTTTTTAGTGCAAGAAGCCTTTTTTTTTTACAGGAAGGCAGTGCGCCAGCAACACCAACTTCCTGTGTAGCAGGCTCCACCCAATGCTTTGTCCTTCCCATGGTCACTTTTCACTTGGATTTTGAGGTGAAAGGCTCACTTCCTTTTTGTATGCTGTAGTTATACCTTTGAATTTAAGGACTCTGTGTTTGTGATATGACACAAGTAAGTTAAAAAGCTATTGTATAAAAGTGTTGTTTGTTTGGTAGGGCATGAATCAGTACGTCTTTGTACTTTTATTTGATTTTTAAATTTCATTGTGGTGGGTGGCATGTAGTTTAAGTAGGGACCTAGATATATTTTTGCATCTCATTTTTCAGTCCCTTTTCCCCATATTTGTTACATTTGCAGTGTTTATTTATTTTACTATATGGCCTAGACTTCCAATGGGCCATCCCACCAGCAGGCCCAGTACTAGTCATCAGAACATGAAAGAAATAGTTCTGTGATAAATATTTTAAAGATTTCAGTTAGGACAGAGATGGCATTGGATTAAATGAGAAATGCTGGCTAGTATTTGTATTTCATTTTTTCAGCAAAAAGTGTATATGTGAGGTACTATTTGAGGCCATAGCAGGATGTGTGATGTTGTAAAATTGTTATAGTTCAGTTAATTGTTGCATTTAGAATAGCTGAATTAATGGCAGTGTCTTCTTCAAGATGTTTCAAAGATTATTCCATTTACTCATGCACTTCCCTGACTGACACAGGTGTTTCCTTTATAATTGATGGACATAAAGCAGAGAGCTGTATCTCTATGATGTGTTATCCTGATTGGAAATTCAATGTTATGTATGGCAGTGTGATTTGAATTTAAAGAGATTGATTTATTATTACCTAAGTAACCAGCAAACTGATATTACCTTAGTCTATACTAACTCAAACTGCAACAATGTCATGTTTCACTAAATGTATTTTTTTTGCTTGTTTGCTTTTAGGTGCTCAAGAGAAGAAGAGTTATCACCTGCAATACTGCCAAACGGAAGGCCTGTACATTGACATCAGTCCTCCAATCTATTCTGCATCTCATGTTTATTGCCACTGCCAAAGAAAGTTGCTCCCAAGAAAGTGGTCAGTGAGAAAAAACAGCTTTCCACCAATGATGTGCGGACCACAAACTTTTTCGGGAGATATGTGCCTGCTGCACCGGCCTCTGGGGAGGAACCTGGGAGCAGCACTTCCACATCAATGACCAAGACTGTCAGTGAGGCAGACACTGCAATCATGATCATGATAATGATTTAGATTTGTCACTTTCGCAAAGTAGTACCTAATTGTTCAGGAAGCAGAGCAAAATGGACAGCAGTCGCAACTACCAATAGTTCTTTCTAAAGTTGGGGCAGACCATGAGATGTCAAGCTTCCTATTGAGCAAGAACTTCCTCTTTTATAATCATTGGCTCCCTGATCTCTGGGAAGGGAAAAGAAGGGTACACCTTCACCATCTTCTCCAAGCACCACTTCTGATGATGATGAAAAGGATATTGAGTGGACCCTGTCAGAGTCTGGGAGATGCCAGAACAGGCAAGGGAAAAAAACATTTCCAGAAAGCCTTAGAATTATGGAAGGGAATGATGAGGAGCATGGCAACAGTGAGCCAGTCATTGGGGAAGCTGGCACAGAAGAGTAGAACATTACTATTCAACCTGCTCTGAGGGATGTGGCGTAGGTAGCACTGCCAGCTCCCATATTTGTAAAGCCCCAGCTGAGACTTGCACCAACCCCTACCTCAGTAGAAGTATGCGCTGTAGAGTGGCAAACGACATGGAGAGAATTACAATATGCACCATTTGCCACTCAAGTTTTTGTCAAGGCAAACCGGGTTCACATTATGGTCCTAGAGCCCAAACAACCTATATGAAAAAAACATCATGCAACCTGAAGGAAGGAGCACCTTAACAAATTGCTTAACGTGGTTGTGGTGGTAAAGGTGAGTAGAGCCCGGAAACATCAGCTACAAGTCTAATCATGGTGGGAAGTGATGATGAGGAAGAAGAGGGTGACATCCTTATGCTAAGCAGCCATGTCCACAACAGTACACCAGAATTACCTGCCACAATGACCTCACAATGGCACAAGAAGAGTCAGAGTCAGATGGAGACACCAGGCATACAGTGACTGCCCCATGACATACATGGAGTCTACCACCACCTACTTCTCAAAGGTCACCTGCGTCTGTGGCCTCAGAAATAAAGGAAATTTGGGCTACTATTAAAGGCATGTTTAGGCAGGAAGGGCCTTAATGACTGCAACCTCGTATAGCTGCAAACATCTTGGAAGAATTTAACAGAAACGTGGCTGAATGGCTGCCACCCAGCGGTCTCTTAACTGGATTTGATGCTACGTACAATGGCAGTAACATTGTCAAGTCCATGGCAGATAGTGGTTATTTCAGGGTCCAGTGTTTGGCACACTGCATCAACCTGGTTATGCATGACTTCCACAAAAAGGAACATAGTCAGCAACTTACTGACAACCTGCAGAACAATCTGCACTAATTTCGGCTATTCTTTTAAAGCCAGGAAGCAGTTGTGGATTATTCAGTGTGCTAACAGAGTACCAGTGAAAGCCTGATATAAGAGGTGCCAACATGTTGGAACTCAACCTATTATATGTTGCAACATCTGTTTGAGCAGTGCAGACAGATAAATGATTATGTCATTCAAAGAGGAGGGGATACACATGGGAAAGATATTACCATGGTGGCAGACAAATGGGGCCTAGTCAAATGCCTGACATAGACGCTGCTCACATTTGAGATTTTTACATGGGAAGTTAGCAAGGAGGACAGTAAGATGGGCCAAACTAGCCGGTTGTTTCAACTGTGACAGGGCCTGCTAAAGAAAGTGTCTGAAAGGTTCGCACTTACAGCTGTGAATGGAAATCTAGAAGCTCATGCATTTGTGGAGAACCTAAGTTATTGCTTGACTTGTAATGCAAGGCAGCAAAATGACATTATCTCGTCCAAAGAGTTCATCTGTGCCATCCTACTTGATCCACGCTATGAAAAGAATCTTTCCTCTTTCATTCCTTTTTCTGAGGTGGATGTTTCAAAATACAAAAGGTAGATTGTTGAACAAACCGGAGAACTGGAAGAAGAACGGCTGGAAATAAAAGCTGCACTCTGCAGTTCTGGGGTGCAGCCTTCAACTTCCAGAAAGAGCAGTCTTGTCTCACAGCAGCCAACACCAGTAACAAGAAGACCAACAACATCAGTGTCAGAAGAATCAGACACCAACCTCTGATTTGACTTGGTTTCCAGTGGCAAGTCTAAAGTTCACAGCAGAGGCCTAGGCAAAAGAGGTCAAGCAAGTGACACTTCAGAGGATGTTCCAGGAGTATCTGGATGCCCCAAAAGAGAACTATGTAGATCAAAACCTGTTGGTATATTGTATGCGAAGTTGCGCCAATGGGCAGAGCTCAGCAGGCTGGGAATAAAGGGGCATATTTATACTCCGTTTGCGCCGAATTAGCGTCGTTTTTTTCGACGCAAATTCGGCGCAAAACTAACGCCATATTTATACTTTGGCGTTAGACGCGTCTAGCGCCAAAGTATTGGCAAATAGGGTCATTTTTTTGCGTGAACGCCTTCCTTGCGTTAATGAGATGCAAATAAGGCGTTCCCGTCTAAAAAAATGACGGCGACGCAAATGCGTCGTATTTATACTCCCGGGCAAAAATCACGCCCGGGAGTTGGCGGGTCAAAAAACCCCGCATTTGCGCCACTATTTAACGCCTGGGTCAGGGTAGGCGTTAAGGGGCCTGTGGGCTCAAAATGAGCCCACAGGTGCCCTCCCCTGCCCCCAGGGACCCCCCCTGCCACCCCTGCCCACCCCAGGAGGACACCCAAGGATGGAGGGACCCACCCCAGGGACATTCAGGTAAGTTCAGGTAAGTATCATTTTTTATATTTTTTAATTTTTTTGGGGTGGCATAGGGGGGCCTTATTTGTGCCCCCCTACATGCCACTATGCCCAATGACCATGCCCAGGGGACACAAGTCCCCTGGGCATGGCCATTGGGCAAGGGGGCATGACTCCTGTCTTTACTAAGACAGGAGTCATGAAATGGCGTCTGGGCGTAGTAAAAAAATGGCGCAAATCGGGTTTAGGCGATTTTTTTGCCTCAACCTGACTTGCCCCATTTTAAGACGCCCTAACATCATTTTTGCCCAACGCCGGCGCTGCCTGGTCTACGTGGTTTTTTTCCACGCACACCAGGCAGCGCCGGTCTGCTTGCGCCGGCTAACGCCATTCAATAAATACGGCGCCCGCATGGCGCTTCAGAATGGCGTTAGCCGGCGCAAAATTTTTTGACGCTATACTGCGTTAGCGCAGTTTAGCGTCAAAAAGTATAAATACGGGCCAAAGTATCTTGCTTATCCTGTAGCCAGTATGTATGCTGAAGGTGTGTTAACTGCACTTAGTGCAGTTGTCACAGTGAGAAGGACCAGTCTTTCACCTAAAAATGTGGAGATATTAACCATGATCAAAATGAACCTGCATTTTATACCACCTGATTACACTGTCCCTGAAACACTACAGGAAAAGAGAGAGGATGATTGGCCAGAATTAAGTGTGCCTGCTGACCAACTTCTGGGTGAACCACCAGAGTTTGAGGACACACTCTACTTCCCAGACTGAGTATGGCAGTGCCACCATAGAACTTATGAATTATTTCTCTTTAAACATCTTTTTTTCTTTCGTTGTTTCTTTCTTTCCTTCCCCAAAAAAATTGGTAGTGGAAATTTATGTTTTTGTTGTATTCATGCTACCCCACCATTTTTAGTCACATATTCTATGGCTGTATTGGAGATGGACCCATCTGCAGTGAAGAAGCCCCCACATTCCGTTCAGGACATTGGAGATGATGCCTGCCTCCCTCACATGCCATTGCCTATCCTTTCTCCATATTACCTAGCAGGGCTGCCCCACAAGATCATTGATTAAAAGACTGACAGTGCCAATGTCAAATCCAATGTGTTGCTACTAGCTACCAATGGAAGAGATAACATTTTGTTAAACCACCGTACGTGGATTGGAAAAGGTAGCTACTAATTATTGCACCAATGAGTGCTGATATATTGAGTGATGGTGAGCTATGATTGATGATGTATGTGGTGGCTGGCAGTGTGGGAGGGAGTTCAGTTCAACTAATTTGTAAACTTGATTCTGTTGATTTGCTAGATTTGGGGGCTGATGGGTGATCATTTTTTCTTGAAAGTGATTGGTCTTTCAAACTTAATGAACTTTACCTACAGGGTCCACTTCTTTTTTCTGGTCCCTCAGACCAGACCAGTCAGTTTAGTTACCAAACACAAATCTACACAAAATACTCCATTTCTGCTTCTTTATTTATTTTACAGTAGAACTACACTTGACTACACAGGTCTACCTCACTCAATTTTGGACTGAATGGAGTTCCTCAGAATCAGGCGGAGGAGGATGGAAGGACTTGGTACTACCTTAACAACTAGAAGGAGAAAGTTATCAACTTCAAAGCGAAACAACGATGATGGCAAAGACTCTGAGGCCTAGTACTACTACTCGCTCAGCTTTGTGGACTAGAGAGAGATGCGTTGTTGGGAAATTCTTCTGAGTATGTGTTTGCTGCATTCCTGGCTCAAATGTCAAACTCCTCTTACGTTCTTGCTCTGCCTCTGAGTCTTCTTGGTACATTCCTGACTCCTCATGAAGCTTACCTTGCTTCCTTTTGTCCTTCTCCATTAATGTATAATACAGTTACTGTTCTTTTTTCAAAATGCATGCCTTCTTCTAGTCCTCTCCTGCCTGAACAAAACTTGGTAAAAGCTCAAGATTTTAGCTTACCTACCAGGCAGGTTTAGACAGCGGGTACTCAAGAGTGATGGACATTCCAAGAAGAATGGAGATGCACCGCCCAATTTGGCAATAAGGTATTATAGTCTGTAATTTTTAGACATGGGTGGGTTAATTTCAGTCCTCCATAATTTGTAGTTTTTAAACCTAGCAGACATAACATTTAGAGATGTACTATCTTAGGTCTCTTTTGGGCCGAAGGACCTTTTGCAATGCATTTAACTAAACTATGTCATACTTATTCCTTCATCATTTCCTTTCACAACAGATTGATAATGCTGTACTGCTCAGCACCCTAGTGAATATTGTTGTGGTTTCTTTTGGGCAGTGTCTTTTTAACACCTTTCCCTAAATTCCCATTCCCATCTATTCATTTACTTCCTAACCCTGTTCCCCCAGGCTCTGTGATTTATTGAAGTATGACTCAATTTTATACCAAAATATATCAAACACTTGCAGGGACTTTGTAAGTCACACCAACTCACTGTATGACCTTCTATCTCCTGAGCAATATTCCACACTGGCCCCATCAACACCATCATTCATGCCTTGTGTTGTGTGTTGCATAAACGCTTAACCTTGTCCAACCACTCTTGACTCAGTGCCCACTTCTCCGGACTCCATGATTTCATTTCCTAAGTTTAGTTTTTTAAATACTAGCTCCCCTCCATTGATCAGAAGATCTTGATATTGCTAGTTTTGTAATATGATGAACCACTAACTCAATCTCTGTTTGCTTTCAATCTAGTTGACAGTGATGGATAACCTTTTGATTAATACTGCAGTTGGAGTTTGCATCAGTGGGAGTGGCACCTTCTGTCTTCCCTGTTAGCACACCAGCCTGCTAGTACTATTATTTACCAAACCCATATGATGCCACCTGGGGAAAATCCCTGCAGTAGGAAGACTCCCTTGCTTCTATTTCCTGAGCAATATTCCACACCGGCCCAATCAATGCCATCATTCAAGCCTTGTGTTGTATGTTACGTAAACACTTAGGTGGTCATCATGATCTTGGTGGTGTGGGCCGCCATGCCGGTGATGGCGGGAAAACCCGCCAGCTGGCATGGTGGCCCACACTGCCACATAATGCACCCTTGGAGAGCCGCCATGGGCGGCCCTCACTCACCTCCAGGCTGCCTCCGTCAGGCAACCTGGTGGGGGTCGGCATCATCATCCGACAGGGCAGAGGTGCTGCCCCTCGCATAATGATCCCGCAGTCCCCAACGGGTGCACGGGACACCCCTAGGGGCCCCTGCACTGCCCATTCATTTTGCATGGGCAGTGCAGGGGCCCCTGTGCAGTGCTTCATAGCACCTTTGTCTTTCCTGTTAGTGTGCCAGCCTGCTACTACTACTACTGCCTACCACCCCCATTAGATGCTACCTTGGTAAAAACCATTCGGTAAGAAGACTCCCTCACTTCATCTTTTTAGGTACGAGAAGAACAATGGATTGAAGGAACCTTCTTTAGTTGGTAATTAACTCTTACTAGAGAAAATGTTGTCTATCTGTATCTAGGTTTTTGTAGGAAAAAGAAAATAGGCAATGACGATCATTCCTTAGTGGTCAATATAGTTGCAGAAGGCAAGAGAGCACAGGTATGACATACACTTTTTTAGCAGATATAAAAACAGATAGATAAAAGATAGAGCAAACTAAAACACCAAAAAAACATTTGGGGCATAAATCAAGTAAAATAAATTATCCCCTTTTCATTTTTAACAAATACAAAAGCTGACCCTTTCCACCGACAATAGGCCCACCCTTCTCCCAAACAAATAGCCCCATCCCCAAAAAGTCCAACGAAAAGTCCAATATGAAATGTTTTTGAAAACTCTGTCCCCACTCCTTCCTTACCCTCTCCACCCACAAAATGTCCCTCCCACCAAACCAAAAAAATAAATAAAGAAATGCTCAGAAGAGGGCACTGTCTACATGGATCTGGCGCTGACCCAGGCTCCACTTGATCCTAGTGAGCCAGCTCTCCATTCCTTTCATCCACTGCAGGATATGGTGAAGCAATACCATGTCAGAGTAGGAGGGGGCAGCAGCAGGTGCAGTCAAGGACTGTGACATCTGGAGGCAGTGCCAGTGATGTAGTGGCCAGGAGGCTGGAGGCTGGGGCTGGCATGCTGCTGAGCTGGGTCCTGGATCCAAGGCAGCTATTTCACCCCCTCCCTCTTCCAGGACCTGCAGCGACCAGTATTCGTCCTGGATGTTCTCCTGCATCTGCCCCTGCAGACAGGCCTCTATATCCTGCCTGGTTGGTGGTCATCCAGCAGTAGTAGCTATATCTAGAAAAACAAAAATAAAAAAGACAAATTGTAAACAAGGCTGTGAACAAACACTTCTTCAAAAGTGGGTAGTGGGTGGCACAGTAGCACTACATTGCTGGCCCCGTGGGGATATTGCAATTTGATTATGATTAGGAGAGTCACTGGGCCGATTTTATTTGTTTACCCACCCATGCCTCACATAAAAAGCACTGACTGTCAAGTAGAAATGGATTAAGGCAGAATAGCACTAGATTAAAAAAACAGTGATGTCATTTGTTTTCTTTTAAAAGCTTTTTTAGAAACTAAACAGACACTTTTAGTGGAAAGATAAAAAAGAATTACCTCCCTTTTATGAGTAAGGCATTATACACTATGGAGTACAAGATGTGCCAAATTAATGGAGGCATGCTAGCTGGTGCTTTGCAACTGTCTGCAGCTGGTACAGCTGTAGTTGACAATTATCTGTAATTCCAATGGCCTTGCTGTTCCCCAAATGCCTTTTACTTAGTTTCTACCTTGACTCCAAAGAGGCAGATGAATAAATACGATAAGTCACACACGTCATGTAGAAATGCAGATATATTTATCCTATCTGCCGTAAGGGGGATATGATGTACTGCACTACAAGGAAAGGAACGGACTATATAGATTACATCTGGAATGTTTGTCACAGAGTATACATCACGTCAAACTTGAAACTTGAAATCAAATCGGGCATTTACTAGTCTCAGTTAATCACTGGCCTCACCCACCACACCAAACTGTTTCCAGCAAATCAAATTGCTAGCCAGTAATGAAAGTAGACTTGACTTACTCTACTGCAGAGTAAGGTAGAAGAATTAGTCGAGAAAGGTAGAGTTTGCTATAGAATAGAGGGGTGTTACTGATCATCGACTTATCATGTGCCTAAGCTTTGGCTTATTCAATCCCTGTATAGACGAAATCTAAATGGAAAAATCTGAATGGACATAAAATAAACATGTTATGGTAAACCATGAAATATACTTTAGAAACACTTCACATAGGAATAAAAATGTGGCACATGCTAAGAATGGAATTTTTAATTTGTTTGGTAGGCTGGGATGGAAGAACTTAGGAAAGAATAAAGGAGTGAAGTACTAGGAGGTGACTGATTGAGCAAAGGGGAAAACAACACATCTTGAGTGTTAAGTTTGCAGTGCATTGAAGATTTTGCAAATGTTGTATTACCTGAAGCATATGTGCATTTCACAGCCAACACTGCATGCACAAATTGAACCATATTACACTTCTTCAGTCATAGGTGGTGAAATACCATGGGAAGGGAGGGGGGTTGATGAATGAGGATGATTAGTGGGATATCTATCTGCCTCGTTTAACAAATACATTGGGGGTGATTCTTACCTTGGCGGGCGTACCCCCGCCAGAACACTGCACCGCGGTCGTCAGACCGCTGCAGTGATTCTGGGTTTTCCACTGGGCTGGCGGGCGACCGCCAAAAGGCCGCCCGCCAGCCCAGTGGAAAACAACCTTCCCACGAGGACGCCGGCTCTGAATGGAGCCAGCGGAGTGGGAAAGTGCGACGGGTGCAGTTGCACCCGTCGCAAATTTCAATGTCTGCAATGCAGACAGTGAAATTCAAAGTGGGGCCCTCTTACCGGGGCCCCTGCAGTGCCCATGCCATTGGCATGGGCACTGCAGGGGCCCCCAGGGGCCACACGACACCCCATACCGCCATCCTGTTCCTGGCGGCAGAGCCGCCAGGAACAGGATGGCGGTATGGGGTGTCAGAATCCCCATGGCGGCGCAGAGAGCTGCGCCGCCATGGAGGATTCTTTTGGGCAGCGGAAAACCGGCGGGAGACCGCCGGTTTTCCACTTCTGACCGCGGCCAAACCGCCGCGGTCAGAATGCCCTGCGGGGCACTGCCAGCCTGTTGGCGGTGCTCCCGCCAACCCTGGCCCCGACCCCCATTGAATCAAGGGATTAAAACACACAATTAAAATATCCTTCACTTTAAACCATAGCTTTGATAACAATAAAACACAGAGAGCCCCTGTACAGAAGAGCTCACTTGTTTATTCATCCAAGCAACTATTCAATCATTCTTTCATTCTTCCTACTATATTTACCCATAGCCACGATGATTTAAGCTTTACTTTCTCTCATCCAGTCTTTCACCGCAATTCACAGTCCATAATCAATCAATTCATTAAACACTATCCACTCTTTCTTTCAGTCATCCTTCCACCCATCCTTCCATTTACCCAATATTCTCCCACGCATTCTTTCACCTACCCACGCATCCTTTCTTTTTGGTCATTTCACCCATCCTTTCTTTTAACCTTCTGTTCTTTCAAGTTTCCATCAAGCCATCATTTCTAGCATACATTATGGCGCTCATTACAACCCTGGTGGTAAATCCCTCTTTCCGCCGCGCTGAAGACCGCCAACATACTGTAGCGGTGGTCGAATTCAGCTCCTGCAATTACGACCCACATCTCGGAATCTGCCACAATACAGACACCCACACAAGTCCCCCACACCAAAGGTCAGTGATAAACTGGTGCTACCAAAACATACACCGTCATACCAACAGAACTACGCCCACGCTATCACGACCCACGAATCAACGCAGTGGTCTTTCATCCGCGGTATTCCATTGGCGGTACACACCGCCACGCACAAAATACACACACATTTACAAAACACAACCACATTGGACAATTCAAAATACACACATATGATACACATACACACACCACACCCGCACACCCACAACACTATAAAACACACACCCACATTACCCACAAACCCTTACAACGAACAAATTTGGAAGAAGCCCAGAGAGACAGATTAGCAAACACAACGCCAGCATCCACACACACACACACACACAACACCATCACCCATACAACATCCACGTACCTCAAACAACACACACCAACAAATCCCCCCTCACATCACAACAGACAGCACCTCACACATCACCCACACCACATCATGGCACCTCAAAGACACTCCAGGTTTTCAGAAGAGGAGCTCAGGGTCATGGTGGAGGACATCATCCGGGTAGAGCCACAGCTTTTCGGATCACAGGTGCAGCACACCTCCATTGCAAGGAAGATGGAGCTATGGTGGAGAATCGTCGACAGGGTCAACGCAGTGGGACAGCATCTAAGAACACAGGATGACATCAGGAAGAGGTGGAAAGACATACGGGGGAAGGTGCGTTCCGTGGTATCAAGACACCAGATTGCTGTACAGAGGATTGGCGGTGGACCCCCCACATCCTCCCCCACAACTAACAACATGGGAGGAGCAAGTCTTGGCAATACTGCATCCTGAGGGCCTCACAGGAGTAGCAGAAGGACTGGATTCTGGTAAGTCATATCTTTATCACCATATCCCCCACCCCACCTGCATGCCATCACATATCCCCCCTTACCCTAACTCCAATCACTCCATCATCTCACATATGTCCCACTATCACAACCCACACATCTCAATACCAAGGCCCTGCATGCAACACCTACGCATGGACCACCGTCACCAAAGCATGTCCAGTACAGATACCCACACAGACCCCAGAACGAACTATCACAAAAGGGCAAACACAATGATGCAAGCACAGGAGTAGAGGGTACCTCACCCAATGCACAAGATGGCACCAACAGATACTAAAACTATGCATTTACACCCCAACAGGACCCATACCCAACGTCACCAGACAGGAGGTGCCAGACATATCCAGTCCTCCCACAGAAGAGGCCCACAGTGATGACAGCAGCTCTGCACGCCTGGATCAAGATGAGCAGCCTGGCCCATCAGGGACCTCTGGACAGTGGGTTCCCCTGCCACTGTCACAAGCCACCAAAGATCCTCCCCCCTCAGGAAATACCAGCACAGCACCCACCCAGCGGGCCCATCCCTCTGTCCCCAGGACATGTCAATCAGCAGTGTGTCCACCACTACAGGCAACCCAGGTAAACCCACCAACCCAAGAAAATCAGGGACCTGGGGTCAGTGGCATTGGGTACACGGTTCAGGGGAGAGAGGCACAGGATAACAGGGAAGCTGGGAGGACTGCCGTGTGACAGGGGAGGACAGGCCCAGGGAACCAACACTCCACGAGGCACTCTCCAACATCATTGGAGCATACCACCATTGCCAGGAGACCATGGGCATGGTACTGGCCAAGTTTCAGGAGACCCAGCGGCTGCAGGAAGAACACTACCTGGGGATCAGGGAGGACTTGAAGTCCATTAACACCACCCTGGTCACCATTGCAGTGGTGCTGGCAGACCTTGTCAACACCATCAGGGACACAGTGAGACACAAACGGGCCCCTGACACTAGCCTGGACAATGAACAGCCCTTCACCTCCGCCGGCGCTAGTGGACAGGAGGCACCGCCACAGGACCAACAGGCCACCAGCACCACACCCCCTGCAGAAGGAGAACCACCCCACAAACGGTCCCTGAGATCCAAGAACAAGACAGAGAACATTGCCAAGACCCCCACCAGGAAATAAGACCCTCCTGAATGTCACCCTTCTTTCCCACTTTGTCACCCTGTCCACCTTCAACTGCCATTGCTCCCCTTCCTATGCCCCATTGGTCAATGCACCTGTGAGACCAAGAGACTGGCCTCTGCCATGGACATTCCTCCTCCATCACCTCAGCCCATTGCACCCCTCCTCCACTTATCACAGAAATAAACACCCTTGAATCATAAAACAATCTGGAGTCAGTCTGTGCTTTCACAAATGCGTAATTGCAACATCTCTGAAATATAGCAATGTCAATGTACTTGTTCACATACCAATGTTACACAGCTGTAGGCCAGCACTAAACGTAGCAGAGGGCACAAAGTGGGACCCAGATCTGTGAAATGGAAAGCCAAAGTGACAAGTCAGGGTCCATACACAGAGGTAAAAAGGCAGATTTATGCTAGGTCCTACAATAGTATGAGATGTGGGAAGCAGTTCCATCCCATTACCTGTGTCTCACTGGAAGTATTGTATGATGATGTTGTTTCGGTTGTCTACATCTTCTTCTTCTGCCTCCTCTTCTTCACTGTCCACAGGCTTCACAGCTGCCACAAGACCAGCATCAGGCCCATCCTCCTGCAGAAAAGGCACCTGCCGCCGCAAAGCCAGGTTGTGCAACATACAGCAGGCCACGATGATCTGGCACACCCTCTTCGGTGAGTAGTATAGGGATCCACCTGTCAGATGGAGGCACCAGACTCTGGCCTTTAGGAGGCCGAAGGTGCGCTCTATTATTCTCCTAGTTTGCCCATGTGCCTCATTGTAGTGTTCCTCTGCCTTTGTCCTGGGATTCCTCATTGGGCTCAGTAGCCACAACAGGTTGGGGTAACCAGTCACCTGCAAATAATGAGGGACAACTGTTAGACATCCTCCAAACATTAGGGAATCTCCCATACCCAGACAGCAAATGAAACTGTGTGGGGACTTTAGACTCACCTATTAGCCACATACGGTGCTTCTGGAGTTGCCCCATCATATAAGGGATGCTGCTATTCCTCAAAATGTAGGCATCATGTACTGAGCCAGGATACTTGGCATTCACATGGGAGATGTACTGGTCTTCCAAACACACCATCAGCACATTCATAGAATGGTAGCTTTTCCGGTTTCTGTACACCTGTTCATTCTTGCGGGGGGACAAATGCCACATGTGTACCATCAATGGCACCAATGATGTTGGGGATATGTCCCAGGGCATAAAAATCACCTTTCACTGTGGCCAAATCCTCCACCTGAGGGAAAACGATGTAGCTGCGCATGTGGTTTAGCAGGGCAGATTACACTCTGGACAACACGTTAGAGAACATTGGCTGGGATATCCCTGATGCCATGGCTACTGTTGTTGGAAAATACCCACTGGCCAGGAAATGGAGTACTGACAGGACCTGCACTAGAGGGGGTATTAATGTGGGATGGCGGATAGCTGACATCAGGTCAGGCTCCAGCTGGGCACACAGTTCCTGGATTGTTGCACGATCAAGTCTGTAAGTGATAATTATGTGTCTGTCTTCCATTGTCGACAGGTCCACCAGGGGTCTGTACACTGGAGGATGCTACCATCTCATCACCTGCCCCAGGGGATGTGCCCTATGGAGGAGAACGGTGAGCAGAGGGTCATACAACACATAGGTTTCACAAGGCTATTTAGCACAATAATGAACTATTCTTTGTGTGCCTTTGTCTGTCCGTATTCATAGCCTAAGTAGGTGTGACGCAGTTATTTGACCTGCCATGTGGCCCCCTGAAATGGCAGCTGCCTGACTTGTAAGGTGGGGCAAGGGGAAATGAGGTAACAGCACTGGCGTTATACACCGTCGCGGTAGGCAGTCGAAGACCGCAGCACAATTCAGCATTGGTAATCATTGGGCCCTATGGGTTCCAGGAGCCAATGACGATATACGCCGGCGGTGATGGTACGCACCGCCGCAGATGTGCCCGCCATTTTCTATCAGTTCCCTCACTTGATACCTGACCTTCAACAGGAGAGGACCTACACTGCAAGTGCTGTGGTGACCTGTGTCTGGGGAAAGGGCCCCTGCCTTCACTGCGGAGGAGTTGGAGAAACTGGTGGATGGGGTCCTCCCCCAGTAGACACAACTGTACGGTCCTCCAGACAAAAAGGTGAGTAAACTGTGTGCATGGTGGATGGCACATGATTGTATGGAGTGTCGTGAATGGAAGAGACGGGGCACAGGCCAGTATGTGAGGATGGTGTGTGTATGTATTTCTGGGCCAGGGCGGGAGGTTTGTGGCCAATGTGTGAGAAGAATTGTTCAGGAGAGTAACATCCATTATAACTTCACTTTTCCTCTAGGTCAGCGCCCACCAGAAGAAGGGGATTTGGCACGCCATCGCCAAGGCAGTGCGGACCCTGGAGGTCTACCATAGACGGAGCACCCACTGCCGGAAAAGATTGGAGGACCTGCGCCACTGGACCAAGAAGACGGCGGAGGCCAAGCTGGGGATGGCCTTCCAACGCGGAAGGTGTGCCCAGCCCAGCATGACCCCCCTGATTTGTACTGGATCCTGGCGTTGGCATATCCGGAATTGGATGGGTGCTTGAGGGCATCACAGCGGGCACAAGAGGGTGAGTACACTCTCATTCAGCTGACTCTGCACGCATTACGAGGTGTCTGAGTGGGGGAGGTGGGCTGTGGGTTCCCCTAGGCCAGGGCAGACACGAAAAGGTAGATCCATTGATTTGCAGCCTCATTCCCTGTCCAACCCCAAAGGTGGTATTTGCCCTCTACACCTAGTTAGGCTCCTATGGCTTCCAGTGCCAGTGTGCCACCTAGCGAGGTCAAGGAGCAGGCCATTCCGCCGCCTGCCAAGGTGAAGAAGGTGCCCTCATGCCAGATGGAGAAGCCACACCTACCAGGAAGCAAGGTCTCCTCCAAGCCAAAAGGGGAAAGTGGCAAGTCACCAGTAGTGACATCAAAGGTGGGGAAGGGACACAAGCTGAAGAGCAGGTCAGGACAGGGCACGGAGGCTTCGGCTGAGGGACCAGAGTCACCCCTTCTGTCAACCACAACATCGACCAGTACGGCGGTGGCCACCACCACCAGCACCACCACCTGCACGTCTGCTGCCTCACTAACAGTCCCCAGCATCATCCCCAGTGGGCAGCCATCCAAGGCTCCAGGAGACATCCTGCTGTGTCCCTCAACAGGTGCAGACACATGCACCTCCGCAACAGATACCGCCGCAACCACCGCCACCAGCCCCGCAACGTGCTCAGACAGTGCCACCACAGCTGACATGGTAATCATCCCCAGTGGCCAGCCGCCCGAGGCTGCAGGAGACGTCCTGGACCCTGCTCAGCGTACATGAGGCATGACTCCCAGTACTGTTTGTACCAGCAGGTGCCAGGCGAAGTCACAGCAGGGTGGAGTGTGTCTCTGCCCCCATGGGGTATCATGCTACCTGTTCCCAAGCACTCTAGGCACAAATCCCCCTCCAGAACCAGTGGAGACTGTTATTCACTTGTGAGACTGTGGCTTAGCACTCCCTAGGATAAAGCAGTGGGTAACCCACACACTGGAGAGACTTGAGAGACTGTGGCTTTGCACTCCCCAGGATACAGCAGTGGGCAAACCACCCACTGTAGAGACTTGAGAGACTGTTGCTTTGCACTCCCCAGGATAAAGCAGTGGGCAAACCACCCACTGGAGAGACTTGAGAGACTGTGGCTTTGCACTCCCCATGATAAAGCAGTGGGCAAACCACCCACTGGAGAGACTTGAGAGACTGTGGCTTTTCACTCCCCAGGATAAGGCAGTGGGCAAACCACCCACTGGAAAGACTTGAGAGACTGTGGCTTTGCACTCCTCAGGAGCCCCCTCATGGAGCAGTGGTGTTGTCCGTTCATCCGGCTGAGGTGCTCCCCCACCCCGTCCCCCTGAGGTGCCAGTTTATTTTCCATCTGATGCCCCTGCAGTGTTCTCTCCGTTTCGAGTCAGGTATCGTGTGTGGACTTCGCCCATGCATTTTGGGACACTGATCCACGGACAATGATTTCATTAATATCCGGACTTGTGTAGTTGGTGTACATATTTGTATATACTGATTTTAGAATTTGGCCTATCTGATATTTATTGATTACACTTGTTACAATCATTTCCTTTTGTCTTTGCATTCTTCCAGGGGTTGCCGGGTGTATATGTAATGTTGCTGCATGTATTTGTGTGTATGGTGTTGTGGGTGAGGGTGGGAGGTGGTGGTTTTGCGTGTGTGTGTCACTCTCTTTTCCCTTGCCCCTCCCCTGTGTGCTAGGTGCAGTACTCACCGTGGTCGTTGCCGGCATCTTTGCTGCTGCTGATACAAGAGGAGGTATTCCAGCATGGGCAGGACCTGTAGTTCGGGCTCAATGGCGTTCTGGTTGTTCGTAAAGTGTCGAAAGGTAAGTGCTTTCCGTTCCAAGTCCTGTTTCCCCCATGCTTTTGATGGAGTTGGTACCGCCCCGGAAAAGGTGGCGAATTGGTGTGTTGTAATACAGTGGGTGGAACCTTGTCTCCTGCCTGTGTGTTGGCGGTTACCGCTGCGGTGTTTGTGTCTACCACCATGGCGGTCGGAATGTTAAAGTGCCTGTCTATATTGGTTTCCGCCATGGTCGTGATTCAATTTTTTGTTCCGCCGGCCTGTTGGCGGTATTACCGCTGCTTTAACACCGGCCGTCAGGGTTGTAATGAGGGCCTATGTGTGCTTTTGCTGAGTTGCAGATAGAAGAGTCCATAAACAAGCAATGTGTCTTACCACCACCCATCCCTTACGCTGCTTCTCCCCCTGCTCCATCTGCTCCTGTTGCAGAACACGAGCAGGCTCCACTGGTGGTCATTGTGGCTAGAAAAACACATTATACAGTTTTCAGATGCCAGGTACACTTCCCCTTTAAAAAAAAATAATTGAAAAAATGCTACCACAATACATCAGTACAGTTCTGTTAGCACTGCGGTATCTTCTATCAAAAATATCACTCTGGACATTTTGTTGATTCACAATGTTAGAAAAGTCAGGTAGTCAGACCAACCAAATACGTTGCATAATGGAGGGGCAGAGCTACCACCTATGATGAGGTTGACTCAGAATCATTGAAGCACAATGAAGGGGTAGAATAAAAATGGCCAATAAAAGAAAGTAAAAAATATAATGCAGGGATAACAGAAATTAAACAAAAATTGGATAGGGGAGTTGGAAAAAAGTATAAAAAAGTAACCAAGGCAAAATTTAAAGTAGTAAAATAGTGGGCAGGGATAAAAGTTAGGGAAGTAATTATATTAAATAATAGGACTTACTGGGATGAGCAGAGCCCTCAGCAATGGTGCTAGTAGTCGGGTCTTCCGCAGCTTCTGCAGGACCCACCTCTGTGGTTCCCTTCTTCTTGCCCTTGGGTGCTGATGTAAGAAATAAAGAAGATTAAAAAAATAGATTAATGGTACAGGTAATCTCTGCAAAAATATTATGTAACAGACAAATGCAGTAACATTATACTTAAATCAGATCCCCTATGGGACTGGTATGATCGACTTTCATTGAGTTGGCTATAATCCTAAAATCCCTGTTTCATGTTTCGTTAACAAAAACTACATTACAAAGTAATACATTGCAATGAATGATCTTTGATTCTATTCTCATTTCTCAACCCCCATGATGGGCCAACTCAGTCTCCCTTTTACAAGCACTACACATCACTGCTGAATTGCTAGGGACTGTAAGAGCTACATAAGGAAAGTCACAGAGAAGTGATGTGGTGTGTCAGCTGCTGGGTGGTGCACTGGGACTGGGTGATGTCCCGAACATACCTGTGCACCCTAGCCCAATGCAGCTGACACTACAACAGGAGATAGCTGCTGCCAGGCCTGCCTCCTGGTGCCAGCATGGATGGGAAGTGATGCACATAGAAAACCAGCGCTGCCACTACCTCCTCATAAAAGATGTGCTGCAGCTGGACCACTTGGCGGCGTCACCACCCACAAGGTAGACAGCTCCTGCTGGCTGCTTGGGGGGGGGCTGGCACTGCCTCTCCCCTGTTCATCAGCACTGCCCTGCTCTGCCATGGTGCTGGGATGAAGACAAGAAACAGCAGTAGAAGGAAGGAAGGAAGAAATAACTAAGTAAGTAAAGGGAAAATAAACAATAGTACAAAAAGTCACTAAAAGCACAAAAATGTAAAAAACATGCAAATAGACAGACAAAAAAGATGCACAATAACAGAATACATTAGAATAAGGGGTAGATTAATTAGGAGTGTTGAGGATTGAAAAGATAATTAAGTGAAAAACAAGATGGCTGTGCCCATGAGAGCTGTGTGATGCCATTAGCATGTGATTTTGAATGTGAGTGTGTACTTTGCATTTTGTTTGATAGAAAATGCAATGCAAATGGGCCTGACAAGGAACTCTGCCTGCCCCCAGAACTCCGTGTAGTGAAGTGGAGATTTTTGCTGCCTACCTGCACAGCTCCACGCATTTCACCCAGGCCTAAGTAGAAGAAGGTGTTTTCTATGCAGGTCTGGAGGTCCTCTTGTTTTTGCTGCAGCCATTCTATTGGGCCACTCAGCTGTGCCAGCTGCTGGAGAATGCTGCAATTGCAGTTAGTAGCCGTCAGCTGCTGGCAGTACTGGTGATATTGTTGCTGGGAGATTGGAGTGGCTGGTATCCAGCTGAAGGAACTAGGGACCAGGGCATTGTCAGGTGTCTCAGCCACCTCCCTTTCCACAACCCAAAGCCATTAGTACTCTGCCCTGATGGCGTCCAACTTCTGCTACTACAGCCAGGCTGCTATCTCCTGCTAGGTAGCTTGTGGACCAGCAGGAGTAGCTATTTCAAGAATGAAAAAAGACACTTAGTAAACAATGCTCTTATATATTGGCACAGTAGCAATACATGGTGCCCTAAAGCCACAGGACCATTTCTTACCCACACATGTCTCACATAAAAGCACTGACTGGCTGAAAGGAATTAAGGCAGAATAACAGTGCACCAGATAATCCTAGTGAAAAACCAAACAGACACTGTGTAGACAAAACAATTCCTCTTGTTAATGAGTAAGGCATTATGCACTATGTGAGGACAAGTATTCTTGTGATAAATTAACAGAACCATGTTAGTTAAAGCGTTGGGCACTTTGCTACTCTCTGCCGTCTGTATATGGGGCAGACAATTGTCTTACTTTAATTTCAATGGCCCTGCACTTATCCAAATGTCTTTCAACTTTACCCTGACACCAATGAGGCAGATGAATAATAATAATACCACGTCAAACATGATATATATAAAATGTGGATATCCTGTCTGCTGTATGTAGATAATGAGAAAAACTTAGCACTTTAGTACGAGGAAAGGAAAGTGATATATTGATTGCATTTGGCATGTTGATCACAAAGCTTCACATCTGCAAAACTCAAAATCAGGCACTTTGTCCCACTTTACTCCCTTGCCTCTCCCTCTACAAATTATTTTCAGTAAATTAATTTGTTTGGCAGTAAGGAAAGGAAAGATAACTTACTCTACTGCAGGGTAAGTTAGAGGGATTAGGCAGCTAGGAAGAGGTTTTGCTTTAGAATAGTGGTCTGTCACTGATCATCATCATGTGCCTAAGCTTTGGCTTAGTCAGCCTCTATAGTTAAATGTTGAAAGGGACATGTTTCAACAAGCATAAATCCATTAGGGAAGCAGTGAAATATATGAACCACTTAGCCAGAAAAATGTGTCACGTGCTACAAACAGATTTTTCATTTTCTTTTTGTAGACTGGGACAAAACGTCGGAAAGAATAAGTGTGTGAAGTAACAGGTGGTGAGGTGACTCAGTGGGCACTGGGAGAGAAGGGAAACACACCTTATTTTCTGTTTGCAAACTGTATTGCATTGAAAACTTTTTAAATGCTGCATTAACTGAATCAGATGCAGATTTCACAATCAGCACTGCAGTGCTGAATTGAAACATGCTGCAGTTAGGTTATAGGTGACGAAATGCCATGGGCAGGGCGGTGATGAACAATATTAGGTGGGATACACATCTTCCTCTCTTAACAAATAGAGTCAAGGGAGTAGACAGAAAATTAAAATACCTCCCAATTTGCATCAAAGCATTTATAAAACCAACAAACGAAGTAGATGTGTGCTCCCCTTTTTCTTCATTCAAGCAATTATCCTTTCATTGTTCTATTCACCCTTTGATATCCACCATTTAAGCTTTACATGCTCTCATCTAGTCTTTCACCATTCCAATCCATCCATCCATCCTTTCACCAATCTACCTTTCCATCCATCCTTTAAGCCACCTGAGCATACTTTTACCCATCCACCCTTTAACTCACCCAGGCATCCTTATACCCAAATACCCTTGCATCCATCCTCTCACCAACCCATACATCCTATCACCCACTTGCGCAGCCTTTCACCAACAACACAACCTTTCACTCAAAACCATTTCATTCATCCTTTTAAGCTTCCATCCTTCTTTCCCTTTTCCATCAACCAATCATTTGTAGCATACATTAAGAGCTTTTGTCCACTGAGACTGACTTAAGATAGTACAGGCCATTAAGAACTCAACTGCACTGTAGCTGCTAAATCTGGGGATTCACGACACCCTTGCAGTGAGTATACTATTAGTTGTCAATTAACAAGCTATTTGAATTATAACTCCCCACAAGCCTGCCTCTGCTGGTCTCCCCTTCCACCATCCTCATACTTCTTTCCAGTCATGCTACACTACATTGAAACATGCAGGTGTACTACAATATAAATGAATGATAAAATATACAACATAACATTGGGGGGTCCACCACAACCCTGGCCACGCCTTTTCAACAAACATGTGTAGACTATCTTACTTGGGCATGCAATCTTCACAGTAGAGTACCTGTCCTAAAATCTGCTCTTGTAGTCTTATACTACCAGGTCACAAGATATATATGGTAAGAGGGAAACTTACTTACAAAGCAGAAGAAAGGTACAGACAATTACAGCTAGGCAGAAGTGAGCTACAGAAACATGAAATATAGAAAAAAATTGGATAATGCAGGTATAACAAGAATTTAACAAACATTAGATAGAACAACGAGGAGTTAAAAAAGGAAGCAGGCACAGTAAAAAAGGCAAAAATACCTTAAATAGGGATATAATATTAAGATTGATAGGATGACATACTGGGGCCAGCAGATCCATCATCCATGGCTGTGGTGCTGGTGGTGGTATTTGCACCCACTGTGACACTGGTGGTTGCACCCCCAGCTCCCTGACCCACCTTTTAATCCCTCTTCTTGCCCTAGGGTGCTGATGTAAAAAGTAAAGAAGATGAAAAACATTTTAGTGGTTCATTTAATCTCCCCAAAGATATTGGGACAAGCAAAGACAAACACAATTGTACTTTTCTAAAGCAGATTGCCTAAAGTAGTCATATCGAGCGGACCTAGTCCTAATTTCCTAAACCTAAGGCCTTTTCCAAATGTCCTAAACTACATTTGAAACTACAAATGCATTGTAATGAGTGATCTTTACTTCTCATCTAGTTCTCAACCCACTTTGATGGGCCAGCGCAGTCTCCCTTTTTTTCAATGCATAGATGCATACTACACATCACTGGGAGATAACTTGGGACTGTGTGAGCTACATAAAGAAAGTCACAGAGAATGCTAACTCACTGATTTAAGTACTACCACTATCTTAGTGAAAAGACTGAGGAGCCAACATGGCTTATTAAATAATTAGCCCAAGTGAGCACTGACTAGTATGATTAGGTAGATATGAGTGTGAGCAGCATGCTATTTGAAACAAATAATTCCAATTGTAGAAGACAACAAATAAATAATACTCACTGAGTCCTGCAACCTGGATGCCCAGCAGGTCAAGCAGGTTGAGGATATCAGCCTAGTCGTGCGTCAACTGCAGTTGGGTGCACTGGACCAAAGTATTCCGGCACATACACCAGCACACCTTCTCCCACAGCAGCTGACTGCAATGAGGTATCACATTGTTTTCCGATGAGAGAGATAGGCCTTGCTGTAGTGAAGAACAAATTTGGGATTTTTACTACCAGGACCTATAAAATATAAAAACTCAAGCCCTACTTTTAAAATACAATGCATCCTCTCCTTTGTGCCGTTTATGGCCTAACTTAGGGGTAACTGATATGTTTTAAAAAGGAAGGTTAGGCATGCTAAGAGGTTTATTTTACCAGGCAGACATGTCAGTGTTAAAACTGCACTACATGCTGCAATGGCAGGCCTGCAATATGTTTTAAAAGACTTCTTCAGCGGTGGCACAATGAGTGTTGCAAGGCAACTAGTAGCATTTAATTTACAGGTCATGGGTACATATAGTGTAATATATTAGGGACTTTTAAGTAAATTATATATGCCAATCAGGTGTACGCTAATTGTACCATGTTTTAGGGAGAGGGCATACACAGGTTAGGACTCGTTAGCAGTGGTAAAGTACACAGAGCCCTAAAGCCAACAAAATTCAGAAAACATGAGGGGTGAAGGCATAAATGTTGAGGGGGACCTTACACAGACAGCCAAGTCGAATAATTGTAACTGTTTTAATATTACTAAATGCTTTATATATTTTCTCTAAATGAAATCTGTCTTCTTGGTGCCGTAGCTACCAAGGGTTGAGTTCAAGTGTAAATTACAGAAACCTTTTAAAGGACATAAGAAGTGAATATCCTTGTAAAATGTAACTGGTGCTCATGTGAAGTGCTGCAATACCTTGTGGTTGAGTTGTTGCAATTTAAAACTGCAGCAAAATAAGAATGTGTCTTTAATACTTGTGGTGTACCTCAGCATCCCCAAAACTACTAGACCACTTTCTCACATTGCCAGTCTCTCTGATCAAGACGGGGTCACTGCTGAAAACCTGCAGCTGCTTGCCAACATGGGGAGAAAGATCTGTCTGTGTATGATATGCTCTGCACAGTATAATTGCTATTATACTACTTCCTTGGCTCCATCTTCTCTGTCTGTAATATTTATTCAATTTTGCTACACTAGCAATACAAATATCTCAAGAAATTTTGTTTAGGAGCGGTGATCACTGGCATACATCTGTTGCCCATTATTGGCTTGTGGAACCAGTTAGGGAAGTTTGTTTATTTTTTTACCTGTAAAATTCAAAGCAAAATGTAGCACACTCATTTATTATACCAACACTATATACATGATTTTCCTTGTGTCTCCGCCATTTGCAATCTGAATGAGGTATATGATGATTATAAAATATATGTAGGCTGTGCCATATGCTCATTACTCATGTGTAGAAGAGTAGTAAATTCAGGGGTGGTTGATGTAAAAGTAGCAGATTTGTAGGTGCTGACAAACATTGTTCCAATTCTTGTTACTGGAATATTCATTCATGAATTGCACCAAAATACATCAGACATTATTCGTAAGATGACTAAACACATGAATAGAGACTAACATGATCTTGTCACTAAGACCTTTTGTGTCTGAGGCACCATAGGCCATTAAGAAAATCAAATAACTATCAATAAAGATGCAGTACCTATGCAAGGCAAATTGTCTCTAACCACCGACAACCTTTGATTTCTTTAGCAGAAGATCCACGTTGTGGGACACATTAAAGTTCATGGATGTATAGCTTTTGGACAAGATAACCTTGCTTTTTACTCATAAGACGTACAAGGTTAGGTAAGGCAGAATTATAAGGGTTAACCTAAAACACTGTCAGCTGTCTGGTAAAAGTCTGATGAGCACATGTGATGAAACAGACAAAGGGAAGAGAATTTTGATGACAGAGTTGCACATGATCACAAATGTGTCAGAGGTGAAGAATAATTCATTAAGGAGTCCTGCACAAGTTAGCATAAAGTACACAGGGTTATAAAGAACAGGCATTTCAGGCAGTTTATCATTCAGAATAAGTAACATCCATGAGGTGCAAGGCATATTGTTTATAAGAACAATATTACAGCTAATATCAAGAAAATATTCACATGCAGGAAAAACAGTAAAAAGCAAGGTCTGTGGAACTGCTAACTTTACTGATGTTGTAAAAGATTACATAAAGACAATATTCACAGTGGCTGGCAGACAACACCTATGTTGCAAGTTGTGCCCAGGAAAGCTGTCAATCACACACAAACAAGAAACATGATAACAGCAAGTGTGTGGATCTTAATGAACCGTCATTATATACAAAGAGTTGGAGAGGGACAAGGCTTAAGGTGAAAAAATGAAAAGCATAGGTAACACTTGATGGAAAGAAAACAAACATAACAGACTTGCAATTTGGGGACTAGCAGGAATAGGAAGGCAGCGCACTTGGAACTAAGAAAATGGGAAATGGAAGGCTGTAGGAAAGTGCCCTTTCTGACATGGTCACACCCACTTTTTGCCTTAGTACTGAATACTTTTTGACTGGAAGTGCACTGGATCCCTGCTAAACAGGCCCCTGTGCCCATTCTTTGTCCCTAAAACAAGACAATCCCCAATTGTAACTCAATTGACTGGAACTTTAGAACCCTTGTAAGTCTCAGGTAAATGGTACCCCTGCAGCTCAGGGCTTGGGTACTAAAAAAGGTCCCAAAGGGCTGCAGTATGTAGTATGCTACCCTAAGGAACACCCATATAAATTGACTGCCATAACAAAATGCGTGAAATGGTGAACCCCATTTTGGAAACACAGCATTGCAAGGCCCATGATAACTGCATGCAATATTACATGTGAGGGCCCATTTACATGAGCAGGAAGCTGCCTCTTCCTGTACCAAAACAAGCCTGCAGGCAATGCAGGCTCTATTGCCCCCGTCCAAGGAAGCATGCATTGGCACTAGACTGCCAAAATGGTGTCTACGCAGAGGGAAAGGACAGTAATGCACAGCACTGGATAGATACAGCACGTTCCTGTCCTTTCATTTTGACCCAGGGCAGTGCAACAAGGTGACGTGCTGCACTGTCCTGCACCAAATCCCCATAAATCTGGGCCTTAGTGTGTTGGCTGACTGGTATCAAACAGCCTGCCACCACAGATGAGTTTCTGTCCCCCTGTAGGCTAGGTCCGCACTCTCAGAGGCCAGAAACAATGCCTGCCCCAGAGGAAAGTGTTCTCACCTCCTCCAGAAGGATGGCTAACAACTTAGCATATCTGGACCAGGGGCTTCAAAGCCTCTGCTGTCCTTTGGTATGTTACCCTAGCTTCTGCAGACATAGGGAATGCCACCCCATACCCGGAGGCCTATTTGGCACCAGAGCAGGTGGGAAATTAGTTAATCAGGAGGCATGTTTCACTTCTAGGTTAGTCACACCCCTAAAGTGGGCTTCCTAAAGTGGACACTCAAGGAAGGGTTCCACCATTTTGTTTTTAGTGGCACTAGGAACCCTGGGTCAGGAAAATGCCCACTCTCCCAAGGAAGTGGTCATCTAGGCAGTATAGTCCCCCAGCAGTATGTAGCCCACTGGCTATTGTGCAATCCCCTAAATGCCCCTATATTCAGTATTTAGGGGTCCCCTTAATATCACGACTTCAGATTCATCTACTGGGAACCGAAGAAGACACAAGAAGAGCAGTCAACTCAAGAAAAGAGGACTGCATCATCATTTGCCACCAAACCCTTCCCTGCTGCTGGAACCTCAACAATTGCACTGACCCTGCTCATCCAAAAGCTGTGCATCCTCCCAAAACTGTGTAGGACTGTCCAACACCTCAACAACTAAGTGACAGCTCCCTTGGAGTGGAGGAGCCACCCCCTGCAACTGCAGGTACTGACCGCATCTACCCAGGAACCCGTATTGTTGTCCACTAGGCCCATTGAGGGAGCAGCATGACAGGAGGAGGTTTTCAAGGCTCTAGCAGGTCCTCCCCATCTCTCTGGAGTTTTGAGACTTTAGATTCTCCAGGTCCCACCCTGCACCAATATGCTGACTACCAGACCAGAGCATTTATGCTCACCAAGTCTTGTTTCTGTCCAGCCACAACAGTCAAGACTTACCTGCACGTCAATGGGCTTCAAGAAAGATGAGCTCAACACCCAGAGTGGCTCTTCTGTATTATTCTTCTCTCCTCTGTAGGTCTACCGAGAACCATGGGAGTCTCCAGCTCTAAATGGCCTGCCAGCCAGCATGTCTGCACTGAGCCCCCCATCCCAGGTACACGACTTCTTCCTTTGTCCTCTTGCCCAAGGAGCCCCCATGAGCCGAGCCCTACGTTGGGTTCTGCTGGACTTGTCCCAAAGTCCTCCCTTGCAGACTGTGCTGTTTTGACAAGTCCCTTTAAACGTTCCCATTGTAACACTTGAGATTACCAATGCGGCCAGCACCTTTGCTCCCGGAATGTCCAGGGCCCGAAAAAAATGAACTTCTGGTGGTACTTGGGACCTTGGCCCCCCAGCACCTTAAGTCCTAAAGGATAGCCTCAACAGCCATTTTCAGGTAACTCTATGGAGTGTATACTTCTCCCATAGCATAACACAGCCGTGTTTGAGGCTCATGCCTCAAATCTGAGAGTTCTGTGTTTTCTTGAAAATTCAATATCGCTCAAAGTACATAACTTGTAATGTTGATCTTGGTGTTGAAATACATCTAAAAAATAGTTTTTTTCTAAATTTGTCTGTGATCTCTCATTGAGTGTGTGTACCGTTTATTGATTGTGCATAGAACAAATGCTGAACACTCCCCTCTGATAAGCCTAAACTGCTCGACCACACAACCATAAATAGAGCACTTGGTATTATTAAAGCAAGCCCCGTAAACAAATAAGGGTTGTCAGGACTTTTTGCATGGTGTCACCCTACATTGGTACACTACATAAATATCCAGCTTCCTACAATGGCTAGGAAGGAGTGGAAGTTCAAGTCATAAAGCTGCACTGAAAGAGTTGTAGCTCAGTATGCAGGGAAACACTGCTAAACAGTGCAGGTTCAGTAAATAAAGATGCACTGCAAGATAGTGTTAATTCAAGAAACTAGGATATACTGCTGAATAGTGCAAGATACGGAAACAAGAAGTTTCAACAGTATAAATACTTGGAATCCTCTGGAGAGAGGGGTCAACCAATCGGGAATGCTGCATTAATGACTACTGATGAACTGAAGGAAACAGAGGCTTTAATATAATTCACTAATAATTTACATGCCTTGAGTGTGAGCAAGCTAGCACTTTTTAGTTGCAGGTGTGCCAGTTCCTCCACCTCTCCTTGACCTACAAGGGTGGAGACAGAGAGGGTCATTCTGACCCTGGCGGCCGGTGGCCGCCAGGGCCACCGACCACGGGAGCACCGCCAACAGGCTGGCGGTGCTCCAACGAGCATTCTGACCGCGGCAGTTCAGCCGCGGTCAGAAGCGGAAAGTCAGCGGTCTCCCGCTGACTTTCCGCTGCTCGTGGGAATCCTCCATGGCTGCGGAGCGCGCTCCGCAGCCATGAGGATTCTGACCCCCCCTACCGCCATCCTGTTCATGGCGGGAAAGCCGCCATGAACAGGATGGCGGTAGGGGGGGTCGCGGGGCCCCTGGGGGCCCCTGCTGTGCCCATGCCAATGGCATGGGCACGGCAGGGGCCCCCGTAAGAGGGCCCCGCAAAGTATTTCAGTGTCTGCCTTGCAGACACTGAAATACGCGACGGGTGCCACTGCACCCGTCGCACCTTCCCACTCCGCCAGCTCGATTACGAGCCGGCATCCTCATGGGAAGGGAGTTTTTCCCTGGGCTGGCGGGCGGTCTTTTGGAGACCGCCCGCCAGCCCAGGGAATAACTCATAATACCCTCCGCGGTCTTCTGACCGCGGAGCGGTATAATGGAGGGCGGGATCCTGGCGGGCGGCCTCCGCCGCCCGCCAGGGTCATAATGAGGCCCAGAGTCTCTAGCACTTTAGGTAATGTAACCTTTGGCAGACGAAGTATGCAGAATACTACAAAACCCGAGCTGAATCTGGAATGCAGGTAAAATTCTTAACATTTTCCATGAAGCTATTGGGATATTCCACAAGGCCAGGGCCTCAGGGAAATGTAGACTTTGAGAAGAAAGATATTCTAGCTGTCACACAGTCTGAAGTGGACCTAAAAAACAGGAATATTGCCAGATTGGCTGCGGTCACTGAAGAGATATTGTTGGGCATGAGAGTGCAGGTAGTGAATCATGTCAAACAACAATTATGACGGCAAGACACCATCCACATCCAGCCTTGCAATGTGTTTCATCACATGAAGAGAAGTACAGTGAGTTGATCACTTAGCATTTTCTTACCATCTGCTTTACATTAATTTTATTTAGGATCTTTTACTTTTTAGCTATATTTTATTTGGTCTATGAACTAAAAGATTTTGTGCTAGATGTATCAAGTACTGCTTTTGCAATTACGAAATAGTGATTTTTACTGAATCGCTATTTGGTAATTGCAAAATGCGATGTAGCACAGTAATTGTGAGTTTTTTTGGGATTACCTAAAATTCACAATCACAAATGGCAATTGCGATTACCAAATAGAGATTCAGTAAAATAGCGAATCACTATTTGATCATTGCAAATTGCAAATCTTGCATTTCAGAGCAGCTTGATGACCTCACAACCAGGAAGTGGGTCAGACCATGCTGTTTCTAGAATCCTCAGCCACAGGAGAAGGCAGAGTGTGAGTGATGAGCACTAGGGAGACAGTTTGCAGTGTTCGCCAGGCACAATACTCATCATGGCCACTGAGGGAACTGCAAAAAATGATGCAGGGGGGTGGAGGAAACTGAAGTTCAGTGAGCAGGAACTGAGAACTGAACTGAGTCCTCCAGAAGAGGTCGTAAAGAGCCATGACAATCTCTTTGCGAAAACTCCCTGTGCATCCCATACACATCTACAATACAAATGACAAGCAGTAACATGAGGGAAAATGTATATTTAAAAATCAAACATAGAACCGAGACACACAAAAGTATTCCGTAACTGAAATATTTCTCATTGATGTTGGAGATGTACCTGCACCACATGCAGCAGAAACTGAAACTGGGGGAAAGGAGGAAACCCAGCCACTGACATGTCAAAAATATCACGTCCACACAACCCACGACACCTGCACAACCCAGGCGCAGGGCAACAATGGCAACACTCCCTGAGTTCAAGCTGGAGTCCGATGATATGTCGCAAGACATGCATACGCCACCTGCAGAGGATAGACCCACCCACAAACGTCAGCCCTTGTTCCAATGCCAATACACTCCTATCAGGAGGTTTAGAGTGGATGTCAGGCAGAGCTCAGAGCAAGGTGAGGGCTCATCTGTATTTGGAAATCTGAAGGCATCCATGTTAAAGGTGCAGTGCCTACAATGTAAGCGCCTGAAATCAATGCACAGACAGTTAGTGATACTGAATAACAACATGTGTTAGCTGAATACAACAGTGTTGGAAGGGCAGAAAGCAACAGCAGAAAACTTAAGGGAGATGACGAACGCCATACAGGAACTCTGCATAGTGATGCAGCAAGACCATGTCACCCACTTTAGGCTTCATCACCAATTGATGGGCAGATTGGATGGGTTTACCTGATTGGTCCATCACCTCACCAGTGCTACAGCATTACTGTCAGGACCTGCCATGAGCATGCAAGTGGAGTTGGCACATTGCACGGGGATTGGTGTGGGTTACTATTACACTGGAGAACATGATAACAGCCCAGATCGCTGGTAACAGTTACTTAGGTGGAGGGGATAGGGAGGATCTCTCAAACCTCAATAGTATGATTACCCCTGAGGTGAACAATAGGCATCACTGTTCCAGACACAGTGCAGCCTCTGAGGCCTCATCAAGAGATGGGGCAGTGCCCAATGACCGTTCCAGTGGAGTGCGTGAACATAAAAAGTCATGGTGACATACCCCAGTTCTTGTTGTTTTGGGACAATGCAAAACATGTTATGTAATTAGTGACGCATTTGATTTGTGAACAGAATGTGCATTTGAACTTGTTAAGGCACTACATGGGATGCCTGTAGCAAGAAGGGAGAATTCCTGGCCTCATCATTACTTAAATTAAAAATAATCGCACATGATTTCAGCATGTCTTTGCCTTCTGCTGCTCTTGATCCATCTGATCAGTGATGGGGTGGTAATGGACCATTATCCTCATTAGTCTCCGTATCTGAGGATTCCAGGGGTATGCCTCTCAATGTTGCAAAGTTGTGTAACATAGCACATGTAGCCACTATCTGCAACAAGTATCAGGACTGCATTTTAGTGCCCCACCACTTGTGTGTAGGCATTGTAAGCAAGTCTTCAGCATGCTAAATGACTTCTCAATCACACTATGCATTCTCCTATGTGCAGCATTATAACATCATTCACTTGGAGTTGCCAGATTCAGGTATGGTGTGAGGATGAAGGACCACACTACATACACACTGACTCCTACAAACACCTGAGTACATATTGAATAGTTGTCATCAATTTCCACATCTCTGTGCTATGCTACACAGTTCTATGATTAGTTATCAAGTAGGTATCCTTCTCTAAACTCTCCACCAAGTAGTCTTGTGGAGATTCCATTAAACCTGACTATATAAGAACTCTGTTTACTACCTGGGAATCTGGCCACTAAATCAGTGATGATGTGTGAGGCATTGCAGATGACCTCTATGTTCATGAATGGAATGGCTACATTTTCTATTTCTGTATATGTATTCATTGTCAGGTGGTGGATAGATTTCAACATGTCCCATCAATGCTGCCAATGAAGTGTGGAAATTGGGCTACCTGATAAAAATGCAATTTTGTGAGCTGCAGACCCTGTGGGCTATTGAGACATTTGATGTGCTCATTTCTCTTGGTTAAAATTGCATCCAAGAATGCATTGAAGAAGCCCCAGTGTGCACTTTGGGTCGTACGTCCAGCTGCTGCTATGACACCCTGGTAGCTTCATGAGGCTAAGAGGTGAACGGAACAACATAACACCTGCACATGAGTGAGAATGGCATTGGCTCTGTGTGCATGTCGCTGCAGTTGTGAATACAGAGCTGCCATTAGGTCTAGTATCAAGGCAGAATTCCGCCTATACTTGTCATAGATCTCCTCTTTGTCTTATCAAACAATGTCACGCGCATTCTGAAAATGCACTCCTGTCTCTTCCTTCCCATCCTCAAACCTGCTAGGATCCTCACCCTCCTCACCATGATGTAGAGTGCAGCCATTGTGTAAAAATCTGAGGCACTCTGGGCCTCTTTTTTTTAGTTTGCATCTGATTGCCACCTGATTTGAGTTGGTGGTAAATTACACATGCAAAATCCTCTTTTTGTAACCATTGACAATTTGCGAATGGTTCATAAATTGGTTTTGCAATTACCTATTTGAGATTCGCAAATGTTGAGTCACAAAATGGCAAAACTGGACTGCAAATGTCTTTCTTACATTCGGAAAGGTGATTTTGCATTTGCAACTGGCCTATTTTAGTGATTCGCACTATTTGCGAATGCCAAAATGCGTGATACATCAGGCCCCAAGTTGGATATATGGTGTGATGACAATGATCCTATGCTCATCATTAGAGGCTAGTGTGGTGAGAACAGGTGAGATGGCCAAGAATTGGATTCTATGGCTATTGATTATAGAGTGGTGAATATGATCACATAGCACATATTTATTTTAATTTAAAAGGTATGCAAGAGCGTATTTGGTGTTTTAAACAGGTATTTTGCTTCAAAGTTATAAAAGATAATGAACAATGTTTTTATAAAGCTGAAGTATTGGTTTAAACTTCCAGCTATTTATATTGCCATCAAAAAATCAATGTTCCCATCAAATAATAGGGTGTACAGTACCACTTTGCTGAAACAATATGGAGGCCACCTTTTTCACAACACATCATCCTTTGTGGTAAAATGTGTGCAGTCAAAAACAGGGTTTGTTTGCTTGGGGACATGCCCAATCCAAATTCATTTTATTCTATAAAATAACCATTTCTTCATAAAAATACATTCACAGTTTTTCTTGGTTTAGCTTTCTTGTATTGAAATTTGCCTGAGGTCTAAATCCCAATGAACAGGCATCAGCCCCTACATATTCCGATTAAAATGCCAATGTCCATGCATCTAAAGCGCATCACTATTACTCTTGGCTTGCAGAAGGATGCGTCATAAATTAATATGAAAGCTATTGGAAGCTACCAGTAAATGCATATGTTATATCCTCAATGGCAAATGTTCTTAATAAAGATACTATAAGGCAGAATGTATTCTGGTTCCATGTTGTTAGAAATGGGGTTTCTGGTTGGCTAGGGTATGCACCTAAGCCAGGCAGAACCCACCCACTCTAGTCAGGGCAAAGGGAGTTACACGTCCAAGATAACCCCTGTTCATCCCCTTGGTAGCTTGGCACGAGCAGTCAGGCCTAGCCCAGAGCTAATGTGTAAAGTGTTTGCTCAACACCCACAAAACACACGTGACACAAGATGTACACCACAAAGTAAACACAACACTGAGCTATGTAAAAATAAACTGTACTGCACAAAACATAATTAGACCAACATTACACATCAGTAATTCCCTGCTACCTTAGCAGTTGTCAGAACGTTACACAAGTTAGTAATACTCTGCAAGAATAAGCAGTTGTCTCATTAGAACACGTAAGTACTCAGGATTCTGCAACATAAGCAGTAGTCAGGCATTACAGTAAAGAAATCTATGTACTTGTCATGAATACCTCGTAAATATCCATAAAAGGAACAGTAGAGAACATATCACAAGTCATAAAATATATATCAGCATGTCATGTCCATAAAAGGAACATCAGCACACATATGTAGCTTTATAAAAGCAGGTAGGTAACGTTTAAACCCCTCAAGGTCCATACTAAGCTCACAGAGCAAATATATTCCCCAAAATACCTGCTTTTAAGATGAAAAGGCATGCCTAGTGTCTAGAAGATGAGCATGGGGGCCCCCGGCGCTCCTTTGTGCGAAACGGGGGCCACGTGGTGCTCCTGTGGGAGAGGGGCGGTCTGCAGCCTCTCTATTGCAGAATACGGGCCCATCCTGAGGCCCGTGATCTCTGTGGGGGCCTCCCTCGGCCTTCACATGCCCTCCAACAAAGGTGGGGGCCAGGCAAGCCCAACAAAAGTAATGGTGGCTAGAGGAAGGGGCCTCCGTCTAGGCTTCCCTTCCCCGTTTTTAAAGAATAATGCCCGGTTTCAAAATAGGAGTGTCCTGCTCCTATGGCAGTGACTGGGGGTAGGGAGGATGTTCAGCTCGCCTCCCCCGAGTCCTGCTCCTCAGGGGCGGCCCTGGGATCCGGAGGAGAACTCCGATGAGGTCTCTCCCCCTCCTGGGGCCACGGATGCACACTCGCCCGCACCCGAGGTGGTGCGCGAGTATTTTGCTTTTGTTCCCGGGCTGCCGTGGTGATCCCGGTCAGGAATGGATGGCGCCTGGTGCCCCGGGGGCACTCTAAGGAGCGGACCGTGCCCCGGGGGTGCTGATAGGAGCACGCTTGCTCTGATTACCCTTTTCCTGTCCCCCAGGGGCACTGAAGGGTGCGCAACACTCTCGCTTTTGCGAAGAAAGATGCCTGGGTTGTGGCAATGATTATCCGGCAGGCAAGGAGCGCTTTTCAAATCGCTAGGGCCATACTTGTAGCCCGGGTTGAGGCGGTGATTATCCAGCAAGCAAGGAGCACCTTTCAAAGTGCTGGGGGGTCCAAATATAAAGTAAAGCACTTTCCAAAGTGCTGTCCTCAGCAACCAATGAAGTTGGAGCACTCCTCATGCTCTAGATAATTACATGGGCCAGGGGCCACAGCACTGTGCTCCTGGAGACAGAGGGGAGGGTAGCACAGGGCTACCATGCCCCAACACAGGCCAGCACAATGAATGCAGATGGTGGCAGTTCCTCCTAGTGACCAGGCAGGTCACAGGTCAGCACAGCAGCAGCAGTCCAAGGTGGTTTCCTGGTGAGTCCATTCAGCAACGTCTTGTGTCCAGTTTCAAGTCCCAAGAATGTCTTTCAGTCCTCAAGAGTGTCTAAATTGTGGGGAAAATTCCCCTGTACTTATACTAAGTTTACAGTGTGTTTTACAATGGGGAGGAGAGGGGGTTCCAACCATTCTGGGAATGCCCCTTCTGTCCTACAGCACAGGCTCCAAACATCAGTGGGGGGTAAACAACCCTATTGTGTGAGGCCAGGGCACAGCCTTTACAAATGCAGGTGTGCTCCGCCTCTCCCTTCTCCCAGCCCTGGAAGGCTATACAATATGTAGATGCACCTTTGTGACACCTCCACCCTCCCTGTGTACAGGCTGTCTGAAATGTATGCATGAAGTCCCAACTGTCAGTCTGCCCAGACGTGGATTGGAGGCAAGCTGCAAAACACCAGAGTCATAAGCACAGATAAATGTGCACTTTCGAGAAGTGTAGCCGGCTGTGTTGCTCCTGTATATAAACTTTTTGTCCAATGTGATTGAGGCTGGTGCTGCAATTCCCGCATTTTGGAAAGAAGCAGAAACCATTCAAATCTACACAAATGGGGAAAACCCTTGGAATTATAGGCTAATTAGCCTAATTGAAAATGTTCAGGGGATTTTTTGCGGACAAATACTGGTAAGGGTACATAATTCGATCCAAAACCCCATGTTCTGTCCAGTTGGTAGGCCAGACTTAAAGAGACGCTAAGGATCATAGAGCAGGTTGTTTGTTTTTTATTATTGTTATGGAAGACTGTCCACGTACCCATGAGCACCTGCATATGGTGTTTGTGGATTTAAAGGGAATATTTTGACCAGGTCCCTGACGCTAACCTGTGGAAGGTGTTGAGGAGCATCAATGTGCCATATAACTTACTGGAAGTAATAATCCACCTTCACAGTGACAATTGAGCTCAAGTTTAATGAAGCAGGAAAAGAGAGCTGATGGACCAGATAAAGATCGAGAGAGGTGTCCGCCACTGTTGTGTGTTTGTCCCAACTTTATTTATCCTTGTAACAATGATTCCCCAAAGTTAGCTGACCAAATCATACCTATACTCCTTTTGCAAACAACACTCTACTGATTTCTAAAACTCCAATGGGCTTGCAAGCTTTGCTTGATAGATTTGCCAACTCCTCTTAACAGCAAGTTTTGGAAATGAATCCCAGAACCAACAAAACTCATGGCATTTCACCCTCATAGGACATCCAGGATGAAATAAAGTTGGGGGGCTCTTAAGGAGAGAGTGCGTGATTTTGATTAGTTATGGGTTTGGCTGGCCAACACACTGTACTGGGCCTCATAAATCACAAAGAGCCATGGGCCAGATGTATCATTCTTTATAATAGCAATTACCTAATAGCGATGTTTTGCGAATCGCAATTAAGTAATCACTATTGGAATGAATGAAACTCCAGGAGTTTCATACTGTGATTCGCAAGAGCTCCAAATGGACCTATCTCATTAATATTCGTGCGATAGGTGGCAATTTGGGAGCCATTGCGAATGGCTACAATCACAGGGATGGTGGCCTGCTGGGCTCAGCAGACCACCATGTCTGTGATTACTTTTCAAAAAAGCAATCTTTTTTTTTAAAATGCAGACTGTTTTCCTTAAAGGAAAACGGGATGCGTTTAAAAATGTAAAATTTTCTTTTAATTTTTTAAGAGTAGGCAGTGGTCCGTGGGACCACTGCCTTCTCTTAAAAACAGTTTTTGCATGCATTCACAAAGGGGAAGGGGTCCCTTGGGGACCCCTTCCCCTTTGCAAATGGGTTACCATCAATTTGAAATTGGTGGTAACTGTGATTGTTTTGCGATCGCATTCACAATCACAAAACAATCATGCATACCTCTGTAATTCGGTATTAGGAAGGGACGCCCTTGGCATGCCCCTAATACCAAATCGGTATGTAGTCACAAATCCAATTTGTGATTCAGTAACAAGTTACCGAATCGCAAAGTGGACTTGTTACATACCAAAATGCATTTGTGCCATCGCAAACGGCCCAGATCGTCAAAATGTTTGTTACATCTGGCCCCATATGTCTCTCCAACACAGAGCTTTTGTGATATTGACATTACAGAAATCATTATCTTGCTGACCAGTGTCACTGGCAGTAGAAAAATATGTAGCAAAAGCTTTAAGCGTCATGCTGTAGGCTGCAGAGTTTGTAGGGTAACCTAATCAGTATTGTTAAAACCTAGGATACATTTACATGAGCATTACTTAGTATGTCCCAAGTGCCCCAAAGACCCCTCTTCACCTGGACGTAAGGCTGAAAAACCTATTGCATGTTGCAAATTTACCACCACTACTGTATTGAGTGACACTTTGGTCTAATAACCAGCTGGGCCCTCATAGAGAATCTTTCATGGAACTGAAAATATTAGACCGAGGGAACAAAGCATCATGGTTCCTGGTTTTATTTATTAAATCTGCAAGAACTTTGCTAAACACCTGAAAATATTGCGAAATACTCAGCATCACGTATAAAGCCAAGATCTTGGCTGTTTGTACTAGGAAAGTACTACACAGAGACAAGAAAAGGTATTCTGATGGAAAAGTTCTTAGATTCTAAATATACACCAGCATTGGAACCCTTTCGTGACAGAATTGAACTTGAAGAGGTAAGGACTGTTTATGTGAAATTCAGGATTGGGATCCTACTGGTAAATAGCTTCAAGAGGAAATGAAAGTCCAAACAATGGAATCTGATATTTGTCCGTTGTGTAAGGACAAGGCAGAGATGTGGAATCCTTTATTTATTTATTTATTTTCCAAAGCTTACCGTTGTATTAGGAGACAATGGATTGGTCCAATCTGCTGGATCTTGGCTATAAGGCTCTATGGACTTGTATTTAGTAACTTCAAAACAGATAATTTTGTGATAATTGTTGTTTGTGTCTACACATTTTATATTCAATATTGAGATTTCTTTGTATTTATTGCTTGGAATACAGTACAAAGAAACGATACAAATTCCACCCCCAGCACAATCAGCCCCCATTGTATTTAATAATAGACATTGTTCATATAATACCACATCTCATCACAAGGTATTGTTAGCGATTTTAGACTAATTCATAAGAGTAACAAAAAATACAGTTCACATGTCCTCAATCTCTCCCTACGGGATAAATATGCAGCCGTTGACAGCATCTCTGAACAAGCATTTGCAATGCAACGGGTCTCGCATTTGCTCAAGTTAGAGCTATTAGCGTTGTAAACTCCTAACCAGACATTTCATGCCACACAAATTACAAGGAAAAAACACACAGCATGATTGCGCTATATAAAATGTATTGTGATCATGCTGAAATTGAAAACGGAAAAACCGAGCGAGATTGTGCTATGTAAAACCCAGCGCGATCGCGCTGCGTGGCAAATAAAATGATAAAATAGTCTGGAAACCATGCTGAAAACATCGAGCCTCAAATGGTTTCAGCAGTTTACTGGTGCTGTGTAGGTGGACTAAACACCGGAAAAGGCATGACGTATGCATGCCTTTCACAAATGAAAGCAAGCGGATGTTAAAAGGCAAGCTCACAACCCAATGAAAGTGACTAACGTGACATGAGCGTGGTTAGAAGCCCAAAGAGAAATTACAGCATGGGACAGAGCGCTTTGCGCTCGTCCATAAAAACTGTAAATGATAAATAAAATGGCAGTGCTTGCCCAAACCCATTACAGCAGCATGTAGTGCAAAAAAACTAAACACTAATTGGAAGAGATTAACAGCACACTACAGTACAGCTATAATTAATCAAAAACCCATAGAAAATAATGGGGAAGCCGTGCATATTTGGCATAGCCACACCAAATTATCAGTGATTTAAAGTGACAGTGCGAAGAACAAATAAAGTACAACCTCCCTTTCCATCTAACCAGATGTTCAACAATAAAGTGACAGTGCTAATACAGTACTAATACGATCCGACAGGCAAAGCATTAACTCAATACCAGCTTTTAAGTAAAGTGACAATGTGAAACCCAACATCCCATAAAGAAAGATCCTGAGATGCTAAACTAAGTCTATATCAATTCCTGAAGGACACCTGATCATCTTGTATTGTTGTAAATTATTTATGCGGGGAAAATACCAATATTTCCTTGTGCTGGTTTTCTTCATCTTCCTCAGTCACTCCTCAAATTCGGGCTTCCGCTGGTACTTCCAAAGGCTACTATTAATAGAGCATGCCACTAAAGTCGAGATGAAGATAAATTGAGCACATTGTTCTACCATCTGGAAAGGAATTGTGAGGCTGAACAAGATATTACTAGCTGAAGGTTTAACCTCCTGACCAACCTTAAGAGCAATGTACTCACCAATCTGAGCCCAAAGTTCAGAGCTAGCCTCACAAGTCATGAACATGTGCCCCCAGTCTCCCACTCTCTTACATCTAGGGCATGTTCTGATGGACGAGCGCAACATTTTGTTAAGCCTTTCTGTACTCTGATAAAGCATCCAGGTATTGAAATGTAACATTCTATGAAAGTTTGCCCCCTGCAAAAACGTGAAGCCATAATCAAATTACTTTGACCAAGTCTTCTCATCTATCTCTATCTCTATATGCCTCTGCCATTTAGCATGAATTTTAGAGGTGACTGAGTAGTTATCAGGCCAAAGTTCCCTATACCAGAAGGCAAGAGAATCGTTCACTTTATTAGGTCTGTACAGTTTCTCAACCAACCCAGTGGAACTGAAGACCTCATTTGGATATGGCTACTAAGAACTGAGACCATTTGTCCATGAGAAAAGCTAAATGAGATTTCCTGCATGGTATTCCCGGAGCAGATCTCTACCACTGACTTTATTCTATTCTGATCCAGGAAGATTCCAATCTTACAAATATGGATCTTTGCCCACTTCCTAATAGCGGATGGCGATATGGAGAGAGACGGGAACAGCACGTCAAGGGTGTTTCAAAATGAATCACAAGTATTTAAAATTTGTTAAAAAATTGTCGCTTTGTAGAAACAATATTTGGCAGGGTCTTATACCTCACATTCTTCAGCATTTTTGGCTCATGGATAGCTCTCGACAAACTAGTTATACCACAACAGTCAAGTGTATATAAAATCAAACAGTTGTTGAATTGAGACCTTGGTATGGCAAAACAGCATAGCTGTAATACAATAGATGCGAAGTAATAGGTCGTGAGACAGGGAAGTGCCAACCACCCTCCGTCCTAGGCAGTTAGAGAACCTTTAAACTAAGCCTGTGGGATTTATCATTCGATATGAATGCTGAAAAACTACTCCCTAACTTGTGAAAAGACCCTGCTTCTAATCCACATGGGACATTTATTAAGAGAAATAATATGCTAGGAAGGATCAACATCTTTATTGATGATAGCTGTCCAATCATGGAAATAGGGAGGGATTTCCAAAGGGCAAAGCAAAAGTTAAGACACATATGAAGTGGCCAATATTAGGTTGATCTTGATGTATATACAGTGTTTCTGTGACTCTGCTTATGGAACTTATTTTATATTCCATTTATGAAATGTATTCTTTTTAACATTTTAATGATTTGTGTTTGTGTACTTAATTGTGTAAGAAATAGAGTTATTAGTTGAGGTGGTGAAACCCTACTTAAGCAGCAACCACAATCCTTGTCAAGTTGAAGTCACAAGCACTCTCCAAATTAACCTGAGCTTAACCCTCTGATAGCTTGGCACTAAGCAGTCAGGCTTAACTTAAAGGCAATGTGTAAAGTATTTGTGCACCACAATAATAAAGTGAAAACATAACAAAAGAAAAGTCCCAAACCAATAAAAAAAAAAAGTACATTATAAGAAATGAAACAAGAACAAAATGGCAAAACTCCAATTGGTAGAACTGAGGATATGCAAGTGTACAGATTTGAGTGAATATAGCATCAGAAAGCAAAATCGACAACTGTGATTTTCTGGTCCTGCTGGACCTGGACAAAGGCACAAGCTCAGGCCAACTGTAATGAAGCACATGCTAGCTACAGGGACCCCCTAAGACCTGCTGAATAAGAGTAACTGAAATCCAGGTTATGAAGAGATGCAGAGTCCTGGGTCATTGATGTGTGAGGCAGCAGAGTCGATGTGAGGTTCAGTGAGGAGTTGCATTTTGTGGTGGCAGTTCCAGGTAGCTGCGAGGTGCGAGGAAGCATCCTTTCCTGGAGATGCACCTTGAAGCAGCAGTTCCAATGGGCTGTGTTGGGGTGAAGTGGCCCTTGCATGGAGATGCATCAGCTGTGATGAGATGCTGTGCGAAAACTTGGCTGATTGCAGAGGCCCCTTAACTTTTTGTCCCCATTTGTTTAACTTTTTGCTGGTGTTTACCTAACTCTGATGGTGCCCTGGGTACTCCTAACCAGTCCCAGTGCCTGTGCTCCTGTAAAATGAGTCTGCACATTAGGCTAATTATAATTACCTATGTCAACCTACCTATAAGTCCCTAGTATATGGAAGGGCATGTAGGTGTAGGGACCCCAGCATATGTGGTGCCCCCATAGGTGCACTGCTAAGGTGCCCAGTGTCAATTTAAAGGCAGGCCTGCCTTGCTGGCTGCTTTTGAATTAAAGTTACATGCATATTTGACTTTGGAATTTAAAGTACTTCCAAAGTCTTAAACTACCTTATTTTTACATATCTCACCCATAAGATGTGCCTTACGTGTCCCCAGGGTTAGGTGCAGTGTGCCTATAAGCAGGGACCTTAAAAAATATGTTTTATGAGCTCTGGTAAGGAAAATAGCAACATTTGTTTTTCCCTCATTGTAGTGAGTAGGCTCCAAATGATAAAATGAGAAGACTTTAATTTAATTAATAATGTCCCTAATGGAGATTAATATGTCAAGGTTGGTCTCAAACCGATTGTTATAATAAATGCAACAACTTGCCATTGTTGGATTTAATATAACTAGTTTGGGGAAAGAGTTTTAAAACTCTCCCTAAACGTTCCCAGTGTCAGCTCTGTAATGCCCCTCCCTGATTGGACTGCCTCTGGCAGCCTGGCCAGGGGCAGGCCTTGATGAGGTGTGAAGTGACCTGGGCTGAACACAAAGGAAGTCCCTGGGGGAGGAGATCTGCCTCAGCAAATGGTGAAACAGAATGGGGGAAGAGCAGCCAAACTGTTCTTCAAAGGAGGGAAGGACATTTGGAGCAGCTCAGGATCTCCCCCATTTCCTGCAACCCCAGACAACCAGGTGCCCTCTTGATTAGATTAGGAGAGGGCAGGAGAGGGGTGAGTTAAGGAATTTTAACCACACCAGTGTGTGGGCTCAGCCAGACCGAACATTCAAAATTCAGTTTCAGCCATGCTGGATTTTTAAAGAATGTTTCTCCTGGGATTGTTTTTTGCCAAACTTCCCAGGAGGTGGTCATCCAAGGGAGTAGTGGTCTGCCTGTGATTGGACAGTTGCCCCCGCTGCTTTTCAAGCAAGGAGCAGGGATAAATGTGGCATAGCTGCAGCCATGCCTAAGATCCCTATAAGGAACAACATCAGAAGAAGAAGGACTACCCTGCTGGACCCCTGACCTGCACTTGCACCTACACACTGCACTCTGAAGGACTGCACTAGCCGCACACTTGGGCTTCACCATAAAAAGGACGTTGCCTGACTTCAACTTTTTGAAGAACCTTGGTATTAAACATCCTAGGGTGGCATTGTATCATCCTGCTTGCTGTGAATGGTCAAATTTAAATATTCAACAGAGTCATTAGAGAGGCAATTCAACTGGCATTGAAATCTGAGATTCTCTGGAATAAGTCATTGCAAGGTATGCTGTTGTCACATAGGATAGCATCACATTTGGTTACAGGAAAAATGCCTTTTAAACTTTTAAGAGGGAGGAAAGTGACCACCAGTTCAGTACTGTGGAGAAAAATAGAAAAAAAAAACTATGAAACATTTGCCAGAGGAAGGGGCAATGGAATGAAGAAAAGAGTCAGACTTTATCGGTTACTCAGAAGGGAATGCCATGGTACTGGTGATAATATCTTACAGGTAATGGAAGGTTATTATGTACGTATTAAGAAACCAGGGTTTGTGGAGAAAGGGAAGCCTTGCTGGTCAGAACCATTAAGGATTAGTAAAGTATTGGGAAGTGCTGTCAGAAGATGGAAAGGTATGGAGCCTATCTCTTGTGTCAGTGTGTAAAAATAAGTGAGCTAAGCTTGACAGGATGGCTGAGGAATATGAGGATGAGTGTGTAGGTTACATGATGGATAGTGATAAGTGTGCTGAGTTGGAAGGAGTTTTCATGGATCACAGTTCGAGCAGGGGTGAAGTGATTAATAGTAATGTGTTAAGCCGAAGTGAACGAGGAAAGAAGACTCTGGCTTGTCTGATGAGTTATATAATGGTGTAGGTCACTTCCTATTACAGTTTCCACAATAATTATATGATAAGAATCTAGACGTTAATTGTATAATAAGTGTAGGAAATTATATGTAAATAGTGTATGTTAGTGCATGTTATGTTGTATACAGTGCTGGTTTATGTTGGTACTGCCATTAATAGTATAGTTAAGTTCTTTGAGAGTGTATTCTTATAGTTAGAACCGCAAAGGAGTTTGGGTAATTTTGTGTTTGTTATAAAAAGCAGAGGAAGATGTTTGGATATGTAATGTGGGATGTAGAATGTTGGGGAAACCATTGTGGGCCGGTGGTGTAAGATCGTTCTAGAAGATGACTGTTGAGAGACAGTTGGAGAAAGCTCGTGGAGGCTGAGGGAGCGCTGTTCTTCACTGGGCATTTACTTAAATAAATAATTTCCATACCATTTACCGAGGAGAACTTTCTTTATTTCAACACTTCTGTTATACACCTATCATGCAGCTACATACATACGTACATACATACATACAGAAACACAAGAGCAAATATCTGATCGCATATATACATTTTCCCAATTTTTAATAAAGGTCCTCTAAGGGGTTATTCCAAGTCTTAAAGGGTACACAAAAATCATATCTGAGATGGATAGGGGGTCAAGTCCAGGTATATTTTTAATCATTTGGCGCTGCCTTTGTTTTTTCAACAGACCGAGGAAAGGTCTCCCTGTACGGACAGATACGAATATCAGTAAAAGTTGAGACTCAGTTAGGCTTTGCTGTTTAAACTCAGTTGTCCCTTTTGCAACAAGAGTTGTACTAATTTGCTCATGGTTGGTACATGTTTCTAGACGACCAGCTAAGTATGAGGGAATGGAATTTGGTCAGAATATTTACCAGTGACACACCGATGCAAGCCTTTCCGTCCATCAAATGTTCGCTAAGTCAGTCACTCTAAATTACCGGAGTTTTAAACTGCCGTGGTCTGAGAGTTCACTAGGCAACTATATATATTTGATCTGCACCCAGGTGATGGTTCCCAAGGAGGCCAAACTCCATGTATGGATTCATATGTTCTTATTTGGAGGATAGGAGGCCTAGCAGCTAGGGTTGGGACTGTCGCTTCTGGACCACGTGGACATAGATGGTCCCTATCAGTAATGGCAGCGACAAGCTAAACATGATGGGATGGAATGCTGCTCGGGTAATTACTAGAGGTTCAGACTGATTGAAGCAATTCTGCCCAACACTTTTCTGCTGTCTAAATTAATGCTGTGATCCCCACCAGAGCGCCTGCTAACGCCGTCTTCGCGTTTGAAGGACATGATTACACACGGTTTTCAATTTGCTCTTCTTTTAGAGCCAGCATAAAAAAAGCTGTTTGTGTGAACAGCCCGGAGAAAATGTTTTGTTGTTGTTTGTTTTCGTTCATCAGATCGCTATTATGCTACAGGAATTGACAGAGCTGCAGCCGTTGTTGATTGAGCGGAGCCGAGAGACAGAAGAGCTTGTAAACATCATAGCAGATGAGACTCTCGAAGTGGAACTAGTTAAAAGAGTGGTGGAAGCAGATGAGGCCCCTGCTAACAAGGCAGCGCAAGAAGCCAAGACCATTAAGGTATGTTGACATAGCATTTGCGAGATTTACAAGGGCCTTGCTGTAAATTAGATTTAATATTGATCAGGCCTTTCACTGAAAGGCCTGGGAGCAACATTGAACACCGATTTCCAGTTTTCTGGTTTGTAGTGCTTTGTTTATTTCTTCCCAATAAAGCTAGCAGAGAAAAACAAATGTTTGCATGCCGACATTAAATGCCTTGTCCTCCATTCTGTCCCCCTGGGTGTTAGCAGGCTGGAGGAGATTCAGCTACGCAGCACACAGCCATGCCCAGCAAACTAAGCGTGACTGAGGCTGAAATAGCACGGGGCAGGCCAATTTCAGCAACCACGAGCCAGGCAAATCATTCGGATTCAGTGGGTCCTTTTCTTCTATTGCTGTGCTAAGAAATACATGCAATGCAGGGAGCAATGAAAAATGGCATTTTAAATAATGTCATGTATGTGTATAAAATGACATAACTAATAGTTGAGAGGGTACAAACACTCTTTCAACAATGTTTTCCAATTACCCATCTCTGGAGGTACCGTAAAATGTGGTGGAAATACTCTGTCTGATCAAAGGCATAACAGGTGTGACAAGGACCTCTTACTACCCTTGTTAGGCACTTAAAATAAGCCTTTTGGGATGTGTGTTCCTGTGCCATTGATAGCTATGCCCCTATTTTAATGCGGCTCTTTATCCCGAAATCCCTGCATCCATCCTGAATATGGTCAGGCACTTCCTTTCTTGCTTTTCCCCCATGTCACTCCCCTTCTGCCTCTCTACTTTCTCCTTGTCTCCCTATTTCACTTTTCCATAATGTCCTTCATTCTTCCAGTATGTCTACATCTTTCCTTGTATGTCTCCATGCTCCCCTTCTGTTGCAGTCTCTCTAACTCGTCACTTCCCACTTTTCATTCTTCGCAAACTCCCACCTGCTTCTCGCCACTTCCCCTCACTGTATTCTGCAGATGTACCCATTCTACGTTACCTCTTTTTTCTCATTCATCACTTGAGTCTCTTTAGTCCCTCGTCTCATACCTCTTCTCATCACACTCTTCTACTTCCCCCATTCACCTGGTCATCTTGGCCTCCATTTGCATCTAGTTACCTTCCGTCTTTCAGTCTCCCCCACATCCCCATATATCTGTGGCTTTTGTTCCTCTCCTATCAAACGTCTTGTAGCTCTGCATCCTTCTTTATCACCATGCTCCCCTGCTCTTGCTTCCGCTGTATACCTACTTTCTACTTTCTATTCTCCATGCACTCTCCCTTCTCTCTCCACTCTTCTTCCACTCTTCCATTTATCCTACCTATATTTCTCAACTCCACCAACATGTTCTCTGCCCTGTCCATCTCTCCCGCAACTTTACACTGATTTTACTTTCACCACCCTTCTCTCTTTTCATTTGCTCACTCCTGCATCTATCCATTATCACTTTTATCGATGCCCTACTCTATCAGTTTTTTCTACTACTACTTTTGTTCACTCCCAAATCTCCGATGAATATCTCCTTTCTCTCCTGTATCCCTCTGCTCTGACCTTTATTTCTCCATTCTCTCCATCCTTTATTGTATATTTCCACGCTACTTTTTTCTTACTCCCTGCATCTCCTCTCCACCTCAGGATCTGCTCATTTTTCCGTGTCTCTCCATTCACTCCACCATTATCTCTTTAGTCTTTCTTCTCTCACTTCTGTCTCCTATATTTCCCCTTGCCCTCTTGCTTTTTACCTCTGTATCACTCCATCCCTATACTGACACTTGGTGTTATGCACTACACAATACCATCCTGCATGAGGGCTTCCAGGGGATTTATTTGAGGTCGTGGCAGCTCACAAGTTTTAGGATTTAAAAAAATGCTCAACTTGCTTCAAAGAAGCCAACCGAAGGACACAGATAAAGTTTCCCAGGGCCACATGTGATTTATATGGTCCAGATTCACATTGTTGTTTGTTGTCCTGTTTATCCCAATACAAAAATGGGAATCAAAGTGCCAGAATTCAGAGCACAAAGCGTGGGCTGGATGAGTTAGCCAAGCATGGAACTTGAAACTTGATAGCTCTGCAAATTCATGTTTTGGCAATGCTCCTTCCTGCCTGTCAAGTTCTCCTTATAATTATATGAACAATACATTTCTTTTTTTAGCATTGCACAGCTCTACATTTCCTCACACAGCCCATGCAGTATGCTTACATTTATAGCATCAGCAGCACCTGACCATCTTTGATCCTCAGAGTAATACTTTTCCTATCTCATAATACCACTAATTCAAGCTACACTCACTCACAGTGACACTGCAGCCATCTTACAGTGACACCAGTATCAAGCTTCCAATCACTTCATAGAGCTAACATTACAGATATTGCCATCTACTTACAAAGACCATTAACAAGACTCCTATTCTTCTACAATATCACCAGTGCCAAGCTTTTCTTCTCTTATCAGTGCTGGTGGAGCCAAGCTTCCTTCCCCTGGCAATGCCGTCAGTGCTGAGCAGCACCATCTCTGAGATTCCTGTGCACTCACAGTGACACCATAAACTATATTTTGTGGCCCATTCCTTTATATTGTGCCATCCAAGCAACAGCCAGACAGCACAGTTGTATGGTTACGCAGAAGGCTGAGACTGCTGCCCCCGCAGATGTGGGGGTCAAATTGTGTCCACACTACTTTCCTATTCCCCTGATGCTGGGCTTGTCTGCGATTTAGTGCACTTAGATGTTATTTTAAGATGAAAAGAAAGCAGGAGAGGGGGCAAGTGAACGAGACCAGAGAGAGACTATAAAATGAAGATACAGAGCACATAGAGGGAGGTGCAACAGAAACAGACATAAACAGGAATAGAAACATAGAGGGACAGAAAGAGGGACGGAGAAGTGGCGAGAGACAGAGCGAGGCAGAGACAGAGACAGTAAAAGTAACATGGACAAGTAGGTAAGATGAGTGGTCCAGAGGTACAGCCAGGGGGAGAAAAAGAGATTAGAGCAACAGATATATATCAATAAATAGGAATACCTAAATGCAAAGATGGACATACATAGAGATGGGCAGATCAAATAGCTATCTAGGTTGATTATATATAGAGAACTGTCAAAAAGGTATAGACAACTAGAGAGATGCAGACAGATACAGACATATAGGTATGGACAGGTAGAGATTGTTAATTAAGCATAGGTAGGTAAACATTGATAAACATACATAGGATTAGAAATATAGATGTAGATAAAAAGGTTTTAGTCTAGGTAACTAGCTTTTGTTAGATAGGAGAAATCGATATGAATATAGGTGTGTGTATATATATATATATATGTATATATATATATATACAGGTATACATAGAGAAACATATGTAGAAATCAATAGGATTGGTAGGTATTTATAGATAATCATAAATAGATAGTTGTAGAAAGATAGGCATTGAAAAATGCACATTAAATGAAAAAGCATCACTCACTATGCAGTGAAGTGGGAGCTGGAAAGAAAAGACTTTAGCACCCTGTTCATAATGGAACGCTGAGTTTGATATTGGAGATATTCATGGAAAGCACTTCTGAATCAAACATATACATTTGAATATACTTCTTCCTCTGACCAATGCCAGCTAAGGTATTGTAAAACAAATGTAAAATTACCTTTTCCCTTTTCAAATCATACCTCTAAATGTTTTGATCTTCATAGGCATCCATAGAGGATTTAGATAAGTCAAAGTAAAGTGTATTGATATGGTTTTATTGTGTGTACATCTTAGACAGTAGTCCAGGGAGATTATTTGGAGTAGTGTAAAGCTCGCCTTTGAGCTGATAAATATTAAAGAATGCTTTTTGGAAACATTCTGTCTGAGGACCAAAAGGTTTTTGTTTATTTAAGAAAACTTCAAGGATCTTGATATTGTGTGATAGTGCACCTAAAATATTTTGGAAGGGCACCCCTTTTTTTGATTAGCCTAACTGACTAAGGGTGCAGCAAGAATTGCTTATATACTTCCTTAACAGTTCAGGTGGAGTTCTTATTTTAAGGAGCAAAGTTGACAACCTAACAACTTATTTAGTCCATCCATTACCCAAGGTTAATCTTGGTGGTACCAAGACATTTTGATATGTTTGGATGCAATATTTTATTTCTATTAAAAATGAATGAAATCATGGATTTTCCATGGGTACTACACATTAGTCCAGTATTGGATACTATTGAAAAGGTCTGATATAATATACTCAATCACAAAGCTAATACTTTGACTCCCGGAATCAATTGCAGGTGGCCAAGAAAAGTGGGGCAAGCTTTTTGTTTGGAAGAATTGCAGGGTTTAATTATAGTAAACACCTGCTTCCTCTAGAGCTACCCCAAACATCAAAATTAATTATCTGTGTCCATTCCATTGATGGACTTCTAATTGATCAGTTAGGAAAAGAACCACAATTTTTTATTCCAATGACTTTTATTTCACATTGAACTCTTTTCGACCACAATTACATTTCTAGTTCTGTGTAGCACTGCATGCATCGTATTGGGGTTTCAGTAAACATGATATTCATGACATTTTATACTGTGCAATAGTAGTAATGATGGTTGAAGGAGGTGTAAGCTCACAGGCCCTGACATATTATTTTCTAAAGTAAAAGGAAAGCACCACTTTGCTGCCAACACAGCGCAATGCATTAGGTTTGTAACAAGGGACCCTGCTTAAATACCATACATCACTTTAACCTTTATTAGGATCATTTTGTGATGGTAGCAAGAGACAAGGATCTATGTACAGCTTTTGAAATTATGATAAATTTTACTATTTTTAGATGGAACCTTATAGAATAAGTTTCTAAACAAAGGTGTCTAGTTAGGTATTTGTTCAACTAGGAGGCCATTTGTGTCTTAACATGTCTAAGTCTTGTCTGGCCTGACCCTACTCTTTATAGTCAGTCAGTCAAGGAAAAGTTTATTAGGACAAATATCTTAAAACATTCTAAAGCAATAAAAACCGGTACAATATAAAAGTGACTTAAAACCCGCAAACCCTGTAAACAATGCTCCATATACAAACCTAACCCTAAAGCTCTGTTTGACAGCAAATATAAAATTGGCAATTCCTATGGCCACATTAAGGTAGCTGTGAGAAGAGGCCTCTTTTGTGATGGTTGGCCCCCACTTTTTGCGTGGTATTTGATTTAGTGTCAACGTTGTTAGTGCCCAAGGCCCCTGCTAATCAGGTTCCCTGCACCAGATCTCTTTCCCTAAAACTGTTGGGATGCATTGGCACAATTGGCAACACCTTTAGCTGCCTCTATAACACCTTAGTAAAAGGTATGTAGGTACCCAGAGCATGGGGTACTAAGGGTAGGCCCGTGAGGGCAGTAACACAGATTTTGCCACCCTCTAGGGCCATGCACCCAGAAGCACCCAGCACTGTCATTGCAGTCTGAATGTTCTGATGTAATCCTAAAATATATACTCAACATGGCACACAGACTGTGTGCCCTGTCCACTATATGATGCATGCAGTTTAGGTAAGTCACCCCTCTGGAAGGCCTTCCAGCCCTAATGCAGGGTGCACTATATTGTATGTGAGGGCACAGATGCACAAGCAATATGTCCATACTGTGTTCTTGCCAAACCTGGGACATAGCAAGTGATCAGAGCAATTTTAATACATGTGCTGGACACTGGTCAGTACGAGTTTCACAGCTACATAATGTTAACTCTGAACCCTGGGTTGTTTGGAATCAACAACTCAGAATGATAAATCCAAACTGGTACCAGTATTTGATTTATTACAAAATGTACCCAGGAGTCACATTAGAGCTGCTCCCTGCAAAAGCTAACTACCCTGGCATGGTTGCTGGTCGGTCATAACCAGCCTGCCACCACCAGACAAGATTCTGAAACCCTGGGCTGAGAGATCCTGCTCTCTGGGTCCCAGAATAAAGTCCTTCCTTGGTAAAGGTGCAAACACCCTGTTGGAAAGTGGATTATTGATAAGGGTAAGGGCAATAGGCCACTAACCCCCCACTAGGTCGGTAGCTTGACAATCACAAACAAGGCTTAACTTAGGAGACAAAGGGGGTCATTATGAGTTTGGCGGTACCAGGACCACCATGTTGGCGGCAGCAGTCGTACCGCCAATGAGCCAGTGGAGAGCACCGCCAAGATATGACAATGGAGGTCTTTCCAACAGAAGACAGCCAAACCACAGCCAGTACTGCCAGTGCGGCCTTGCTGCCACAGACGGCAGTAGCCACCTTCAGGCGAGCGGACACCATGTTCCCACCGGACATATTACGAGGCTGCACACTGCCAAGGTTTCCGCTGTGGTTGTACCACCACGGAAACCCTGGCAGAAACCAACTCTATAAAAGGAGACACTCACCTTCTGGAACACATACCTGTCTGGAGCCACCATGGAACCTGAACTACAAGTCCTCCCACTGCTCCTGCTTGCACAAAGACTGCGGAACCGGCGACGACTACAGCAACCCTGAGTACACACACCTACCTGACACTGTAGCGAAAACCCAAAGTACACACACAACATACACATCCGTGACAGCAGACGACTGCAACACACACACATAACCACACACTGATACACCCACACACCCACATTCACACACCCACATACACACATGCACAAACATACTACACACACCAATGCCAACACACACGTACAATACACACCAACCTGCAGACACAGAGCACCAGCACAGTCCCACACAACAATACACAACACCACCGATTCCCATTACATTACACACCTTCACATGACACTACATACATACAACTCACAATAACACCTGACAACCAATATACACAATCACAATCATACAACGAAGCATACATCATACCACGCTAACACAACACATAACACTTCTGGCATACCTATCACCACACAAGATCACACACAACAACCACACAAGAGCACACAATACCATCATTACACATGTCAACACAAACAATAGACAAATTATCAACATACATGCATGTTCCAAACACATACATGTCCTTCACACAATACACAGCCATCACAGCGGGACAAATTGCAGGGCCACACCCACTCATGCTGCCCAGACATAACAACTAGCATGACCCACACATACACCCATGTCACTCACACACAAACCAGAGCAGGCAAGACCAAAACAGCCATGTGTAAAGAAAGGCAGGACAAGTATGTTACCATCAAACTAACAACTTGTTGGCCCAGATCCCAGGTATGAAAATATCTATATATATATTTCTCTCTCTCTCTCTCTCTCTATATATATATATATATATATATAACAATTAATAAATAACTATGTCCAAAGAGAAGGCCATTGGCCAGTCTAAAGTTCAAAGTGCTCAAGGCACAAATGGCACTTCTGTGTGCCCCTACCTGACCTCTGTTGGGTGGGTGGGTGCAGGAGCTTATGTGTCTTGGGAGGAGGAGGTGCTGGGAGATGCCATGTTGGATGGGTGACTGTCTGTTGGGGTTTTGTCAGCAGCTATGGAAGATGTGCTGTATGAGGGTGTTTTTGGTGGTTGTGGTGTCTGCGGATGTGGTGACTGAGGTGGATGTCTGCTGGTCTGATATTGTGATGACTGCAGGTAAGATAGGGGTTGTGACTGAATCATTGAATGTTGGTGTGGTGGCTGCAGGTGTGTCTGGTGTAGTGTCTTTGAAGGTGGGGGTGGTGTGGGAGTCTGTGCAGTTAGTGAGTGTTGGTGTGTCTGCAGGTGGGTGTTGTTTGTGTGCATGCTGGTGGTGACTCTGGTGGTGCTTGTGTTTGTCTGTGCTACCCTTGGATGTTGAGGTGGATGCATGCTTGCCTGTCTCTGTGCTTTGGCTGGGTTTGGGAAGAGGGGTTCTTGATTTGGTAGAGGTAGCTAGTGGGGGGACGGTAGACAAAGGGTAACTGGATGCCATCAGTGTGGAGGTCAGAGCCTGAAATGATCTCTGTAGGCCAACCAGTGCACCGTGAATGCCCTCAAGGAATACATTGCTCTGCTGGACTGGAGCTGCCTGTCCCTGGATGGCATCCATGATGGTCAACTGGCCCACAGAGATTGACCTTAGGAGGTCAATAGCCTCCTAACTGAGGGCAACAGTGCTGATTGGGGCAGGGGCAGAGGTGCCTATGGCGAAGGAGAGGCCTACCCTCTTGGCAGTGGTAGCAAGGGGGTGGCGGACTGATATGGTGCTGGGGTGGTTCCGGAAGGGACCACGACTGCTATGGAGTGTCCACTGGAGGAAGATTCCGAAGAAGACGTGGAAGATCTGGTCTCCACCGTGACACTACCCTTGCCCTCCGTTCCACTGGGTCCCTCGCTGTTGCTGGTAGCAGCACTCTGGGTCCTGTGGCCTGCAGCATCCACACTTGCCTGTGCCCCTTCTCCTGCACCTGCTGATGCTGATGCACACAAATAGAGAGAGGGAGGCAGAGAGAGAGATAGGGTGAGAGAGGTTAACATATACCTCACATACACACATGTAAACATGCACATCTGTGGGAATACATTTCCCGGCTAGGTTATTTCAGGTGCCAATACACACTTCCTACATCATGTCAAAACATGTCACTACTACCCACCCCTGTATGCCAACCCTCACATCAAGTAAGTCAGCACAACTGGAGTGATCAACATTATCACCACCAAAGCCATGTTTGCAAGCACATCATGCCCTGGATGAAGTACAAATGACTCCCTGATATCACATCATACCTCTCCATACTCCTATCACCCACTGGAAGTACAGCTGACTGAACAAAACACATCAGGCCTGTACAGTTACAACAGCTGATAAGTCCATGTCCTTGTCCTTTGTTAAATATCCATGACAGTTAAGACTACTCCACTCGCACACCACACAGCATCTGCCTGTCACATTACATGGCTGACTTCACACTCTGCACAGTAATGTCAATATAGATCTAATAACTGATTTAGCCACTACAAGTTAGACATCCATACAGGTGACATCTGATGTGTACAATACAAGTCTGGTGTACAGGCATGTGATTAGTCTGACCCAATCACAGAGGAAGATCTGCAGACACCAAACACATATATGTCAAAACTAATCATACATCAAAGTGCATCTACAATAGCCCATATTGCACATATTATACATCCACACTCTTGACTGAGTGCAGTGTCACAACTGATGAACTTCAGGAACACACATATGATATCATGGTCCAAATGCGATACCACCACACATGCAGTTTCACCAGTAGGACTTCACAACATGATAACACCACCCTCACTCGCACCATCCCAGAATTATGAATACCAGTACCTAAGTCCAGACAACGCACATCTCAGATGGTAAATACATGTAAGCATTATGCACATATGGACCAACACCACTGCCTTAACACTGACAACTCATCCCACTATTACATAGGGCAGTCTCAGGAGAGAAAATGCAACATTTGATTCACATCAACATCTCATAAGTCATACTATGCCCAATTGTGTCTATTCACTCACTTCAGCTAGGCCAAGAGTAGCAGACATTGTCCCACTCCATCAGATGTGCCCCCAAGTAACCATTGAGACATGATTTAGGCAGCAACTAAGCTATGTTGCACTGTAATTGCTAGGGCATTGGCATACACTGCATTTACATTACATATTGACTATGAAGAGGTCTGTCTAGGCCCTTACCACCGCTAGTACTATCCAATTGGGTTCAAGGTTTCATCCCTACAAGTCTAGCATTTAGAAATGCATGATGATTGCAATCAGACCAAATCAAACGTACATTTCAAATTATCCTACTTTAACAACGTTCACAAAACCAATAGATAGCAGAGAACCAATATACAGGGATACAACTATCACGCCATTAGTCTAGTCCTATACAGGCCATATCTGTGGTCTAATCTCTGCCTCACATTGAGCCAATATCATTACCAGTACTTGCTGTATATAGTCCCTGTGAGGAAACAAGAGTCACCCAGTTGCTTGTACAGGTATTCTATACAGATGGGAGTGGACTGTCACCTTAGAGCCACAATTGCTCAAATGCAGATGGATGGATCAGGTCATACTCAATGGGTAGGGTGATACACAAGCTCACATCCATAGTAAAGGCAGGATGGAGTCACACATGTGCCAATGTCATTACGCCATCTCCACAATGAAGACATGGAAATGTCTTGATATGGGAGATGTACATCCAAAGACAGCAAACCATCAAAACACATCTACAACTTATTATTTGGTTGGGTGGTTACTACCCATTCTCACTAGTCTACATACATGTTGCATTGACTACCTTGTCACATAAGCTACAGTGAGTCAGCTAATCCCATACAACCTGAGCCAAGTCCTAGGATACAGTGCATACTCACCCCCTTGTGGCTGCTGTGCTGCCCTCAAACGACCATCCACCTCAGGGTAGGCTATCACCAAAATGCAGGACATTAGGGGGGTCAGGGTCCGATGGGCACCCCTCCCTCATTGGGAGGACATCCCTAGCTGGGCCTCCGCGGTCTTCCAGGCCCAGCATCTCAGGTCCTTCCACCGCTTGTGAAAATGGGTGCTCCCCCAGGGCCTGCACTTGCTTAGCAATGGCACGGTAGATCCCTTTCTTCTGATGGGGATTCACCTGCATGAATGACACAGACAAAAGGAGAAAGTCATGTACACTGGCACCATACCAATAGTAGTGGCTTATACACATCTGACTCTCCAAATGTCCATCCTCTCTGCTCATACGCCTTCATTTTATGCCCTCCACATGCATATACTCCCTCACACTTGCCCGATTCACCGTCACACGCAACCCTATCACACATGACTATGGTATTGGACTCAACTGCTCCTCTGGTGCCCCATAAAGCTGTTCATATAGGGATAGGACCCCCTCCGCAAGCTTCTTTGGCTCTTCTGGGGTTAAGGCAGGGGCCCTATCACCTGCAGGACATGGCATGATGGCTCCCAGAGACAGTTCACAGCAGCTCAGGCCGTGGAGATCTTGCTAGCAACAGTGTCAGGAGTCAAGTGGGCACAGCTGCAGAAAATAGCAATCATGGCTGCCACATACAGGGCCTTCACCACCAGTTGTCATCGCCATTGGCCCCAGTCCACCATAGGCAGCAATGTTAACCAACAACAAGTAGCACAGCAGTTGTGACAGCCTACCGCCATGACAACATATGTCTGTGGACTTAGGTCACTTCCAGCTGTCCAGTACAGCAGGACAGGTGGCTGCCGTTTTGTGCACATATAATGCATCGGTATGCCAAAATAAGTGTACATATTTGCACAAATGGTGGAGTAAGCCTATGCTGTGCCATCATGGTAGTGCAGAGAAATGTGACATGCATGACGCAGTACATGACACAGTGACATGATTTGGCAGTATATCTGATGATGGGCATGTTTAGATACTTGGAGACACATAGGTGGTGGCAATATATTGGTATATCCCATAACTATTCTTTTTATCAGTGCAGGACAGCTCAGTCTGTCAGATATGGTACATTATGCTTGTGATATGTGTCCTATATGACTTACATGTATAGAAATGTGCTGCAAGGATGGTATCCAAAGCGCTTCAGCATGGTCGTAATAGTATGTGTCAGCAGTGCTACGCATGTCCTACAGTATGAGATGTGTGCTATTTTGAAATGTTCTGCTTACATGTGTCAAATGCTTTTATCAATGTACATTTTCTCCTCTCTACCTAGATATCCTGCCATGAGAAGACTGAGACAACCACCAGTGTACTGCCCACTAGTTGACCTTGCAACTATTGAGGACAGACATGTCATCCAGACCTATCGTCTGAATTGCCAGACCATCATGGATCTTTCTACACAGTTGGAGCCTGATCTCTTACCAGCCATACACAATCCCTATTCCATCCCTCCCACACTACAGGTCCTGTCAGGGCTACACTTTCTTGCCACATGCTCCTTTTAGTATACAGTGGGCTTGACAGCAGGGATGTCTCAGCCCCTATTTAGTCTTGTGTTGAAAGATGTCCCGTGTGCATTGTTGAAACACCTGGACAGCTACACCAGGTTCCCCCAACGTGCAGATTTGACCTATGTGAAGGCAAACATTTATGCTAAGGGACACATCCCTTATGTGCCCATTTATGGCACCCATATAGCCCTGGTCCCTCCCAGTGCCCATGAACAGGAGTATAGGAACAGGAAGAACTATCACTCCATAAATGTTCAGGTGGTGTGTCTGGCAAGCCAGTACATCTCACAAGTCACAGCCAAGTTTCCAGGATCTGAGCATGACTCCTACATTTTAAGGTACAGCAATGTTCCACACATGATGGCATGACGACAAACAGAAAGGGCCTGGCTCCTTTGTTTTTATGCATATGAAGGTGTTTCACTGTTATAGCACTTGCCATCACATTCTTCCCTGTCACTATACCTGTAATTTCACTGGTCCTACCTTTTTAACATAGGTGACTGTAGCTATCTTAACCTCCCATGGCTGTTGACACCAGTGAGGTACCCTGCCACTGAACGTGAACTCTGTTTCAGTAAAGCCCACGGGAGGACAAGGTGTGTAATCGAAAGAACATTTGTCCTCCTGAATGCCAGATTCTGGTGACTGGACCTATCTGGAGGTGCATTCCTCTACTCACCCCAAAAGCTATGCCAGATAATAGTAGCCTACTGCATGCTTCACAATGTAGCCCTGAGACGTCAGATACCATTGTTAGCTGATGAGGGTGAGGCAGTTGAACCAGGTAATATGAGACATACAGTGAATTGGGGAGTATTTGGGTGATGAGGAAGCATGCAAGACATGACAACTGTGTGACATGGAAGTTGTGGATACTTACCAGATTCCAGTCCCCAGGTGCTCCAGTCAGGCCCTCTGGATGCAGAATGTCCAAGACCTTCTCTTCCCAAGATGTGAACAGTAGGGGAGGAGGTGGGGGCCCACCGCCAGTCTTGAGCACGTGATCTTGTGTTGTGATGCCATGAGCGCACAGTTCCCCTAAGGACGTTCCACCTCTTCCTGATGTCCTCCCTTATGCGTAGATGGTTGCCTACTGAGTTGACCCTGTCGACTATTCTCTGCCACAGCTTTTTCTGGCTATCGAGGTTTGCTGGACCTGTGCTCCAGACAGTTGTGGCTTTACCCTAACAATTTCATCCACCTTTACCCTCAACTCCTCGTCTGTGAACCGTGGATGCTTTGTGGGAACATGTTAGTGGTTGTGTTGAGGGTGGGAGGGTGTTGTGTGTGTAAGGGTGTAGTGTAGGGTGATTGGTGGGGTGTGGGTGGTGTATTGTGAGCGATGGACGCTTGTGGTGTGTGTGCTCGTTATATGTGTTTTTTGTTGGTAGTGCAGTTGTGTGGTGTGTGCTGAGTGAGCTGTGTGTGTGTGTGCCGATGGTGTAATGGTGCTATATAATTGGATTTGCCTGCTCTCAGTGCATGTGAAAATCAATTTTGTACCGAAGGATTGTGGATTGTGTGGGGCTGTGTTATATAGGTGTGCCTGTGGTGCGTATGTGTGACAGGTGTGGGTTATTCAAAATGTCCAATGTGGTGTTCTGTTCTGACAGTAGTGGGTTCTGAGCACATCGGTTCCCACCGCCAATGGTTTTCCACCATGAAAGAACCGCTGTGGTAATTTGTGGCTCGTAATATGGTGGGTGGAATTGTGTCGGGTGGCGGTGCTGGTGGTGGAATCGCCTCTTTCCCGCTCTCCCGTCTCCTGGCAGTGTTGGATTTGTGGTTGTTTTTTGGCGGTCTACACAGTGTGAGTCGTAATACATTGGTCAGATTACCACCACCATGACGGTCTTTTGGCGGCTGCAACTGCGTAAATTTTCTAAAACGACCGCCAAAGTTGTAATGAGGCCGAAAGTGTGTAAGGCAAGTATCACAAATAAAATAAAACACAAGAAACAGTTAACAAATCTAAAGCCAATATTGTTATCTTTAATTTGACACTAAAACAAATAAAATCGGATAAAGGGAACTGGAGATGTGAATTTTTAAAGAGTAAAATTTTTTTAGCGCATAGAAACTAAAAGTGCCAGTCTGTTCATCTGGTCGAATCTCGACCGGGGCAAAGTCAAAATTTAAGGCCGACCACGATGGGAGACCTCGGTCAAAAGCTGACCTTCAGACTTAGGCCCAGATTTATACTTGCTTTGCGCTGAATTTGTGTCACTTTTTTTAATGCAAATTTGGCGCAAACCTAACTCCAAATTTATACTTTGGTGCTAAACCCGTCTAGCACCACGTTTTGGAGTTAAAGTCATTTCTTCCTAGTGGGAAACTACCTTGCATCAATGAGATGCAAGGTAGGCGTTCCCAGGCAATAAAATGATGAAATGACCGTAGCATCATATCTATCCCCTTGTGCTGAAAACAAATACTGGGGTAAAGGGCCTTAAATAATGGTGCTAAGCTTGCTTAACGCCATTATTTAATGCCTGGGTCAGGACAGGCGTTAGGGGACCTGTGAGCCCATTTCCATGGTCAGAGACCATGGAACGGGCCCATAGGTGCCCTTCCCTAACCCCAGAGACACCCCCACCCACACCAGAGGGACACCAGAGGGTAGGGGACCCAATACGCTGGCGAGTAAGATAAATACAGGTAAGTATTTTTTTTTAAAGATTGCCATAGGGGGGCTTAATTTTGGCTCCCCTACAGGGCCATTGGGGTGGTGGGCATGACTCCTGTCTTTACTAAGACAGGGGTCATGTCCATGGGGGTTTTACGTCTCAAAATGATGCTAGTCTAGTAAGAGGCATTTTTATGCCTCTGCCCATACTACAGTGATCCTTTGAAGCACAACCTCCTGTTCCCCCATGCCTCCCCCCACAAGACTATTGTCCTTTTTATGATGCTAGCCGGACCTTACCATCCACCTACCGTCATTCATTAAATATGACGCCTGGCTGGCGTCTTGGAATGGCGCTAGCCGGCAGTATACTTTTTCTTGCAAAACTGCATTAGCGTAGTTTTGCTTGAAAAAGTATAAATATGCCCCTTAGTCTTTTTCTTGAAGATTTTCTTCAGTGGGACGAAGTTACCAATCCAATCCGACCTGCCTAGACCCCTCTTTGGATACGCATTGCAGAAGACCTCAGTGAAGAACTCTACATTCAGAGTTAGATGATTTTTTGGGATGATAATCTTTGCGACGCCAAAGCTGAATCTTGATAAGATATCCTTGGAGCCCTCCTTGCATACACTGCACTGGAAGTCCTGGCCAACATTTTGTTTTTGTTTTCTCTTTGACGTCGGACGACCCTCCACAGCAAGCTGATTTCTAGTAAACGTTGTTGGATTGCCTTTCCAGGATCCCCTGGTGAAATCCTGGAAGTCTGGGGCTTCGGAGCTTTTCAGCGGGATGAACCTTCAAGTCAGGCCAGGTCGCGGGTGACGTATTCCAGCTTGACTCTTGACCACTTGACTCTCGCTGGTGGTTCGGTCCCTCTATGGAGCTTTATACCAAAAGTTTTCAAATCTTCTCCAAACATCTGGAGGTCCTTTGAAGGTCCTTTGGGAGTCCACAGCTCACCCCAAGGTTCCAGAAGCTCTGAGTTGCTCCATGTGGGGTAAGACTCCAACTCCCAGAATGCACCTGGCTCAAACTCCAAAATGACCACATGACGGTGGACGGCTGGTCAGTTTCTTCAGGATTTGATGCAGGGGACTCTGGTAAGTTATTTTTCACCTATAGCAAGCAGGGAATCCCTTATTAAACAAGTTGAAGCTGGGCAAATTCCTTTTAGTGGTGAAGCCCAAGTGTGTATCTGGTGCAGTCCTTCAGAGTGCAGTGTCCAGATGCAGGTCAGGGGTCCAGCAGGGCAGTACTATGGGTGCACTACCTATGTTGGTGACTCGAAACCTACATGCTCTACCATATACTAGGAATTTATAGGTAGGTTGATTCCTCCAAATATAATTAGCCTAATTTACATATTCACTTTACACAGAGCACTGGCCGTGGACCTGGTAAGCAGTTCCCAGGGCACAGCTGAGAGTCAGTAACCATCAATATCTGTCCAAAACATTTTGGGGTGACCAGGGCAAAAAAGAGGACTTTCCTACACACACCCTCGCTCAGAAATGTGCACTGCCCTGCTAGCAAGCTTCAATGGGCTTACCACCCTTGAAACTCAACTCTGAAGCATGCTGCTAGCAGCAGATGGCCACCCCCTTTGCAAACCCCCACTTTTTGTGGGAGTAACAACAGTAAAACCACGGAAAGCAAAGAAGAAGTGGTAAGTCCCAGCTTGCACCACTCTTAAGGTGCTGCAGGTGAGGTGACCCCTCCATTTAATTTTCCTCCATCTTGCATGGAAGGAAAATAACCACTAAGTTGTAGGGAAGTGACCTCTGCTCACAGGAAGTGGTCACTTAGTGGGTGTAGCCATCCTAAGATAGATGACCCATTGGTCACTACTAGGTACTCCCCTAAACTCCCACTAAATACAGTATTTGACCAAGAAATCATTCCAAGGAGAAAAGAAGTCAAGCAACACTAAGAAAAGGTGCCAACCCTGTCTGGTACACCCTGGTCTTGACAGTCACCACTGATGGTTGCTTGGACGTTGTACAGGCTCTACAAACCCCCAGAGGATCTCCACTTTTTGAAAATAGCCAAAGATCTCCCTCCAGAGTGAAGGCATCACTCTCCTGCAACCCAAGACCAAAGCCCCAGTGAAGGCCACTTCACAGACCGGCTGCAAACCAAGGAACCAGATGCCACAGCCAGACCAAAGTCCAACCAACAGACCATGAGAACAAACCCTGCAAGTTTGCTGTTCTTGATGGCACTGCACCCTCCAGTGGCCAAACCGTGTAATAGCCCTAGGTACTGGTCATTTTACAATGGATACCCAGAAGGACAGTCCATTTCGGACTGTTAAAGGACCAGGAGGAAGATCCAGTCAAGGTACTTCAGAAACCACCATGACCTCCCACCAGAGTGCCCCTGATGACCTGCAAGTGACCCTCAAAGTGACCTACCTCCTGCTTCCAAGGACACCTTTGTGCACAGCTCCCGGCTCACCGATGTTCTCTGCATAGGGTTGCCCTATGCCCTGCACTGAATAACCAGCTGTGCCCTAAGGATCCCCCTTTCCCTTGCAACCTCAGCCCTCCAAGGAGAGCCACAAGACTTACCTTTAAGTCCACCTGTGCAGCGATTTTCCAAGTGGTCCCTCATAGTGGCCGTGTACCAGCTCCAATGACTTTCTGCAAGTGCTCCTGCTAAAACTAGCTGCCGCCTGAACTTCTCTAGCTGGTCCATAGTGCCCACCAATGACCTCAGCACACCTATGAAAGGAGATATTGGTAAATGCATTGCCTGATTCTATGTGCATTATGAAATTATTTTCTCCATTGATTCCTATGGTGCAGTTAGGCACAAAAGACAAGTTTTATTAAACTTCAAAAATGTATGACTTTAAAAGTACTTACCCAATTTTGATGATCTTGCTCTTAAACTTTTAATACAAATCATACTTTTTCTGTAAATTGTTCTCGAGTTATTTATTTGAGTGTGTGGTCTCATTTATTGATACTGTGAGTACAACAAATGCTTTGCACAGATTAGCCTTACTGCTTGACCAAGCTACCATAACAATTAGAGAATTAGGTGGTCTAGTTTTTACTGCTGTAAACCAATGTGTGGTTGCCTGGACCCCTGCACAGTGTGCCTAGTTTTGCACACTACATAAAGGGCCAGCCTCTTCCTCTTGGTGTATCATCGGTGAGATAAAGACTTCGCATTTGCTGACCACTTTGTCAATTTTGTGAGCACATGAATAACTCTGCAATTCGTCTTTAGCTTAATTGTTTTGATTTTTCTACTGGCTAGAAATGTTTTGAAAATATATAAAATAATTGTCAGGGCCCTGGTTAGGTCCCTACAACAATAGCAAAAGTTTAAAAGTCCTTACTTTACTGGCCTTATCCAAAACGGGGTCCCAATTTTATAAAACGGCAGAGCTTTAAACATGACAGATACAGAGAACCAGAGCCAGTAGCCAGACATTGCCCCTTACCAGGCATATAGCTATTACCAGTTAAGGAAACTCCATAGACTGTATCATATAGGTACTGGAAAAAGCCCCAGTGGAGATAAGCTTAGGCTTCTAGTGGCCCAGCATGAAAAAGATAACCCCACAGATGAAATAGGTGATGAAGTATCTGGAGGAGAAGAGGACCCTGTGGTGGGAAATGTGAATGAGGGTAGCTTCTCTCACCATAGCACTTGTGCACCCACAGAGAAAGATCTGGTTTTAGCCAGGCTGACCAAAAGAGAAACAAGTTGGGCCTCTGACCCACCTCTTGTGGCAGCATCCAAGTATTCCCTCCCTTCACAGAAGGGGATGATATAGTGAAATTGTTTTCTGCCTTTGAAAGAGCCTACATAGGGTGGGAAATTGAGGAAAAAAAACACTGGTTCACACCGTTGTGGGAGTTATTCTCAGGAAAGTGCAGGGATAGGCTCATACCACTAAATAAGGCAGATTTGAAATCCTATGACCTCATGAAGGGTACCCTGATTCAGGGCTTTGGACTACAAAGCCCTGAATCAGCTCTAAAGTTCAAGGAGTGGTAGAAAACCACAGAGGGTAACCCAAAAACCCGATCGGCCTGGGTAGAAGATAATCATTACATACAAAAATGCCCTAACGGGGAAACAAATTGTTTATATATCATAAAACAACATAGGTGAAAACAAACAAACTATTTATTCATACAAATATAATATTCATTTATTTACTTATACATAAATATCAATTTAAATATATTTATCTTATATGGACAGCCCATCTGATAAAACAACACACCAAAGGACAGGTAGTGTGAGAAAAAGTGCTCGTGATAGATAGAAAGAAGAATAATACATATTCCACTGGATCAAAAACCTATACAAGAAACATTAAAAACAGCTGGTTGGTTCTTTTCTGTTTGTTGCATTAAATCCATTCCAAATCCTCATAGAGTCTAAATCAATTGCTTCAATCCTCCAAAGATACTATGCAGAAACCAATCCAGACTATGATATATCCGTCGACGTTTCGACCCCTCTATCTCTTGGGCCAAATCCCAGAAGTTTGCTTAGTGAATGCTCAGTCTTCTGAAGGCTAACACGTGAATGAAGAGTGCATTGGAATTGATTGGTGACCTGGTATATTAGGAGGAATGGTATTTTAAATTTAGATTTGATCTCCTCATAAATGGACAAGTAAAAGAAGTGAAGAAGTCTGAGGATATATTTAAAGGACTCCCATCATACTAGTCCTGAAGAAGACCCATTGTGGAGCTGGGATTTGGCCCAAGATATAGAGGGGTCGAAAAGTCGACGGATATATCATAGTCTGGATTGGTTTCTGCATAAAAACAAAAATAATGCCTCTAGCCAACCTCCAGTAAATGCAGTTTCTAATCTATAGATGGGATCAGAGGTGTGGCCTGACCATGTCAGTGATCCCACAGAGGCAAAATTAGTCACTGAGGGAGGGGTAGAGTTATTCTGTGCTGCCTGGCCATGTAATATGCAAAAATACAGGTAGCACCCCTTGATTAATGGAGAGAAAGTGGAAGCACTGATGGACACAGGAGCTAGTATTAACATTAACTTAACACTTGGTCCACTCAAATCAGTACCTGGTAAGTCTTATCCTGTCAACAATGCTGACAATGAGACACAGTTCTATCCCATGGCTATGGTGACCTTTGATTGAGTGGGGGTAGTAGGGAAAATAAGAAGTGGCTGTGCCCTCATCCATCCCAGTAGATTGCCCGCTTGGAAATGACCTGGAGCATTTCCCCTTGGCTGAGGTAGAACTGAAGACCCATATAGCCATGCCTAGGATCCCAGAATTGGCCCATGTCAAGACTAGAGCACAGAGTAAACTTCAGAAAGGAAAGGGAGAGCTAGATCCTGAAATAGTGGACCAGCCTCCCAAGAGAAAGGGCAGGAAGACTGGGGAACCAGCTTCCCAACAGATCACAAGTCAGATCTGCTCTTCCCAGGAAGAAGACTTGCCATTCCCAGTGGGAACTGAGCCTGCAGAGCTTGGGCCTTACCTCCCAGAGCTTTTGGGCCACATGGGGCGCTCTAGGGAGGATCTGTGCCGGGGAAAGAACCTGTCCCACTCTTGAAGGCCTGGGACAGCAAGCTATACAGGAAGAAAAGGGTAGTGTTAGTGGTACCCACAGGGTTTATTGGGAGGATGGACTCCTGTTCACTGAGGACAGAGACCTCAAGCCTGGTGCAACTAGGAGGGTGGTAGCTCCTCATCAGTTCAGGGAGTTTTGCCTGGCTCTAGCTCATGACTTTCCCCTAGCTGGGCATTTGGGCCAAAATAAAACTTGGGGTAGGTTGGTAAACCACTTTTATTGGCCAGGAATATCCCAAAAAGTGAAGAACTTTTGTCAGTCTTGCACTACCTGCCAAGCCAGTGGCAAGGCAGATAGACACTTAAAGGCCACCTTAATTCTACTACCTATGGTTGGGGTTCCCTTTAAAAGGATGGGGATTGACATTGTTGGCCCCCTTGATCTTCAAACAGTATCAGGACACAGATACATTCTGGTGATAGTGGATCATGCCACGAAATACCCTGAGGCTATGTCCCTTAGTACCATCACTGCTTCTGAAGTAGCAAAAGCCCTCCTAGGTATTTTTACCTGTGCATGGTTCCCTAAGGAGACAGTATCAGACAGAGGTGCTAACTTCATGTCTGTATACCTAAAACACATGTGTAAAGAGTGTGGTTTGACATATAAGTAAAATACCCCCTGCCATCCATCCACAAACAAATGGGTTGTTGAAAGGTTTGATCAGACCCTAAAAGGCATGATTAGAGGACTCCCTGAAAAACTCAGAAGGAGATGGGATGTCTTAATTCAATGTCTGATTGAAGTGCCTCAAAAGGGAGTAGGATTCTCTCCATTTGAGCTTTTGTTTGGGCATCTTCTTAGGCGATCACTAATTTTTATAAGGGAAGGCTGGGAGAAACCTTTCAAAGAGCCCAAGTAAGCCATTGTGGACTATGGACATGTCCTAGGTTCAAGGATGGCAGAATACACCGTAAAAGCAAGCCAAGAGCTTAAGGCCAGCTAGGAGCTTCAAAGGTCTGGTATGACCAAAAAACTGCTATGGTTGAGTTCAAACCAGGATAGAAAGTTTGGGTGTTAGAGCCTGTTGCTCCAAGGGCTCTCTAAGACAAATGGTCTGGGCATTATCCCATTCTTGAAAATAAAGGGGAAGTCACCTACTTGGTAGACCTAGGCAGTTGCAAAAAACCCCAGGAGAATTATACATGACAGCCGCCTGAAAACCCACTATGATAGAGATGATGTGACCATACATGGTCATAGATGAGTGAACCTCTCCCTGATCTCCTCTGTAGCAACCCACAAGATGGTTCTGTGGATGGAGTGGTCTTGTCAGACACCCTCTCAGAACAACAGGAGGCTTATTGTAGGCAAGTCCTCAACCAGCATGCTAAGTTATTCTCCCTGACCCCTGAGAAGACTGTTTACCCATGATGTGGGCACTGGCGACAGCTTGCCTGTCAAAAACAAAATTTATAGACCATGTCAGAGAGAGCATACAAGCTTAACTCAAAACGATGTTGGATTTGGGTGCCATTTAACCCTCAGAGAGTCCCTGGGCTAGCCCAGTAGTTTTCATTCCCAAACCTCACTCAAAAGTAGAGAAAAAGGTGATGAGGTTTTGTGTGGATTTCAGGGGCCTCAATTTTGTAACTAAAACGGATGCACACTGAATCCCAAGAACTGATGAGCTCATTGACAGACTAAGGGCAGCCACATATCTGAGTACTTTTGATTTAACATCAAGGTACTGGCAAATTGGCCTGACCCCAAGAGCAAAAGAGAAGTCAGCATTCTTTACTCCTAGTGGCATTAGCAGTTCACTGTTATACCCTTTGGATTAAGAAATTTGTCTGCCACCTTCTAAAGGTTGGTGAATCAAGAACTTGCTGGGCTGGAATCTTTTAGTGCAGATTTCCTAGATGACATAGCTGTCAATAGCTCTACCTGGCAGGATCATCTGATACACCTATGGAAGGCTATTGAAGCTCTGCAAAAGGCAGGTCTCACTGTGAAGGCCAGTAAGTGCCAGATAGGGCAAAGTAAAGTTGCTTACTTGGCCCACCTGTCAAGGGACTTCAGTTCAACCAAGACCCCCCCCCCTACAAGAGTGGCCCTGCTGATGTGCAATCCACCCTAAAAGTGACCTGTACCTGGCTCCAAATGCTCCTTGACACACATCTCTTGGCTGACCACAGCCTCTCTGGCCCCTGCATCAAGGAGCCAGCTGTGATCTAGGAGTCTCTAACCCTTTGCAATCTTGACCCTTTTAAGGTGATCCACTGGACTTACCTCTAAGTTCCCCTGTGCAGTGTGCTCCCAAGTACCCCCCTTCTCTGCCCTGCACCAGCTCCAAGACTTTTAGCCACTGCTTCCGCTCGTACAGGGAACTGCTCAAACTTCTCATGCTTGCCCACAGGACATCTCAACGACCTCAACCTAAAAATAGAATTGGCATTTGTGAGAGCATTGCCTGATTTTATATGCATTGTATAAGTTTTTCTCATTAATTCCAATGGTGCATAAGTACGCATAAAAATACTATTTTAATTTAAAGTATTTTTGTAAATTGGTCTTGAGATATTCTTTTGAGTGTGTGTGTACATTTATTGATACAGGGGGGTACTACAAATGCTTAGCACGTCTCCAAGATTAGCTTAACTGCTCGACCAAGATACCACTAAAAATAGAGAATTAGGTGGTCTACTTAATATCTCTGGATAACAAGGTGGGGTTGCTTGGACTGTCTGCACAGTGCACATTGTTTTTGCACACTGTTTAGAGAGAAAGCCTCCTGCATGTGGTGGTACGAAGGTGGGATACAAGATTTTGCATTTGCTGATACAACTTTATCACTAAGTGTGCACAGGAATAACTCTACAAATTGTCTGTAGTTTTTTCTTTTACAATAGGATTTTAAAAAAAAATGTTTCATCGAATTACAAGGCCCCTGGCCATGTCCCTAAGATAGTGATTAGAAACTACAAGCATTTATTGTAGTTAGGCCTAAGAAAATGTTTCCAAAAGTTTTTGAAAGTTTGCAAAAAGCTTTCTAAAGTTGAAAAAGGTCGCAACTACAGTAATATTAAACATGTCTGATGCAAAGACCCAGGCTCAGGAACTTGACTTGACCCCTTACCTGGAATTATACAATGGACACCTAAGGTCTCTCTGCCAGATTTACAATATCCCCACTGGGAGGAGTCCTACCACATAATAACTCAGACAGCTTGTGGCACAGTGTGACAAGGATCATCCCAGAGAAAATGAAGAAACATAAACTTCTGAGCAAGGATCTTACACAGAGGCGAGAGAGGGAGTTGTCAGCCCTCCACCCTCCAGCAAAGGTGGCCCCTCAAAGAAGTACCTGAACCTGGACAGCTTGTCCAAAACGCTGGCGTTAGAGACACAACTCTTAGAAATGGAAGTTAAAAGAAGAGAGATGGGCTTAGGACCTATCTCTGGTGGCAGCATACAAATAACTAATGAGAAAGAGAGAGCTCTCAACCTAAATTACCAAAAGGAATTGTCCCTTCTTATACTGAAGGTGATGGCATCATTAGGTGGTTTTCTGCCTTTGAAGAGCCTGTGAAGGGAGGAGAGTGGGAAAGAAAATTTGGGGCACTTTAATGTGGGATCTGTTCTCAGTAAAGGTAGGGATAGGCTCCTGGCATCAAATGAGGCAGAAACCAAAACCCTATGACCTCATGAAGGGTACTCTGATTGAAGGCTTTGAATTCACAACTGAAGAGTATTCCGTAAAATTCAGGGAGACTCGAAAAATCCAGAGTCAGTCATGGGTAGAAATTTGTCCACTAATCAGTAACAATGCTGCGTGGCTGGTTAGAATGTAACAAGGTACAAGATTATGATGAGCTTTACAATTGATTTATCAATTAAAGTATTATAGACACAACCATAACGCGGTAACTTTTATCATAGTCACAATCAGTACGCCTTGATCCATTTTTTAGACTCACATAATGCTTGAATTTTAGACAAACCGGTGGAGACATGCATAGGCACATGGTTACAATGATTTTCTCATGCACGGTGGCACCATATCACAGTCTGCACTCTTGTTGCTTATAGATGACTGCTTTAATTGAGGTTTGCGTCAGTTTAATTGTTTGTTCTTTATTTGTTGTAGTTGTCCCTTGATAAGTCCTGATGAGGCCTAAACTTGGAGGCCAAAACGCGTCGACACATGTTTTTGCGAGATTGAGTCCTTGAAAAGGTTCAAATTTTGTAAATATTCGGGCCTCACCACACTAGATACCTTCGGGAAGAAATTTAGAAGGACTTTAACCCCTTCACTGCCAGGCCTTTTCCCCCTCCTGTGCCAGGCCTTTTTTTGGCTATTTGGGGAAGTTCGCACTTAGGCCCTCATAACTTTTTGTCCACATAAGCTAGCCAAGCCAAATTTGCTTCCTTTTTTTCCAACATCCTAGGGATTCTAGAAGTACCCAGACTTTGTGGGTTCCCCTGAAGGAGGCCAAGAAAGTAGCCAAAATACAATGAAAATGTCATTTTTTAAAAAAAAATGGGAAAAAGTGACTGCAGAAGAAGGCTTGTGGTTTTTTCCCTGAAAATTGCATCAACAAAGGGTTTGCGGTGCTAAAATCACCAGCATCCCAGCTTTCAGGAACAGGCAGACTTGAATCAGAAAACCCAATTTTTCAACACAAATTTGCCATTTTACTGGGACATACCCCATTTTTACGATTTTTTGTGCTTTCAGGCTCCTTCCAGTCAGTGACAGAAATGGGCATGAAACCAATGCTGGATCCCAGAAACCTAAACGTTTCTGAAAAGTAGACAACATTCTGAATTCAGCAAGGGGTCATTTGTGTAGATCCTACAAGGGTTTCATTCAGAAAATAACAACTGAAAAAGAAAAATATTGAAATTGAGGTGAAAAAAATTGCAACATTTTCTCCACTTTTTACTGTGTAACTTTTTCCTGCAATGTCAGATTTTTTAAAGCAATATACTGTTATGTCTGCTGGACTCTTCTGGTTGCGGGGATATATAGGGCTTGTAGGTTCATCAAGAACCCTAGGTACCCAAAGCCAATAAATGAGCTGCACCCTGCAGTGCGTTTTCATTCTATACTGGGTATACAGCAATTCATTTGCTGAAATATAAAGAATGAAAAATAGCTTTCAAGAAAACCTTTGTATTTCCAAAATGGGCACAAGATAAGGTGTTGAGGAGCAGTGGTTATTTGCACATCTCTGAATTCCGGGGTGACCATACTAGCATGTTAATTACAGGGCATTTCTCAAATAGACTTCTTTTTTACACACTCTCTTATATTTGGAAGGAAAAATTGTAGGGAAAGACAAGGGGCAATAACACTTGTTTTGCTATGCTATGTTCCCCCAAGTCTCCCAATGAAAATGATACCTCACTTGTTTGGGTAGGCCTAGCGCCCGCGACAGGAAATGCCCCAAAACACAACTGGACTCATCACATTTTTTGAAAGAAAACAGAGGTGTTTTTTGCAAAGTGCCTACCTGTAGATTTTGGCCTCTAGCTCAGCCGGCACCTAGGGAAACCTACCAAACCTGTGCATTATTGGAAACTAGAGACCTAGGGGAATCCAAGATGGGGTGACTTGTGAGGCTCTGACCAGGTTCTGTTACCCAGAATCCTTTGCAAACCTCAAACTTTGGCTAAAAAACACATTTTCCTCACATTTTGGTGACAGAAAGTTCTGGAATCTGAGAGGAGCCACAAATTCCCTTCCACCCAGCGTTCTCCCAAGTCTCACGATAAAAATGATACCTCACTTGTGTGGGTAGGCCTAGCGGCCGTGACAGGAAATGCCCCAAAACACAACGTGGACACATCAAATTTTTTGAAAGAAAACAGAGGTGTTTTTTGCAAAGTGCCTACCTGTAGATTTTGGCCCCTAGCTCAGCCGGCACCTAGAGAAACCTACCTAACCTGTGCAGTTTTGAAAACTAGAGACCTAGGGGAATCCAAGATGGGGTGACTTGTGGGGCTCTGACCAGGTTCAGTTACCCAGAATCCTTTGCAAACCTCAAAACTTGGCTAAAAAAACACATTTTCCTCACATTTCGGTGACAGAAAGTTCTGGAATCTGAGAGGAGCCACAAATTTCCTTCCACCCAGCGTTCCCCCAAGTCTCCCGATAAAAATGATACCTCACTTGTGTGGGTAGGCCTAGCGCCCGCGACAGGAAATTCCCCAAAACACAACGTGGACACATTACAATTTTTGACAGAAAACAGAGGTGTTTTTTGCAAAGTGCCTACCAGTAGATTTTGGCCTCTAGCTCAGCCGGCACCTAGGGAAACCTACCAAACCTGTGCATTTTTCAAAACTAGAGACCTAGGGGAATCCAAGATGGGGTGACTTGTGGGGCTCTGGCCAGGTTCTGTTACCCAGAATCCTTTGCAAACCTCAAAATTTGGCTAAAAAACACGTTTTCCTCTCATTTCGGTGACAGAAAGTTGTGGAATCTGAGAGGAGCCAAAAATTTCCTTCCACCCAGCGTTCCCCCAAGTCTCCTGATAAAAATGGTATCTCACTTGTATGGGTAGGCCTAGCGCCCACGAAACAAAATGGCCGAAAACACAACGTGGACACATCAAATTTTTTCATAGAAAACAGTGCCTACCTGTGGATTTTGGCCTCTAGCTCAGCCGGCACCTGGGGAAACCTAGCAAACCAGCGCATTTTTGTAAACTAGAAACCCAGGGGAATTCAATATGGGGTGACTTGTGGGGGTCTGACCAGGTTCTGTTACCCAGAATCCTTTGCAAACATCAAAATGTGGCCAAAAAAACACTTTTTCCTCTCATTTCGGTGACAGAAAGTTCTGGAATCTGAGAGGAGCCACAAATTTCCTTCCACCCAGCGTTCCCCCAAGTCTCCCGATACAAATGGTACCTCACTTGTGTGGGTAGGCCTAGCGCCCACTAACGGAAATGGCCCAAAACAGAACATGGACACATCACATTTTTTCACAGAAAACAGAAGTGTTTTTTGCAAAGTGCCTACCTGCGGATTTTGGCCTCTAGCTCAGCCGGCCCCAGGGGGGGCAGAAATGGCCTAAAATAAATTTGCACCCTCACCCCCCCAAAAACACTCCCCGGGAGCAACCCTTGCCTACGGGGTCGCTCCCCCTGCGTGACATTGGCGCAAAAAAAAAATCCAGGTGCCTAGTGGTTTCTGCCCCCTTGGGGGCAGATTGACCGAAAATCTGCCAATCTGCCCCAAGGGGGGCAGAAGTGGTCTTAATACAATTTGTCCCCCAGGGGAGCAACCCTTGCCTAATGGGTCGCTCCCCATCTCTAAAAAAAAAAACAAACAAAAAAAAAAACACAAAAATAAAATTTGCCCTGGCGCCTAGAGGTTTCTGCCCCCAGGGGGGGCCGAAATGGCCTAAAAAAAATTTGCCCCCCCCCCCCCGGGAGCGACCCTTGCCTACGGGGTTGCTCCCCCTGCGTGACATTGGCAGCAAAAAAAAATCCCCGGTGCCTAGTGGTTTCTGCCCACTTGGGGGCAGATTGACCTAAAATCGGCCGATCTGCACCCAAGGGGGGCAGAAATGGTCTAAATACAATTTGACCCTTGCCTGATGGGTCGCTCCCCATCTCTAAAAAAACAAACAAACAAAAAAAAAACACAAAATACAAATTTGCCCTGGCGCCTAGAGGTTTCTGCCCCCCATTTGGGCAGATCGAGCTAAAAATAGGCCGATCTGCCCCCCAGAAGGGCAGAAATGCCCTAAAATAAATCCCCGGTGCCTAGTGGTTTCTGCCCCCCTTGGGGGCAGATCGGCCTAATCAAAATAGGCTGATCTGCCCCCCAGAAGGGCAGAAATGGCCTAAAATACATTTTCCCCCCAGAGGAGCGACCCTTTCACGAAAAAAAAAAAAACTCCCTGGTGTCTAGTGGTTTCTGTCCCCCTTGAGGGCAGATTGGCCTCATAAAGGGGGGCAGAAATGGCCTAAATATAATTTGCTCCCTAGGGGAGCGAACCTTGCCTAAGGGGTCGCTCCCCACCTCCAAAAAAAAAAAATGATCCCTGGTGCCTAGAGGTTTGTGCCCCCCCTGGGGGCAGATCGGCCTAATAATAGGCCAATCTGCCCCCGGGGGGGGCAGAAAAAGGCCTTCCAAAAAAATGCCCCCCATTGGGAGCGACCCTTGCCCAAGGGTTCGCTCCCTTATGACAATTTCAACAACAAAAAAAAATCCCTGGTGTCTAGTGGGCGTTTCAAAAGCCAGATTGCAAGCAATCCGGCTTTTGAAACGCTCAGAGAGACTTCAAAGGGAAGGAAATACATTCCCTTCCCTTTGAAGCCTCTCTGGGCCTCCCCCACGTGATCGAAACAGAAATGCAAAGCATTTCTCTTTCGATCGCGCTGGAAGCTGAGCTTTCAGCGCGATGGGAGGAGGCCCTGTGACAAATCAGCGCGCGATCGCACGCTGATGTCACAGGGGAGGTGGGGGGGGTCGGGGGTGGAAGGGAAAGGGCTTCCCCTTCCATCCCTGCCTTGGGGGGGTGGGTGGGGAGCATAGGGTTGGAGCACTAGCGCTTCCCCCAGTACCCGGGTGCAGGACGAGGTGATCTCGTCCAAGGCACCCGGGAACCGGTGCCCTGGACGAGATCACCTCGTCCAGGGCACAGTAGGGGTTAAGAGAGGTCGCGACATGGACCATCAATCATCGCTACATAGTGGATTACAATTCTAAAAAATATCAGTAACCACTATTCCAAAAAACTGGACATTAGGGGACAACCCCTACTGAAAGTTTGCTTTCCACAGAGGCTGCAACAGTAATACAGCAGTTACCTATGGGACTAAGGCAGTCATTACAACATTGACGGTAAAAGCCGCTTACCGCAGTGCAGAAGACCGCCAACACACCGCCGCGGACGCGGAATTCCGCCACAGCTATTATGACCCACATTTCGGAATCTGCCAAAATTCAGACACCCACGCAAGTCCGCCAAACCAAAGGTCAGTGATTAACTGGCGAAAACAAGACCTCCACCGTCACGCCAACAGAAATACGCCCACACTATCACGACACACGAATCCACGCGGTGGTCTTTCAACCGCGGTATTCCATTGGCGGTACACACCGCCGCGCTCAAAATACACACACATCTACAAAACACAGCCACATTGGACAATTCAAAATACACACACCTGATACACATACACACACCACTCCCACACACCCATTACAATATAAAACACACACCCACATCACCCACAAAACCCTACGACCACAATTACGGAGAGAAGGCCAGAGACAGAGCACCAGCAAGAACAACAGCATCCACAGGCACACAACACCATCACCCCCAGAACTTCCACGCACCTCACACAACACACCACTACATATCAGCACACATATCACCACACACTCCACCCCACACATCACCTCCACCACCCCATGGCCCGGCAAAGACACCCCAGGTTCTCGGAGGAGGAGCTGAGGGTCATGGTGGAGGAAATCGTCCCGGTAGAGCCACAGCTATTCGAATCACAGGTGCAGCACACCTCCATTGCAAGGAAGATGGAGCTATGGTGAAGAATAGTGGACAGGGTCAACGCAGTGGGACAGCACCCAAGAAATCGGGAGGACATCAGGAAGAGGTGGAACGACCTACGGGGGAAGGTGCGTTCCGTGGTCTCAAGACACCACCTGGCGGTTCAGCGGACTGGCGGCTGACCCCCACCTCCTCCCCCACAACTAACTACATGGGAGGAGCAGGTCTTGGAGATTCTGCATCCTGAGGGCCTCGCAGGAGTAGGTGGAGTAATGGACTCCGGTAAGTCAAATCTTAACTATTACAACCCCCACCCTACGTGCATGCTATCACATACCCCCACCCTCACCCTCACCCCCAGCACCCCAACTCCTCACATATGTCCCAATATCACAAACCACCCATCCCAAAACCAAGCCCTGCATGCAACAACAAAGCCTGGACAACCATCACTAAAGCATGCCCACTGCACATACCCATACAACCCCCTAAACCATCCTCACACAAGGTCTCACACAGGAATGCAAGCACTGGGGTACATGGTCACCCACCAATTGCCCACCATGACACACACAGATGTAATAACCATCCTTTTATACCCCTGCAGGACCCCTACCCAACGTCACCGGACAGGAGGGTCCACACCACCAACAGAAGAGGCCCACAGTGATGACAGCACCTCTGTCCAACTGGATCTAGATGACCAGCCCGGACCTCGGGACAGTCGGTTCCCATCACACAGTCACAGGCCACTACAGACCTTCCACCCTCTGGAAACACCAGCACAGCACCCCCCCAGCGGGCCCATACCTCCGTCCCCAGGACACGTCAATCAGCTGTGTGTCCACCACTACAGGGAACCCAGGATAACCCACCACCCCAACAACAACAGGGACCTGGGGGAAGTGGCAGTGGGCACACAGTCCAGGGGACGGAGGCCCAGGAACACAGGGGAACTGGGAGGGCTGCTGTGCGACAGGGGGCGGACAGGCCCAGGGAACGCACTCTCCACGAGGCCCTCTCCTCCATCATGGGAGCCTTCCACCACTCCCAGGAGACGATGGCAACAGTACTGGCCAAGTTTCAGGAGACCCAGCGCCTGCAGGAGGAACAGTATATGGGCTTCAGGGAGGAACTCAGAACCATCAGCTCCACCCTGGGCACCATCGTAGGGGTGCTGAAGGAACTTGTGAACACCAGGAGGGACACTGTGGCACTACAAGGGGCCCCTGACACTAGCATGGACGATGAACTGCCCACCACCTCTGCCGGCGCTAGTGGACAGGAGGCACCGTCACAGGACCACCACAGCAGCACCCCACCCCCTGCAGAGGGAGAACCAGCCCGCAAACGGTCCCTGAGATCCAGGACAAAGACAGAGCACGGTGCCAAGACCCCCGCCAAGAAATGAAACCACCCTGATTGTCATCCTACTGTCCCACTTTGTCACTGTGTCCATACTGAAACTGCCCCAGCTCCACTTCCTATGCCCATATGGGCAATGCACCTGTGAGACTAATAAACTGGGCTCTGCCATGGACATTCCTCCGCCATCACCCCTCACCATTTCACTACCCCCTCCAATATTGAGCACTTAAATAAACACACTTAAAGCACTAAACAATCTGGAGTCTGTCTGTGATTTCGAAATAGTGTATTAGCAATTACAGTGACAAAATGCTCTTTCAATTGTTATGTCAACATACCTATGTCACACAGCTCTAGTCCATGAGGAATCTAAGCAGATGTCATATAGTGGGACACACATCTGTGAAATCGTAAGGGAAAGTGACAACTCAGTGACCATACACTGGGTGAAAACGACACACAGTAGAGAGGTAGTAGTGTCAAAGTACATGTAGTAGACAGCATTGTATTCTTACCTGTGTCTCACTGGAAATATTGCTGGATCACTGAGTCCCTGTAGTTCATGTCTTCTTCCCCTGCTTCCTCGTCTTCACTGTCCACAGGCTCCACAGCTGCAACAACACCGCCATCTGGACCATCCTCCTGCAGAAAAGGCACCTGTCGTCGCAAAGCTAACTTACGAAGCATACAGCAGGCCATGATGATCTGGCACACCTTCTTTGGTGAGTAGAATAGGGATCCACCGGTCATAGGGAGGCACCTGAACCTGGCCTTCAGGAGGCCGAAGCTCAGCTCGATCACCCTCCTAGTTCGCCCATGGGCCTCATTGTAGCGTTCCTCTGCCCTTGTCCTGGGATTTCTCACTGGGTTCAGTAGCCATGACAGGTTGGGGTAACCAGAGTCACCTGCAAATGGTGAGGGACAACTGTTAGACACGAACTAACCTGAAGGGATATCCCCAGACCCAGATAACCATTCCCACTGACTTGATTCCAGGTGCTCACCTAATAGCCACACACGGTGCCTCTGGAGTGGACCCATCACATAAGGGATGCTGCTATTCCGCAGGATGTAGGCGTCATGCACTGAGCCAGGGAACTTGGCATTCACATGGGAGATGTACTGGTCTGCCAAACATACCATCTGTACATTCATCGAATGATAACTCTTCCGGTTTCTGTACACATGTTCACTCCTGTGGGTCACATGGGTCCCATCAATTGCACCTATGATGTTGGGGATGTGTCCCAGGGCATAAAAATCACCTTTCACTGTAGGCAAATCCTCCACCTGAGGGAAAACAATGTAGCTTCGCATGTGTTTCAGCAGGGCAGACAACACTCTGGACAACACGTTGGAAAACATAGGCTGGGACATTCCTGATGCCATGGCCACTGTTGTCTGAAAGGAACTACTTGCAAGGAAATGGAGCACTGACAGCTCCTGCACTTGAGGGGGGATTCCTGTGGGATGGCAGATTGCTGACATCAGGTCTGGCTCCAACTGGGTACACAGTTCCTGGATTGTGGCACGGTCAAGCCTGTAGGTGATAATCAAATGTCGCTCCTCCATTGTCGACAGGTCCACCAACGGTCGGTACACCAGAGGATGCCGCCATCTCCTCACATGTCCCAGCGGATGGTGCCTATGAAGGACAACAGCAATCACAGAGTCAAACAACTCAGAGGTACGTACCCACAGTTCACACAGAACACCTATCATCCACAAAAGGTGGCCTGTATGTGTGTTGAGTCTAGGCCTAGGTATGAGTGACACAGTTGGAAATGAAGCCATGTGGGCCCCTGAAATGGCGGCTGCCTGACCTGTAAAGTGGGACAATGGGATGTGAGGTAACTGCGCTGGCGTTGTACACCGTCGCGGTAGGCGGTCGAAGACCGCGGCGCAATGCTGCATTGGTTAACATTGGACCCTATGGGTCCCAGGAGCCAATGGCGATGTACGCCGGCGGTGACGGTACGCACCAGTGCGGACGTGACCGCCATTTTCTATCACTTCAATCACTCGATACCTGATCTTCGACAGGAGAGGACCTACACTGCAAGTGCTGCTGTGACCTCGGTCTGGAAGAGACAATGGCTCGAGTGTCTGGGGAAAGGGCCCCTGCCTTCACATCGGATGAGTTGGAGAAACTCGTGAATGGGGTCCTCCCCCAGTACACGCTACTCTACGGTCCTCCAGACAAACAGGTAAGTACACTGGGAGCATGCTGCATGGGCTATGCCTGTGTAGAGAGGGCTGGATGTAAGAAGGAAGGGGGGAGAGTGCTGCGTGCATGAAAGACGGTGATTTCATGTGCCACATGGCAAGTGTAGGGATGGGGGCCAATGACTTCGACGGTGCAGTTGGTAATAACTTCTCTTTTTCACTTGTACATTTCATGTAGGTCAGCGCCCACCAGAAGAAAGATATTTGGCGTGCCATCGCCAAGGACGTCCGGACACTGGGGGTCTACCACAGACGGAGCACCCGCTGCCAGAAAAGATGGGAGGACATTCGCCGCTGGAGCAAGAAGATGGCGGAGGCTCAGCTGGGGATGGCCTCCCAACGTGGGAGGGGTGTCCGTCGCACCATGACCCCCCTGATGTTCAGGATCCTGGCAGTGGCCTACCCGGAGTTGGATGGGTGCTTGAGGGAATCACAGCAGACACAAGGGGGTGAGTACACTCTCATTCTGCTGACTTTGCGGGCAGTGGAGGTGTCTAGGTGGGGGAGGAGGGCTGTGGGTTTCCCTAGGCCAGGGTGAGTTCCGTAGGCAAGGCCCCTTCGTATATCAGGCCATGTGGCACCCCAGCCCACCTCTGTAGGGTGCCATGTACAGGTAGTCATGCCCCTGTGTCATCTATGTGTGCAGAGGTCGTCCATAGCCTTGTAGGCCATTTCCCAGAAATTGAACAGTGGAGCCCAAGAGCGCGGCGTAGTGCAGGGGGCTTCTGTGTCTGTCATGTCCGCCAACGGTAGCGGTAATGCATGCACTCAACATGTCTTTCTTCTGTCTTCCCCCCCCTTTTTGTGGTCTCCCTATTCTTGTGTGCATTAGCATCATCAGGCGGATGAGCAGTGGCAACAGAGCACGAGGGAGCTGCATCCCACATGGCCCTGGAGGGCGACACTATGGAGTCTGAATTCACCAGTGGGACAGAGGGCGAGGGGAGCTCCACGGAGGGGACAGGAGCTGACACCAGCGACACGGACTCATCCTCTGATGGGAGCTCCCTTGTGGTGGCAGCAACATCTGTGCCCCCGCATCTACAGGTACAGCCGCCACCTCCCCTACCAGCACTGCCCTCCCAGCAGCCCCTCATCCTTCGCCCCGTGCCCGCTCACCCAGGAGGGTGGGCATCACCTTTGACCCAGGCACCTAAGGCCCTGCCCCAGTCACCCCTGCTGCCGTCAGTGAGGAGGCCATTGACCTCCTCAGGTCCCTCACTGTTGGGCAGTCTACCATTTTGAATGCCATCCAGGGTGTAGAGAGGCAGTTGCAACAAACCAATGCATTCCTGGAGGGCATTCATTCTGGTCAGGCGGCCCTTCACCGATCTTTTCAAACTCTGGCCTCAGCACTGATGGCAGCCATTGTCCCCTTCTCTAGCCACCCCCTCCAACTTCCTCAACCCCGACCCAATCCCCTGTACCTCAGCCTATCCCAAGCACACCTACAGACCAACATGCACACACGTCAACACACAAGGGAAGCTCAGGCAAACATAAGCGCCACACATCCCACAGGCACTCACGCAAGCATCACACACATGCAGACAACCAACATCCACTGCCTCCACTGTCTCCCCCTCCTCCTCATCTCCCTCCTCCCTCCTCCCTACCAGTCTCGTCTACACTCACACCTGCATGCAGTACCTCTACAGCCACTACGTCCCTCTCCAGCACACCCACCACCACACCCCGCTCACGTGCAGTCACTACCCCCACTACCATTCACACGTCCCATCTGTCCTCTCCCAGTGTGTCTGTGATGCCCCCACCCAAGATACACAAACGCAGGCACACACCCACCCAACAGCCATCCACCTCACGACAGCCTCCAGCGCATGCACCTTCACCCAAAGCCACCAAACGTACACCTCCTACAACCACCACCTCTTCCTCCACTCCCAAACCCCCTCCAGCTACCCGTCCCAGTGTCTCCCAAAAACTTTTCCTGTCCACCCTTGACCTCTTTCCCACACCTCCCCCACCTCGTCCGTCTCATAGGTCCCGAACTAGCACCTCAGCCACAACATCTCCGGGACCAGTGGTGCCTGTAGTCACCGGAATGTGGAGTGCACCGGCCACCAGGGCAGCCAGTGTGGCACGGAGCCACAGCACAGACAGTCCCCCACCTGTGAAGCATCAGAAGTTGGCCAGTGCCCGGCGGGAGAGGGGGAAGACTCCAGCCATCAAAGCCGCACCCAGGCGTCCCGTTGGGAGTGTGGAGTCAGCTGTGATACCTTCCAAGGTGGGGAAGGTCCACAAGAAACCCGGCAAGTCTGGGAAGAGCTGCACGGCGGAGAAGACCGCCATCATCCCAGCTGCCCAGGAGGCCGCCGCCAGCACCAGCCCAGCTGCCCAGGAGGCCACCTCCAGCACCAGCCCAGCTGCCCAGGAGACCACCGCCAGCACCAGCACAGCTGCCCTGGATGCCACTGCCAGCACCAGCACAGCTGCCCAGGAGGCCACCGCCAGCACAACCCCAGCTGCCCAGGAGGCCACCGCCAGCACAAGCCCAGCTGGGCCATGAAGGACCGCCAGCAAAAGGCCCGTTGGGCCATGAAGGACCGCCAGCAGCTGAGACCCTGCAATGGAGACCACCGTCTGAGGCACCGCTGAACAGGGCACCGCCATCTGAAGCACCGCTGAACAGGGCACTGCCATCTGAAGCACCGCTGAACAGGGCACCGCCATCTCAAGCACCGCTAGCCCATGAGCGGCAGGGGCACTGACGCAACTGAGTCCGTCACAGGGTGTATGATGCACTCTGGGCACCATGCCCCCTCCAGAACCAGTGGAGACTGACATCCACTACCTCTGTCCTTAACAGGATGAAGCACTCTGGGCACAAAGCCCCCTCCAGAACCAGTGGAGAAAGGCATCCACTACCTCAGTCCTTGGCAGGATGAAGCACTCTGGGCACCATGCCCCTTCAAGAACCAGTGGAGACTGACATCCACTACCTCTGTCCTTAACAGGATGAAGCACTCTGGGCACAAAGCCCCCTCCAGAACCAGTGGAGACTGTCATCCACTTGTGAGACTGTGGCTTTGCACTCCCCAGGATTGAACAGTGGGCAACTCACCCACTGGAGAGACTGTGGCTCTGCACTCCCCAGGATGGACAGTGGGCAACCCGCCCACTGTATAGACTTGAGAGACTGTGGCTTTGCACTCCCCAGGATTTAACAGTGGGCAACCCACCCACTGTAGAGACTTTAGAGACTGTGGCTTTGCACTCCCCAGGATGGAACAGTGGGCATGTGGCCCCCTCGTGGATTTGGTGTCGTGCACTCAACCGGCTGAGGTGCCCCCCCTTTCCCTCCCCCTGAGGTGCCTGTTTTCTTGCTCTCTGATGCGCCTGCAGTGTTCTCTCCGTCATGGTCGGGGATCTTGTATGGTCCCAGTGTTCCACGGACTATCTTAGTGCACTACCTGGACTACTATACTTGGTATATATTTTGTACATGTGTATATATATATTTCTGGCTACTTGTTTTTAATATATTACAATGGTTACACTAATTTTCTATTGTCTTTGCATTCTTCCGGGGGGTTTGGGGGGTGTTACTGTGATGTATAGATTTGCATTTGTGTGTGTTGTAGTGGGTGAGGGTGGGGGTGTTGCGTGTGTGTGTCCCTGTTTTTTCCCTCCCCCATCCCCTGTGTCGTAGGTGTATTACTCACCGTGGTCTTCGCAGCTGGCGTTCGTGCTCCTGGTAGAGGAGAAGGAAGACTATCGCAGGAAGAATTTGGAGTTCCGGGTCCATGGTGTCCTCGTTCCTCGTGGGGTGTGTAGAGTTGAGCGTTTTCCCTTTGAAATTCCTGTTTCCGCCGTGTTTTTATCCACAGTGAAACCGCCCCGGAAAAGGTGGCGGATTGGCCTGTCATAATAGTGTGGGCGGTACATTGTCCTCCGCCTGTCTGTTGGCGGTGACCGCCGCGCTGTTTGTTTGTACCGCCGTGGTGGTCTGAGTGTTAAAGTGGCTGTCTTTGTTGGCGGTTTCCGCCACAGTCGTAATTGCAATTTGCTTACCGCTGGCCTGTTGACGGTTTTACCGCCGCTTTAACACCGTCTGCCAGGGTTGTAGTGACCACCTAAATGTTGTACAGTTAAATCCTGTACAGTTATCTTGTGTGTATGTATATTTTTTGTTTAGTTGGTATACTAACGCCATATAAGCCTAATGGCTAATGAGACATTCTCGGCTTTACTTTAATTGATAAATAAAATTTGGGAAGTAATCTAACCACGAAAAATGTATTGATCACATTTTTTGATAACGAATGATATAATCTATCCCGGCTTGGTTGAACCTCCATTGGTTTTGTCAGTTTTGTACCCAGACCAAGCACGGGTTATTGGGTCACCCTTTTTGATAAGAGATTTACAATTGATTCATGAAAGAACATCTATTGAGTAATTCTTACAATAAGAAACTTCATTAGTTCCTGGTAGACCTAGGTCCACTTTTCCCTCAAGAATTGGGGAGGAAGGCAGACCAATGGGTCAAGACAAGGGTAACCACAAAAACTGTGGTGGGGAGACCAAAAGAAAGAGTCCAAAAAGTCCACCCAAGGGAAAGACGAGAACCAAAATAAAATTGTCTTCATCAGGCCCCCAAAAACCTGTTCAGGAGGGTGGGCCCAGAGACTCCTTACAGCTTAAGGATGGGTGCAAAGGTAGGACCTTAGATCCTAACAAGGATTGGTGCCATGATTGTAAGGAATGGAGGGCACCAAACTGGGAACCCTAGCTGTAAGGATAAGCAGAATGCCGGTAGTCCACCTGCAGTAAATGCAGTTGCTAATCTCCAGATGGGATCACAGTTGTGGTCTGACTGTGTCAGTGAACCCAAGGAGGCAACATTAGTCACTGAGGAAGGGGTAGATTTATCCTGTGCTGCTTGGCTCACTAAAAAGCAAAAATACAGGCAGCACTGCTTGATTAATGGGACTAAGGTAGAAGCCTTGCGGGGCACTGGGGTAGTGACACTATGGTGGCCCAGCACCTGGTCCACTCAGATTAGTGTACCTGGTAGGGAAAACTTATCCTGTCACCAATGCTGAAAATGTCACAAAGAGCCAGTTGATGGCTATGGTAACCTTTGGCTGAGGGGAAGTAGTTGGACAGAAAGAAGGTGCTGTGTCCCCCTCCATGCCTGTAGTCTGTCTCCTTGGAAATGATTTGGAGCAATCTTACTCGGCTGAAGTAGAATTTTGTTTTGTGATGTTGCTTTGTGCACCCTAAGTGGCAGGGGTATGCTCAGACGTGGGTCCCTTGCTCGCTGCGCCACCGGATTCAAGCTAGCCTGGCTGATGAAGGGTGATACCCTGAAACCGGTCCCAGGATGCTTGTTTCCTGGCCTAACAGTTCTGGCTGGACTGTTCCCATGGGGAACAGGGTCAAGACTGATTTGCATACGGCTGGGTCCAAACCGGGGTGATGTGGGGAGCAAAATAACAATGGATTAAACCCAGATCTGTGACTGGGGGTGAGTGTTTGAAGAGTTTCAACACTCCATCCATCATTTTAATTTGTTTTGTGATGTTGCTTTGTGCGCCAAAGTGGCAGGGGTATGCCCAGACGTGGGTCCCTTGCTCACTGCACCACTGGATTAAAGCTAGCCTGGCTGATGAAGGGTGATACCCTGAAACTGGTCCCAGGATGCTTGTTTCCTGTCCAGGGAGGACCTGGTCTAGCAGCTTGGTCTGGACTGTTCCCAGATCAGTAAGTGCCAGATGGGGCAGGGAAAATTTGTGTACTTGGGCCACCTGTTAGGTGGAGTGAAGTTCATCCCCTAGAACACACTATCCAGAACATTCTGGCTTGGAGAGCTCCAACTACCAACACCCAAGTCAGGCCATTCCTTGGCTTGACTGGGAACTATAGGAGGTTTGTGAAGGATTATGCACCATTGTGCCCCCCTCTCAAAACATATCTCCAAGAAAACGCCCAAAAAGATCAACTGGACAGTGAGTTGTATAAAGGCTTTTGACACACTGAAGGATGCAATGTGCTCTGCCCCAGTCCTGAAAGCTCCAGACTACTCCAGGTAGTTCATTGTCCAAACAGACTCCTTAGAACTTGGGATAGAAGCAGTCCTAGCCCAGACGAAAGATGAGGGACATGACCAGCCTGTTGCTTTTATAAGCAGAAGACTACTCCCTAGGGACAAAAGATGGAGTGCCATAGAGAGGGAAGCCTTTGCTGTGGTCTGGGAATTGAAGAAGCTGAGGATTTACTTGTTAGGCTCCCACTTTATAGTTCAGACGGACCACAGGCCCTTAGTTCAGACAGACTAAAGGCCTCTCAGGTGGCTCCAATAGATGAAAGGTGAAAACCCTTATCTCGTTAGGTGGTCCATATCCAGACAAGGGATGGACTTTAAAGTAGAACACAGTCCTGGACATTTCCAGGTTCTTCCACTTAGAGGATGAAGACTCCCCAGGGGAAGGGGAAGTTCATCCCCTTTTGTTTGGTTGGGGGAGGTAGTGTGAGAAAGGGTCTCTTTTTGCATGGTTAGCCCCCCACTTTTTGCCTGGCAGATGATGTGGTTTTAACATTGTAAGTCCCCTGGGCCCCTTCTGAATAGGTCCCAGGGCCAGATCTATTTACCCTAACGGTACTATGTATTGCCACTTCAGCCACCCTTGTAATTCCCTAGTAAATGGTACCCTTGGTACCTTGGGCATGGGTACTGAAGAAGGTACCCCAGAGCTGTAGCACCAACTGTGCCACTCTGAGAGGTCCCACTCCAGCCTCATGCAGACTGCCCTTGCTAGTGCTTGACAAGGTGTATCCAAAAGTTGAAAACTTGACATGTCACTCACCAAGACTGTCCTGTCCAGTAACAATGCATACACTATAGGTAAGTCACCCCTCTGGCCCGCCTTACAGCCCTAAGGCAGGGTGCACTATAATGCATTGAGGGCATATGTTTGTATGAACAACTATGCCCCTACTGTGTCTTTCCAAAACCTTAAGGCACAGTAAGTGTACAGGGAAGCCGTAGCAAATGCATGTGCTGGACACTGGTCATTATGAGTTCCCCAGCTACATGATGGCTACTCTGAACCCTGGGTAGTTTGGTATCAAACAACTCAGAGTAACACATCCTCACTGGTACCAGTGTTGGATTTATTATAAACAGTGTCTACATTAGAGGTCCCCTTGCAAAACGTACACTTGTCTGACATGGTTGCTGGCTGGTCCTAACCCGCCTGCCTCCCCCAGACTGCTCTTTGGGACCAGAAGACAAAACACTTCCTGGGCGGAGGGGTTTCACCTCCTCCCCAGGAATGTGCCCTGCTCTGGCAAGAAGCTTTAAAGGCTGTGCTTTGAAGCACCACTCTAGCCATTGGCTACTAGTAGCAGATAGCCACCCCCCATCCCAGGTCCCACTTATGGTGGGAGGAATGGTGGGAAAGCTAACAAAGGATAAGGGGAGTGACCACCCTCAGCCTGCACCCCCAGGTTTGGCAGGCTAGGTGACCACTCAATTTCATTTTCCTCCATCTTAGCCACCCTAAGGTTAGTGATCCATTGGCCACTACCAGGTACTCCCCTTAATGCCCACTCACTAAATACAGTATTTAGTGTGCATTCCTTGATGTGCAGATTAGATATGATGGACACAAGAAGGCCAGTGACATAGAAGACCCAAGGCTTGAGAATAGAAGTCCTGCTGCCAGAAGAAAACGGTGTCAAACCCTGTGTACTGCACACAGGATTGACAATCGCCGCTGAGGGGTTGACTGGACATCGGATGGACTCTAAGAAACCACAGATGACTTCCAACCTTCTACAAATCACCAAGAACCTCAAACTGAGTGAAGGCATCACTCCCTGAACCCTGCAGGAAAAAAAAACAGTGAAGTCCAGTTTACTGACCGGCCACTGACCAACAAACCGGACAGCAGCCCAACCAAATTCAGCCTGATGTACCCAGATGTCAAACCCTGCAAGTGTTCCTAGATTGGTGGCACTGCGACCTCCAGTGGCGGAGACGTGTCATAGCTTGGAGTACTGTACCCCAGTGTCGCCCACCCAGAAGAAAAGTCCACACCGGACTCTCTAAGGACCGGAAGCAGGAACCAGTTGAAGGACTTCTGCACACACAAGAACCTCCCCAGAGTGGCCCTGCTGACCTGCAATCCACCCTCATACTGTCCTGCACCTGGCTCCAAAACCTCCTTGACTCACAACCCTTGGATGACATATCTGCTCTGCACCTGGACTCCCTGGCCCCTGCATTGGAGAACCACCTGTGCTCTAGGGATCCCTAATCCCTTGTGACCTAAGCTCTCCAAAGGCACCCACCGGACTTACCTCTAGGTCCCCCTGTACAGTGTTTTTCCAAGTGGTCCCCTTCTCCATTTTGCACCAGCTCCAAGACAGCCACTGCTTTTAGAACTGCTTGAACTTCCCCGGCTGGCCCACAGGACATCTCGATGACCTCGACCCAAAAATATAAGGTGAATTTTTTTTAAAGCATTGCCTGATTTTGCATGCATTTTTTAATTTTTTCCCCATTGATTCCAAAGGTGCGTAACTACGCACAAAAAGACTATTTTTGCAAAACTTTGAAAAATCATAACCTAAAAAGCACTTACCCAATTTTGATGATCTTGGTCTTTACAATTTTATAGAAATCTGAAGTATTTTTGTAAATTGGTCTCAAGTTATTCTTTTAAGTGTGGGCCCATATTTATTGATACAGGGGTTCAACAAATGCTTAGCACATCTCCAAGATTAGTCTAACTGCTCTACCAAACTACCACTAAAAACAGAGCATTAGGTGGTCTACTTAATACCTCTGGATATCAAGGTAAGGTTGCTTGGACTCTCTGCATAGTGTAAATCATTTTTGTACACTATATTGAGAGCCAGCCTCCTACAACCTTCACCTAGATGTGCCACGATGGAGCGTGGGTCAGATAGACTACCCTGTTTTGTCCCAGTCAAAAGTTTTGCTTTCTCACTTAGGGAATAATTTAAAACTCAGAGGACAGGTTACTCCATCACAATGGAGACAGATATCTGGTCAGTTAAAATCTAAATCTCATACATTACAATGGAATTTAGATTTCAGTGGACAGGAAATCCATCACGTTCTGCTGCAGTAACCTGTCCGCTGGGGTCTAAATCAGGCTCTTAGTGTCTGAAATGAAAATCAAAAGTCCTCAGTGGCACAGGCAGCGGACTGTGGCTGAAAAAGGGTCCTAGAGGATGGATAGCTGTCAGGCAAAGTCCCAATGAAGCTATTGAATTTTGGTAGAATTTTTCTCAGAGCGGAGTAAATTAAAATTTCACGTCAGAGAAAGGCCCTTGCCGGCCAGACACTTTTGGTGCCTAAGCCCTGTAAAGATTTCTACTTTCTAACTTAGGAACACAAAAGGATGATGTATGGAGTGCTGAACCAAACAAACACTCACCCCCAGTCACAGATCTGGGTTTAATCCATTGTTCTTTTGCTCACTATGCCACCCCAGTTTTGACCCAGCCATATGCAAATCTGTCTTGACCCTGTTCCTCATGGGAACAGTCCAGCCCGAATTGCCAGACCAGGTCCTCCCTGGACCAGAAACAAGCATCCTGGGACCGGTTTCAGGGTATCACCATTCATCAGCCAGGCTAGCTTGAATCCGGTGGCACAATGAGCACGGGACCCACGTCTCGCCCTCAGGGAAAATAATGTATTATTTTAATATATCACTATGTTTTCCTATGGGACACCTAACCCTGCTACACGGAAAATAACTTTTAGAGCCTGGTCACTGTAAGAATGTAAGCCCCCCATGGCTTAACAACACAGTCAGAACCACAACCACATCTTTACCACATATGCCTTTCCAACAAATTTATTTGTAAAAGCATGCTTAGTAAAGGTATATGTGGTAACGCCATATGTGGTTGTGTGATACAACACCCCTGACCATCTCGCCCTGCCATAAACCCTAAAACTTACCCTGCTCTGTCCTAAAAACTACCCTGACCCCGCGCTAAACTCTAAAACCTACCCTGCCCTGTTCTAAAACCTACTCCGCCCTGTCCTAAAAATGACATGACCCCGCCCTAAACCCTAAAACATACCCTGTCCTAAAAACTAATAAACCCTAAAACAAATCCTGTCCTCAAACCTAAACCCACCCTGTCCTAAAATCTACCCCAACCTCTGCCCTAAACCCTAAAACCTACCTGGTCCTAAAAGCTATCCCACCCTGTCCTAAAAACGGCCTGACCCCCCAACCCCACCCTCAATCCTAAAACCTACCTAATCCAAAAAACTTTGCCAACCTGTCTTTAACATACGTCGACCCCCATCCTAAACCCTAGAACCTACCCTGCCCTGTCCTAAAAACTACCCTGACCTCTGCCCTGAACCCTAAAAGTTCCCCTGCCTGGTCCTAAAACCTACCCCGCATTGTCCTAAAAACTACCCCGACCCCTCGCCCCAGCCCTAAAACATAAAACCTAACCTGTCTTAAAAACTACCCAACCCTGTCTTAAAAACTACCCTGACTATCCGCCCTAAACCATAAAACTTACGCTGTCCTAAAAACTACCCCCCTTACTAAAACCTACCCGATCCCCAGACGCAAGTCCTAAACGCTACCCCACCCTGTCCTAAAAACTACCCTGGCCCACCGCCCTGAACCCTAAAACCTACCCCAGCTTTTCACAAAAACTACCACAACCCCCTGCCCTGAACTTAAAACAAACCCCACCCTTTCCTAAAAACTACCCCACCATAAATTCTAGACCCTACCATGTCCTGTCCTTAAAAATCCACCACCCGTACCAGCCCCACTCACCCAGCCGCCGCATTACTCTCCTGGCTGTTCCTACTGTGTGCCTGAACCATCCATATGCATGGTGCCTTAACTATGCCTTTGCGTGGTTCAGGCACATGCGTTGTTCAGGCAAGTGTGGTCACGCTCACTTATCTATGCTACACATTGCTCCAGATGCGTAGAAAAGACTGTTTCCCTGAAGAACATATTTAGCATAAAAAATGTACATGTCTTAATTTGTAATACCATGTACCATGCCCTTTGGGCATTAAAGGCTTACAAAGGCCATATAAGGCCTATTATAGGCATTTAAGGCCTACTTAGGGGTTGTCAAAACTTCTTTTTTTGGCACTTGAATTTGCACCGGTAGGCTGCAGTGGTAGGTATGCAGCCATGTTTTGTGCTGTCACTCTAATTTGTGGCACAATGTGTTCTACAGTCCCCTAGGGAAATTCAGTATACAGGCCATGGTATACTTTGTATTGTATACTAGGCACGTATAGGTAATTTAAATATGTCAGTTAGAAGTATAGCCAATTTCAAAATGTTTAGGGGTCAGAGCACATGTAGTGGGGTCTGGTTAGCAGACTCCCAGTGCACAGAGTGAAAAACAAACAGCAGCATCAGTCAAAAAAATTAGGGTGATTACACTAAAGAGGCATTTTTCTACAGTTTTTTTGTTGGTAGTCTTGTTGCTGAATATAAATCTATGCAAATGTATGAAGTATGATGCTTTGTAACATCACCAAGCTTGCTTAATTTCTTATAAAACCCTTTCCTGTAGAATTCTACAGTAGTGACGCATCAAAGCCCTATTTTTCACAATTGCAAAGACCTTCTCAAATCCCTCAAAGCCTCTTCTTATGAAGATGATGCCTTCCCCTCATCCTTCATCAAACCTCCCTTTGTGGATATATTTTCACTCCTAATCACAATAGCTAGTCTTACCCTTACTCAGGCATTTTCCCAGAGCTCTCAAGACAGACCAGATTGTCCAACTCATAAAACAGCCTATATAGACTATAATGAGCTTGCCAACTATTAACTCATTACTTACCTACCATTCATCAGCAAGAGCATTGAGAAAACAGTCTGTGTTCAACTTCAAGAACACATTAATGACAACCAACTCTGATTAACAGCCTAGCTTCAGATCACACTGCAGCATGGAGACTGCTACCTTACACATCATAGATGATGCACTCCTGATCACATATGAAAATTCCCCTCCCTACTGATATTGCTGCATTTCTCAACTGCCTTCAGCACAGCTGAACATCCCACCCACATACGTACCCTGGAGTCTCAAATAGGAATCACCAGCAGTGTCCATCGCTGGTTCTCTTCCTACCTTTCAATAGGCACTAATTAGTTCCTAGGGGATCTTCACTACCTTAAAGATTCCTATTACCTGCAGAATCACCAGGGTTTAATACTGTCTTCTGTCATCTTCAAGACCTATATAGGGCCCTTGGTGCTCTCTCCTTACAGGTAACAGAATCAGGATTCATCACTATGCTGATGATACACAAGTATACTTGAAATGCGCCTCTTTTTCAGACATGCAAGGCCTCAGACACTGCCTGTACATCATCCAGACCTGGAGGTCCACTACCGACCTGAGGTTCAACCCAACGAAGATGGGTACCTGTTTTGTCCAGGAACAACAAACTAGCAACAGTACAAACTAAGCTCAGTGTCTTGATTTTGGAAGCTTTGACCCAAACTTTCAACAAAATGCCAAAAATTTTGATTCCCCTGATATGCAAGCTTCACCCTCAAGGAACACACTGCCAAAATCAAACAAAGAAAGCCTGTTACCAGCCCCTCTGTTCTAAAGAAGGGAAACACGTTCTGTTAGAAAAGGACTCCAGAACTGCTCTTCAAGCACTCATACACTAACTTTTGGATGGTGGAAACACCCTGCTTCATCATCTCTTAGACTCCACAATGGCACACATTTAGGGAATTCTACGTACTGCAGGTTGTATCTTCTTGGGCCTAAATAAATATGACCACATCGCCCCTCTCCTCATGGAAGTATACTGGCTTCCCTTGGTGTCCTACACCATCTACAAAACCAGCGGTATTATTTTACAATGGCATCAGAAGTAGCAACCTCACTTATCTAGTTTATCTTTCAAACAAGGTAACCACCATCCCTGGTGTTTCACAACACCCCCAGGTAGCCAGAACACCATCAGAATGCAGACTAAGCTGTGTGAAAATGAAAGGCAGCAGCCACCAAGGATCTGAATGAACATCCCTCTATCCATCAGTATTAACCCAAAGCTGCTCTAATTTAGGTAACACTTGAAGACTCACCTCTTTAAAGAATGCTACATCGCAATGGACTAATTGTTCCTAACCTGCTAGCTCTCTTATCAGTCATTGACTTTATGCATGTCTGTGACCCTATATCGCACTCTGCTAGTTTTTTGCTAGGTGAACTCTAGAAAAATACCATAATCATACATACATATATACGTACGTACATACATACGTATGTGTAGGAATGTCCTCCTTTTTGCGTCGGTCACTCCCAAACGTTTTGGGCAGATACTGGTGGTTACTGACTCATGGCTGTGCCCTGGGTCCCAGGGCCAGTGCTCTGTCTAAAGTGGATATGCAAATTAGGCTAATTATAATTGGCAATATTAATCTACCTATATGTCCCTAGTATATGGTAGGGTATGTAGGTTTAGGGACCCCAGCATAGGTAGTGCACCCATAGGTGCACTGCTGAGGTGCCCAGTGTCATTTTAAAGGCTGATCTGCCTTGCTGGCTGCTTTTAAATGAAAGTTATATACAAATTCATGTTTGGACATTAAAAGTACTTCCAAAGCCTTAAACTATCTTATTTTTACATATAAGTCCCCCCTAAGGTGTGCCCTATGTGCCCCTTGGGTTGGGTGCCATGTAACTATAAGCATGGACCTTATAAAAATAGTTTTATAAGCCCTGGTGAGGTAAAACAGCCAAATTTGTTTTTCCCTCATTGTAGTGAATGGCCTCCATAGGCTAGAATGGGGAGACTTTGTTTTAATGTATAAAGTCCCCTTCAAGTGACAGGTACCTCAAGTTTGGTATCAAATTAGTTGTGATAATAAATCCCACAACTTACAATTGTTGATTTTAATATAACTTGTTCAGGTAAAGAGTTTTAAACTTTCCCTAAAAAGTTGCCAACTTCAGCACTGTAGTGTTTTGCTGCTTTGCTCTGATTGGCCAGGCTGCCTTGATGAGGTGTGAAATGGCCTGGGCTCAACACAAATATAGGTGCCTGGGGGAGGATATCTTCCCTCAGCAGATGGGGAAGCAGGAAGGGGGTAGGGAAGCCAAACTGGTCTTCAAAGGCAGGGAAGGACATTTGGAGCAACTCAGCACCTCCCTCACATCCTGCAAACCCAGACAAATAGGTGCCCCCTTGATTAGATTAGGAGAGGGAAGGAAAGGGTGTGTTTAGGATTTTTAGCCACACCAGTCTGTGGGCTCTGCCAGATGTACCTCCAAAAATCATTTTCAGCCATGATGGATTTTTGAGGAATGTTTTTCCCTGGGATTGATTTTTGCCACACGTAGCAGGAAGTGGACATCACGGGGGGAAGGATCCTGCACCTGATTGGAGAACCAGGACCCCCCTGTTTTTCACTCAGGAGCAAGGATACATCTGGCATACCAGCACCCACACCTCAGATCCCTACCAGATCCCTACAAGGAAGAACTACAGGAGAAGAAGGACTGCCCAGCTGGACCCCTGGCATTCACCTGGACACTGTACACTGAAGGACTACACCAGCTGCACACTTGGGCTTCACCACAAGAAGGACTTTGCCTGGCTTCAACTGGTTCAGCAACTCTAGCCGGCTTGCCTCAACCGCGACCCGGCCTGACTTGCAGGTTCGTTGCGGTGAAGAAAATCTCAGAAAAAGTGACTAAGTCCAAACCTAGAAAGTTGACCGGGATCTCCCAGCCAGTGTATCCGAAGAGGGCTCTAGGGACGTCAGACCGAGATTTAGGTTTGCCCCAGTCAAAGGATTTTCACCTCGAAAAAAACAACTACGTCCGAAGGTAAAAATCTCCAACGAGGGCTCCTGCAACGTGTATCGAGGAAGGGGTACAGGAGGTCGGATTGGACTGGCGACTTGGATCCTGCTGAAGGAAATCTCTATAAAAACGACTAAGCCCTAAGGTAAACTTTTGACAAGGCATCCCATGGGCTGTAGCTGATCAGGGCTCCATCGCGGTCGGTCTTAAACTTTGACTTTGCCCCGGTCGAGGTGCGACCAGATGGGCACTATTTGTTTCTAATCGCTAAAAGCATTATTTCTTTCAAATTCATATCTCCTGTTCCCTTTATCCGATTTTATTAATTTTGGTCTCATTTTAAAGCTAAAAATATTTCCTATCGGTATAAATTGGTTCTGGATTTCTAAACTGTTTCCTGTGTTTTATTTAATTACTGTGTTGTGATATTTGAATCCTTTACGCTTTGTCTCCTAAGTTAAGCCTTGTCACTCGTTGCCAAGCTACCAAGGGTTGAGCTGGGTTTAATTTCTTGAGACCTAACTGAACCTAAGTGGAGGTTAGTGGCCTATTGCTAGGTGTAGGAACTTACCTGCCCTTACCAATAACCGATTTTCCAACAGTACGTACATGCATACATACATACATACATATATACATACATCACATATTTATCTCAATTTTGTAAGCTCCTTGAAGTGCAATGCAAGCAAAAGAAAAATAAAATAGCGGTAGAGCTTTAGCAGCGCTTCACAACAGCAGGACAACCATACCTGAGGCCTCACAGAACAGTGGGTGGAGAGGTGTGACTTAAGGGCAGCCCTAAGCGGAAGTTGGTAATTTGAGCTTACTCAGAGAAATTGTCATTCAATGGTTAACCTTGTGATTCCCTGCAGTAAAATGACAATACTTTACACCCATTCACTGAAGAGTGTTCTTTCTTACTTTGTGGTGAAAGTGTAGAGCTCCACCCCCTCCTAATAGATAGTGACAAAGTTAGCTAAACAGAGGTGCTTATACAATCAGTAGCTGTTTTTAGAGTTTGAAGATATTGATGGGCTATTCCTAAAATAGCTTTTTGGATACTTGGGTTTATCTTGAAAGCACTGTGTTCTATCACTATTAGACAGTATAGACTCTGTAGACTTGCTAAATGTTTTTGTCTGAAAATTAGGGGGCTGCTCTATTGTATAACAAGTGTCGATAAGGTTGTTGGTGAAACTAAGTTACTGGGAATAACAGTAGTCCGACAAAGAGAGCAGTACAGCTTAAATGAGAAGGTACCTAATAATCATAGTGCAGTGAAGCAAATTATTATAGAGAATAGATACATTTGGAAGCTGATCAGCTTGTCCTCAAGACGGATATCTTTTATCCTGGTTGGCGTTTGAATCCGCCCTTAAAACTAAAAATACCCTGACCCCCCTTCCCCCGCCCCAAACCTAAACCGCCCTTAAAACAAAAAATAACCTGACCCCCTCCCCTAAACCACCCTGACCCCACAAAACAAAAAATACCCCAACCCCCACCCCGCCCCTAAAACTAAAACCCCAACCCCCCGCCCCACCCCTAAAACTAAAAATACCCCGACCCCCCCAGTCCCTAAAACAGCCCCACTTACCTGACTCATAGCGTCATCCTCCTCAGCTGACTCCCTTCTTCTGTGCCTTAACCACGCATGTGCGTGGTTGAGCACATGCGTGGTTAAGGCACAAAACAACAAAGTTGTGGTTAACTAAAGTGTTGTTCTGCTTTCGTTGTCCACGACTTCATTGTTATGGAGTCATGGTTCAGGGCGTTTCCCCTTCACAGGTTGTACTTGTTTGAAAGAGTGTAAGCTTGTAGTGTAGCCTTTATGGAGGGGTACATTAGTATTGTGTGGGATGAAAAGAGGTGTGCTCTCGTGATGTCATATTTCACTGCATCAGGGTACTTAGTGAAGTGAAGAGGAGACAAAGATATCCTGCTGCAACTCACATATCGTATTGCTGTTTTAGTTTGAAGGGTGTGAGGTTTAAGTGTGGCCGTCGTGGGAAGTGTTTTGGTGTAATGTGTGATGAGCAGTCATTGCTCTTACTGTGTTTCTGAAACTGTGTAGCTGTACTTATGCATGGAGCAGAGCCATTTTCTTCTGAATCATGATTCCTCAAACTAAACTCATTCTTTTAAATGTTCTGACAATATACTTATCTACGAACGTAAGCTGGTACCTTTAACATCTAGTACAAAGGATGTAGTTCCTTTGGTTTGTTGATTTAAGCCATGATTTAATATTCTCTATCATTTCTAGTTCGTTGCATCACTGTCACTTTTCCTGTTTTTATAGCTCTTCTTTTCAAATCATCACCCTCACAGTTAATTTTATATTTGCTTTGTATTTGTCTATCAACCGCTGATAGGCCTGTAATGCCTAATTGACAAATACACTCCCTGCACATTGGCATTCCAGAAGCAGAGGCCATCCAAAAAGGTTGGTGAGTATCTATTGGCTAGCTAGGTAGTATCAAAGTGCAGATCAACATTATGAAGAACAAGAATGTTAAAATGTAACCAATTAAATAGTGCATTCATTCTGACTTTTTTCGCAGCAGATATGTGCCATTCAAATCTGTCTACCTCTCCAACTCTAGCATTTCCCGTTATTTAGAGATTTTACCCCAGAGTCAAGACACTAGCAAACAAAAAATCATGTAATTTGTTTTCAAGTAATTATGCAAAACGTCAGCAAAATATTGCAAAACTGGGTGTAGTTATACAAAACACACATCCATTATTTAATCAATCAATCAATCAATCACTGCATTTGTAAAGCGCGCTACATACCCGCGAGGGTCTCAAGCCGCTGGGGAGGGGGGGTGCTACTGGTCAAAGAGCCAGGTCTTGAGGAGTCTTCTGAAGGCCAGCAGGTCCTGGGTCTGTCGTAGGATGGTGGGGAGAGTGTTCCAGGTCTTGGCGGCGAGGTAGGAGAAGGATCTGCCGCCGGCGGTGGTTTTTCGGATGCGGGGGACTGTGGCGAGAGCGAGGTTGGCTGAGCGGAGGCTTCGGGTGGGGGTGTGGAAGCTGAGTCATTTGTTGAGGTAGGTGGGTCCGGTGTTGTGCAGTGCTTTGTGTGCGTGGATCAGGAGCTTGAAGGTGATCCTTTTGTTGACGGGGAGCCAATGCAAGCCTCTCAGGTGGAGTGTGATGTGGCTGCGGCGGGGGACATCGAGGATGAGTCAGGCCGAGGCGTTCTGGATGCGTTGGAGTCGTCTCAGGAGCTTGTTTGTAATTCCTGAGTAGAGGGCGTTCCCGTAGTCGAGTCTGTTGGTGATGAGGGCCTGGGTAACGTTTTTTCTCGTGTCGAGGGGGATCCATTTGAAGATCCTGCGGAGCATACGGAGGGTTTTGGGCTCTCTACCACCGCTTCGCGGCCTCCATATGAGGGCAGAGGGAGGGAGGAGCAGCTGGGAGCGGGGCGGCCAATGGGAGTGTAGGGGGCGGGACAGCAGGGGCTCAGCAGCAAGGGAAAAACCCAGGGAAAAACCCGGGGGAAAACCCGGGGAAATAACGGCGGGAAAAGATGGCGGGAGAGGGACAACAGAGCACAGGGGTACAGAAAGCAAAACACAGGGGCACAGAATGAAAAAACGAAGTGGCACAGAAGCCAAGCGCAGGGGTACAGAAAAAAGGGAGCGAGTAGTCAGGCGGCAAAAGCGGAAACGGAGGTTCAACCCACAGGGGGCTGCGTGGCAGATGGGGGGAGCGATGGGGGGAGCAGATGGGGGAAGCGGCTGCTTCTAAGAAATTCTGGTATTTGTTGAAGAGGGCGAGAACCCACTTCAATAAATACCTACAATCCTTCCCAAGATGAACCATAAATGTCACTAAATAAACCGCTTGTTAACCCTCTGGTAGCTTGGCACAAATACAGTAAGGTTTAATTTACAGGTAATATGTAAAGGTGTTAGGCAGCACCCATACACTAATGAAGTGAAAAGACAAGAATAATTCCAAACCTATGAGGAAATATATAGTAAATTGTAATACATAAGATAACACTAAAACAACAAAAGTCCAATCAGTAGAACAGGAGTTGTGATTTTTATTGTTTTAGGTAAAAATTGTGCCAAAAGGCGGAAAGTGCAAACTGAGGTTATCTGGTCTCACAAGACAAGTATAAAATCCCAAGTTTCTGCCGACAACAGTGGAGTGCACACCGGATACAGGACCAGGTTGGTCCCACTTAAAGATTTACCTTCTTACTTTGCGGTGATGCCAGTATGATGTGGATTTGTGGGGCTCTTCATCGTCCTGTGTCGCACTGTGCTAGATCTCATGAAGCTATCAGTCTGGAGCTGTGAGGCTCAGCATGGGTGTGTGTCACTTGGCTGCATGGTTAGGCTTGAGATCTGCACAACATGTCCCTGCGTAGCTCTGCATCAGATATGGTGATACCTTCAGTCAGCAGGGAGAAGTGCACTGTGACTCCAGCCAAGGGTCCAGGGCCTTAAAGACAGCACTTGGGATCAAGAGTCATTCCCAGGCAGGCCAGCAGAGGAGACCAGGGCAAGTCCAGTTGAGTTTGATCAGCCAGAAGCAGGAAAGGCCTCTTGAAACTTGTTGTGTCTCTGTAGCTCAAATAGGAGGTTAGTCAACTGACCACTGGAGCCATCTCTGAAGTCCTGTTTTCAAGGCAACTAGGCCCAGTATTACTTCAGACAGCAGGGCAGTCCGTCTTCTGAGTCTTCACTGATCCAGTAGTGTCCTTATTTCAGATTCTAGCGATGCCACTGTTATGCCCAGTGCTAGCTAGGGTGGGGAACTTCCCATTTGTCTAAAAGTACTAAAGTATTAATCAAGAAGATTTACGCCGGCACAAAGCTGATTATGCTGGGTAGAAATGGCAGTTTAAAACTTCACTACAGGCTACAGTGGCGGACATGAGACATGTTTTCCATGCTACTTTCGAGTGTGGCACAATGAGCCCTGCAGACCACTCGTAGTATTTCATTTACAGATCCTGTTTGCATGTAGCACCATATACTAGGGACTTATATGAAATGTCATTTGCCAGTTTAACCATGTTTTTGAAAAGAGAAAGGTAAGAGCACTTTACCACTGGTTAACAGGAATAAAACGCACAAAGTCCTAATGCCAAGAAAAATGATTTCAGCAACAATAGGGTAGTAAAGGAAAACATCTGGGGAATTCACAGGTCCAGGAGCGTTCTGATTTCAGATTCCGGGGATGCCCTTTTATGCCCAGTGCCAGCTATGGTAGGGTACTTCCCTTTTGTCTAACCCTAAACTGGGTCTTGTCACTTTTCGCATTTTGCCTTGGGGTTGGCCCCAGCATGGCTATTGAAACAAAGGCCAGGCAGGCCAAGTGACAGAGTGTGATTCTTCTGTAGCCAGGTAGGGTTAGAAACAGCCCCTAGGCTACTCTTTGAAGTGTGATCAGGTCAGGAGCACATCTCCTTCCCTGTCATTCTGTCCGTAAGACCCTCACCTTTCCACACCCAGGCCATTTGTGTAAAGTCTTGCCATAATACATATGTCCCAGTGTGGGATCCAGCAACAGCATAAGGGTGGCTGGTCACTCACAGAAAGGCCGAAGAAACTTTCAGCAGGGAATGCCAACTAAAGGTGGCATAAAAAAATAGTTGAAAATCTAACCTTACCATTAAAGAAGATTTTTAAGTCTGATTAAAATGAATGGAAGAAGTATCACTCTAGCAGTTCCGAAACTACATTTAGTACTAATTTTAAACTAGTGTTTATGGAAGGCTAGCCTTGCCCTAATGAAAAAATACTTTGAGGGCTTTTCAATTCCAGGGCAGGAAAATATGACATTTTCATTTCCCACTTTTTAAATAACATTTTACCCTGCCCTTTGAACATTTAAAGCCCACCCTAGAGGTGACTTATAAGTATTAAAATGGAACATTTAGGCTAGGCAAGCGGTTGATTATGCCAGGTAGAAATTTCAATTTAAAATTGCACTGCTGGCTGCAGAGGCAGACCTCAGATGTGTTTCTGTGCTACTTTAGTGGGTGGCACAATGAGCCCTGCAGTAGTATTTCATTTTCAGGCTCTGGGTGCATGTAGTGCCATATATTAGGGATGTATAGGTAATTAAAATGTGGCAATTTAACTGTGTTTTTGAAAAGAGAAGAGCACCAGCACTTTACCACTGGTTAGCCGTAGTAAAGTGCACAGAATCCTAAAGCCAATGAAAATGTGTTCAGCAAACATAGGGTAGTGAAGGCTAAAATCTGGGGGATTACCATGCAAAACCTTGTCATTTCCCACACTGCTATATTTTAGAGCAAAATGTTTCATTGCGTCAATGTTTGATATGAGAATGCACTTCATGGTAAAACCTACTGCAAAAAAGTAAAAGCACAGCAAACAACAGCTGGTCGTGTATTGTTGTTCCCGTGAGTTTGCAGTAAACTTTTAATGTGAAGGCACATTCGTGATAAATATGACCAATGAGTAGTGCATGATTACGCGAAGTGGCGTTTCTGGAATTTCGCGTAACAAGTGAAATTCTCAAAACCACCCAAATTACGTTGCATAATTTACATTTCTACCCGGCCTACACAATACCTTCCTCTAATGTTTGAAATCACATAAAAAAGGCAGAATAAAATATCGCATTAAAGTGTCTTTGTTAGCCAGTGACAGGGGAAACTAGGGATCCTAAATGTATGAGTGTTTAACGGACGTGGGAAAATTAGATAACCTGCCCAGCTGGTCCTATTTAGCAACATATTTAATACTGATTTTGGAAAGCTGTACCATTTGCTTTAGTCTGGGTTTTTTAAACAACAATAAACTGATACTCATGATTTGTTTATGTAGACAAAATACTAACATTGAGCCATGCTGGAACAAAGTAGCACGTTATGTACAAAATGAAAATCACAGCAACATATTGGGTAAAATAGCACAAGAAGGGCGGTTTATGAAAGCGGGATAGCTAGGCCTTCTATGGAGGTAGGGGAACAAGCAGAAACAATTCACTTAAGATGAGACCTCTTGCTAGAAATGCATTCCACGTTCTGCGAACAAAACATGATGTTTGTGTATTTTTTAAAAAGGCAACCAGTGCAATGATTAAAAGTGTGAAGAAAGTAATAACACATTTTAATTTTTAATGATGAGACGGATGTTTTCAGCACCATAAATGTTTATGAAATGATGTACCTCCTTAATTTTCTTTAATGGTGTTTTGTTCACAATTTTCTTGTTGATCAACAATAACCCATCTGCTTGATGGCAAGACAGTGCAAAATGTCAACATATTTTATCAGAGCCATAAAAGGCTGCCAAACAACAGAACATTTTAATTTTGAATAAGGAAGCAAAAACATAAATATTGAACAGTTTGACATTAATTAATGAATATCTCTGCCTTCCTAAGCATCTGCCGATAGGGAAAGCAATCAAGTCATGTAACAAAAACCTATTATGTTAGGCGGTAATGCATTGTCACATATATTGACCTTTAACATTTTTCTCTGTTAATTATAGTAAATGTGTAAAAATAGACCTTAAGGTTGCTTATGTCATTAAGACACAATTTACTCGGTTCACTTTGGTGAACACCCCTTGTGACAGCAAAGTGAACATGCAATTCTTTATTGAGCACAATTTTTGCTGTAGCTAATATCAGCATGTAATTAGTTATATAGACGAAAAAGAAAGTATTAGTACTATTACCATTACTGTCTTTGATGCTCTTCATAATAACGAGTAGGCTTACATAGTGCGCGTACGAGCATGCCATCAGTAGTAAACCCTTTTATTCTGTATATCCTAATTTGCTTATTTAACTTTACAAATTTCATTGAAAAGCACTGTCATCGTAATGTATATTGTTAATTGCTTGGTTGTATTATGGAAAATGATATTCCTGCCCTCAATCAAGTTTAGACAAAACACCAATTAGATTACAATTTCATAGCTACGAAAGAGGACTACCCAAAGTTAGATCGTATTTTTATCATTTTTACCTTACCTCCTTTAAATCTTCGTCTCCTAATATTGCCTTTTACAGTGGGTTTTCTAGGTCAAACAACCAGCCACTCAAAAAATGTTATGTCTGCCCAGTTTAATATTGTGAATCAGAGTTTCAGGCCTGCATAGTGAACTTAGTGGATGGCAGGTATAGTACACATCCAAAGAAATGTAAGACTTGTTGCCCACTCTTTCAGAAGGTGTTACTTGTTGTTCATTGATGACCCTTCAACAATGGAAGTTAGCTTAAGGCAACGATGCTGTGCGCAGGGACAGTTCGAAAGAGGCTATGAGCTGCAAAGGTGATGTGGGTTTTGGCGACAGGTCCAATCCACACAGCAGCAGCAGGTGTGTCTGTTGTGCTCAGAGTTGTGCCGTGCAGCAGAGGAGATGCATCGTTCTGCTTAGTCCGCAGAGGCTGACAAAGCATCGTAGGCCCCCTTCCAAGAGTGTAGCACTGGGGTGGCACCCTTTGACAGGGTAGACTCTGTCCCTGAGGCTCAAGTCAGGAGACCAGCCAACCTGTCTTTGGAGTCACTCTGGGGTCTTTGGTTCCACAGATGCAGGTCCAGTCATTCTCACCCAGGCAGGAAGGCAGTAGGTCAGTACAGTCCTTGCATAACATTTCTTTTTCCTGACAGAATATCCACAGGTCCAGAAGTATAGTAAATAAGTGGTGTCTGAGGTCTAATATTTATTTCTGGTGCCCTTCTTCTGGAAGGTGGGTAAAGCTTCTAGAAATTATATTTGAAGTTCACAGATTTCCTTCCTTATCTTCCCTGGCTTCATAATAGCTAGAGGATTATGCAGCCATTTTGTGGAGGCAAGACACAGCCAATTTAAGTGTAAGTGGGGCTGTGCTCAGCTCCGCCCTCCCATCCTGCCAGGCATATCTAACTTATCTTTTATGTGTGACTGTCTAGAAGGAATACACAAAGACCAGCTGTCAGCTATACCCAGTCATGTGACGAAGAGACAGACTACAGACATTAAGGGCCTCATTTACAAGAAGTGATGCATTGCTGAGTTACAGCAGCGATGCGTCACAAATACTGTTGTACAGGGAAAAAGTTTACAATTTAGCACCCCATGGTGTAGGGTCGCAGGATGCATTAGAAATACTGAAGCAACTGGGTGAAGGATGTTGCAAGGCATCCTTGAAAAAATTGTTGCATTGTTGAAGTTGGTGTCAGAACTGATGCAACTTCAGCAATGCATCAAAATCTCAGGTGATGCGTCAGTTCAGATTGATGCAAGGAGCCTCATGTTTGAGGATCAAATTAAAAGAAGTTAAATTGGTGAAATATCACCTTATACACTTTTAAATAGGTATTGGATGTAAGAGGTGATGTATGAAGTATGGCTATGTTACACATTACTGTGGGCATAGTCTACTGATGTGTATGCAGAGACCTGTGTATGTTTTGCATAGTGAGTGACAGTGTAATGTAAGTGAATATAAGTATATGTTGGAATGTGAAGTAGAAATACATGTGTTACAAACCCTATGTGTGTACTTACCTGTTGTACTTTGGAGTAAGCAGACCTACACTAGGGACCCATTCCTCCTTGGAGAAGTGACAATCCTGGCCTGTCTCTTGCAAAAAGTACACATCTTCTCTTTGCTTTGCTGCAGTGGATAATGGGATCATAGGTGCCATGGGCCCAGGCTGGTAAAACGGTCCTACAATATGAATGACACATGTGTAGATCTACTACAAACAGTGGGGAGGTGCAAAACAACATCTTTCAGGGTGCGAAGTGACTTCAAATGGCCATATTCCTGTTTTAAAGCCAGTGCATCAGTTCCTAAGCTTGGGTTTTGGCAGCGTATGAACTTTAGATGCATTGCAGGCTATGCGTAATGCATCTTGAAGAAGTGTTAAATGTGGAAAATCTTATAAATACCACTGCATCAGTCCTAAGTGACTTTTTCAGATGGAACCCCAACTCCGCATTCATTAAAATGTACGTAACGGAGTCAGATCCCACACAGGTTTTTTTTTTTTTTTTTAACCGGGTCTGGAAAAGTGACACATTTGGCCAAATGCCTTACATTGTAAAAATGGATCTAGCACAGTATCGCCACAGCGTCAACAAGAAAAAAATTTGACACAGGAACGATACAAGCTTGTTGTAAATAAGCCCCTAAATGGCTAATATAGGAAAATGCCAACTTCCTAATAATGACCTTTTCAGAATTGTAATTTGAAATCAGACTTTACCATGACAAAGGATTTTTCAATACAATTCTGAAGACACCAAACGTGAACTGGTTAACTGCTCCCATTTCGAAATTGCAGTTTATTATGTGTGATGAGGTAATTCCAATGTTAGCCTATGAGAGAGGTAGGTATTGCAGAAGTGAAAAATGAATTTAAAAATGTTTCACTATCAGGACATGTAAAATATAAAAGTACATGCCCTGCTTTTTATATACACTGCAACCTGTCCTCTGGGATGTTCAGGGCTACCTTAGGGGTGACTTACATGTATTAAAACGGAATATTTGTGCCTGACAAAAGGTTTATTTTGCCTGGCCAACATTTTAGTTTAAAACTGCACACACTGACTGCAGTGGCAGCCCTGAGACATGTTCAAAGGGCTACTTAAGTGATGGGCTAAATCAGTGCTTGACGACATGTAGCATTCAATTTACTACTGTACTATAGACTTATAAGTAAGTGAAATATGCTTAGAGGAGATAAGCCAGTTACCATATTTTAAGGAGAGAACACACACACTGTAGCAATGGTTAGCAGTGGTAAAGTGTGCAGAGTCCTAAACCGACGAAGAACAAAGTCATGAAAGAGGAGGGTGATGGCAAGAGATTTGGGGATGAGCCTGCAAAAAGGGCCAAGTCCAACAGCTGCCATTTTTGGAAGAAATGTATTGGCTATCCAGGCAGCAAAAACAAGGATGCTTTTCACACAATATCATTCCAAGATGTCCACTTAGTAACATGGCATTATGTGGCCCTCTTTAAATGCTAAAGTTTATAGGAATGACCCAGGTTGGCCAAAATAATGCCTCTAAACGTGATGGCCATCTTGGAACATAAGACAATGAAACTCTATGAACAGTACCTTCCCCTTTAAAATGAGTGGCCACAGAGGATGCAGCATGCTGCAGATGAAATAATCAGCAAGGAAGGTCCCAGTTGCACTGTCTGAGGAGTTGTTGATCACTCCAAAAAAACAAAAGGAGAAGAAAGGAAATTTAAAGAGAACGATAAAAGGAAAATGTAATATTAAAAGTTTGGTCACCAATGTACATACTGGATCACCATTTTCAGGTGAATGTGCACATGCGATCAGTCAAATGCCATTACTTGTAGGGAAAATAGCAGAAATGTGCTAATCCATTGCCTCATCCAGTGTGCTGTCATGTGGGAAACAGGATGTGAATGACACTCAGACAGACAGACGAGGTCTAACCGCAAGACCCTTTATGACTGTGTAAGGATGTAGAGCTTCTTTCGAGACCCACCTCAAATAATAATTTCAATCCTTGACAGGATGAGCCACAATAGTCACTTAATAAACTTGTGCTTAACACTCCACAACAAAAATCTAAATATTCCAATCAGTGCAATAGGAGATGTGAATTTATAAGTTTGAAATACAAAATAGTGCCAAAAAGCATTAGGTGCCAACCACGGTTACCTGGTCGCACAAGACTGGGTCACAGTCAAATGATGAGGCCAACTGCACTGGAGCACAGATCAGAAACAGCAAAGAGGTTCGTCCAGGTAGAAAGTTTAGCCTGTGACTTGGAATCTTTTATGAAGGAAAAGTGGTTGTTAACGAGCCATTGGTGGGGCAAGCTGGATCCAAAGCAAGGCTCAACAAGAGCGGGGAGATGAACAGCGGGGTCCCGGTGCAGTCATCAGCAAATGTAGGAAGTTCCGAGTGGGCAAAGTCTGAAGTCCATGTCCAGGAACACGTTGACGACAATCGGATGCTGCTGAACGTCAGTCCCAATGAAGCCTGCTACATTTGGAATTAGAAACTTCTCTGAAAGTCAGATCTCTTTTAGTAGGGCAAACCAGTAAGCTGAGGCTGACCAGTGAATTAACATCCACTGATGACAGTGATCCCGGCCTCTGTCTGTTCTCCATGTAGAAAGTTGGCAAGGAGTTTCCAAACATCATGTCTTGCAGTTTGGGGACAGGAGTTAATACCAACTGATGGTCCAGGACCTGGAGGCACCACTTGGGGGGTTTGGGGTCACTTCAACAAAGACTAGCAGCAAAGACCATGGCAGGCCAGCTGGCACTAGTCACCTGGGAAGTTGCAGGGTGAGAGAGGCCTTCTGGGGTCCTGGCTTAAAGACATGCATATCTAGTCTTCCTTCAAGTTCTTCATACAGCAGGGTAGTCCTTCTTTTGATTCTTCACAGTGATAGGGGTGTCCTGAGGAGAGGTATGTAGGGTCCATTTCTACTGTATGCCCAGTGCCTGGCTGTGGGTGGAGTGCAAGCCTTTGTGCATCCCCTAAAACAGTTATGATCAGTTCATCTACTCCCTCCGGGTTTGGTGCCAGCCTGACTAGAGAGATAAAGGTGTGGCAAACATATATGTGAGCTTCATCTTCCAGAGACAAGGTAGGCATCCTTTAAATCTCAGGAAGAGGCTGGTCATAGCCCTCAGTCTATTCTGTCAAGGGAGGAGTCTTTCTCCTCACAGCCCAAGCCAATTGTCCCCTATCTAGGAGCAATACATATCTCACCACAGGGGCGCCATCAGTGGTTAGGTGGCAGCTGGACTATGGTAGGAAAGCCCTTTTGGTTTTAGGCAGGAAAATAACAGTTTTCTCAAAATGTAATTTCCAAATAGTGCTAGAAGACACAACTTGACTATTAAGTTGGATTTAAAATTGCTATTAAAATGAGTCCTTGTACTATTTTTCTAGCTACCCCAAACTGAATTTAACACTTAGGAAAGGTAATTGTGTAAACCAGTATTAACCTACGGGAGAGCCAGCCTTGCCACTGTGAAAATCGACTTTGTAGATTTTTCATTGCAAGGACATTTAGAGCATTAAGTACATATGTCCTACTTTTTTATACCATGCATCCTGCCCTTTGGGCAATTAAGGTCTACCCTAGGGGAGACTTATAGATATTGAAAAGGATGGTTTAAACTTGACAAGAGGTTTATTTGAAGTGACAGTTTAAAACAGCACACCCAGGATGCAACGGCAGAACTGGAGATATGTATCACAGTGCTACTTTAGTGGGTGGCACAATAAGTGCTGTAGCCCCCTAGTAGCATTTACTTTACAGGCCCTGGGTATATGCAGTACCTCATATAAGGGACCTGTGAGTAAGTTAAATGTGCTAATTAGGTAAATGCAATTCACCATGAGTAAAAGGGAGAGGAGAACACTTTTTCATTGTCATCAAGAGTTCTACAGCAAACAAAATAGGGTTTAATAAAAATGCAAAAAATCCTGGGTGACCCTGCAGGATGGGTAAATTTCCTAACAGAATGACTTTTGATTCAACATCATTTGCAAGGCATCATGTCACTTGTGAAGAAAATAAGTGTAGCTTTTGTTTCAACCACATGTTTTTATTTTACTTAATCAGGAAAGTTTACATTTCACTGCTGAGTGTATTTGTTTTGCAACAGCTGAAGCATAATGTTTGGACCCTAGTGCGAGCTGCTGAAAGGAACCAGTGCTCATCAACTCAGTGTTTGCCTTCTGTTCTTGCAGTAGCTGCTGGTGATCTTTGAAAGTGGTGGGGCATAATACTTGCTCTGAATTGAACACGCTAAGTGAATGAAGTGAGTGAGTCTGATCTCTTAAGCTCCTACCTGGGAAAAGTTTGAAATAATGGCTTCAAATAGTGCATTTTAAAGCTCAGTTTTTACATAAATTTGCTCAAAAGTTATAGGCTTTGAGAGGACACTCATTAAATATTCAAGTCCTTTCATTCTGTGCTATACAGATGAATCCTAATACTCTGGGAGGATGACCCCTTTTGTTTTCAAAAATGTAATTCCCATGGGTATTCCCAATAACAAGTATTACCTCAAGCGTTACCTTGAGTATACCTCCAATACATCAATGGCAGCGTTTTGCCCAGGATGTCTTGATGAATCAAGAGTTACTTTCAGTATCCCCGGGGCCAACAGCTGACACATAAATACCACATTCTTTCTCACTCACATTGACTTACATTCACTTACTCGTACCTGTTCTCACTCACTCACTCACTCACCCACTCACTCATTCATTCCTACTGCAACTTTCAATGCATGACATTGCTGACAGTGTTCTGGAAAGGCTGGCTCCTTTCACCCAGCCTCGATGAGGCAGTTAGTCCATGCATCCACGGGCACGCTGCTATTTGAACAGACTGGTAAGATAGAAGGGTCACCAAGGGCCACATATACGAAGCCAAAGAATTGCGAGTAGGAAATGGCGACTCATTGCGAATCGCTATTTCCGACTGGCAAAACGGGATGAAGGTAGAAATCGCAATACCATTTTGCGATTCGGTGCGGAGTCGCACCGCAATTTGTGAAATCGCAAATTGCGATATCGCAAATTGCACAAGGGTGTGGTCCGGATTCGCAAATTGCAACTGGCTCGCTAAATGCGAGCGGGTGCAAATAAAATAGGAGAAAACACACTACTGGGTTCTGAGTGATGACATCAGATACAGGAAGTACCCCCTATGGAACAGGGAGGAGTCTACCCAGCAGACAGCAGAGGCACACCCAGCTGAGAGGAGCAACTACAGCTATGTCAGCTCAGGAGAAGGTGACACCCACTGCAGGGAGGAAGAGGATACTTAAGTAAAGTTTTCAGAAAAGGAGCTGGAGGTCCTGACTGAGAAGTGCTGCCTGCATCATGATGTCTTGTTCGGCAAGGCTTCAATGAGTGTCCCTGACACACAAAAGAAGAAGATCTGGCAGGACCTCCTCAGTAAAATCAATGCGATTGGAGTCAGCCATCGCACCATTGATGAGGTCCGCAAAAGGTGGTACGACCTCAGGTACAGGACCAAAGAAAGGGTGGCAGAGCAGATGAGAGAGGTGCACAGAACTGGAGGAGGACCATCCACAGTACCACCTCCTACAGCCATTGAGAGCATGGTGGAGACCACTCTGGAGATGGAGGCTGTGGTAGGAATTGGAGACCTGGACAGGTCTACACCGGGGACATCCAAAGGTAATTAGCAAAAATCACTTATTTACACCACTCAATGCACCATGCACACAACCACAGTACACAAAAGCATGCATCCTCCAGATTTGCTCCATGCCTATATTGCAACCTACAGAACAATGCATTATGGGCAATGTAGCATAGTAGTCCAACTTTTGATGAATATTTATTGTGATACACCACACATATGAGAGGCACTGACAGTGTATCCCCTGTGTCCCACAGGTCTCCCGCAAGTACCCACCAATGACCCTACTGTGCAGGGAGAAGAATCTGCCACCATCACAGCAGACAAGGCAGTCAGTGTAACAGCAAGGGAGAGCATGACCACACCACTTGTCCACCATGCACATGAGACCACCGTGGAGGCAGATATTGAGACTGAGACAGGGAACCTAACACCGGAGCCACAGATGAGTGTGAGTCGGTCACATAGGTCAGCTGGGTCTGGGCGAAGACGGCAACGTCAGACACAGTCAGCAGGTGAGGAGGATGTCACAGGTGAACAATTTATAGGACTGGAGGCATCCTTACTGAGCAGTCACCGCCTGCAAAATAAACACATGTGGGCAATGAACAGGAACCTGCACAGACTGCAACGAACCCTCTCATAGGGTTTTGCCAATGTTGACACACAATTCACTACCATGAACAACAACATGGCAAACCTCACCACCTCCATCAATGACCTGGTCAGGGAAATGGTGGCAAATAGGGCCCATGCAAGGCGCAGAGTGGGCAACACTGCTGTCCAATTGGACCGGCTGAGTCAGTTGATTGGCCGCCTTGCAACCACTACTACCTGCATGTCAAGGCGCACCGTAAAGCTACAGGTTGACACTGGGCATTTTCCCAGTTATGTAGCAAGGGGACTAGGGCGCAACAGTCTTGCAGTGGACCTAATAGAGACCACCCAGGCAGCAAGGGGCATTGGGGATACCCCTCAGGATAGTGAGGACATCTCCAGCGTGAGCAGCGTGTCTGCCTCAGATGCACACATCCTGCAGCATAGCAGTGCCCACAAAGGATCAGGGGACCAACCAGGATCGGACCATGGTGGCCGTAGTCGCAGAAGGGTGTGATTTTGCTAATCTGGGATTTGCCTGAGGCACATGATGTAAATGTGTCAGTCATTATATGTTACTTTTTTCTTGCTGTTTAGACATCAACAGTTCATTATTACACTCCTGACATTAAAGGGATTTTTGTTTGTACTGCACAACCTGGCTATGTGTATCTTACATTTGTGAGTGTTGTCACGGTTGCCACATACCTGCCAAAGTAGTGAGTTGCAATGTGGTCCCGTCTCGGTCTGCCCTCCAATGCGATGCTACCATCCGCAGGCTGTCAGTGTGGTAGCTCTTGCTCCTCATCCTCCGAATCTGTGTCGTCAAGGGTGAGATGTAGCCCACGTCTGGTGGTGATGTGGAGGATGGCACATGTTGCCACGATCATGCATGCAGTCTCTAGGGCATACTGGAGTGCCCCTCCACTTTTGTGCAGGCATCGGAAATACGACTTCAACAAGCTAAAGGTCCTCTCAATGATAGTTCTGGTTCGCCGATGTCCTATGTTGTAGCGCCTCTCATTCTGATTGGCAGGTGTTAGGTATGGGGTGAGTATTCATGGCCTCAGAGCATATGCACTGTCACCTGTGTGACAAAAGAGCAGATATGAGCATGGCTTCACATGGTTATGCAGTGACATGTATTTAAGATATTGGAGTGTACTACACATTACATAATAAATATCCTTTGCCAAACTCCCCACGTTCTAGGCGTCGGTGTATCCCATTGTGCCTGAATATGTATGCATCATGTGTACTCCCTGGAAATTTAGCCACTATGTCAGTAGTGACATTATGGGCATCACATACCACCTGGATGTTTAGTGAGTGGGTACATTTCCTATTGTGGAACACATATTCCAGACTTGCTGGTGGGCAAATTGGTATATGTGTACCGTCCACACACCCTATTACATGGGGGAAGTTGGCAATTCTGTAGAAGTCCATCTTGGTGCTGTTAATTTCCGCCTCATTCCTGGGAAGGTATATGTATGTGGACATGTGTGTGAGTATGGCATCTAAGAACCGTCTAAAGACTTGTGACAGGGAACTTTGGGACACCCCCCAGCAACAGCAATCACCCCCTGGTAGCTACCCGAGGCCAAGAGGTGCAGTGAGCAGAGCACTTGCACATGTGTGGGGATAGAGCAGCCGTACATTGTCTGGCATTCCAGCTGAGGTTTCAGCAGTTCAATAATCTCTAAGATATCTGCGCTGCTCAGTCTGTATTTATCATAAATCTCATCCTCTGTTTGTTGGAATAAGGTCTGCCTGGTTTGGTATATCCCCTCCTGTCTCTGCCGCCTCCTCCTCTGCTGGGCAGCCTGGACTCTCCTCCTCCATGCACTCACGAAGAGGGAAGCCATTTTGAGAAACCCTGATGCCTTCTAGGTCTGCTTTTCAACTTTGGTTCTGGTTACCATCTGTTTGGAATCAATGCTAATGTGGGTGTGCAAAACTGGCTTTTTGTGACTACTCGCAATTTGCGACTGCCTTGTACATTCGGTGTGCGACTCGCAATTTGCAATTTCTTAATTGCGAGTCGCAATTTCAAGTCGCAATTTTTGCAAGTTGGTAATTGGCCGCATCACTATTTGGGACTCCGAAATGGCATTGGAACATACTATTTCGCTTTTTGCGAGGTCGCAAATAACGCTGCGACCGATTTGCGACTCGGAAAACTTTCGTACATGTGGCCCCAAATCTTTGCTAGTGCAAACTCCCTTGCAGCCTAGGGACTGAGCCATAAGCAATGACTGGTACACAATTTGAATGTGCAGTAAAGCTGTGCCACAGGACAGTTGTCTACCATTATTCCAGCAACCTCAAGAAATAGCCCAACATTTAGTAGATATTATGCTCTTCTTTTACTGGTATTGAAGTGCATGAGAAACAAAGACTCTGGAGACATTGATGTGATCAGCAGTTTATGTAGAGGAGATTTACATGTGTAAATTTTTCACAAGTGTATGTTACATGTGGAATAACCCCTGTAATGTGTCTGTAAAGAATGATAACATCAGCAATTATTAAACCTTGAATATCGTTCAAAAGGATGGTTGGTGATTATTTTCCTTAATGAATACCTCTTCTGACAGGGAATTTTAAATCAACGGCTTCCCAAGTATGCATAAGTCACTGATACGGCATTCGCAGGCAGGTCCTATGCACAACCCTCTGTAGGTTGTAAAATCCCTTTGACAAATATCCTAAAATTAGAAGAATGTCATACAACAATAAAACATTTGTATCGTACAGCAACATGAACCATTTGTAAGTGAGCCACTCATACATTGCATATTTTTCCACAATGTATACTATCTCACAGTTTGTACTGGTCTTCTGGAATTGAATAAACTAAATAGCTGCACATTGTAAATCTCCAGTTCATCGAGAAAGCAACAGGTGAATAAATATAATAAAGAGAAGCTTCAGTTTTTCTCACAACAGGCTTTGGTTTAAACCACAATCTACTTGTAACATATGTCTGCAACTATTAGTAGTCTCAAATAGAATACTGCAAATCTTTGTCTTTTCCTCTTGCTAGACATTGTCAGGAGCAATGTCTAACTCTTCTACTTCTGCACCTGAATGACCCCTTTGATAGTCAGCCTGGGGTATCTCTTTTGGATGCCTAGATAGGAGATGTTTCTACATCCCTGATGTTCCCATTAGGTATTGCCCAGCCTTGCCTCTGTGGAGATCTTGATTGCAGATGTTGTAAGTGATACTTTCTGCTTTTACTTTTTTCTGCTAGGCTGTAGACTGAATACCTCCCCACTGGCCTGGTGATAGGCTGTACAGTGAAGTTACTGCTACCACAATAACCTCTACATCTTGGTTATCAGAGCAGTTTTAGGAGTATTTACTGCAGACATCAACTGTCTCCAGATGACAGGATGGCTGTGGATTGCATTTGAAAATCAGCCTGCCTGAATTAGCAGTATGAATGCTATTCAGGGAAGTGTGTGTTCTGATTGTTTCTGCAAAATGTTGGTGTGCTATTTGACAACTGTTTTTATTGCAATTAATCAGTTGGCTGCATTTTTTTTTGACCTGCCATAAAGTACCATGAAGCCAATGAAAGGAGTGCTACGGGAATTCCATATGGGATTTAATTCCTATTCCTGGTTCTGCAGGACACATAAGTTTGTTCATAAAGCTTGAATTTACTATGAAAGGACCATTTTAAGTAGAGCTTGGGGGTTTTGTTTCATTCTCTAATAATGGTGATGTTTAGAGTTATTTGAATATATTTGTTGACTTTTCCCTCCTTTTTCAACTTTCAAGGTACTGGCGTACTTTGCAAATTACTGCAGTAGCAATGACTTACAGTAAGATCTTTTGTGATTGTTCCCGCCTCTTTTTCAACAGTCTAACATGCTTGAACTTTGGGGCTTGGCAGCCTTTCTACAGAGCTCTAAAATTATTATTTTAGTTTTGTGTGTGTATATATATGTATATATATATATATATATATATATATAAATATATATATATATATATATGTACACACACACACACATGTATATATATACACAACACACACATTTATATGTACACACATATAAAAATTTAGATATACATAAATATATATTTTATATATATATATATATATATATATATATATATATATATATATGAAAGAAAAGATGTCCTGATTAGCGTGTTACGGCGCACTTGATTCTCCGGTAGTGCTGGTTTTAGGCAGGACAACCATATTTCAGAAAACAAGATTCTCTTTCTATTTTAGCAAGAGAAAACCGCACTCTGTTGTTGTGCCAAAAAATACTTTAACTTTTAATACATTAGTGAGATCATAAATCAAACAAACAGGAATCCCCTGACGCGTTTCGGTCTCACCGGACCTTGTTCACAGGTGTTTCCTGTGTACTGATTTTAGCGCTTTAAATAAGATACTCCAAAGTAACAGAAAAAATACTCAAAATTACACCACTTGTTAAAAGTTACTCCATAACATCACTAAATATATACACTTTAACAAAGAAAAATTAAACGCTTTTCTATATACATGTTTACCAAATTATAACAGTGTTTTAACTACAATCCAGGGTGTTTTTCACTAAATTCCACATTGCAATGCATTCTGGTATATGTAGTTTGTGACATTTCATTGAATCTAATTATTTTTGAATATATGTCATAAAATCTAATTTCAGCGACTAATGGAGACTTCAAAACATTTTCTGAGGGGTATTGACAAAAAATTATTATAGGGGCCCTCATTAATTTTTAATTTATGTTCACATTGGATTCATATTCATTTATTGCATATTACCTACAATAGCACAATCCCCAAGGTTTCTTATTAAGGAAGGCCCTCACTAGATCCTGCACCTCTGATGTAAGAATATTAATATTTGGATATTATTCCTTCAGTCAACTTATTTTTATAGCGCCAAAATTATATGTCTGCCTGACAAATGACAACGGGAAAGAGAGCAACTTATCAATTAATTAAATAAAATAAAATAAGTGAATGGCAACATCTTATGAGCTATGACAACCCTTATAGGTGTACAAATAACTCTTCATCCTGATTTAAACCTAGCGGGGTGAGGGATCGGATATCAAGTATATGTCTAGTTTCCAGTTGACGCAATTTCTTTTCTCTGTCACCACCACGTTCTGATTTTGGTACCTGATCAATTACATAGAATGTCATAAGTTCCTACTTGCTATCATGTTTCTGTTCCATATGTCTCGCTTTTGCATAGCTCCTATCTATATTGATAGTTGCTCGAATGTGTTCTAAAATTTGCTTTTTAGTCTCACATATGGTGCTGCCAACATATTTCAACCCACAAGGACATTCAATCACATATACTGTGAATCGGCTTTTACAATTCAAGTGCTTACGTATCACTCTCTCCATGCCAGTATTTGTTGAGTACTCTTTCTTATTCACCCCAATTTTACATGCCTTACAGCTGCTGCATTTCCAAAAGCCAGTTTTCTGTAGCCAGTTTGTTTTTGTAGTTTGGAAGTGACTATGCGTTAATTTGTCTCTTAGATTTGCTGTTCTTCTGAAAGTCATTAACGGATATTGTCCCATGATTTCCCCCACTATTGGGTCCATTTGTAAAATTGCCCAGTGGTTTTCCAAGATTTTATGAACTTGTGTGGCACTCTGTGAGTATGTTGTTATGAACCTTGACTGTTGTTGTTTGGCGAGTTTACTGGCTTGATTTCCTCCATGAATTAGTAGTTCTCTTGATGATTGTTTCACCTGTTTCTATGCCAGAGCTAAGCATTTTTTCGGATATTGTCTTGCCAGGAATCTCTCCTCCGCTAATTTCAAGTGCTTCTCACACTCTTACGGCTCTGAGCAGATTTTCTTTATTCGTAGAAATTCACCATAAGGAATGTTCCACTTTGTTCGTGGTGGGTGAAAACTGTTGGCATGTAATATGGAGTTCGTAGCTGTTATTTTCCTGTGCAATGAAGTCTGAATTGTCCCCTCTTTAACATAAATTTCTGTATCTAGAAATGTCACACGTGTCGCATTAATGTCGTAGGTGAAATTGAGTTTGGCTGCATTAGAGTTCAAGATCTTAAAATATTCATCAAATTCTGACTCAGTACCATCCCAGATAAGAAAAAGATCATCAATAAACCTCAGCCAAGTCACTACTTTTTGTTGGTAAATCTCATTTTCTTCTGCCCAAGCTATTCGTTGTTCAAACCATCCCATTGTCAAATTCGCAAAATTGGGAGAGAAAGAAAAACCCATTGCCGTGCCCTTAATTTGCAAATAAAGTTGTTGGTTAAACAAGAAATAATTATTCGTTAGGCAAATGTTAATCATTTCCAAAAGCATCTCATTGTGTTGATAAAAACGTATATTCCTTTGGTTGAGAAAGAATTTGCATGCCTGGATCCCTATTTGATGTTCAATGTTTGTATAAAGCGAAACTACATCCATTGTTACTAATTTATAGGTGTCCTGCCAAGGTATCCCTTCCAATTGTAACAATAAGTCTCCTGTATCACGTAAATAGGAGTTCAAATTTCTTGCCAAAGGTGCTAAAAAGATATCTATGTATTCTGACATAGGTTCTAATAGAGATGCTTTGGCTGATATTATACATCTACCTGGTGGATGTTGCAAATTTTTATGAATTTTAGGGAGGAAATATATTGTTGGAGTTACAGGATGTTCCACTAACAAAAATGTTGCCTCTACTTGGTCAATGAGGCCTTGGTCTTCCCACCTTAGGATACACAAATTAATCTCCTCCTTCAATTTTATTATTGGGTTCCCAATAACGCGTCAGGGGATTCCTGTTTGTTTGATTTATGATCTCACTAATGTATTAAAAGTTAAAGTATTTTTGGGCACAACAACAGAGTGTGGTTTTCTCTTGCTAATATATATATATATATATATATATATATATATATATATATATATATATGTGTGTGTGTATGTGTGTGTATATACAGTATATGTATACATATATATCTTCACACAGAATTGAGAGTTCACTCAGAATACGGCTGCACAGAAATGGAATATTAGCAACTGTTGATCCATATAAAAAGATCCGATTGTCACATTGTTTGATGCTCTTCAATTTATTTAAAATTCGAGTGCCACCAACACACCCCCTCCAAATGAAAAACAGAATTGTCTACGCGTTTCGGCTGATGCCTTCTACTTGGCAATTCGACACCGCACAAAGTCCTCCTCAAATACAAACAGTGGTCCCTCACCTATGTCGGTTACATACTGATGTTAAATAATAGAGTGGCCATCTTTTAACATATCGATCTTTTTTGTTATTCATAATCTGCTCTTTACATTGAATCCTTATTGACAATTGGTCAGAAGTAAAAACACTGTCCTCAATGTGCTTCATATCTTACACATTCCTATCACAAAAATAATGCTTGCCAATAACTATATATATGCATGACAATAATATTGTACTATTTAAACTCCCATATTTAAGTGTCTACCATGTCATTCATAATATTTTCATCAAGATATTGTCAACTGAAGCAAACATATCCATACATATAAAAATAACAATTGCATTATCATAAAAAAAAACTAATTGTGCAATATAAAGATGTGTACCAATTATAAACAGATATTTTTCTAAAATCAAATTTCACTCTCATGTATCAAATACCCAATAGATGAAAAATAAAGTGACATGTGCATCATATACTTCTGCAACTTAACAATGGACCATATCCGTCAATGATGTCTCACATGACCGAATGTGATCCAGAGGAACAGTAATATTGATATTTAAATCCATATTAAAAATTGTCATTCTAATGTAAAATATCTTCAACGGTCCCCCTTTGTCAATAGATGCTGGATCACATTCTCATTTAATTCCTCAATCCCATCAGTTGTTTATTATGGTACATGTGATCCTTAATTATATCTGCCATGTAACTAATATTCACCTCCTATGTTCTCCTCTCATAATTTTGATTGACCACTTCAAAGCTGATTCATACCAAAACATCTATGTAACCAAATCTTAAAATATCATTTGAGAGACCGACCAAATCCCCTAAACTAAAGTGCCAGGTGCTGATAAAAAGATTTAAAAAATACATTACAAACATAATAACAATGTTGCAAATTTAAATACTCATTATTTCTTCTCTTATTATCCAATCCATGCTATTTGCACATCTATATTGATGAAAATGTTTTTTAAAACAGTCCCTTACTGAGTCTGGTAGTATAATGTAACAAGAATGTATTTAAACACTATTTATAGATCACTGTTTCCTGATGAACATTATATGGTCCGTTCTATTGTTTCTATTCATAAATGCACATATAATTCTGCATCCAGATTATGTCCCCAAGGATTCTCTGAACCAAGAGAGAAAATCATTTTAGATTCCATTTGTCTCAATTCCAATGTTCTATCACACATTCTGGGACCCATTTTGATCGATCTAATACCATAAAAGATCAAAGAACTGCAATATCCTCCATTTATGTCCCAAAAGTGTTTGGCCAGAGGATACGTTCTGTCTTGATTTTTAATGGCTCTCAAATGTTGCAAGAACCTGATTTTTTATTTCTGAATGGTACTTTCTACATATTGTTTCTGGCAACCAAATTCTATGACATACAACACATATTCAGACTCACATGTAATACGATCTCTAATCACACATTTTCTGCCCTCAAATGTTTGAAAGCTCTGTACATTCGTAGCAAATGTGCAGGCCTTGCAGTTGCACAAGTATCCAAAAACCCAGACTTTTGTTGGTTAACCACAGTGTCTTATCCTTATTCTCATTTTCTGCAAACAAGCTCTTGGTTAGATGATCACCTCGGGACTGGGTCTTTCGATAAGTGATTTGAGGATGTTGGCCAATTGTGTCTTTTATATGTTCATCTTGTCGTAAGATAAGCCAATTGCTGTGCAAAATGTTTTTAAGAGCTAAATGTTGATGGTTAAATTCTAAAAACAGTCTAAGCAAATAACTTTTTGCAATGCTTCATTTTTTGAAAATTTATTTTTGAAGAGCAATTCCTCTCTTGTTTTACATTTCACTCTATGCTGCGCATCAATTGGAATTGTATGCGGGTATCCTCTCTCCAGAAATCTTGGTTTCCTTTTCAAAACTGGCTTCATCTGAACAGATTCTGCGAGCCCGTAGAAATTGACTGTTTGGTATACTCCATTTCAATGCCTTTGGATGCCCACTGTTACCATGTAGTATGGAATTACATGCAGTGGGTTTAATGTAAACCAAAGTTACTAATTTGTCATTTTTAACTTCGAGCATAGCCTCCAAAAACTCAATCTTGTTCTTACTGCATGAAGTCTCCAATTGAATATTCAATTCATTGTTGTTTAGTAGATTAATGTATTCTTGCAGGGCTTCTTTCTGGCCATTCTATATGAGAAAGAGGTCATCGATGTATCACACCCACAATACTACCTTTTCCATGTGGATATTGTATGCGTCAGACCATGCTATTTCTTTTTCCCGCCATCCCATGTAAAGATTTGCATAGGTGGGAGCAAAAGAAGCCCCCATCGCTGTACCTTGTTTTTGCAAGAAACATTCATTATTTAAAAGAAAAGCATTATGCATGAGACAGAATGACAACATCAACATGAGCATTTCGGTGTGGTGCAGAAATTCTATAGGACGTGTTCTAAAAAAGTATCTACATGCCTCCATGCAATATTATATATATTCACTTAAAAAAAAGAAAGGTCACTGGGACGTTATAGTTAGTTCTGAATTTACTCACACAAAGCCATAGAAATTCATCAGTTATAGTAAGAGTTATTTCAAGTAACTATAACTCGCGGCCTATGATAACTATAACTCGCGCTCCTGCCATTCAAATTTTTTTTTCAATAATTTAACTCCCAAAGTTTATTGACATTTTAAAAGTTGTCATGAGTGCTGTAATATCTGGGGTAATTAACAGTGCATGGCAAGGGAGCGAGTTATAGTTACCTTAGACCGTGTGTTATAGTTACTTGAAATAACTCTGTAAGCTTTGTTTTTATACATGAATTTCTAAAGTTTTTTAATTACATTTCCTAACTAGAACATCCCTTTAACCTTTGTTTTGTCATAGATTTTTTTCTTTTTTTAAAAACATTTCTAAATGTTAATTCAACCACAGTGGAGGGGCCCTGCCTGCGGCCAGGCCATGCAGCCAACCCCCTATAACCACCCAACCTCACACAGAGCCTCTAGCCATGTGCGGCAGGGGTTGGCCGCAGGGACTGTCTCCATGGGTGTGAACATTGGTATGAGAGTGTTTGGGTGTGAAAGTGAGTATGAGAAGGTCTATGTGATGTGAGAGTGGATGTGAGAGTCTCTGATTGTGATCCAATAGATGAAAAATGCATTCACCTCCATGAAAGATATCAGATTGTTTTTCAATACAGAATTGTGAAGTAAACATACCTGTTTTGCATTCGCCAAAGAAGTTAAAGCTCTAGAGCTGTCTACATATTAAATGGTTTTCATTAGTTTCGGACATACTTTGAGGCTTATTTTGCATATTTCCACTGGTTACTAACGGAATATTTAACATAATGTACCCAGTATTAAACTGCTGTTTCTTCTTCTGATGTATTTGTGTATGATACTCATGTTGAGTGGACGAATAAGGTGCAAAGTACGTTTTCAGTCCATTCTCTAAAGCTGAATCTCACCACTTTTGTAGCCCAGTAAGCAAGGCACTCTTTTCAGCCTCTTTGAAAAGGGCATTTCTGAGTATTTCTGCATTTTTTCATCTCAAAATGTAAGAGAGGAAAGTAAAGATATCTCCAGCTGGAATGTTTGTGGAGCTGACTCACATTCAACACTAAACCATTCATATTTTTTTCATAATGCATATTTTCCCTCCTTGAAACCTATGGTGATCTGCTCTGTTTGATTGTGAGTTTTCACAAAGCTACATTAGGAATCAGGGACATTTTCTTTTGTTTCCGTTTAGATTCTCCTCTCTAACCTAGTCAAGTCTTCATGCAGACCACATAAAGTTAAAGCTCTGGAGCTCTACACCCATTAAATGAATTTTAGTAGTTTTCAGACCTAGTTTGAGACTTCATTTCAGCTGTTTTCTCAGCTTTATAACAGAGTACTCCACTTAGCTTTGCAGGTGATAAGGTGTTTTTAGACCTGTCATTTCTGATGTGGTATTCCCCACAACCTTCTACCTTCTCCCCTCCTGTTGTCGGGATTTCATATTTGTTGGCGGTAAGACTCAGTGCACTTTACCACTTCCAACCAGCTCTAAAGTGCTTGTGCTCCTTCTTTTAAATATGGTAAAATTTACTTACACCCAATTGGCACATTTAATTTACTTATTAATCCCTAGTAAAGTTGTACTACATGTACCTAGGGCATCTAAATTGAATGATACTAGTGGGCCTGCAGCACTTATTGTATCACTGTGAGGAATTGGGTTGTTGGATGAGGTGGTGTAAGCCCTTCTCAAAGAACAGTCACAGTCCTTATCAGGAACCACAATCAGTCATTAAATTAAGTAGCTTTACACAAAAGAAGTTAGGCTGAACCTAGAGACAATGTGTAAAGTATTTATGCAGCTCATAAACAGCCATAAAGTGAACAATTAACAGAAGAAAAATCCCACATCAGTTTAGAAGAACAGAGTGATATGTAATACATTATTTGACTCCAAAATAACAAAAATCCAATCAATAGAACTGGAGATATACAATTTTAAAATGATAATGTAAGCATAGCGTCTAAAAGCACAACTCACCAACTGTGGTTATCTAGTCACACTACACCGGTACAAAGTCATAGAGTCAGGCTGAGTGCCATGAAATGTGGGCCAAATATAGGGACCAGGATAGTCCCACTGAGGCTTGTACCTTACGTCCTTGTTGTGAAGCATTGTATCACACTGCGTTGGTTCCAATGAGGAGCTACAAAGTGCTTTGATGCAATGTTCTGCAACATGCTGCATTGGTTCTGAGACAATCCATAGTTAGGCCAGGAGAAGCACATTCTGATAGCAGCCAAGGCTCCAGGACCAGAGGGACACCTCTGAGGGATCAAGACTCACTCCAGCAGAGGCCAGAAGCATCAGTCAGGATGGCCTATCCTGCCAACACCAAGGATCTCTATTGTGATACTGTTTGGGAGGAAAACACAAAGGCCAACGACCAAATACACCTAGTCATGTGACCCAGATAACAGGCTGCAGGCTCCAAATGGTTAGGGCAAAAAAAACTTTATAAAAGTGCCATTTTCAAAATTGTGACTTAAAATACTACTTTAAAGAGGGTTTTAAGATACAATTCCTGAAACACCAAACATGAAATTCTTACCTGCTTCCACTCAAACGTTATCACTTAATAAACATAATAAGGAAACCCAATGTTATCCTATGGGAGAGGTAGGCCTTGCAATAGTGAGGGGTCAAGGGAACACATATGGATAACAGAAGACAGGGCATAATGGGGCAAGGAAGGAGCAGAAAGCTGATAACAGAGAGCAGTCTGGCTTTGCTGTGGACAGCACAGTAGACCATGGAGGGAAGTTTTCAGTGAAAATATGGCAATCTATTATAAAATATATGAGTGGTGCTTTTTAGAAAGATGAAGCTTAGTACAATCATAATTGATAAACAATCCCAGCATATTGGAATAAACATGTGCCTATGAATTCCTACCTACATTTCCTAGCTTCTATGCGAGAGCATAGATGTGGCAGCCCTTTTCTGCCCATACTAAGCCCATAGAAGGAACACCCACCCTCATTCCTGAAAAGCAGGGGTCTGCCTGCCGTCTCCTTGGTGGCTGGAGAGACAGGGCTGAGCTCAGCAACATGACAATGAAATGGCATACAGCATAAGATGGTTCCTCTGGCTGGAATGACTTCTCTAACCTTCTTTGGACTTTGTGATGTTTTTATAACAAAACTTGTTATGTTCTGAGAAATAGGCATGACGTGATCATGCGTCTAAGGGCCTCATTACAACCCTGGTGGTCAAAGACCGCCAGGGCTGTTTCGGCCACTGTACCGCTAACAGGCTGGGGGTACAATCTGGGGAATTACAACCGTGGTGACAGTGCCGCGGTCACACCGCCAGGACCAGCGGTTTCCCGTCATGGTTGTCACAGTGGTTTTAGTCTGCCAGGGCAGCACTGCCCAGGGGATTACAAGTCCCCTTCCCCCCAGCCTGTCCATGGCGGTAGAGATCGCCAGGGAAAGGCTGGCGGGAAGGGGAGTCATGTGGCCCCCAGGGGCCCCTGCACTGGCCATGCACTTTGCTTGGGCAGTGCCGGGGCCCCCAGTCACAGCCCCACCGTGCTTTTCACTGTCTTCACAGCAGACCTGTCGCACGGCCGCAACACCGCCGGCTCCATTAGGAGCTGGCTCCCATGTTACGGCCAAAATTCCTGCTGGGACGGCGGGGATCTCATAATGCGGGCCGCGGGGTTGCAGCCGCATTGGTGGTTAAACGGTTAAAGGTTTTAATGAGGGCCCATGTGTCGAGGTTGGCTGTGCGCTCCTGTGGAAATACTAGATAAATTATCATGTAAAGCTTGAGCAGCCTTGGGCAAAAGTACATGGTAAAATGTCATGCAAAGATTGTAATAACAACACTTTTGCAGAATAGCAGCTGATTAGAAAAATAAAACATCCCCGCCACAAAGACAGTTATGCTAAAATGAATTAAAATGAATAAATAAAATAAAGCATGTAACTAGGCAAAAGGGCACATGCCAAAGGCATAAGCTAAAATACGTGCGTCTAAGCAAAACTCTTAAATGGACCGACAGTACCCCACCCATTTTAAGAACAAGAGTGTAGGGCCCAAAACCTAAAATAACTACACTTGGAACTATGACACTAAAAGCCCATTAAAATATACATAAAGAGATACAAATGTTGAAGTTGACAACCAAGGCAGGCCAATAGGCAAACCAAATTAAAAGGGCAATTTAGAATTGAAAAATAAAAAAAATGCAAAAGGTCTAATTCATCAATAATCATGATCCTGCAGGAAATCTCTGATGTCAGCAATGTAGATAGAGGCCAGTAAGGACCCCTCTTCAGCAGGCAATAAGGTGACCAGCTCATTAGATGTAAGATCCATGGAGCACACGTGCAGATACCTCAGCCACAGGTCCGGCCAGAGAGTCAGCATTCCGTGCAGTGCCAGATGTAGAAGGAACCATGGCATCCACAAGGGGTGGCTCATAGGATGCCTCTCGTAACAACTGCAGTCTCAATGAGCATGGTCCTTGTTGTTCTTTTACCATGTAGCTGGCAGATTTTTTGTACATCCAGACAGTGTGTCGCTGCCATAGGCTTACATTAAAACTGTTAATTATTGAACATTTGTTTATTTTAAGTTTCTAATTACTTTATTTATTTTTATTTTCTGTTTTCATTTTTTATTTTTATTTTGTATTTTATTGTTCTTTAATTCAATTGCTCCTTTCATTTTTTTAATTGTATTTATTTTAGTGTATTTTCATGGTTTTTACTTTAGCTTTTTCTTTTGTTTTTCATTTACATTTTCTTAATTTCTTGTTTTTTTTTATTGTAATTTTTAATTTAGGTTTTTATTTTTTTATATTTTGTATTTTATATCTTTTGTATTTAATTCTGCATTTTGCCTTGATCCATCCATCCACATTCATTTCTCCATCCAAGACGCACAGCTGCACTACAGCATTTGGTTTCATTAGGTGTATAACAATTCAATTTTCACCTAGACACCCCGGCCCGCGGAGTACTGCAGACAAATCAGCAACATAATTCATTTTTTTAATGATTATTCTATTTCCCCAGGGCCACCTTGCTGCCATAGGTTTCATAAAAGGATTATTCCATTTACCCATGCATCTCCCTCTGACTATCCCAGGTGTCCCCTTTAAGACAGATGGAGATAAAGCAAAGAGCTATATCCCCATGTGGTGCTGCCTGATTTGAAAGGAAATGTTATGGTGTGGTGGTATGGTTTGACTTTAAAATGTTTGATAACATTGGGATTTATTACATAAGTAACCAACCCAACTAAGATTGCATTTGTCCATACTATTTCAACCTGCAGCATTTCCACACTTCACTAATTACATGTTTTTCTAGCTTGGTTGCTTTGAGGCGCAAACTCCAAACTCTTCCCTTGTGCATCTTAATGCCACTGCCAGCTTAGAGCTTAAGGTGACCCCAAAGAAAGTTGCTCCCAAGAAAGTGGTCAATGAGAAGAAGCAGCTTACCACCAGTGGTGCGCCAACCACAACCTTTTTCGGGAGACGTGTGGCTTCCACACCGGCCCCCGGGAAGGAACCTGGGAGCAGCACTCCCACTTCAACAGCACCACTCCAACCTAAGCCCAAGAGCATGTCTGTCAGTGAGGCAGCCACCACTATTTTGAAAACGCAAATAAAAAGTGATGTTGAATTGGATTTGTCCCTTTTGCAAAGTAGTACCCAATATTTTCAGCAAACAGAACAAAGTGGACGGCAGCCACAACCAGCAATAGTAGATCTTCCTGAAGTTGGAGCAGATCAGGAAGTTAAGCTTCCTGCCAAGCAACCTCCTCTTTTAAGATCAATGGCTCCCAGATCTCCAGTGACAAAAAGGAAGGGTACTAGTCTACGATCTTCTCCAAGCACCAATTGTGATGATGATAATGAAGATGATGATGGGGACATGAAGTGGACCCAGCCAAGAGAGGCAAGGGAAAAGAAAAGTTCCAGAAAGCCTCAGAATCATGGATTGGAATGATGATGATGAGTATGATGACGCTGAGCCAGTCATTGTGGAAGCTGTCACAGACGAGTCCAACAATACTATCCAACCTGGTCTGAGGGATGTGCCAAAGGCAGCACCACCAGCTCCCACGGTTGTATGGCCCCAGAAGAGACCTGTACCAACCTGCACCGCAGTAGAAGTATGCACTGCAGAGAGGCAATCAACACACCCACCTTCCGCAATTCTTCTTCAGGCATTGGCAGTGGCTCATTAAGAAAGTACTCCTCTCCAGTTTGGAACATTTTTATGATTAGCAAAGAGGAAGAAAACATTGCAATATACTCCATTTGCCATGCAAGTGTTGTTCGAGGTAAGCCTCGTTCAGATAATGACGCTGGAGGCCAGACAACCCACATACATTTTTTTTATTATTTATTGCGACATGACTTAATTTTAGACCATAAACGGATCATACACTTGCTGTGGTGAAAGCCACACCAACTCACTGCACGACCTTCTACATCCTGAGCAATATACCACACCAGCACCATCAACATCGTCATTAAGTCCTGTTGCATTGTGTGTTGCATAAACCTTGTCTAACCACTCTTGACTCTAAGCCCACTTCTCCTGACTTTAAATACTAGCTCCCCACCATTGTTCAGAAGAACTTGATATTGCTAGTTTTGTAATATGATGACCCACTAACTCTCTGCTCTCTTTCAATCTAGTTGACAGTGATGGATAACCCTTTGATTAATACTGCAGTTGGAGTTTGCATAGGTGGGAGTGGCACCTTCTGCCTTCCCTATTAGCACACCAGCCTGCTACTACTATTACCTACCACCCCCATATGATGCCATCTTGGGAAAATCCCTGCAGTAAGAAGACTCCCTTGCTTCATCTATTCAAGATAAGAGAAGAACTATGGATTGGAGTTAACTTGTTTGGTTAGTAATTAACTCCTACTAAGAAGATGTTGTCTTACTTGCCTATGGGTATCTAAGTTTTTGTAGTCAGAATAGGCAATGGCAATCATCCCCTAGTGGTCAATATAGTTACAGATGGCAATAGAGCAAGGGTATAAGTAAATGACATACACTTTTTTTTGAAGATTTAAAAAACAGGCTACACTAAAAGACAGCAGTGCAAACTAAAACACCAAAATAAAAATTTGAAGCATAAACAGGCCCACCTCTCTTTCCAAAAAATAGCCTTGACCCCACAAAGTCCAACATGTAACGTTCTTGAAAAAACCCTGCCTACCTCCCTCCTCACTGTCTCCCCCCACAACAAGTGTCCCTCCCATCAAAACAAAAAATGAAATAAAGAGTCAGAAGATAGCGTTCTAGATACAGGTTCAGAGATCATTGAGGGTTGCCTCAAAGTGTGCCACCCGGATATCCAGATGCGCAAGTTGTTGCATGACGTGGCATTGGCAGATGTGGTCTGAGTGGGAGGGGGGCAGCAGTGGTAGAACGGTACGGGCTGATGCCAGCTGGCACCTGTGATGGTGGTGTTGCTGGGAGGCTTGAGGCACTGGTGACCAATTGGAGGAGCTGGGCCAGCGGCCATGATGACTACCACCTTGGCCTCATCCCCCTCCTCATCCTGAAGGGCTACCAGCCGCGATATTCATTGCAGATGCCCTCCAGCCTCTGCTGCCGCAGCCGGGCTGGTATCCCCTGGCGAGTTGGATATGTCCACCAGGAGTAGCTATAGCAGGAAAGAAAAAGGAAAATGAAAAATTTTAAAATTGTGCAATTATTTTTTTTTGAAGCAGAGTGGCACAGTGGCAGTAACTCGCTGGTTTCCTGGGGCCATTGGAATTTCATGTTGCTGATGATGACGAGTCACAGGGCTATTTTGTACCCTCACATGCCTCACTGTTGTTGACAAATGTAAAAGGATAAAATTTGAACTGCCATGAATCCGTTATGGAATCCATGAAATATTAATCAATATACATAAATGTGGCACATGCCAAAAGAGATTTTTAATTTTATTTTTGGGTGGCTGGGACAGAACTTTGGAAAGAATAAAGGACTGAAGTACTAGGAGGTGACAGAGTGGGAACTGGGAGGGAAGGAAACCATACTCTTTAAGATTGTGTGGTATCCGGTAGTGGAATGAAAGCAGCAGGCCAGGAAATGTTCTTTAATGTTGTAGTTTATTCAAGTGACATCAACACCGACGACCTCAGCAACCATCCAAAGGAAAATCTGATCTCAACTGTCTCCCATGGAATGCTGCTGAGGTCATCAGAATAAACAACTGGCAACCTTCCATAAAGGTGCCCTGTAACTTAAATATTACAACATAGTAAAACATAATAGATTGACAGCTTTATAAATGCTACACTAACTGAAGCAGATGCATATTGCACAGAAAACACTATTGTGCTGCCGTATTGAACCATGTTGAGGTTACATCATAGTAGCATTGGTGACTTATGGGGAGGGAGGTATGATGAAGGGTGGGAGGACACATATCTGCCTTGCTTCAACTACAGTGAGTTAAGGCAAAAACAATAAATTAAAATACCCCCACTTTGAACCAAAGCTTTGCTAACCATTAAAACCAAGCAAAGTAGGTGAACAGCTCACACGTCCCTCTCCACAACAGGTCCCTTATTTCTTGAGCCAAGCAATTATACATTCATCTATTCTATTCACTCTTTGATATCCACTATTTGAGCTTTACACTTTCTTGTCCAGTCTTTCACTATTATAATCCAGCAATCCATATTTATCCACCCATCTATCAATACACTCACCTATCCAGTAACCACCCTTTCAAATACCCTGCTTTCACCTATCCATCCATTTACCCACTTATTGTTCATTACCATCCACCCATTCCTCACCCGAGCATTGGCTCTCATCTATCTACCCTTCACCCACTCACATATGCATCTTTTCCTTTCACCCACACATACTTTCCCTCATGTACCGTTTCATCCATTATTTCTTTTAGTCGTCCATCCTTCGCTCGCTTTTCCATCAAACCATGATTTGTAATGTCTGTTCATTATGAGTTTTTGTCTGCTGATTTGCAGAGAGAAAAGACCATTAAGAACTCAACCCCCACAGCAGTTGCTAAACCAGGGGCTTCATAAGCAAAGCCCTTGTAGTGAGCATATTAGTATTTGTCAATGAGTAAGAGCAATATAACTTAGCAGTGCCCATCACTGCTGCCACTGGTTCTCCACCTTTGACTGCTGCCGTGTCAAGTGCACTTGTGCTGCCATTGGACCCTGCACTTGCGGTTGGTGTGGCTGCAAAAACTGTAATACATTTGAGTTCCAACAAAATACAACCACAATAGATCATTGCAGTTTTATGGTCTTTTATCATTCACTTTTTGTCGATTGTTAGAAAAGCCATGTAGACAAATCAACCACAAATGTTTTGTAATGGAGGGGCCAAGCTATGTCACTTAAGCCCAATAAAGGAGTGGACTACTTTGGTCAGTCCAGGAGAATCTAGGATGAGGTGTGGGTTGGCAAATGCAATAGGCATGAGCAAGACAAAGAAAACACTCACAAACATATGTAGAAAAGCTGATTTTGACATGTAATCTTGTCGGTAGAGTATCTGTCCTAAAAACCTGTCCTCTTAGTATTAGGTACCAGTCCGCAAGACATATAAGGAAAGTAACAAAACAGAAGAAAGCTAGAGGAAGTCAGGTACAGAAACATGAACATAGATTAGTGCAGGGATAGCAAAAATTTAACAAAGCTTACATAGAACAAAAATAAGTACAAAGAAAGGTAGTCACAGTAAAACCAAAGCATTTTTTTTTTCAAAATGAGGAATGGTAGAAATTAGGGAAATAATAATAATATATGAAAGGAAAACTTACTGAAGCCATCAGATCCACCAGCACCCACACAGGTGGTAAAACCGGCACCCTCTTCTCCTCCTGGACTCGCAGCCGATGTTGCCCTCTTCTTCAGTTTAGGTGCTGAGGTAAGAAATAAAGGAAATTAAAAAAATATTAGTGGTACAGTTAATCTTCCCAAAAATATTTTGACAAGCAGAGCAGAGGCAAACACAGTAATGTTGTACTTTTCTAAATCAGATTGCCGAGTATGATGGACTCACCTTAAGTTGACCTATTACTTTTACTTTCCTAAGTGCTACACCTAAGTCCTACACAAAATTTCATAAACTATGGGCCATGTTAACAAACCTTGATGCAGGGCAGCGCCGCAAGCCTTTTAATAGTGCTACCCTGAATAAAAAAGGGCAGGAATGTGTTGTATCTACAACAGATATGACATATTCCTGCTCTTTTCCCCTGCGTTGGTACACAATGGGCTAACATGAGCCAGTGCAGGCACCCCTGCACTATGCTGCAAGGGTGCCTGCATTGATGGGTTGATTGTTTTTGTGGAGGAAGGGAAACCGTTCTGAAAAAAAACAATTACAAGATGAGTTTTCTTTTTTTATGGATCAAATCTGTTTATTGGCATTTAAACATGAAGAACAATACAGAGCACTGCAATGATCCCCCATCATTTCAATAATGACACACCCCATAGCCCTGCGCATAAGCGTCTCGTCCACAGCCCACCCAGTCTTCAAATTAGGGGAGCATCTTCCCAGTCTCGTATGACTCATATCAGCCTCAGGGCCGGGGGTCATTCAATGCCGGATCTCACAGTGCTCATACTCAAACGAACATGAGAAAAAGAAAAAAGGAACAAGAACAATCGTGCTTCTGCGCTTGTATGCTCCGCCTCCCTCTCATCTGAACGCCTCACCACTCCAATTGTATGGTCATATCCTCCACTCTCACAGTCCAATCCCCATCATCCCACTAAACCCGAGGGTCAACCCCAGTACTCTTAGATATGCTGGGCACGTCAGCTCAGTAAATTCTGTAGGCAGGATCCGAAGGAAAGGTCTCCATAACACACTGATATCGCTTACCCTCTGCTTGGATGCTAAAGTCAGCTTTTCCATTGCCAAAATAAACCATAATTTCTGGAGCCAGGACCCATATGTTGGCAACCTGTCCGTGCCCCATAGAGCAAGGATTGTCTGAAGGGCAGTATTAAGAGCCAGTGCCATCTGCCGTCCCCTTAACGAGCGAAGAGGAAACATAATAGGGTTGGGTAAGCCCAGCAAGACATATGAGGGGAATCTAGGGATCTCTGTTTGAAACACCTTATCAATGTCATCTTTTAAATCTCGTCCAATATCGCTGCAGTTTGGGGCAGTGCCATAGAAGATGTACTAGCGTGCCCGTGTTACCGCACCCCCTCCAGCAGAGGCCAGACTTAGCCGGGTCCCATGCGTTTATTCTTGCTGGAGTGAAGTACCAGTAGGAAGTTATCTTGTAGGCCGTCTCTGTCCCGGCAGCACTAAGGGCCGTGTGATGAGTTCTGTAATAGATATTATTCCATTCCTCCTCCGGGAACTCTCTCTCCAACTCTTTCTCCCACCTCTGTTGACCCATCGTCCTAGGCGGTCGCCCCCCACCCTGCAGGAACCAGTAAAGCTCCAATATCACTCATTTGTCATCCTTCTTTGTGAAAATCCACCTCTCAAACGGGGTGAGTGGCCTATCTATCAAAGCCCTATTCGCGGGCATAAGGGCCCAATGTCGTACTTGATAATACAATAGTCTGTCCGCCTCAGTCAGCTGATACGTCTCCTGCATCTGCTCAAAAGGGATCACTCCACTCTCGTCAAAAAGACTCCCCACCCTCTTACAGCCCCCATCATACCATCGGCGGAAGCTCTCTACCTGTAGGCCTGGTGGGAAGTCAGGGTTCTCTCCGATTGGTGACATAGGGGATGGAAACGTTGTGAGCCCCTGCCGACTCGCCACAGTGTCCCAGACCCGCATCGTCACTCCCGTGACCGGGGAGGAATACAATCCGTCCGCCTTGTGCCGTCGTCGGAGCCAGGGTTGCTTCCAGACATGAGACCCCGCCACCGCCTGGTCCATAAAGCACCAGTGTTTCTCTGAAAGCGCCCTGCTCCACTCTAAAAGAAAGCGCAACTGGACTGCCTGAAAATACCGCAACAGACAGGGGACAGCCAAACCGCCCTCCCCCCTAGAGCGGTACAGAACGTTCCACGGGATCCGCGCCAGCCGATCATCCCAAATAAACTTCAAAATCGCAGCCTGTAAGGTCGCTATCGTGCGAGGCGGAGGAGTCAGAGGGAGTGCTTGAAAGACATAGAGTATGCGCGGAAGCACCGTCATTTTCACCACTGCCACCCTGCCCAGCCAGGAGAGGTTATACTTCCCCCAGCTCCCAAGGTTTCGCAGGACCTCTCGAGTTAAAGTCTCATAGTTCACGCTCGCCGTCTTTACTGCCCAGGTCACCAGTTCGATACCCAAGTAGGGTACCTGCGATGTCGACCATACAAAGGGATAGCGGGCCCTCAGTGCTTCTACATGATCAGGAAGGATGGACAGGCCGAGGACCTGCGACTTCTGCACATTCACACGGAATCCAGAGACCTGCCCGAACTCCTCCATAGCTACCATCAAAGCCGGAAGCGATACCAGTTTTCCTTTTTTAATGTGTGCTGCAGATTTCAGCACACATAGAAAGAGGATAAAATTAGGAGGAATAAATATATTTCTCCTTGTTGTGTCTCCCTTCCTCCTTCCCTGGTAAGGCATAGGCTTTTGACGGATTCCCAGGTTTACAAAACCAGGTAAAACTGGGAATGTGACAAATGCCATATGTGTTACGTGGGAACACCTACCCAAACCTCCATAGCACGCCTCCCTCTCATAGAGTGAGTCAACACAGTGACTTACACGTGACTTCCAGTAGCACAAAGAGCCTTGAAATACATTTACAACTACGTGTCACTAACAATCCATTCATGTTGCAACAAATGATCTTTGTTTCTCAACCTGATGGGCAGACTCAGCCTTTATATGTTTTCAATGCATAGATGCATATATACTAAGATGTTATCATACTACACATCACGAGGAGATTGCGATTGGGAGGGACTGCATAAGCTGTATAAAGAAAGGCACAAAGAAGGGAATGCTAAGTCACTGATATTACTTATTACTAGTGCCGCTATTTTATTCTTGGCGACAGGAGATATAATTCTCTGCATGGCTTCCTAAATTATCAGCCCAACAGCATGCCCCCGAGTACAATTAGGTAGCTCTGACTTACCTTGCTAGCTCAAACTGGATCACATATTAAACAAACATGACCTTAACTTACCTCTGAGAATCAGCACTGCTTTTAGAAAACAATTAGCATTGTGGAACACACACAACAAATAAATAACTATTACTCACTGAGCCCCAACACCTCAATGCCCAGCAGGTCGAATCGGTCTGCTCACAGTTGACTATGTCCGCCAACAGGTACATCAACTGCTTTTGGGTGCGGTGACCCCAGTGTGCCAATGAACCAACCAGCGCACCCACCCCAATAGCAGTCAACGCTCACGAAGGGTGAAACCACTCCCAGTCCTGCCACCCGCTGCCAGCATGGAGGAGAGGTGATGCTGCACCAAAAAGACAAGTCCTGCCACCTCCACCTTGGTGAAAATGGGGCGGGTGCACCCCTTGGAGGCACCAATGCCCACAAGGTAAGCGACTATCACCCGCATTGGCGCCATCACTCCCTTTGCCGCCCTCTGCCATGGGACTGGGTGGGAAAAAGAAAGGCGCAAAATAGAAGGAAGGAAGAAAAAAATTAAAAGGGAAAGGGAAAAGCAAAAAAACAACAAAGTATACAAAAACACACCAAAAATGGGAGAAATGTACAATGCACAAACACAGAGACACACACCGATGAAATAGAAAAAATGAGGGGTGAATAATTTAGAAAAGAGTGGGATGGTAAAGATTAACAGTTGATTAAAAAGTTAGGCCCAGTACCATGTGCAGAGACAGTGAAAACAAAATGGCTGAACCCCTGCAAATGGCGTGGTTCCCTTTGCGTAATATTTGCAATGCAAAAACGCAAATCACGCTCCCGAGTGGGATAAACGTGCCACGAATGGGTGCACCAAGCATCTCCGCCCGCTAGCGAAAATCTTTGAAGCTTGTGGAGTTTTTTTAACCACTTCGCAGAATTCTGCATAGTGGAACTAGGCGAGCTTTGCCCACTCCTATGCCAAAGCTGTTGGGAATCCACCAAATACACAAAATAAAAGTGACTGGATGGCTAAAGGTATAACTCCACATATAGGGGTCATTATGACTTTGGCGGAAGGAAAGGCCCATGCTTCTGAGTCCAAACGGGCAGGTTGCCGTCAGTGCGGCTACCTTTCCACGGGCTCCTTTAAGAGTTTCCCTCTGGGTCAGCACCGTTTCAGCCTGCTGGCCCAGCATGAAATGGCCAACAGCATTGTCTCCGGCTCATAATAGAGCTGGTGGCAATGCTGTAGTGCGTAGGGTGCACCAGCACCTGTCTCGATGTTCACTGTCTGCAAAGCAGACATAGAACTTTACGACGGGCTGGCTTCATCCTGTCTCTGCCAGCCTTTTCATGGCTGTGCTACCACCATGAAATCACTGGCGGAGAAGGGACTCGAAATTCCCAGGGCAGGGCTGCCCAGGCGGATTAGCCCCGGCAGCACCACCAGACTGATGAATACCCATAATTTGGTAGTGCTGGCAGTGCATTAAAAATACTGCTCACCAATTTTCCAAAATGTTTGGGGAAGTTGGAATTCAATAGATGACCTTGCTACTTGGAGGTCATAGGTCTCTGGCTGATGTCAGAGTCACATGTTTTTGAAACAGAAGAGCCTTCAGTCTGCCATGCTTGTCAAAATGTACATTTAAGTAGCGATATGAGGCCACACTTCTGCTACTTTTATCTTAGGCTTGGGGAGAATAGCACATTAAAGTTTTGCATTCGCCTCCACTAAGAAAGACCTTTGTCTCGCCCTTCAAACAATTATAATCGAAAAGCAACTCCCACACATCATGGATGTAACTGTCCCCTAACTACTCAAATCTGCCTAGAGGAAAGTGTTTTAAACACAAAGGGGGTCATTCTGACCCTGGCGGTAAAATCCGCCAGGGCCAACGACCGCAGGAGCACCGCCAACAGGCTGGCGGTGCTCCCTTGGGCATTGGGTGTACCGCCGGTTTTCCGCTGCCATGGGGATTCCGACCCTCATACCGCCATCCTGTTCCTGGCGGTTTTGGCCGCCAGGCGCAGGATGGCGGTATGGGGTGTCGTGGGGCCCCCGTAACAGGGCCCCACCAAGATTTTCAGTGTCTGCCATGCAGACACTGAAAATCGCGATGGGTGCAACTGCACCCGTCGCACCCCTTCCACTCCGCCGGCTCCATTCGGAGCCGGCATCCACATGGAAGGGTGTTTCCCGCTGGGCTGGCGGGCTGCCTTCTGGCGGTCGCCCGCCAGCCCAGCGGGAAACCCAGAATACCCGCGGCGGTCTTTTGACCGCGCAGCGGTATTCTGGCGGGCCCAGCCAGTCCGGCGGCTTCCGCCGCCGGCCGGGGTCAGAATGACCCCCAAAGTGAGTTGAAATGTTGAAATGGAAAGATTAATCACTCCACGTGTTAAGCATACTGATGATGAAATTTCTGCCACAGTGAAAGGAAACTTTTCTAACTTTTTGATTTTAAAAATAGCGTAACTTCCCTGTTTCTTACCATTTATCTATTGTTGTCATGTCAAATTAAATGTGGCAAATAACTCTTTGGAGTTAACGTGCTACCAGGGCATGCAGCCACTTTTGAGAACTTGCAATGTCCAACCCTGCTGCATAATGGACCTAAGCTGACTCTGCCCATGAAGTAAAAGTAAAATGTAATTCAAATGTCATTTTGAATGATGTCAATTACAAATGAGATAATGTTGTTTATTATCAACAACGGCTAGAGCCTTTTCCATGTTTTCCTTATCAGTCTGTCTTAAACGCGCGGCTGCTGTCATTTGTAAAAGCATCCATATCATTATATATGGCATATAAAAAATGTTTTGTGCGTGACTTCCTAAGACCTAAGAAATCTTGTAACTCAACATTTTCTGAAAGGAGACTAAGGTGTTAATTACAGCTGTTAATGTGGAAGAGCATAACCACTGTTGGCCCAGTTTGCCCACCCTATGGGGGTCATTACGAGTTTGCGGGTTTCAGCTGCCAACAGGCTGGCGGAGAAGACCCCCAAATTATTATCATGGCAGTACTCCCAGCAGAATACAGCCAAACCAGAGACCTTGTTACCATCAGACCGATTATGAGGCTGTACACCGCCAACGTTTCCACCGCGGTCGCACCACCACAGAAACCGAGGTTGAAACCAACTGTATAAAAGGAGACACTCACCTTCAGGAAGCCATACTCATCGGAGCCGCCATGGAAACAGAACTACACGTCTTCCCGCTGTTCCTGCTTGCTCAATGACTTTGGAAGAAGCAATGACGACAGCAACCATGAATACACATACTTATCTGTCACTGTTGTAAAAAGTACCTAAGCACACAACATACAAATTGGGAGGGGTGGCCAGGGAGACACAAACATATAACCCCACACTGACATAGTACACACACTTTGGCCATCACACACAAACTGATGTCTAAAACACACACCAACCCCTAGGTACACAGCACCAGCACAGTCACACACAAAAACAAACAACACCCCCAAACAACAAAACTACACCACAATCGAACAACATCAAAGAATTGTCAATGACCCACAATAGACACTACCCCTTGACAAATCATACATATAACACAACGTACCAAAGCCAGGGAATGAACACACACAATCACACATCCAAAAAACACAGCGTACCACATACCCCACAAACACACATCACAACGTATCTGACATAACATTCTCCACACACACTCATGCACACAGTCCAAGCACACAAAGGCACACAATACTGCAACTAATACATGTCAACACAAACCCCACATAATATCAACACAACAAAATGCCCCCAACATACACATGTCCATCACACAACACAACCATCACTGGTGGACAAATGCACACATGTGTGTGCCTCCAACTTGACTCCTGACTGCCATGTAACCTCCACAGGCATTAAGGGGGCAGACAGGCATATCAGGGAATTGGGAGGGTAGGAGGGGGTTTGGGCTTTGGATTGGGAGGGGGAGCTTTGGGTTTTGGTTTGGGTGGGGGGCACAGGTCGAGGCGTTGGGGAGGGTTTGGTTCTCTTGAGAGGGGTTGACTTCTTGGTGGGGAGGGGCATGGGTACTAGTGGGAGGGCAGGGAAGGCCTTGGAGGTGGAAGGGTAGGACTTGGGAAGCGACACAGAACATTTAGGTCTATCACGGGGTAGGAGAGGATTAGGATAAAGAGAAAACTCCAGGATGAAAGCTTTATTTTACACATGGGGCGATCACAGCAAAAGGGTTTGGGTGTGGAGGGGCAGGGTGTGGTTGTCTGAGGTGTAGCTGAGGATGTCTTGGGTGCATTTGTGTGTGTGTGGTATGCTTGTGGGTGGTGGGTGTCTATTGGGTGGGTGAGTATGTGTCTTGGGAGAAGGGGGAGTGGAGTTGCTGGGAGATGCCATGGTGGATGGATGACTGTCTATTGGGGTGGTTACTGCAGGTATGGTGGATGTGCTGCATGTAGGCATGTCTGTGCTTGTGGTGTCTGTGGATCTGGTTACTAGGAAGGATGTCTGAGGGTCTATTGTGGTACTGTCTCTGGGTAAGATAGGTGTAGTGGCTGAATGTGTCAGGTGTTGTGTCTGTGATGCTGGGGGTGGTGGGGGTGCCAGGGCAGGTTGTGACTGTTAATGTGTGTGCAGATGTATGCTGCTTGTGTGCAAATCAGTGGTGTGTACTGTGGTGCTTGTGTTTGTCTGAGCTACCCTTAGATGTTGAGGTGGATGCATGCTTGTCTGTCTGTGTGCTTTGGCTGAGTTTGTGAAGAGGGGTTTGGGATTGGGAAGAAGAAGGTGGAGGGGGACGTAGGACAATAGTGACTGGCTGCATTCAGTGTGGAGACCAGAGCCTGAAAGGATATCTAAAGGCCAGCCAGTGCACCAGGAATGCCCTCCATGAACGTGTTTATCCTATTGCACTTGAGTTGCAAGTCCCTGGATGGCATTCATGATGGTCGACTGACCCACAGAGATCACTTTCAGGAGGTAAATAGCCTCCTCACTAAGGTCAGCAGGGCTGACAGGGGCAGGGGCAGAGGTGCCTGCGGCAAAGGAGCCACTCTCCCAACTGGGTGAAGAGCTACAGGGAGGGCGGTGGTAGAAAGGGCGGTGGTGGACAAAGATGGTGCTGGGGTGATCCCACATGAGTCTGCCACCACCAGGGAGTGGCCACCGGAGGAGGAGTCTGAGGATAATAGTATAGATTCCGTCTCCCCATGACACTCCCCTCACCCTCCAGGCCACTGGGTCCCTCGCTGTCAGTGGTCTCAGCACTCCAGGTCCCATGGCCGGCAGCAACACCACTTGCCTGTGCCCTGTCTCCTTCACCTGCCGATGCTGATGCACAAAAACAAAGAGGCCCATATTTAAGAAAAGTTTGTGCCATGGTTGCATAATTTTTTTTAATTCAAAAGTGGTGCTAACCTAGCTACATATTTATATTTTGTCGCTGGACCTGTCTAGCCTCCAGCTAGGCCTCTTCAGTCTTCTGGGCCCAGCATCTCAGGTCCTCCCACTGCTTGCAACAATGGGTGCTACGCTGGCTGTGGGCCCCCTGGGTCCGCACTTGCTTGGTGATGGCACGCCAGATCCTTTTCTTATGATGGGCATTCGCACACATGGATTACACAGATAAGAGAGAGAGTCATGTACACATGCACCATACCAACAGTAGTTGACACACCACAACTGTAAAATAAGTGAGCACACATACCCATCTGTCCATAATGGGGTAGGACCTCCTCCACCAGCTTTTCCAGCAAGTCCTGTGTGAAGGCAGGGGCCCTATCACCTGCAGGATGTGGCATGATGGCACCCAGAGGCAGTGCACTGCAGCTCACGTAGTATAGGTCTTGCTAGCAACACTACCTGGAGTCAAGTGAACAAGACTGCAGAAAATAGCAGTCATGGCTGCCACGTACAGGACCCTCACCACTGGTGGTCATCGCCATTGGCCTAAGTCTGCCATAGGCAGCAATGTTAACCTATGACAAATTACATGGCGTTTGCCACTGCCTACCGCAATGACGACTTCTGCGAGCAGACTTGGGTCACTTTCAACTGTCCAGAACTGTAGGTCTGGTTCCTGCCATTTTGGACACATGTACTTGATGCATGTTCTTAAATAAGTGTGCCATACACCTGATCGAACAAAAATCTGTGTTACCCAATGTAGTGACTTCATGATAGTGCTACATAATGGGACAAACATGAAAAAATTACGTGTTGAGCCTGTATATATGTGAATAGGTCTGTACAGCTACTCTACAGTACATAGGCATCTGATAGAAATAGTGAATTTAGTAACATATGTGTCATCAGTGCAGGACTGCACAGTAACTCACACATGTTCACATACATATGTGTCACATCTTCTTTCTGACTAACAATCCAGCCAATGTGCAGCAATGATGGTGTCTGATGTGTGGGTATTTGCAAATATACAATGTGCTGCTGCTGTGTGTCAAATGCATGACTCATTGTATATTTTCTCTTCTCAAATTAGATATCCTGCCATGAGGGAAATGAGACAACCATCAGTGTACCATCCACTGACAGACCTGGCAACCATGGAGTACAGGCATGTCATCCAGACCTACCATCTGAATCGCCAAACCATCAAGTATCTATGTGGACAGTTGTAGCCAGATGTGATGCCAGGCAATCGCAATCCCTATTGCATACCACCATGGTTCAAGTATTGTCAGTGCTACACTTCCTGGCCACTGGCTCATTCCAACATACTTTTGCCTTAACAGCAGGGATGTCTCAGCCATTGTTCAGTCAGGTTTTAAGGGATGTACTGTGTGCTTTCTTTTAACACCTGGACAGTTACATCAGATTTCCACAAAGAGCGGATATGGCCAATGTGAAGGCTGACTTTTATCAGATGGGACTGATTCCTCATGTGGTAGGGGACATTAATGACACCCATGTATCCCTGGTCCCTCCCACTGTCAATGAACAGGTGTATAGGAACAGGAAGAACTACCACTCAATCAATGTGCGGGTGGTGTGTCTGGCAGACCAGTATATCTTCCAAGTGACTACCAAGTTTCCTGGATCAGTACATGACTCCTACATTATGCGGAACAGCAATATCCCAACCATGATGCTACAACTTCACACAGAGCGGGCCTGGCTGGTTGATGAGTATACATTGTTATGTTTATGAATGTTATGTGTCCTGTCATCACAATCTGCACAATCACAGAACCTCAATTGTATTTTTTCTACCATTGTGTTCACAGGTGACTCTGGCTATCCAAACCTTCCATGGCTGTTGGAACCTGTGAGGTACCCAGCCACGCCAGGGGAACTCCATTTCAATGAGGGCAACTGGAAGACAAGGCATGTAATAGAGCTTACTTCCAGCATCCTGAAGGCAAGATTCAGGTGCCTGAACCTATCTGCAGGTGCCCTCCTCTATTCGCCCCACAACGTTTGCCAAACCATTGTTGCCTGCTCCACTATCTAGCCCTGAGGTGTCTGATTTCATTGCTAGCCGATGAGGGTGAGGCAGGGATACCTGTGCCTGCCAATGGCGATATGAAAGTTATGAAGGACAAAGGAGCTGCTGACTGTACGACTGAGCTCATCAATCTGTACTTCCAGTGGCAGACAGGTATGTGAGGTGGGCCCTTTCATGTCTTGTCAGTGCACAATCAGAAGTGGATAGCTAACATTACATCTCCTGACCTTTGGCAAATGTGATGGTGTTATGATGTCCAGTGCCTGTGTGTGATTTGTTGTAGCAGACAGAAGGAATGTTGGTAAAACAGTATTAATGGTTCTGCCCTTACATGTGAGGTAGCAACTGATTCAAACAATCGCTTTTCTCGTGGACTGACCAGTTTTGAGCTGTATTTAATGTATTCTCCTATTTCCAGCTCCTCCCACCAACAAGATGTAGATGTCATGTGTGGGTCTGCTATCTAGGGCTTGGGGTATACATAGTCAGTAGTCAATGGTTAAATAGTACAGTTGTGACAGGTATTCAGGAAAGATAGCTTGTTATGTCATGATATCAAGAAGGCCCTGAATATTGTGCTGTATAGGTCCTATCTAGATGCCCATGATTTGGAATCATACTACAATAGGCACACAGTCGATTACCTGTACATGTGCTTACTGTGTACTCATGCCTTCCATCCTGATGGTACTCTCCTTCTTGCTCTAATTGCAGATGCCTCAACGTTATATACCCTGGTGTTACTGTGGATTTCAAAATCATACTGTGACATCTGTCCAGTGATATTATTGTTGTCATGTGTTTCCTGCTGAGGAGGCCTCCGTCTGATGGCATTTACATTGCCAGTTGGAATCAGGGGGCCATTACCAGACCACATTTGTGATGAAGGACATATGTTGATGTACTATTAAACACACATGTACAGTAGCTGTGTCCATAAGTGATTTATTGTGCATATCAGTTTTGTGAGCAGTCAAATCAAAGTGTACAACATAATAAACAGTTGATGAGTGGAGTCATGGGAGCATGGGAGATGGATTGATCAGAATAGCTGCTACAGCATTTGGTCACAAACGTCCTGTGCCCTTGGCCCATGGGAAAATGGATTTGGGATTCAGAACAGTCAACAGGGTGTCTCAGAGGCACACAAGGGTGACAAATCAGGAAAGGTTCCCTTCCTGGCAGTGGGTTTGGTCTTGGCATCTGCTGCAGCTGGATGTCTGGATGGGCATCCACGTTTGTGGGGGAGTTCTTTTGCTACAGAGGGAGGGGTGTTTGAGATTTGGGGCTCCTCTGGCAGGGCCTCCATTTCACTTGCTGCCGCTGATGTAGAGGGTGCAGATGTGACATTGATAGTGGAAGGGGCCTGATGGTGGGTAGTTTTATCACACATGGTGGTGTTGATGTCCCTCAACACCACTGCTATGGAGGCCATGGGGGCAATGTGTGCCTGCCACTGCTGCATGGCCTCTTGGTGGTATTCCCTCTATAGGCACTGATTTTCCCCTAACATGGTGATGACCTGGCCCATCCTGTCCTGGGGATATTGGTATGCTTCCAGGACTTGGGAGATGATATCCTGGTCAGTGGAGCCCCTCGGCTGCCCCACCCACTGTCCCACAGCATCCCTCCCATGCCCCCTGTCCCTAGGTGCCTGTGCTTCTGACACGGTGTGCCCACTCCCAGTGTTAGCAGGACCATCATTGTATGGGGTGTCAAGGTCAGACTCAGGACCCTATACTGTGGGGCACACAATAACTTGAACAGTCCTTGGGACACAGGTTTGGGGACACTTGCTTGGCTGTGATGTCTGAGCAACTGGGGGGTGGGGAAGAATGATGTTGGCTGGGTGAGGCTGGGAGTTGTTGACTGAACTTATCTCCCAGATGGGCCAGGTAGGTCAGCACTGTCCAGAGATCCAGGCATGTTGTCCTCCCTGAGGCCTTCATCCAGAGGAGGTCTAGCAGTGTCTGGGGTCCTCTTCATGGTGGCAATGGCAGGGTTACCTGTAGATAGAGTGAGGCACAGAGTACAGTTAAGAAAGTATGTTTTGTACCCTCTTTGTGTGATGCAGACAATGGCTTAGCATGATTCCCAGCAATGGCAATGACAGATGCTGCACAGCAGAGCTTGGTGGTACATAGGAATCGGTGACAGGAGTGCCATACTCCATGTTGTGTGCTGTCATCGATGTTTGGTACATATGGCACTGCAAATGGGTTTCTATAACTATCTGATACTTGACATGACAAATAGACTCTGGCACCTGGTGTGTAGTCTGGCTTGGTAGTAGTGTTACATAATGGCTGAACATTGCCCCATGATGTCCCATAGGGAACAGAATATGTGGGTATACAAAACTAATACTCCTGTCTCTGGGTCTTGTTTGTGTGCATGGAGTCTGGCATCTTACTTTCCAACCCATGGTCAGTCCATTACAGGCTTGGGGATATGGATCAGTGTCCATTTTGAATAGTTACAGGGCTGTTGCTGTGTTTTGCCTTACTTTGCATTGCTGTCAGTGCCATGTACTGGCCCTCAGTCGTACATTCTAGATGGTGTAGGTATTACATTAGTCACACATGCATGAAATGTGACGTGATGTGCACATTGCAGGTATTCACATTAATGAGTTGGTGCATTGTGGGAGTCATGGTGATAGGGCTAGGATGTGATATCACTGCCATTACCAAGGACTGTGTGGGCAGTAGGGCTGTGTGGGGTTTTGGCATGCAGGAGAGGGGCATTGGGTAATTGGCTGGTTGAAGGCAGCAGGTAAATCAGTGACTTATGGGATATTTGGGTGGTGAGGAAGCACTCATGGCATGGCAATTGTGTTTCATTGATGTTTTGGGTACTTACCTGACTCCAGTCCCCCAAGTATTCTAGTCAAGCCCTCAGGATGCAGTGTCTCCAAGACCTTCTCCTCCCAAGATGTGAAGCGTGGGTGAGTAGGTGAGGGCCCACCGCCAGTCTTGTGCACGGCTATTTGGTGTCTCAATGCCATGGAATGCACCTTCCCCCGTAGGTCGTTCCACCTCTTCCTGATGTTGTCCCTTGTGCGTGAATGGCTGCCAACTGAGTTGACCCTGTCAACTAATCTTTGCCATTACTCAATTTTCCTGGCAATTGATGTTAGTTAGACATGTGCTCCAAACAGTTGTGGCTCCACCCTGACAATTTAATCTTCCATTACCATCAACTCATCATCGATGAATCTTGGGTGCTTTTGTGGGGACATATTTGAGATTGTGTCTACGGTTTGGGGGTGTTGTGTATGAAAGGGTGTTGTGTTGGGTGAATAATGCGGTGTGGGTGATGCGTTGTGAGGGATGGACAGTTGTAGCAGAAAGTGTGTAGTAATTATGTGTGTGTTGTGTTTGTTTTAGGATCTGTGATGCGTGTGATGTGTGTGTCCCTATAGTGATAGGGTGCACTCTCTGTATATGTGCCAGCTCTCAGTGTCTCTGTATGGCTCTTTAGTTGCAAAGGATTGTAATTTGTGTGGGGGTGTGCTACATAGTGCAGTTTGTAGGTGGGTCGAGTGTGTGGATGTGTGTCAGGTGTGTGGTATTCAAGCTGTCCAATGTGGTGGTGTGTTCTGTGGTAGTTTCTGACCGCGGTGGCTCACACCGCCAATGTTTTACCACCATTGAAATACCTCTGTGCTGATTTGTGGATCCCAATCTGGTGGGCAGATTTGTGTCAGGCTGGCGGTGCTGGTGGTGGAACCGCCTCTTTTCAGACCGCTAGTGTCCTAGCGGTTTCGCAAATTTGGCTGTTTTAGGGCGGTCTTCACAGTGTGGGTTGTAATACGGCAGGCGGATGTCCACCAACATAGCGGTCTTTTGGAGGCTGCCACTACGGCGGTCTTGCCTAAAGACCACCAAGATCGTAATGAGAACCATAATGTCTGCAAGTGGGGTGTTCCCTCATTAGGGGGACCAAAAAAATGGGGCAGGGAAATCTTAAAGATTTCCTTGTGCCATTTTTTAGGCACTTTTAAAGCCTGCTCAGAGCAGGCGTTAAAAGAGGGCTTACTATTTTATATAATGGGCCCCTATGTACTCTGCAGGAGTGGCGCCAATATTTTGGCGCTACTCCTGAAGAGAACATCAATAGCGTAAAAATAAAATGATGCCATTGCCCCTTACTCTGCGCCATGCTTTGCTGTATTTTGAATACGGCACACACATGATGGGGGTAGAGGGGTGCAAGGAAAGTGGAGGTGCACTAGATTCAGTGCCACTTTTCTTAATTCTTCCTCTTTAGGCAATGACATTTAAGGGATCTTAGCTATGCACCAAGTCCAGACTACTTGCACATTCCTCTTTGTGTACTTTGTGTATCACCTTCACCCCATAAAGTGTCAAATAGCAGACAAACATGCTGATTTGTTATCACAGGCCTGACCCGTATTACCAAGACTACGGGGCAGGCCTTCTTCTACACCATCACTGGCACATTACTCAGCAGGCTGTGCTAATTCAGGCACACTTGGACCACAGTGCAAGAGTGTCTGTGTTGAGGGGATTGTCTATGTACAGGTTAGTATCCCTTCCGGGACGTTAACAAGCTACCATGGCGACAATGGCTGCCTGCATAGTTGTGGCAAGACATCCGTAATGTTATTTTGTTATTGTGCAGGAAGGGACCACTACGTGCACATACAGAAACATCCATGGCATTTTAGCTACCCTGTGTGAACCTTCAAATGGCACACACATATAAGGACCAAGAAACACGGATGTAACAATGCATTCCTCAACATTTTGCTATACTCACACCAACCCTGGGCAGTTGTTAGTCTTTTGGCGCTGATAATGAGTAAGATGTCTTCAGCATCTGGAGCAGAGTAAAATGCAATGTGTGTTACAATGGGACAGCCACTGCAACAACCATTTCATGCCCCTCTGTTGATGAATACTGTGTCATGCTGCCCCACATGAACATGGAAGTGTTACACTACAAAAAGCTGCATAACAAATCCCTGTAGACATGGGGCAGTGAAATGCACCACAAGAGCGTCAGGGAAAGTGACACTTTGGTGGTGCCAGGGCCTCCATAAACTGGCTCTTTGTCTTACAAACAGATTTTTAATGTTTGGCAGATGTTGTGTCCTACCACTAAGTTGACTTGCTTACTCAGCTTAACAAGTTGAATGTGTAACAGTTGTCCATGCACAGAAATGTTAAAAAATCACAAGCTATGTATTCCTCTCATGTCTTGGAGGTGGGCCTCCACTATACATCATTGGAGAAGTATCCCTATTTGAAAACTCTGATGCATCCAGTAAGTGTCACCTTGTGCATCACATGTTTCATTCCAGGGTCTTGTGTGAGAGGGTATGATATGTGCAATGCAATGATGAGACATAACGTGTGACCAATGAGATGATGTCATCTGAGTTGAGATATGGACATCATGTCTAATGCTATGTTAAAGATGGAGAATGAGTTGACTTTTTGCACAAGTGCCAATGTGTGCTGCTATGGAATTGTGGGTGTTACAAAAAGGAAAGCCTGCTCACATACACAGTGATGTCAGTCAAGATATGTGTCAGAGGTGCTGTTTATCTGAATAGCATGCATGTTGCTAACATATTTGTCACAGCACTTCTTACAGCAGTGTGCACTACACATAGCTTTCAGTTACTCAGGAAATGGTACAGATGATGTACATGTGTTGAGGTCTCTAGGGTGCTTATGCAGGAGACACTTGCACCACTGGTGCCTCACTACTCTTCAGATTTTAAGTGAGGCAGTGGCTGTGCAAGGAGGCTTATTGTACTGGCCAAAAGTCTGTTGAGTACACAATGAGAATACACTCTGCTGCAGATGCATGTGGGACATGTGTACGGATTGTAGCAAACTAGATGTGCAGAATTACCAACATGGTCTATCCATCATGATATTTATGAGTGATCTTGGTCACATCACATGTGCATAGAGTATGAATGCTGAGTGTATACCTGGTACCTAGGAGATGTTTGACATGCATGTGCACAGGTAGTTCAATAAGTAGGATTAATGTAGCTGCACCCAGTGCAGTGCCAATCTTCCTGTGCCCCTTAGGGCATCCACACAGCCACCATGTGTATGCCACATTATACATTTTGCACACCATACCACAGAGTAGGGGGCAATAGGTACAAAATCCATAGACAATATAGATGTACAGTTCAGGCTTAGGGCAAACTATATGGGCACTAACCCTGAACCGTACATAGGGACCCATTGTAAGCAATGGTGTGGCCCCTTTTAACACTTGTTCTGATCAGATATTAACCCAAGGACAGATTAAGGATGAATTGGCAAACTTTTGAACTGCTGGTGCCAATTTTCCTGTCCCTCAACCAGATGACCCCAACCGTGCATCCATGATGTCTGCCCAAGGCTTGATGTAGCACTAGGGGTAGAAAAGTGGTGGATTGCATACATTGCGCTGCTTATGAACTATGGCACAGGGATTTGAGACTTGTTGGGCCACTTGATCCTCACTAGTATTACACAAATGTTGCGCATGGATGCAGTAGTTCACTTACTTCTGGGCCCTGATGGTCAACAATAGATAGCCGTTAACCCACTGACATGTACATTATCCCGTAGATGGCTGGTAGGAGGTATAGTCTTGATTTGGAAATTTACATTGTTGTGGAATGTGTGGTGGACAGCATGTGTCATCTGAGGATGCTGTGTACATTGCATGTTTGTTCTACCTCTACCCTATGCTCTATTTAGTGCCATGTTCTCTTCATGTTTTAGCTGCCACTATGACCACTACATTTGAAAAGAGGGCAGACCATTAGCTTCACATCATGGAGATACAGGCTGGGTACCAAAGAATGGCCAAGAAGTATTAGCAAGAGAAATCTACTGGAGCATGGCTTGCCTTTCCACATGGGGGACCTCCGGTACAGACCACAACTGTGCAGGCCAAATCGGGCTCTACATCTTGAGTCGGGGCCTCCACTGGTCCTACTCCCTCCACATCATCTGCACCTCTCCCCACTCAGGCTCTGCAACACCCACCTGCAGCAGCCACATCCTCTAAACCTGAGGCAGACATGAGAAGGGAAATGGCAGCCATGATGGCAAGGTTGTATCATTTAGAGAAGGACAATGCCAGGATCTACAAGTTATTAATGTACTGCAAGAAAAAGCTAAAGAAGATGTAGACATCTTGTAGTTGCAGAGCCTCCCAGTTGTTTCTCTTCTCCCGTTTTCTATTGTTATCAGTTTTAGTGGGTTTTAGGTGGGTAGTGATAAAGTAAATTGTTCAGGTTAGTTGTAGGTTAGTGTAAGAATAGTTGGGGGAGTGGTTTTTAGTATTTTTTTAAAATTTTGGGTCGGTTGGGTGGGTGTGTATAGGTTTCTATGTTTATAAAAAAAATCTATTAAAAAAACTAAATATTTAGGATGTAGCTTAGGTTAGTATATGTGCAGCCTTAGTTTATGTTGTCCTACTTGTAACTTGTCTCTTAAGGGGAGTGGGGGACAATGATTAGTATGTGGCGTTAAATGTTTATGCTAAATTTAGATTAGGATAGATGGCTGTAGGGATGAGCTAAGATTAGTTAGTATAGGTAGTCTATTGTAGGGTAGTTTATGGGTTAGATTTTAATAAGGGGTTCTTTTAATGTATGAAGAAATCCAGTTAGTTTTAGACAATTGTGTCTCCATGTTGATTGAGTGTCAGGGTGTTCTCATGAGTGCACTGGCAAAGTTAGAGGAATGCCTTAGGCTATGCTTCCTGTATTGATTTACATGTATGACAATGTGTAACTCCTATGACCAAGCAGCTGTCAAATTGGCTGCAATATGACTCCAACTATCCAAAACGTTTGTCATCCCCAGTTCCAGACATTCACATTGTGTATGCATACGGAATCTTTGACAGTTAAGTATGGAACTTCAACTGTCATCGCAGAGGTATGTCAGAAATAATGTTGGAAAGTGTGGCACATATCAGATCAACTAATTTAGGGTACGTATCCTGGCACACTGACAGCTCCATGTCACTGATGAAATTTACCTCTTCTGTTCCACAATTATTAATCATACTGGTGCTCTCAATTGGAAAAATTCCTGACACTTGCTTCTAACCCATACATGCCATATGTCAACTTGCATTTATATCTGTTCAATACATGTTTTGAAGGCTCTGGTAATTGGTTGTAGCCCACAACACCACCAGTCACCTTTTTCATGTTACAGTCCTAGTGTGTGTCTTTCTGTCTGACTGTAAGCCACACGTGTGAATAGGTTCAGTTCTCATTTACATAGGTTCACACTGTGCATTTATTTAGATGCATCAATGGATCACAGTAAAAGTTAATATGATACATGTGATTATGGTGATTTATTTACATGTGAAAGTGTATATTCCTATGCAATACATTGTCCAGTTCACAAATCCCTTGAGAGATCCGGAGCCATTTGTTGTACATTCAGAATCCTGTCAGGGACATGTCATGGGATATGGATAGGAGAAGTGTGCATTAGTGAGGAGGTGTCCAAATTGGCAATAGATAGGAATTGAGACAATGACAGTATATAGCAGAAAAGTCAACAGTGATTGAGTGAAGAGGGCACATTGCCAGCTGTCGCAACACTGGCATGATCTTAAGCACAGATCCCATCTTAAGCTTCCCATCGTATGGACTCCAGGGTATTCTGTATAGCCCTCTGCCAGTTGTCTTTCATGCAGCTGCCACTTTGGGAGGGCAGTTGTTGAATCCTCTGCCTCATGACAGCAGCTATGTGGGACAGGGGCTGCTGGATTCCATGTAGCGGGGAAAGGGTGCCTCTGATGGCAGCTGAGTTGTCCTTATTTGGACTGAGGCACCCCTGCACTCCTTCTAGGCTGCCTGCCATGGGGTCCATACCCACCTGCAACTGCTTGGCCAGCTCCAGCTGGACTCCTACCATTGTCCTCTGAAAGGTGATGTCTGGGTCCTGGGAGTCCAGGTCTATGGCAGGACTGGTTGGTGCTCTCTGGTGGTAGCTGTGGAGACCCCGCAATGCTGTGTGTCTTCCCTGCAACTGGAGGTGGTGTCTTGAGGGAACATAGGACATCCTGGAGAGTCTCTTCAGTGGTCATTCATGTCATCTGTAAAATCCAGGACAGGAAAGTCAGCAGGGGGCAAGGCATCATCCTCTGAAATGAGATAGTAAAATGTCAATCTTAGACTGTGGTGGCTGTTCACATGACTCATCATTTACTTGCTACTGGAGGCTCAGTGACATGTTACAGACCCCAGGTTGTAGTTGTAAATTATGGCCCTCATTATGACCTTGGCGGACGGTGCAATGATGGCGGTAGGACCGCAAACAGGCCGGTAGTCATTACCGCTCCATTATAACATTGGCGTTGGGCACATGCCAAACCGCCAATGTACCGCACCGTCCGCCACGGCGGTAATGACCGCCCGGCTGGATACAACGGTCTCTAGCCCGGCGGCCGTCACTAGTCCGCCGGCGGTATCATGACCCCACATAACGCCATGGACTTCGGGGAGTTTTGAACCGCCACACAATCCATGGCAGTAGGCACTATCAGTGCCAGGGAATTCGTTGCCTGGCACTGATTGGGGTCTCCTCCTCCCCCCTCCCCTCCTCTGAGTTCATCCCCAACACCCACGACCCCCCTACCACCTCCCAAAGGTAGTAGGACCCCCTCCTCACCTCCACCCCAATACACCCCCCAAACATACCCCCACCCCCTCACACACGCTCACTCACACACGTACACGTGCACATACATGCACATGTGCACACATACATACACAGAACATTTCCTCTACACACATTACACCTCCCGCATACATACACACACTCACACCCCCCTCTAAACACTCACACGCACACTCCCATGCACGCACACATGACAAAACACCCCCCACCCCCTCCCCTGATGGACGATCACCTTACCTGTTTCGGTGGTCCTCCGGGATGGAACGGGATCCATGGGGGCTGCTCCACCGCCAGCACCCCGTCACCAGAATACCACTATGCCGAATACTGGGACGTAATTCGGTGGGTGGTGTTCTGATGTCGTGGCGGTGACAGTGGAGCAACCTCCACTACACCGCCGAGCGCCAGTGTGGCTGCTGGCGGCTCTCCGTCCAAAAAACGGCAGAGGGTCGCCAGCAGTCATAATATGGTTGGCGGAAGGCTGCCAACACTGGCGGTTTTCGGCCCGGCGGAACCTCGTCAGTCTTAGGAAAAGACCGCTGCGGTTGAAATGAGGGCCTATGTGTTGCATTGTGCATCACACATGGGACAACATTTCAAGGTATTTTGTGTATTCCTTACAGGCTCCTTGCCCTTGCCACTGACACCATGGTGGCACATCATTTGCCTTCCTATTCACCATGGTGGACATTCCCTCCCACAGTAGTGTAATGTGTGCTGTCACTCTTTTGGTGCTCTAATGCATTGGCACCATGAATGATGGCACTAGTGCAGCAAAGCACGGGTAGGTCCATTGCTTAAAATGCTTGTTTTACATTGTCATTTGCCTTTAGCAGGCCAGTACACATGTGCTAATTGGATGGGACAATGCAACCATTATGGATTGTCTGCCCCATTAGTTTGTCCCTCCCTGCATTTGGGACATTTCCTTGCATACAGCATATCTGCCATAGGCATATATTGGTATGAGGATGTAGAATGTGGATCACTGCATGCATTTTGAGACTTTGTTGATGTGTCACAAGGAGAATGTACAGATAATAGATCCACATGGGCAACTATTTGTATGATGGTACAGTTGCATTACGGGATAGTGACATTGTGCCACTAGTGCAACTACTTGTAGAGCAGCACAAATGATGATCACAGACATACCCCATGTGCTACATGAGTTCACTTTTGTGCCCATTCTCAAATGGTGCATGGATGTGTGTGAGAGTTGATGTTGGTCCACCTTCTGTGGTTTACGTTTTACAGGTTGCTTACTTAGACCCTGATTTGTCTCAAGTGGCACAGCTCAGCGCAGCAGCAATTTAAGTTGCACGGCGCTGGGCCACTTTTGAAGCACAGGGATATGCCATGTTAGTGAAATATGGCACACCTCTGCATTTCCCCAGCACCTGTGCAGATTTGTTCTCCTTTCACTAACACAGGCGTCCTTGCACCATAGTGAAGGGGTGCTTGCGTTGAGGGGATAGATCATTTAAATGCAGGAAGTGTCCTTTCCTGCACATAAACAAGCTTTTATGGCAAGGTGGCATTTCTATGTGTGTTGCAGGATGCTTTAGAACACGTTTTGTACATGTTGGCACGCATTGCGCCACCAGAACATCACTGCAAGTGTGGCTTGGGTGGCAATGGGGTGTTTTGATTCAGGGCCTATGTGTCCCGATGCAACCCTTTAGCATGCCTGAGTGTATCCTATGTGCCTCCCCCATCTACCATTTTTGACATTCCTGATAGTCACCCCCTGCAACTTACCCTGCATTTGTAGTATTTCTTGGTAGTCTGCGCTGTCCTGTCCTGTGATTCCAGTGACCAGCTCCTCAGGGATGACAGTTGCCACCATCTTCTCCAGCTCCTCCATGTCCTCTTGGGGTGCGGCACTTCCACCTCGAGTCATCTGTGCTGCCGTTTGGTTCCGGGCCAGTTTCTCCTTAGTTCTGCACTAGCAATCGTGCAAGCTCTTCTTACAATCGGTGACAGTCCTCTTCACCTCTGCCTTGCTGTTGACTTTGTCTACTACTGCCTGCCATATGGCCTCTCTCCTACCTATTAGCAATTTGGAAGTGATGAGGAGCTGGCGTTGGTACTCCATCACCTCACTGACCTCGATGTCATGCTCCTACTCATTAAAGCAACACCTCCTCTTCCTCTCCTCCTTCTCCTAGGACTTTTCTGGACCCTCCTGGCTGGTAATTGGCTGATTGGGATCTCTTTGTGGTCTCTCCTGGCCTGCATTCTCCATCTTGTCTTCCAAAATGTTTTTTTCTCAGTTGTGCATTTTTTTACGCTAATGCAATGAAATATGGTGCTAACCTGTTTTGCTTTAAAAAACGTGCCGCAAAACAGTCAAACGCCACTTTTTTAGCATTAGCGTAATTTTTTCTTACGACTTGTCACTGTGGTTAGCGTAATTGTTTTTTTCACTAACCATTCCTTAGCACCATCATACCTCATTTTTTCAATGTGGTTGTTAGACCCGTCAGCCTTAGGGTGGTCACCCCTAACTTTTTACCTGCCTCCCTCCAAGTTGTGGACTGTTTTTGCTGGTTTTAGGACTCTGTGCACTTTACCACTGCTATCCAGTGCTAAAGTGCATATGCTCTCTCCCTTAAAGCATGGTGACATTGGTTCATACCCAATTGGCTTATTTAATCTACTTGTAAGACTGCCGTAAAGTGCACTACATGGGCCCAGGGCCTGTAGATTTGACTTGGCATTTAAATGTACTTGCCAAGCCTTAAACCCCCCTTTTTCTACATATAAGTTACCCCTAAGGTAGGCCCTAGGTAACCCCTAGGGCAGGGTGCTATGTAGATAAAAGGTAGGACATGTACCTGTGCAGTTTATATGTCTTGGTAGTGTAAAACTCCTAAATGTGTTTTTACACTGCTGTGAGGCCTGCTCCTTTCATAGGCTAACATTATGGCTACCCTCATATACTATTTGAGTGGTGGATTCTGATCTGAAAGGAGTAACAAGGTCATATTTAGAATGGCCAGAATAGTAATACAAAATCCTGCTGACTGGTGAAGTTGGATTTAATGTTACTATTTTAGAAATGTCACTTTTAGAAAGTGAGCATTTCTCTCCACTCAAATCTTTCTGTGCCTTTCAATCCACATCTGGCTGGGTTAGTTGACAGCTCCCTTGTGCATTCCACTCAGAAAAACCCCAAACACAGGATGCTCAGTCACACTTGCACACATCTGCATATTAAATGGGTCTTCCTGGGCTGGGAGGCTGGAAGGCCTGACACTTACATCTCAAAGGACAGTAGCCTGCCCTCACACAAAGGACTGCCACAGCCCCTGCTGGGACCCTGACAGACAGGATGGAACTGAAAGGGAAACTTGTGCACTTCTAAGCCACTCTTTGAAGTCTCCCCCACTCCAAAGGCACATATGGGTATTTGAGCAGGGTCTCTGACCCTTCCAACACAGACACTTTTGGACGAGAGACCATTGGTGAAGAATCCCAAAACCAGAACCTGCAACCTGCCATGAAGAACTGCCTGGCTGCCCAAAGGACTTAGCTGACTCTTTTTCTGCAAAGGACTGCTGCCCTTCTGTTGCCCTACTGCCTTGCTGTCTTCTGGCTGTGCTGGGAAGTGCTCTCCAAGGGCTTAGATAGAGCTTGTGTCCTGTTCCCTGAAGTATCAGGACCAAAAAAACGTAATTCCTTCAAAAGAACTCTTTGTGCAGTGAAAATCGATGCACAGCCTGCAAGAAACTACGCACAGCCTGCATTGCAGTGAGGAAGTCACTGCACGCCGAACCGGATCGATGCAGCCCGACTTCCCGAAGAGGAGAACAACGCAGCGCCAGCGTTGTGACCAGAACTTTGACGCATGGCCCACTGGATCGACGCAAAGCCAAGCCGGAACGACGCAGCCCGACTTCCTGAGAGGAATCGACACAGCACCTGCAGTGCAGCAGAAGTTTCCACACATCACCCACCGGATCGACGCAACCCCTGTGACTTCATCCTGCATGCCCAGGTTTTCAACACATCATCCCCAGGGCATCCGTAAACCCCGCAACCTGAAGAGGATCCCAATCTACATGTGGAAATCGACTCAAAGCCTGCGTGAAAACTCAACGATGCATAGTCTGTTTGCTACACAAAATCGATACACCTCCCTGTTTTTCACACAACTCCCCCTCTGCGGTCCCTTGTGGAGAATTTCAACGCAAGCCAGGTGCTTTGTGCCTGCAAGAGACACTTGTTGCTTTTTAAAAACTAAAGACACTTTATATAATTTTTACAGTGATACCTCAATGTATACTTATTGAATCTTGATCGTTTTTGACCTGTATCTTACCAGATAAATATTATATATCTTTCTAAACACTGTGTGGTGTATTTTTGTCGTGTTATACTGTGTTATTGCATGATTTATTGCACAAATAATTTACACATTGCCTTCTAAGTTAAGCCTGACTGTTCAGATCCAAGCTACCAGAGGGTGGGCACAGGATAATTTGGATTGTGTGTGAATAACCTTGACTAGAGAGAGGGTCCTTGCTTGGACAGGAGGTAACCTGATTGCCAACCAAAGACCCCATTTCTAACAGTGGTGCATAGGTGGCACTAGGGAATGGGGTTAGCTGGTTGTACATTTTTTGATGCACAACTGCGTTGTTTTTGTTAAACCTGGGCCTGAGAGCGGGAGGGAGAGAAAGAGAGGGTTGTCACATTCTTCACATATACAGATTACAACATGCACAACTGTAGGAATACATCTCCTGCTAGGGAAGTCCCAGTTTAAAAACCTCAGATACTACATCATGTCAAAATATGATACTTCTGACTACCCCATTTGCCATATATCTCATCGACAACATAACCCAAGTATTTGAACACTACTTGACCATCCTATCAAATCACCTGTAACTCTAAGGCAGCATACTTATCATGGCCTGGCTAAAGCAAATATGTCATCCCCATACAGCTCATCACTGTCCTTCATCTTATCAGTCTAAGGAAATGTAGTGGACAGATAACACCATATCATGGCTGTCCAGTCCAATAACAAAAGTCATGTTCCAAGCAAGAAAAGTCATCTCTCATCACATATGACACAGTACCTAGCCCTTCCAATCACATGCATTGCTGCTCCTTCTGTACATATCTGACACAATGGCAACATACACTGATAAATACACAACATTTGGCAGTCCCATACAGTAGCCATCACAATTTGACATCCCATGTCTGGAGAAAGAGCTATGTCAATACATGTACAAAATCTGACAGAATATTCTGCAGTCACGATTCACAGACATTGCCAAATACACCATAACTCCATTTATTGCATCTGTGGGCTACCTAGCACACATGATACATCTACTGACAATCATAGAAAGCATAGTTACAACAACAATACCATGGATAGCTTACAATTTTCTACGAGGGCTCATAACATTCAACCTGATATGGTGATTCAGAACCACAACATGACACCATGTGCACACTTACTTCACTTACTGCTGTCCTGACGTGATTCTCACAAGCTAAGTCCTGACAAAACACTTACCCCACTGAAAACCAATGTACACATGAACTACACATGCACCTACATGACTGTTATTTCACTGACAACATATCCCACAACAACAACATGTCTATATAAAATGGAAGTACAGCTAAACTATGAAATCTGGCTATAATGAAGTGAACCAAGACCAAATACTGCCCACATCAGCTACAAAAGTGTAGCAAAGAATAGCCCACTATACATGATCAGCCCCCAAGTATCCATTGAGACATGATGTAGGCAGGTAATACCATATGTAACACTCTTATAGGTATGGCATTGGCATATCTAGCATGGACAAAGCACATTGCCTAAGGGTAAAACTGCCTAGCCATTTACGTGCTCTACAACAAAGGCATTGGGACACAATTGTTTTGTCCACATGTCAATGTAACACCAATAAATGCTAAGGGATAATACACAACATGAGTCTTCCATTGTTGGATGTCCATCCGTTACAAACATCACATACCCCATTGTATGATTATGAATTGACAATGGGGACACCACCTCAAACCTCATATGGTCAGTATTATATTGGCCATACCAATTGCCTGAATGGGATGCAGCCTCACATGAAGTCTACAACTGTTTCAGGACACTGATTAACTAGGCACAGTAACTAATATGTCAGGCCCAATGTTGCATATAGAGCAGAGCCATTTAAATGAGAGTAGTATCACACCTTAGAGCTACATTTAATACTAAGTGGATGATTGGACCTGGGAACACTAGATGGGAAGAATGATACAGCAGCTCACAGACATATACATGGCTGGGTAAAGTCACATGCAGCCATACATATTGCTGGACACAGGTGATCAACATGTTTCCATGCACAACCCAAAGGACACTTATAGTGGAAACTGGAGTACTATGTATTCCTAGTAGTCAACATACCCATAGTACCTACTACATTGTCACAGCTGCTATACTGAGAAAGCTAACACCAAACTATCAGAGGAAATTACATGGATTCAGGCAGTACTTACCCCCTTGTGGCTGCTGTGCTGCCCTAAAATGCCCATCCACCTCTGGGAAGGCCACTGCCAAAATGCAGGCCATTAGGGGGCGTCAGGGTCTGACGGGCACCCCTCCCTCATTAGGAGGACATCCCCAGCTGGGCTTCAGTGGTCTTCCCGTCCCAGGGTCTCAGGTCCTCCCACTGCTTTCTACAATGGGTGCTCTGCCAGCTTTGGACCCCCTGGGTCTGCACTTGCTTGGCTATGGCACCCCAAAAAAAAAGTTAACACACATACCCATTCTCTCTTCTCACACGCCTTCACAATATACCATCTGCATGCATCAACACCTTCACAAGTTTACATCAAGGGTACACCGTCAAACACAACACTTATCACTCATTGCTATGACATTGGACTCACCTACTTCTCTGGTGCTCCATATAGCTGTCCATACAGGAGTAGGACCTCTTACACTAGCTTTTCCAGCTCTTCAGGGATGAAGGCAGGGACCCCATAACCTGCAGGACATGGCGTGATAGCTCCCAGAGGCAGTACACAGCAGCTCAGGTAGTAGAGGTCTTGCTGGCAGTAGTGTCAGGAGTCAAGTGAGCAATACTGCAGAATATTGTGGTCATGGCCACCACGTACATGACCGTCACCGCTGGTGGACATCGCCATTGGCCCAAGTCAGCCAAAGGCAACAATGTCTTCCAATAGCAAGTTACACCGCGGTTGTGACCTACTACCGTCATGACGCCTTCCGCTAGCAGACTAAGGTCACTTCCACCTGTCCGGTACAGTAGGTCAGGTGTCTGCTATTTTGAGTACATTTCATGTATGGAAGTGTTTCCTAATCTGCATTGTATACTTAACCCCCTTTTGTGCTGTACATCTGTACTTACTACCTCATGTTTGGGTGACATACTTTGCATATATGCTGTAAAAGCTTTGCTGTGTGAGGACATGTGTGATAGCTCTGTACAACTATCCAGAGGTTCCTATTTGTCGTAAAAATTCAAATAAGTCCAACAATATATGAGATATATGTATAACTTGTAAGTCTTACACAAATTGACAGTTACAGTAGTTACAAAAGTTATATCCCATTGTTATAGTTGGCAATGTGCACCAATTAGAGTGTAATCAGATACACAGCTATGTGCTGTACTGTATCTGTCAGATGTTGTAGCCATCCTCTACAGCTGTTAGGTGTGAGGAATGTAAATAGCTGTACTTAGTGTGTGCATTCTGCATTTCTCATACTATGTTTTTAGGGTCGAGCCTGCGTTTCGCTTGCGAGACGCTTTAGGAGTTAGAAAAGGGCCCGGAGCCCTGTTCACGTCACGTCAGTGTCTTTCATTGGTTCGTGGGCTTGCCTGTTGAAATCTGCTTCCTTTCATTAGTTAAAGGCATGCATACATCATGCCTTTTTCGGTGGTTAGCCCTCCTCAAGTGCAGCGACCAAGTACTGGAAACATGCAAGGCTTGCTGTTTCCCATCAGGTTTGGGGACTACTTTTTATCTTTAGTTTGCAGCGTGATCTCACTTGGCAGAAGTTGAGTGCTTTGCATAACATCGACCCTGTTACATAGTTAATTGCACTTTTGCCGGTTACGTAGATAATTTGACTTTTGCTGATAGGTTACAAATGGGGATAGTAACCTAAGGGTAGTCTGCCATAGTCAATTAATATATACTTGAGTGAGTACCCTGAAGCCTATTCTCTTATGTCAGTCTGACTAAAGCAGGCTGCCTAATCAGTGTTCGAGTGCCGCAGTCTGCGCATGACCAAAGCGCCTCTCCGCGGCTTCGGAATCTCTGGATGTCTAAACTTAAGTGCGCGATTGCAGCTCTGTGCAGCTCTACAGTACTAAATTCCCAGACTCCGCAGCCCACCTTGTGTTTGGGAGGGGGCCTGGAAACCCAACCAGTGGAATGCTCCTGACTGGTGGGAAGGGAACCAGAACTCCCCACGTTAGGGCTGAGCTCCACGCAGCTATGTGAGGGATGTCTCTTCACAATTAGGATAACCACTGTTCTGATGCCTGTGTGCAATTGGACTGTTTGTGGCCAAAAAGGAAGACTGGATGGAAAAATGATCCTCGTACAGAGCTCTACAGATCAGAGGGTAAGTGCTCTTACTCAAAGGCTTGGCCTCACCAGCTCATGGAGAGGTCAAAGGTCGGGCTTTGTCCTAGCACCTGATAATAGTCCTGTTACAATGGGCCATTTATTTGGATCATTTCATGCTCTAGCTCTCACTAATGGGGCATGCTGGGGGTCCCTTGTTCTCCTGCTTCCTAAAGGGGGCAGGGATGATTCTACCTAGCCTTCCGTAATTCATTCTATTTATTTGTAGGGTGCTTTTAGCCGTTGTACCCTTTTTATTTAGCGATATTGCCAATTGGCGGTACTTGAGATGGAAGTAATGCTAGGATTCTTGTATGGTGTGGCAAATGTGTATTGATTGTTCTGCAGGTAGTTGGGTCACTTTAGATGAGAGTGGGCCATGGCCACTTTTTAGTTAAGTGGCGACCATCTTTAATGTCCACCCCTGTTGAGAGCAAGGGTTCCGTAAAACAAGGGGCTGTTGCCGTACGTTCTCCTCTCTCCCAATACAGTATGATGGACAAACCCTGGCCCTGGTTGGTTAAGGGGACCACGATGCAGGGATTTGGAGGTCTTGATTGTGCCTTGCCTGGTCATGACTGCATTGATTGATGGCATACACCAAAACGATTGTTGCTTTGGTTAGAAATCTATTGAAGGGATTGGTTCTTGGTGACCTCTGCTAACAATCTCTGTTCTGCTTGTTGTATGTGGGATTTTGCTTGGTGTGAATTTGGTACCTCTTGATAAAGCTTCCCACTGTTCTCCCTCCCTCAGGCTTGCTTTTTTTTGTCAGTTTGTGTCCTGTTCTTTATGGCAATGCTGGTGCACATTTCTGACCCCCTTCCCCAGTCTGTCAGTAGTTTCGCCACTGGAAGCCTGCTTTGTTTAAAATTAATGCTGTGCCATCTCGCCTGCTTTGATTTTTGTTAATCTGCTGAGGGTATGCCTCTGTTGCATAGCCACAGTGCACATGACATGTAGACTGGCTGTTAATAATACGGACAGTTAAACTATTCTGTATGAACTGCCCACGGTATTCACCGGAGCCACATGCATTTGTTAACCTTGCCTGCGCTTGGTGTTACTCTGGGTCCTGCACCCGGACCTTTTAGACTGTGTGGCGTTCTCTCCATGTTGCTCCTAATGACCACCTGGATAACTTTGTGTGCAGTTAATCTAGCTCTGGGAGTCCCTCTCGCCCCCTTGTATTGCCAATGCATCTTCATCCAAACTATTCATACACCGAAACTCTAAAAAGACCCTGGTAGCCCGTAGTGGAGGCGTTGCTTCTATTCTCATTACAACCCGCACTCCTCTCCTAGTGCACATTTTGGCTTTTCCACAGCTAAGTTGACTATGTTGTTTTTCTTCATTTAAGCTAACTCTGTTTGTTGCGCTTTGCTTAGTATTAGTTGGTGTCACCAGGTCGATCATAGCAGAGCACAAGTGCTCCCTTGCCGCTGTGTTGGTATCTATGTAGGATTTTAACCACTCACTCCCATCACTTTCACTCGTTCAAGGGCTTGCCTTTAAAAAATCCTTTGACTTTGGTAAATTCTTTACGTTAGTCCCTCCTTGGGGCAGTTTTGTTACCGCCTTGGCCATCGACCCTGTTACATGGATAATTACAATTTGCTGATATGTTTGACTGCCAGCGAACTTCTTTTTCCTTCTTTTTACTTTTCCTTTGCAATTTGTGGCAAGAACAGTCCAGTTAAGAATTTACAATGCTAATGGCTCTTACTCGAGCACAAGCGAGACCCATTGCATTGCGAATGCTTGTTTACATAGTCACCTTGCCATGAGGAAAGTAAGGCAATCACCAGTGTACCATCCACTGGTAGGTCTGCACACCATGGAGGAAAGGCATGTTATTCAGACATAATGTCTGAATCATCATATCATCATGGATCTTTCTGATCAGTTGAAGCCAGATCTGATGCCTGCCATTCGCAATCCTTATAGCATACCTCCGATCGTTGAAGTATTCTCAGTGCTACACTTCCTGGCCACGGGGTCCTGTCAGAATACAGTAGCTCTAACAGCAGGGATGTCTCAGCCCATGTTCACTCTGGGTTTGAAGGATGTACTGGGTGCCTTGATAAAACACCTGGACAGCTGCATAAGGTTTCCCCACCGAGTGGATTTGACCTATGTGAAGGCAGACTTTTATGAACTGAGGCACATTCCACATGTGGTAGGAGCCATTGATGGCACCCAGTTAGCCTTGGTCTCTCCCAGAGCGAATGAACAGGTGTATTGGAACAGGAAAAACTACCACCCAATCAATGTTCAGGTGGTGTGTCTTGCAGACCAGTACATCTCAAAAGTCACGACAAAGTATCCCAAATCTGTGCATGGTTCCTTCATCATGAGAAACAGCAATGTCCCACTGCCAATGACGCAACTCTACACAGAGAGGGCCTGGTTGGTTGGTAAGTTACAATTGAACTGTGTGTTTGCGACTTATGTCTCCTGCCATCACATTATAGCATGTCACACAAACATGTTTGTGTTGTTTTCACAATGTGTTCACAGGTAACTATGGCTATCCAAACCGTCCTTGGCTTTTGACACCAGTGAGGTACCTAACCACCCCAGGGAAGGTCTTCTACAATGAGGCCCACAGGAGGACAAAGCATGTGGTTGAGCGGACTTTTGGGCTCCTGAAAGCAAGATTTAGGTGCCTGGACTTATCTGAAGCAGCCATCCTGTACTCGCCCCACAAGGTATGTCAGATAATAGTTGCCTGCTGCATGCCCCACAATCTAGCCCAGAGCCGTCAGATACCATTCATAGGAGATGAGTGGGAGGCAACTGAACCTGCAGCTGGAAATGCTGATATGCCAAGCAATGAAGTACCAGCGGATGATGAAGCAGGTGACTCTAGGGCAGATCTCATCAATCAATACTTCATCTGACACAGGTATGTGTAGTAGACCTATTGTTCTAAGTATACAACCAGATGCAGATTGCTGGCATCACACCTGACCTACTTGCTTCATCTGTGGGGGTGTTATGAACTCCGATGCCTATGAGTGAGTTGTGAGTTGTGAAATGTTGTATTTTGTACAGAAGGTATGTTTTGTGCAATCTCCTATCCTCTTTACCTTTCACTCACAGATTTGCCTAGATCCTGTTTGGCTCTGCAACCTTGGCTTGAGGAATACTGTGTCAGAAGCAGATGGGAATTGCTGACAGACATGAGAGGTGTACATGACAGAAACCTGGTAACAACAGTTTAGTTTAAGTGGGGTGTAACTTGATAGTTTAACCATCATAAAATGGGGGTGGTTAATGGTTTATCCTTTTTTTTCACCTGTGGGGTAGAGAAGGATGTCAAATGGTGTATTGTGTGTCTCGAGAAGTGTCTGCCACCTGTGTAAAGGATGGATCATAGTCTCTCACTTCACAATAGGTAGAGTAAATTGGACATGGTTGTCATTGTGTTCTGACTTTGCAGTCCAAGGTGCATGTCACTGTATAATGACATAGTTGAGTGACAAACTTGCAGGTATGGGGCAATGTTAGTGCATGGTATCAGTACTGGGTACCTCTGTTATAATCTTTGTATGTTCCATGGCATATGTGATTTAGAAGCTATGGTATATGTATGTGAAGAGACTATTCCAGGTGATATAGAGGACCTATCAGTGTTACCCTGTTTTGTAGGTTGATTTCTGTATACTGTGTCTTTGTATTTTATGACACTGATGGTACTCTCAGTCATGCTTTATGTGCTGATTGCAATACTGACTATACATTTGTGTTGACCTGGATTTCAACCTCTTTTACATCTGTCCTGTAACATTTCTGTTGTAATTATACTCTTGCTGATGGAGTCTCAATTTGATATCCATGTCAATGGCTGTTCGATACAGGGGGGGATTACCACACCACAATTGGTATTAATATCTATAGTACATGGATTATAAAGGACACATACACAGTGCCTGTGTTTAAGTGTGATGTAGTGTGCATATCAAAAGGAAAACTGTAACCATTATACTAATATATATGAACATAAAAGTGATGGGTGAAGTCATGGTGGATGATTTCATCAGGGTAGCTGCTACACCAGTTGGTAACACAAGTCCAGAGTCCTTGTACCTTGGGAAATTGAGTTAGATTTCAGAACAGTCAATAGGGTGTATGTGTGGCACACAAGGGGGACTAATGAGGAGAGGTTCACTACCTGGCAGTGGGTTTGGTCTTGGCATCTGCTCCTGCTGGATCTCTGGGTGGATGTCCATGTTTGCGGGGGTTCTTCAGCTACAGAGGGAGGGATGCATGAGGCATGACCCTCCCCTGGCAGGGCCCCATTCCACTAGAAGCCATAGATGTTGAAGGGGCAGATGTTACATTGCTAGTGGAAGGGACCAGATGTTGTATAGAGAAACTAATCAGGGTGGTATTGATGTCCCTCAGCACCCCTGCGCTGGTAGCCATGTGGGTATTTTGTGCTTGCCACTGCTGCATGACATCCCTCTGCAGCCTTTGATTTTCACCCAACATAGTGATAATTCAGCCCATCCTGTCTTGGGAACTTTGGTATGCTCTCAAAACTTGGGAGGTGGTTTCCTGGTCAGTTGTCTCCCTTTGAGGGTTCATTCTATGGCCCACATCATCCCTCGCATGCACTCTACCCCCACGTGCCTGTGCCCCTGGCACAGTGAGCCCACTCCCAGCGGTTGCAGGTCCATCATTATCAGGGGTGTCAAGGTGAGACTCAGATACCTGTACTGTAGGGCACACAATAGACAATACAATCCTTGAGACACAGGTTTGGGGGCGAATGGTTGCCTGTGATGTCAATGCAACAGGATTGGTAGGAGTTGATGTTGGGAGGGTGAGGCTGAGAGTCGGTGACTGACCAGGTGTCCCAGATGGGCCAGGTTGTTCATCAGTGTCCAGACATCCAAAGCTGTTATCCTCACTGGAGCCTTCATCCTGAGGGGAACTGACAGTCTCAGGTGTCCTCTCTATGGCAGCAATGGCAAGGTTACCTGTTGAGGGAGTGAAACACAGAGTTCAAGTTAAAATGTGTGTTTAGTTGTATATGTGTGAGATGCAGACAGTGGCTTAACATGATTCCCTGCAATTACATTGACAGCTGCTGCACAGCATACCCTTGTTGTACATACAACTCTGTGACTTGATTTCCATACTCCATGTTAAGAGTTGTTATACTAGGTTGGGACAGGTTGCATTGCAAATGGGATCTGATATTGTCTAATTATTAAAATGACTCTTCAACTCTGTTACCTAGTGACTAGTCGGGATTGATAGACGTCACACATTAAAGCTGCACAATGCACAATGGTGTCCTAGTGGGAACACAGTAAGTGGGTATGCAGGAAAGTTGCCCTGTATCTAGATGTTGTGCATGTGCATCGACTCAGCCATTTTCCAACCCAGGTCAGCCTATTTGGCTTGGGATATTTGATCTATGGCCGGCCAGTAGGAATGGTCACTCAGCGATAGCTGTGTTTTGCTTCGGTTGCATTGTGAGTGTGCCATTGCATTATTGTCATTGCTGTGTACTGGTCCTGACTGGAATAATGTAGAATGTATAGCTAGTAATTGTGTTGTACATGCATTACATCTGATGTGTGTAGGAAAGTGCTATCTTCCTTGACAGGTTACACCCATTTTTATCTGTATGCTGAAGTGGAGTTGGAGGCCCATGCAGCAATGCTAGCCATTTCTGGGCATATCTTTGCTCTTACCAGGGCTCAGGCCAAGAAGCAAAGAGGACAGGGAAACTTGGATCCTGTAATATTGGACCAAGTGCTCTAAAAAACCAGCGGTAAGAAGGTCAAACCCTTGTCCACAATCCCTCCCTCCCCAGATTATTCCCCTTTTGAGGAAGAGGAATTCTCTCTCTGTGCAGAACCTACACCAGAAGGGCTTGAAGCTGATACAGCGGAGCTTTTGGGTGCAGGGTGGTCTGCCAGGGAAGAGCTGAGTGTGGCACAGCAAACGTGTCCCACATTGGAGGGCCTCAGATAGCAAGCTGTCAAGCAGCAAAATGGTGATGTCACTGACACCCACAGAGTTTACTGGGAGAAAAATCTCCTTCATACTAAAGCAAGGGACCCTAAGCCTGGTGCCACCTGGAGGTTGGTCATCCCCCTTCAGTACAGGGAATTCCTCCCAACTCTGGCTCATGGCATCCCTTTAGCTGGGCATTTAGGCCAGAGTAAAACATGGGACAGACTTGTTCCACATTTTCACTGGCCGCATATGTCAGAAGACACAAAGAGCTTTGTCGCTCCTGTGTCACCTGCCAAGCCAGTGGCAAGACTGGTGGCACCCCAAAGGCCCCCTTGATCCCACTGCCAGTGGTTGGGGTACCCTTTGAAAGGGTAGGGGTTGATATTGTTGGCTCCCTTGACCCTCCAACAGCTTCTGCCAATAGATTCATCCTTGTGGTGATGGACCATGCCACAAGGAATCCAGAAGCTATTGGCTTAAGGACCACTACAATTCCTGCAGTGGCAAAGGCCCTCCCGGGAATCTTGCCAGGGTGGGTTTCCCTAAGGAAGTGGTGTCAGACAGAGGTAGTAACTTCATGTCTGCATACATAAAAGCAATGTGGAAGGAGTGTGGTGTTACCTACAAGTTCACCACTTCTTATCATCCTCAAACTAGTGGATTGGTTGAGATGTTTAATAAAACTCTCAAAGGCATGATTATGGGTCTCTCTGAAAAACCCAGAAGGAGATGGGATGTCCTATTGCATGCCTCCTTTTAGCTTACAGTGAGGTATCCCAAAAAGGAGTGGGCTACAGCCCCTTTGAACTCCTATTTGCCAATCTGTTAGGGGTCCCCTTGCTCTTCTTAAGGAGGGTTGGAAACAACATTTAAAAGCTCCAAACAAGACACTGTGGATTATATGCTTGGCCTAAGATCCAGAATGGCTGAGTACATGAAAAAGGCCACTAAAAACCTTAAGGCCAGCCAAGAGCTCCAAAAGCAATGGCTTGACCAGAAGGCAGTCCGGATAGAGTACAACTCAGGACAGAAGGTGTGGGTATTGGAGCCTGTGGCCCGAGAGCACTCCAGGACAAATGGAGTGCACCCCATCTAATTGTAGAAAAGAAAGGTGAGGTCACCTATCTAGTAGACCAGGGCACTGCCAGAAGCCCCCTTAGGGAGCTTCATGTCAACCGCCTAAAGCCTTACTATGACCGGGCTGACTTAACCCTGTGCATGGCTACAGATGAGGGACAGGAAGAAGAGAGTGACCCTCTCCCTGATCTCTTCTCCAACACTGAACTGATGGCTTAGTGAAAGGAGTTGTTCTAGCAGACTGCCTTACTGCTGAGCAGAAGGAAGACTGTAAAAATCTCCTTGATCAGTTTTCTGAACTCTTTTCCCTTACGCCTGGTAAAACTATTTGGTGTGAACATACAATTGACAATGGGGACAGTTTACCTGTCAAAAGTAAAATTTACAGGCAACCTGACCATGTCAGAGATTGCATAAAAGCAGAAGTTCAGAAAATGTTAGACCTTGGAGTTATTTAACCTTCTGAAAGCCCCTGGGCCAGCCCAGTGGTGCTTGTCCCCAAACCGCATAGCAAAGAAGGAAAGAGAGAAATGCGGATTTGTGTGGACTATAGTGGTCTCAATACAGTAACCAAAACTAATGCTCACCCTATACCCAAGGCAGATGAGCTAATAGATACACTGGCATCTGCCAAGTATCTAAGCACTTTTGATTTGACTGCAGGGTATTGGCAGATCAGAATGTGAGAAGATGCTAAAGCAAAAACTGCATTTTCTACCATAGGAGGGCATTATCAATTCACAGTTATGCCCTTTGGTTTGAAAAATGCACCTGCCACTTTTCAGAGGCTGGTGAATACAGTCCTCCAAGGTTTGGAAACTTTCAGGGCAGCATAGCTAGATGATATTGCTGTATTTAGCTCCACCTGGGAGGATCACCTGGTCCACCTATGAAAAGTTTTGGAGGCCCTGCAAAAGGCAGGCCCTACTATCAAGGCTTCAAAGTGCCAGATAGGGCAGGGGAAAGTGGTTTATCTGGGCCACCTAGTAGGTGGAGAAGAGATTGCCCCTCTTCAGGGGAAGATTCAGACCATTATGGACTGGGCTCCCACTACTACTCAGTCCCAGGTCAGATCCTTCTTAGGTCTCACTGGGTATCACAGGAGGTTCATTAAAGACTATGGCTCCATTGCAGCCCCTCTTAATGACCTCACCAGTAAGAAAATGCCTAAAAAGGTATTGTGGACCGCTAGCTGTCAGAAAGCTTTTGAGGAGCTTAAGCAGGCAATGTGCTCTGCACCTGTCTTGAAGAGCCCAAACTACTCCCAAAAAATCATTGTTCAAACAGATGCTTCAGAATTAGGGGTAGGGGCTCTACTACCACAACTTAACTTAGAGGGCCAGGATCAACCTGCTGCTTTCATTAGCAGGAGGTTGATCCCTAGAGAAAAGTGTTGGTCTGCCCTAGAGAGTGAGGTCTTTGCTGTGGTCTGGGCACTGAAGAAGCTGAGACCCTACTTGTTTGGGACTCACTTCATTGTTCAGACAGACCACAAACCTCTATTATGGCTTAAACAAATGAAAGGTTAAAACCCTAAATTGTTGAGGCGGTCCATTTCCCTACAGGGTATGGACTTTACAGCGGAACATAAACCTGGGAGTGCCCACTCCAATGCAGATGGACTCTCCAGATATTTCCACTTAGACAATTAAGGTGGTCATTACAACCCTGGCGGTCGGTGCTAAAGCGGCGGTAAAACCGCCAACAGGCCGGCGGGAAAAAAAATGGAATCACGATTGTGGCGGAAACCGCCAACAAAGACAGCCACTTTAACACTCCGACCGCCACGGCGGTACAAACAAGCAGCGCGGCGGTCACCGGCAACAGACAGGCGGGAGTCAAAGTACCGCCCACACTATCACAACAGTCCAATCCGCCACCTTTTCCGGGGCGGATTCACCGCTGATAAAAACACGGCGGAAACAGGCATTTCGAAGGGAAAACGCTCACCTCTACACACCCCACGAGGAACGAGGACACCATGGACCCGGAACTCCAAATCCTCCCAGCCATAGTCTTCCTGCTCCTCTACCAGGAGCACGTATGCCGGCGCAGAAGACAACAGTGAGTACTGCACCTACGACACAGGGAAGGGGGGAGGGAAAAAAAAGTGACACACACACGCAGCACCCCCACCCTCACCCACTACAACACACATACTAATACATATCTATACATCACAGTTACACCCCCCAGACCCCTGCAAGAATGCAAAGACAAAAGGAAATTACTGTAACCATTGAAACATACAGCAATCAAAAATATATACACACTAAAAACTATTATATACTCCAAATTTACAAGTCCAGGCATTGTACCAGGCATTTTCCGTGGACCACTGGGCCCAAAAAACATGGGCAAAGCCCACACCGGATACCTGACCTAAACGGAGAGAACACTGCAGGGGCATCAGATAGCAAAACTACAGGCACCTCAGGGGGAAGGGAAGGGGGAGCACCTGAGGGCACGACGCCAGATCCACGAGGGGGCTCCATGCCCACTGTTCCATCCTGGGGAGTGCAAAGCCACAGTCTCACAAGTCTCTACAGTGGGTAGGTTTCCCACTGTTCCATCCTGGGGAGTGCAAAGCCACAGTCTCTCAAGTCTCTACAGTGGGTGGGTTTCCCACTGTTCCATCCTGGGGAGTGCAAAGCCACAGTCTCTCAAGTCTCTACAGTGGGTGGGTTTCCCACTGTTCCATCCTGGGGAGTGGAAAGCCACAGTCTCTCAAGTGGATAACAGTCTCCACTGGTTCTGGAGGGTGCCTGCTGGCCAGAGTGCTTCTTCCTGTGCAGGAATGAGGTAGTGGATGCATGTCTCCACTGGTTCTGAAGGGGGCCTGGTGCCCAGAGTGCATCGTGCAGCCCTGTCCGACACAGATGCGGCACTGCCCCTGCCGCTCATGGGCCAGCGGTGCGTGAGATGGCGGTCCCCTGTTCAGTGGTGCTTGAGATGGCGGTCCCCTGTTCAGCGGTGCTTGGGATGGCGGTCCCCTGTTCAGCGGTGCTTGGGATAGCCGTGCCCTGTTCAGCGGTGCTTGGGATGGCAGTCCCCTGTTCAGCTGTGCTTGGGATAGCCGTGCCCTGTTCAGCGGTGCTTGGGATAGCCGTGCCCTGTTCAGCGGTGTTTGGGATGGCGGTCCCCTGTTCAGCGGTGCTTGGGATAGCCGTGCCCTGTTCAGCGGTGCTTCAGATGGCGGTCCCCTGTCCAACGGTGCTTGAGATGGCGGTGCCCTGTCCAGCGGTGCTTGAGATGGCGGTCCCCTGTTCAGCGGTGCTTGGGAAGGCGGTCCCCTGTTCAGCGGTGCTTGGGATAGCCGTGCCCTGTTCAGTGGTGCTTGGGATGGCGGTCCCCTGTTCAGCGGTGCTTGGGATAGCCGTTCCCTGTTCAGCGGTGCTTGAGATGGCGGTCCCCTGTCCAACGATGCTTGAGATGGCGGTCCCCTGTTCAGCGGTGCTTGAGATGGCGGTCCCCTGTCCAGCGGTGCTTCAGATGGCGGTCCCCTGTTCAGCGGTGCTTGGGATAGCCGTGCCCTGTTCAGGTGTGCTTGGGATGGCGGTCCCCTGTTCAGCGGTGCTTGGGATAGCCATGCCCTGTTCAGCGGTGCTTGGGATGGCGGTCCCCTGTTCAGCAGTGCTTGGGATAGCTGTGCCCTGTTCAGCGGTGCTTCAGATGGCGTCCCCTGTCCAGCGGTGCTTGAGATAGCCGTGCCCTGTTCAGCGGTGCTTCAGATGGCGGTCCCCTGTTCAGCGGAGCTGGCCATGCCGGGGTGCTCATGTGCCATCTGGCCTGGGCCTGGCGGGGCCCTCCTGCCCACCTGTCCTGTGGGTGCCGGGGCCCTCCTGGGCAGCTGTGCTGGGGCTTTTGGTGGCCTCCTGTCCAGCTGGGATGGGGCTTTTGGTGGCCTCCTGGCCAGCTGGGATGGGGCTTTCGGGGTCCTCCTGGCCAGCTGGGCTGATGGCGGTGTTGTCGGGCGTGCTGCCCTTCCCAGCCTTTCCTGCTCTCCTGTGGCCCTTCCCCACCTTGGCCGGTGTCCCAGCTGCCTCGACACTCCCGGGAGCCCTGGTAGGGGTTTTTGTCCCTGGTGTCTTGACCCTCTGCTGCCGTGCACTGGCAATTTTTTGATGTTTCTGAGGGGGGGGGCTGGCTGTGCTGTGGCTCCGTACCAGACTGGCTGCCCTGGTGGGCGGTGCACTCCAGTGACCATGTACGACATGCACCACCGGGCCCGGTGATGTAGTGGCTGAGGTGCTAGCTCTGGGCCTATGACATGGGCGGGGTGGGGGAGTTGAGGGAAAGAGGTTAAGTTTGGACAGGAAAAAATTTTGGGGAGCAGTGGGACGGGTAGGTGTAGTGGGTATGGGAGTGGAGTAAGAGGTTGTGGTTGTAGGAGGTGTAAATGGGGTGGCTTTGGGTGCAGGTGCCTGGGCTGTAGGCTGTCGTGAGGTGGATGACTGTTGGGTGGGTGGCTGCCTGCGTTTGTGTATCTTGGGAGGGGGCGGCACAGACACACTGGGAGAGGACACAGGGGACGTGTAAATGGCAGTGGGGGTGGTGAGTGCACGTGTGCGGGGTGTTCTGGTGTGTGTGCTGCTGAGGAACGTAGTGGCTGAAGATGCTGTGCATACAGGTGTGAGTGGAGACAAGACTGGCAGGGAGGAGGGAGACGTGGAGGAGGGGGACACAGTGGAGGCAGTGGATGTTGGTATGTCTGTATGTGGATGTTGCTTGTGTGACTGCCTGTGGGATGTGTGGTGCTTATGTCTGCGTGAGCTGCCCTTGGGTGTTGAGGTGTGTGCAGGCTGGTCTGATGGTGTGCTTGGGATAGGCAGAGGTACAGGGGATTGGGTCTGGGTGTAGGAAGTTGGAGGGGGGAGGCTAGACACAGGGACAATGGCTGCCATCAGTGCTGAGGCCAGAGTCTGAAAGGCTCGCTGAAGGGCCGCATGACCAGAATTAATGCCCTCCAGGTATGCATTACTTTGGTGCACTTCCCTTTCTACACCCTGGATGGCATTCAAAATGGTAGACTGCCCAACAGTGAGCGACCTGAGGAGGTCAATGACCTCCTCACTGAGGGCAGCAGGGGTGACTGGGGCAGGGCCTGAGGTGCCTGGGGCGAAGGAGATGCCCACCTTCCTGGGTGAGCGGGCACGGGGCAAACGCTGAGGGGCTGCTGGGAGGGTGGTGCTGGTGCGGGGGGTGGCGGCTGTACCTGTTGTTGCGGGGGCAGAGATATTGCCACCACCACAAGGGAGCTCCCATCAGAGGACGAGTCCGATCCACTAATGTCCGCTCGTGTCCCCGCCGTGGAGCTCCCCTCGCCCTCCGTCCCACTGGCGATTTCAGAGTCAGTAGTGTGGCCCTCCATGGCCATGTGGGATGCAGCTCCCTCGTGCTCCGGTGCCACTGCTCCTCCGCCTGATGATGCTAATGCACACATGAACAGGAAGACCACAAAAAGGGGGGGGGACAGAAGAAAGACATGTTGAGTGCATGCATTCCCGCTACCGTTGGCGGACAGAACAGACACAGAAGCCCTCTGCACTACTCCGCGCACTTGGGGTCCACTTTGCAATCCCTGGGACATGGCCTACAAGGCTATGGACGACATCTGCACACATAGGTGACACAGGGCCATGAATAGCTGTACTTGGCACCCTACAGAGGTGGGGAGCGGGGGCACAGGGCCGTGCCTTACGGAGGGGCCTAGCCTACGGAACTCGCCCTGGCCTAGGGATACCAACAGCCCTCCTCCCCCACCCAGACACCTCCACAGCGCGCAAAGTTAGCAGAATGTGAGTGTACTCACCCCCTTGTGTCTGCTGTGATGCCCTCACGCGCCCATCCAACTCGGGGTAGGCCACCGCCAGGATCCGGAAAATCAGGAGGGTCAAGGTCCGACGGGCACCCCTCCCACGTTGGGAGGCCATCCCCAGCTGAGCCTCCGCCGTCTTCCTGCTCCAGCGGCGAATGTCCTCCCATCTCTCCCGGCAGTGGGTGCCCCGTCTGTGGTGGACCCCCAGGGTCCGGACGTCCTTGGCGATGGCACGCCATATATCCGTCTTCTGGTGGGCGCTGACCTATATGAAATGTACAGGGGGAGAAGAAAAGTAATTACCTTCTGCACCATCAATGTGAGTGGCCCCCCATCCCTACCCTTGCCATGTGGCACATGCACTCACCGTTGTTTCAAGCATGCCTCAATCTCTCCCCCCCCCATCTTTCATCCACCCCACTCAACACAGGCATAGCCCATACAGCATGCTCTCAGTGTATTTACTGTAGAATAGCGCATACTGGGGGAGGACCCCATCCACAATCTTCTCCAACTCTTCCGATGTGAAGGCAGGGGCCCTTTCCCCAGTCGCATGAGCCATTGCCCCTTCCAGACCGAGGTCACAGCAGCACTTGCAGTGTAGGTCCTCTCCTGTCAAAGATCAGGTATCGAGTGAATTAACAGAGAGAAAATGGCGGTGACGTCCGTGGCGGTGCGTACCGCGACCGCCGGCACACATCGTCATTAGCTCCTGAGACCCATAGGGTCCAATGTTAACCAATGCAGCATTGTGCCGCGGTCTTCGACCGCCTACCGCCACGGTGTGCAACGCCAGCGCAGTTACCTCACGTCCCATTGTCACACTTTACAGGTCAGGCAGCAGCCATTTCAGGGGCCCACATGCCTTACTTTTTGTACTGCGTCACACATACCTAGGCCTTACATCCACACTCATACAAGCCATTCGATGGGTTAAGATCCGTGTTTTTTTAAAGCTGGGGTTACGTACCTTTGGGATGTTTGACTCTGTGCTCGCTGTTGTCCTTCATAGGCACCGTCCGTTGGGACATGTGAGGAGATGGCGGCATCCTCCGGTGTACAGACCGCTGGTGGACCTGTCGACAATGGAGGAGAGACATCTCATCCTGACATACAGGCTTGACCGTGCCACTATTCTGGAACTGTGTGCCCAGCTGGAGCCAGACCTGATGTCACCTATCCGCCATCCCACAGGAATCCCTCCTCAGGTGCAGGTGCTGTCAGTACTCCATTTCCTAGCAAGTGGGTCATTTCAAACAACAGTGGCCATAGCATCAGGTATGTCCCAGCCTATGTTTTCCAACGTGTTGTCCACAGTGTTGTCTGCCCTGCTGAAACACATGCGGAGCTACATCGTTTTCCCTGAGGTGGAGGATTTGGCTACAGTGAAAGGTGACTTCTATGCCCTTGGACATATTCCCAACATCATAGGTGCCATTGATGGGACCCATGTGGCTTTGGTCCCCCTCCACAGGAGTTAACAGGTGTACAGAAACCGTAAGAATTATCATTCCATGAATGTCCAGATGGTATGTTTGGTAGACCAGCACATCTGCCATGTGAATGCCATGTTCCCTGGCTCAGTGCATGACACCTACATCCTGCGGAATAGCAGCATCCCTTATGTGATGGGTCAGCTCCAGAGGCACCGTGTGTGGCTAATTGGTGACTCTGGTTACCCCAACCTGTCATGGCTACTGACCCCAGTGAGGAATCTCAGGACTAGGGCAGAGGAACGCTACAATGAGGCCCATGGCGAACTAGGAGGGAGATCGAGCAGACCTTCGGCCTCCTGAAGGCCAGGTTCAGGTGCCTCCATATGACAGGTGGATCCCTATTCTACTCACCAAAGAAGGTGTGCCAGATCATCGTGGCCTGCTGTATGCTTCACAACCTGGCTTTGCGTCGCCAGGTGCCTTTTCTGCAGGAGGATGGTCCAGATGGTGGTGTTGTGGCAGCTGTGGAGCCTGTGGAGAGTGAAGAGGAGGAAGACGAAGAAGACGACATAGACAACAGGAACACAGTGATACTGCAATATTTCCAATGAACAGAGGTAAGAATACAAACCGGCCTACTACATGTACTTAAACACTACTACCTCTGTACTGTCTGTCCTTTTCACCCAGTGTATGGTAACTGAGTTGTCACTTTCCATTACGATTTCAGAGATCTGGGTCCCACAGTGTGACATCTGCTTTGTTTCCCCATGGACTACAGCTGTGGGACATTGGTATGTTGGCATCACAATGTAAATAAGCATTTTGGCACTGTAATTACAGATAAATATATTCACATTCACAGACAGACTCCTGATTGTTTTGTGCAATAACGGTGTTTATTAAGGTGCTAATTATTGGAGGGGGGTTGTAAATTGGTGAGGGGTGATGGTGAAGGAATGTCCATGGCAGAGTCCAGTCTATTAGTCTCACAGGTGCATTGTCCAAATGGGTCTGGGAAGTGGAGCTGGGGCAGTTTAAGGATGGACAGGGTGACAAAGTGGGACAGTGGGATGACTATCAGGGTGGCATCCTTTCTTGGCGGGGGTCTTGGCATCTTACTCTGTCCTCTTCCTGGATCTCTGGAACCGCTTGCTAGGTGGTTCTCCTTCTGCAGGGGGGGGTGCTGGTGGCCTGTTGGTCCTGTGGCGGTGCCTCCTGTCCACTAGCGCCGGCGCAGGTGGTGTGCAGTTCTTGGTCCATGCTAGTGTCAGGGGCCCTTTGTGGTGCCACAGTGTCCCTCAAAGTGGTCACTACCAGATTCAGCACCCATACGATGGTGCCCAGGGCAGAGCTGATGGTTCTGAGTTCCTCCCTGAAGCCCAAATACTGTTCCTCCTGCATGCGCTGGGTCTCCTGAAACTTGGCCAGTACCATAGCCATCGTCTCCTGGGAGTGGTGGTATGCTCCCATGATGGAGGAGAGGGCCTCATGGAGAGTGGGTTCCCTGGGCCTGTCCCCACCCTGTCGCACAGCAGCCCTCCCAGTTCCCCTGTTTCCCTGGGCCTCTGTCCCCTGGACCGTGTGCCCACTGCCACTGCCCCCAGGTCCCTGTTGTTGTTGGGGTGGTGGGTTAACCTGGGTGCCCTGTAGTGGTGAACACACTGCTGCTTGACGTGTCCTGGAGACAGAGGTGTGGGCCCGCTGGGTGGGTGCTGTGCGGTTATATGACGGAACACCGAATCTTAAACTACGACTAACCTTAACAACGAGGTCGGAACACCGACCTCGTCTTTACTACTAATGATTTTACCACGAATGGCTTAACAACGATATTTTGTTGTAAAGGCATTCCTGATAAAATCATTAACAAGAAGGCACCATTCACCCTACATCCCTCACCCCACCCCCCCAACCCCACCCCAAAACCTAAAACCCCCTGACCCCCACCCACTCCGCAAAACCAAAAACGCCCCACCCCCCCAACCCCACCCTAAAACCTAAAACCCCCTGACCCCCCACCCACTCCCCAAAACCAAAAACGCCCCACCCCCCAACCCCACCCCAAAACCTAAAACCCCCTGAACCCCCACCCACTCCCCAAAACCAAAAACGCCCCACCCCCCCAACCCCACCCCAAAACCTAAAACCCCCTGACCCCCACCCACTCCCCAAAACCAAAAACGCCCCACCCCCCCAACCCCACCCTAAAACCTAAAACCCCCTGACCCCCCACCCACTCCCCAAAACCAAAAACGCCCCACCCCCCAACCCCACCCCAAAACCTAAAACCCCCTGAACCCCCACCCACTCCCCAAAACCAAAAACGCCCCACCCCCCAACCCCACCCTAAAACCTAAAACCCCTGACCCCCCCACCCACTCCCCAAAACCAAAAACGCCCCACCCCCCAACCCCACCCTAAAACCTAAAACCCCCGGCCCCCCACCCCCTCCCCAAAACCAAAAACACTCCACCCCCCAACCCCACCCCAAAACCTAAAACCCCCGACCCCCCACCCTCTCCCCAAAACCAAAAACGCCCCACCCCCCCAAACCCACCCCAAAACCTAAAACCCCCTGACCCCCCACCCCCTCCCCAAAACCTAAAACCCCCCACTTACCTGAGTCGTCACCTTGTCATCTGCGTCGTCCTCCTCAGCCGACTCCCTTGTTTGTACCTTAAACATGCATGTTCGTTGTTCAGGACATGCGTGGTTAAGGCACAAAATAACGAAGTCGTGGTTAAAGAATGCGTTGTTCCGCTTTCGTTAACCAGGACTTCGTTATAAAAAATTCGGCATAAAGGATGTTTACCGTGCTGTGCTGGTGTTTCCAGAGGGGGGTAGGTCTGCAGTGGCCTGTGGCTGTGTGAGGGGAACCGACTGTCCCGAGGTCCCCGATGGGCCGGGCTGGTCATCTAGATCCAGGTCGACAGAGCTGCAGTCATCACTGTGGGCCTCTTCTGGGGGGGGGGTGGACATTTGTGAACCCTCCTGTGCGGTGACGTTGCGTAGGGGTCCTGCAGGGGTATAAAAGCATGATTATTGCATCTGTGTGTGGAATGGTGTGCAATGGGTGGGTGCCCGTGTCCCCCAGTGCTTGCATTCCTGTGTGGGGGCTTTTGTGTCGGTGGTTTGGGGGGGTATGGGTATGTGCAGTGGGCATGCTTTGGTGATGGGTGTCCATGCTTTGTGGTCGCATGCAGGGCTTGGTGTTGGGATGGGTGGGTAGTGATGGTGGGACATTTGCAAGGAGTAGGAGTGATGGGGTGAGGCTGAGGGTGGGGGTATGTGTTGGCATGCAGGTGGGGTGGGGGGGATGAAGTAGTAAAGATGTGACTTACCAGAGTCCATTCCTCCAGATACTCCGCCGAGGCCCTCAGGATGCAGGATCGCCAAGACCTGCTCCTCCCATGTCGTAAATTCTGGGGAAGGAGGTGGGGGCCTGCCGCCAGTCTTCTGCAGTGCAATCCGGTGTCTGGATACCACGGAACACACCTTCCCCCGTAGGTTGTTCCACCTCTTCCTGATGTCATCCCGATTTCTTGGGTGCTGTCCCACTGCATTGACCCTGTCGACTATCCTGCTCCATAGCTCCATCTTCCTTGCAATGGACGTCTGCTGCACCTGTGCTCAGAATAGCTGTGTCTCTACCCGGATGATTTCCTCCACCATGACCCTGAGTTCCTCCTCCGAAAACCTGGGGTGTCTTTGCGGTGCCATTGGGTGGTGTAGGTGATGTGTGGGGTGGAATGTGTGGTGATAAGTGTGGTGATGTGTATTGGTGTGTTGTGTGAAGTTCGTGGTATTTGTGTGGGTGATGGTAATATGTGCGTCTGGGTGCTCGATTCTTCTATATGGTCTCTCTCTCTGTGCGTCGTCCCGATTTTTTTGTGGTGGGGGTTTGTGGGTGATGTGGGTGTGTGTTTTATATTGTATTGGGTATGTGGGAGTGGTGTTTGTATGTGTATCAGGTGTGTGTATTTGGATTTGTCCAATGTGGCTGTGTTTTGTAGGAGTGTGTGTATTTGGAGTGCAGCGGTGTGTACCGCCAATGGGATACTGTGGTTGAAAGACCGCCGCGTGGATTCGTGTGTCGTGATAGTGTGGGCGTATTTCTGTTGGCGTGACGGTGTCGGTTTGGTTATCGCCAGTTTATCACTGGCCTTTGGTGTGGCGAACTTCTGTGGGTGTCTGTATTTTGGCGGTTTCCGAGTTGTGGGTCATAATAACCGTGGCAGTTTACTGCAGCCGCGGCGGTGTGTTGCCGGTCTTCTGCACGGCGGTAAGCGGCTTTTACCGCCAATGTTGTAATGACCCCCTAAGTCTCATCTGGGCAATGTAAGCCTTATTGTCCCTCGTTGGGGGGTGGGTTTGTGTAGTTAAGTACCATCTTCCTTGGCATGTTACCCCAATTTTTACCCGTATGTCAGTATGTTTTTGCCTGTCTCACTGAGATTCTGCTGGTCAGGACCACAGTGCTCATAGTTTATGGCCTAATGTGTGTGTCTGTATAGTCCTTGACTGTGTCACTGAGGCTATGCTAATCAGAACCTCAGTGCTTATGCTCTCTCTGCTTTTAAATTTGTCACTATAGGCTAGTGACTTAATTTACCAATTTCAATTGGCACGCTGGAACCCCCTTATAAGTCCGTAGTATATGGTACCTAGGTACTCAGAGCTTTGGGGTTCCAGGAGATCCTTATGGGCTGCAGCATTTCTTTTGCCACCCATAAGGAGCTCAGACAAACCCATAAACAGGACTGCCACTGCAGCCTACATGAAATAACGCACATGTTATTTCACAGCCATTTTCACTGCACTTAAGTAACTTATAAGTCACCTTTATGTCTAACCTTCACTTGCTGAAGATTAGTTGCAAAGTTACTAAGTGTGAGGGCACCCTTGCACTAACAAAGGTGCCCCCACATAGTACAGGACCATTTCCCGGGACTTCGTGACTGCGGAGACGCCATTACACACATGCACTACATATAGGTCAATACCTATATGGAGTTTCACAATGGTAACTCCGAACATGGCCATGTGAGGTGTCAAATATCATGGAATTGTCCCCCCATTCCAAATCTGATATTAGGGAGCCAATTCCATGCATCCTGGGGGCTCCACTATGGATCCCCAGTACTGACAAACAGCTCTCTGAGGCTTGCACTGCAGCTACAGCTACTGCCTCCTCAAAGACAGGGTTCTGCCCTCCTAGGTTCTGAGCAGCTCAGTCCCAGGAAGGCAGAACAAAGCATTTCCTCTGAGAGCAGGGTGTTAAACCCTCTCCATTTTGAAATAGGTGTTACTGGCTGGGGAGGGGTAGCCTCCCCCAGCCTCTGGAAATGCTTAGAAGGGCACAGATGGTGCCCTCCTTGCATAAGCCAGTCTACACCCGTTCATGGACCCCTTGTCCCCTGCTCTGGGGCGTAACTGGACAAAGAAAAGAGGAGTGACCACTCCCCTGTCCATCACCACCCTAGGGGTGGTGCCCAGAGCTCCTCCAGTGTGTCCCAGACTTCAGCCATCTTGCTTTTCAAGGTGTGGGGGCACTCTGGAGGGCTCTGAGTGGCCAGTGCCAGCAGATGACGCTAGAGACCCCTCCTGATAGGTCCTTACCTGATAAAATAGCCAATCCCTCTCTCAGGGCTATTTAGGGTCTATCCTGTGGGTTATCTTCAGATTCTACTTGCAAGTTTCCCGCAGGAATCCTCTGCAACGACTACTTCATCCTCTGACCTCTGATCAACCGCAGCCTGCCCCAGGAACCTCTGTAACAGCAACAAAATATTCACAAGGGATACTTTTCTTCTGCAACTTCAGGTCCAGCCAGCAACTGCAGCAGTTTCCACAGTGTGCACTCTCTGAGGACTCCCTGTCTTCACCCTGCACCAGAAGGACCGTAGAAATCTCCCTTGGAGTGACGGAGTAACTCCCCTGCTCAAGCAGGCACCTTCTAAGTCAACAACCGGTTCTCTTTGACCCCTCTCACAGCGGTGAACATGCTCCTTGGAACACAGATGGTGGACCCCATCAACACAGACTGTTCTGAGGTCCTGCTGTCGCAATTTGGAGGAGGTAAGACCTTGCCTTCCCCCAGAATGACAGTACCCCTGTGCACCGCGTCTCCTTCACCTCTTGAGGCCTCTGTGCGCTATTTGCAAAATTCCATCATGGACAGCCTGGCCCAGGTCCCCAGCACTCTATTCTGTGACACTCACCTTGCTGAGTTGATCTCCGGTGGCGTGGGACCTTCTTTTGTAGTGCTGGCTGCATCAACCACATTTTGCACCTCCTTTGTCCCCGTGTCCTAGGACACCTGTGGGTGATATCTGGTGCTCTGAGGGCTCTCTGAAGTGCTGAGAGCCTCCTCTTCCTCCTCACACACAGGTGAGACCCCCAGGTCCCTCCTGGGTCCAGATAGCACCTAGCTGATGCAAAACACAACTTTGCCAGAACCAAGGCTTTTTGGAGGAATCCAGCACCAAAACTCTCCTGCATCCAACTTCACAACGTGTTACATCCTTTGCATCATGCAGGAACCCACTGGCATCTTCCTAGTGTGCATTTCTGCAGTCTTTGTCCAACTGGGGACTCTTCTATGCACCCTCTTCTGGGCTGGTAGGGGCTCCTGTCTTTCCTGGAACTTCTTTCGACTTCTGGACTTGGTCTCCTTCTTTTCCAGGTCTTCAGGTCCAGGAATCCACTCTTTGTTGTTTGCAGACTTGGTTGGTTCTTCCAATCATCCCAATCACAAGGTGTAGTGTGTCCAAAGGAATCTTTCAGTACTTTACTCCTGCTTTTCTGGGCTCTGGGGTGCACTACACTTGTCTATGGGGGAATTTGTGATTCACATTCCACTTTCTTAATATATGGTTTGTGTTGCCCCTAGACCTATTGTCTCCAATTGCATTCTATAGCATTTTCTATTGTTTACACTATCAAATGTCTAATTATTTACCTTATTTTGGTGTCTAGTGTATATATTGTGTATAATACTTACCTCCAGAAGGAGTATTGTCTCTAAGATATTTTTGATACTGTGTCACCCAAATAAATACCTTTCTTTTTGGTAACATTGAGTATTGTCTTTACTTCTGTATAAGTGCTGTGTAACTATAAGTGGTATTCCATGAGCTTTGCATGTCTCCTAGTTCAGCCTAAGCTGCTCTGCTATAGCTACCTCTATCAGCCTAAGTTGCTAGAACACTACTACATTTCACTAAGAAGGGATAACTGGACCTGTTATAAGGTGTAAGTACGCAAGGTACACACTTCAAACCAGGCCAGCCTCCTACAATATGTTGTGGACATTGCAGGTTTTCACAATTATGGGTCAGGGCATTTTGGGAGTCATAGTGATATGATTAGCCTGTAGTTAACATGCCATTTCCAAGGGCTGTGAGGGCAGTTGGGCTCAGTCGAGAGGCAGCATGCCAGAGAGGGATATTAGGTGATTTGGTGAGAGGTACAGTGGCTAAAATAGTTTATTAGGGTGGGTTTGGGTAGTGAGGAAGCATGCAGGACAACACATTCGTGTGACATTAACGTTGTGGGTACTAATCAGCCTCCAGTCCCCCAGGTGTTCCTGTGAGGCCCTCTGGAGGCACTATGTCCAAGACTATCTTCTCTCATGATTTAAAGGTAGGGGGAGGAGGTGGGGGCCAACCGCCAGTCTTCTGTATGGCAAGCTGGTGCCTGAATGCCATGGAATGCCATGGAATGCACCTTACCCCATAGGTCGTTCCACCTCTTCCTGATGTCCTCCCTTGTGCATGGATGACTGCCTACAAAATTGACCGTCGACTATCCTTTGCCGCAACTCCATTTTCCTGGCAATAGATGTTTATTGGCTCTGTGCTCCAAACACGTGTGGCTCTACCCTTACAATTTCATCTATTATGACCCTCAATTCGTCATCAGTGAAACATGGGACTTTTTGTGGGGACATGTTTGTTGTGAAGACGGTGTGTGGGGGTGTTGTGAGTGTAGGGGTGCAGTGTTGGGTATTTAGTGATGTGTGGGTGCTGTGAGTTGGAAACGGTTGTAGCAGATTGTGTGTGCTAGTGGTGTGTGTATTGTGATAGTTGTGCTGAGGTGGGTGTTACACCCTCTCCCTTTGGAAATAGGTGTTACAGGCTTGGGAGGGGTAGCCTCCCCAAGCCACTGGAATTGTTTTGAAGGACATAGATGGTGCCCTCCTTGCATAATCCAGTTTACACCGGTTTAGGGACCCCCAGTCCCTGTTCTGGCACAAAACTGGACAAAGGAAATGGGAGTGACCACTCCCCTGTCCATCACCACCCTAGGGGTGGTGCTCAGAGCTCCTCCAGAGGGTCCATTGGTTTCACCATCTTGGATTCCAAGTTGTCAGGGAACTCTGAGAGCATCTGAGTGACCAGTGCCAGCAGGTGACGTCAGAGCCCTCCCCTGATAGGTGTTTACCTGTTTAGCTGACCAATCTCCTTTCAGGACTATTTAGGGTCTCTCTCTTGGGTGGTTGCAAATTTGGATTGCAAAACTCCAACAGGAATCTTCTGCATCCTTTACTTCACCTTCTCACCGAAGAAACTGCATATGAACCCTCCAGGAACTCTACAAACTGCAACAAAGAAGCAAAGATAACTTCTGCAACATTGTGTCTTCAGCTCCTGCCAGCAACTGCAACTGTTTCCCAGTCGTGCATCCTCAGAGCCTGTCTTCAGCCTGCACCAGAAGAACTAAGTAATCTCCTTGGAGTGAAGAGTCACTCCCCTGCTTCAGCAGGCACCTCTCTGCAATGATGACTGACTACGTGGGTCCACTCTCCTGATGAGTTGTATGGATCCTGCCTCACGGGTGGTGGACTGAAGTGGTTCTGACGGTCCTGACGTCCCACTGTCCAACTTTGGTGGAGGTAAGAGCTTGCCTCCCCATTCAAGACATTACCCCGTGCACTGCGTGTTTTGCAGTTGCCAAGTCTTGTTGCCATCCTTCCGCAAAGTACTTCATGCACCGTACAGCCCCAGCACTCTGTCCTGCGATGCACAGCGCATGATGGCTCTCCAGCAGCGTGGGAGCCTTTGTCGTAGTGCTGCATGGGCCTCATTTTGCACCTCTTTTATCCCTGTGCTGTGGGACTCCTGTGCATGCTGCCTGGTCTTCTGTGGGCTCTCTGAGTTGCTGAGAGCCCCCTCTGACTCACCCTCCTTGGTAGAGTCCACCAGGTCCCTCCTGGTCCCGGGCAGCTCCATTTTCTGCTAACCGTGAGCTTTGAGTGTGCCAAGGCTTGTTGGCAAAATACAGCAATGCAAACCAGACTGCAATCATCCATCCGGCGTCAGACATCATCTGCACCAACCAGGAACCTGCATCCGTCTTCTTGGGTGCAGTACCGACTGTTGTTCTTTACCGGTGGTTCTTCTTTTGTACCTTCATCCGGGTTAGCAGGGGCTCCTGTTCTCCCTGGACTCTTATGTGCTTCTTGAACTTGGTCCCCTTCTTCCAAGGGTCTTCAGGTCCAGGAATCCACTGTTGGTGTCTTGCAGTCTCTTCTGGTTCTTGCATAATCTCCTTTCTTGTCTTCTTGTGTGTCTAGGAAAGTTACTGTGATTTACTCCTGTTTTCTTTGTCTCTGGGGTGGGTTCTATTACTTACCTTTAGTGTTTTCTAATACTCCCAGTGCCCCTCTACACACTACACTTGCCTAGCTGAAAAATCAACATTTGCATTCCACTCTTTTAGTAAATGGTTTGTGTCCCCCCAGGCCCATTTCTAACTATTGTGGTTTTCACAATTTGTACTGTTTTCTAACTGTTTGTACAGCTATTTCTGCATACTAGTGTATATAATTTGTGTAGTACTTACCTCCTAAGGGAACATAGGGGGTCATTACGACCCTGGCGGACGGCGGAGAAGCGGCGGTAAGACCGCCAACAGGCTGGCGGTCAATTTTTTGCAATTATGACCATGGCGGTTACCGCCATGGTCATCCGCCGCTTCTCCGTTCCGCCCGCCAGGGCGGAGACGACCGCTGGGCAGGAGACCTGCACACACACCGACATACATGCCAACATCCACACACACAGTCAGAGACGCACACCCACATTCAAACATACACGCACACATCCATACAGACATACCTACAGACATACACGCACTCATTCCGAAACACACAACACCCCCGCAAGCATACACGCACTCACACACCCCCTCTACATACACACATCCACACCCCCATGCAGGCACACAGCATACAACACCCCCCCCTTCCCTAACGGACGATTGACTTACCTGGTCCGTTGATCCGGTGGGCGGTGTTCTGTTGACGTGGCAGTGGAGCAACCTCCACTTCCCCGCCGACCGCCAGTATGGCTGTTGGCGGCTCTCCGTCCGAAAAAGGACAGAGAGCTGGCAACAGTCATAATACGCCGAGCGGAAAACCACCACCACTGGCGGTCTTCAGCACGGCGGTCTTGACAAAAGACCGTCGAGGTCAAAATGACCCCCCTAGTCTTTATCGTATTTTCAGTATTTGTGTTACTAAAATAAAGTACCTCTAGTTTTGTAACACTGAGTATTTTTTTTCATGTGTTTCAATACTGTGTGACTACAGTGGTATTGCATGAGCTTTGCATGTCTCCTAGATAAACCTTGGATGCTCAGCTACAGCTACCTCTAGAGAGCATGGCTTCTAGACACTTCCTACATTTCACTAATAAGGGATAACTGGATCTGGTATAAGGTGTACGTGCCTTAGATACCCACTACAAACCATGCCAGCCACCTACATGCTGCAACTGCATGTATCCCATTGAAGACTTGCAAATCTTTAATAGTTTTTGCATCAGCCAATCATTGTTGCCATACCCAGAGAAATATGGAGCATGAATCTACAGCCACTAAGATGTATTTGTATGCACCATCAGTTTGTAAGGTACCGCAGTGGTCCAGGTACACACATTGTAGTGGTTTATTGGAGATTTGGAGTGGTCTCTGTGGTGGGTGTTTGATGGTGGACCCTTTAATTTGTTGGCAGGTGTCACAGCAAAGGACCTACTGTTTGGTCTGTTTGTATAGACCTGGACACCAATAGTGTTTTTGAATAGGGAGATAGTAGCTGCCACACCAGCATGGACAGAAGCAGAACCCTCATGTGCTGCTTTAATATCTAATCTCTTGTCTTGGTTGGGGGTCACACAATCACCCACCCGTGGAATTGTTGCCAATGCAATGTTTTGGGTACTTAACTGGTAGGAATACTTTGAAGAGTAGGCTTTTGGTAGGGACTTGCTGTCAGACGAGGCTTACAAAGCAGCCAGTGTTTCATCATCAATCCCTGTCTGAGGACGAGTAATCACAGCAACAAAAGCCATAGCTACTGCACATTTGGCAGTTTATTTAGCCAAAGTGATTCCTACATCATGAATTCCGACAAGTTGATGGCCTATGTATGACCTACATGAGCATTTAGTTGCTTGTCTTAAAGATCTGGTACCCTCCCCTTAAAAAGTTATGTTTGATGGTGATCCCTTTTGAATCTCTGAATTAATTGAAGGACTGGACACAGTAGTATAAATCATATACAATCAAAGTAGAAAATTCAAGGTCTGTGTGTTCCAGGGCCAAAATTATAGCCTTCAGCTCTGCAATTTGTGCTGTGTGGTCCCCTAGGGTCTCTGTGTAGGTATGTTGATAGTGGAAATTGCCATCCCTCATTACTCCGCTAACAGTTGCACAAGCAGCTGAGTGTTGGTGTTTAGTACCTACAGCTGGTTGTGCTGAACCATCAGTGTAAATGATGATTTGGTATTGTTCAAGAGGCAATATGTTAGTAGCCATGGGTTACTCAAGTTTATATTGAAGAAATTATTGGGTCTGAAGTTTTGGGTTGAAAACATAATCAATATCAGTGGCCGTCAAAGTCATCACCCATTGAAACCAGCATGGATGTAAAGCTTTTGCTTTTGGGACGCTTGCCTTGGTAAAAGTCACAGGGCTGGTTTTGGAGTAACAACAATGACTTGCTTTCCCTGGGCAAGGTCTCTCCTTAATGAGAGCCATCTGAACAGCTGTCAGTACATTTTCAGTTGGTGCGAAACCTTGTTCTGCATGTGATTTGTATTCTACGGGTACACTGTCACCTTGTTAAATGTGACATAGGTGAACCTGATGGCACCAGGAATAACTCTGATGACTAAGTTTGTTTTGTTCTCATGTATGTGTAAGTGTTTTGCTTCAAGCATGTCTAGTTCTAATGCTCAGAGAATGGGTGTATGCTTGGATGTCCAATGTTTGCTTAAGAAATTTGGGCGTATTAAGTCATAAAGAGATTTTATGCATTGCATATATTCAGGAATTTAAATTCAGCCAAAGTAAAAAAAAAAACCTGTGCTTTCTGAAGGTATTTGGAGGTTGCAATTGTGCGCATTTTTCTAGAAGAAGTAGGCCTCATCAAACAATTTGTTATCCTAAAAGTAGGACAGTATATAGAGCAATTTTGGTTTTCTTGAAATTAAATTTGTAGCCTTTGATGGTGAATCCCAAAACAATGTGATTGAGGCAAACAAGTGCGTTGAGGCTGTGACGTGTGAGATAGATATCTTCTACATAGGATAATGCCTTGGAATCAATATCATGTAATATTGATCTCACATAGACAGGGAACAATCCTGTAGTGTTCTTATACCCTTGAGGGAAGCAGCAAAATGTCCTGCGTTGTTAAGGCACTTAAACCCCGCTTTCAGGTTCAAAATTGTGTAAAACAAAAACATTGGAAATATCCATGGTTGTTTTGTATTTCTTAAGCACTATATTGTTAATAAATGCTGTGCTGGGTGACTTCTGGATTGCAAGTGTGCATGTGTGACTGGTCATGAGTCTGTAATTTAACACAATTCTATATGGATGGTCAGGTTTTGCTACCAGGGTTATTCATTGCAGAGACACCAGGTTTGATTTCTCCCAGGTTCTTAAGTGTGAGAGTATTTCTCTCAATGGTGCTTTAGCTTCATGTTTAATGGGGTCTGTAGTGTGGATCTTTTTGGAATAACATGGAAGGGGGAATCTTTATCCCACCCAGCAAGGTTGCGGAACAGTGCTGGCGCTTGCTCCAATGCCCAATCTGCGGCATAAGCTTCTTTTACTGTATCTAGAATGAGGACTGATGAAGAAGGCAAAATGATATCTTCCTCTTGTGGGAGTAGGCAGACAAATTCAGGTGGCCAATCTTTTTCTGCCAATAAAGGCCCGTATTTATACTTCGTTTGCGCCGAATTTGCGTCGTTTTTTTCGACGCAAATTCGGCGCAAAACCAGCGCCATATTTATACTTTGGCGTTAGACGCGTCTAGCGCCAAAGTATGGGCAAATAGCGTCATTTTTTGGCGTGAACGCCTTCCTTGCGTTAATGAGATGCAAGGAAGGCGTTCCCGTCTAAAAACAGACGCACATAGCGGTGCGTGGTATTTATGCTCCAGGGCAAAAATCACTCCCGCGCGGCAGGCGGCGCAAAAAAATGGCGCAAAGCATGAATAGCGTGAAATTTTAACGCCTGGGTCAGGGCAGGCGTTAAAATGGGGCAAACACACCTGTACTTAATCAGAACACACAGAACAAACAACAGAGCAGCAGAGCAGCAACAGGGAGACATGGAGGTGCTTTTTCTTCAACGTGCACGTAGACGCAGAGCCCTGCAGCAACAACAGCAGCCACAACACCAACAGCAGGGACCCCAAAGACAGCGCACAAGGCAGGAGAGGATATTCCGCCCAAGAACAACCCTGCATGGCCTCAGGGAACGAGACATCATCCAGAGGTACCGGTTGAACTGGCAGGCCATTCAGCAGCTGCTGACAAATATTGAACAGCAATTGGCCCCCACTTTAGTGACTCCACGCACTATCCCAACAGAAACAAAGCTGCTTGCCGTACTTCACCTGCTGGCAAGTGGCTCCTTTCAGACAACTGGTGCCCTGGTTGGTGGAATCTCACAACCATCTTTCTCCGCATTCCTGCCTAAAGTACTGGATGCCATCATTGGACTGACACCCCGCCACATCTGCTTCCCTAACACACTGCAGAAGCAGCAGGAAACAAAACAGGGGTTCTACGCCATCAGTGGCTTTCCGCACGTCCTTGGTGCAATTGACTGCACACACGTACGCCTTGTGCCACCTGCTGCGAGTGAACACCTCTACCGCAACAGGAAGCACACACATTCCATCAACGTGCAGGCCATAGTCGATCACCAAGGACTGATCAGCAACATCGTGGCTAAATATCCTGGGAGTGTACATGATGCATTCATCTTCCGTCACTGCACCATCAACCAACACTTCCAGGATGGACGGTATGGCAATGGACTACTTGTTGGTAAGGACAAAAATCTACTTATATACTCACTGCACAGAAACCCTCTAGGATAAACAACACATACACCACAATAGCAACACCTAGACAGGAACACACTGAGGTACTCACATCACTAGCCATGTGTCACAAGTCACCATTGAACCTCTCACACATTTGAATTTACTCCACAGCTTAGTGTGAAAACATTCATGACTGTGGTTGCCTAAATGTCACCTTGCAAATTGGAAGTCTCACAATAACCTGTACACTAATACAATGCATAACTTTTAAGGGATGGGATGGCCTGGCTATGTTCATATGGACGTTTCTAATACCCTTTCATGTTTCAACTCTGCATGGAACTATCATCACACCCCCAGTCAGGACACACGGACACCTGTGTCACAAGTCACAATGCAAGGGAGGGCACACTGTACTTGAGAAACCAATACATCCTGCTGACAAACAGTTAGACAACAAACACTTGCTCAGCCAAGGAAAAAAAACAATGCAAAAGTTTCCACCAACAACCATATGTTGTCACATTAGTACACAAAATAGTCACAGACAACACAACACAACTACTGCCATCAAAGATACGTACAACAGTGCCTCCTACATCTAATTGATACCATTCTGTGTTTCTCTTTCAGCTGATCAGGGGTATGGCATCCAGCCTTGGATAATGACACCATATGGGAACCCAAATACTGCTGCTGAGCGGGCATACAATGACGCCCACAAGAGGACACGCAGCATTGTGGAGAGGACCTTTGGGATCCTAAAGTCAAGGTTCCGCTGCCTTGACATCACTGGCGGAAGCCTACTATACTCCCCAGAGATGGTATGCAAAATTATACTCACTTGTGCCATATTACACAATATTTGTGTACAAAGGAACATTCCCCTCCTTGAACCGGACCCAGACATGCCTGAGGATGATGATGAGGAGGATGCTGGCCTGCAACAGGAGGGGGAACAACCTAACACCGCAGCAGGAGTGCGTAGGCGCCAACAGCTTGTGAACAATTTTTTTACTTAAGTCATTATAATCACTTGTATTCCACACTTGTAAATAAACACAGATCACAAACACCACATCATGCTTTGGCCTATTCATTTCTGACCACCTTTAGTTTGAAATAGCTGAAGATGAATGTCGTCTCATTGATCAAGAATGCCATTAAAAATCATCACACCAAAAATAAACATCACAACTGTATGCACAGAGGGTAGGATGTGACATGTTACATTACCATACACAGAGCCCAACAAGAGTACAAATGTGACAATTAGACATGCCGGATCCAAACAACTGAAACAGTCTCTCATCCAGCCCAAAATTGGAGATCATTTGAAAGTCACATCACACGGGTTCAGAGACAGGGTGGGACCATCCATGTGTACGTGAACATGTCATCAATGGCTTCTCTCAAGTGTATGATGTGAGCAATACACAATTGCAACAACATCAGCTGCCACTAACTCAGGAGGAGACCTTGAAGTTACAGTGACAACATACACACAGACAGGTCATACTGGATCCACATTCCCACACACATGTACACATATGTCATACAACCAACCTAATATTTGAAAGTAGACCATCACAGTTGTGTCCCAGTTTGAACCTAGCAGGAAGATTGTAACATGACACTAAACCAGTTTATGCAGAAAGGGACACAGACAAGCAAAACAATCTTCGCATTATCACATCGTGAACGCTGAGAGTCTTGCAAACTTAGGGGGTCATTCTGACCCTGGCGGTAATTACCGCCCTGGCGGAGGTCGGCGGTAGCACCGCCAACAGGCTGGCGGTGCACCGATGGGCATTCTGACCGCGGCGGTTCAGCCGCGGCCAGAAACGGACTTCCCGCTGCCCTTGAGAATCCGCCATGGCGGCGGAGCGCGCTCCGCCGCCATGGGGATTCTGACACCCCCTACCGCCATCCTGTTCCTGGCGGGTCTTCCGCCAGGAACAGGATGGCGGTAGGGGGTGCCGCGGGGCCCCTGGGGGCCCCTGCAGTGCCCATGCCAATGGCATGGGCACTGCAGGGGCCCCCGTAAGAGGGACCCACAAAGAATTTCAGTGTCTGCTTTGCAGACACAGAAATTCGCGACGGGTGCAACTGCACCCGTCGCACCTTCCCACTCCGCCGGCTCCATTCTGAGCCGGCGTCCTCGTGGGAAGGGTGTTTCCCGCTGGGCTGGCGGGCGGACTTTTGGCGGTTGCCCGCCAGCCCAGTGGGAAAGCCAGAATGACCGCCGCGGTCTTTTGGCGGGAACCGCTTGGCGGGCGGCGACCGCCGCCCGCCACGGTCAGAATGACACCCTTAGTCATATGAAAATGGTATGCAACTTAGCTCCAAATCATCAATACTGCAAACGTCAAATGGGCTAATGAGATGAATGAATGGTCAACAGTCATTCATACCATATGGCCTTACATTCGCCCGCTGCTGCAGGTTTGCCAGGATATGATAAAAATACTCCATGGATACAGTAGCTATTCTGGATGGTCAAATCCTAGGGTGCTGGGGGACTAACTCCACCTCTACCACCCCCAAAACATACAGGAATCATGTACTTGTGAACTAAACACATGCATAAGGCACATATGTGGCCTCCATGTCACAAGTCCTACACAAATATGAAACACAAAATCATAATGGGACATGGTCAGCCCCCTAAAAACTGAAAGTGACTCTCCCACTCCCTGTTAGGACTACAGATAAAAGCATCCCCATCATAAAGGTGGGGACATTTTGGAGACGGAATACATAATGGTATCAAAAACCTCATTTCAAAATAGCCATCAGCAATTACACCAAATATGTTGTCAAATATGGTCAATACATTAGTTAACGTATCCCAAACATCACAGTGTGAAGGCCGTCTATACATAAAAGTACGGACATTTGTCAGATACAAACACAAATGTGTCTCACATCGCACCGTTTTACCATGACAAATCACCTTTCCAAAGCTAAACACATGAAGACATTTGGATCAATTTGCTCCATATTCTACGCATACAGCATGGCGGTCATAATTTGTTCATGTACATGAGTGCACACAATGCAGAGTCAGATACAAATGTATCCAAAAGTGTCTTGATATTTCACCTTCAAATTATTATTTACATCCACAATATTTTTGACTCTGCATCATGTGCACTACTGTACGTGTAATAAAAACCACGCACATGATGTATGCGTGGTCAAAATGACGCTATATGCACAATATATTGCTCATTTTATGTACAGTATTAATTATGAATATTCATAGCATTTGTTTTGACTCTGCATCATGTGCACCACTGTACGTGTAATAAAAACCACGCACATGATGTATGCGTGGTCAAAATGACGCTATATGCACAATATATTGCTCATTTCATGTACAGTATTAATTATTAATATTCATAGCATTTGTTTTGACTCCGCATCATGTGCACCACTGTACGTGTAATAAAAACCACGCACATGATGTATGCGTGGTCAAAATGACGCTATATGCACAATATATTGCTCATTTCATGTACAGTATTAATTATTAATATTCATAGCATTTGTTTTGACTCCGCATCATGTGCACCACTGTACGTGTAATAAAAACCACGCACATGATGTATGCGTGGTCAAAATGACGCTATATGCACAATATATTGCTCATTTCATGTACAGTATTAATTATTAATATTCATACCATTTTTTTTGACTCCGCATCATGTGCACCACTGTACGTGTAATAAAAACCACGCACATGATGTATGCGTGGTCAAAATGACGCTATATGCACAATATGTTGGTCATCTCATGTACATTATCAATTATTAATATTCATATCATATTTTTTGACTCCGCATCATGTGCACCACTGTACGTGTAATAAAAACCACGCACATGATGTATGCGTGGTCAAAATGACGCTACATGGACAATATGTTGGTCATCTCATGTACATTATCAATTATTAATATTCATATCATATTTTTTGACTCCGCATCATGTGCACCACTGTACGTGTAAAAAAAACGACGCCCATGATGTATGCGTGGTGAAATTGACACTACATGCACAATATGTTGGTCATCTCATGTACAATTTGAAATATTAATATTCAGAGCATATTTTTACACTCCGCATCATGTGCACTGTAATGCGTCAAAAAAATATGACGCACATCTGTGTATGCGTGAAAATATGACGCATTACGCGAAAATAAAAACGGCGGCCATTTTATGCAGGAAGTGATGTAATAGGATATCCTGTTTACCAAATCTGTACTGGGAGTTGACTTTCACTTTCACTTTGCAGTCTCAGAGTTATCTAGACTGTGTGGTTGTGTGAAAGGTGTTGTCTTGTGTTTTACTGCTTTAGTGTCCTGTGTGCCTTGTATTTTGTCTTTGTGTCAATCTTTTATTGTTGTCAAACATTGTCTCAGTCTGTTTAGTGTTGTTTTGTCTATACCTGTGATAGTTTGTATTGTCTGTGGGAGTCTGTTGTGGGTAGCATAGTTTGGGGTGTTAGTTGGGCTATTTTTCTCCTTCTTCTTTTTCTTTCACACCTCTACCTTTCCCCATTTCCCACTTTTTCTTTCATTTTTCTTTGGTACTTTTTTACACCTCGCATCATGTCAGGTAGGCCTCGCCTGTCCAGGATGGGTGAGGACGAATTGGGGGGCTTCATATGGCTCGTAAGCCATTTCCTCCCACTGATGCTGGAGGCTGGGGGCCGTGTGATACAGGGGTATCACACGGAGGCGAGGAAAATCCGTTGGGAGAAGGTGCGCCATCACCTGGTCCGGGTCTACGGGAGTCTGAGGAATGTCCATCAACTCAAGCACCGCTGGGCAGATCTGATCAGCAGGAAACAGGACCTGCTGGACCACCTGGGACTCCGGATTGGTGGCTATGTTGGTGAGTAATAATCAATTACATGGGAATAATAGGAATGTGTGCGTGAACATGTGATGATTGGTAGCCAATCTGCAAAATAAGTAGCTGACTGCGTGTTATACTAGGGAAACCTAGGCCCATGGGCATACACATAAATCCCCATTTTTGCTACACATGTACACCCAATAACAGCAGTAAAATGCAACATCTATTTGTATTTTGCTAAGTAGCCCCCTCTCTGCGTCACAAAATGATGCAAATGCTGCGCTACAAAGGTATACATATGTGTCCAAATGTGTATTTGTTGCCGGGTGTGTATGAAGACCTATGCTACCAGGCCGATGCCTTATCTTTGCAACACATACCAGATGGCTGTAGCTGCATGGAATGTAGTGTTGCATTTGTGTCTGAAAAGCAACACGTGAACTGCTCTATTTGTACTCTACTGGTCATAATGGCCAGTGAGTACGTCATGTAGAAACAACATACCTACATATGTAGACGCCATAGCTAGACCGAAAATTGCAAACACATGATGATGCAACACCTGTGTGTTGCCTTCACGTCACATGAAGTTAGTCATGTTGTCCACACTTATGTCACATGTGTGTCTGGTTGCTGTGTGTTGAACCTGTCCACATAGCCTGTTTGATTGTGAGTGGTCATGCAGTCCTCATGGAACCAGTTGTGAAATGTTTCTCTCTGGGATGCACATGCTGAGATGTATGGATCACATGATTGTTCGGGCCTACTAATGGAGGAGTAACTTGGACGACACATGACTGTCCTGGCCACTGCATGAGTGTAGTAGGGTGTGTCACTGGAGCAGGAGACTCATCCAATGATAATCTAGAATACAAAGTCAGCCAGGCAGGATGAGCATGTGTGAAAGTGTATCATTACCATGTAATATTCACACACTGTCATTGTAACAGAAATTATTTGTCTGTTCACCCAGTCTGAGTATAATCTTCCTTTCATGCTTTACAGGTGGACCAGCCCCGTACACCGTTGGTGAGGTAGCCCATTTTGACGACCCCGATACCTACAGTGAGTGTTGCCTAAGTGCTATTTACATTGTTTGGAAATGAAGCATTATGGATTACTGTGTGTTCAGGACAATTCATGATATGATGTGCTGGCCGTTCATTGGCTTTGTTGTTTTGGTGTGATATCAAATTGGAATAATGTTTCGGTAAAGCAATCCCTAGTCATCTCTCAGATTGAGGGGCAGTAGGTCATTCAATTAGTGCGACTATTGGGAATAGCATGACTCATTTTGAACACACTGGTCAATGTTAGACTTGGTCAGGAACTTGCCATTAACTGAGTCAGCATATCAGACTGACAGTCTCCCAGATAGCTTAGGCACATGGCTTCGATGACAAGTGCTTCTTCCTAGTTGAGGATGGACTGTGTACACTGTAGGTCGGATCTTCCGGGGGCATGTACTTCCACAAGGTGACCTCGAAGTGTGTGTGACTTGAGTGCAATGGCCTAGGTGTTCTGTTGAATCATGTGAATGGGTGTTCTACCTCCTCTGTGTGTGTTGTAAAACATGCCTCACTAATAGTATGTTATGTTTGGCTAAGTCATATCATTTTGACATGTGTGGACCTGGGATGTGACAAGGTTGGGCTGACTCCAACGTGTTGCTAGCCCTTCATAAGTGTTGTGTGTGAAGGCACATGCTTGTTGAACTTTCTGTACACTCCTGGTTGTGCATTGATCATGGGATTGTTGTTTGTTCTTCCCACACCACCCACAAAGACTGGGATGTTACTGTGAAACAGGGTACCTAGGACTGTAGCAAACAGTATGTTACACGTACTTAACACCTTTTGTGACTTGAGTTTGTACCTAGGTCCAGATGTAGCAAAATGTCTCCACATTGCAAATAGCATAATTTGATGTTAGTGAGTTGCAAACGTCTGTTTCCTAATCCGAAATGTTTTTGGTGGTCATGTACATATTCGCAAAATGCTTTTCTAAAGTAAAAAAATAAAGGAGTTTACCAGCCCTACTTGCAAATCACAGTGTTAGGCAATCCCATTTGCTAACGAGTACGTGGTTGCAAAGTGAGTAGCTGTTATCATCCACTTGAAGTGGCTGCTAACCAACTTGCTGACTGGAAGGGGTCCGCATTGTGAACCTTCACCTTTGTGAGTGGACCAAAATACTCCTGCACAAAACAGCCAGTGGTCTAGGGGAGCAATAATTATTGTGTAAATTACGAACAATCAATTGTTGTGAATTTAAACAAATCGCAGCTCATTTTCCTTTCAGATAAAGGGCCTACACTTGGTGAAAAATAACTTGCTTCATTTAAAAGCAGTCACGTCTATGGAGTTCTGCTGTTCCCAGCAGGCCTCCATCCCCGTGAGTGCCCATAGTTGCTAAGGTGGTGCAAGTTGGAACCCACATCATTGATGTTCATGAGGTGGGATTTAGGGACCCCATAGTGACTCGCAGACGGTGTCAGAGACACCGTTCAGCTTTTCAATTTGCTAGTTGATTTCCCATCAATTCCTACATCTGGCCCATAGTGTCGACATATGATTCATGGCCAGGGGTTCAATCTTAGCACACAACTATTTCGAAATGCCATTGAGTGAGGAGTGTGATTCTTATCACATAGAATGACACATGTAGTGAAGTCAGTATGCGGACGAGCTGGTGCCATAATGTATAATGGCTTAGGTATGAATTGTAGGAGTAGTTTAGGGTGATGTCATCCATCATGTAGAGACATGGATATGCTATATGTGATATGCCCTTCAGTATGCATGATTCACATGTACTTCCTCTGAGCCTTCCCGTGAAATATGTTGTAACAATTGCTGCAACCAATACATTGCTAGTAATGGTCAAATTACCCATTGTGGTATTCAACCCACTGTAAATTCTATGCTCAATATTTGCCTTTTCCCTTCACAGCTGCAAACCTGAGTGCCGCAGCTCGCAACCAGTTTGAGCGCCGTGCAATGAGGTACAGGCACATCCTGCAGGTGCAGTGTGGGTATCGGAGGATGGCCCGCAGATACAATTCGGAACGGGCCTCCGGGGCGTGGTATGCCACACCACAGGCTCCACCAACGGTGCCACCTACAACCACCAGGTCTGCCCAAGGGGACCCAGCGACGGACCAGCCATCTTCCTCAAGACCTGGACCCAGCCGTGTGTTGGGAGCAGGGCTGTCCCGTGGCCACTCCACTCCAGCGACAATCTCCACCTCCACCGGCACGCAGACCAGCAGTGACCCTCCAATTGACCCTGCAGCCTTCCAGGCATTGTCTAGGAAACTGGACAGGTTAATTCAAAAGGTTGACAACCTGACGGAGGACATGGCGGAGGTTAAAAAGAAGGTGCGCTCCATCCGGCGCACACTTCAGAGGGCAAATCTTTAGTTATTTTGCCCTCCTGAACTTTTACCCCTCCCCTCTCCCCTCTTTCCTCTTTTCATACTGTTAGTTGGGTTTGGGGGGTTAGTTGTAGGATAAGTATAGGTAATTAGCTTAGTTAGTGTTAGGTAAGAGGGTGGGGGGTCCTTATACTTTCTATCTAATATTTTTGTGTGGGTGGGTGGGTGGGGGGCAATGTTGGGATTCCTGTTTGATAAAAAAAAAAAAAAAAAAAATATATAAAAAAAATATATATATATATGTTTGTTTAGGATAGTATAGTATGTGTGTAGGTTAGTAAGTGTTGTCCTGCATGTGTCTTGTCTCATAATGGTGGGTGGGGGGTTGATGTTTAGATCGTTTCGTTACATGTGTAGAGTAAGTTTATCTTAGGTTAGTTAGGGACAGTTGTGGGTTAGTAGTAGTCAGGTTAGATTAGTGTAGGTTTATCTTTCCCTTAGTTGCCTCTTTTCTTACTTATTGGAAATAAAAAAATTGTTAACCCTTTACCAGATGCGTTAGGTGCTACCTTTTCATGGCCTTGACATCAGTGTAGCAGAAAGTTTTAGTATGACATTTGTGTCCTATGCTCGCTATCCCCAGGCTATTGAGGTTTAACATGCCAGCTACCCGTGTGCTAACTTGGTAAGTATCCACCGTGTGGGAGAGCCACCATTGGTAGTGTGCATAGATCATCAAGATTTGGGGTTGGTATGTATCCTACTTCACAAAGAGTGCTTCCAGAGTTGATTTTGTAGGTAAATAGATAGGTCGGACAGCATTGTGAAGTTCAGGGAGAGCTTTGTAGATGAGTATTTGTTCACACTCTTGTCTTGTTGCTGTCATTGCTGACCTACATCATGTGTGTACTGCTTGAGCATGACTTTCCTTCATGGTAGTATACGCTGTAAGGGTGATTGATGCAGTGTAATTTGGTTATCATTCCTTTCATTTTACAGCATAATGTATTGTGTTAGTATCGCAAGGTGCCTACATTTCTCATCCACCATTAGTTGTCTAGAATAGCTATGGATGGGGCCTCATTCTGTCCAACACAGCATGATTGTGTGTGCTTAGTCCCTACATCAGTTATTTTCCTCAGTCTAGTAAAGCTATGATGCAATCCTGGCCACTGCACAGATGTTTCAGTATACATGAAATCAGGACAGTAGTCTAGAGAATCAACATGGTTGCCACACAGCCACTTTGGAGTTATATACTGCACAGTTGAAGTGTGAAATGACACAGAGACACAATAGGTGTGCAAGTGATATTTATTTTTAGGTGGAGTAGTGCAAAAAGTCCATTAACAATGTTAGGTGAGTCCGTTCTGGTGCATTCTTAAATGGTGATCCTATTTACAGGGTGTGGATGATGCTCCTGACATGCTGGGGTGATGTCACAGACGGTGCAGAGGAACAGGAATTGCCAAATGGTAGGAGAGAAACATTTACATCCAATGTGGACAAGTTAAACAGTAGATTGCCGAACAGTCATTGAGGGTAGTTGGAGTGAGGCTGGCATGTGTCAAAATGTAGGACCTTGGTCAGAGTGGGGCATGGTGCAGGGACTAGGGCTTCCGGGTACTCTTGCGTGTGAATGTTATCTGTTCCATGTCTTCTTCTTCTGATGTGTGTGTTGCCTGGTGTGTCCTTGTTGTTGTTGGTTTTGAAGGGGCAACACACACCTCAGTGTCAGAAGACATGGAGGCAGACATCCCGGGGGCTGATCCCTGTCCAGTTATGAAGGGCAGTACTGCAGCAAGGAGAGCGTGCTGGTTTTTCAGAATGGCAGCCACATCCCGATGGTAGGCAGCCAGGTCTGCCCTGAGGGGTTCGATGTTGCATTCGTGCACACGCTGACTGGCTTGCTGTTGGAGTTGTTTGGTCAACTGGATGACAGCTGTGCAGATTGCCTTCTGTGTTACTAAAAGTTCCTCCAACAGCGATGTTCTGGCTTGCATTGCAGCTGCCTGATCAGCAGTTGACAGCATGCACGAACGCACCCCCTCAAGGCTGGCTGCCATAGTTTGCATCCCCACCCGCACCTCCTTGGCCAGCTCCCGCTGGACCCCAACGACTGTTCTTTCGAAGCTGGTGCCAGTGTCGTCAGAGTCCTCAGCTGTGTTGGAGCTGGCAGGTCTTACAATTGGGGTGGCGGGTGGTTCTACTGTGGTGGCTGCTTCATCTTGGCTCCTCCTTGTTACTGAAGGGGGGGTTTGGAGGCTTTCGAGGACCATGTCAATGGTCTCTTGTGTGAGGTTGATGTTCTCGTCATCCATGTCATCAGGGAACTCATGGACAGGCATATCGGCAGGAGATCCGTGTTCCTCTGCAAAGAAACAGGGTACAATTAGTGTGTCTGTGTTGAGATCATTTAGCACTAAGATACAAGCCTTTGGATGCCTTTACTTTGTACTCTGATTTTGTCTTGGTATCTGCTGTCTGTCATAGGGCATTGTTGTAGGCCTATGGCCCACCTGTGTGTCACATATATGATATGGAGCTATCAGACATGCCTGCCAGGTCATCTCTAGGTGTTGATTTGTAATTATTTTGGAATATGCATTTTTTTGTCCTACTCCTCCCTCGGTGTTTCACTATTGTTATGGAGGGACATTTGTTTGGGTGGGCTCTCATTATCCTACATGTGATTCTTGGCTTTCTAGGCAGCAGGATAGCTAATGGTGTGGGGGACTAAGTTTGACCCACTTGTAAATAACTCTGTCACCCAGATATTGTATTTAGCTCAGACAGACTAGCAGTCCCTCTGGTCTCCCACAACAGAGGAATGTTTAGAAGTCCAAGCCCATGACATCTTTGGGACTTCTCAGGGAAGTGGTGGTCACTCAGGTCCTACACATTTCTATCTTTTCCGGTATGTTCCCATACACAAATGACACAGACAGTATTTGTTTGATATGAAGTTTCATTGTACAACTGACTTGTAGGAATTTAGGTGTGAGCCCCAATAACCAAAACAATACACACAGTTAGAACTGAAATAGTCCGCAGGAGAGTAATACATTGGTACACAGCTATCATGGTGCCTAACAGTTTCTACTCTCCCTCTGCTTGTTCTATATATAGCACTGCATGTTAAGTTTGGAGCTTGGCTGTCTGAATCACAGGGGAGACATCATCCCTCATATCAGAGGAATGGGCTGGGATCTAGTTGTGCATCAGCAGCAAGGCAGGCAGCATCTAGATGTGATTTTCTGTTTGTAAACTCCCCCATGCGTGTCTTGGGACGAGGAAGTGAATTTAAAAGACATATGTCATTGTGATGACAAAGTTTCCCTACGCAGGAATGGCAAACCTTAACCCCTACCACATCTATCATCAACGAACCAGACGGTATCCTTGACTGGGCCACAGAGTGAATATGTTCTGGCAAACTCCAGTGCAGAAGTAGGCAAAACAGGATGATTTGACTAATTGCCAACACCTTAGGACTGACTATTTGCTACATTAACTGATAGGAAGGGCAATGAGATTCATTTAGTGCAAAGTGCTCTGAGGCACTTAGATGTGAGCAAATGAGTATAAGTACATTCAGGGTAAGATGCACAAAGGCCTCCAGCCTGAGGCTATTGCGCAAAGTATACGTTTCACTTGCCACGCTACACTTTGACTGACTGTGGGTGTTGTGACTGCCCTGCCAGCACACTTGCCTCACAGGCCCTGCACCATACACTTTTTATTCACATTGCATGATCTGTACATGTTAGGTGGCATGACCTATGTATGTCAATGTTAGGATGTGGTATGGATGTAAACATTGTTGATGTTTGTATCTGATGGGGTCTCATGTGTGTCTTACTGGATTGGCCTGTTTATCGTATGAATGTCCTATTTTTTGGTTAGACTGTGCAGATGTGTTTCATTGACCAGTTGCCTGTGTCCCCTCGTCAATGTTGTTGTCTGAGCAGTATGACATTTGTGATGTTGCATTGTTAGGCAGGCACGTGAGGGACCCTGACGTATGCAGCATGTGTGTGTCGTTAGTGCTGTGTGGCTCCTATTGCTGTTTACTGAGGCTTATGTATGTGTCAGTTATGGACATTCGGCATTTAAGTGTACTGGTAGCTTTGTCTTATTTCTAGGAGTAGTTGCAGATGTCATCCTCACCCCCTAATTTAGGAATGTATGTTCCAGGGTGGGGTTCCTGCCATTTGGTACTATAGCTGCCCAGAGATGAGAGGTGTTATTGTCAACTGTGGTGGCAGTTAAGTTGCAGTTGTTGTATTTGCTACTGCATTACAGGTAGGGACCTAGTTGATGGGGAATAGTTTGTGCAAAACAAGTGCCTGGATGTGGATTCAGGGTAGTGTCCTTCCCACCTGTCACTGGTTTCCCTTGGCTCTCTTGTTGTAATTACAGGATGTCCCCATGGGACTGTAGTGGTGGCAGTATTTTGTCGTGCCCCGGCTATGGTCAGTACTGGGCATTCCCCCCTGCCGTACCCCTTTCCCCATGCCACTTCATATATGTGCTAAGTTACATGCATTGTGTAGTAGGTATCCCCCCCCTGCTTACAGTCCCCATTATTGCATTGTAATTCCCCATGCGACTTACCCTGCATGTGCGTAGTGTCGTGGTAGTCTGCGCTGTCCAGTCCTTGTATCCCTGTGACGATCTCCTCTGGGATGACGGCTGCGACCATCTCCTCCATGTGGTCCAGAGCCTCCTGTTGTGCTGGACTCCCCCCTCCAGTCTGCATTGCTGCCTTCCTGTTCCTGGCCATTTTCTCTTTGGTCCTACGTTTACAGTCATGCCAGCGTTTCTTACACTCGGTGACTGTCCGGCGTTCTTCAGCCACACTGTTTATCTTGTCCACAATTTCTTTCCAGATGGCCTCTCTCCTACTGAGTGGCAATTTTGAGGATATGAAAAGTTGGTGCTGGTGTTCCGTCACCTCTTTCACCAGGATTTCCTGCTCCTCTGCACTGAAGCGACACTTTCTTTTTTTCTTTAACATGTCCTGGTTCCTGTGTGCTTCCTCCTGGCTGGGTCCTGGTCTGCTCTCATCCTCCTGGGGTCTGTTGGGGCATCTGGGATCCATTTTGGGTCTCCTCTCCTGTAAGTGCAGTTTTCGCGCAAAAATGTCACGCAATAGCGTGAAAAAAAACGGCGTATTCACGATTGCGCTGTCGTAAATCGACCCACAGTGATTTGCGTCACTTTTACGTGGGTTTCCCTTACGACAGACCGACGCTGTTTGCGTCACGAAATAATGACTCCCACCTGTTGGTTGCGCCGCCGTACGTCAAAGTATAAATTTGACGCCCGAATGGCGCATCCAAATGGCGTTAGACGGCGCAAATTTTTTTGACGCAAAACTGCGATAGCGCAGTTTTGCGTCAAAAAGTATAAATATGGGCCAAAGTGTTGTAATTTAGCATTAGTCTTCTTCAAAAGATAACTTTAATGGTGTGTTCTATGTCTCTGTATGTTTAGTTTGCAAACCCTGTTGGGTGGGGAGACATGCTGTTTCGACTTCAAGGAAGTTGTTAGTCGTTGTCACATCCACAATATCTAAAACATTTTAACTACGTGTTGTGACTTCTGCTGCACTGTCTAGAAGAGTCACTGCCCATGTTCTGTTCTTCAGTAGTGTTGTCAATATTTTTGGCATGTTTGGCCAAAATAGCCACAACCATTTATTTTTTATTTTTTTATTGGGGTTCTTGTTTTTGTTCTTTTTTCGTAAAAGTTTCTGAAGAGTGTTGTGAGTCCTTTCTCAGCTTCATATAGTCACTTCAATCTTCTGATTGCCCTCTGTTCCCACTCCAATATTACCATGTGTCCTAAAATGAGGAAGATGGGCAACTGTCAGCTTTTTAGCATCTGTCAGGAGTTTTTAATGTTTACCTCTTTGTAAGATTGTATCTTTTTTCTGAGGTCTCTAATTGTGGAGACTCTCCACTTTGGCTTCTAATATTAGATTTTTTTTTTTTATCCCAGCATTTTTTAGAGCTCTTGGTATATTAATGTGTCTCTTGAAATGGTTGTGTGTGGGGTAAGAATGTTGGTGGATGGACTGTTGAGAGATTCCAGTGGAATGTAGGGACTGCGGGGGACGGTTGCTGTCAGAGATAGAGGTTGGGATGTTTTTCTTTACAAGGAACTGATATATTCTTAAATAAAAGCTGAGACTTGGACCACGATATTTGCTCCCAGAGTTTTGTTTGGATATTCCTGCTCACTACTTATAACACTGGCGACCAGTGACTTTCCCTTTGCATCTTTGTGAAGCATCCTAACTCAGTTCGGTGTTGTCTCCGGAGTGCCATTCTTCTGCTTGACTCCCGCCGTGAGTTGCCCTTTCCAGCTCCAGTTTAATTTTTTTTTATTTTGTTCGATTTCGGGAGCTCTTTTAAACTCTACATTATTGAGTTTTTCTACACGGCCATGGCTGTTTCGTCCGCTCGAGCGTCAGCTCCTAAGCTCAAGTTTCCTGTTTCCGGGCCAACCATCGCATTCTGTGATCTCCGGCTGGTCTGCACGCACTCCGTCTCCAGCGCGCTCTTCCTGCCATCGAGCGTCCTGTATCCAGGGCAACCAACGCGTCCTGTGTTCTCCGGATGGTCTGCATGCGCTCCATCTCCAGCGCGCTCTCTGCTGTCTTCTCCAGTTCCCTGGCAACCCAGTGTCAGCAGCGTCAGTTTCCATGTAAACAGGTGCGTCTCTACGGCATTGTTGCTTAGCAACTCCAGCATACCTTCGGAAACCACTAGAACGCTAATTGCTGTGTGTTTCCGTCCTCTGCTCGGAATTTCACTTCAGTATTTCACTGTTGTATCTACAGAACCCTGTTTTTCGTGTGTTAATGGTCATTTCTTTTCAACTGATTAGATTCCTGCTCTTCTCTCAACATCCTGGATTATTCTACACTGAGTCTATTTGTGAGTTACATTGACTTTTGAAGTTATTTCAACATTGGCCACCTGTTTCTTGACTTCCCTCAGCCTGTTGTGGTCGTTCTGCTGCGACAGGCACGCATTTACCTACTGCGACAGGCACGCATTCATACTTTTTTTTGATGCTCTACCTTGCTGTTGCACGTCTTTACTTTCAAACAAAGACTTGAGACATTTCATTGTTGCCTTTTATTATTTTTTATTTTTCTTTGTTGTGTATCATTTTTTGTTTATTTTTTTTTGGCTTTCTTATATGTCATTTTTCTAATAATGCAGGATGTTGCTGCTCCTCCTTTCTTTCTCTCCACTCTGGCTGCTCCTCCCATCAAGTGGGGTAAATGGAAGAAAGTTTTTGAGAGGTATGCCAGAGTTTGTGTGACCTCACTTAGTACTGAAAGGAGAACTGTGTTATTGCTACACTGTCTAGGTATGGAAGGTCAAGAGGTTTTTGATCACCTCCCTGACATCCCTGACAGGAAAGCAATCAATCTAAATGAATATGAAATTTGTATTAGAAAACTAGATTTGCATTATTTACCAAAGGTTAGCACCATATTAGAAAGGTATTATTTCAGTAAAAGATTACAATTTGAAAGGGAAACTGTTGAAAACTATGTTACTGACTTGAGATGTTTGGCCTCCTCATGCAAGTTTGGTTCATCTCTTGACGAAAGAATTCATGATCAATTTATGCAAGGATGTAATATTGACAAAGTAAGTGATGAGTTGTGGTTGTTGGATGATCCTCATCTTGATGAAGTGATTTCCCTTGCAAAAAGAATTGAATATTCCCTGAAGTGTATTGAATTTATGAGAAAGCACGGTTCTAATGAGGTTTCTGTGGTAAAAGACAGTAAGTTCAAAAGTCTTAAAGATGCCAGTAGAGAGTTCCCTCAGAATGTCTCTAAAAAGAAAAGATGCTATAGGTGTGGTAAAGAAGGGCATTTTGCAAATGATAGGGTGTGTCCAGCTCTTAACAGCTCCTGTTTATTCTGCAAGAAGAAGGGTCATTTTTCGTCTGTGTGTAATCAACGGAAGTCTAAACAGATGGTGAACTCCGTTGATAATCACATGGAAGAGAGTAAGGATGGTAGTGATTTTCAGTGTGGTCAAATTGTTTTACAAGTATCAGACAGTGGCGTCAAGGGCCCTTTAGATTAAGTTTTGGTGGAAGGGGCAAAGATCTTGATGCTCTTTGATTCTGGTGACAAGATCACAATAGTTTCTAAACAATTTTATCAGGAACATCTAAAAGGGAAAATTCAATTATTGAAACCTGATATCAGACCGTGTGAATATGGTGGAGAACCGATAGAGTTACATGGCTATTTTCTAGGCTTACTTGAGTACGGTCACCGTTATGTCTCTGCCAAGATCTATGTTTTGAAAAAGGGGGACAGTATAATTAGTTGGTGGCATTTAAAGGATATGGGTGTCATGCTTTACCCTAACAGTTCTCCCTCTATAATTCTGAAAGAGCAGCTATGTGTTGAAGAGGTGGGAAACGCCTTAGCAAGCTCTGATTTAGTGACTTCTCTTCATTGTGACTTTGGTGGCCTCTTCAGTGACAAAATAGGTTGTATGAAAGGATATTCTCACAAGATTAAATTGCTTCCTGGTTCTGTTCCTTTCTGCAGTAAAGTTCGTAGTGTCCCTTTCTCCGTAAGGAGTGACCTTCAGGCTGAGCTAGGGAGATTAAAAGATCAAGGGCTGATTGAATAGGTGGAAGGTATGGAGTGGTTAGCTCCTATTGTTATTGCCAAGAAGGCTAATGGCAAGATTAGATCATGTGTGGATCTTCGCAGGCTCAACAATTGAGTTGTGGTTGACAGGTACCCTCTTCCCAATATTTATGAATTGCTTTCTATGGTCTCTGGAGCTAAAGTTTTTTCTACAATTGATCTCACTTCGGCTTATCAACAAGTTGAATTAGATGAGTCATGTAGAAACTTTACAGCTTTTATTACCCTGTATGGTACCTTTAGATTTGTACGGCTACCTTTTGGTCTGATTTCTGATGCTTCTGTATTTCAAAGAATAATGGAACGTGTTTTGAAAGGTATATGTGGTGTGTGTGTGTATCAGGACGATATTCTGGTTTATGGTAGAGATGTTAATGAGCATGTGGTGAGACTTAAGGAGGTTCTAGGAAAAATTGCGGAATGTGGTTTGACCAAAAAGGTGAGAAGTGCAAGTTTGGAGTGAATACAATTGACTATTTAGGGCACACCATTTCTGGTGAGGGTGTGTTGCCCAGGAGAGAACTAGTTGATTCCATTCGATGCTTATCATCTCCTAAGTCCTAAAAGAAGAATTAATGCGATTTCTAGGCATGGCTGAATATTACAGTAAGTTTGTCAGAAATTTTGCCAGTTCTTGTTTTAATATGAGGTGTTTATTAAAGAAAGGGGTTGAATTTACATGGAATGAAGATTGTGAGAAGGAATTTTGTGATCTGCAAGAGACTCTCTCAAAGGCACCCGCTTTGAAAAATTTCAATCCAAATGTACGTTCTATTTTGACTACAGATGCCAGTGGAAAAGGTTTAGGAGCTGTTCTACAACAAGGAGGTCTGAATCCTGAAAACACCATTGTGTTCATATCTAGGAGTTTGAAAGGCACTGAAACCAAGTATTCCGTTATTGAGAGGGAGGCTCTTGTTATTTTCTGGGCCATTAGGAAATTGAAGAAGTTTTTATGGGGAGGTTCATTTATTGTGAGGTCAGATCACAAGCCGTTATGTGAAGTCTTTTATTCTAAAGGTATTAAAGCGTTGTCTAGTAGGATCACAAAATGGATTGTTGGACTACAGTAGTATGATTTTGTTGTAGAATATATTCCTGTCAGCTGATGTGTTATCAAGGTTAGTTTCTTCAGAATCTAAGACCCAAGAAGATGAGTATTTGGATGATGGTTTGGAGTGTTTTGATCGTGTGTGTGAGGTTAATTTTGAAATAATCCCGGAACCAAAATGCCGCGAGGAAACCTTGGCTGATGTTATGTTGGCAGAAGTCATCAAGTTGCTACAAGATGGGTGGAAGAATAAAAATCAGGGTAGTTGTGAGAGTAGTGGATTTTGGAATGTAAGGAATGAACTAGCGGTTGATCATGATCTGCTGCTGAGAGGTACAAGATTGGTTCCTCCCTCAAATGTGAGAGGGAACTTGATAAATCAAGCTCACAGCAGCCATGTGGGCATTTTAAAGACTAAAGAGAGATTGCATTCTTCCTACTGGTGGCCGGGCATGGATACTCATGCTGAGAGAGTGGTGAGAGATTGTCTACAGTGTGCTGTTAGTGAAAAAGCTATGAAACCTAAAGTTCAACCCATGGTGACTAGGGATGCGCCTAAAGGTCCGTGGGAGGACATTGCTTTAGACATTTTAGGACCCATATATGGTAGGAACATGGCTGAATATGTGATTGTGGTTGTAGACATGTTTTCTAGGTGGCCTGAGGTATGTTTTACTAAGAGCACTGAGACTAGTAAGGTGATAGAATTAATGAAAGAATTAATAATTAAAGAAGGCATACCCTCTACTCTACTCACAGATAATGGTGTGCAATTGGTTTCCGAAGAAATTAATGATTTTTTGAGTGGATGTGGAATTAAACACAAACTTTGTGCTTTGTACCATCCCGAATGCAATGGCATGGTAGACCGGTTCAATCGGGTTATCAAGTAGACCATTTCTATTGCTAAAGAGAGTCAACTAGATTGGAAGGAGGAGGTATTGAAAAAGGTTTATGTATACAGACACACTCCACACTTATCTACAGGTCAAACACCTTTTGCTATGTTTCGGGGTAGGTGTGGAAACACAATTTTGAAAACCCAATTGGGTCAATAATCTCCTGGATGGTAGAGATAGAGTGGTGGTGAATGATAGTTGGAGGCATAAGGAGCGAGTGAAGAAGGTGAAGAGTAAACTTAATTTTGATAAAACAAATGCTGTGAAGAAGACTGTGATTAATGTTGATGATTGGGTTCTGATCAAGAACCCTCTCATGAAAAGGAAACTGTATGATCCGATGAAGGTTGTAAAACTCTTTACCAATGCCATACAAACGGATGATAATAGGATTTGGAACGTAAATAGGGTTGTCAAGTATTGTGGTGATCACAGTATCCTGAATAAAGATGGGATGCATAGGAATGACTTTGGCAATTCTTCGAAGAGCACAGACTTGAGGAGATCCAAGGAGATTACTAATGATTTGTCAAGACGTTTGGGAGTGTGAAGATCAGACAGAACTTTCAAGTTTCCTTCGCATCTCAAGGACTATGATCTGATGTGAAGAGTTTATGTTTTAATTATTTTTATGTTACATTTTTTTTGCATTAAGTAAGAGAGAGGTGTTATATTCATGTGTCTCTTGGAATGGTTGTGCGTGGGGTAAGAATGTTGGTGGACGGATTGTTGAGAGATTCCAGTGGAATGTAGGGACTGCGGGGGTGGTTGCTGTCGGAGATGGAGGTTGGGATGTTTTTCCTCTCAAGGAACTTATATATTTTTTAATAAAAGCTGAGACTTGGACCACAATATTTGCTCCCAGCGTTCGTTTAGATATTCCTGCTTAAAACCTGTAACAGCTCGCTTGTGCCTGCTTGGTACCTTCCTTACTGGAAATACTCTGTAATTGGGGTTTAGTTGGTCTGGCTCACAGACTAACCCGACTTAGGCTATTATAAGTTTCAGAAATAATGTTTGGCAGCTCTCATTCCTGATACCTTTCAGGAATATCCCAGTGCCACTGGCAAATTGCTAATGCTGCTGCTTCCCCTTTAATGTTGCTTAAAATAACTAAGGAGACTGTGTCAAAATTATGCATCAGGTTCATCCCCAAGTCCAGGGCAGAGGCTGCCCAATGTTCATTTTGGATCTGTTTTACCACTTCTAGAAGATTCAGAATCATCACTGTTTCATGCGTTGTAATAAATATTGCAGTAAACACTGTGCCTCAAGTGACACTACTGAGGGAACCATTCCAAAGGGAAAGCACATTGTGAAAATTCTATGTTTATCTTGGAGTTCCATATGGGGAAACACTTCTTCCAGCTGTTTTTTTGCCAGACCCAAAACAGAATTTTCTCCCGCTTAGTGGGTGTTTTTCCCATTATTGAATGGAATGTTTGTGGATTTATTCCTGTTACGGACAATTGATTTATAGCTGGAGCAGCTCTCACTGGGGCAGTATTTAGGGTCTGCATTACAAATTCTATTAAGCATCTATACATAGCTACAACATCATTGTATAATGTGCTTATTTCAACTGATTGCATAGCTTGTATATTCAGATGTGGTGTAAATGTAGCCAATGTTGGCTATGTAGGCCCATCATTGCTTAAGGAACCTAACCTAACTGGTTGTTTTACATGTGAGAGGGTACCATTTAACCAATCATAGTGTTCTTGATAAGTTAAAGGTATCTCTAAATATTGGTGTGCCCTATACAGTATTGTTGTGGTACAGTCACTACTCTATATTTGTGAAATGTATTTGAGTCTGCATTGACTGCAGGAATGGTGACCCATGAGTAGGATATTTCTGTCCTGAATGCGTTGTGTGCCTCAACCACAAACGTGACATCCCCACCTTCATTCGTTAGTCCATTAGCGAAGATAAACTCGGTGATGGGTTGCCTACACATTTTTTGGACATTTACTAGTTATGTGTTAGCCGTATTAAAAAGACAGGGATCAGAATCGGAAACACCAATGGGGGAATCTTTTTAGGGTTCAAGCTTGAACAACCTACAGCTTAAAATAGATACTCCCTATTTAGCTGAGGAGGATTTTCCCTAAGACCATAGATGTCTCTGTGTAATGGTAATTGGGGAACCTTTAGCATGTGTGAGAGAGAGATACTCAGGAGACCTGTAAAATTATTGCCTTACCAATGTTGGTGGTGCCATGTCATAGGACCCTTGTCATGTAGATAAGACTTCTTGTTTCGGGCAGCAGTACCACCATGTGTAGGGGAGTGAGTCAATCCCACACCATTGGTAGCTATCGGCCTATCTCTTCTTAGCTAGTTAGCAGCACTTCACCCAAACGTAGAACTAAAGGTGATTTGTAACAGCCTGATGCATGACACTCTCTGACTCCTCAGGAAAGTTGTGGTTGGCAGATCCTGCCCCTTTCTCTTGTTAGCACAGGTCTCATACACACATAGACTGACAAAGTGATCCAGAACAGTATTCAATGCATTTATTGAAATGATGTCAATCTATGATAAAATTTAGGAGCTGCAATTATTAGGAAGATGAAATATAGTGCAATCAGAATTGTTGCCATAAGTGAAAAGAAGGTATACAATCCTAGCATATTGGATTAAACATTTGCCTTCAAATTCTTACCCCCACTTCCTAGCTTCTATGCGAGAACATAGTAGTGATAGCCCTTTTCTGCCTGTACTCAGTCCATGGAAGGAACATCCGCCCCCATACCTGAAAGGCAGGGGTCTTTCTGCAGTCTCCTTGGTTGGTTGCAGAGACAGGGCTGAGGTCAGCACCATGGCAATTAAATGGCATACAGCATAGGATGGGTCCTCTGGCTGGAATGACCTCTGTAATGTTCTTTGGCCTGTGTGATGTTTTTATAACAAAATGGGTTAATTTCAAGAGACATCAGGCTGATGTGATCATGTGTCTGAGTGTCGAGGTTGGCTGTGCACTCTTGTGGCATTAGCACTAGATAGATTATCATGTACAGCCTCGAGCAGCCTTGGGCAAAATTACATGGTAAAATGTTTTGCTAATAAAGTAATAACATTTTTGCAAAATAGCAGCTGATTAGAAAAATTAAAAAAAAACATCCCAGCTAAAAAGCCAGTTATTCTAAATGAATTAAAATGAATAAATGAAATGAAGCATGTAACTAGGTAAAAGGGCACAAGCTGCAGGCCTAAGCTAAAGTATGTGTGCCCAAGCAAAACTCTAAAATGGACCCACAACATAGCATGTTGTAAAATACTGCATATAGATTTCCAGCTTTTCCTATTGCTGTTTTAGTACATCAGTAGGTACTCTTTGTGCTTCTTTATCTTCTCCATATTCTCTGTTGAACTTCTGGGCAATATTGTTTGAATATTTCAATCTTAGATGATTCCATGTTCCAGAAGTGCCCTTAAAGTAGTGACCATGTTGGCCCTGATGTTCTCCCTGAAACCGGTCACAGGATGCTTGTTTCCGGTCTATGGAGAACCTGGCCTGGCAGTTCGGGCTGGACTGTTCCCTTGTGGAACAGGGTCAAGACTGATTTGCATATGGCTGGGTTCAAACTGGGGTGGCATGGTGAGCAAAATAATGGATGGATTAAACCCAGATCTGTGACTGGGGGTGAATGTTTGATTGGTTCCGCATTCCATCCATCCAGTTACGCTATCCCACAGCGTTTGTGCTTTGCTTTGTTCTCTTGATGGCATCATTTGCATGTGGCATTTCAGACACTGATTGTTTCTGCCCTGGTGTGAGTGTAAAATATTGACACACAACATATTTATTCTTGGTCCTAGCTGATAGTGATGCTAAAATATTTTTTATGTATCTTAATTACATCCATTTCAGAAGATGCCATGATGGATTTAGATTTAATTATTTTCCACCTGCCTTTGTGAAATAGAAATGGCAAATGGTATTCAGGAAGAGTCTGTTTGCTTTTTCTATAGCCTGTGGACTTGTTTTAACTACTATTCACTTTCTGACCAACTAAATTGCTGTAATCATTTTCATTTTATTTTTTTCCCTCCATAAGGTACTGTGGTACTCCAGCTGGACTCATAGTGCGTCACACCTACAGGTTCTTTACTTCTTTAACTGGTCGTGTTTACTAAAAAAGAGAACTTTTATTTAAAATTTTAGCCAGAAGATTTCCTCACAGACACCAACAAGGAAGATGTCTTGTAATTTGTAGGGAAATTTCTGCATTTCAAGGTGTTCTGGTAACCTAAAAACAGTTAGGCCCTCATTACAACCCTGGCGGTCACTGTTAAAGCGGCGGTAAGACCGCCAACAGGCCGGCGGTAAAAAAAATAGAATCACAACCATGGCGGAAACCGCCAACATAGACAGCCACTTTAACACTCTGACCGCCACGGCGGTACAAACAAACAGCATGGCGGTCACCGCCAACAGACAGGCGGAAGACAATGTACCACCCACACTATTATGACAGGCCAATCTGCCACCTTTCCCAGGGCGGATTCAATGCAAACAAAAACACAGCAGAAAACGGGACTTGGAAGGGAAAACACTCACCTCTACACAACCCACGAGGAACCAGGACGCCATGGAGCCACAACTCCAAATACTCCCTGCGATAGCATTCCTGCTCCTCTACCAGGAGCATGAAAGATGGCGGCGACGACCACGGTGAGTACTGCACCTACAACACAGGGGAGGGGGGAGGGAAAAGAGGGTGACACACGCAACACGCAACACCCCCATCCTCACCCACAACAACATACACACAAATACATGCTGCAACATTACATTTACACCCACCAAACCACCCTGAAAGAACACAATGACAAAAGGAAATTATTGTAACGATTGTAATCAATAAAAATCCATTACTCAAAACTTTAAGGGGCATATTTATACTCTGTTTGCGCCGGAATTGCGTAGTTTTTTTTTACGCAAATCCGACGCAAAACTAACTCCATATTTATACTTTGGCGTTAGACCCGTCTAACACCAAAGATCTTGGAGTTTGCGTCATTTTTTTGCGTGGACACCTACCTTGCGTTAATGATATGCAAGGTAGGCGTTCCCGTCTAAAAAATGACTCCGAGGCATGTGCGCCGTATTTACAGTCCCGGGCAAAAATGACGCCCGGGAGTGGGCGGGTCCAAAAAAATGACGTCCAGCCGTTTTAGCGTCATTTTTTAACGCCTGGTCAGGGCAGGCGTTAAGGGACCTGTGGGCTCGGAAGGAGCCCAGAGGTGCCCTCCCATGCCCCCAGGGACACCCCCTGCCACCCTTGCCCACCCCAGGAGGACACCCAAGGATGGAGGGACCCATCCCAGGGAACTTAAGGTAAGTTCAGGTAAGTATTTGATTTTTTTGGTGGCATAGGGGGGCCTGATTTGTGCCCCCCTACATGCCACTATGCCCAATGACCATGCCCAGGGGAAAGAAGTCCCCTGGGCATGGCCATTGGGCAAGGGGGCATGACTCCTGTCTTTGCTAAGACAGGAGTCATGTCAATGGGGGTTGGGAGTCAAAAAAAATGGCGCTAATCGGGTTGAGGTGAAAATTTTGGCGCCCAAGCTACATTTTCCCCTACGCCGGCGCTGCCTGGTGTAAGTAATTTTTTTTTACGCACACCAGGCAGCTCCGCCGGCTAATGTCATTCCATAAATACGGCGCCCGCATGGCGCTTTGGAATGGCGTTAGCCGACGTTAAATGTTTGACGCACAACTGCGTTGGCGCAGTTGTGCGCCAAAAAGTATAAATACTGCCCTAAATGCATTATAAACAAATATGTACACCAACTATTCAAGTCCGGGTAGTGCACCATTCATAGTCCGTGGACCACTGGGCCCAAAATGCATGGGCGAGGCCCACACTGTATACCAGACTCGAAAAAGAGAGAACACTGCTGGTGCATCAGATCGAAATGAAACAGACACCTCAGGGGGAATGGAAGGGGGGCACCTCAGCCGGATGAGTGCACGACGCCAGCTCCACAAGGGGGCTCCATGCCCATTGATGTATCTTGGGGAGTGCAAAGCCACAGTCTCTCAAGTCTCTCCAGTGGGTGGTTTGCCCACTGCTTTATCCTGGGGAGTGCAAAGCCACAGTCTCTCAAGTCTCTCCAGTGGGTGGGTTGCCCACTGCTTTATCCTGGGGAGTGCAAAGCCACAGTCTCTCAAGTGGATAACAGTCTCCACTGGTTCTGTAGGGGGCTTTGTGCCCAGGGTGCTTCATCCTGCCAAGGACTGAGGTAGTGGATGTATCTCTCTACTGGTTCTGGAGGGGGCTTTGTACCCAGGGTGCTTCATCCTGCCAAGGACTGAGGTAGTGGATGTATCTCTCTACTGGTTCTGGAGTGGGCTTTGTGGCCAGAGTGCTTCATCCTGCCAAGGACTGAGGTAGTGGATGTATCTCTCCACTGGTTCTGGAGGGGGCTTTGTGCCCAGAGTGCTTCATCCTGCCAAGCACAGAGGTAGTGGATGTATCTCTCCACTGGTTCTGGAGGGGGCTTTGACCCACAGTGCTTCATCCTGCCAAGGACTGAGGTAGTAGATGTGATACTCCACTGGTTCTGGATGGGGCTTTGAGCCCAGAGTGCTTCATCCTGCCAAGGACTGAGGTAGTGATGTATCTCTCCACTGGTTCTGGAGGGGGCTTTGTGCCCAGAGTGCTTCATCCTGCCAAGGACTGAGGTAGTGGATGTGATACTCCACTGGTTCTGGAGGGGTCTTTGTGCCCAGAGTGCTTCATCCTGCCAAGGACTGAGGTAGTGGATGTATCTCTCCACTGGTTCTGGAGGGGGCTTTGTGCCCAGAGTGCTTCGTCCTGCCAAGGACTGAGGTAGTGGATGTGATACTCCACTCGTTCTGGAGGGGGCTTTGAGCCCAGAGTGCTTCGTCCTGCCAGGGACAGAGGTAGTGGATGTGATACTCCACTGGTTCTGGAGGGGGCTTTGTGCCCAGAGTGCTTCATCCTGCCAAGGACTGAGGTAGTTGATGTGATACTCCACTGGTTCTGGAGGGGGCTTTGTGCCCAGAGTGCTTCCTCCTGCCAAGGACTGAGGTAGTGGATGTGATATTCCACTGGTTCTGGAGGGGGCTTTGTGCCCAGAGTGCTTCGTCCGGCCAAGGACTGAGGTAGTGGATGTGATACTCCACTGGTTCCGGAGGGGGCTTTGTGCCCAGAGTGCTTCGTCCTGCCATGGACTGAGGTAGTGGATGTGATACTCCACTGGTTCCGGAGGGGGCTTTGTGCCCAGAGTGCTTCGTCCTGCCATGGACTGAGGTAGTGGATGTGATACTCCACTGGTTCCGGAGGGGGCTTTGTGCCCAGAGTGCTTCGTCCTGCCATGGACTGAGGTAGTGGATGTGATACTCCACTGGTTCCGGAGGGGGCTTTGTGCCCAGAGTGCTTCGTCCTGCCATGGACTGAGGTAGTGGATGTGATACTCCACTGGTTCCGGAGGGGGCTTTGTGCCCAGAGTGCTTCGTCCTGCCATGGACTGAGGTAGTGGATGTGATACTCCACTGGTTCCGGAGGGGGCTTTGTGCCCAGAGTGCTTCGTCCTGCCATGGACTGAGGTAGTGGATGTGATACTCCACTGGTTCCGGAGGGGGCTTTGTGCCCAGAGTGCTTCGTCCTGCCAGGGACAGAGGTAGTGGATGTGATACTCCAGTGGTTCCGGAGGGGGCTTTGTGCCCAGAGTGCTTCATCCTGCCAAGGACTGAGGTAGTGGATGTGATAGTCCACTGGTTCCGGAGGGGGCTTTGTGCCCAGAGTGCTTCCTCCTGCAAAGGACTGAGGTAGTGGATGTGATACTCCACTGGTTCCGGAGGGGGCTTTGTGCCCAGAGTGCTTCCTCCTGCCATGGACTGAGGTAGTGGATGAGATACTCCACTGGTTCCGGAGGGGGCTTTGTGCCCAGAGTGTTTCCTCCTGCCAAGGACTGAGGTAGTGGATGTGATACTCCACTGGTTCCGGAGGGGGCTTTGTGCCCAGAGTGCTTCATCCTGCCAAGGACTAAGGTAGTGGGTGTCTTTCTCCACAGGTTCCGGAGGGGGCTTTGTGCCCAGAGTGCTTCATCCTGCCATGGACTGAGGTAGTGGATGTATCTCATCACTGGTTCTGGAGGGGGCTTTGTGCCCAGAGTGCTTCATCCTGCCAAGGACTGAGGTAGTGGATGTGATACTCCACTGGTTCTGGAGGCGGCTTTGTGCCCAGAGTACTTCATCCTGCCAAGGACTGAGGTAGTGGATGTGATACTCCACTGGTTCTGGAGTGGGCTTTGTGCCCAGAGTGCTTCATCTGCAAAGGACTGAGGTAGTGGATGTGATACTTCACTGGTTCTGGGGGGGGCTTTGTGCCCAGAGTGCTTCGTCCTGCCATGGACTGAGGTAGTGGATGTGATACTCCACTGGTTCTGGAGGGGGCTTTGTGCCCAGAGTGCTTCGTCCTGCCATGGACTGAGGTAGTGGATGTAATACTCCACTGGTTCTGGAGGGGGCTTTGTGCCCAGAGTGCTTCATCCTGCCAAGGACTGAGGTAGTGGATGTCTTTCTCCACTGGTTCTGGTGGGGGCTTTGTGCCCAGAGTGCTTCATCCTGCCATGGACTGAGGTAATGGATGTGATACACCACTGGTTCTGGAGGGGGCTTTGTGCCCAGAGTGCTTCATCCTGCCAAGGACTGAGGTAGTGGATGTGATACTCCACTGGTTCTGGAGGGGGCTTTGTGCCCAGAGTGCTTCATCTGCAAAGGACTGAGGTAGTGGATGTGATACTCCACTGGTTCTGGAGGGGGCTTTGTGCCCAGAGTGCTTCATCCTGCCATGGACTGAGGTAGTGGATGTGATACTCCACTGGTTCCGGAGGGGGCTTTGTGCCCAGAGTGCTTCATCCTGCCATGGACTGAGGTAGTGGATGTGATACTCCACTGGTTCTGGAGGGGGCTTTGTGCCCAGAGTGCTTCATCCTGCCAAGGACTGAGGTAGTGGATGTGACACTCCACTGACGGTGGTGCAACATGCAAGCTGCCCAGGCTCCTGAAACTGACCACCAGCCTTGTACGACTGAACACTGGGGATGGCAGCCATGTCTGTGGTGGTGTCACTGGCTCAGGATGTTGCGGGGCCGCTGGCGGTGCTGGCGGCGGTGTCAGGACCGGCGGTGCTTGTGGCCGGCTCACTGACTGTGGTGCTGGTGGCGGTGTCAGTAGCGGCAGTGGTGGTGGCTGGCTCACTGACTGCGGTGCTGGTGAAGGGCACAGTGTCTGCGGTGCTGGTGAAGGGCTCAGTGTCTGGGGTGCTGGAGGCGGTGTCAGTAGCGGCGGTGCTTGCGGCGGGCTCACTCACTGCGGTGCTGGCGGCGGTGTCAGTAGAGGCGGTGCTGGTGGCGGGCTCAATGACTGCGGTGCTGGTGGCGGTGTCAGCAGCGGCGGTGCTGGTGGCGGGCTCACTGACTGCGGTGCTGGTGAAGGGCACAGTGTCTGTGGTGCTGTTGAAGGGCTCAGTGTCTGGGGTGCTGGCAGCGGTGTCTGTGAAGGCAGTGCAGGTGGCAGTGCCGGTGGCTGTCTTGTCCGCCGTGCAGTTTGGCATTGACATGGACCTGCCTTTGATTTTCCGGCCCTTCCCCACCTTGGATGGTGGTGCAGCTCTCTTGCCACTTTTAACTTTTGTCTTGCCTGAGCACTTGGTGGCAGGTGTTTTCGCCTTCTCCCTCCGTGATGTGGGCAACCTTTTCTGTTTTGGAGGTGGGGGAATGTCCTTGCCCTCGCTCCTTGGGACACTGGAAGCCCTGTTGCTTGTCGCACTCCAGAATCCCGCTATTGCTGGCACCACTGTGCCCGGTGATGTGGTGGCTGAGGTGCTGGGTTGGGACCTGGAAAGGCAGGCCCTAGGGGACGGACGGGGGGAGGTGTAGGGAAGAGGTCAACATTTGATAGGAAAAGCTTTTTAGACACACTGGGACGGTAGATGGAGGGGGTTTGGGAGTGGAGGAAGAGGTAGTGGATGTAGGAGGTGTACGTTTGCTGACTTTGGGTGAAAGGTGCATGGGCTGGAGGCTGTTGAGGTGGATGGCTGTGTTTGTGTACTTTGGGAGGAAGGCTCACAGACACACTGGGAGAGGACACAGGGGATGTGTGAATGGTAGTGGGGGTGGTGAGTGCACGTGAGCGGTGTGTGGTGATGGGCGTGCTGGTGATGGTGATGGAGGTAGTGGCTGAAGATGTAGTGCAGATGTGACAGGGAGGGAGGAGGAAGACGTGGAGGAGGGGGACACAGTGGAGGCAGTGGATGTTGGTATGTGTGCATAGGTATGATGCTTGTGTGAGCGCCTGTGGGGTGTGTGGTGCTTATGTTTGCATGAGCCACCCTTGTGTGTTGATGTGTGTGCATGCTGGTCTGAGGGTGTGCTTGGGATAGGCTGAGGTACAGGGGATTGGGTCTGGGTAGAGGAAGTTAGAGGGGGGAGGCTGGACACAGGGACAATGGCTGCCATCAGTGCTGAGGCCAGAGCCTGAAATGCTCTCTGTTGGGCTGCCTGGCCAGAATGAATGCCCCCCAGGTATGCATTTGCTTGTTGCGACTGCCACTCTACACCCTGGATAGCATTCAGAATGGTAGACTGCCCAACAGTGAGGGATCTCAGGAGGTCAATGGCCTCCTCACTGAGGGCAGCAGGGCTGACTGGGGCAGGGCCTGAGGTGCCTGGGGCAAAGGAGATGCACACCCTCCTGGGTGAGCGGGCACGGGACACACGCTGAGGGGCTGCTGGGAGGGCGGTACTGGTAGGGGGGGTGGCGACTGTACCTGTAGATGTGGTGGGCACAGAGGGGCCCGCCACCGCAAGGGAGCTCCCAACAGAGGAGGAGTCGGTGTTGCTGGTCTCTGCTCCTGTCCCCACCGTGGAACTCCCCTCACCCTCCGTCCCACTGGTGACTTCAGACTCCGTTGTCTCGCCCTCCAGGGCCATGTGGGATGCAGCTCCCTCCTGCTCCGGTGGCACTGCTCCTCCGCCTGATGATGCTAATGCACACAAGAACTGGGAGACCACAAAAAGGGGGGGGGGAGAAAGAAGAAAGACATGTTCAGTGCATGCAATACTGCTACCGTTAGCGTACACCACAGACACAGCAGCCCTCTTCACTACGCCATGCACTTAGAGTTCCCTAATTAATCACAGGGGCATGGGGTACAAGGCCTATGCTCGATTGCTGCACACATAGAAGTCACAGGAGCGTGACTAGGTGTAGATGGCTCTTACCACTGGTGGGGTTGGGGTGCCACATAGCCTGCCTCACAAAGGGTCCTTGCCTACAAAAGCCCGCCCTGGCCTAGGGTAACCCACTGCACACCCCTCCCAACCAGACACCTCCTAATGCACGCAGAGTCAGATGGATGTGAGGGTACTCACCCTCTTGTGGCTGCTGTGATGCCCTCAAGCGCCCATCCAACTCCGGATACGCCACTATCAGGATCCGGAACATCAGGGGGGTCATGGTGCGATGGGCACCCCTCCCACGTTGGTAGGCCATCCCCAGCTGGGCCTCCACCGTCTTCTTGCTCCAGCGGCGAATGTCCTCCCATCTTTTCCGGCAGTGGGTGCTCCGTCTGTGGTGGGCCCCCAGGGTCCAGACGTCCTTGGCGATGGCACGCCAAATATCCTTCATCTGGTGGGCGCTGACCTAGAGGAATAGTACAGGGGAAAATGAAAAACTTTAACCGTCCGGACCGTCACAGTCATTGTCCCACGTTCCCACCCTTGCCCTAATGCACATACACTCACCGTCCGCTCATGCAGGCCTCAGTCCCCCGCCGTATCTTCCATCCACTCCACTCCAAACAGGCATTGCCCATACAGCATGCTCACAGTGTACTGACCTGTTTGTCTGGAGGACCGTAGAGTAGCGTGTACTGGGGGAGGACCCCATCCACTAACTTCTCCAACTCCTCCGAAGTGAAGGCAGGGGCCCTTTCCCCAGACACATGAGCCATCGTCGCTTCCAGACACAGGTCACAGCAGCACTTGCAGTGTAGGTCCTCTCCTGTCGAAGGTCAGGTATCAAGTGAGTGAACAGACAGAAAATGGCAGTCACGTCCGCGGCGGTGCGTACCGTCACCGCCGGCATACATCGTCATTGGCTCCTGGGACCCATAGGGCCCAATGTTAACCAATGCAGGATTGCGCCATGGTCTGCGACCGCCTACCGTGACTGTGTACAACGCCAGGGCAGTTATCTCATATCCCCTTGTCCCACATTACAGGTCAGGCAGCCGCCATTTCAGGGGGCCTCATGGCATTATTTTTAAATGCGTCACACATATCTAGGCCTTGCATAAAGACAGAGAGAAACACATTGCGGATTTACAAATGTTTGCTAATGACATGTAGTAATACCTCAGTGTTGGCTGACTCTGTGCTCGCTGTTTTTGTCCATAGGGCACATCCGCTGGGGCAGGTGAGGAGATGGCGGCATCCTCCGGTGTACAGTCCGCTAGTGGACCTGTCGACAGTGGAAGAGAGACATGTAATAGTAACCTACAGACTTGAGCATATCACAATCCAGGAACTGTGTGCCCAGTTGGAGCCAGACCTGATGTCAGCTATCCGCCATCCCACAGGAATCCCCCCTCTAGTGCAGGTCCTGTCAGTACTCCATTTCCTGGCAAGTGGGTCTTTTCAAACAACAGTGGCCATTGCATCAGGGATGTCCCAGCCTATGTTCTCAAACGTGTTGTCCAGAGTTGTCCAGAGTGTTGTCTGCCCTGCTGAAACACATGCCCAGCTACATTGTTTTCCCTCAGGTGGAGGATTTGCCCACAGAGAAAGGTGACTTCTATGCCCTGGGACATATCCCCAACATCACCCTTTATGGGACACATGTGGCCTTGGCACCCCCCGCAGGAGTGAACAGGTGTACAGAAACAGGAAGAGCTACCATTCAAGGAATGTGCAGATGGTGTGTTTGGCGGACCAGTAGATCTCCCATGTGAATGCCAAATTTCCTGGCTCAGTGCATGACGCTCACATTCTGAGGAATAGCAGCATCCCTTATGTGATGGGGCAACTCCAGAGGCACCGTGTGTGGCTAATAGGTGAGGACAAGGACCCTATACAGTGTGAATAGTTGTCTGGGTCTGGGGTTGTCCCTACGGGTTAGTGTGTGTCTAACAGTTGTCCCTCAACATTTGCAGGTGACTCTGGGTAATCCAACCTGTCATGGCTACTGACCCCAGTGAGAAATCCCAGGACAAGGGCAGAGGAACGCTACAATGAGGCACATGGGCGAACTAGGAGGATTATAGAAAGAACCTTCGGCGTCCTGAAGGCCAGGTTCCGGTACCTCCATATGACAGGTGGTTCCCTCTACTACTCACTAAAGAAGGTGTGCCAGATCATCGTAGCCTGCTGTATGCTGGACAACTTGGCTTTGCAACGACAGGTGCCTTTTCTGTAGGAGGATGGTCCAGAAGGAGGTCTTGTGGCAGCTGTGGATCCTGCGGACAGTGAAGAAGAGGAGGCAGAAGAAGAGGATATAGACAACAGAAACAACGTGATCCAGCAATACTTCCAGTGAGACACAGGTAAGAAGACATCAGTGCCTCCTACATCTCATACAATATTAGACCTATCATTTGTCTGTCACTTTCACCCAGTGTATGGACCCTGACCTGTCACTTTGCCTTTCCATTTCACAGATGTTCCCACTGTGTGACCTCTGCTATGTTACCTCATGGACTAGAGCTGTGTGACATAGGTATGTTGACAATACAATGGACATTGCTATTTTCCTCAGTTATTGCAAATACACATTTGTGAAAGCACAGACTGACTCCAGATTGTTTTGTGATTCAAGGGTGTTTATTTAAGTGCTAAGTAGTGGAGGGGGTTGTAAAATGGTCAGGGGTGATGGTGGAGGAATGTCCATGGCAGAGTCCAGTTATTTGTCTCACAGGTGCATTGTCCAAAGGGGGCATAGAAAGTGGAGCTAGGGCAGTTTAAGGATTGACAGGGTGACGAAGTGGGACAGAAGGATGACATTCAGGGTGGTCTCATATCTTGGTGGGGGTCTTGGCATTGTTCTCTGTCTTTGTCCTGGATCTCAGGGACCATTTGCGGGTGTCGTGGTCCTGTGGCGGTGCCTCCTGTCCACTATCACCGGCGGAGGTGGTGGGCTGTTCATAATCCAGGCTAGTGTCAGGGGCCCCTTGTTGTGCCACAGTGTCCCTCCTGGTGTTCACAAGGTCCTTCAGCTCCCCTACAATGGTGACCAGGGTGGTGTTAATGGACTTCAAGTCCTCCCTGATCCCCAAATACTGTTCCTCCTGCAGCCGCTGGGTCTCCTGAAACTTGGCCAGTACTGTTGCCATCATCTCCTGGGAATTATGGTACGCTCCCATGATGTTGGAGAGGGCCTTGTGGAGAGTGGGTTCCCTGGGCCTGTCCTCCCCCTGTCGCACAGCAGTCTTCCCAGTTCCCCTGTTTTCCTGTTCCTCTGTCCCCTGAACCGTGTGCCCACTGCCACTGCCCCCAGGTCCCTGAAGTTCTTGGGTTGGTGGGTTTGCGTGGGTTCCCTGTATTGGTGGACACACTGCTGCTTGACATGTCCTGGGGACAGAGGGATGGGCCCACTGGGTGGGTGCTGTGCTGGTGTTTCCTGAGGGGGGAGGCTCTGTGGTGGCATGTGCCAGTGTGTGGGGAACCGACTGTCCCGAGGTCCCAGATGGGCTGGTCATCTAGATCCAGTTGGACAGAGCTGCTGTCATCACTGTGGGCCTCTTCTGTGGGGGGGTGGACATGTCTGGAACCTCCTGTCCAGTGACGTTGGGTAGGGGTCCTGCATCGGTGTAAAGGCATGATTATTGCATCTGTGCGTGCCATTGTGTGCAATAGGTGGGTGACCCTGTACCCCAGTGCTTACATTCTTGTCTAGGACCTTGTTTGATATTTGGTTTGGGGATCTGTGTGGGTATGTGTAGTGGACATGCTTTGGTGATGGGTGTCCGTGCTTTGGTGTTGCATGCAGGGCTTGGTGTTGGGATGGGTGGTTTGTGATAGTGGGACATATGTGAGGTGTTGGGGTGATGGGTGTGAGGGTAAGGGTGGGAGTATGTGATGGCATGCAGGTAGGGTGGGGGGGATAAAGTAGTAAAGATTTGCCTTACCAGAGTCCATTCCTCCAGCTACTCCTGTGAGGCCCTCAGGATGCAGTATAGCCAAGACCTGCTCCTCCCATGTTGTTAGTTGTGGGGAAGGAGAGGGGGGGGGTCCGCCGCCAGTCCTCTGACTGCAATCTGGTGTCTTGAGACCACGGAATGCACCTTCCCCCGTAGGTCATTCCACCTCTTCCTGATGTCATCCCGTGTTCTTGGATGCTGTCCCACTGCCTTGACCCTGTCTACGATTCTGTGCCATAGCTCCATCTTCCTTGCAATGGAGGTGTGCTTCACCTGTGATCCGAATAGCTGTGGCTCTACCCGGATGATTTCCTCCACCATGACCCTGACCTCCTCCTCAGAGAACTTAGGGGGTCTTTGCGGTGCCATGGGGTGGTGTGGGTGATTTGTGAGGTGGTGTGTGTTGTGATGTGTGAGGGGATGTGTTTGTGTGTGTTGTCTGAGGTGCGTGGATGTTTTGTGAGTGATGGTGTTGTGTGCCTGTGGATGCTAGTTTGTTGATGGTGGTGTCTCTCTGTGTGCTTCGTTCTAAATTTTTGTCACAGGGGTTTGTGGGTGATGTGGATGTGTGTTTTATATTGTATTGGGTGTGTGGGAGTGGTGTGTGTATGTGTATCAGGTGTGTGTTTTTCGAATTGTCCAATGTGGTTGTGTTTTGTAAATGTGTGTGTATCATGAGCGTGGCGGTGTGTACCGCCAATGGAATACCACTGTTGAAAGACCACCACGTGGATTCGTGGGTCGTGATAGTGTGGCCGTATTCCTGTTGGCGTGACGGTGGAGGTTTTGTTATCGCCAGTTTATCACTGACCTTTGGTGTGGCGGATTTGTGTGGGTGTCTAGATTTTGGCGGATTCCGAGCTGTGGGTTGTAATAGCTGCAGCTGAATTCCGCCACCACTGCGGTGTGTTGGCGGTCTTCTGCATGGCGGTAAGCGGGATTTACCGCCATAGTTGTAATGAGGGCCTTAATGTCAATAGACAATGAACTCCTCTTGTAAATATTTCTTATATAATACCACTTGTTAAATTAGCCGTGTGCAATAGGTGTGAAAATAACAGACTGAATGCACCGTTGCTGTCCAGGGATCAGTGTCTACTATGTGCACTACATAGAGTCTACAACTGTGACTTATGTCTGAATTTCTTTGAATTCTGGAAATTAATATTCCGCATTTGATAAATACTTTTCACCATTGATAGTAGGTTGATACTAGGCCTGGGTGTAGAAATCTGCTCTGTCAGTGAAGTTTGTGGAATTTAGGCACTTCATTATATGCAGAATAGCATGATTTTCCAGAATTCCGTAAACCGGTGATGAGGGGAGTTCATTCCCATGCATGGGGTTGGGTCTTGGTGCTCTCTCTGGAGCACCACGATACTCCTACGCTGCTAGCAAGTGTGCGTGAGACCGTACGTTCATTTGCTCTGTTTCCAGCTGCACGGGCCGGACTTTCGCATTTACTTATGCTGCTTCCAGAGAGCAGACACAGGACCCAGTCCTACTAAACAGGACTTGGATACAGGCAAATAATCGACCCGAAAATGTACATGCACTTTGCTATTTTTAATGGGCCATTCTAATTTGGTTAGACCACATAAAGTGTGGATACAGGCCTGTGCCATTTTGCATGTAGTGGAGCAATAATCCAGAGGCTCACAATGCACTCGTTTGAGTAGCTTTTTTGCACATTTCCACTGCCTTACCAGAGGTACTTCTTTCTTCCATGGTCCTGAGGAGGCCTGCACTTAATAGGGGCTGAACTGCATCAACACCTTTTTTTTAAAGAAGTTGTGTGAAGCTATAATAATATTCAAACGAGTTTGGGAAACACATCCTTGAAAAGAAGTGGACAGAGTATCCTATTGAGGGGTTCTTCGTTTAAACTACCTCCCATGTGAGCTGACTCATAGATTAATGATTACAGCTGCATTAAGCAGAATTAAAAGGAAAATTGGAGTATGACCAGAGTGAACTGAATTTTCAGCTAGACATTTGACACAGCTTTTGACTTTGCAGATTGAGGCAATTTATGTTGTATGTCTTTTGAAGTATGTTGAGGTTTTAACATTCTAGGTGCTAAGTGTATTAAGTAACATGCTACTGCGTGACGTTGATGAATTATAATAATATGTGTTTAAAAATGATTTTCAAGATTACCAGTGACTAATTTATGTACTCACTGGTACTATAATAATAGTTATATTTTTCTCTAGTATAAACCTCTCTTTGTGCATATTGCTTCCGGCGGAGACATTGGGCAAAACAGTCCCCCTCATGAGCACAAATCTATCTGGAGTAGAGTTTCTACTCTAGATACATCTAAATCTATTAAAAAGTGGTTTTTGAGTGGAGCTTCTTCTTCAATGGACCCATCAAGCTGTTTTAGATTGACAAGTCAGAAAATAAGTACTCTGGTGACTCCAACTTCATGTTCCTGTCCAGCAGGCTCCTTCTAGTGCTTTGTCCATCTCCTGGTCACTTTTTACTTGGATTTCAAGGTGGAGGGATTACTCTCTTTGTCTCCTAGATATAGCTTTGGATTTAAGGACTTTGGGGGTTATTCTAACTTTGGAGGAGTGTTAATCCGTCCCAAAAGTGACGGTAAAGTGACGGACATACCACCAGCCGTATTACGAGTTCCATAGGATATAATGGACTCGTAATACGGCTGGTGGTAAATCCGTCACTTTTCCGTCACTTTTGGGACAGATTAACACCTCCTCCAAAGTTAGAATAACCCCCTTTGTTTTTTATGAAATCACGTAAGTTTCAGAGCTATTGAATAAGGGTGTTGTTTGTGTGTTTGAGCATGCACCAATATTTCTTTACACTTTAATTTGATGTAAACATTTTATAGTGGTGGCTGGCCTGGAGTTTTAAGTACAGGCCTAATTATTTATTTTGCATTTCGTTGATTTTATATCTTTTGTAAAGGGTGGGTGTTGCATAGCTCAGTACCTGTCCTTTTCAACGTGTTTGTAGCATTTGCAAATTATATCACAATCTGACCTAGATTGCCAAAGAGTTATTTAGTATGTTTGTGTGTTTGTCATTGTCTACTATTTGGCTTTGTTCACCATGCTGTGTGGCCAGGGGCCAGTTTGTGTAGACTATGTCCATAGGCTTGCATGTATTCTTCTCCATGCCTCCTTGTTTGACGTTGTTGTTTGACCATGTGGCTGGTGACCATTTTGTCTCTCCAGCCAGTGTCCCTTTACCATAGGCTTGCATGTGTTATTTGTTTGCCATGCCACCTTGCTCCGTGTTGTTGTTTTACCATGTGGCTGTCAGCCATTTTGTACATGCAGCCAGTGCTCCTTTCCCATAGGCCTGCATGTGTTCTTTCTTTTTTCCCCATGCCTCCTTGCTCCTTGTTGTTGATGTGTGACCATGTGGCTGGCAGCCATTTTGTGCATGCCGCCATTGTTTCTTTGCCATAGGCATGCATGTGCTCTTTCTTTGCTCCCTATGCCTCGTTGTTCCTTTTTGTTGTTTGACCATGTGGCTGGTGGCCATTGTGTCCCTTTGCCATATGCTCGCATGTGTTTGTAATGCCTCCTTGCTCCTTGTTGTTGGTTTACCATGTGGCTGGCTGCCATTTTGTACATGCAACCGGTGTGTCTTTGCCATAGGCTTGCATGTGTTCTTTCTTTGTTCCCAAGCCTATTTGCTCCTTGCTGTTTGACCTTGTGGATGGCAGCCATTTTATGTGTGCAACCAGTGTTCCCTTGCCACAGGTGCACATGTTTTCTTTCTTTGTTCTCCATGCCTCCTTGCTCATTTTTGTTGTTGTTTGACCATGTGGCTGGTGGCCATTTTGTCCATCAATCCATTGTCCCTTTGCCGTAGGCTTGCATGAGTCCTTTGTTGGCCATGCCTCCTTGCTCCTTGTTATTGTTTACTATGTGGATGGGAGCTATTTTGTGCATCCTGACTGTGTGTTTTTGCAACAGGCTTACTTCCACACATTGTTAATTATTGATAATTTCTTTATTTTACGTTTATATTTTAATTTTTAATTTTAATTTTCTATTTTAATTGTAATTTTTTTAATTTCTTGTTTTCTATTTTAATTAGTATTTTAGATTTTTTTTTAAAGATTTTTTTTTAAAAAATTGTTTTCATTTTTTTCAATTCTATATTTTGTCTTGATCCATCCATCCATTCACATCCATTCCTCCATCCATCCATACGCCAAAGGCGCACAGCCGCTGTACAGCATTCAGTTTCTTTAGATGTATAATAATTCCATTTCCTTCTGGACAACCTGGATGCTGAGCACTGCAGACAAATCAGCAGCATAATTAATTTTTTAATGATTATTCCATTTCCCCTGGACCATCTTCTTGCCATAAGTTTTTTTAAAGGATTATTTCATTTACCAATGCACCTTTCTCTGACTTCCTAAGGTGTCTTCATTACAACAGATGGAGATAAAGCAAAGAGCTATATCTGCAAGTTGCGCTGCCTGATTTGAAATGAAATTTTATGGTGTGGTTTGACTTTACAATGTTTGAATAATTTGGTATTTAACCAACCGTACCATGATTGCATTTGTCTGTACTATTTTAGACTCCAACAATGCCACTTTCACTAACTACATCTTTTTTTTCTTGGTTGCTTTTCGGTACACAAGAGAAGAGATCTCATATCACCTGCAGTACTGGCAAAGAGAAAGCCTTACAGTTACTTCGGTCCTCCAAACTCTTCTGCTTGTGCCACTGCCAACATAAAGCTTAAGATGGCCCCAAAGAAAGTTGCTTCCAAGAAAGGGGTCAGTGAGAAGAAGCAGCTTTCCACACTTGGCATGCCAACCCCAACTTTTTCCGAAGATGTGTGCCTGCCACACCAGGCCTCTGGGGAGGAACCTGAGAGCAGCACTCCTGCATCAACAGCACCACCCCAGCCTAAACCCAAGACCATGTATGTGAATAAGGCAAGAAACTGCAATCAGGGCAAAGCCGAAGCGCAGTAACGTTGAATTGAATTTCTCCCTTTTGCAAAGTAGTACCCAGTCATTACAGGAAACAGTAAAGTGGACAGCAGCTGCAGCCAGTAATAGTAGATATTCCCAAAGTTAGAGCAGAACAGAAGGTCAAGCTTCCTTCTGAGCAAGAACCTCCTCTTTTAGAATCAATGGCTTCCAGATCTCCAGCAAGAAAAAGGAAGGGTAAAACTCTACCGTCTTCTCCAAGCACCACTTCTGATGGCGATGAAAGGGACATGGAGTAGACCCCGGGGGAATCCTGGAAGAGGCAGCAGAGGCAAGTGAAAAGGAAAGTTCCAGAAGGCCTTAGAATCATGGAAGGGAATGATGATGAGTCACAGAGAAATCTGACATTACTATCTATCCAACCTGCTCCGAGGGATGTGACACCGACAGCACCTATAGTGCCCACATTTGCAAGGCCACAGCAGATACCTGCACCAACCTGTACCTCAGTAGAAGTATACACTGCAAAGAGAGGCAATCAACACACCACCTAACTCCAATTCTTCTTCAGGCATTGACAGTGGCCCAATAAGAAAGTACTCCGCCCCAGTTTGGGACTTTTTTGCGATTAACAGGAAGAGAACATTGCAATATGGTCCATGTGTCACGCAAGTGTATGTCAAGGTAAGCCTGGTTCACATTATGGTATTGGAGGCGAGAGGATTCATATGAAAAAACATCAAACTATCCAGTGGGAGGAGTACCCTAAAAAAATGTCTGAAAGTGATAGCAGTGGACGTGAAGAGATCCGGGTGCAACATCAGCTACAATTGGTCAATTCACAGTGGAAGATGAGGAAGAAGAGGGCGGCATCCTCACACGAAGCTCCCCTGTCCCTAGCAATGTGCCAGAATCACTCACCTTAGCGCCTCACAATGGCACAGGAAGTCTCAGAGTTAGATGAGACACCACGGTATACAGTGACTGTACCAAGACGCACACTGAGTCTACCAACACCTACATCTCAAAAGTCGCCTGTGTCAGTGGTTCCACAAAAGTCCAAGCTCATGTCTGTCAGCAAGGCAGCCATTGCAAAAATGGTGATGCTGATGAGTAGTGACATTGAATTTGGTTTTTCCATTTTACAAAGTTGTAACCAGTTGTTTCAGGAAACAGAGCAAAGTAGACAGCAGCCGCAGTCAGTAATAGTTGGAGTAGGACAGGAGATTGAGTTTCTTACTGAGCAAAAACATCCTCTTTTAGAATAATTTGCTCCCAGATCTTCAGCAAGAAAAAGGAAGTGTACTCTCATCTTCTCCAACCACACTTTCTGATGATGATGATCTTGACATGGATTGGACCCCGGCAGAGTCTAAGAGATACCCAGAGAGTCAAGCACAACACTTCACTATATTTCGGTTACAGATTTCTCTTCTATCAAAATCAAAAGTCAGGTGGGCATTTTGCTGGTTGGCAATTTTTTAAAAGGCAGGTAATCAAGTAAGAATTTTTTTTGCTAACAGAGGGACAGAACTAGCTATTGAGGAATCTGAGTTTTTCAAAAGAAATAAAAGGGTGCACGAATTGGTCAATAAAGGACATATAGGTTGTCATTATGACATTGATGGTAAGTGCAGCATACTGCAACAGTGACGGCCATCAACATACCATCCGTTCGCCATATTATGAGACACACACACAAAACTGACAGAATACTGCCACAAACACAAATTTGCCAGACCAAAGGTCAGTGGTAAAGTGTTGGTACAAACACCCACACTGTTATGCCAACAAAACAGTGCCCATCACATTATGACCCACGAATCACCACGGCAGACATTCAAACAGTGGTAAACTATTGGCGGTACACACCGGTGTGGTCAGAATGGCCACCCAAATACAAAACAACACAACATTGGCCAAAACTAACATATCACACCTGGCACTCATACACACAACACACCCACCCACCCTAAGCACTATAAGACACACACCCACATCACATACAAACCTTTGGCAACACAAAAAGACTGCAATAGCTAGTCACTCAAATCACAGTGGCAACTACACACACACACACACCACAACCACCCATACATCTGTCATGCACTCCACATCCCACACCCCAGCACATTACCCAACACTCTCTGCAAAACACACACCACACAACAACCATGTCCACACTAAGGCACCACCTGTTTCATAGACAAGGAGCTGCGGGTCATGATGGAGGAAATAGTCAGGGTAGAGGTACAACTCTTTGGAGCACATGTACAGCAAATATCCATTGCAAGGAAATTGGAGATATGGTGGAGAATTGTGGCCCGGGTGAACGTTGCGGGACAGCATCTAAGAACAAGGGACAACATCAGGAAGAGGTGGAACGACCTACGGGTGAAGGTGCATTCCATGGCATCAAGGCACCAGCTCGCCATCCAGAGTACTGGTGGTGGACCCCCCACCTCCTCCCCCACAGCTGACAGCATGGGAGGAGCAAGTCATGCCAATCCTGCATCCTGATGGACTCATTGGAGTAGCTGGAGGACTGGACACTGGTGTGTCAAAATTTACTACTTATAACCATCCATAACTGTATGCCATCTCACCCCCTCACCCTGACTCCCACCACTCCACCCCATTCCACACAGTGCCCCTACACATGTGACTAACCCCAATGCCAAGCCCTGCAGGCCATACCTATGCATGTAGAGCCCTCCCAGCCCTGCATGTACACCCACCACCAATGCATGCACAGCATGGAGAACTAACAAACCCACATCACATCACCATACACAAAAAATGGTGACAGGGCAACTGCAATGATATAGATGAAGCTAGGGATGTACAATATGTCACATACATGAAGCATAATACATCACTTACATCCACACAGGTGCCCCAGCCAATCCCAGCAGCGGGGAGGTGGCACAACTGTCCAGTCCCCCAACAGAAGATGCCCCCAGTGATGACAGTAACTCTGGACTTCTGGATCTGGATGGCCTACCTGGCCCATCAGTGACCACTGGTCAGTTGGCCACCCCAACCCACTCCCAGTCCACCACAGAGCCTCCCCCAGTATCTAACACAACAGCACCCACCCAACGTCCCCACACCTCTGTCCCCAGCAGTGTGGCCACCTGTACAGGGACCCCAGTTCACACCTCACAGCCAAGACAAACATGGTCCTGGGGTCAGTGACAGTGGGCACACCGTTCAGGGGACACAGGCACAGGGGAACAGAGACACTCAGAGGACAGCTGTGTGCCATGGGGAGGACAGGCCCAGGGAAGCGACTCTCCAGGAGGCACTCACTAATGTCCGGGGGGCTTACCAACAATCCCAGGACAAGATGGGCCAGATTCTGAACAACATGCAGGAGAACCAGCGGCTGCAGGAGGTATACCATCAGCAGATCAGGAAAGATTTGCAGGCCCTCAACACCACCATAGTCTCCATATCAGGGGTGCTGGCTGATATGGCCAACATCATGAGGGAATATACAGCACACCAGCGGGTCCCTTCCACTAGCCAGTAAACTGAACAGCCAGCCATATCTGCTGCAGCTAGTGGGCAGGAGGCCCTGCCACAGGACACACAGGCTACCAGCAACCCTCCCCCTGCAGAAGGTGAATCAACCCGCAAATGGTCCCTGCGACCTAGACAAATGCCTGGGACACTTGCCAAGACCAAGACCAGCACCAAGAAATGAGACCCTCCTGAATGTCCCCCTTGTGTACGACTCTGTCACCTTGTCCACTTTGAACTGCCATTGCTCCATTTTCTATGGGCCCTTGGACACTGGACCTGTGCTACAAACAGACTGGACCAATACCCTGAACTTTCCTCTACCATCTCCCCATTCCATTGCACTATTACGTCTATATATTTCACCACAATAAACACCCATGAACACAACTTGAGTGATAGTGCTTTATGTGATGAAAATGTGCAAATATGTTCACAGATCCATCTTGTGCAATTGACCTGACCTTTGTGGTAGCATACAAATAATGACCTGTAGCCATCTATAGTCATCACATCAGTACACAGTTGGAATAAAACCAACATCTGCAAATTGAGAAGGCATAGGTGACGGTCAGTTGAGATGCAAAGGAAGTGACTGCCATCCTACTACAGCCACACTGAAAACTTATATAATTAGAGGAATTCTCAGTTTCACAGTCTCACCTGTGTGTCAGTGGAAGTAGTGCCACATTACTGATGTCCTGTTGTCCACATCCTCATCCTCTTCCTCCTCATCCTCTCTGTCCTCAGGGTCTACTGCTGCCACAGGGCCATTTCCAGTCTCCTCCTCCTGCAGATAAGGCACATGTCGCCTGAGGCCCAGTTTGTGTTCCTATCTATAACCTCACTTGATTCCTGACTTTCCACAGGACAACACCTATACTGCATGTGCTGCTGTGAACTGTGTCTGGATCCTGCCATGGCCTGTGTGACTGGGGAAAGGACCCCTGCCTTCACTTTGGAGGAGTTAGAGCGTATGGTGGATGGGGTCCTACCCCTGTATGGACAGCTGTATAGGCCTCCAGACCAACAGGTGAGTATAACACGGGGACGATGCATGCAACAAGGTGAGGGGTATGCCTGGTGGTAGTGTACATGCAGGGCTCCGGGTAATGTGTGTGCCAATGGAGATGTAAATGTAAATTGTGGGCCATATGCATGACCGGCCAGATTGTCTGGTTAATGGTGTCCTCCTGCCTGCATTACCTCTGCAGGTCAGCGCACATCAGAAGAAGGGATTGTGGCATTCCATTGCCAAGGAAGTGCGGACCCTGGGGCAGGCGGAGCAGCCACTGCAGGAAAAGGTGGGAGGACCTGAGACACTGGGCCCAGAAGACAGTGGAGGCCCAGTTGGGGATGGCCTCCCAACGAGGGCGGGGTGCCTGTCAGAACCTGACCCCCCTGATGGCCGCATACTGGCGGTGGCCTACCCAGAGCCGAATGGGTGCTTGAGGGCAGCATAGCAGCCACAAGGGGGTGAGTAATAGTGTGCGTGACAACCATTGTTTATGGCTGGCATGGGATCCAGCTGGTGGGTTTCAGTAAGTGGGTGCCACTTAATGCCACCTCAGACATTGCTGCATAGTCCAGCAAAAGGTCAATGGGTGAATTGCAACATCATGTATTCCAGATAGATGGTAATCCAGGTCAGACAGGCCTTAGTGGGTCCCAGGAGGGGTACAGTTGGGTTTGGTTGGCTCTCATCTTGCTCTGGTACCTAGCTAACGGAATGCCAGTGCGATGCATAGTGCCCAAACTTGGTCCCTGTGTGTGATGGTAATGTGTATGCCATCTGTGTTGTTGATGCTGTAATTGACCCAGTGCTCCCTTTCTCTCTCCCCCCTATTTTCTTCTCTCATCCTGTCCATGTGTGCATTAGCATGATCTGGCTTAGTAGCAGTGGCACCGGCGACTGAGGGAGCTGCATCCCACAGGACCCAGGAGGCAGAGTCCACCGCCACCGAGGAGACCAGTGGAACAGAGGGCAAGGGGTGCACCACGGTGGAGACAGGAGGTGATACCTCCTCCGATGGAAGCTCCCTGGTGGTGGTGGACACCTCTGGAACCACCCCAGGTACAGCCGCCACACCCCTTCCTGCATCGCCCTTCCAGTAGCCCCCCACTGAGTTGCCCGTGCCCTCTCACCCACGAGGGTAGGCATCTCCTTTGCCCCAGGCACCTCAGACCCTGTCCCAGTGAGCCCTCCTGCCCTCAGTGAAGAGGCTATTGACCTCCTGAGATCCACCTCTGTAGGGCAGTCAACCATGATGAATGCCATCCAGGGGCTGGCATCACAGATGCAGCAATGGAATGCGTTCCTGGAGGGCATCCACGGTGGGTTGGTGGCCCTACAGAGATCGTTTTAGGCTCTGGCCTCCTCTCTGATGGCAGCCAGTGTCTCTATTCCTACTGTCCCCCCTCCAACTTCCACTTCCTTGTCCCAGTCTCCTCATCGCCAGCCCATCCCATGCACACATACAGACTAACATGCACACAAAACATCAGACAAGAGTAGCACAGTCAAACACAGGCACCATACTTCAGGTCACAAGCACTCACACAAACAACAGACAGTTGCACACACAACCACATCCACTGCCTCCAGTGTCTTCCCCTCCTCCTCCTCCTCCCTCACAGTCACAGCCACACTCACACCTGCATGCACTGCATCAACAGCCGCCACCACCATAACCACAAAATGTAGCACACACACCACACCTGCAGACACCTCCACAACATCCATCCACACATTCTCTTTGTCCTCTCCCACCATGTCTGCCCACTCCTAAGAGATACAAGTGCACGCACTCAGACTCCCAACAGCCATCCACCTCACACATGCACACTGTCCCTGCACCCAACTCCAGCAGACGTACACCTCCAACAACCACTCCCTCAATCTCCACTCCCATCCCTCCTCTCACATCCCACCCCAACGTACCTAAGAAGCTTTTCCTTGCCGAACTTCACCTCTTCCCTTCCTCCCACCCCCATCCTGTCCGTAAGAGCAGAGTCCCAACTGCCCAGCCCAGCACCTCAGCCAAACAGGCTGCCACTGCTCCCACCAAAACCTTAACAGCTGCTGGCACAGAGGGCCCCAGAGTGTGATGGCTGCCACTCTTACTGTGAGCACTCCTCCACCTCAGAAAGGGAGAACTAGGGTGGTGAAAACCAAGGGACAAGAGACGGGGACAGTGGAGGCACATCCTAGTCCTGGAGGGAAGAAAGATGGTTTCCACTATACCACCCAAGAAAGGGAAGGTTCCTACTCCACCAGCAAATAGAGGCAGGAGGCCCCCTCCATCAGCAGTGGGCAAGGAGCCCTCACCTCCAGCAGAAGACGTCAGAGTAACAAGCCACCAGCTGTGAGCAAGGAGCCCTCAACCCCAGCAGCGGCAGCCAGGGTAACACCTCCACCAGCAATGAGCAAGGAGCCCTCAGCTCCAGCAGCGACAGCCAGGGTAACATCTCCACCAGCAGTGAGCAAGGAGCCCTCACCTCCAGCAGAGGGCATGTAGGCCACCTACCAGGGACAATTGGGCATCAAGCCCCCTCCAGAACCAGTGGACAAGTTCCCCACTTCAGAGACTGTGCCCTTGCACTCCCCACCAGGAATGATTGGGCATGGAGTACCCTCTAGAACCAGTGGGCAAGTTCCCCACTTCAGAGACTTTGGCCTTGCCCTCCCCACCAGGGACAATTGGGCATGGAGCCCCCTCCAGAACCAGTGGGCAAGTTCTCCACTTCAAAGACTGTGGCCTTGCACTCCCCAGCAAAGGCAAATGGGAATGGAGCACCTTCCAGAACCAGTGGGCAAGTTCCCCACTTCAGAGACTGGGGCCTTGCACTCCCCACCGGGAAGAATTGGGCATGGAGCCCCCATCAGAACCAGTGGCCAAGTTCCCTACTTCAGAGACTGTGGCCTTGCACTCCTTACCAGGGACAATTGGGCATGGAGCCCCTCAAGAGCCAGCGGGCGAGTTCCCCACTTCAGAGACTGTGGCCTTGCACTCCCCAGCAAAGACAAGTGGCCATGGAGCCCCCTCCAGAACCAGTGTGCAAGTTCCCCACTTCATAGACTGTGGCCTTGCACTCCCCAGCAAAGACAAATGGGCACCCCGCTTCTCTCTGAGGTGCCTGCCCATTTCTAACATGATGCCCCTGCACAGTGGAGTCCGGATAGTCAGGAGTCATGTTGGGCCTTGGACTGTGCCCTGTGGCAATGTAGGCCTTTTTTACTTTGGACTGGCCATTGGCCCTTTCTGAACATTGACGGATGCTTTTGTTTTCGCATGGACAATACGGTGGCTGTTGGCATCGAATTATAGTTTTTGCTGATTCTCATTGTTGTCCTTGTTTTATTTTAACGTGTGTCCTGTGACATTGGTTAAACTCTGCAGCTGGTTGTGTGTATGGTGTGTGTGTGAATGGTGTATGTTGCGTGTGTCACTCTCCTTTTCCTCCCTCCCTCCGTTGTGTGCTAGGTGGCTGTACTAATCGTCGTCATCTTCATTGGAGTTGGTGCTCCAGATGGACCATGGCTTAGAGGTGCATCGGCAAGACATAAAGTTCCAATTCCATGGCAGTGGTGGAGTCCTCTGTGTACCTGTTGGTGAGTCTTTTGTTTTCTGTGTTCTTTTTCCGCCAGGCTTTTGGTGGTGTTAGTACCACCCCAGAAATCCTGGTGGTTTGCTGTGTCATAATATGGTGGGCGGTACCTTGTCTTCCACCTGGCTGTTGTTGGCTACCACCGTTGTCAGTGGTGTTAACGCCCTGGCGGTTGGCATAGTACATTGGTTGTCTATGGGAGGATTTGCCGCCATGGTCATAACTTGGCGGTAATTACTGCCAGCCTGTTGGCTGTATTGCTGCCACTTTAACAGTCACTGCCAATGCCATAATGAGGGCCTTAGTCTTGGTTGGCTAATGCAAAGGACCAATCCTCCTCATACTTCCAACCATGGTGCACGGTAAATGCATACACAACATTGAAGGGTACAAACAATTATATGACCATGTTTAAAAACACCTTTTTTGTCCTTTTTTTAATGATTGGGTTTGGAGCAAGAACTGAAAGCCTTCTCACGAAACATGCGTGGAATGCCTTACATGGGCATGCAATCTTTAGTACATGGGTTCTCTGAGCCTACCACCACTCCACAAGATATATAAGGGGAGGGGGAAAGCTCACTGACAAGCAGAAGAAAGAAAGCTACAGACAGACTACTACAGCCAGACAGTTTGATGTAAAGAAACTTGACATTTGATAAATAATTAAACAAGATAATGCAGGGATAACAAAACTTTATGAAACAGATAAATCGAAGTAGAGTTGGCAAAAAATTACAAGACAGGCACACTAAAAAGGTAATAGAAATTCAAAATGTGCAGAGGTAAAAGTTAGGGAAATAAATATTAATATTAACAACAACAGGAGGACTTACTGGGGCCGGCAGAGCCATCTGCCTCAGCACTTGTGGTGGGGTGCCTTCACTTTCCTCACCAGCCTCATCAGCCCTCTTCCTGCCCATGGATGCTGGATGCCATAAGAAAAAAAAATAGAAAAGGCTATGGGTACTGTTAATAAATAATCTCTCCAAGAATATGTATTTTTTTTAAAGAAAATTCAAACACAGTAACACTTCTACATCAGAGGTTCAGAGCACCTATATAATAATACTATTATCAAGGACCATCCAATTCCAAATTTCATAACCCTATTCCAAATTTCCTAAACTACATTTTGAAATTACTAATAAATTGCAATTAATGATTTCTACAGTTCTCATCGCAATACATAGATTGGATGCAGGCATGCAAAACTACTACACAACACTGGGAAATTGCTTAGCAGTTGGCACTGTACGAGCTACAAAAAATAAAGGCACAGAGAAGTGAGAGAACATGCTAACTCACCAATACTAATATTAACTGTGATTATGTTAGTCAGGACAGGGCACAGGAGGAGTCTCTAGATTACTTCTTAATCAGCCCAAGCAAGCGACAAAAACTAGTACAATAAGGTAGCGCCGAGCACCTGTCTAGATGACAAAACAATCACATGCTATTATATTTGTATTATAAAGTTAACTTACCTACATGTAAGTAGCATGCTTTCTATATGAGGAGAAACTATTGGCATAGAATACAACTAATAATTAATTCTTACTCACCAAGCCCTGCAACCTCTATGGCTAGCAGGTCGAGCAGGTCCATTTTCCAGTCCAGGATATCAGCCCGCCAGTGCGTTAGCTGTTGCAGGGTGTGCCGAACAAGAAAGCAGCAACGCACAGCCTGGCACAACCTCTCCCAGCATTGCTGGTGCTCCAAGCGGCTGTACCCAGATTCGGGCCTGCCTCCTGCTGCCAAAGTGGAGGGGACATGGCGCTGAACATAAAACACCAATGCAGCCACCTCCACCCTGGAAAAAATGTTGCGGGGCTGCACCTCTTCACAGCACTGCAGCCCGCAAGGAAAGAGGCTGCCGGTGGTTGTTGGGGGCCTGGCAGTGACACTCCCCTGCTTTGACATGGAGCTGGAGGCTTGGGGAGGGGAAGAGTTAAGAAAGAAGGAAGAGAAAAAAGAAAGTAAAGCAAAACAAAATTAAAAAGTAAACAAAATGCTAAAAAAACAAAAAAACTAGGAAAAAAGTTAAAATATCAAAACCCAAAGAAAAAAGATTATATAATAAACAAAAACTAGGGGAAAATAAGTTCTGAAAGTGTGGGATGGTACATATATAGAGGGAAAAAACTAGGCCCCAGCACCATAATAAAGCAAAAAACAAGATGGCCATGATCATGCAAACCGCATGGTGCCATTTGCGTGAGAATTCCAACACGAGGACGTACTTCAATCAGTCAATCAATCAATTTCTGTAAAGCCTGGCTACTCACCCATGAGGGTCTCAAGGCACTGCCATTTATGTTGAACGACATGCGAACGGGCGCAGCAAGAAACTCTGCCTGCTAACGCAACTCCGTGCAGTGAGATGGAGTTTTTTACAACTTCACAGAGTTTCACATAGCACAGCTATGCAAATTCCGCCCAGGCCTAGTCCAGGTATGCCAAGCAGGTCACACATTTCAAACTTTTTATTTTGGGACGTAAATGTTATGCTGGTCCTCAAAGTCCTCTATCAGAGTAAAGAAGAATGCTTCTCTCAAAGTTTGGTGTGTTGTTATCAATCTCCCCAAGAAGCCTTCAGTTTTGACATCAACTGCTCAGAGAGAAACAAAGCAGGATTCTATAGACACCAAGGTAACTTTGACACTGGGAGTACCTTTTCTCAGGTGTAGTTACAGAGAATAGGCTGTCATTCATAACTATGCGTACCTATGAGAACATAGCTTTACCTTCACCTTGAGAATCAGCTTTATGTAACGGTTCACTAAGAAGACATATTTTGCTTAACAGCTAACATGTCCCTCTTGTGTTTACTAAGCAGGCTTCTCTTTTAGCAACATTGTGCACATCAAGGTTTACTTTTCATTTGCCATGTGCCAATGCTTTTCTTTTAAAGTACAGCACAAGCAGAGCATGTTGGTTTCTCTGGGTCCATATACTTTAGATATATGCAGGGTTGTAAATGTACACTGAAGCCCATATGTGACTTTTAGCTTCGACACCAGTGGTGAATTGTTTTTGCCACAACTTTATATGGCCTTCCCCCCAGAATGTACTACCTGATCTTGTATTGTGCTTATATATACTATGAAACATGATTTGTAATGCGAGCACTTCAGATTCCTCCTATAATTCCCAATTAATTTTGTATATTCTGATTGTATTGTTACTGATTATGCAGCCATTTCTTGCTTTTGTAATGCTTTTTTAATTTTGAAAATCGTAAATGAAACCATTAAAAAGCTTAATATGGTCTTAGAGTAAATTTAATTAACCAATTGGTTGTAAACAAATAAAAATTGCAAGTATAGGGAAAATAGCATGTGCATTGTGGCATTGATTGGCAATGTCACAGTGTGCAGAGTAGTAATACCAGGAAATATAGGGTCCATAAAAAGAAAACAATGAGAGGAGACCACGCAGAAAAGCCATATTTTGTGCAATAAGCATACGAACAAGCCTATGGATCAGGTGTTCAATTTCATATGGTTTTACAAAATAACAATATGTGCCTACATATTCATGCAGCTTGTTATTCACATATGCTATGCACCATTTAGATATCATTACGGTGGCATGAGTTGAGCTTAAAATACTTCTTTAGGTTCCCTATTTTCTTCCTTGTTGGGTTTTGATTTGTAGGCAACATGGTGTCATCAACTTCAAATCCTATTTCATAGAGTTAATTGAGCCACGTGTTAATGAGACTCAATGTCATATAATAGCAAAAGTTTCAAAGTCCGCGCACATTAGTTAACATTGATGATTTAAGACACTAATGCCTGCTAATGGTAGCTTACTTGAGTATCAGTGGGCTCAGTCATGAAGGATATTAAAATAGATATTAAAATCCCCCAGGCAATAATAAACATGCATGGTTCCAGACACAAAAGATGGTTAAGGCCCCTCAGATGTAATGTGCATTTATATCCACAGGCAGTGATGAGCATTACTGGCCCCTTCTCATTGAGTGTGAGGAAACATCCCTTTCTTGGATGGTCATCCCCATTTTTTGCTTCATTTTATTGATGGTTTTTAGACCCTGCACTTTGCGGTTCTGCTGTCCTCTTTAAAACTGGCTACTTTGTGATAGTCTTATTACAAGTCTACCAACCTGAAAAACTAGATTTTGGGTGTTGCCTTCCTTATGTATATCCTAGTGCTGTCCAGTGCAGAGTGTATGTGCTTGATCGCTAAAACATGTTGAAATTGACTAGTCCCTGACAGGCATATTTAATTCTCCTGTAAGGCCATAGTTCAAGGGGTAGAAACTACACCTGTGGCATGGAAAGGTACATTTTTCTGATGGCCTGCAGCATTTATTGTCACCCACTAATGTGATAGAGAAAACTTGACTTGAGGCCTACCAGTTTAGCCTGCCTGCTTAAGATTAAACTAGGGCTGGGCAATTAACTTGCACTCTGCTACCGGAATTGGTGGAATTTTGGCCACTCCACATTAAGCTCTGAAATGCGGAGTTCTGCAGAAATTCCACCAACCATCCTGTGGCAGAGTTTTTCTCATGCACGACTCACCAAAGGTAGGTTGGTGACTGCAAGTAAGATTTGGCATCCCCTAGGAAGATTTTTCTGTCACTTGGAAGGAACCCAGTGAGATTTCAGCAATGCAGGAGGTCATGACAATTTGTATTCAGAAAGATGCTGCTTGAGTAGAAAATCTACTAGAGTGGCAGCAAAATCAACTTGAGAAATAGTGCCTTTTGGCACACTGCATGGTGCCATACATGCTGATGTTTCAGGGAGGAATGAGCTCCAGGCACTAAAAATCAGTGCGAGCAGCATGATGTGCCTATTTGCACCCGTTTGCATAGTTTTTATGCGACTCCATGGAATTCTGTGGACTCAAAGTCTGCGAGTTCCACCCACATCTAGATTAAACCTGCATCTCAACCTGTCAAAATAACTCTTTAGACAGGGAAAATTAAATATAAATAAGACACCACTATGTAGTAGGGGTGTGTGAAATTTGCATAATGATTATGTAAAAATTAGGGAAAAATAGATACAATTATGCAAAATGAAAATCCATTGCTCTGCACCACATTTTAAAGACAGCTGTTGTTCATGTGCATTTGTGGTTATTTTTAGAAACATTGCAAAATTCTCAAAATTACACAAATAACTCCCACAGGATAGTGGGCCTGGTATTTAAAAGAGGGACATGTAGATATCAATAGGTCCTATTCCAATGCAGTAACAAGACCCCGAAAGCTATCTGCACTGAGAAAGACTCTGACTGCCCTGTGAGAAAACTAGAATACAAATTACAATACTAATTCTGCTACTCGGTTTCAAGACCAGCTGGAAAAATGGCCAGCTAGAAAAATGATTCAGCCACTCTTTTTAATATTTATTGAAATCAGTTCAATGGTGAAGTCTGATTTTTAATAAATATTTAGGAAAAATGACTTTTAGAATGTTACATTTTTCCTGCCTGAAGCTCCTAAAGGCTAATCTGCATTAGCCTGATAGCTGCTACCCAGTTGGTGCTTCATCCTAAAGAGACAGTAAAACTGTTACATAGCAGAAACAAAGCCTGGGTATGAGGACGTGGTTTTCTACTCCTTGCAGGAAGACCAGTTATGGTGGGCACAGTAACTTCAAAGATGCGTAGAGGTGCATCAGGGAACTAGTAGGGTAAGCTGGCGACAAGACTGCATAATGAGGGGTGTCAATTTGTTTGGAACTGGACTGAAAAACAGAGATGTATGAGCACTCTGCAGGGAAAATGCCTTCTGGAGGAGGGGCAAGCATATAAATGCCTGAAAGCCAAAAAGGGAGGAAGAATGAAAACTGAGGACCAGAACAGGCTGGAAGAGGTTGTGAAGGAAACTGAAAAGTTTGCAAATGGAAAACTAAAGAGCACATTAATACCACAACAAAGGGGTACAAGAAAAACAATAGCCAAACTATAACAAACAATAGTTTGTATGATTTTAGTGATCTCTATACTCACTATACACAATGGAAGAATCAATAAAAATATATAAGACCCCCATGCTCAGATATTTTCCCTGTTCACATTGGCTTCTTCCTCCCGAAGATCAAGGAGGTATTTATATTGTCGTTTTTACATATCTGACCGTCCACGTCCTATTGGTGGGCTGCTCTCTCTCCAATTAAATTTTCACTTCGCACAGCTGCGTGCTCCTGTGCTGGTCAGCAACGGCCAATCACCGTCCCTGTGTTTTCCTGGAAGGGCGAACAGGTTTGCAGAGAGAAAGGCACCTTGATGAAGTAAGATGGAAGCAGTATGGGCAGAGTCCTCGTTTAACACTACCCTCTTGGTGAAAATATTGGAGCATAGGGGTCCTATATATTTTATTGATTCTTCCATTGTGTATAGTGTGTGACTACAGGGTTTCCTGAACCCTTCCTCCATGGGTCACAGATGACCCGGAGTTGGGTAAGTTTGTGTGAGCTGGTCTCACAGTTCGTCTAAGATTATTATACAAATCATGAGTGCAGTGGCATGGTCATATTGCATGCAAGTGCTGCATATTATGGTTTACCTACCTTTTTAGATCGGCCTATGTTCAAACCTTATAAACCGTTTGTTTTACTGTTGGTTCTACAGGTACCTTAGGACTGAGAGGGTCATTAGAGGTCAACCTTATATTGATGGCAGCACACACTAGTGTTTCTGTCCTGAAGAATGACAAAGATTTGCATGAGCCAACAGTCAGAAACATGTTGACGGTTTGAGTGGTGATTGTGTACTAGATCCCCTTATCTCCAAGTTGGATTTTTATTTTTTTGTTTTGTAATTTTTTATTTAGGTATAATAGCCATACAGGAATGTAGGAAACATTGTACCTTTACATTTTGCAAAGAGAGGTAAAGTAAACATTTACAAAACGAACCATCTCTAGAAATCCTGAAAATAGAAAGGACAGAGAATAAATAAAAGAAGGGCAGAAGGGAAGAGTACTCCAATAGTACGGGTCTGGGAGTCAGAAATTAACCTTGACACACAAAGGAGAGAATATCCTGGCTCATGGTAGAGACCACCGATTATTTGTGGATTTGTTCTGGTCTCTGAAGCAATAGTCCCATTGCCAATTGTTAGAGGGGGGGAGGGGACAAATGTGCCTCCTATTCTTCCAGGTCTCGCAGCTGTCGTGTGGTCGTCTGATGGAAGAGGATATGGGAAGGCAATGACAGGTAGTAGGTAAGCAGGTTGGTTAAAGTAGTTTTATTGACATCAGAGTAGAACATCATAGTGGAGAGAAAAGTAAAGAAAATCCATGCAAGAGATAGGAGGACGGTGGAGGATAAGTAGGGGAGGAGCGAGGGGGGGTGGGGAGGAGATGTGGTGTTGCACCAAGCACCGGATGGTGTTTGAAGGGGTGGGGGGGAGAAAGAAGAGGAGAGAGAGAGAGGGTGGGGACTAGGAAAACCTAGGAAAACCTATATACCCAGATGAGTCATGAGGAGAGGTGGGAGGGAAGAGGTGCGTGGGGAAGAGGCCATGGTACAGTAATGTGAACAGTCTTAGCATTGACAATAGCAGAGAGGACTGAGGTGGGAGTGCCAGGATGTTTGATGGTTCTCCAGGGAGGAGGGTGCCCATACCTGAGTGAATAAGACAGACTGATCTTGTAGGTTATAGATGGCATATTCATGGACGGCGGTCCGTATCATCACTACTAGCCACTTATCTGGGGTAGGTGGAGAGGTAGAGATCCAGTGGCGGAGGATGGAAATCTTAGCTGTCACCAAACCAGTGTGCAGCAGGCGGCGATACGGTCTGGATAGGTCAGGAAGGTCCCTCAAGTCATGAAAGTGGACAAGAGAAGGGGAGAGTGGTTGCCTGATAGTGATAGAGCCAACAAGGGTAGTTCTCACCACCTCCCACAAGGGCTGGATTGAGGGACAGTCACAAAGGATGTGGGCCAGATCACACCGTGTCTCTGCGCATCTCCAGCAGTTCGCGTGAGGTAGGAGACCCATTCTGCACAATTTCACTGGGGACCAGTACCAGTTGTGAATTGTTTTAAAGAGACAGAACTTCAGGCAGGCTTCCTGGGTTCCCCTGTCCAAGTCTGTCATGATGTCTGTCTAGTCCTCTTCCTCGATATCAGTTCGGAGGTGGAGTTGCCAGCTGGAGTGTAAGTTATCAAGAAGGGGCTGTGAATTTAGCTGATGTGTAAGCACTTCATTGAGGCCTGACATTATACTCTTAAATCTGCCCCATGTCACTAGGTAGGAAATAACAGGAGAGGCTTGGCGATTCCAGGGATGAGCTCCCATAATACGCCAAAGACTGTGCTGAAGTTGTAAGTATCTCCAACCCTGGTCTTGTTGGAGGCCGTATTCCTCCAGTAATGTTACAAATTATTTGAGTTCACCATTCACAATAAGCTGGTCTAGGTGCTCAATGCCAGCTGCTCTCCATTGTACCCAATGGATGATAACCCCACCTATGCATAGGCATTCATTACCCATATAGGGGCCCTTTTGTGGAGATATGGGTGGGAATTCGAGAAGGTGATGTGCCCGGCGCCAGGCCGCATGCGTCCCCCCTGTCACTGGATTGTTGGGGCTGAGCCTTGAAGTACAGGTTCTCTACAGGGAGCTGAGACTGCCCTAGCTGGAGAGCAACTTGCATTATATGAGGACCCGTTGTGGCGGGTCTAGCACTTCAGGTAACAAAGGTGCCAGTTGAGATAGGTGGAGAGCTAGAGCATATTGTTCCACTGATGGGAGTCCCATACCTCCACAAGAGCGACGGGCCATGAGTTTAGCAGGTGACAGACGGGGACGGGAGGAGCCCCACAGAAAAGCTTTGATTGTTGTGTCAATCTGTCTAAGAGACAATAGGGGTACTTGCATGGGTAACATGCCCAACACGTATGCAAAGCACGGCAGTGTAACCATCCTCAGTGCCTGGACCCTGCCCCATATGAAAAGTCCTAAGTGAGTCAATTTTTCAAATTAATGGGACATACACATCATAAGAGGGTCCAGATTGTCCGTCACCATGCGATCAAGTCCCCAGTTAACAAGGATCCCTAGGTATTTAAGACAGGATGACATCCAACAAAAGGGGAAACGATGGATCGCCGCCCTTGTGGGGTTAGTGGAACAGGGTAGTGCTTCTCTTTTGTCCAAGTTCACCAGCTACCCTGATATAGATGCAAATCCATTGATGATTTCCAGTAAGGCCAGGATAGAGTGGTCTAAGTTTGTTAGGGTGCGTAGAATATCGTCTGCATACAGGTAGAGCTTGGCCTCCACCCCCTGTACACAGATCCGGGTGAGGAGATGAGATTGGTGAATGGTAGCAACCAGTGGTTCCATTGCCAAGAAGAACAGGAGAGGTGAGAGTGGGCATCCCTGTCTCGTTCCTCTAGGAATTGGGAAAGGATCGGATATGAAGCTGCCAAAATTAACCTGTGCTGTGGGACAATCATAGAGTAGCTGGACCAAGGCTATGAAGTGGTCACCCAGTACGAATTTCCGTAGTGTTGTGAACAGGTAGTCCCATTTAATACAGTCAAATGCTTTTTCAATGTCAAGGGATAGTGCTAGGGATTCCTCCGGCCTGTCCCTGGCTTCCCATAAGACATGGGAAAGAAGGTGAAGATGATTCCTGGAGGTACGTCCCGGGACAAGTCGCACTTGTATGGGGTGTATGAAGGCCGGATGACTGTATGTAGGCGGGATGCCAGGACACTGGCAAGGATTTTGACATCACTATTTAGTAGGGAAATAGGGCAGTAACTGCCACAAATGAGGGGATCACGTCTCGGCTTAGGGAGGACCGCTATTACTGCTTGGTTGGATATAGAGCCTAGTGATCCCTCGTGTCTGGCCTCCCGGAAGGCATCTAGAGGAGATCCACCGTCTCCTGGCCGGTCCGTTTGTGAAATTATGCAGGGAAGCCATCTTCCCCTGGTGATTTAAGTAGGGGAGATTAGATATCGCCTGTGTGATTTCGATCTTGCTGATCTCCCCGCCTAGTGGGGCCAATCCTTCATCCGTCTAGCATGGAAGATGGGCACTATCCAGATCGGATTCTAGTTGGATAGTGCTGGACTTTGTTTCTGGTGTGTATATGCCCTGGTAGTAGTTTACAAACTCTTGAACTATATCTTGTGGGTAAGTAAGGATTCTACCAGTTGCAGAATCGATTGCAGGAATAGCCTGTGCTGCTTCCTGCTGATAAAGCTGGGCTGTTAAGAGTTTTCCCCTGCAAGCATTGCAATGCATATTCGGCCTGGGAGGTATATAGTTCATTAGGGGCCATCTGCGCATTCTCTAGGTGTCGGCGCACTTTTATTGAGGATTTAGCATTATACAACCAGGTGAGAGATGCAATGGTGCTTTCCAACTCAGTCTGGCTGGCTACCCTTTGTCTATTGGCTATCACGGCAGCCCGCATCATTTGCCCTCGCAGGGTCGCCTTCGCGGCCACCCACAGTAGTCTGTGGAGAGGGACTGAACCCTGATTGTCCTGCAGGTAGATGGAGACATGCGTCTGTAGCTGCGTTTTGATTTGGGGTATACAGTAGCTGTGTGTGGCAAAACGCCAGAGCTTGCGTCCTGGGGAAGTGAGACCTAGGTCCGCTGAAATTGTAACCGTGGAGTGATCAGAGAGGGCTCCTTCTAGTACTGCACATCCCATATCTGTGGGACCAATGTTTATGACTCAAGGAAATAGTCTAGTCTTGATTGGGTACCATGCACTGGTGAGAGAAAACCATATTCCCTTTCTGTCGGATGAATGAGTCTGCAGAAATCAACTAGACCGTGGTCTACTATCACGTCCTTCATTATAGCTCTATCTGAGTTAATGCCAATGTCAGAGGGGCCGATCCTGTCCAGCATTGCATCTCGTGCGTGGTTCTAGTCAAATCCTAAGAGGTAGCATGTAGCCCCAATCTCTGTAAGAAGGCAGTTGAGGCAGAGAAGGAATAAGCGTTTGGAACCTGTGGGCACATATGCTGAACGTACGCAAAGAAAGTGGCAGCTGATCTTCAATTTAGCCAACACAAACCTCTCTTCAGGGTCGGACCATGTGCGAACAATAGAAATGGAAAAGGCTTTACGCAATAAGATTGCCACTCCGGATTTCCTAGGCGTTCCACCACCCATGACCTGTGGTGCCAAACAGTTGCTAAAAACCCAGTCTCAGCACAGTTTGTTGGATTCAACGTCATCAAGGTTCATCTCCATAAGGATAGCCACATCCTCCTTTTCAGACTGGAGGTAGGAGAGTACTTTTTTCCGCTTTACATAATGGGTCAATCCATTGACATTCCAGGATATAATGTGAAGAGGACAGGTAGGGATAGTAGCTTTGCTTGCCATAGCACCAACGAGTGGTGAGTAGGGAGAGGTGGGGGGGTGCTGTGAAGGCAGAAAATCATTAGGGAGGAGAAGGAAAGAGGGATGGGGGCACCGGGTACGTACCATGTGAATGGGCCTCCGTGAGGAGCTGTCGGACCTGAGTGTGGTGCAGGAGGCAGGTGATGATTGGTCTGAGGCAGGTCTCTCTGTCTGGTGTTTTAGGTCCCAGGCAATGTGCCCTTTGGAATTCCAGCAGGGGATCAAAGGTTAGGCCAGTAAGGGCGGGAAGTATCTTCTAGAGGAAGGCTTGGATGTTCGGCCCCTCTATTTGTTCCGCGAAGCAATGGACATGGTCCCTATGGCTTCTATCCTCCACATCAATGAGCGTTGATGCGTAGAATGAGGAGCTCCTGATCCCGTTCCGGTGCAGTGTTTAGTTGGTCCTCCATTGCTGTTACTCATTGCTCCAACCCTGTCATTCTGGGCTGGAAGCTCCCAATGTCCAGACAAATGGATTTAGTTTCAGCTACCAGCGTAGAGATAGTAGAGTCCATTCCTTCCAGTCAATGGCCCACTGCTGTGATTTCTTGTAAGATGTGCTCCATCGTGTTATCCTGCTCTGGGTACATTACGAGGGTGGGCTGATCCGCCAACTGAAGTTCTGGAGCTGAGACTACTGGGCATGAGTGCTGGAGGGCTTCAGAGAAAAGGAGCTGTCTTGCCGGACGTTTTACTTGATGATTTACCGTTGGGCCTTTGCAGACTGTACTCCTTAGGTCCAGGCTGCTGTAGGGGTTGACCTAACAGTGATCTAGGTGCAGTCCAGGTATTAATTCCAGCCATATCCTCTCAGCAATGGGTGGGAAAGGGGTGGGTCAAGAGATGACGCCCGTCCGACAAATAAGGATTGGAGCATTACCGCTTTTGTGCTTTCTGTCCAGGAGGAAGCAGTCAGGTTTGCAGTGTAGCGGTCTTCACGCCTGGGAGGGAGGGAGCCTTCAGTCATACCTCTATGGGTCCGCTGCCTCTAACCCATGGATAGGGAGGTAGGGAGAGGTCAAGGGTCTCTCTCAAGTGACACCGCCACTATCCGTTCCACCCACAGCTTGTCCGGGGCCTTGTCCCGCGGCCCCTGTTCATACCTGTGGCCGTTGCGGTTATTGTAAGCAATAGAGTCTGGTGCAAGAATGATGGGGCAGTCTTCTCCTTGTATGCCGCAAAGTCATTTCTGTTTGCCCCTTTGGTAAGGACAGGTGGTCCCCTTGGCCCAGTTTCTGCTGGTATTAGAGAGAGATTTAGGGCGCATGAAGTCTTTATTAGGTCCCCCGTGGTTCGGAGGTTGCCAGCTAGTGGCAGTAATTACAATGTTTAGGTCCAACTGGGGTGGGATGCAGCGCTATTAGTCCCTGGGTCCACATGTCCAGGGGGGGTTCTCAGGGTGGGATCACATTCGCACCCCCAAGTTGGGCAGATGATGGCACTGTATCCCTCGGGAGTCCCGGGGGTCAGCGCTCTCCACCTCTTGTTGGTTAGAGCCCCCCATTATAGCTATGTCTCCTCTCCTCCTCCATCCCTCCGAATCGATTGCGGATGCAAATGGGGGGAAGGTGGGATGGGGAGAATGCGCTCCTAAAAAGGAGACCCTCTGGTGTGCCTCTGAGGTGTTGACAGGGGTGGTGGGGCACCGTTTCCCAGGCCCACCGCCCGCGAGGCAAGGCCAATAAAGCCCGTTAGTGCAGGGCTCGCCTCGGCTGGTGTATTCACAGTGCAAGACCACTGCTCCTCAGAAATGTTAGGTCCGCAGCCTCAGTCGCAGCGCGCTGCCGGCTCCAGTAGCTGATGTACATCATTTCAGCTCACTGGCCGGGGCAGTGCCGCAAACTGGGCCGGCATTAATGGCCTCTGCTGCCCCCAGGGAGCCCCTGTCTCTGTCCTGGGCCCCCTGATGCGTGGAGCTCCTCTCTAAGGCAGCCATCCCTTATCATGGCCAGACCACGCCCCCCTCCAAGTTTGATTTTAATACTGAGTGGTATCTCATTTCATAGAATGATCAGTTTGGCATATCACATCGGTTTTTAATTATGTTGTGCCACTGGTTCTACCTTAGCTAGAAGTGCCTTACTGATCTTCTGGTGTAGGCCAGCTCCTTATCGAATTGGGTTTTTGAAGAGCATGTGGAGTCCTATGATGAAGCATGATACCTGGTGGTGTGTGAGGATAACCTGAAACATTTTGGTGCATGCCCAGAGATAGGCTGATGTAAGCAGAATTCTAATGAGACCGAGGACCTGCAAGCCAAGTGACCTTTAACTCTTCAAAGTAATGCAGCACATTATTGTAGATGTGCTGCACATTTATTTTATTTGATTACTTTTGTATAAATATTTTTGAAGCATGTTCTAAATAATTATGTATATCAATGCCTTAGTCATGAACAAAACCAATGCAAATTTGACAGCCTGAATGGAAGGGGCAGAAGAGCACCTTGCATATTTTTTGAGTTTTTATTCTAAAGTAATTATATCCCTTGAGGAGCAGTAGCTGACAGAGTGATTCCACCTGAAAACTTAAGCAAGGCTCAGTGAGCTTCTGGTTCAACACAGAATAGCAAATCATGTTTTTTTTTTCTTTTGCTAATGCTCTTTCTTTTTAGATGAGAGACAGTATGCACTGAAATGTTTGCGCTTGTTACTCATAACAGTTTGGGGAATGACGCAGGCCTTTCAGTTAAAGTAGAGCATTGTGGGCCATATTTATACTCCGTTTGCGCCGAAATTGCGTCGTTTTTTTTGACGCAATTTCGACGCAAAACTAACGCCAACTAACGCCATATTTATACTATGGCGTTAGAGGCGAATAGCGCCAAAGTTCCCGGAATGTGCGTCATTTTTTAGCGTGAACCCCTTCCTTGCGTTAATGATATGCAAGGGAGGCGTTCCCGTCTAAAAAATGACTCCCAGGACTTTACGTGGTATTTATACTCCCGGGCAAAAGAGACGCCCGGGAGTTGGCGTGGCTAAAAACGGCGCTTTTGCGCCACTTTTTAACGCCTGCTCAGGGCAGGCGTTAAGGGGCCTGTGGGCTCAAAATGAGCCCACAGGTGCCCTCCCATGCCCCCAGGGACCCCCCCTGCCACCCTTGCCCACCCCAGGAGGACCCCCAAGGATGGAGGGACCCACCCCAGGGACATTCAGGTAAGTTCAGGTAAGTATAATTTTTTATTTTTTATATTTTTTTTTGGTGGCATAGGGGGGCCTTATTTGTGCCCCCCTACATGCCACTATGCCCAATGACCATGCCCAGGGGACAGAAGTCCCCTGGGCATGGCCATTGGGCAAGGGGGCATGACTCCTATCTTTACAATGATAGGAGTCATGTTGATGGGGGATGGGCGTCGTTAAAAAATGGCGCAAGTCGGGTTAAGACGATTTTTTCGACGTAACCTGACTTGCCCCATTTTAAGACGCCCATGCGCCATTTTCCCCCTACGCCGGCGCTGTCTGGTCTACGTGGTTTTTTCCCACGCAAACCAGGCAGCGCCGGTCTGATTGCGCCGTCTAACGCCATTCCATAAATACGGCGCCCGCTTGGCGCTTCAGAATGGCGTTAGACGGCGCAAAACTTTTTGACGCTAAACTGCGTTAGCGCAGTTTAGCGTCGAAAAGTATAAATATGGGCCTGTATATTTCCTGCAGATCTACCATAATTTGTTTCAAAATTTTGAAGAGTTAACAGTCACTTGACTTGCAGGTCCTCGGGTACATGAGAATTCTTGTTCTGTGGCGTTTAATGTGAATTTATTATTTTACAGATAATGATGCACTAGAGTTGAGAATTAATTGCAATCTTGCTGCTTGCTTCAATTCTAAATGAATTACACCAGAAAAAAGGATAGATATCAATGAAAGGAATGTGGACGACTCTTGGCCCTCTGCAAAGAAGATCATTGGTGACATGACTTCTTTGATTAATCTTTTAAGGTACGTTTAGATATTAACAATGTTTTCTTTTGAGGTATTTTTCTGCACAGTACCCTTTTTAAGCATTCATTGGTTAATTTAGCCGGGCACTTTACATAGCAAAAGATTCAAATTTGCTTAGGAAGGTGACAGTCTTTTTCTTGGAAGCCTCTGTGCTTGACCAGAATAGCATTTGCAGTATGTCTTATAAACAAACACATGTATAATTGCATTTCAATGTTTATAAACGTGCCTACAGGTGAATAGAAAACAGGTTTGATTTTACAGGGAAGGGTTGCTAATAACGAATAGCTATGCCGTAACCCAGCTAGAGACGCTAACCCAAGTTGATGGTGATCCTATATATATTTTGGTCCTTTGTTGTGGACTGTGTCAATAGGAGTCATTTAGTGGTTTGGTAGATCACTGTATCTGCAATACAATAATTGCAGTTTTCCTGCACATTTAGAGGTGGGGAAGTACATGGTTTCTGCAGATGAAATGTCAATCACTCTGCTAGAGGACTGATTACCTCCTTGCAGTGCTGGATCATAATCGTGGTCGCCATGCATTATAGAGGACGGGATATATATTTTTTTTATTCAAGCAGGGAATGCCATGTGAGCTAGTGTTGTCCAGAGTAGGAAAATCATAAAATGTCCCTGTGAGAAACTGGGTTGCAGGTTGACTGGGGTGTGAGCCCTGGTCAAGCAAAAGCCATAATCCCTTGCAGGATTAACCACAAAAAGTAAATATTTAATCTGTGCTTAAGCCTGGGTATTTTGGCACAAAAAGAAGTCAGGCTAAACTTAGAGGCAATGTGTTATGCATTTATGCAGGACACAAACAATAATACACTCAATAAAAATTCCAAATCAATTTAGAAAATTGGAGAACATTTTAATAATGTATTTGACAAAAAAAAACATGAAAAACCAATAAGTGAAAAGGAGTTATGATTTTTTTAATTTTAAGGTTCACAATAGTCACCTGTGAAACATTAGCACCACACCAAGGGTCCGGAAATGGATGGAGCCCTTTTGGCGGTACAAGACTCACTCAGGCTGTGTCAAAGCCCAGCTCACCTGAGTCCTTGTTCAGTTCTGATGGAGTTTGAAGACAATCCGACCCCACCCTGAAACTTCTTGTTCCAGCACACTAGTTTTTAAAACAATGCACTAAGAACAGAAGCTCAAGGGAAGGGGGGAAGTGGATAAAATAAAATAAAGAGACAACAGCGTTCTTGCGTTTCCACTGTTGAAGTGCTGCACAAATCTGCGGCCCTCTCTGACTTCGGTAGAAACTGGTGCCTAATGAAACATAAACAAAGAACAGATAAGTACATCCTATTCCTAACTGGGTTCCTGACTATCCCTTTATTTATTAGAAATTTTCTTCTAAAAGTACCTCTTGGATCCTGGTCTCTAGTTTCCAGGTTTGGAATGTGTTACTGCTCTGGGATGTGCTTTCTATTACTCTAAAGCTTCTAAAACATTAAACAAATACCGTTATCAGAATTATCAATATCAAACATTCATCTTAATATAACTAAGCCTAAATTGCCAATAGCAGACTCACTTTTCCCATATTTCCAGAATCTTTTATAAAACAAATACTTTACTTTTACGTCAAAATACAGCATGTAATTTGTGCAAGTCCTTGATTTACTGTTTGCCTTGCTGTTAATGGTTTCCACGGTTCGATTCTTAAAAGTTCCATAAAAAAATGTTTGCTTCACAAAGTTCCGCAAAGTATTGTTGTAACAAAGAGTTTGAATCACAATGTTCGTGGAAGGTATCTTGTTTCAAATTGTCTATACACGAATCCAGAAATTGTTGTCAAAGTTCTTTCAGGTAATAAAAGTTTTGCACTTACTTGTTGCTGGCAAGAGATACTGATCAGTCTAACCTTGTCTTCTTTCTCTTTTGCAGGTTGCTTGTAGGAGAGAGGCTGAGGCAAGGAGGAACCGGAAACCGGAAGAAGGAAGAGCCAGCAGCTGCGCCCATTGAAGCCACTGAAAGTCTGTAGAGAGCAGGAGTGCCAGCGCCGAGGGATCTGTCCTCAGGTAAGCGGGAGGTAGACGAGCACAAGCACTGGGCGAGGCTCGAGGGCTGCCTTTTATAGACAGGGCTGGGTGTTGTCCTCACATGCTGCACATGTTCTTGAAAGGTGTGCAGAGCTGGGTGTGGTTTGAAGAGCTGGGTGTGGTCCTCACATGCTGCACATGTTCTTGAAAGGTGTGCAGAGTTTCAGTTATTATGCAAATGAGTTAAATTAACACATGGCCTAGAGAGGAGTGTTTTAAAGAAGCCTTGGTAAAAGCAAGGCCCAATGTGTAAAGAAAACAGCACAGTAAACAACATACACAGAAGCCTGGGGGGGGGGGAAGGTGAGATAACAAGAAAGGCTTTCAATAGTAAGTTTAAAAGGGAGCTATTACAGAACCCACTAGTGCAGTGAGAGGGGACATGCTCTTTGCTGTGCACAAACCCTAACAGGCTGGGTGTAGGTGCAGGATTAAGATGGTGCAAGCCTATGTCCCTGTGGCTCAGAACAGGAGACCAGCTACACTAGCCCTTGGAGTCACTTCTGAAGTCCTGTGTGCAGGTGGTGGCTCTAGGCAACAAAGAAGTCCTTCTAGGTACAGCAGCAGGCTGGGAGAGTGCAAAGCAGATCACGGCAGCAGACAGTTGTCTGAGAGTCCTTCTGCAGGTCCAGTATTAAACTGAGGGGCAGGTCTGAGAGTCCTATATTTATACCCTTGTGCCCTTCCTAGCCGGCTACACTGACAATGCAGGGTTGTTAAGCCTATTGTGTAGCTGCAGAGCCCAGCCCATTCAGATGTGTGTGGGGCTGTGCTCAGCTCCACCCCCCAATTCCTGCCAGCTAATCCCACTATTGTGTGACTCTCTGTGGTAAATCCACACAGTCCCAACTATCAGTTACACCCAATGATGTGACCTAGGCAGGCTGCAGGCACAGAGGGCTAAGGGCAGGTAAATGGCAACTTTCTAAAAGCACAAAAGGATGATGGACGGAGTGCTGAACAATGCACACACTCACCTCCAGTCAACCCCAGTCACAGTGGCATTTTAAAACTTGTAATAATAAATCTGACTTTACCATTAGAGGGAGTTTAGTTTTACAAGTTTAGAGATACCAAAATGACTTATCTATCACCTCTTTTTTGGACATTACAATGTATTAATCTTAATAAGGAATCTCCAATGTTTCCCCATGGAAGGGGTAGGCCTCTCAGTCCTGAGAAAACAAATTTAGGATTTTTTCACCATTAGGAGAGGTAAAACTTGGAAGTACAAATCCTACCTTTTAATTACACTGCACCCTGCCCTATGAGCTACCTAGGGCCTACCTTAGGGGTGACATATGTAACAAGAGGGAGTTTAAAGATTGCAAGAGGTTTTAAATGCCAAGTCAACATAGCAGTGGGACATTGCTTTCAGGCTGCACTGGCAGGCCTGGGACAAGCTTTAAACTACTTAAGTGGATGGCCCAATAAGTGCTGTAGGCCCGCTGGTAGTATTTAATTTACAGGCTCTCGCTATCTGGTATACCACTCTACAAGGGTCTTACATGGAAACTAAATATGCCAATTAGGTATATGCCAATCAAACCATGTTGAGGGGAGTGAGCACATGCACTTTAGCACTGGTTAGCAGGAGTAAAGTGCACAGAGTCCTAAGACCAACAAGCAAAAATTCAGCAAAAAGTAGGAGGAGGAAGGCAAAAGGTTTGGGGGTAACCCTCTAGAGAGGGCTATTTGCAATTGGCACCTACACACAGGGAGAACATTTCCTATGCCTCAGATGCATTATTATTTTGTTCTTCACGAGCAAACTACCCCTTTTGGGGCTTGTTTCTTGCAGAATCATATACTTTGCCAAGGGGTGCATACAAACAGTAGTGGCTGAGGTGCTAGCTCTGGGCCTATGACATGGACGGGGTGGGGGAGTTGAGGGAAAGAGGTTAAGTTTGGACAGGAAAATTTTTTGGGGAGTAGTGGGACGGGTAGGTGTAGTGGGTATGGGAGTGGTATGGGAGTGGAGTAAGAGGTTGTGGTTGTAGGAGGTGTAAATGGGGTGGCTTTGGGTGCAGGTGCAGGTGCAGGTGCCTGGGCTGTAGGCTGTCGTGAGGTGGATGACTGTTGGGTGGGTGGCTGCCTGCGTTTGTGTATCTTGGGAGGGGGCGGCACAGACACACTGGGAGAGGACACAGGGGACGTGTAAATGGCAGTGGGGGTGGTGAGTGCACGTGTGCGGGGTGTTCTGGTGTGTGTGCTGCTGAGGAACGTAGTGGCTGAAGATGCTGTGCATACAGGTGTGAGTGGAGACAAGACTGGCAGGGAGGAGGGAGACGTGGAGGAGGGGGACACAGTGGAGGCAGTGGATGTTGGTATGTCTGTATGTGGATGTTGCTTGTGTGACTGCCTGTGGGATGTGTGGTGCTTATGTCTGCGTGAGCTGCCCTTGGGTGTTGAGGTGTGTGCAGGCTGGTCTGATGGTGTGCTTGGGATAGGCAGAGGTACAGGGGATTGGGTCTGGGTGTAGGAAGTTGGAGGGGGGAGGCTAGACACAGGGACAATGGCTGCCATCAGTGCTGAGGCCAGAGTCTGAAAGGCTCGCTGAAGGGCCGCCTGACCAGAATTAATGCCCTCCAGGTATGCATTACTTTGGTGCACTTCCCTTTCTACACCCTGGATGGCATTCAAAATGGTAGACTGCCCAACAGTGAGCGACCTGAGGAGGTCAATGACCTCCTCACTGAGGGCAGCAGGGGTGACTGGGGCAGGGCCTGAGGTGCCTGGGGCGAAGGAGATGCCCACCTTCCTGGGTGAGCGGGCACGGGGCAAACGCTGAGGGGCTGCTGGGAGGGTGGTGCTGGTGCGGGGGGTGGCGGCTGTACCTGTTGTTGCGGGGGCAGAGATGTTGCCACCACCACAAGGGATCTCCCATCAGAGGACGAGTCCGATCCACTAATGTCCGCTCGTGTCCCCGCCGTGGAGCTCCCCTCGCCCTCCGTCCCACTGGCGATTTCAGACTCAGTAGTGTGGCCCTCCATGGCCATGTGGGATGCAGCTCCCTCGTGCTCCGGTGCCACTGCTCCTCCGCCTGATGATGCTAATGCACACATGAACAGGAAGACCACAAAAAGGGGGGGGGGACAGAAGAAAGACATGTTGAGTGCATGCATTCCCGCTACCGTTGGCGGACAGAACAGACACAGAAGCCCTCTGCACTACGCCGCGCACTTGGGGTCCACTTTGCAATCCCTGGGACATGGCCTACAAGGCTATGGACGACATCTGCACACATAGGTGACACAGGGCCATGAATAGCTGTACTTGGCACCCTACAGAGGTGGGGAGCGGGGGCACAGGGCCGTGCCTTACGGAGGGGCCTAGCCTACGGAACTCGCCCTGGCCTAGGGATACCAACAGCCCTCCTCCCCCACCCAGACACCTCCACAGCGCGCAAAGTTAGCAGAATGTGAGTGTACTCACCCCCTTGTGTCTGCTGTGATGCCCTCACGCGCCCATCCAACTCGGGGTAGGCCACCGCCAGGATCCGGAACATCAGGAGGGTCAAGGTCCGACGGGCACCCCTCCCACGTTGGGAGGCCATCCCCAGCTGAGCCTCCGCCGTCTTCCTGCTCCAGCGGCGAATGTCCTCCCATCTCTTCCGGCAGTGGGTGCCCCGTCTGTGGTGGACCCCCAGGGTCCGGACGTCCTTGGCGATGGCACGCCATATATCCGTCTTCTGGTGGGCGCTGACCTATATGAAATGTACAGGGGGAGAAGAAAAGTAATTACCTTCTGCACCATCAATGTGAGTGGCCCCCCATCCCTACCCTTGCCATGTGGCACATGCACTCACCGTTGTTTCAAGCATGCCTCAATCTCTCCCCCCCCCCATCTTTCATCCACCCCACTCAACACAGGCATAGCCCATACAGCATGCTCTCAGTGTATTTAATGTAGAGTAGCGCATACTGGGGGAGGACCCCATCCACAATCTTCTCCAACTCTTCCGATGTGAAGGCAGGGGCCCTTTCCCCAGTCGCATGAGCCATTGCCCCTTCCAGACCGAGGTCACAGCAGCACTTGCAGTGTAGGTCCTCTCCTGTCGAAGATCAGGTATCGAGTGAATTAACAGAGAGAAAATGGCGGTGACGTCCGTGGCGGTGCGTACCGCGACCGCCGGCGCACATCGTCATTAGCTCCTGAGACCCATAGGGTCCAATGTTAACCAATGCAGCATTGTTCCGCGGTCTTCGACCGCCTACCGCCACGGTGTGCAACGCCAGCGCAGTTACCTCACGTCCCATTGTCACACTTTACAGGTCAGGCAGCAGCCATTTCAGGGGCCCACATGCCTTACTTTTTGTACTGCGTCACACATACCTAGGCCTTACATCCACTCTCATACAAGCCATTCGATCGGTTAAGATCCGTGTTTTTTTAAAGCTGGGGTTACGTACCTTTGGGATGTTTGACTCTGTGCTCGCTGTTGTCCTTCATAGGCACCGTCCGTTGGGACATGTGAGGAGATGGCGGCATCCTCCGGTGTACAGACCGCTGGTGGACCTGTCGACAATGGAGGAGAGACATCTCATCCTGACATACAGGCTTGACCGTGCCACTATTCTGGAACTGTGTGCCCAGCTGGAGCCAGACCTGATGTCACCTATCCGCCATCCCACAGGAATCCCTCCTCAGGTGCAGGTGCTGTCAGTACTCCATTTCCTAGCAAGTGGGTCATTTCAAACAACAGTGGCCATAGCATCAGGTATGTCCCAGCCTATGTTTTCCAACGTGTTGTCCACAGTGTTGTCTGCCCTGCTGAAACACATGCGGAGCTACATCGTTTTCCCTGAGGTGGAGGATTTGGCTACAGTGAAAGGTGACTTCTATGCCCTTGGACATATCCCCAACATCATAGGTGCCATTGATGGGACCCATGTGGCTTTGGTCCCCCTCCACAGGAGTTAACAGGTGTACAGAAACCGTAAGAATTATCATTCCATGAATGTCCAGATGGTATGTTTGGTAGACCAGCACATCTGCCATGTGAATGCCATGTTCCCTGGCTCAGTGCATGACACCTACATCCTGCGGAATAGCAGCATCCCTTATGTGATGGGTCAGCTCCAGAGGCACCGTGTGTGGCTAATTGGTGACTCTGGTTACCCCAACCTGTCATGGCTACTGACCCCAGTGAGGAATCTCAGGACTAGGGCAGAGGAACGCTACAATGAGGCCCATGGCGAACTAGGAGGGAGATCGAGCTGACCTTCGGCCTCCTGAAGGCCAGGTTCAGGTGCCTCCATATGACAGGTGGATCCCTATTCTACTCACCAAAGAAGGTGTGCCAGATCATCGTGGCCTGCTGTATGCTTCACAACCTGGCTTTGCGTCGCCAGGTGCCTTTTCTGCAGGAGGATGGTCCAGATGGTGGTGTTGTGGCAGCTGTGGAGCCTGTGGAGAGTGAAGAGGAGGAAGACGAAGAAGACGACATAGACAACAGGAACACAGTGATACTGCAATATTTCCAATGAACAGAGGTAAGAATACAAACCGGCCTACTACATGTACTTAAACACTACTACCTCTGTACTGTCTGTCCTTTTCACCCAGTGTATGGTAACTGAGTTGTCACTTTCCATTACGATTTCAGAGATCTGGGTCCCACAGTGTGACATCTGCTTTGTTTCCCCATGGACTACAGCTGTGGGACATTGGTATGTTGGCATCACAATGTAAATAAGCATTTTGGCACTGTAATTACAGATAAATATATTCACATTCACAGACAGACTCCTGATTGTTTTGTGCAATAACGGTGTTTATTAAGGTGCTAATTATTGGAGGGGGGTTGTAAATTGGTGAGGGGTGATGGTGAAGGAATGTCCATGGCAGAGTCCAGTCTATTAGTCTCACAGGTGCATTGTCCAAATGGGTCTGGGAAGTGGAGCTGGGGCAGTTTAAGGATGGACAGGGTGACAAAGTGGGACAGTGGGATGACTATCAGGGTGGCATCCTTTCTTGGTGGGGGTCTTGGCATCTTACTCTGTCCTCTTCCTGGATCTCTGGGACCGCTTGCTAGGTGGTTCTCCTTCTGCAGGGGGGGGTGCTGGTGGCCTGTTGGTCCTGTGGCGGTGCCTCCTGTCCACTAGCGCCGGCGCAGGTGGTGTGCAGTTCTTGGTCCATGCTAGTGTCAGGGGCCCTTTGTGGTGCCACAGTGTCCCTCAAAGTGGTCACTACCAGATTCAGCACCCATACGATGGTGCCCAGGGCAGAGCTGATGGTTCTGAGTTCCTCCCTGAAGCCCAAATACTGTTCCTCCTGCATGCGCTGGGTCTCCTGAAACTTGGCCAGTACCATAGCCATCGTCTCCTGGGAGTGGTGGTATGCTCCCATGATGGAGGAGAGGGCCTCATGGAGAGTGGGTTCCCTGGGCCTGTCCCCACCCTGTCGCACAGCAGCCCTCCCAGTTCCCCTGTTTCCCTGGGCCTCTGTCCCCTGGACCGTGTGCCCACTGCCACTGCCCCCAGGTCCCTGTTGTTGTTGGGGTGGTGGGTTAACCTGGGTGCCCTGTAGTGGTGAACACACTGCTGCTTGACGTGTCCTGGAGACAGAGGTGTGGGCCCGCTGGGTGGGTGCTGTGCGGTTATATGACGGAACACCGAATCTTAAACTACGACTAACCTTAACAACGAGGTCGGAACACCGACCTCGTCTTTACTACTAATGATTTTACCACGAATGGCTTAACAACGATATTTTGTTGTAAAGGCATTCCTGATAAAATCATTAGCAATAGGCACCATTCACCCTACATCCCTCACCCCACCCCCCCAACCCCACCCCAAAACCTAAAACCCCCTGACCCCCACCCACTCCCCAAAACCAAAAACGCCCCACCCCCCCCAACCCCACCCTAAAACCTAAAACCCCCTGACCCCCCACCCACTCCCCAAAACCAAAAACGCCCCACCCCCCCAACCTCACCCCAAAACCTAAAACCCCCTGAACCCCCACCCACTCCCCAAAACCAAAAACGCCCCACCCCCCAACCCCACCCTAAAACCTAAAACCCCTGACCCCCCCACCCACTCCCCAAAACCAAAAACGCCCCACCCCCCAACCCCACCCTAAAACCTAAAACCCCCGGCCCCCCACCCCCTCCCCAAAACCAAAAACACTCCACCCCCCAACCCCACCCCAAAACCTAAAACCCCCGACCCCCCACCCTCTCCCCAAAACCAAAAACGCCCCACCCCCCCAAACCCACCCCAAAACCTAAAACCCCCTGACCCCCCACCCCCACCCCCTCCCCAAAACCTAAAACCCCCCACTTACCTGAGTCGTCACCTTGTCATCTGCGTCGTCCTCCTCAGCCGACTCCCTTGTTTGTACCTTAAACATGCATGTTCGTTGTTCAGGACTTGCGTGGTTAAGGCACAAAATAACGAAGTCGTGGTTAAAGAATGCGTTGTTCCGCTTTCGTTAACCAGGACTTCGTTATAAAAAATTCGGCATAAAGGATGTTTACCGTGCTGTGCTGGTGTTTCCAGAGGGGGGTAGGTCTGCAGTGGCCTGTGGCTGTGTGAGGGGAACCGACTGTCCCGAGGTCCCCGATTGGCCGGGCTGGTCATCTAGATCCAGGTCGACAGAGCTGCAGTCATCACTGTGGGCCTCTTCTGGGGGGGGGTGGACATTTGTGAACCCTCCTGTGCGTTGACGTTGCGTAGGGGTCCTGCAGGGGTATAAAAGCATGATTATTGCATCTGTGTGTGGAATGGTGTGCAATGGGTGGGTGCCCGTGTCCCCCAGTGCTTGCATTCCTGTGTGGGGGCTTTTGTGTCGGTGGTTTGGGGGGGTATGGGTATGTGCAGTGGGCATGCTTTGGTGATGGGTGTCCATGCTTTGTGGTCGCATGCAGGGCTTGGTGTTGGGATGGGTGGGTTGTGATGGTGGGACATTTGCAAAGAGTAGGAGTGATGGGGGTGAGGCTGAGGGTGGGGGTATGTGTTGGCATGCAGGTGGGGTGGGGGGGATGAAGTAGTGAAGATGTGACTTACCAGAGTCCATTCCTCCAGATACTCTGCCGAGGCCCTCAGGATGCAGGATCGCCAAGACCTGCTCCTCCCATGTCGTAAATTCTGGGGGAGGAGGTGGGGGCCCGCCGCCAGTCTTCTGCAGTGCAATCCGGTGTCTGGATACCACGGAACACACCTTCCCCCGTAGGTTGTTCCACCTCTTCCTGATGTCATCCCGATTTCTTGGGTGCTGTCCCACTGCGTTGACCCTGTCGACTATCCTGCTCCATAGCTCCATCTTCCTTGCAATGGACGTCTGCTGCACCTGTGCTCCGAATAGCTGTGTCTCTACCCGGATGATTTCCTCCACCATGACCCTGAGTTCCTCCTCCGAAAACCTGGGGTGTCTTTGCGGTGCCATTGGGTGGTGTAGGTGATGTGTGGGGTGGAATGTGTGGTGATAAGTGTGGTGATGTGTATTGGTGTGTTGTGTGAAGTTCGTGGTATTTGTGTGGGTGATGGTAATATGTGCGTCTGGGTGCTCGATTCTTCTATATGGTCTCTCTCTCTGTGCGTCGTCCCGATTTTTTTGTGGTGGGGGTTTGTGGGTGATGTGGGTGTGTGTTTTATATTGTATTGGGTATGTGGGAGTGGTGTTTGTATGTGTATCAGGTGTGTGTATTTGGATTTGTCCAATGTGGCTGTGTTTTGTAGGAGTGTGTGTATTTGGAGTGCAGCGGTGTGTACCGCCAATGGGATACCGTGGTTGAAAGACCGCCGCGTGGATTCGTGTGTCGTGATAGTGTGGGCGTATTTCTGTTGGCGTGACGGTGTCGGTTTGGTTATCGGCAGTTTATCGCTGGCCTTTGGTGTGACGAACTTCTGTGGGTGTCTGTATTTTGGCGGTTTCCGAGTTGTGGGTCATAATAACCGCAGCGGTGTGTTGCCGGTCTTCTGCACGGCGGTAAGCGGCTTTTACCGCCAATGTTGTAATGACCCCCTAAGTCTCATCTGGGCAATGTAAGCCTTATTGTCCCTCGTTGGGGGGTGGGTTTGTGTAGGAAAGTACCATCTTCCTTGGCATGTTACCCCAATTTTTACCCGTATGTCAGTATGTTTTTGCCTGTCTCACTGAGATTCTGCTGGTCAGGACCACAGTGCTCATAGTTTATGGCCTAATGTGTGTGTCTGTATAGTCCTTGACTGTGTCACTGAGGCTATGCTAATCAGAACCTCAGTGCTTATGCTCTCTCTGCTTTTAAATTTGTCACTATAGGCTAGTGACTTAATTTACCAATTTCAATTGGCACGCTGGAACCCCCTTATAAGTCCGTAGTATATGGTACCTAGGTACTCAGAGCTTTGGGGTTCCAGGAGATCCTTATGGGCTGCAGCATTTCTTTTGCCACCCATAAGGAGCTCAGACAAACCCTTTCACAGGACTGCCACTGCAGCCTACATGAAATAACGCACATGTTATTTCACAGCCATTTTCACTGCACTTAAGTAACTTATAAGTCACCTTTATGTCTAACCTTCACTTGCTGAAGATTAGTTGCAAAGTTACTAAGTGTGAGGGCACCCTTGCACTAACAAAGGTGCCCCCACATAGTACAGGACCATTTCACGGGACGTCGTGACTGCGGAGACGCCATTACACACATGTACTACATATAGGTCGATACCTATATGGAGTTTCACAATGGTAACTCCGAACATGGCCATGTGAGGTGTCAAAGATCATGGAATTGTCCCCCCATTCCAAATCTGATATTAGGGAGCCAATTCCATGCATCCTGGGGGCTCCACTATGGATCCCCAGTACTGACAAACAGCTCTCTGAGGCTTGCACTGCAGCTACAGCTACTGCCTCCTCAAAGACAGGGTTCTGCCCTCCTAGGGTCTGAGCAGCTCAGTCCCAGGAAGGCAGAACAAAGCATTTCCTCTGAGAGCAGGGTGTTAAACCCTCTCCATTTTAAAATAGGTGTTACTGGCTGGGGAGGGGTAGCCTCCCCCAGCCTCTGGAAATGCTTAGAAGGGCACAGATGGTGCCCTCCTTGCATAAGCCAGTCTACACCCGTTCATGGACCCCTTGTCCCCTGCTCTGGGGCGTAACTGGACAAAGAAAAGAGGAGTGACCACTCCCCTGTCCATCACCACCCTAGGGGTGGTGCCCAGAGCTCCTCCAGTGTGTCCCAGACTTCAGCCATCTTGCTTTTCAAGGTGTGGGGGCACTCTGGAGGGCTCTGAGTGGCCAGTGCCAGCAGATGACGCTAGAGACCCCTCCTGATAGGTCCTTACCTGATAAAATAGCCAATCCCTCTCTCAGGGCTATTTAGGGTCTATCCTGTGGGTTATCTTCAGATTCTACTTGCAAGTTTCCCGCAGGAATCCTCTGCAACGACTACTTCATCCTCTGACCTCTGATCAACCGCAGCCTGCCCCAGGAACCTCTGTAACAGCAACAAAATATTCACAAGGGATACTTTTCTTCTGCAACTTCAGGTCCAGCCAGCAACTGCAGCAGTTTCCACAGTGTGCACTCTCTGAGGACTCCCTGTCTTCACCCTGCACCAGAAGGACCGTAGAAATCTCCCTTGGAGTAACGGAGTAACTCCCCTGCTCAAGCAGGCACCTTCTAAGTCAACAACCGGTTCTCTTGGACCCCTCTCACAGCGGTGAACATGCTCCTTGGAACACAGATGGTGGACCCCATCAACACAGACTGTTCTGAGGTCCTGCTGTCGCAATTTGGAGGAGGTAAGACCTTGCCTTCCCCCAGAATGACAGTACCCCTGTGCACCGCGTATCCATCACCTCTTGAGGCCTCTGTGCGCTATTTGCAAAATTCCATCATGGACAGCCTGGCTCAGGTCCCCAGCACTCTATTCTGTGACACTCACCTCGCTGAGTTGATCTCCGGTGGCGTGGGACCTTCTTTTGTAGTGCTGGCTGCATCAACCACATTTTGCACCTCCTTTGTCCCCGTGTCCTAGGACACCTGTGGGTGATATCTGGTGCTCTGAGGGCTCTCTGAAGTGCTGAGAGCCTCCTCTTCCTCCTCACACACAGGTGAGACCCCCAGGTCCCTCCTGGGTCCAGATAGCACCTAGCTGATGCAAAACACAACTTTGCCAGAACCAAGGCTTTTTGGAGGAATCCAGCACCAAAACTCTCCTGCATCCAACTTCACAACGTGTTACATCCTTTGCATCATGCAGGAACCCACTGGCATCTTCCTAGTGTGCATTTCTGCAGTCTTTGTCCAACTGGGGACTCTTCTTTTGCACCCTCTTCTGGGCTGGTAGGGGCTCCTGTCTTTCCTGGAACTTCTTTCGACTTCTGGACTTGGTCTCCTTCTTTTCCAGGTCTTCAGGTCCAGGAATCCACTCTTTGTTGTTTGCAGACTTGGTTGGTTCTTCCAATCATCCCAATCACAAGGTGTAGTGTGTCCAAAGGAATCTTTCAGTACTTTACTCCTGCTTTTCTGGGCTCTGGGGTGCACTACACTTGTCTATGGGGGAATTTGTGATTCACATTCCACTTTCTTAATATATGGTTTGTGTTGCCCCTAGACCTATTGTCTCCCATTGCATTCTATAGCATTTTCTATTGTTTACACTATCAAATGTCTAATTATTTACCTTATTTTGGTGTCTAGTGTATATATTGTGTATAATACTTACCTCCAGAAGGAGTATTGTCTCTAAGATATTTTTGATACTGTGTCACCCAAATAAATACCTTTCTTTTTGGTAACATTGAGTATTGTCTTTACTTCTGTATAAGTGCTGTGTAACTATAAGTGGTATTCCATGAGCTTTGCATGTCTCCTAGTTCAGCCTAAGCTGCTCTGCTATAGCTACCTCTATCAGCCTAAGTTGCTAGAACACTACTACATTTCACTAAGAAGGGATAACTGGACCTGTTATAACGTGTAAGTACGCAAGGTACACACTTCAAACCAGGCCAGCCTCCTACAATATGTTGTGGACATTGCAGGTTTTCACAATTATGGGTCAGGACATTTTGGGAGTCATAGTGATATGATTAGCCTGTAGTTAACATGCCATTTCCAAGGGCTGTGAGGGCAGTTGGGCTCAGTCGAGAGGCAGCATGCCAGAGAGGGATATTAGGTGATTTGGTGAGAGGTACAGTGGCTAAAATAGTTTATTAGGGTGGGTTTGGGTAGTGAGGAAGCATGCAGGACAACACATTCGTGTGACATTAACGTTGTGGGTACTAATCAGCCTCCAGTCCCCCAGGTATTCCTGTGAGGCCCTCAGGAGGCACTATGTCCAAGACTATCTTCTCTCATGATTTAAAGGTAGGGGGAGGAGGTGGGGGCCAACCGCCAGTCTTCTGTAAGGCAAGCTGGTGCCTGAATGCCATGGAATGCCATGGAATGCACCTCACCCCATAGGTCGTTCCACCTCTTCCTGATGTCCTCCCTTGTGCATGGATGACTGCCTACAAAATTGACCGTCGACTATCCTTTGCCGCAACTCCATTTTCCTGGCAATAGATGTTTATTGGCTCTGTGCTCCAAACACGTGTGGCTCTACCCTTACAATTTCATCTATTATGACCCTCAATTCGTCATCAGTGAAACATGGGACTTTTTGTGGGGACATGTTTGTTGTGAAGACGGTGTGTGGGGGTGTTGTGAGTGTAGGGGTGCAGTGTTGGGTATTTAGTGATGTGTGGGTGCTGTGAGTTGGAAACGGTTGTAGCAGATTGTGTGTGCTAGTGGTGTGTGTATTGTGATAGTTGTGCTGAGGTGGGTGTTACACCCTCTCCCTTTGGAAATAGGTGTTACAGGCTTGGGAGGGGTAGCCTCCCCAAGCCACTGGAATTGCTTTGAAGGACATAGATGGTGCCCTCCTTGCATAATCCAGTTTACACCGGTTTAGGGACCCCCAGTCCCTGTTCTGGCACAAAACTGGACAAAGGAAATGGGAGTGACCACTCCCCTGTCCATCACCACCCTAGGGGTGGTGCTCAGAGCTCCTCCAGAGGGTCCATTGGTTTCACCATCTTGGATTCCAAGTTGTCAGGGAACTCTGGGAGCATCTGAGTGACCAGTGCCAGCAGGTGACGTCAGAGCCCTCCCCTGATAGGTGTTTACCTGTTTAGCTGACCAATCTCCTTTCAGGACTATTTAGGGTCTCTCTCTTGGGTGGTTGCAAATTTGGATTGCAAAACTCCAACAGGAATCTTCTGCATCCTTTACTTCACCTTCTCACCGAAGAAACTGCATATGAACCCTCCAGGAACTCTACAAACTGCAACAAAGAAGCAAAGATAACTTCTGCAACATTGTGTCTTCAGCTCCTGCCAGCAACTGCAACTGTTTCCCAGTCGTGCATCCTCAGAGCCTGTCTTCAGCCTGCACCAGAAGAACTAAGTAATCTCCTTGGAGTGAAGAGTCACTCCCCTGCTTCAGCAGGCACCTCTCTGCAATGATGACTGACTACGTGGGTCCACTCTCCTGATGAGTTGTATGGATCCTGCCTCACGGGTGGTGGACTGAAGTGGTTCTGACGGTCCTGACGTCCCACTGTCCAACTTTGGTGGAGGTAAGAGCTTGCCTCCCCATTCAAGACATTACCCCGTGCACTTGCGTGTTTTGCAGTTGCCAAGTCTTGTTGCCATCCTTCCGCAAAGTACTTCATGCACCGTACAGCCCCAGCACTCTGTCCTGCGATGCACAGCGCATGATGGCTCTCCAGCAGCGTGGGAGCCTTTGTCGTAGTGCTGCATGGGCCTCATTTTGCACCTCTTTTATCCCTGTGCTGTGGGACTCCTGTGCATGCTGCCTGGTCTTCTGTGGGCTCTCTGAGTTGCTGAGAGCCCCCTCTGACTCACCCTCCTTGGTAGAGTCCACCAGGTCCCTCCTGGTCCCGGGCAGCTCCATTTTCTGCTAACCGTGAGCTTTGAGTGTGCCAAGGCTTGTTGGCAAAATACAGCAATGCAAACCAGACTGCAATCATCCATCCGGCGTCAGACATCATCTGCACCAACCAGGAACCTGCATCCGTCTTCTTGGGTGCAGTACCGACTGTTGTTCTTTACCGGTGGTTCTTCTTTTGTACCTTCATCCGGGTTAGCAGGGGCTCCTGTTCTCCCTGGACTCTTATGTGCTTCTTGAACTTGGTCCCCTTCTTCCAAGGGTCTTCAGGTCCAGGAATCCACTGTTGGTGTCTTGCAGTCTCTTCTGGTTCTTGCATAATCTCCTTTCTTGTCTTCGTGTGTGTCTAGGAAAGTTACTGTGATTTACTCCTGTTTTCCTTGTCTCTGGGGTGGGTTCTATTACTTACCTTTAGTGTTTTCTAATACTCCCAGTGCCCCTCTACACACTACACTTGCCTAGCTGAAAAATCAACATTTGCATTCCACTCTTTTAGTAAATGGTTTGTGTCCCCCCAGGCCCATTTCTAACTATTGTGGTTTTCACAATTTGTACTGTTTTCTAACTGTTTGTACAGCTATTTCTGCATACTAGTGTATATAATTTGTGTAGTACTTACCTCCTAAGGGAACATAGGGGGTCATTACGACCCTGGCGGACAGCGGAGAAGCGGCGGTAAGACCGCCAACAGGCTGGCTGTCAATTTTTTGCAATTATGACCATGGCGGTTACCGCCATGGTCATCCGCCGCTTCTCCGTTCCGCCCGCCAGGGCGGAGACGACCGCTGGGCAGGAGACCTGCACACACACCGACATACATGCCAACATCCACACACACAGTCAGAGACGCACACCCACATTCAAACATACACGCACACATCCATACAGACATACCTACAGACATACACGCACTCATTCCGAAACACACAACACCCCCGCAAGCATACACGCACTCACACACCCCCTCTACATACACACATCCACACCCCCATGCAGGCACACAGCATACAACACCCCCCCCTTCCCTAACGGACGATTGACTTACCTGGTCCGTTGATCCTCCGGGAGGGGACGGGATCCATGGGGAATGCTCCGCCGACACCACACCATCAACAGAACACCGCCACGCCGAATCACAGGACGTGATTCGGTGGGCGGTGTTCTGTTGACGTGGCAGTGGAGCAACCTCCACTTCCCCGCCGACCGCCAGTATGGCTGTTGGCGGCTCTCCGTCCGAAAAAGGACAGAGAGCTGGCAAAAGTCATAATACGCCGAGTGGAAAACAGCCACCACTGGCGGTCTTCAGCACGGCGGTCTTGACAAAAGACCGTTGAGGTCAAAATGACCCCCCTAGTCTTTATCGTATTTTTAGTATTTGTGTTACTAAAATAAAGTACCTCTAGTTTTGTAACACTGAGTATTTTTTTTCATGTGTTTCAATACTGTGTGACTACAGTGGTATTGCATGAGCTTTGCATGTCTCCTAGATAAACCTTGGATGCTCAGCTACAGCTACCTCTAGAGAGCATGGCTTCTAGACACTTCCTACATTTCACTAATAAGGGATAACTGGATCTGGTATAAGGTGTACGTGCCTTAGATACCCACTACAAACCATGCCAGCCACCTACATGCTGCAACTGCATGTATCCCATTGAAGACTTGCAAATCTTTAATAGTTTTTGCATCAGCCAATCATTGTTGCCATACCCAGAGAAATATGGAGCATGAATCTACAGCCACTAAGATGTATTTGTATGCACCATCAGTTTGTAAGGTACCGCAGTGGTCCAGGTACACACATTGTAGTGGTTTATTGGAGATTTGGAGTGGTCTCTGTGGTGGGTGTTTGATGGTGGACCCTTTAATTTGTTGGCAGGTGTCACAGCAAAGGACCTACTGTTTGGTCTGTTTGTATAGACCTGGACACCAATAGTGTTTTTGAATAGGGAGATAGTAGCTGCCACACCAGCATGGACAGAAGCAGAACCCTCATGTGCTGCTTTAATATCTAATCTCTTGTCTTGGTTGGGGGTCACACAATCACCCACCCGTGGAATTGTTGCCAATGCAATGTTTTGGGTACTTAACTGGTAGGAATACTTTGAAGTGTAGGCTTTTGGTAGGGACTTGCTGTCAGACGAGGCTTACAAAGCAGCCAGTGTTTCATCATCAATCCCTGTCTGAGGACGAGTAATCACAGCAACAAAAGCCATAGCTACTGCACATTTGGCAGTTTATTTAGCCAAAGTGATTCCTACATCATGAATTCCGACAAGTTGATGGCCTATGTATGACCTACATGAGCATTTAGTTGCTTGTCTTAAAGATCTGGTACCCTCCCCTTAAAAAGTTATGTTTGATGGTGATCCCTTTTGAATCTCTGAATTAATTGAAGGACTGGACACAGTAGTATAAATCATATACAATCAAAGTAGAAAATTCAAGGTCTGTGTGTTCCAGGGCCAAAATTATAGCCTTCAGCTCTGCAATTTGTGCTGTGTGGTCCCCTAGGGTCTCTGTGTAGGTATGTTGATAGTGGAAATTGCCATCCCTCATTACTCCGCTAACAGTTGCACAAGCAGCTGAGTGTTGGTGTTTAGTACCTACAGCTGGTTGTGCTGAACCATCAGTGTAAATGATGATTTGGTATTGTTCAAGAGGCAATATGTTAGTAGCCATGGGTTACTCAAGTTTATATTGAAGAAATTATTGGGTCTGAAGTTTTGGGTTGAAAACATAATCAATATCAGTGGCCGTCAAAGTCATCACCCATTGAAACCAGCATGGATGTAAAGCTTTTGCTTTTGGGACGCTTGCCTTGGTAAAAGTCACAGGGCTGGTTTTGGAGTAACAACAATGACTTGCTTTCCCTGGGCAAGGTCTCTCCTTAATGAGAGCCATCTGAACAGCTGTCAGTACATTTTCAGTTGGTGCGAAACCTTGTTCTGCATGTGATTTGTATTCTACGGGTACACTGTCACCTTGTTAAATGTGACATAGGTGAACCTGATGGCACCAGGAATAACTCTGATGACTAAGTTTGTTTTGTTCTCATGTATGTGTAAGTGTTTTGCTTCAAGCATGTCTAGTTCTAATGCTCGGAGAATGGGTGTATGCTTGGATGTCCAATGTTTGCTTAAGAAATTTGGGCGTATTAAGTCATAAAGAGATTTTATGCATTGCATATATTCAGGAATTTAAATTCAGCCAAAGTAAAAAAAAAACCTGTGCTTTCTGAAGGTATTTGGAGGTTGCAATTGTGCGCATTTTTCTAGAAGCAGTAGGCCTCATCAAACAATTTGTTATCCTAAAAGTAGGACAGTATATAGAGCAATTTTGGTTTTCTTGAAATTAAATTTGTAGCCTTTGATGGTGAATCCCAAAACAATGTGATTGAGGCAAACAAGTGCGTTGAGGCTGTGACGTGTGAGATAGATATCTTCTACATAGGATAATGCCTTGGAATCAATATCATGTAATATTGATCTCACATAGACAGGGAACAATCCTGTAGTGTTCTTATACCCTTGAGGGAAGCAGCAAAATGTCCTGCGTTGTTAAGGCACTTAAACCCCGCTTTCAGGTTCAAAATTGTGTAAAACAAAAACATTGGAAATATCCATGGTTGTTTTGTATTTCTTAAGCACTATATTGTTAATAAATGCTGTGCTGGGTGACTTCTGGATTGCAAGTGTGCATGTGTGACTGGTCATGAGTCTGTAATTTAACACAATTCTATATGGATGGTCAGGTTTTGCTACCAGGGTTATTCATTGCAGAGACGCCAGGTTTGATTTCTCCCAGGTTCTCAAGTGTGAGAGTATTTCTCTCAATGGTGCTTTAGCTTAATGTTTAATGGGGTCTGTAGTGTGGATCTTTTTGGAATAACATGGAAGGGGGAATCTTTATCCCACCCAGCATGGTTGCGGAACAGTGCTGGCGCTTGCTCCAATGCCCAATCTGCGGCATAAGCTTCTTTTACTGTATCTAGAATGAGGACTGATGAAGAAGGCAAAATGATATCTTCCTCTTGTGGGAGTAGGCAGACAAATTCAGGTGGCCAATCTTTTTCTGCCAATAAAGTGTTGTAATTTAGCATTAGTCTTCTTCAAAAGATAACTTTAATGCTGTGTTCTATGTCTCTGTATGTTTAGTTTGCAAACCCTGTTGGGTGGGGAGACATGCTGTTTCGACTTCAAGGAAGTTGTTAGTCGTTGTCACATCCACAATATCTAAAACATTTTAACTACGTGTTGTGACTTCTGCTGCACTGTCTAGAAGAGTCACTGCCCATGTTCTGTTCTTCAGTAGTGTTGTCAATATTTTTGGCATGTTTGGCCAAAATAGCCACAACCATTTATTTTTTATTTTTTTATTGGGGTTCTTGTTTTTGTTCTTTTTTCGTAAAAGTTTCTGAAGAGTGTTGTGAGTCCTTTCTCAGCTTCAGATAGTCACTTCAATCTTCTGATTGCCCTCTGTTCCCACTCCAATATTACCATGTGTCCTAAAATGAGGAAGATGGGCAACTGTCAGCATTTTAGCATCTGTCAGGAGTTTTTAATGTTTACCTCTTTGTAAGATTGTATCTTTTTTCTGAGGTCTCTAATTGTGGAGACTCTCCACTTTGGCTTCTAATATTAGATTTTTTTTTTTTATCCCAGCATTTTTTAGAGCTCTTGGTATATTAATGTGTCTCTTGAAATGGTTGTGTGTGGGGTAAGAATGTTGGTGGATGGACTGTTGAGAGATTCCAGTGGAATGTAGGGACTGCGGGCGACGGTTGCTGTCAGAGATAGAGGTTGGGATGTTTTTCTTTACAAGGAACTTAAATATTCTTTAATAAAAGCTGAGACTTGGACCACGATATTTGCTCCCAGAGTTTTGTTTGGATATTCCTGCTCACTACTTATAACACTGGCGACCAGTGACTTTCCCTTTGCATCTTTGTGAAGCATCCTAACTCAGTTCGGTGTTGTCTCCGGAGTGCCATTCTTCTGCTTGACTCCCGCCGTGAGTTGCCCTTTCCAGCTCCAGTTTAATTTTTTTTTATTTTGTTCGATTTCGGGAGCTCTTTTAAACTCTACATTATTGAGTTTTTCTACACGGCCATGGCTGTTTCGTCCGCTCGAGCGTCAGCTCCTAAGCTCAAGTTTCCTGTTTCCGGGCCAACCATCGCATTCTGTGATCTCCGGCTGGTCTGCACGCACTCCGTCTCCAGCGCGCTCTTCCTGCCATCGAGCGTCCTGTATCCAGGGCAACCAACGCGTCCTGTGTTCTCCGGATGGTCTGCATGCGCTCCATCTCCAGCGCGCTCTCTGCTGTCTTCTCCAGTTCCCTGGCAACCCAGTGTCAGCAGCGTCAGTTTCAATGCAAACAGCGGCGTCTCTACGGCATTGTTGCTTAGCAACTCCAGCATACCTTCGGAAACCACTAGAACGCTAATTGCTGTGTGTTTCCGTCCTCTGCTCGGAATTTCACTTCAGTATTTCACTGTTGTATCTACAGAACCCTGTTTTTCGTGTGTTAATGGTCATTTCTTTTCAACTGATTAGATTCCTGCTCTTCTCTCAACATCCTGGATTATTCTACACTGAGTCTATTTGTGAGTTACATTGACTTTTGAAGTTATTTCAACATTGGCCACCTGTTTCTTGACTTCCCTCAGCCTGTTGTGGTCGTTCTGCTGCGACAGGCACGCATTTACCTACTGCAACAGGCACGCATTCATACTTTTTTTTATGCTCTACCTTACTGTTGCACGTCTTTACTTTCAAACAAAGACTTGAGACATTTCATTGTTGCCTTTTATTATTTTTTATTTTTCTTTGTTGTGTATCATTTTTTGTTTATTTTTTTTTGGCTTTCTTATATGTCATTTTTCTAATAATGCAGGATGTTGCTGCTCCTCCTTTCTTTCTCTCCACTCTGGGTGCTCCTCCCATCAAGTGGGGTAAATGGAAGAAAGTTTTTGAGAGGTATGCCAGAGTTTGTGTGACCTCACTTAGTACTGAAAGGAGAACTGTGTTATTGCTACACTGTCTAGGTATTGAAGGTCAAGAGGTTTTTGATCACCTCCCTGACATCCCTGACAGGAAAGCAATCAATCTAAATGAATATGAAATTTGTATTAGGAATCTAGATTTGCATTATTTACCAAAGGTTAGCACCATATTAGAAAGGTATTATTTCAGTAAAAGATTACAATTTGAAAGGGAAACTGTTGAAAACTATGTTACTGACTTGAGATGTTTGGCCTCCTCATGCAAGTTTGGTTCATCTCTTGACGAAAGAATTCATGATCAATTTATGCAAGGATGTAATATTGACAAAGTAAGTGATGAGTTGTGGTTGTTGGATGATCCTCATCTTGATGAAGTGATTTCCCTTGCAAAAAGAATTGAATATTCCCTGAAGTGTATTGAATTTATGAGAAAGCACGGTTCTAATGAGGTTTCTGTGGTAAAAGACAGTAAGTTCAAAAGTCTTAAAGATGCCAGTAGAGAGTTCCCTCAGAATGTCTCTAAAAAGAAAAGATGCTATAGGTGTGGTAAAGAAGGGCATTTTGCAAATGATAGGGTGTGTCCAGCTCTTAACAGCTCCTGTTTATTCTGCAAGAAGAAGGGTCATTTTTCGTCTGTGTGTAATCAACGGAAGTCTAAACAGATGGTGAACTCCGTTGATAATCACATGGAAGAGAGTAAGGATGTTAGTGATTTTCAGTGTGGTCAAATTGTTTTACAAGTATCTGACAGTGGCGTCAAGGGCCCTTTAGATTAAGTTTTGGTGGAAGGGGCAAAGATCTTGATGCTCTTTGATTCTGGTGACAAGATCACAATAGTTTCTAAACAATTTTATCAGGAACATCTAAAATGGAAAATTCAATTATTGAAACCTGATATCAGACCGTGTGCATATGGTGGAGAACCGATAGAGTTACATGGCTATTTTCTAGGCTTACTTGAGTACGGTCACCGTTATGTCTCTGCCAAGATCTATGTTTTGAAAAAGGGGGACAGTATAATTAGTTGGTGGCATTTAAAGGATATGGGTGTCATGCTTTACCCTAACAGTTCTCCCTCTATAATTCTGAAAGAGCAGCTATGTGTTGAAGAGGTGGGAAACGCCTTAGCAAGCTCTGATTTAGTGACTTCTCTTCATTGTGACTTTGGTGGCCTCTTCAGTGACAAAATAGGTTGTATGAAAGGATATTCTCACAAGATTAAATTGCTTCCTGGTTCTGTTCCTTTCTGCAGTAAAGTTTGTAGTGTCCCTTTCTCCGTAAGGAGTGACCTTCAGGCTGAGCTAGGGAGATTAAAAGATCAAGGGCTGATTGAATAGGTGGAAGGTATGGAGTGGTTAGCTCCTATTGTTATTGCCAAGAAGGCTAATGGCAAGATTAGATCATGTGTGGATCTTCGCAGGCTCAACAATTGAGTTGTGGTTGACAGGTACCCTCTTCCCAATATTTATGAATTGCTTTCTATGGTCTCTGGAGCTAAAGTTTTTTCTACAATTGATCTCACTTCGGCTTATCAACAAGTTGAATTAGATGAGTCATGTAGAAACTTTCCAGCTTTTATTACCCTGTATGGTACCTTTAGATTTGTACGGCTACCTTTTGGTCTGATTTCTGATGCTTCTGTATTTCAAAGAATAATGGAACGTGTTTTGAAAGGTATATGTGGTGTGTGTGTGTATCAGGACGATATTCTGGTTTATGGTAGAGATGTTAATGAGCATGTGGTGAGACTTAAGGAGGTTCTAGGAAAAATTGCGGAATGTGGTTTGACCATAAAAGCTGAGAAGTGCAAGTTTGGAGTGAATACAATTGACTATTTAGGGCACACCATTTCTGGTGAGGGTGTGTTGCCCAGGAGAGAACTAGTTGATTCCATTCGATGCTTATCATCTCCTAAGTCCTAAAAGAAGAATTAATGCGATTTCTAGGCATGGCTGAATATTACAGTAAGTTTGTCAGAAATGTTGCCAGTTCTTGTTTTAATATGAGGTGTTTATTAAAGAAAGGGGTTGAATTTACATGGAATGAAGATTGTGAGAAGGAATTTTGTGATCTGCAAGAGACTCTCTCAAAGGCACCCGCTTTGAAAAATTTCAATCCAAATGTACGTTCTATTTTGACTACAGATGCCAGTGGAAAAGGTTTAGGAGCTGTTCTACAACAAGGAGGTCTGAATCCTGAAAACACCATTGTGTTCATATCTAGGAGCTTGAAAGGCACTGAAACCAAGTATTCCGTTATTGAGAGGGAGGCTCTTGTTATTTTCTGGGCCATTAGGAAATTGAAGAAGTTTTTATGGGGAGGTTCATTTATTGTGAGGTCAGATCACAAGCCGTTATGTGAAGTCTTTTATTCTAAAGGTATTAAAGCGTTGTCTAGTAGGATCACAAAATGGATTGTTGGACTACAGTAGTATGATTTTGTTGTAGAATATATTCCTGTCAGCTGATGTGTTATCAAGGTTAGTTTCTTCAGAATCTAAGACCCATGAAGATGAGTATTTGGATGATGCTTTGGAGTGTTTTGATCGTGTGTGTGAGGTTAATTTTGAAATAATCCTGGAACCAAAATGCCGCGAGGAAACCTTGGCTGATGTTATGTTGGCAGAAGTCATCAAGTTGCTACAAGATGGGTGGAAGAATAAAAATCAGGGTAGTTGTGAGAGTAGTGGATTTTGGAATGTAAGGAATGAACTAGCGGTTGATCATGATCTGCTGCTGAGAGGTACAAGATTGGTTCCTCCCTCAAATGTGAGAGGGAACTTGATAAATCAAGCTCACAGCAGCCATGTGGGCATTTTAAAGACTAAAGAGAGATTGCATTCTTCCTACTGGTGGCCGGGCATGGATACTCATGCTGAGAGAGTGGTGAGAGATTGTCTACAGTGTGCTGTTAGTGAAAAAGCTATGAAACCTAAAGTTCAACCCATGGTGACTAGGGATGCGCCTAAAGGTCCGTGGGAGGACATTGCTTTAGACATTTTAGGACCCATATATGGTAGGAACATGGCTGAATATGTGATTGTGGTTGTTGACATGTTTTCTAGGTGGCCTGAGGTATGTTTTCCTAAGAGCACTGAGACTAGTAAGGTGATAGAATTAATGAAAGAATTAATAATTAAAGAAGGCATACCCTCTACTCTACTCACAGATAATGGTGTGCAATTGGTTTCCGAAGAAATTAATGATTTTTTGAGTGGATGTGGAATTAAACACAAACTTTGTGCTTTGTACCATCCCGAATGCAATGGCATGGTAGACCGGTTCAATCGGGTTATCAAGTAGACCATTTCTATTGCTAAAGAGAGTCAACTAGATTGGAAGGAGGAGGTATTGAAAAAGGTTTATGTATACAGACACACTCCACACTTATCTACAGGTCAAACACCTTTTGCTATGTTTCGGGGTAGGTGTGGAAACACAATTTTGAAAACCCAATTGGGTCAATAATCTCCTGAATGGTAGAGGTAGAGTGGTGGTGAATGATAGTTGGAGGCATAAGGAGCGAGTGAAGAAGGTGAAGAGTAAACTTAATTTTGATAAAACAAATGCTGTGAAGAAGACTGTGATTAATGTTGATGATTGGGTTCTGATCAAGAACCCTCTCATGAAAAGGAAACTGTATGATCCGATGAAGGTTGTAAAACTCTTTACCAATGCCATACAAACGGATGATAATAGGATTTGGAACGTAAATAGGGTTGTCAAGTATTGTGGTGATCACAGTATCCTGAATAAAGATGGGATGCATAGGAATGACTTTGGCAATTCTTCGAAGAGCACAGACTTGAGGAGATCCAAGGAGATTACTAATGATTTGTCAAGACGTTTGGGAGTGTGAAGATCGGACAGAACTTTCAAGTTTCCTTCGCATCTCAAGGACTATGATCTGATGTGAAGAGTTTATGTTTTAATTATTTTTATGTTACATTTTTTTTGCATTAAGTAAGAGAGAGGTGTTATATTCATGTGTCTCTTGGAATGGTTGTGCGTGGGGTAAGAATGTTGGTGGACGGATTGTTGAGAGATTCCAGTGGAATGTAGGGACTGCGGGGGTGGTTGCTGTCGGAGATGGAGGTTGGGATGTTTTTCCTCTCAAGGAACTTATATATTCTTTAATAAAAGCTGAGACTTGGACCACAATATTTGCTCCCAGCGTTCGTTTAGATATTCCTGCTTAAAACCTGTAACAGCTCGCTTGTGCCTGCTTGGTACCTTCCTTACTGGAAATACTCTGTAATTGGGGTTTAGTTGGTCTGGCTCACAGACTAACCCGACTTAGGCTATTATAAGTTTCAGAAATAATGTTTGGCAGCTCTCATTCCTGATACCTTTCAGGAATATCCCAGTGCCACTGGCAAATTGCTAATGCTGCTGCTTCCCCTTTAATGTTGCTTAAAATAACTAAGGAGACTGTGTCAAAATTATGCATCAGGTTCATCCCCAAGTCCAGGGCAGAGGCTGCCCAATGTTCATTTTGGATCTGTTTTACCACTTCTAGAAGATTCAGAATCATCACTGTTTCATGCGTTGTAATAAATATTGCAGCAAACACTGTGCCTCAAGTGACACTACTGAGGGAACCATTCCAAAGGGAAAGCACATTGTGAAAATTCTATGTTTATCTTGGAGTTCCATATGGGGAAACACTTCTTCCAGCTGTTTTTTTGCCAGACCCAAAACAGAATTTTCTCCCGCTTAGTGGGTGTTTTTCCCATTATTGAATGGAATGTTTGTGGATTTATTCCTGTTACGGACAATTGATTTATAGCTGGAGCAGCTCTCACTGGGGCAGTATTTAGGGTCTGCATTACAAATTCTATTAAGCATCTATACATAGCTACAAGATCATTGTATAATGTGCTTATTTCAACTGCTTGCATAGCTTGTATATTGAGATGTGGTGTAAATGTAGCCAATGTTGGCTATGTAGGCCCATCATTGCTTAAGGAACCTAACCTAACTGGTTGTTTTACATGTGAGAGGGTACCATTTAACCAATCATAGTGTTCTTGATAAGTTAAAGGTATCTCTAAATATTGGTGTGCCCTATACAGTATTGTTGTGGTACAGTCACTACTCTATATTTGTGAAATGTATTTGAGTCTGCATTGACTGCAGGAATGGTGACCCATGAGTAGGATATTTCTGTCCTGAATGCGTTGTGTGCCTCAACCACAAACGTGACATCCCCACCTTCATTCGTTGGTCCATTAGCGAAGATAAACTCGGTGATGGGTTGCCTACACATTTTTTGGACATTTACTAGTTATGTGTTAGCCGTATTAAAAAGACAAGGATCAGAATCGGAAACACCAATGGGGGAATCTTTTTAGGGTTCAAGCTTGAACAACCTACAGCTTAAAATAGATACTCCCTATTTAGCTGAGGAGGATTTTCCCTAAGACCATAGATGTCTCTGTGTAATGGTAATTGGGGAACCTTTAGCATGTGTGAGAGAGAGATACTCAGGAGACCTGTAAAATTATTGCCTTACCAATGTTGGTGGTGCCATGTCATAGGACCCTTGTCATGTAGATAAGACTTCTTGTTTCGGGCAGCAGTACCACCATGTGTAGGGGAGTGAGTCAATCCCACACCATTGGTAGCTATCGGCCTATCTCTTCTTAGCTAGTTAGCAGCACTTCACCCAAACCTAGAACTAAAGGTGATTTGTAACAGCCTGATGCATGACACTCTCTGACTCCTCAGGAAAGTTGTGGTTGGCAGATCCTGCCCCTTTCTCTTGTTAGCACAGGTCTCATACACACATAGACTGACAAAGTGATGCAGAACAGTATTCAATGCATTTATTGAAATGATGTCAATCTATGATAAAATTTAGGAGCTGCAATTATTAGGAAGATGAAATATAGTGCAATCAGAATTGTTGCCATAAGTGAAAAGAAGGTATACAATCCTAGCATATTGGATTAAACATTTGCCTTCAAATTCTTACCCCCACTTCCTAGCTTCTATGCGAGAACATAGTAGTGATAGCCCTTTTCTGCCTGTACTCAGTCCATGGAAGGAACATCCGCCCCCATACCTGAAAGGCAGGGGTCTTTCTGCAGTCTCCTTGGTTGGTTGCAGAGACAGGGCTGAGGTCAGCACCATGGCAATTAAATGGCATACAGCATAGGATGGGTCCTCTGGCTGGAATGACCTCTGTAATGTTCTTTGGCCTGTGTGATGTTTTTATAACAAAATGGGTTAATTTCAAGAGACATCAGGCTGATGTGATCATGTGTCTGAGTGTCGAGGTTGGCTGTGCACTCTTGTGGCATTAGCACTAGATAGATTATCATGTACAGCCTCGAGCAGCCTTGGGCAAAAGTACATGGTAAAATGTTGTGCTAATAAAGTAATAACATTTTTGCAAAATAGCAGCTGATTAGAAAAGCAAAACATCCCAGCTAAAAAGCCAGTTATTCTAAATGAATTAAAATGAATAAATGAAATGAAGCATGTAACTAGGTAAAAGGGCACAAGCTGCAGGCCTAAGCTAAAGTATGTGTGCCCAAGCAAAACTCTAAAATGGACCCACAACATAGCATGTTGTAAAATACTGCATATAGATTTCCAGCTTTTCCTATTGCTGTTTTAGTACATCAGTAGGTACTCTTTGTGCTTCTTTATCTTCTCCATATTCTCTGTTGAACTTCTGGGCAATATTGTTTGAATATTTCAATCTTAGATGATTCCATGTTCCAGAAGTGCCCTTAAAGTAGTGACCATGTTGGCCCTGATGTTCTCCCTGAAACCGGTCACAGGATGCTTGTTTCCGGTCCATGGAGAACCTGGCCTGGCAGTTCGGGCTGGACTGTTCCCTTGTGGAACAGGGTCAAGACTGATTTGCATATGGCTGGGTTCAAACTGGGGTGGCATGGTGAGCAAAATAATGGATGGATTAAACCCAGATCTGTGACTGGGGGTGAATGTTTGATTGGTTCCGCATTCCATCCATCCAGTTACGCTATCCCACAGCGTTTGTGTTTTGCTTTGTTCTCTTGATGGCATCATTTGCATGTGGCATTTCAGACACTGATTGTTTCTGCCCTGGTGTGAGTGTAAAATATTGACACACAACATATTTATTCTTGGTCCTAGCTGATAGTGATGCTAAAATATTTTGTATGTATCTTAATTACATCCATTTCAGAAGATGCCATGATGGATTTAGATTTAATTATTTTCCACCTGCCTTTGTGAAATAGAAATGGCAAATGGTATTCAGGAAGAGTCTGTTTGCTTTTTCTATAGCCTGTGGACTTGTTTTAACTACTATTCACTTTCTGACCAACTAAATTGCTGTAATCATTTTCATTTTATTTTTTTCCCTCCATAAGGTACTGGGGTACTCCAGCTGGACTCATAGTGCGTCACACCTACAGGTTCTTTACTTCTTTAACTGGTCGTGTTTACTAAGAAAGAGAACTTTTATTTAAAATTTTAGCCAGAAGATTTCCTCACAGACACCAACAAGGAAGATGTCTTGGAATTTGTAGGGAAATTTCTGCATTTCAAGGTGTTCTGGTAACCTAAAAACAGTTAGGCCCTCATTACAACCCTGGCGGTCACTGTTAAAGCGGCGGTAAGACCGCCAACAGGCCGGCGGTAAAAAAAATAGAATCACAACCATGGCGGAAACCGCCAACATAGACAGCCACTTTAACACTCTGACCGCCACGACAGTACAAACAAACAGCATGGCGGTCACCGCCAACAGACAGGCGGAAGACAATGTACCACCCACACTATTATGACAGGCCAATCCGCCACCTTTTCCAGGGCGGATTCAATGCAAACAAAAACACAGCAGAAAACGGGACTTGGAAGGGAAAACACTCACCTCTACACAACCCACGAGGAACCAGGACGCCATGGAGCCACAACTCCAAATACTCCCTGCGATAGCATTCCTGCTCCTCTACCAGGAGCATGAAAGATGGCGGCGACGACCACGGTGAGTACTGCACCTACAACACAGGGGAGGGGGGAGGGAAAAGAGGGTGACACACGCAACACGCAACACGCAACACCCCCATCCTCACCCACAACAACATACACACAAATACATGCTGCAACATTACATTTACACCCCCCAAACCACCCTGAAAGAACACAATGACAAAAGGAAATTATTGTAACGATTGTAATCAATAAAAATCCATTACTCAAAACTTTAAGGGGCATATTTATACTCTGTTTGCGCCGGAATTGCGTCGTTTTTTTTTACGCAAATCTGACGCAAAACTAACTCCATATTTATACTTTGGCGTTAGACCCGTCTAACACCAAAGATCTTGGAGTTTGCGTCATTTTTTTGCGTGGACACCTACCTTGCGTTAATGATATGCAAGGTAGGCGTTCCCGTCTAAAAAATGACTCCGAGGCATGTGCGCCGTATTTACACTCCCGGGCAAAAATGACACCCGGGAGTGGGCGGGTCCAAAAAAATGACGTCCAGCCGTTTTAGCGTCATTTTTTAACGCCTGGTCAGGGCAGGCGTTAAGGGACCTGTGGGCTCGGAAGGAGCCCAGAGGTGCCCTCCCATGCCCCCAGGGACACCCCCTGCCACCCTTGCCCACCCCAGGAGGACACCCAAGGATGGAGGGACCCATCCCAGGGAACTTAAGGTAAGTTCAGGTAAGTATTTGATTTTTTTGGTGGCATAGGGGGGCCTGATTTGTGCCCCCCTACATGCCACTATGCCCAATGACCATGCCCAGGGGAAAGAAGTCCCCTGGGCATGGCCATTGGGCAAGGGGGCATGACTCCTGTCTTTGCTAAGACAGGAGTCATGTCAATGGGGGTTGGGAGTCAAAAAAAATGGTGCTAATCGGGTTGAGGTGAAAATTTTGGCGCCCAAGCTACATTTTCCCCTACGCCGGTGCTGCCTGGTGTTAGTAATTTTTTTTTACGCACACCAGGCAGCTCCGCCGGCTAATGTCATTCCATAAATATGGCGCCCGCATGGCGCTTTGGAATGGCGTTAGCCGGCGTTAAATTTTTGACGCACAACTGCGTTGGCGCAGTTGTGCGCCAAAAAGTATAAATACTGCCCTAAATGCATTATAAACAAATATGTACACCAACTATTCAAGTCCGGGTAGTGCACCATTCATAGTCCGTGGACCACTGGGCCCAAAATGCATGGGCGAGGCCCACACTGTATACCAGACTCGAAAAAGAGAGAACACTGCTGGTGCATCAGATCGAAATGAAACAGACACCTCAGGGAGAATGGAAGGGGGGCACCTCAGCCAGATGAGTGCACGACGCCAGCTCCACAAGGGGGCTCCATGCCCATTGATGTATCTTGGGGAGTGCAAAGCCACAGTCTCTCAAGTCTCTCCAGTGGGTGGTTTGCCCACTGCTTTATCCTGGGGAAGTGCAAAGCCACAGTCTCTCAAGTCTCTCCAGTGGGTGGGTTGCCCACTGCTTTATCCTGGGGAGTGCAAAGCCACAGTCTCTCAAGTGGATAACAGTCTCCACTAGTTCTGTAGGGGGCTTTGTGCCCAGGGTGCTTCATCCTGCCAAGGACTGAGGTAGTGGATGTTTCCCTCTACTGGTTCTGGAGGGGGCTTTGTGCCCAGGGTGCTTCATCCTGCCAAGGACTGAGGTAGTGGATGTATCTCTCTACTGGTTCTGGAGTGGGCTTTGTGGCCAGAGTGCTTCATCCTGCCAAGGACTGAGGTAGTGGATGTATCTCTCCACTGGTTCTGGAGGGGGCTTTGTGCCCAGAGTGCTTCATCCTGCCAAGCACAGAGGTAGTGGATGTATCTCTCCACTGGTTCTGGAGGGGGCTTTGACCCAGAGTGCTTCATCCTGCCAAGGACTGAGGTAGTAGATGTGATACTCCACTGGTTCTGGATGGGGCTTTGAGCCCAGAGTGCTTCATCCTGCCAAGGACTGAGGTAGTGATGTATCTCTCCACTGGTTCTGGAGGGGGCTTTGTGCCCAGAGTGCTTCATCCTGCCAAGGACTGAGGTAGTGGATGTGATACTCCACTGGTTCTGGAGGGGTCTTTGTGCCCAGAGTGCTTCATCCTGCCAAGGACTGAGGTAGTGGATGTATCTCTCCACTGGTTCTGGAGGGGGCTTTGTGCCCAGAGTGCTTCGTCCTGCCAAGGACTGAGGTAGTGGATGTGATACTCCACTCGTTCTGGAGGGGGCTTTGTGCCCAGAGTGCTTCGTCCTGCCAGGGACAGAGGTAGTGGATGTGATACTCCACTGGTTCTGGAGGGGGCTTTGTGCCCAGAGTGCTTCGTCCTGCCATGGACTGAGGTAGTGGATGTGATACTCCACTGGTTCCGGAGGGGGCTTTGTGCCCAGAGTGCTTCGTCCTGCCATGGACTGAGGTAGTGGATGTGATACTCCACTGGTTCCGGAGGGGGCTTTGTGCCCAGAGTGCTTCGTCCTGCCAGGGACAGAGGTAGTGGATGTGATACTCCAGTGGTTCCGGAGGGGGCTTTGTGCCCAGAGTGCTTCATCCTGCCAAGGACTGAGGTAGTGGATGTGATAGTCCACTGGTTCCGGAGGGGGCTTTGTGCCCAGAGTGCTTCCTCCTGCAAAGGACTGAGGTAGTGGATGTGATACTCCACTGGTTCCGGAGGGGGATTTGTGCCCAGAGTGCTTCCTCCTGCCATGGACTGAGGTAGTGGATGAGATACTCCACTGGTTCCGGAGGGGGCTTTGTGCCCAGAGTGTTTCCTCCTGCCAAGGACTGAGGTAGTGGATGTGATACTCCACTGGTTCCGGAGGGGGCTTTGTGCCCAGAGTGCTTCATCCTGCCAAGGACTAAGGTAGTGGGTGTCTTTCTCCACAGGTTCCGGAGAGGGCTTTGTGCCCAGAGTGCTTCATCCTGCCATGGACTGAGGTAGTGGATGTATCTCATCACTGGTTCTGGAGGGGGCTTTGTGCCCAGAGTGCTTCATCCTGCCAAGGACTGAGGTAGTGGATGTGATACTCCACTGGTTCTGGAGGCGGCTTTGTGCCCAGAGTGCTTCATCCTGCCAAGGACTGAGGTAGTGGATGTGATACTCCACTGGTTCTGGAGTGGGCTTTGTGCCCAGAGTGCTTCATCTGCAAAGGACTGAGGTAGTGGATGTGATACTTCACTGGTTCTGGGGGGGGCTTTGTGCCCAGAGTGCTTCGTCCTGCCATGGACTGAGGTAGTGGATGTGATACTCCACTGGTTCTGGAGGGGGCTTTGTGCCCAGAATGCTTCGTCCTGCCATGGACTGAGGTAGTGGATGTAATACTCCACTGGTTCTGGAGGGGGCTTTGTGCCCAGAGTGCTTCATCCTGCCAAGGACTGAGGTAGTGGATGTCTTTCTCCACTGGTTCTGGTGGGGGCTTTGTGCCCAGAGTGCTTCATCCTGCCATGGACTGAGGTAGTGGATGTGATACTCCACTGGTTCTGGAGGGGGCTTTGTGCCCAGAGTGCTTCATCCTGCCAAGGACTGAGGTAGTGGATGTGATACTCCACTGGTTCTGGAGGGGGCTTTGTGCCCAGGGTGCTTCATCCTGCCAAGGACTGAGGTAGTGGATGTATCTCTCTACTGGTTCTGGAGTGGGCTTTGTGGCCAGAGTGCTTCATCCTGCCAAGGACTGAGGTAGTAGATGTATCTCTCCACTGGTTCTGGAGGGGGCTTTGTGCCCAGAGTGCTTCATCCTGCCAAGCACAGAGGTAGTGGATGTATCTCTCCACTGGTTCTGGAGGGGGCTTTGACCCAGAGTGCTTCATCCTGCCAAGGACTGAGGTAGTAGATGTGATACTCCACTGGTTCTGGATGGGGCTTTGAGCCCAGAGTGCTTCATCCTGCCAAGGACTGAGGTAGTGATGTATCTCTCCACTGGTTCTGGAGGGGGCTTTGTGCCCAGAGTGCTTCATCCTGCCAAGGACTGAGGTAGTGGATGTGATACTCCACTGGTTCTGGAGGGGTCTTTGTGCCCAGAGTGCTTCATCCTGCCAAGGACTGAGGTAGTGGATGTATCTCTCCACTGGTTCTGGAGGGGGCTTTGTGCCCAGAGTGCTTCGTCCTGCCAAGGACTGAGGTAGTGGATGTGATACTCCACTCGTTCTGGAGGGGGCTTTGTGCCCAGAGTGCTTCGTCCTGCCAGGGACAGAGGTAGTGGATGTGATACTCCACTGGTTCTGGAGGGGGCTTTGTGCCCAGAGTGCTTCATCCTGCCAAGGACTGAGGTAGTGGATGTGATACTCCACTGGTTCTGGAGGGGGCTTTGTGCCCAGAGTGCTTCATCTGCAAAGGACTGAGGTAGTGGATGTGATACTCCACTGGTTCTGGAGGGGGCTTTGTGCCCAGAGTGCTTCATCCTGCCATGGACTGAGGTAGTGGATGTGAGACTCCACTGGTTCCGGAGGGGGCTTTGTGCCCAGAGTGCTTCATCCTGCAATGGACTGAGGTAGTGGATGTGATACTCCACTGGTTCTGGAGGGGGCTTTGTGCCCAGAGTGCTTCATCCTGCCAAGGACTGAGGTAGTGGATGTGACACTCCACTGACGGTGGTGCAACATGCAAGCTGCCCAGGCTCTTGAAACTGACCACCAGCCTTGTACGACTGAACACTGGGGATGGCAGCCATGTCTGTGGTGGTGTCACTGGCTCAGGATGTTGCGGGGCCGCTGGCGGTGCTGGCGGCGGTGTCAGGACCGGCGGTGCTTGTGGCCGGCTCACTGACTGTGGTGCTGGTGGCGGTGTCAGTAGCGGCAGTGGTGGTGGCTGGCTCACTGACTGCGGTGCTGGTGAAGGGCACAGTGTCTGCGGTGCTGGTGAAGGGCTCAGTGTCTGGGGTGCTGGCGGCGGTGTCAGTAGCGGCGGTGCTTGCGGCGGGCTCACTCACTGCGGTGCTGGCGGCGGTGTCAGTAGAGGCGGTGCTGGTGGCGGGCTCACTGACTGCGGTGCTGGCGGCGGTGTCAGCAGCGGCGGTGCTGGTGGCGGGCTCACTGACTGCGGTGCTGGTGAAGGGCACAGTGTCTGTGGTGCTGTTGAAGGGCTCAGTGTCTGGGGTGCTGGCAGCGGTGTCTGTGAAGGCAGTGCAGGTGGCAGTGCCGGTGGCTGTCTTGTCCGCCGTGCAGTTTGGCATTGACATGGACCTGCCTTTGATTTTCCGGCCCTTCCCCACCTTGGATGGTGGTGCAGCTCTCTTGCCACTTTTAACTTTTGTCTTGCCTGAGCACTTGGTGGCAGGTGTTTTCGCCTTCTCCCTCCGTGATGTGGGCAACCTTTTCTGTTTTGGAGGTGGGGGAATGTCCTTGCCCTCGCTCCTTGGGACACTGACAGCCCTGTTGCTTGTCGCACTCCAGAATCCCGCTATTGCTGGCACCACTGTGCCCGGTGATGTGGTGGCTGAGGTGCTGGGTTGGGACCTGGAAAGGCAGGCCCTAGGGGACGGACGGGGGGAGGTGTAGGGAAGAGGTCAACATTTGATAGGAAAAGCTTTTTAGACACACTGGGACGGTAGATGGAGGGGGTTTGGGAGTGGAGGAAGAGGTAGTGGATGTAGGAGGTGTACGTTTGCTGACTTTGGGTGAAAGGTGCATGGGCTGGAGGCTGTTGAGGTCGATGGCTGTGTTTGTGTACTTTGGGAAGAAGGCTCACAGACACACTGGGAGAGGACACAGGGGATGTGTGAATGGTAGTGGGGGTGGTGAGTGCACATGAGCGGTGTGTGGTGATGGGCGTGCTGGTGATGGTGATGGAGGTAGTGGCTGAAGATGTAGTGCAGATGTGACAGGGAGGGAGGAGGAAGACGTGGAGGAGGGGGACACAGTGGAGGCAGTGGATGTTGGTATGTGTGCATAGGTATGATGCTTGTGTGAGCGCCTGTGGGGTGTGTGGTGCTTATGTTTGCATGAGCCACCCTTGTGTGTTGATGTGTGTGCATGCTGGTCTGAGGGTGTGCTTGGGATAGGCTGAGGTACAGGGGATTGGGTCTGGGTAGAGGAAGTTAGAGGGGGGAGGCTGGACACAGGGACAATGGCTGCCATCAGTGCTGAGGCCAGAGCCTGAAATGCTCTCTGTTGGGCTGCCTGGCCAGAATGAATGCCCCCCAGGTATGCATTTGCTTGTTGCGACTGCCACTCTACACCCTGGATAGCATTCAGAATGGTAGACTGCCCAACAGTGAGGGATCTCAGGAGGTCAATGGCCTCCTCACTGAGGGCAGCAGGGCTGACTGGGGCAGGGCCTGAGGTGCCTGGGGCGAAGGAGATGCACACCCTCCTGGGTGAGCGGGCACGAGACACACGCTGAGGGGCTGCTGGGAGGGCGGTACTGGTAGGGGGGGTGGCGACTGTACCTGTAGATGTGGTGGGCACAGAGGGGCCCGCCACCGCAAGGGAGCTCCCAACAGAGGAGGAGTCGGTGTTGCTGGTCTCTGCTCCTGTCCCCACCGTGGAACTCCCCTCACCCTCCGTCCCACTGGTGACTTCAGACTCCGTTGTCTCGCCCTCCAGGGCCATGTGGGATGCAGCTCCCTCCTGCTCCGGTGGCACTGCTCCTCCGCCTGATGATGCTAATGCACACAAGAACTGGGAGACCACAAAAAGGGGGGGGGGAGGAAGAAGAAAGACATGTTCAGTGCATGCAATACTGCTACCGTTAGCGTACACCACAGACACAGCAGCCCTCTTCACTACGCCATGCACTTAGAGTTCCCTAATTAATCACAGGGGCATGGGGTACAAGGCCTATGCTCGATTGCTGCACACATAGAAGTCACAGGAGCGTGACTAGGTGTAGATGGCTCTTACCACTGGTGGGGTTGGTGTGCCACATAGCCTGCCTCACAAAGGGTCCTTGCCTACAAAAGCCCGCCCTGGCCTAGGGTAACCCACTGCACACCCCTCCCAACCAGACACCTCCTAATGCACGCAGAGTCAGATGGATGTGAGGGTACTCACCCTCTTGTGGCTGCTGTGATGCCCTCAAGCGCCCATCCAACTCCGGATACGCCACTATCAGGATCCGGAACATCAGGGGGGTCATGGTGCGACGGGCACCCCTCCCACGTTGGTAGGCCATCCCCAGCTGGGCCTCCACCGTCTTCTTGCTCTAGCGGCGAATGTCCTCCCATCTTTTCCGGCAGTGGGTGCTCCGTCTGTGGTGGGCCCCCAGGGTCCAGACGTCCTTGGCGATGGCACGCCAAATATCCTTCATCTGGTGGGCGCTGACCTAGAGGAATAGTACAGGGGAAAATGAAAAACTTTAACCGTCCGGACCGTCACAGTCATTGTCCCACGTTCCCACCCTTGCCCTAATGCACATACACTCACCGTCCGCTCATGCAGGCCTCAGTCCCCCGCCGTATCTTCCATCCACTCCACTCCAAACAGGCATTGCCCATACAGCATGCTCACAGTGTACTGACCTGTTTGTCTGGAGGACCGTAGAGTAGCGTGTACTGGGGGAGGACCCCATCCACTAACTTCTCCAACTCCTCCGAAGTGAAGGCAGGGGCCCTTTCCCCAGACACATGAGCCATCGTCGCTTCCAGACACAGGTCACAGCAGCACTTGCAGTGTAGGTCCTCTCCTGTCGAAGGTCAGGTATTAAGTGAGTGAACAGACAGAAAATGGCAGTCATGTCCGCGGCGGTGCGTACCGTCACCGCCGGCATACATCGTCATTGGCTCCTGGGACCCATAGGGCCCAATGTTAACCAATGCAGGATTGCGCCACGGTCTGCGACCGCCTACCGTGACGGTGTACAACGCCAGGGCAGTTATCTCATATCCCCTTGTCCCACATTACAGGTCAGGCAGCCGCCATTTCAGGGGGCCTCACGGCATTATTTTTAAATGCGTCACACATATCTAGGCCTTGCATAAAGACAGAGAGAAACACATTGCGGATTTACAAATGTTTGCTAATGACATGTAGTAATACCTCAGTGTTGGCTGACTCTGTGCTCGCTGTTTTTGTCCATAGGGCACATCCGCTGGGGCAGGTGAGGAGATGGCGGCATCCTCCGGTGTACAGTCCGCTAGTGGACCTGTCGACAGTGGAAGAGAGACATGTAATAGTAACCTACAGACTTGATCATATCACAATCCAGGAACTGTGTGCCCAGTTGGAGCCAGACCTGATGTCAGCTATCCGCCATCCCACAGGAATCCCCCCTCTAGTGCAGGTCCTGTCAGTACTCCATTTCCTGGCAAGTGGGTCTTTTCAAACAACAGTGGCCATTGCATCAGGGATGTCCCAGCCTATGTTCTCAAACGTGTTGTCCAGAGTGTTGTCTGCCCTGCTGAAACACATGCCCAGCTACATTGTTTTCCCTCAGGTGGAGGATTTGCCCACAGAGAAAGGTGACTTCAATGCCCTGGGACATATCCCCAACATCATAGGTGCCCTCTATGGGACACATGTGGCCTTGGCAACCCCCGCAGGAGTGAACAGGTGTACAGAAACAGGAAGAGCTACCATTCAAGGAATGTGCAGATCGTGTGTTTGGCGGACCAGTACATCTCCCATGTGAATGCCAAATTTCCTGGCTCAGTGCATGACGCTTACATTCTGAGGAATAGCAGCATCCCTTATGTGATGGGGCAACTCCAGAGGCACCGTGTGTGGCTAATAGGTGAGGACAAGGACCCTATACAGTGTGAATAGTTGTCTGGGTCTGGGGTTGTCCCTACGGGTTAGTGTGTGTCTAACAGTTGTCCCTCAACATTTGCAGGTGACTCTGGGTAATCCAACCTGTCATGGCTACTGACCCCAGTGAGAAATCCCAGGACAAGGGCAGAGGAACGCTACAATGAGGCACATGGGCGAACTAGGAGGATTATAGAAAGAACCTTCGGCGTCCTGAAGGCCAGGTTCCGGTACCTCCATATGACAGGTGGTTCCCTCTACTACTCACTAAAGAAGGTGTGCCAGATCATCGTGGCCTGCTGTATGCTGCACAACTTGGCTTTGCAACGACAGGTGCCTTTTCTGCAGGAGGATGGTCCAGAAGGAGGTCTTGTGGCAGCTGTGGATCCTGCGGACAGTGAAGAAGAGGAGGCAGAAGAAGAGGATATAGACAACAGAAACAACGTGATCCAGCAATACTTCCAGTGAGACACAGGTAAGAAGACATCAGTGCCTCCTACATCTCATACAATATTAGACCTATCATTTGTCTGTCACTTTCACCCAGTGTATGGACCCTGACCTGTCACTTTGCCTTTCCATTTCACAGATGTTCCCACTGTGTGACCTCTGCTATGTTACCTCATGGACTAGAGCTGTGTGACATAGGTATGTTGACAATACAATGGACATTGCTATTTTCCTCAGTTATTGCAAATACACATTTGTGAAAGCACAGACTGACTCCAGATTGTTTTGTGATTCAAGGGTGTTTATTTAAGTGCTAAGTAGTGGAGGGGGTTGTAAAATGGTCAGGGGTGATGGTGGAGGAATGTCCATGGCAGAGTCCAGTTATTTGTCTCACAGGTGCATTGTCCAAAGGGGGCATAGAAAGTGGAGCTAGGGCAGTTTAAGGATTGACAGGGTGACGAAGTGGGACAGAAGGATGACATTCAGGGTGGTCTCATTTCTTGGTGGGGGTCTTGGCATTGTTCTCTGTCTTTGTCCTGGATCTCAGGGACCATTTGCGGGTGTCGTGGTCCTGTGGCGGTGCCTCCTGTCCACTATCACCGGCGGAGGTGGTGGGCTGTTCATCATCCAGGCTAGTGTCAGGGGCCCCTTGTTGTGCCACAGTGTCCCTCCTGGTGTTCACAAGGTCCTTCAGCTCCCCTACAATGGTGACCAGGGTGGTGTTAATGGACTTCAAGTCCTCCCTGATCCCCAAATACTGTTCCTCCTGCAGCCGCTGGGTCTCCTGAAACTTGGCCAGTACTGTTGCCATCATCTCCTGGGAATTATGGTACGCTCCCATGATGTTGGAGAGGGCCTTGTGGAGAGTGGGTTCCCTGGGCCTGTCCTCTCCCTGTCGCACAGCAGTCTTCCCAGTTCCCCTGTTTTCCTGTTCCTCTGTCCCCTGAACCGTGTGCCCACTGCCACTGCCCCCAGGTCCCTGAAGTTCTTGGGTTGGTGGGTTTGCGTGGGTTCCCTGTATTGGTGGACACACTGCTGCTTGACATGTCCTGGGGACAGAGGGATGGGCCCACTGGGTGGGTGCTGTGCTGGTGTTTCCTGAGGGGGGAGGCTCTGTGGTGGCATGTGCCAGTGTGTGGGGAACCGACTGTCCCGAGGTCCCAGATGGGCTGGTCATCTAGATCCAGTTGGACAGAGCTGCTGTCATCACTGTGGGCCTCTTCTGTGGGGGGGTGGACATGTCTGGAACCTCCTGTCCAGTGACGTTGGGTAGGGGTCCTGCATCGGTGTAAAGGCATGATTATTGCATCTGTGCGTGCCATTGTGTGCAATAGGTGGGTGACCCTGTACCCCAGTGCTTACATTCTTGTCTAGGACCTTGTTTGATATTTGGTTTGGGGATCTGTGTGGGTATGTGTAGTGGACATGCTTTGGTGATGGGTGTCCGTGCTTTGGTGTTGCATGCAGGGCTTGGTGTTGGGATGGGTGGTTTGTGATAGTGGGACATATGTGAGGTGTTGGGGTGATGGGTGTGAGGGTAAGGGTGGGAGTATGTGATGGCATGCAGGTAGGGTGGGGGGGATAAAGTAGTAAAGATTTGCCTTACCAGAGTCCATTCCTCCAGCTACTCCTGTGAGGCCCTCAGGATGCAGTATAGCCAAGACCTGCTCCTCCCATGTTGTTAGTTGTGGGGAAGGAGAGGGGGGGGGTCCGCCGCCAGTCCTCTGACTGCAATCTGGTGTCTTGAGACCACGGAATGCACCTTCCCCCGTAGGTCATTCCACCTCTTCCTGATGTCATCCCGTGTTCTTGGATGCTGTCCCACTGCCTTGACCCTGTCTACGATTCTGTGCCATAGCTCCATCTTCCTTGCAATGGAGGTGTGCTTCACCTGTGATCCGAATAGCTGTGGCTCTACCCGGATGATTTCCTCCACCATGACCCTGACCTCCTCCTCAGAGAACTTAGGGGGTCTTTGCGGTGCCATGGGGTGGTGTGGGTGATTTGTGAGGTGGTGTGTGTTGTGATGTGTGAGGGGATGTGTTTGTGTGTGTTGTCTGAGGTGCATGGATGTTTTGTGAGTGATGGTGTTGTGTGCCTGTGGATGCTAGTTTGTTGATGGTGGTGTCTCTCTGTGTGCTTCGTTCTAAATTTTTGTCACAGGGGTTTGTGGGTGATGTGGATGTGTGTTTTATATTGTATTGGGTGTGTGGGAGTGGTGTGTGTATGTGTATCAGGTGTGTGTTTTTCGAATTGTCCAATGTGGTTGTGTTTTGTAAATGTGTGTGTATCATGAGCGTGGCGGTGTGTACCGCCAATGGAATACCACTGTTGAAAGACCACCACGTGGATTCGTGGGTCGTGATAGTGTGGCCGTATTCCTGTTGGCGTGACGGTGGAGGTTTTGTTATCGCCAGTTTATCACTGACCTTTGGTGTGGCGGATTTGTGTGGGTGTCTAGATTTTGGCGGATTCCGAGCTGTGGGTTGTAATAGCTGCAGCTGAATTCCGCCACCACTGCGGTGTGTTGGCGGTCTTCTGCATGGCGGTAAGCGGGATTTACCGCCATAGTTGTAATGAGGGCCTTAATGTCAATAGACAATGAACTCCTCTTGTAAATATTTCTTATATAATACCACTTGTTAAATTAGCCGTGTGCAATAGGTGTGAAAATAACAGACTGAATGCACCGTTGCTGTCCAGGGATCAGTGTCTACTATGTGCACTACATAGAGTCTACAACTGTGACTTATGTCTGAATTTCTTTGAATTCTGGAAATTAACCCCTTCGCTGCCAGGTCTTTTCCCCCTCCTGTGCCAGGCCCTTTTTTGCCTATTTGGGGCAGTTCGCGCTTAGGCCCTCATAACTTTTTGTCCACATAAGCTAACCAAGCCAAATTTGCGTCCTTTTTTTCCAACATCCTAGGGATTCTAAAGGTACCCAGACTTTGTGGGTTCCCCTGAAGGAGGCCAAGAAATTGGCCAAAATACAGTGAAAATTTCGTTTTTTTCAAAAAAATTGGAAAAAGGGGCTGCAGAAGAAGGCTTGTGGTTTTTCCCCTGAAAATGGCATCGACAAAGGGTCTGCGGTGCTAAACTCAGCAGCTTCCCAGCTTTCAGGAACAGGCAGACTTGAATCCGAAAACCCAATTTTTCAACACAATTTTGGCATTTTACTGGGGCATACCCCATTTGTGCAATTTTTTGTGCTTTCAGCCTCCTTCCAGTCAGTGACAGGAATGGTCATGAAACCAATGCTGGATCCCAGAAACCTAAACATTTCTGAAAAGTAGACAAAATTCTGAATTCAGCAAGGGGTCATTTGTGTAGATCCTACAAGGGTTTCCTACAGAAAATAACAGCTGAAAAAGAAAAATATTGAAATTGAGGTGAAAAAACCATCAATTTTTCTCTACGTTTTACTCTGTAACTTTTCCCTGCAATGTCAGATTATCGAAAGCAATATACCGTTACGTCTGCTGGACTCCTCTGGTTGCGGGGATATATAGGGTTTGTAGGTTCATCAAGAACCCGAGGAACCCAGAGCCAATAAATGAGCTGCACCCTGCAGTGCGTTTTCATTTTATACCGGGTATACAGCAATTCATTTGCTGAAATATAAGGAGTAAAAAATTGCTATCAAGAAAACCTTTGCATTTCCAAAAAGGGCACAAGATAAGGTGTTGAGGAGCAGTGGTTATTTGCACATCTCTGAATTCCGGGGTGACCATAGTAGCACGTGAATTACAGGGAATTTCTCAAATAGATGTCTTTTTTACACACACTCCTATATTTGGAAGGAAAAAATGTAGAGAAAGACAAGGGGCAATAGTACTTGTTTTGCTAATCTATGTTCCCCCAAGTCTCCCGATAAAAATGGTACCTCACTTGTGTGGGTAGGCCTAGCACCCGCGACAGGATATGCCCCAAAACACAACGTGGACACATCACAGAAAACAGAGCTGTTTTTAGCAAAGTGACTACCTGTAGATTTTGGCCTCTAGCTCAGCCGCCACCTAGGGAAACCTACCAAACCTGTGCATTTCTGAAAACTAGAGACCTAGGGGAATCCAAGGAGGGGTGACTTGCGGGGCTCGGACCAGGTTCTGTTACCCAGAATCCTTTGCAAACCTCAAAATTTGGCTAAAAAAACACATGTTCCTCACATTTCTGTGGCAGAAAGTTCTGGAATCTGAGAGGAGCCACAAATTTCCTTCCACCCAGCGTTCCCCCACGTCTCCCGATAAAAATGATACCTCACTTGTGTGGGTAGGCCTAGCGCCCGCGACAGGATATGCCCCAAAACACAACGTGGACATATCACAGAAAACAGAGCTGTTTTTAGCAAAGTGACTACCTGTAGATTTTGGCCTCTAGCTCAGCCGCCACCTAGGGAAACCTACCAAACCTGTGCATTTCTGAAAACTAGAGACCTAGGGGAATCCAAGGAGGGGTGACTTGCGGGGCTCAGACCAGGTTCTGTTACCCAGAATCCTTTGCAAATCTCAAAATTTGGCTAAAAAAACACATGTTCCTCACATTTCTGAGGCAGAAAGTTCTGGAATCTGAGAGGAGCCACAAATTTCCTTCCACCCAGCGTTCCCCCACGTCTCCCGATAAAAATGATACCTCACTTGTGTGGGTAGGCCTAGCGCCCGCGACAGGATATGCCCCAAAACACAACGTGGACACATCACAGAAAACAGAGCTGTTTTTAGCAAAGTGACTACCTGGAGATTTTGGCCTCTAGCTCAGCCGCCACCTAGCGAAACCTACCAAACCTGTACATTTCTGAAAACTAGAGACCTAGGGGAATCCAAGGAGGGGTGACTTGTGTGGCTCGGACCAGGTTCTGTTACCCAGAATCCTTTGCAAACCTCAAAATTTGGCTAAAAAAACACATGTCCCTCACATTTCTGTGGCAGAAAGTTCTGGAATCTGAGAGGAGCTACAAATTTCCTTCCACCCAGCGTTCCCCCAAGTCTCCCGATAAAAATGATACCTCACTTGCGTGGGTAGGCCTAGCGCCGGCGACAGGAAACACCCCAAAGCGCAACGTGGACACATCCTAAATTTTGGAAAAAAACAGAGGTGTTTTTTGCGAAGTGCCTTCCTGTAGATTTTGGCCTCTAGCTCAGCCGGCACCTAGGGAAACCTACCAAACCTGTGCATTTCTGAAAGCTAGAGACCTAGGGGAATCCAAGGAGGGGTGACTTGCGGGGCTCGGACCAGGTTCTGTTACCCAGAATCCTTTGCAAACCTCAAAATTTGGCTAAAAAAACACATGTCCCTCACATTTCTGTGGCAGAAAGTTCTGGAATCTGAGAGGAGCTACAAATTTCCTTCCACCCAGCGTTCCCCCAAGTCTCCCGATAAAAATGATACCTCACTTGCGTGGGTAGGCCTAGCGCCGGCGACAGGAAACACCCCAAAGCGCAACGTGGACACATCCTAAATTTTGGAAAAAAACAGAGGTGTTTTTTGCGAAGTGCCTACCTGTAGATTTTGGCCTCTAGCTCAGCCGGCACCTATGGAAACCTACCAAACCTGTGCATTTCTGAAAACTAGAGACCTAGGGGAATCCAAGGAGGGGTGACTTGCGGGGCTCGGACCAGGTTCTGTTACCCAGAATCCTTTGCAAACCTCAAAATTTGGCTAAAAAAACACATGTCCCTCACATTTCTGTGGCAGAAAGTTCTGGAATCTGAGAGGAGCTACAAATTTCCTTCCACCCAGCGTTCCCCCAAGTCTCCCGATAAAAATGATACCTCACTTGCGTGGGTAGGCCTAGCGCCGGCGACAGGAAACACCCCAAAGCGCAACGTGGACACATCCTAAATTTTGGAAAAAAACAGAGGTGTTTTTTGCGAAGTGCCTACCTGTAGATTTTGGCCTCTAGCTCAGCCGGCACCTAGGGAAACCTACCAAACCTGTGCATTTCTGAAAACTAGAGACCTAGGGGAATCCAAGGAGGGGTGACTTGCGGGGCTCGGACCAGGTTCTGTTACCCAGAATCCTTTGCAAACCTCAAAATTTGGCTAAAAAAACACATGTCCCTCACATTTCTGTGGCAGAAAGTTCTGGAATCTGAGAGGAGCTACAAATTTCCTTCCACCCAGCGTTCCCCCAAGTCTCCCGATAAAAATGATACCTCACTTGCGTGGGTAGGCCTAGCGCCGGCGACAGGAAACACCCCAAAGCGCAACGTGGACACATCCTAAATTTTGGAAAAAAACAGAGGTGTTTTTTGCGAAGTGCCTACCTGTAGATTTTGGCCTCTAGCTCAGCCGGCACCTAGGGAAACCTACCAAACCTGTGCATTTCTAAAAACTAGAGACCTAGGGGAATCCAAGGAGGGGTGACTTGCGGGGCTCGGACCAGGTTCTGTTACCCAGAATCCTTTGCAAACCTCAAAATTTGGCTAAAAATACACATGTTACTCACATTTCTGTGGCAGAAAGTTCTAGAATCTGAGAGGAGCCACAAATTTCCTTCTACCCAGCGTTCCCCCAAGTCTCCCGATAAAAATGATACCTCACTTGTGTGGGTAGGACTAGCGCCCACGAAACGAAAGGGCCCAAAACACAACGTGGACACATCACATTTTTTTATAAAAAGCAGTGCCTACCTGTGGATTTTGGCCTGTAGCTCAGCCGACACCTGAGGAAACCTAGCAAACCAGTGCATTTTTGAAAACTAGAAACCCAGGGGAATCCAAGATGGGGTGACTTGCGGGGCTCTGACCAGGTTATGTTACCCTGAATCCTTTGCAAACATCAAAATTTGGCCCAAAAAACACTTTTTCCTCTCATTTCGGTGACAGAAAGTTCTGGAATCTGAGAGGAGCCACAAATTTCCTTCCACCCAGCGTTCCCCTAAGTCTCTCGATAAAAATGGTACATCACTTCTGTGGGTAGGCCTAGCGCCCACAAAAGGAAATTGCCCAAAACACAACGTGGACACAACATATTTTTTCGCAGAAAACAGAGGTGTTTTTTGCAAGGTGCCTACCTGTGGTGTTTGGCCTGTAGGTCAGCCGGCCCCAGGGGGGGGGGGGGGCAGAAATGCCCTAAAATAAATTTGCCCCCCCAACCCCCACCCTCCCCCGCCGGGAGCGACCCTTGCCTACGGGGTCGCTCCCCCTGCGTGACATTGGCACCAAAAAACAAATCCCCGGTGCCTAGTGGTTTCTGCCCCCTTGGGGGCAGGTTGACCTAAACTCAGCCAATCTGCCCCCAAGGGGGGCAGAAATGGCCTAAATACAATTTGTCCCCCAGGGGAGCGACTTTTGCCTGATGGGTCGCTCCCCATCTCTAAAAAAAAAAAACAAAGAAAAAAAAAAAGAAAAAAAAGAAAAATTCCCCTCGCGCCTAGAGGTTTCTGCCCCCCCCCGGGGGCAGATCGGCCTAATGATAGGCCGATCTGCCCCCCGGGGGGGCAGAAATGGCCTAAAATAAATTTGCCCCCCCAACCCCCATCCCCCCCCCGGGAGCGACCCTTGCCTACGGGGTCGCTCCCCCTGCGTGACATTGGCGCCAAAAAACAAATCCCCGGTGCCTAGTGGTTTCTGCCCCCTTGGGGGCAGATTGACCTAAAATTGGGCAATCTGCCCCCAGGGGGGCAGAAATGGTCTAAATACAATTTGCCCCCCCCCAGGGGAGCGACCCTTGCCTGATGGGTCGCTCCCCATCTCTAAAAAAAGAAACAACAAAAAAAAAACACACACAAAAAAAATTGCCCTGGCGCCTAGAGTGTTCTGCCCCCCCCCCGGGGGCAGTTCGGCCTAATAATAGGCCGATCTGTCCCCCGGGGGGGCAGAAATGGCCTAAAATAAATTTGCCCCCCCAACCCCCACCCCCCCCCCGGGAGCGACCCTTGCCTACGGGGTCGCTCCCCCTGCGTGACATTGGCGCCAAAAAACAAATCCCCGGTGCCTAGTGATTTCTGCCCCCTTGGGGGCAGATTGACCTAAAATTGGCCAATCTGCCCCCAGGGGGGCAGAAATGGTCTAAATACAATTTGCCCCCCCAGGGGAGCGACCCTTGCCTGATGGGTCGCTCCCCATCTCTAAAAAAAGAAACAACAACAACAAAAAAAACACAACAAAAAAATTGCCCTGGCGCCTAGAGTGTTCTGCCCCCCCCCCGGGGGCAGTTCGGCCTAATAATAGGCCGATCTGTCCCCCGGGGGGGCAGAAATGGCCTAAAATAAATTTGCCCCCCCAACCCCCACCCCCCCCCCGGGAGCGACCCTTGCCTACGGGGTCGCTCCCCCTGCGTGACATTGGCGCCAAAAAACAAATCCCCGGTGCCTAGTGGTTTCTGCCCCCTTGGGGGCAGATTGACCTAAAATTGGCCAATCTGCCCCCAGGGGGGCAGAAATGGTCTAAATACAATTTGCCCCCCCAGGGGAGCGACCCTTGCCTGATGGGTCGCTCCCCATCTCTAAAAAAAGAAACAACAAAAAAAAAAACACAAAAAAAAATTGCCCTGGCGCCTAGAGTGTTCTGCCCCCCCCCCCCGGGGGCAGTTCGGCCTAATAATAGGCCGATCTGTCCCCCGGGGGGGCAGAAATGGCCTAAAATAAATTTGCCCCCCCAACCCCCACCCCCCCCCCGGGAGCGACCCTTGCCTACGGGGTCGCTCCCCCTGCGTGACATTGGCGCCAAAAAACAAATCCCCGGTGCCTAGTGATTTCTGCCCCCTTGGGGGCAGATTGACCTAAAATTGGCCAATCTGCCCCCAGGGGGGCAGAAATGGTCTAAATACAATTTGCCCACCCAGGGGAGTGACCCTTGCCTGATGGGTCGCTCCCCATCTCTAAAAAAACAAACAACAAAAAAAAAAAACACAAAAAAAAAGTTGCCCTGGCGCCTAGAGTGTTCTGCCCCCCCCCGGGGGCAGTTCGGCCTAATAATAGGCCGATCTGTCCCCCGGGGGGGCAGAAATGGCCTAAAATAAATTTGCCCCCCAGGGGATGGGGAGCGACCCTTGCCTGATGGGTCGCTCCCCATCTATAAAAAAAATAAAAAAAACACAAAAAAAAAATTTGCCCTTGCGCCTAGAGGTTTCTTCCCCCCCTGGGGGCAGATCGGCCTAATAATAGGCCGATCTGCCCCCAGGGGGGGCAGAAATGGCCTAAAATAAATTCCCCTCCCCCCCAGGGAGCGACCCTTGCCTAAGTGGTCGCTCCCTTTGCGTGAAATTCACGCAAAGAAAAAACTCCCTGGTGTCTAGTGGTTTCTACCCCCCTTGGGGGCAGATTGGCCTCATCAAAATAGGCCAATCTGCCCCCAAGGGGGGCAGAAATGGGCAAAATATAATTTTCCCCCAAGGGGAGCGACCCTTGCCTAAGGGGTCGCTCCCCACCAAAAAAAAAAAAAATGAAAAAAAATAAATAAAAAATGGTCCCTGGTGCCTAATAGTAGGCCGATCTGCCCCCAGGGGGGGCAGAAAAGGCCTTCCCGAAAATATGCCCCCCTGGGAGCGACCCTTGCCCAAGGGGTCGCTCCCTTTTGTCAATAACAATAAAAAATAAAAAAAATCCCTGGTGTCTAGTGGTTTCTACCACCCTTGGGGGCAGATTGGCCTCATCAAAATAGGCCAATCTGCCCCCAAGGGGGGCAGAAATGGCCAAAATATAATTTTCCCCCAAGGGGAACGACCCTTGCCTAAGGGGTCGCTCCCCACCTCAATAAAAAAAAAATGAAAAAAAAAAAAAAAAAAAATGGTCCCTGGTGCCTAGAGGTTTCTGCCTTTTCAAAAAAATGCCCCCCCTGGGAGCGACCCTTGCCCAAGGGGTCGCTCCCTTTTGTCAATCTCCCTTTTGTCATTTCTTTTTCAATCGCGCTGGAAGCAGAGCTTCCAGCGCGACGAGGGAGGCCCCTGTGACACATCAGCGCGCGCGCGCGCTGACGTCACAGGGGGGGGTGGGGGGGGGTCGGGGGTGGAAGGGGAAGGTCTTCCCCTTCCATCCCCGACTTGGGGGGGGAAGGGGGGTGCACGGGGGGCGCGCTAGCGCGCCCCCAAGTTCCCCTGTGCCATGGACGAGATGATCTCGTCCAAGGCACAGGGGAACTGTAGCCTTGGACGAGATCATCTCGTCCAAGGCACAGAAGAGGTTAATATTCCGCATTTGATAAATACTTTTCACCATTGATAGTAGGTTGATACTAGGCCTGGGTGTAGAAATCTGCTCTGTCAGTGAAGTTTGTGGAATTTAGGCACTTCATTATATGCAGAATAGCATGATTTTCCAGAATTCCGTAAACTGGTGATGAGGAGAGTTCATTCCCATGCATGGGGTTGGGTCTTGGTGCTCTCTCTGGAGCACCACGATACTCCTACGCTGCTAGCAAGTGTGCGTGAGACGGTACGTTCATTTGCTCTGTTTCCAGCTGCACGGGCCGGACTTTCGCATTTACTTATGCTGCTTCCAGAGAGCAGACACAGGACCCAGTCCTACTAAACAGGACTTGGATACAGGCAAATAATCGACCCGAAAATGTACATGCACTTTGCTATTTTTAATGGGCCATTCTAATTTGGTTAGACCACATAAAGTGTGGATACAGGCCTGTGCCATTTTGCATGTAGTGGAGCAATAATCCAGAGGCTCACAATGCACTCGTTTGAGTAGCTTTTTTGCACATTTCCACTGCCTTACCAGAGGTACTTCTTTCTTCCATGGTCCTGAGGAGGCCTGCACTTAATAGGGGCTGAACTGCATCAACACCTTTTTTTTAAAGAAGTTGTGTGAAGCTATAATAATATTCAAACGAGTTTGGGAAACACATCCTTGAAAAGAAGTGGACAGAGTATCCTATTGAGGGGTTCTTCGTTTAAACTACCTCCCATGTGAGCTGACTCATAGATTAATGATTACAGCTGCATTAAGCAGAATTAAAAGGAAAATTGGAGTATGACCAGAGTGAACTGAATTTTCAGCTAGACATTTGACACAGCTTTTGACTTTGCAGATTGAGGCAATTTATGTTGTATGTCTTTTGAAGTATGTTGAGGTTTTAACATTCTAGGTGCTAAGTGTATTAAGTAACATGCTACTGCGTGACGTTGATGAATTATAATAATATGTGTTTAAAAATGATTTTCAAGATTACCAGTGACTAATTTATGTACTCACTGGTACTATAATAATAGTTATATTTTTCTCTAGTATAAACCTCTCTTTGTGCATACTGCTTCCGGCGGAGACATTGGGCAAAACAGTCCCCCTCATGAGCACAAATCTATCTGGAGTAGAGTTTCTACTCTAGATACATCTAAATCTATTAAAAAGTGGTTTTTGAGTGGAGCTTCTTCTTCAATGGACCCATCAAGCTGTTTTAGATTGACAAGTCAGAAAATAAGTACTCTGGTGACTCCAACTTCATGTTCCTGTCCAGCAGGCTCCTTCTAGTGCTTTGTCCATCTCCTGGTCACTTTATACTTGGATTTCAAGGTGGAGGGATTACTCTCTTTGTCTCCTAGATATAGCTTTGGATTTAAGGACTTTGGGGGTTATTCTAACTTTGGAGGAGTGTTAATCCGTCCCAAAAGTGACGGTAAAGTGACGGATATACCACCAGCCGTATTACGAGTTCCATAGGATTTAATGGACTCGTAATACGGCTGGTGGTAAATCCGTCACTTTTCCGTCACTTTTGGGACAGATTAACACCTCCTCCAAAGTTAGAATAACCCCCTTTGTTTTTTATGAAATCACGTAAGTTTCAGAGCTATTGAATAAGGGTGTTGTTTGTGTGTTTGAGCATGCACCAATATTTCTTTACACTTTAATTTGATGTAAACATTTTATAGTGGTGGCTGGCCTGGAGTTTTAAGTACAGGCCTAATTATTTATTTTGCATTTCGTTGATTTTATATCTTTTGTAAAGGGTGGGTGTTGCATAGCTCAGTACCTGTCCTTTTCTACGTGTTTGTAGCATTTGCAAATTATATCACAATCTGACCTAGATTGCCAAAGAGTTATTTAGTATGTTTGTGTGTTTGTCATTGTCTACTATTTGGCTTTGTTCACCATGCTGTGTGGCCAGGGGCCAGTTTGTGTAGACTATGTCCATAGGCTTGCATGTATTCTTTGTTCTCCATGCCTCCTTGTTTGACGTTGTTGTTTGACCATGTGGCTGGTGACCATTTTGTCTCTCCAGCCAGTGTCCCTTTACCATAGGCTTGCATGTGTTATTTGTTTGCCATGCCACCTTGCTCCGTGTTGTTGTTTTACCATGTGGCTGTCAGCCATTTTGTACATGCAGCCAGTGCTCCTTTCCCATAGGCCTGCATGTGTTCTTTCTTTTTTCCCCATGCCTCCTTGCTCCTTGTTGTTGATGTGTGACCATGTGGCTGGCAGCCATTTTGTGCATGCCGCCATTGTTTCTTTGCCATAGGCATGCATGTGCTCTTTCTTTGCTCCCTATGCCTCGTTGTTCCTTTTTGTTGTTTGACCATGTGGCTGGTGGCCATTGTGTCCCTTTGCCATATGCTCGCATGTGTTTGTAATGCCTCCTTGCTCCTTGTTGTTGGTTTACCATGTGGCTGGCTGCCATTTTGTACATGCAACCGGTGTGTCTTTGCCATAGGCTTGCATGTGTTCTTTCTTTGTTCCCAAGCCTATTTGCTCCTTGCTGTTTGACCTTGTGGATGGCAGCCATTTTATGTGTGCAACCAGTGTTCCCTTGCCACAGGTGCACATGTTTTCTTTCTTTGTTCTCCATGCCTCCTTGCTCATTTTTGTTGTTGTTTGACCATGTGGCTGGTGGCCATTTTGTCCATCAATCCATTGTCCCTTTGCCGTAGGCTTGCATGAGTCCTTTGTTGGCCATGCCTCCTTGCTCCTTGTTATTGTTTACCATGTGGATGGGAGCTATTTTGTGCATCCTGACTGTGTGTTTTTGCAACAGGCTTACTTCCACACATTGTTAATTATTGATAATTTCTTTATTTTACGTTTATATTTTAATTTTTAATTTTAATTTTCTATTTTAATTGTAATTTTTTTAATTTCTTGTTTTCTATTTTAATTAGTATTTTAGATTTTTTTTAAAAGATTTTTTTAAAAAAAATTGTTTTCTTTTTTTTCAATTCTATATTTTGTCTTGATCCATCCATCCATTCACATCCATTCCTCCATCCATCCATACGCCAAAGGCGCACAGCCGCTGTACAGCATTCAGTTTCTTTAGATGTATAATAATTCCATTTCCTTCTGGACAACCTGGATGCTGAGCACTGCAGACAAATCAGCAGCATAATTAATTTTTTAATGATTATTCCATTTCCCCTGGACCATCTTCTTGCCATAAGTTTTTTTAAAGGATTATTTCATTTACCAGTGCACCTTTCTCTGACTTCCTAAGGTGTCTTCATTACAACAGATGGAGATAAAGCAAAGAGCTATATCTGCAAGTTGCGCTGCCTGATTTGAAATGAAATTTTATGGTGTGGTTTGACTTTACAATGTTTGAATAATTTGGTATTTAACCAACCGTACCATGATTGCATTTGTCTGTACTATTTTAGACTCCGACAATGCCACTTTCACTAACTACATCTTTTTTTTCTTGGTTGCTTTTCGGTACACAAGAGAAGAGATCTCATATCACCTGCAGTACTGGCAAAGAGAAAGCCTTACAGTTACTTCGGTCCTCCAAACTCTTCTGCTTGTGCCACTGCCAACTTAAAGCTTAAGATGGCCCCAAAGAAAGTTGCTTCCAAGAAAGGGGTCAGTGAGAAGAAGCAGCTTTCCACACTTGGCATGCCAACCCCAACTTTTTCCGTAGATGTGTGCCTGCCACACCAGGCCTCTGGGGAGGAACCTGAGAGCAGCACTCCTGCATCAACAGCACCACCCCAGCCTAAACCCAAGACCATGTATGTCAATAAGGCAAGAAACTGCAATCAGGGCAAAGCCGAAGCGCAGTAACGTTGAATTGAATTTCTCCCTTTTGCAAAGTAGTACCCAGTCATTACAGGAAACAGTAAAGTGGACAGCAGCTGCAGCCAGTAATAGTAGATATTCCCTAAGTTAGAGCAGAACAGAAGGTCAAGCTTCCTTCTGAGCAAGAACCTCCTCTTTTAGAATCAATGGCTTCCAGATCTCCAGCAAGAAAAAGGAAGGGTAAAACTCTACCGTCTTCTCCAAGCACCACTTCTGATGGCGATGAAAGGGACATGGAGTAGACCCTGGGGGAATCCTAGAAGAGGCAGCAGATGCAAGTGAAAAGGAAAGTTCCAGAAGGCCTTAGAATCATGGAAGGGAATGATGATGAGTCACAGAGAAATCTGACATTACTATCTATCCAACCTGCTCCGAGGGATGTGACACCGACAGCACCGATAGTGCCCACATTTGGAAGGCCACAGCAGATACCTGCACCAACCTGTACCTCAGTAGAAGTATACACTGCAAAGAGAGGCAATCAACACACCACCTAACTCCAGTTCTTCTTCAGGCATTGACAGTGGCCCAATAAGAAAGTACTCCGCCCCAGTTTGGGACTTTTTTGCGATTAACAGGAAGAGAACATTGCAATATGGTCCATGTGTCACGCAAGTGTATGTCAAGGTAAGCCTGGTTCACATTATGGTACTGGAGGCGAGAGGATTCATATGAAAAAACATCAAACTATCCAGTGGGAGGAGTACCCTAAAAAAATGTCTGAAAGTGATAGCAGTGGACGTGAAGAGATCCGGGTGCAACATCAGCTACAATTGGTCAATTCACAGTGGAAGATGAGGAAGAAGAGGGCGGCATCCTCACACGAAGCTCCCCTGTCCCTAGCAATGTGCCAGAATCACTCACCTTAGCGCCTCACAATGGCACAGGAAGTCTCAGAGTTAGATGAGACACCACGGTATACAGTGACTGTACCAAGACGCACACTGAGTCTACCAACACCTACATCTCAAAAGTCGCCTGTGTCAGTGGTTCCACAAAAGTCCAAGCTCATGTCTGTCAGCAAGGCAGCCATTGCAAAAATGGTGATGCTGATGAGTAGTGACATTGAATTTGGTTTTTCCATTTTACAAAGTTGTAACCAGTTGTTTCAGGAAACAGAGCAAAGTAGACAGCAGCCGCAGTCAGTAATAGTTGGAGTAGGACAGGAGATTGAGTTTCTTACAGAGCAAAAACATCCTCTTTTAGAATAATTTGCTCCCAGATCTTCAGCAAGAAAAAGGAAGTGTACTCTCATCTTCTCCAACCACACTTTCTGATGATGATGATCTTGACATGGATTGGACCCCGGCAGAGTCTAAGAGATACCCAGAGAGTCAAGCACAACACTTCACTATATTTCGGTTACAGATTTCTCTTCTATCAAAATCAAAAGTCAGGTGGGCATTTTGCTGGTTGGCAATTTTTTAAAAGGCAGGTAATCAAGTAAGAATTTTTTTTGCTAACAGAGGGACAGAACTAGCTATTGAGGAATCTGAGTTTTTCAAAAGAAATAAAAGGGTGCACGAATTGGTCAATAAAGGACATATAGGTTGTCATTATGACATTGATGGTAAGTGCAGCATACCGCAACAGTGACGGCCATCAACATACCATCCGTTCGCCATATTATGAGACACACACACAAAACTGACAGAATACTGCCACAAACACAAATTTGCCAGACCAAAGGTCAGTGGTAAAGTGTTGGTACAAACACCCACACTGTTATGCCAACAAAACAGTGCCCATCACATTATGACCCACGAATCACCACGGCAGACATTCAAACAGTGGTAAACTATTGGCGGTACACACCGGTGTGGTCAGAATGGCCACCCAAATACAAAACAACACAACATTGGCCAAAACTAACATATCACACCTGACACTCATACACACAACACACCCACCCACCCTAAGCACTATAAGACACACACCCACATCACATACAAACCTTTGGCAACACAAAAAGACTGCAATAGCTAGTCACTCAAATCACAGTGGCAACTACACACACACACACACACCACAACCACCCATACATCTGTCATGCACTCCACATCCCACACCCCAGCACATTACCCAACACTCTCTGCAAAACACACACCACACAACAACCATGTCCACACTAAGGCACCACCTGTTTCATAGACAAGGAGCTGCGGGTCATGATGGAGGAAATAGTCAGGGTAGAGGTACAACTCTTTGGAGCACATGTACAGCAAATTTCCATTGCAAGGAAATTGGAGATATGGTGGAGAATTGTGGCCCGGGTGAACGTTGCGGGACAGCATCTAAGAACAAGGGACAACATCAGGAAGAGGTGGAACGACCTACGGGTGAAGGTGCATTCCATGGCATCAAGGCACCAGCTCGCCATCCAGAGTACTGGTGGTGGACCCCCCCACCTCCTCCCCCACAGCTGACAGCATGGGAGGAGCAAGTCATGCCAATCCTGCATCCTGATGGACTCATTGGAGTAGCTGGAGGACTGGACACTGGTGTGTCAAAATTTACTACTTATAACCATCCATAACTGTATGCCATCTCACCCCCTCACCCTGACTCCCACCACTCCACCCCATTCCACACAGTGCCCCTACACATGTGACTAACCCCAATGCCAAGCCCTGCAGGCCATACCTATGCATGTAGAGCCCTCCCAGCCCTGCATGTACACCCACCACCAATACATGCACAGCATGGAGAACTAACAAACCCACATCACATCACCATACACAAAAAATGGTGACAGGGCAACTGCAATGATATAGATGAAGCTAGGGATGTACAATATGTCACATACATGAAGCATAATACATCACTTACATCCACACAGGTGCCCCAGCCAATCCCAGCAGCGAGGAGGTGGCACAACTGTCCAGTCCCCCAACAGAAGATGCCCCCAGTGATGACAGTAACTCTGGACTTCTGGATCTGGATGGCCTACCTGGCCCATCAGTGACCACTGGTCAGTTGGCCACCCCAACCCACTCCCAGTCCACCACAGAGCCTCCCCCAGTATCTAACACAACAGCACCCACCCAACGTCCCCACACCTCTGTCCCCAGCAGTGTGGCCACCTGTACAGGGACCCCAGTTCACACCTCACAGCCAAGACAAACATGGTCCTGGGGTCAGTGACAGTGGGCACACCGTTCAGGGGACACAGGCACAGGGGAACAGAGACACTCAGAGGACAGCTGTGTGCCATGGGGAGGACAGGCCCAGGGAAGCGACTCTCCAGGAGGCACTCACTAATGTCCGGGGGGCTTACCAACAATCCCAGGACAAGATGGGCCAGATTCTGAACAACATGCAGGAGAACCAGCGGCTGCAGGAGGTATACCATCAGCAGATCAGGAAAGATTTGCAGGCCCTCAACACCACCATAGTCTCCATATCAGGGGTGCTGGCTGATATGGCCAACATCATGAGGGAATATACAGCACACCAGCGGGTCCCTTCCACTAGCCAGTAAACTGAACAGCCAGCCATATCTGCTGCAGCTAGTGGGCAGGAGGCCCTGCCACAGGACACACAGGCTACCAGCAACCCTCCCCCTGCAGAAGGTGAATCAACCCGCAAATGGTCCCTGCGACCTAGACAAATGCCTGGGACACTTGCCAAGACCAAGACCAGCACCAGGAAATGAGACCCTCCTGAATGTCCCCCTTGTGTACGACTCTGTCACCTTGTCCACTTTGAACTGCCATTGCTCCATTTTCTATGGGCCCTTGGACACTGGACCTGTGCTACAAACAGACTGGACCAATACCCTGAACTTTCCTCTACCATCTCCCCATTCCATTGCACTATTACGTCTATATATTTCACCACAATAAACACCCTTGAACACAACTTGAGTGATAGTGCTTTATGTGATGAAAATGTGCAAATATGTTCACAGATCCATCTTGTGCAATTGACCTGACCTTTGTGGTAGCATACAAATAATGACCTGTAGCCATCTGTAGTCATCACATCAGTACACAGTTGGAATAAAACCAACATCTGCAAATTGAGAAGGCATAGGTGACGGTCAGTTGAGATGCAAAGGAAGTGACTGCCATCCTACTACAGCCACACTGAAAACTTATATAATTAGAGGAATTCTCAGTTCCACAGTCTCACCTGTGTGTCAGTGGAAGTAGTGCCACATTACTGATGTCCTGTTGTCCACATCCTCATCCTCTTCTTCCTCATCCTCTCTGTCCTCAGGGTCTACTGCTGCCACAGGGCCATTTCCAGTCTCCTCCTCCTGCAGATAAGGCACATGTCGCCTGAGGCCCAGTTTGTGTTCCTATCTATAACCTCACTTGATTCCTGACTTTCCACAGGACAACACCTATACTGCATGTGCTGCTGTGAACTGTGTCTGGATCCTGCCATGGCCTGTGTGACTGGGGAAAGGACCCCTGCCTTCACTTTGGAGGAGTTAGAGCGTATGGTGGATGGGGTCCTACCCCTGTATGGACAGCTGTATAGGCCTCCAGACCAACAGGTGAGTATAACACGGGGACGATGCATGCAACAAGGTGAGGGGTATGCCTGGTGGTAGTGTACATGCAGGGCTCCGGGTAATGTGTGTGCCAATGGAGATGTAAATGTAAATTGTGGGCCATATGCATGACCGGCCAGATTGTCTGGTTAATGGTGTCCTCCTGCCTGCATTACCTCTGCAGGTCAGCGCACATCAGAAGAAGGGATTGTGGCATTTCATTGCCAAGGAAGTGCGGACCCTGGGGCAGGCGGAGCAGCCACTGCAGCAAAAGGTGGGAGGACCTGAGACACTGGGCCCAGAAGACAGTGGAGGCCCAGTTGGGGATGGCCTCCCAACGAGGGCGGGGTGCCTGTCAGAACCTGACCCCCCTGATGGCCGCATACTGGCGGTGGCCTACCCAGAGCCGAATGGGTGCTTGAGGGCAGCATAGCAGCCACAAGGGGGTGAGTAATAGTGTGCGTGACAACCATTGTTTATGGCTGGCATGGGATCCAGCTGGTGGGTTTCAGTAAGTGGGTGCCACTTAATGCCACCTCAGACATTGCTGCATAGTCCAGCAAAAGGTCAATGGGTGAATAGCAACATCATGTATTCCAGATAGATGGTAATCCAGGTCAGACAGGCCTTAGTGGGTCCCAGGAGGGGTACAGTTGGGTTTGGTTGGCTCTCATCTTGCTCTGGTACCTAGCTAACGGAATGCCAGTGCGATGCATAGTGCCCAAACTTGGTCCCTGTGTGTGATGGTAATGTGTATGCCATCTGTGTTGTTGATGCTGTAATTGACCCAGTGCTCCCTTTCTCTCTCCCCCCTATTTTCTTCTCTCATCCTGTCCATGTGTGCATTAGCATGATCTGGCTTAGTAGCAGTGGCACCGGCGACTGAGGGAGCTGCATCCCACAGGACCCAGGAGGCAGAGTCCACCGCCGCCGAGGAGACCAGTGGAACAGAGGGCAAGGGGTGCACCACGGTGGAGACAGGAGGTGATACCTCCTCCGATGGAAGCTCCCTGGTGGTGGTGGACACCTCTGGAACCACCCCAGGTACAGCCGCCACACCCCTTCCTGCATCGCCCTTCCAGTAGCCCCCCACTGAGTTGCCCGTGCCCTCTCACCCACGAGGGTAGGCATCTCCTTTGCCCCAGGCACCTCAGACCCTGTCCCAGTGAGCCCTCCTGCCCTCAGTGAGGAGGCTATTGACCTCCTGAGATCCACCTCTGTAGGGCAGTCAACCATGATGAATGCCATCCAGGGGCTGGCATCACAGATGCAGCAATGGAATGCGTTCCTGGAGGGCATCCACGGTGGGTTGGTGGCCCTACAGAGATCGTTTTAGGCTCTGGCCTCCTCTCTGATGGCAGCCAGTGTCTCTATTCCTACTGTCCCCCCTCCAACTTCCACTTCCTTGTCCCAGTCTCCTCATCGCCAGCCCATCCCATGCACACATACAGACTAACATGCACACAAAACATCAGACAAGAGTAGCACAGTCAAACACAGGCACCATACTTCAGGTCACAAGCACTCACACAAACAACAGACAGTTGCACACACAACCACATCCACTGCCTCCAGTGTCTTCCCCTCCTCCTCCTCCTCCCTCACAGTCACAGCCACACTCACACCTGCATGCACTGCATCAACAGCCGCCACCACCATAACCACAAAATGTAGCACACACACCACACCTGCAGACACCTCCACAACATCCATCCACACATTCTCTTTGTCCTCTCCCACCATGTCTGCCCACTCCTAAGAGATACAAGTGCACGCACTCAGACTCCCAACAGCCATCCACCTCACACATGCACACTGTCCCTGCACCCAACTCCAGCAGACGTACACCTCCAACAACCACTCCCTCAATCTCCACTCCCATCCCTCCTCTCACATCCCACCCCAACGTACCTAAGAAGCTTTTCCTTGCCGAACTTCACCTCTTCCCTTCCTCCCACCCCCATCCTGTCCGTAAGAGCAGAGTCCCAACTGCCCAGCCCAGCACCTCAGCCAAACAGGCTGCCACTGCTCCCACCAAAACCTTAACAGCTGCTGGCACAGAGGGCCCCAGAGTGTGATGGCTGCCACTCTTACTGTGAGCACTCCTCCACCTCAGAAAGGGAGAACTAGGGTGGTGAAAACCAAGGGACAAGAGACGGGGACAGTGGAGGCACATCCTAGTCCTGGAGGGAAGAAAGATGGTTTCCACTATACCACCCAAGAAAGGGAAGGTTCCTACTCCACCAGCAAATAGAGGCAGGAGGCCCCCTCCATCAGCAGTGGGCAAGGAGCCCTCACCTCCAGCAGAAGACGTCAGAGTAACAAGCCACCAGCTGTGAGCAAGGAGCCCTCAACCCCAGCAGCGGCAGCCAGGGTAACACCTCCACCAGCAATGAGCAAGGAGCCCTCAGCTCCAGCAGCGACAGCCAGGGTAACATCTCCACCAGCAGTGAGCAAGGAGCCCTCACCTCCAGCAGAGGGCATGTAGGCCACCTACCAGGGACAATTGGGCATCAAGCCCCCTCCAGAACCAGTGGACAAGTTCCCCACTTCAGAGACTGTGCCCTTGCACTCCCCACCAGGAATAATTGGGCATGGAGTACCCTCTAGAACCAGTGGGCAAGTTCCCCACTTCAGAGACTTTGGCCTTGCCCTCCCCACCAGGGACAATTGGGCATGGAGCCCCCTCCAGAACCAGTGGGCAAGTTCTCCACTTCAAATACTGTGGCCTTGCACTCCCCAGCAAAGGCAAATGGGAATGGAGCACCTTCCAGAACCAGTGGGCAAGTTCCCCACTTCAGAGACTGGGGCCTTGCACTCCCCACCGGGAAGAATTGGGCATGGAGCCCCCATCAGAACCAGTGGCCAAGTTCCCTACTTCAGAGACTGTGGCCTTGCACTCCTTACCAGGGACAATTGGGCATGGAGCCCCTCAAGAACCAGCGGGCGAGTTCCCCACTTCAGAGACTGTGGCCTTGCACTCCCCAGCAAAGACAAGTGGCCATGGAGCCCCCTCCAGAACCAGTGTGCAAGTTCCCCACTTCATAGACTGTGGCCTTGCACTCCCCAGCAAAGACAAATGGGCACCCCGCTTCTCTCTGAGGTGCCTGCCCATTTCTAACATGATGCCCCTGCAGAGTGGAGTCCGGATAGTCAGGAGTCATGTTGGGCCTTGGACTGTGCCCTGTGGCAATGTAGGCCTTTTTTACTTTGGACTGGCCATTGGCCCTTTCTGAACATTGACGGATGCTTTTGTTTTCGCATGGACAATACGGTGGCTGTTGGCATCGAATTATAGTTTTTGCTGATTCTCATTGTTGTCCTTGTTTTATTTTAACGTGTGTCCTGTGACATTGGTTAAACTCTGCAGCTGGTTGCGTGTATGGTGTGTGTGTGAATGGTGTATGTTGCGTGTGTCACTCTCCTTTTCCTCCCTCCCTCCGTTGTGTGCTAGGTGGCTGTACTAATCGTCGTCATCTTCATTGGAGTTGGTACTCCAGATGGACCATGGCTTAGAGGTGCATCGGCAAGACATAAAGTTCCAATTCCATGGCAGTGGTGGAGTCCTCTGTGTACCTGTTGGTGAGTCTTTTGTTTTCTGTGTTCTTTTTCCGCCAGGCTTTTGGTGGTGTTAGTACCACCCCAGAAATCCTGGTGGTTTGCTGTGTCATAATATGGTGGGCGGTACCTTGTCTTCCACCTGGCTGTTGTTGGCTACCACCGTTGTCAGTGGTGTTAACGCCCTGGCGGTTGGCATAGTACATTGGTTGTCTATGGGAGGATTTGCCGCCATGGTCATAACTTGGCGGTAATTACTGCCAGCCTGTTGGCTGTATTGCTGCCACTTTAACAGTCACTGCCAATGCCATAATGAGGGCCTTAGTCTTGGTTGGCTAATGCAAAGGACCAATCCTCCTCATACTTCCAACCATGGTGCACGGTAAATGCATACACAACATTGAAGGGTACAAACAATTATATGACCGTGTTTAAAAACACCTTTTTTGTCCTTTTTTTAATGATTGGGTTTGGAGCAAGAACTGAAAGCCTTCTCACGAAACATGCGTGGAATGCCTTACATGGGCATGCAATCTTTAGTACATGGGTTCTCTGAGCCTACCACCACTCCACAAGATATATAAGGGGAGAGGGAAAGCTCACTGACAAGCAGAAGAAAGAAAGCTACAGACAGACTACTACAGCCAGACAGTTTGATGTAAAGAAACTTGACATTTGATAAATAATTAAACAAGATAATGCAGGGATAACAAAACTTTATGAAACAGATAAATCGAAGTAGAGTTGGCAAAAAATTACAAGACAGGCACACTAAAAAGGTAATAGAAATTCAAAATGTGCAGAGGTAAAAGTTAGGGAAATAAATATTAATATTAACAACAACAGGAGGACTTACTGGGGCCGGCAGAGCCATCTGCCTCAGCACTTGTGGTGGGGTGCCTTCACTTTCCTCACCAGCCTCATCAGCCCTCTTCCTGCCCATGGATGCTGGATGCCATAAGAAAAAAAAATAGAAAAGGCTATGGGTACTGTTAATAAATAATCTCTCCAAGAATATGTATTTTTTTGAAGGAAAATTCAAACACAGTAACACTTCTACATCAGAGGTTCAGAGCACCTATATAATAATACTATTATCAAGGACCATCCAATTCCAAATTTCTTAACACTATTCCAAATTTCCTAAACTACATTTTGAAATTACTAATAAATTGCAATTAATGATTTCTACAGTTCTCATCGCAATGCATAGATTGGATGCAGGCATGCAAAACTACTACACATCACTGGGAAATTGCTTAGCAGTTGGCACTGTACGAGCTACAAAAAATAAAGGCACAGAGAAGTGAGAGAACATGCTAACTCACCAATACTAATATTAACTGTGATTATGTTAGTCAGGACAGGGCACAGGAGGAGTCTCTAGATTACTTCTTAATCAGCCCAAGCAAGCGACAAAAACTAGTACAATAAGGTAGCGCCGAGCACCTGTCTAGATGACAAAACAATCACATGCTATTATATTTGTATTATAAAGTTAACTTACCTACATGTAAGTAGCATGCTTTCTATATGAGGAGAAACTATTGGCATAGAATACAACTAATAATTAATTCTTACTCACCAAGCCCTGCAACCTCTATGGCTAGCAGGTCGAGCAGGTCCATTTTCCAGTCCAGGATATCAGCCCGCCAGTGCGTTAGCTGTTGCAGGGTGTGCCGAACAAGAAAGCAGCAACGCACAGCCTGGCACAACCTCTCCCAGCATTGCTGGTGCTCCAAGCGGCTGTACACAGATTCGGGCCTGCCTCCTGCTGCCAAAGTGGAGGGGACATGGCGCTGAACATAAAACACCAATGCAGCCACCTCCACCCTGGAAAAAATGTTGCGGGGCTGCACCTCTTCACAGCACTGCAGCCCGCAAGGAAAGAGGCTGCCGGTGGTTGTTGGGGGCCTGGCAGTGACACTCCCCTGCTTTGACATGGAGCTGGAGGCTTGGGGAGGGGAAGAGTTAAGAAAGAAGGAAGAGAAAAAAGAAAGTAAAGCAAAACAAAATTAAAAAGTAAACAAAATGCTAAAAAAACAAAAAAACTAGGAAAAAAGTTAAAATATCAAAACCCAAAGAAAAAAGATTATATAATAAACAAAAACTAGGGGAAAATAAGTTCTGAAAGTGTGGGATGGTACATATATAGAGGGAAAAAACTAGGCCCCAGCACCATAATAAAGCAAAAAACAAGATGGCCATGATCATGCAAACCGCATGGTGCCATTTGCGTGAGAATTCCAACACGAGGACGTACTTCAATCAGTCAATCAATCAATTTCTGTAAAGCCTGGCTACTCACCCATGAGGGTCTCAAGGCACTGCCATTTATGTTGAACGACATGCGAACGGGCGCAGCAAGAAACTCTGCCTGCTAACGCAACTCCGTGCAGTGAGATGGAGTTTTTTACAACTTCACAGAGTTTCACATAGCACAGCTATGCAAATTCCGCCCAGGCCTAGTCCAGGTATGCCAAGCAGGTCACACATTTCAAACTTTTTATTTTGGGACGTAAATGTTATGCTGGTCCTCAAAGTCCTCTATCAGAGTAAAGAAGAATGCTTCTCTCAAAGTTTGGTGTGTTGTTATCAATCTCCCCAAGAAGCCTTCAGTTTTGACATCAACTGCTCAGAGAGAAACAAAGCAGGATTCTATAGACACCAAGGTAACTTTGACACTGGGAGTACCTTTTCTCAGGTGTAGTTACAGAGAATAGGCTGTCATTCATAACTATGCGTACCTATGAGAACATAGCTTTACCTTCACCTTGAGAATCAACTTTATGTAACGGTTCACTAAGAAGACATATTTTGCTTAACAGCTAACATGTCCCTCTTGTGTTTACTAAGCAGGCTTCTCTTTTAGCAACATTGTGCACATCAAGGTTTACTTTTCATTTGCCATGTGCCAATGCTTTTCTTTTAAAGTACAGCACAAGCAGAGCATGTTGGTTTCTCTGGGTCCATATACTTTAGATATATGCAGGGTTGTAAATGTACACTGAAGCCCATATGTGACTTTTAGCTTCGACACCAATGGTGAATTGTTTTTGCCACAACTTTATATGGCCTTCCCCCCAGAATGTACTACCTGATCTTGTATTGTGCTTATATATACTATGAAACATGATTTGTAATGCGAGCACTTCAGATTCCTCCTATAATTCCCAATTAATTTTGTATATTCTGATTGTATTGTTACTGATTATGCAGCCATTTCTTGCTTTTGTAATGTTTTTTTAATTTTGAAAATCGTAAATGAAACCATTAAAAAGCTTAATATGGTCTTAGAGTAAATTTAATTAACCAATTGGTTGTAAACAAATAAAAATTGCAAGTATAGGGAAAATAGCATGTGCATTGTGGCATTGATTGGCAATGTCACAGTGTGCAGAGTAGTAATACCAGGAAATATAGGGTCCATAAAAAGAAAACAATGAGAGGAGACCACGCAGAAAAGCCATATTTTGTGCAATAAGCATACGAACAAGCCTATGGATCAGGTGTTCAATTTCATATGGTTTTACAAAATAACAATATGTGCCTACATATTCATGCAGCTTGTTATTCACATATGCTTTGCACCATTTAGATATCATTACGGTGGCATGAGTTGAGCTTAAAATACTTCTTTAGGTTCCCTATTTTCTTCCTTGTTGGGTTTTGATTTGTAGGCAACATGCTGTCATCAACTTCAAATCCTATTTCATAGAGTTAATTGAGCCACGTGTTAATGAGACTCAATGTCATATAATAGCAAAAGTTTCAAAGTCCGCGCACATTAGTTAACATTGATGATTTAAGACACTAATGCCTGCTAATGGCAGCTTACTTGAGTATCAGTGGGCTCAGTCATGAAGGATATTAAAATAGATATTAAAATCCCCCAGGCAATAATAAACATGCATGGTTCCAGACACAAAAGATGGTTAAGGCCCCTCAGATGTAATGTGCATTTATATCCACAGGCAGTGATGAGCATTACTGGCCCCTTCTCATTGAGTGTGAGGAAACATCCCTTTTTAGGATGGTCATCCCCATTTTTTGCTTCATTTTATTGATGGTTTTTAGACCCTGCACTTTGGGGTTCTGCTGTCCTCTTTAAAACTGGCTACTTTGTGATAGTCTTATTACAAGTCTACCAACCTGAAAAACTAGATTTTGGGTGTTGCCTTCCTTATGTATATCCTAGTGCTGTCCAGTGCAGAGTGTATGTGCTTGATCGCTAAAACATGTTGAAATTGACTAGTCCCTGACAGGCATATTTAATTCTCCTGTAAGGCCATAGTTCAAGGGGTAGAAACTACACCTGTGGCATGGAAAGGTACATTTTTCTGATGGCCTGCAGCATTTATTGTCACCCACTAATGTGATAGAGAAAACTTGACTTGAGGCCTACCAGTTTAGCCTGCCTGCTTAAGATTAAACTAGGGCTGGGCAATTAACTTGCACTCTGCTACCGGAATTGGTGGAATTTTGGCCACTCCACATTAAGCTCTGAAATGCGGAGTTCTGCAGAAATTCCACCAACCATCCTGTGGCAGAGTTTTTCTCATGCACGACTCACCAAAGGTAGGTTGGTGACTGCAAGTAAGATTTGGCATCCCCTAGGAAGATTTTTCTGTCACTTGGAAGGAACCCAGTGAGATTTCAGCAATGCAGGAGGTCATGACAATTTGCATTCAGAAAGATGCTGCTTGAGTAGAAAATCTACTAGAGTGGCAGCAAAATCAACTTGAGAAATAGTGCCTTTTGGCACACTGCATGGTGCCATACATGCTGATGTTTCAGGGAGGAATGAGCTCCAGGCACTAAAAATCAGTGCGAGCAGCATGATGTGCCTATTTGCACCCGTTTGCATAGTTTTTATGCGACTCCATGGAATTCTGTGGACTCAAAGTCTGCGAGTTCCACCCACATCTAGATTAAACCTGCATCTCAACCTGTCAAAATAACTCTTTAGACAGGGAAAATTAAATATAAATAAGACACCACTATGTAGTAGGGGTGTGTGAAATTTGCATAATGATTATGTAAAAATTAGGGAAAAATAGATACAATTATGCAAAATGAAAATTCGTTGCTCTGCACCACATTTTAAAGACAGCTGTTGTTCATGTGCATTTGTGGTTATTTTTAGAAACATTGCAAAATTCTCAAAATTACACAAATAACTCCCACAGGATAGTGGGCCTGGTATTTAAAAGAGGGACATGTAGATATCAATAGGTCCTATTCCAATGCAGTAACAAGACCCCGAAAGCTATCTGCACTGAGAAAGACTCTGACTGCCCTGTGAGAAAACTAGAATACAAATTACAATACTAATTCTGCTACTCGGTTTCAAGACCAGCTGGAAAAATGGCCAGCTAGAAAAATGATTCAGCCACTCTTTTTAATATTTATTGAAATCAGTTCAATGGTGAAGTCTGATTTTTAATAAATATTTAGGAAAAATGACTTTTAGAATGTTACATTTTTCCTGCCTGAAGCTCCTAAAGGCTAATCTGCATTAGCCTGATAGCTGCTACCCAGTTGGTGCTTCATCCTAAAGAGACAGTAAAACTGTTACATAGCAGAAACAAAGCCTGGGTATGAGGACGTGGTTTTCTACTCCTTGCAGGAAGACCAGTTATGGTGGGCACAGTAACTTCAAAGATGCGTAGAGGTGCATCAGGGAACTAGTAGGGTAAGCTGGCGACAAGACTGCATAATGAGGGGTGTCAATTTGTTTGGAACTGGACTGAAAAACAGAGATGTATGAGCACTCTGCAGGGAAAATGCCTTCTGGAGGAGGGGCAAGCATATAAATGCCTGAAAGCCAAAAAGGGAGGAAGAATGAAAACTGAGGACCAGAACAGGCTGGAAGAGGTTGTGAAGGAAACTGAAAAGTTTGCAAATGGAAAACTAAAGAGCACATTAATACCACAACAAAGGGGTACAAGAAAAACAATAGCCAAACTATAACAAACAATAGTTTGTATGATTTTAGTGATCTCTATACTCACTATACACAATGGAAGAATCAATAAAAATATATAAGACCCCTATGCTCAGATATTTTCCCTGTTCACATTGGCTTCTTCCTCCCGAAGATCAAGGAGGTATTTATATTGTCGGTTTTTACATATCTGACCGTCCACGTCCTATTGGTGGGCTGCTCTCTCTCCAATTAAATTTTCACTTCGCACAGCTGCGTGCTCCTGTGCTGGTCAGCAACGGCCAATCACCGTCCCTGTGTTTTCCTGGAAGGGCGAACAGGTTTGCAGAGAGAAAGGCACCTTGATGAAGTAAGATGGAAGCAGTATGGGCAGAGTCCTCGTTTAACACTACCCTCTTGGTGAAAATATTGGAGCATAGGGGTCCTATATATTTTATTGATTCTTCCATTGTGTATAGTGTGTGACTACAGGGTTTCCTGAACCCTTCCTCCATGGGTCACAGATGACCCGGAGTTGGGTAAGTTTGTGTGAGCTGGTCTCACAGTTCGTCTAAGATTATTATACAAATCATGAGTGCAGTGGCATGGTCATATTGCATGCAAGTGCTGCATATTATGGTTTACCTACCTTTTTAGATCGGCCTATGTTCAAACCTTATAAACCGTTTGTTTTACTGTTGGTTCTACAGGTACCTTAGGACTGAGAGGGTCATTAGAGGTCAACCTTATATTGATGGCAGCACACACTAGTGTTTCTGTCCTGAAGAATGACAAAGATTTGCATGAGCCAACAGTCAGAAACATGTTGACGGTTTGAGTGGTGATTGTGTACTAGATCCCCTTATCTCCAAGTTGGATTTTTATTTTTTTGTTTTGTAATTTTTTATTTAGGTATAATAGCCATACAGGAATGTAGGAAACATTGTACCTTTACATTTTGCAAAGAGAGGTAAAGTAAACATTTACAAAACGAACCATCTCTAGAAATCCTGAAAATAGAAAGGACAGAGAATAAATAAAAGAAGGGCAGAAGGGAAGAGTACTCCAATAGTACGGGTCTGGGAGTCAGAAATTAACCTTGACACACAAAGGAGAGAATATCCTGGCTCATGGTAGAGACCACCGATTATTTGTGGATTTGTTCTGGTCTCTGAAGCAATAGTCCCATTGCCAATTGTTAGAGGGGGGGAGGGGACAAATGTGCCTCCTATTCTTCCAGGTCTCGCAGCTGTTGTGTGGTCGTCTGATGGAAGAGGATATGGGAAGGCAATGACAGGTAGTAGGTAAGCAGGTTTGTTAAAGTAGTTTTATTGACATCAGAGTAGAACATCATAGTGTAGAGAAAAGTAAAGAAAATCCATGCAAGAGATAGGAGGACGGTGGAGGATAAGTAGGGGAGGAGCGAGGGGGGGTGGGGAGGAGATGTGGTGTTGCACCAAGCACCGGATGGTGTTTGAAGGGGTGGGGGGGAGAAAGAAGAGGAGAGAGAGAGAGGGTGGGGACTAGGAAAACCTAGGAAAACCTATATACCCAGATGAGTCATGAGGAGAGGTGGGAGGGAAGAGGTGCGTGGGGAAGAGGCCATGGTACAGTAATGTGAACAGTCTTAGCATTGACAATAGCAGAGAGGACTGAGGTGGGAGTGCCGGGATGTTTGATGGTTCTCCAGGGAGGAGGGTGCCCATACCTGAGTGAATAAGACAGACTGATCTTGTAGGTTATAGATGGCATATTCATGGACGGCGGTCCGTATCATCACTACTAGCCACTTATCTGGGGTAGGTGGAGAGGTAGAGATCCAGTGGCGGAGGATGGAAATCTTAGCTGTCACCAAACCAGTGTGCAGCAGGCGGCGATACGGTCTGGATAGGTCAGGAAGGTCCCTCAAGTCATGAAAGTGGACAAGAGAAGGGGAGAGTGGTTGCCTGATAGTGATAGAGCCAACAAGGGTAGTTCTCACCACCTCCCACAAGGGCTGGATTGAGGGACAGTCACAAAGGATGTGGGCCAGATCACACCGTGTCTCTGCGCATCTCCAGCAGTTCGCGTGAGGTAGGAGACCCATTCTGCACAATTTCACTGGGGACCAGTACCAGTTGTGAATTGTTTTAAAGAGACAGAACTTCAGGCAGGCTTCCTGGGTTCCGCTGTCCAAGTCTGTCATGATGTCTGTCTAGTCCTCTTCCTCGATATCAGTTCGGAGGTGGAGTTGCCAGCTGGAGTGTAAGTTATCAAGAAGGGGCTGTGAATTTAGCTGATGTGTAAGCACTTCATTGAGGCCTGACATTATACTCTTAAATCTGTCCCATGTCACTAGGTAGGACATAACAGGAGAGGCTTGGCGATTCCAGGGATGAGCTCCCATAATACGCCAAAGACTGTGCTGAAGTTGTAAGTATCTCCAACCCTGGTCTTGTTGGAGGCCGTATTCCTCCCGTAATGTTACAAATTATTTGAGTTCACCATTCACAATAAGCTGGTCTAGGTGCTCAATGCCAGCTGCTCTCCATTGTACCCAATGGATGGTAACCCCACCTATGCATAGGCATTCATTACCCATATAGGGGCCCTTTTGTGGAGATATGGGTGGGAATTCGAGAAGGTGATGTGCCCGGCGCCAGGCCGCATGCGTCCCCCCTGTCACTGGATTGTTGGGGCTGAGCCTTGAAGTACAGGTTCTCTACAGGGAGCTGAGACTGCCCTAGCTGGAGAGCAACTTGCATTATATGAGGACCCGTTGTGGCGGGTCTAGCACTTCAGGTAACAAAGGTGCCAGTTGAGATAGGTGGAGAGCTAGAGCATATTGTTCCACTGATGGGAGTCCCATACCTCCACAAGAGCGACGGGCCATGAGTTTAGCAGGTGACAGACGGGGACGGGAGGAGCCCCACAGAAAAGCTTTGATTGTTGTGTCAATCTGTCTAAGAGACAATAGGGGTACTTGCATGGGTAACATGCCCAACACGTATGCAAAGCACGGTAGTGTAACCATCCTCAGTGCCTGGACCCTGCCCCATATGAAAAGTCCTAAGTGAGTCAATTTTTCAAATTAATGGGACATACACATCATAAGAGGGTCCAGATTGTCCGTCACCATGCGATCAAGTCCCCAGTTAACAAGGATCCCTAGGTATTTAAGACAGGATGACATCCAACAAAAGGGGAAACGATGGATCGCCGCCCTTGTGGGGTTAGTGGAACAGGGTAGTGCTTCTCTTTTGTCCAAGTTCACCAGCTACCCTGATATAGATGCAAATCCATTGATGATTTCCAGTAAGGCCAGGATAGAGTGGTCTAAGTTTGTTAGGGTGCGTAGAATATCGTCTGCATACAGGTAGAGCTTGGCCTCCACCCCCTGTACACAGATCCGGGTGAGGAGATGAGATTGGTGAATGGTAGCAACCAGTGGTTCCATTGCCAAGAAGAACAGGAGAGGTGAGAGTGGGCATCCCTGTCTCGTTCCTCTAGGAATTGGGAAAGGATCGGATATGAAGCTGCCAAAATTAACCTGTGCTGTGGGACAATCATAGAGTAGCTGGACCAAGGCTATGAAGTGGTCACCCAGTACGAATTTCCGTAGTGTTGTGAACAGGTAGTCCCATTTAATACAGTCAAATGCTTTTTCAATGTCAAGGGATAGTGCTAGGGATTCCTCCGGCCTGTCCCTGGCTTCCCATAAGACATGGGAAAGAAGGTGAAGATGATTCCTGGAGGTACGTCCCGGGACAAGTCGCACTTGTATGGGGTGTATTAAGGCCGGATGACTTTATGTAGGCGGGATGCCAGGACACTGGCAAGGATTTTGACATCACTATTTAGTAGGGAAATAGGGCAGTAACTGCCACAAATGAGGGGATCACGTCTCGGCTTAGGGAGGACCGCTATTACTGCTTGGTTGGATATATAGCCTAGTGATCCCTCGTGTCTGGCCTCCCGGAAGGCATCTAGAGGAGATGCACCGTCTCCTGGCCGGTCCATTTGTGAAATTATGCAGGGAAGCCATCTTCCCCTGGTGATTTAAGTAGGGGAGATTAGATATCGCCTGTGTGATTTCGATCTTGCTGATCTCCCCGCCTAGTGGGGCCAATCCTTCATCCGTCTAGCATGGAAGATGGGCACTATCCAGATCGGATTCTAGTTGGATAGTGCTGGACTTTGTTTCTGGTGTGTATATGCCCTGGTAGTAGTTTACAAACTCTTGAACTATATCTTGTGGGTAAGTAAGGATTCTACCAGTTGCAGAATCGATTGCAGGAATAGCCTGTGCTGCTTCCTGCTGATAAAGCTGGGCTGTTAAGAGTTTTCCCCTGCAAACATTGCAATGCATATTCGGCCTGGGAGGTATATAGTTCATTAGGGGCCATCTGCGCATTCTCTAGGTGTCGGCGCACTTTTATTGAGGATTTAGCATTATACAACCAGGTGAGAGATGCAATGGTGCTTTCCAACTCAGTCTGGCTGGCTACCCTTTGTCTATTGGCTATCACGGCAGCCCGCATCATTTGCCCTCGCAGGGTCGCCTTCGCGGCCACCCACAGTAGTCTGTGGAGAGGGACTGAACCCTGATTGTCCTGCAGGTAGATGGAGACATGCGTCTGTAGCTGCGTTTTGATTTGGGGTATACAGTAGCTGTGTGTGGCAAAACGCCAGGGCTTGCGTCCTGGGGAAGTGAGACCTAGGTCCGCTGAAATTGTAACCGTGGAGTGATCAGAGAGGGCTCCTTCTAGTACTGCACATCCCATATCTGTGGGACCAATGTTTATGACTCAAGGAAATAGTCTAGTCTTGATTGGGTACCATGCACTGGTGAGAGAAAACCATATTCCCTTTCTGTCGGATGAATGAGTCTGCAGAAATCAACTAGACCGTGGTCTACTATCACGTCCTTCATTATAGCTCTATCTGAGTTAATGCCAATGTCAGAGGGGCCGATCCTGTCCAGCATTGCATCTCGTGCGTGGTTCTAGTCAAATCCTAAGAGGTAGCATGTAGCCCCAATCTCTGTAAGAAGGCAGTTGAGGCAGAGAAGGAATAAGCGTTTGGAACCTGTGGGCACATATGCTGAACGTACGCAAAGAAAGTGGCAGCTGATCTTCAATTTAGCCAACACAAACCTCTCTTCAGGGTCGGACCATGTGCGAACAATAGAAATGGAAAAGGTTTTACGCAATAAGATTGCCACTCCGGATTTCCTAGGCGTTCCACCACCCATGACCTGTGGTGCCAAACAGTTGCTAAAAACCCAGTCTCAGCACAGTTTGTTGGATTCAACGTCATCAAGGTTCATCTCCATACGGATAGCCACATCCTCCTTTTCAGACTGGAGGTAGGAGAGTACTTTTTTCCGCTTTACATAATGGGTCAATCCATTGACATTCCAGGATATAATGTGAAGAGGACAGGTAGGGATAGTAGCTTTGCTTGCCATAGCACCAACGAGTGGTGAGTAGGGAGAGGTGGGGGGGTGCTGAGAAGGCAGAAGATCATTAGGGAGGAGAAGGAAAGAGGGATGGGGGCACCGGGTACGTACCATGTGAATGGGCCTCCGTGAGGAGCTGTCGGACCTGAGTGTGGTGCAGGAGGCAGGTGATGATTGGTCTGAGGCAGGTCTCTCTGTCTGGTGTTTTAGGTCCCAGGCAATGTGCCCTTTGGAATTCCAGCAGGGGATCAAAGGTTAGGCCAGTAAGGGCGGGAAGTATCTTCTGGAGGAAGGCTTGGATGTTCGGCCCCTCTATTTGTTCCGCGAAGCAATGGACATGGTCCCTATGGCTTCTATCCTCCACATCAATGAGCGTTGATGCGTAGAATGAGGAGCTCCTGATCCCGTTCCGGTGCAGTGTTTAGTTGGTCCTCCATTGCTGTTACTCATTGCTCCAACCCTGTCATTCTGGGCTGGAAGCTCCCAATGTCCAGACAAATGGATTTAGTTTCAGCTACCAGCGTAGAGATAGTAAAGTCCATTCCTTCCAGTCAATGGCCCACTGCTGTGATTTCTTGTAAGATGTGCTCCATCGTGTTATCCTGCTCTGGGTACATTATGAGGGTGGGCTGATCCGCCAACTGAAGTTCTGGAGCTGAGACTACTGGGCATGAGTGCTGGAGGGCTTCAGAGAAAAGGAGCTGTCTTGCCGGACGTTTTACTTGATGATTTACCGTTGGGCCTTTGCAGACTGTACTCCTTAGGTCCAGGCTGCTGTAGGGGTTGACCTAACAGTGATCTAGGCGCAGTCCAGGTATTAATTCCAGCCATATCCTCTCAGCAATGGGTGGGAAAGGGGTGGGTCAAGAGATGACGCCCGTCCGACAAATAAGGATTGGAGCATTACCGCTTTTGTGCTTTCTGTCCAGGAGGAAGCAGTCAGGTTTGCAGTGTAGCGGTCTTCACGCCTGGGAGGGAGGGAGCCTTCAGTCATACCTCTATGGGTCCGCTGCCTCTAACCAATGGATAGGGAGGTAGGGAGAGGTCAAGGGTCTCTCTCAAGTGACACCGCCACTATCCGTTCCACCCACAGCTTGTCCGGGGCCTTGTCCCGCGGCCCCTGTTCATACCTGTGGCCGTTGCGGTTATTGTAAGCAATAGAGTCTGGTGCAAGAATGATGGGGCAGTCTTCTCCTTGTATGCCGCAAAGTCATTTCTGTTTGCCCCTTTGGTAAGGACAGGTGGTCCCCTTGGCCCAGTTTCTGCTGGTATTAGAGAGAGATTTAGGGCGCATGAAGTCTTTATTAGGTCCCCCGTGGTTCGGAGGTTGCCAGCTAGTGGCAGTAATTACAATGTTTAGGTCCAACTGGGGTGGGATGCAGCGCTATTAGTCCCTGGGTCCACATGTCCAGGGGGGGTTCTCAGGGTGGGATCACATTCGCACCCCCAAGTTGGGCAGATGATGGCACTGTATCTCTCGGGAGTCCCGGGGGTCAGCGCTCTCCACCTCTTGTTGGTTAGAGCCCCTCATTATAGCTATGTCTCCTCTCCTCCTCCATCCCTCCGAATCGATTGCGGATGCAAATGGGGGGAAGGTGGGATGGGGAGAATGCGCTCCTAAAAAGGAGACCCTCTGGTGTGCCTCTGAGGTGTTGACAGGGGTGGTGGGGCACCGTTTCCCAGGCCCACCGCCCGCGAGGCAAGGCCAATAAAGCCCGTTAGTGCAGGGCTCGCCTCGGCTGGTGTATTCACAGTGCAAGACCACTGCTCCTCAGAAATGTTAGGTCCGCAGCCTCAGTCGCAGCGCGCTGCCGGCTCCAGTAGCTGATGTACATCATTTCAGCTCACTGGCCGGGGCAGTGCCGCAAACTGGGCCGGCATTAATGGCCTCCGCTGCCCCCAGGGAGCCCCTGTCTCTGTCCTGGGCCCCCTGATGCGTGGAGCTCCTCTCTTAGGCAGCCATCCCTTATCATGGCCAGACCACGCCCCCCTCCAAGTTTGATTTTATTACTGAGTGGTATCTCATTTCATAGAATGATCAGTTTGGCATATCACATCGGTTTTTAATTATGTTGTGCCACTGGTTCTACCTTAGCTAGAAGTGCCTTACTGATCTTCTGGTGTAGGCCAGCTCCTTATAGAATTGGGTTTTTGAAGAGCATGTGGAGTTCTATGATGAAGCATGATACCTGGTGGTGTGTGAGGATAACCTGAAACATTTTGGTGCATGCAGATAGGCTGATGTAAGCAGAATTCTAATGAGACCGAGGACCTGCAAGCCAAGTGACCTTTAACTCTTCAAAGTAATGCAGCACATTATTGTAGATGTGCTGCACATTTATTTTATTTGATTACTTTTGTATAAATATTTTTGAAGCATGTTCTAAATAATTATGTATATCAATGCCTTAGTCATGAACAAAACCAATGCAAATTTGACAGCCTGAATGGAAGGGGCAGAAGAGCACCTTGCATATTTTTTGAGTTTTATTCTAAAGTAATTATATCCCTTGAGGAGCAGTAGCTGACAGAGTGATTCCACCTGAAAACTTAAGCAAGGCTCAGTGAGCTTCTGGTTCAACACAGAATAGCAAATCATGTTTTTTTTTTCTTTTGCTAATGCTCTTTCTTTTTAGATGAGAGACAGTATGCACTGAAATGTTTGCGCTTGTTACTCATAACAGTTTGGGGAATGACGCAGGCCTTTCAGTTAAAGTAGAGCATTGTATATTTCCTGCAGATCTACCATAATTTGTTTCAAAATTTTGAAGAGTTAACAGTCACTTGACTTGCAGGTCCTCGGGTACATGAGAATTCTTGTTCTGTGGCGTTTAATGTGAATTTATTATTTTACAGATAATGATGCACTAGAGTTGAGAATTAATTGCAATCTTGCTGCTTGCTTCAATTCTAAATGAATTACACCAGAAAAAAGGATAGATATCAATGAAAGGAATGTGGACGACTCTTGGCCCTCTGCAAAGAAGATCATTGGTGACATGACTTTTTTGATTAATCTTTTAAGGTACGTTTAGATATTAACAATGTTTTCTTTTGAGGTATTTTTCTGCACAGTACCCTTTTTAAGCATTCATTGGTTAATTTAGCCGGGCACTTTACATAGCAAAAGATTCAAATTTGCTTAGGAAGGTGACAGTCTTTTTCTTGGAAGCCTCTGTGCTTGACCAGAATAGCATTTGCAGTATGTCTTATAAACAAACACATGTATAATTGCATTTCAATGTTTATAAACGTGCCTACAGGTGAATAGAAAACAGGTTTGATTTTACAGGGAAGGGTTGCTAATAACGAATAGCTATGCCGTAACCCAGCTAGAGACGCTAACCCAAGTTGATGGTGATCCTATATATATTTTGGTCCTTTGTTGTGGACTGTGTCAATAGGAGTCATTTAGTGGTTTGGTAGATCACTGTATCTGCAATACAATAATTGCAGTTTTCCTGCACATTTAGAGGTGGGGAAGTACATGGTTTCTGCAGATGAAATGTCAATCACTCTGCTAGAGGACTGATTACCTCCTTGCAGTGCTGGATCATAATCGTGGTCGCCATGCATTATAGAGGATGGGATATATATTTTTTTTATTCAAGCAGGGAATGCCATGTGAGCTAGTGTTGTCCAGAGTAGGAAAATCATAAAATGTCCCTGTGAGAAACTGGGTTGCAGGTTGACTGGGGTGTGAGCCCTGGTCAAGCAAAAGCCATAATCCCTTGCAGGATTAACCACAAAAAGTAAATATTTAATCTGTGCTTAAGCCTGGGTATTTTGGCACAAAAAGAAGTCAGGCTAAACTTAGAGGCAATGTGTTATGCATTTATGCAGGACACAAACAATAATACACTCAATAAAAATTCCAAATCAATTTAGAAAATTGGAGAACATTTTAATAATGTATTTGACAAAAAAAAACATGAAAAACCAATAAGTGAAAAGGAGTTATGATTTTTTTAATTTTAAGGTTCACAATAGTCACCTGTGAAACATTAGCACCACACCAAGGGTCCGGAAATGGATGGAGCCCTTTTGGCGGTTCAAGACTCACTCAGGCTGTGTCAAAGCCCAGCTCACCTGAGTCCTTGTTCAGTTCTGATGGAGTTTGAAGACAATCCGACCCCACCCTGAAACTTCTTGTTCCAGCACACTAGTTTTTAAAACAATGCACTAAGAACAGAAGCTCAAGGGACGGGGGGAAGTGGATAAAATAAAATAAAGAGACAACAGCGTTCTTGCGTTTCCACTGTTGAAGTGCTGCACAAATCTGCGGCCCTCTCTGACTTCGGTAGAAACTGGTGCCTAATGAAACATAAACAAAGAACAGATAAGTACATCCTATTCCTAACTGGGTTCCTGACTATCCCTTTATTTATTAGAAATTTTCTTCTAAAAGTACCTCTTGGATCCTGGTCTCTAGTTTCCAGGTTTGGAATGTGTTACTGCTCTGGGATGTGCTTTCTATTACTCTAAAGCTTCTAAAACATTAAACAAATACCGTTATCAGAATTATCAATATCAAACATTCATCTTAATATAACTAAGCCTAAATTGCCAATAGCAGACTCACTTTTCCCATATTTCCAGAATCTTTTATAAAACAAATACTGTACTTTTACGTCAAAATACAGCATGTAATTTGTGCAAGTCCTTGATTTACTGTTTGCCTTGCTGTTAATGGTTTCCACGGTTCGATTCTTAAAAGTTCCATAAAAAAATGTTTGCTTCACAAAGTTCCGCAAAGTATTGTTGTAACAAAGAGTTTGAATCACAATGTTCGTGGAAGGTATCTTGTTTCAAATTGTCTATACACGAATCCAGAAATTGTTGTCAAAGTTCTTTCAGGTAATAAAAGTTTTGCACTTACTTGTTGCTGGCAATAGATACTGATCAGTCTAACCTTGTCTTCTTTCTCTTTTGCAGGTTGCTTGTAGGAGAGAGGCTGAGGCAAGGAGGAACCGGAAACCGGAAGAAGGAAGAGCCAGCAGCTGCGCCCATTGAAGCCACTGAAAGTCTGTAGAGAGCAGGAGTGCCAGCGCCGAGGGATCTGTCCTCAGGTAAGCGGGAGGTAGACGAGCACAAGCACTGGGCGAGGCTCGAGGGCTGCCTTTTATAGACAGGGCTGGGTGTTGTCCTCACATGCTGCACATGTTCTTGAAAGGTGTGCAGAGCTGGGTGTGGTTTGAAGAGCTGGGTGTGGTCCTCACATGCTGCACATGTTCTTGAAAGGTGTGCAGAGTTTCAGTTATTATGCAAATGAGTTAAATTAACACATGGCCTAGAGAGGAGTGTTTTAAAGAAGCCTTGGTAAAAGCAAGGCCCAATGTGTAAAGAAAACAGCACATTAAACAACATACACAGAAGCCTGGGGGGGGGGGAAGGTGAGATAACAAGAAAGGCTTTCAATAGTAAGTTTAAAAGGGAGCTATTACAGAACCCACTAGTGCAGTGAGAGGGGACATGCTCTTTGCTGTGCACAAACCCTAACAGGCTGGGTGTAGGTGCAGGATTAAGATGGTGCAAGCCTATGTCCCTGTGGCTCAGAACAGGAGACCAGCTACACTAGCCCTTGGAGTCACTTCTGAAGTCCTGTGTGCAGGTGGTGGCTCTAGGCAACAAAGAAGTCCTTCTAGGTACAGCAGCAGGCTGGGAGAGTGCAAAGCAGATCACGGCAGCAGACAGTTGTCTGAGAGTCCTTCTGCAGGTCCAGTATTAAACTGAGGGGCAGGTCTGAGAGTCCTATATTTATACCCTTGTGCCCTTCCTAGCCGGCTACACTGACAATGCAGGGTTGTTAAGCCTATTGTGTAGCTGCAGAGCCCAGCCCATTCAGATGTGTGTGGGGCTGTGCTCAGCTCCACCCCCCAATTCCTGCCAGCTAATCCCACTATTGTGTGACTCTCTGTGGTAAATCCACACATTCCCAACTATCAGTTACACCCAATGATGTGACCTAGGCAGGCTGCAGGCACAGAGGGCTAAGGGCAGGTAAATGGCAACTTTCTAAAAGCACAAAAGGATGATGGACGGAGTGCTGAACAATGCACACACTCACCTCCAGTCAACCCCAGTCACAGTGGCATTTTAAAACTTGTAATAATAAATCTGACTTTACCATTAGAGGGGGTTTAGTTTTACAAGTTTAGAGATACCAAAATGACTTATCTATCACCTCTGGTTTGGACATTACAATGTATTAATCTTAATAAGGAATCTCCAATGTTTCCCCATGGAAGGGGTAGGCCTCTCAGTCCTGAGAAAACAAATTTAGGATTTTTTCACCATTAGGAGAGGTAAAACTTTGAAGTACAAATCCTACCTTTTAATTACACTGCACCCTGCCCTATGAGCTACCTAGGGCCTACCTTAGGGGTGACATATGTAACAAGAGGGAGTTTAAAGATTGCAAGAGGTTTTAAATGCCAAGTCAACATAGCAGTGGGACATTGCTTTCAGGCTGCACTGGCAGGCCTGGGACAAGCTTTAAACTACTTAAGTGGATGGCCCAATAAGTGCTGTAGGCCCGCTGGTAGTATTTAATTTACAGGCTCTCGCTATCTGGTATACCACTCTACAAGGGTCTTACATGGAAACTAAATATGCCAATCAGGTATATGCCAATCAAACCATGTTGAGGGGAGTGAGCACATGCACTTTAGCACTGGTTAGCAGGAGTAAAGTGCACAGAGTCCTAAGACCAACAAGCAAAAATTCAGCAAAAAGTAGGAGGAGGAAGGCAAAAGGTTTGGGGGTAACCCTCTAGAGAGGGCTATTTGCAATTGGCACCTACACACAGGGAGAACATTTCCTATGCCTCAGATGCATTATTATTTTGTTCTTCACGAGCAAACTACCCCTTTTGGGGCTTGTTTCTTGCAGAATCATATACTTTGCCAAGGGGTGCATACAAACATGGTGCCCACTCAGTAAAAGATCAATGCTTTCAAAGAAGCCACCCAAGCAGCATCTCCACTGAAGGAATGGAGATCCCTGCCAGGCTGACAGGGACATTGACATTTCTCATCCTCTATCAAGCGAAATAAGATCATGGCCAACACTGACCAAAAAACACCCTCCAGACTTTAAGTAAATACCGCTTTCCTTAGGGAACACCAATTATTCACTTGCTGGTTGGTAAAGTAACCAATTCAAAATGACAAGAAAAACAACAACATGTTTGACTATTCTCATCCCCTTAAACACGCAGATTACATTGTTAGGGATGAGCCTGCGTAGCATGCGCATCCACATGCGTTTCGCTAAGCGAGGCGCTTTAGGAATTAAAAAGGGCTCAGAGCCCCGTCCACGTCACGTCAGTGGCTTTCATTGGTCCGTGGGCCTGCCTGTTAGAATCTGCTTGATTTCATTAGTGGAAGGCACGCATACGTCATGCCTTTTCCGGTGGTTAGCCCTCCTTGAGCGCATTGCCCAAGTACAGAAAACATACGAGGCTCGCAGTTTTCCATCCGGTTAGTGGACTACTTTTTCTCTATTTTCGCAGCACAATCTCGCTGGGCAGAAGTCGAGCGCTTTGCATAATATAGACCCTGTTACACAGTTAATTGCACTTTTTCTGTTTCCTTACATAATTGCACTTTTGCAGATAGGTTTCATTATGAGTGAAAAGTCCGGATAGGAGTTTGCAATGCTATTAGCTCTAACATGAGCAAACGCGAGACCCGCCGATAGGTTTCATTATGAGTGAAAAGTCCAGTTATGAGTTTGCAACGCTATTAGCTCTAACATGAGCAAACGCGAGACCCGTTGCATTGCAAATGCTTGTTTTTTAATGCTACAAATCCAGTGCCTAAGTATTCAAAAAGACTATTAGTGGTCAAGAATCAAAAGGACAGAGAGTAATGTCTTGTTCAATTTGTCTTAGCTATTCACAAATTAAAATGAGCCAATGACCCAACAATGCACTCTGCCCTTGTTGTGTGAGTCCTGGGCTGAGCACTCAGTTAAAATCATACAGGATATGACAAACTTGGAAAACACAATATATGCAATTCAAACTGTTCTAGCAGTTCACACAGACAGGATAAATAATCACAATAATCTCTCTGGAATCAAAATTAAGCTGTACAAATATGATAAGAAGGTAATAGGAAAACTTGCCAAATATCACTATTGGGTTACCATACTAAAATAGAAGGTTACTATAAAGACCCTCCAAAGTCGATCTTGAAAGACAAATATTCAGAAAAATGTATTTGTAAACAGTCTGTTTGATTAGGGATCTGAGATTAAGCCTAGTGTAGTCACTTTGTGATAGAGGCTGACCTCACTGAATATAATGATACATTCATACTTAGCCCTAGGCGCTGAAACTAACTTAGTTCTGCATACATTAACACCCTAATGAACTCTCCACATTCTGAGAAGAAAATCAACAGGTGTTTTCTGTCGCCATTCATCGGTGCAGTTTAAATCCCCCAGGGATGAGCCAATGCAAGGCAAAACAGAAACAGATGCAAGGCGTTTAGTTTAATAGGCTAGTCACTCTTAGCTACCTCATTTATTGTTTTTTAAGCGGTTTTGTCGGCCAAGTCGCCTCAGGTGATGCACTAAATCCCCCTCTGAATCTCTACTAGATGGTCTTCATCATCACTCACGTTGCACTTAGAATTTAGCAGAAGGAATTTGTTTAGTTGCTCCTCTCATTGTTGCTTTGATTTTCCAATACATTCTGCTCATTTGTACTCTGGAGGGTAACTGAAAAAGTTCACCACCTTTTCACATTTCTTGCTATGTAACACAGGTGATCATGGGCAGTTATTACGTTGCGACTGCAAGAAAAACACTGATGTCAAAGAAAAATGTCTTGAATTAGAATTGTCAAAACGCTAACAAGTAGTTTCCCTTTTGGTCTTTTTATCAAGTATTGAATCACCTATAAACAGGTCTTTAAATAACTTGAAGTAAGTCCTCAAATGGCCTCTGGCCTGGGTCGGTATTCTTTATTCTCTCGTGACTAGGGATGCTGCATGTGTAAGCCGATGCAAGCCACATCCTCTTAAATGCTCATTCTTTGTCTTTTTAGTAAAGGGATTAGTCTAAGGACTCAAAATTAAGCTGCAAACTGGACAAACTACTCAGATTGACCAGCTCAGGTTCTGGATCCTTTAGAGTCCTTTTCTAAGTCGACAAATGGTAGTTATGTCAGGGTGGCCAATATCCTTCCTGTCGAATCTCGATTTATGAGTGGTGCAGGCATCCAGCCACTTAAACCCATAATCCTGGATCTAGATGAAACCAGACAAATGATTTAGTCAAAGGGGAACAATCTACCATTATTTAAAAAAAAATGTATCAGCATTGTGGTGACAATAGTTATTTAGCTTCAAGGCATGAAATACAAAAGATCATCACTTTAATAAAGTGCACAATAAGAAAAAGAATAAAATAGGGACATCTAATAATAGCATGTAATCGGTTTCATGAACTCACATTTCAAAATGTCTTACCTATACCTAGTTACCTTCTCAAAATGACAATACACATAAGCAACATCATCTCTAGATATTTTATAGCTATACACATGTTGGAATCTGCTACTCATTGATTGCACATCGTTAGTGAAAACTACTTAAGCATGTTTGTATTCTGATCAAAACATTGCCAATGGTTTGTCTTCTGAAGAATATGCCATGTTAACCATTGCTAATTGCTCATGCCTCTCCCAATGACATGAAGGAAAATTCATGAATCATTGTTGCCCACAATAGAGTACAGTAAAGGTTGACAAAAGCCCTAAACCCAAGTTAAAGGCCGAATCTCCAGTGATGGTGAGGGCATTTAAAAACCGTTGTATTCCAAGGTTGCAGGGCTATAAGACTTTTGGAGCATTCCACTTACTGAGGGTAGAATGTTATAGATACAAATGCAGAATCAATATTACAAGCATTGAAAAGTTGGAGCAGAGGGTCTGTACCAGCCACTATTGGCCTTGAACCCTTTCCTTGTCTTACGTTCTTAGTATTTCAAGATTCTAATAGTTGTTAATAAATTGTAGCACACAATACTATTAGCATCTTTCCCCAAATCACACACAAACAAGAGATTAAAGACTACATGATTCAGACACACAACAGTAGTTTGCTTTATGATAGTTAGAATTTTGATTGGCTAGATTAATCTCTGCATTCCAATCAGAGTACTAATTTGCTGGGAGGGCTGTGTTTTTCTGGACCATGGCAACTTCAACCCATTGGTGCTTTCATTAAAATGTTGACATTTTGATAAGTACTGTTCCATGCACTCACATTTAACATGAATACAATGTATTCTACCCAAACCTCTCAGCACTGTTAGGACATAATTGTGTAAAAGTATGAATCAACGTGCTGTGTTAGGTAAAAGTAAATTTTATTGATGACGGGGTAAAGATTATGCATATTTTCTGTTCCTAAACTTGCAGCAGTATTGACACAACAGAATTTTTAGAAGTCATAACAAATATGGCATAAACAAGAAACTGCAAATTGAAAATTAAAAACAGTGTTTTACATGTTATTAGTTGAATTCACAAACTGCAGGTTTTAAGCATTCGCTTCACTTCAGTTCTCTTAACAATTTGATTATTTTAATTCTCATTTTGTTGGAGGTAAAGTGCCCTTTTATTTTATCGGACCAGGTGAGCAATTCCTAAAGAAGACAAAATATATGTCTAAATGGACAGTAATACATTCAGCTGCAAAATCTCTATGCTTGATTGTAGGAATGGTGTCCTGGTACATGGTTACTTACCTTGGTAGAATCCAAAGTAGACGAAGTTGATACATAAAAGATTCTGAAGTAGAGAGGCGGTGTTTTGTCAAATTTAGAAAGAGAGGTCCACATATTATGGTTTGTCCAGTCAGGGTTGAGATTATAAGAAATGGGAGTGGCTATACAATCAATTTTTTGTTTTTTAACTCAGGTAATGCAAAAATATACTTTTACAAGTTCTGTATAGAAGATGTACACTTTACAAACTTGTATTTTTCAAAAATCGTATTTTCATTTAAATAATAAATGCATAATTACTGATAAAAATAGAGCAGCGATGTGCGAGTTTCCGGACAAGAATACATGTATATTTAAATATTATCCTTTGAGTGAATCCATAATTACTTTGATTTCTGCATTTCATGATCCATTAGAAGTTAAACATATAAGTAAAGAATAATGTACAAGGTCTGTACATCAAGTAGACTATCTATAAATATAGTTTCTCTTACATTGAAAGTCCCTTTTTTCCTAGTATGGCTCTACCTCGCCATTCTGAGTTCCTCAGATTGTAATGAGGGATAAAACCTTTATTATTTACTGGTAATCCTCATTAATCCAAGTCATAATCTTCCTTGTCACAGACCTTACACAATGAGCTTTTTGCCTATCATGCACAGACTACACCCATATGGAGTCAAAACTAGACAGCACCCCTTCTAATATGGCCAACAAAGGAAGTTGTCACTGTGTGAACCATATAGGAGGAACTACCCTGCGTACACATCCTGAAACTGCCAAGCTCTTGTAAGCAATTATTTCACCCATTGTCTCCAAGCAAGGATTGTGGCAAGGAATATTATGACTCAGAGTAATGAAGATTACCAGTAAGTAATCAAGGTATTACTTTCCTCATCCATCCTCCTTAGTCCAGTCCTAACACAATAAGCGTATGGCCAAACCATCATACAAAAATATTCATGAAAACAGAACATGATCATACAACGCTACAATGTTTTCAGTCGGTGAAACTAGAAACCAAAACCATTTATTGGACTGCTGAAAGAACTGTAGTCCCAAAGGGAGTAAAAACACATTCCAAATTCCACATTCCTAACCAGTAGTGGGAGATAAAGGTGTGTGGAGATGACCAGGTAGCTGCTGCACAAACGGCTTTTAGGGATGCCTTTTTGAATTCCACCCAAGAGGAAAACATCCCTCTGGTGAAACAGTCCCTAACAATGGTAGACAAACACCTCCCTTTTGATAATATGGGGAAAAGCATCCTAAATCAAAATCTTGAAGTGGCAGTTCTGGTACAATGACCCTTGTTTGCCGAAACAAAAGTTATAAACAGGAAATATACTTCTTTGAATGAGGCTTTTCATTCTATGTATAGAGATAATGCTCTATGCACATCTAAAGAGTGGCAAAGCATGTCCTAGTTTGATGAAGGGAAAGGAAAGAACACAGGGAGAATCAGGTCCTGTGATAGATGGAAGGCCAAGAATTCATTAGTTAAAAAAGTAGGATCTGACCTTAGAATGATGTTCATGGGAAAAATATGACAAAAGAGTCATGAATAAGAAGATACTCTAATTCTTATAACCTTCAAACTGATGCTATCATTTCATGTAAAACAAAATTAAAGAAATAGAGAGCAGAAGTTCAAAAGGAGATTCCCAAAGCACATTTATGATGGGATGCAAGCCCTATGAAGGGATTAGAGCATGAATAACAGGACTCTTCCAATGGAAACATGTATGAAGATGAGAGGCTAATAGGTCAAATTAGATGGCTCCCCATTGTCTGTGTAGATTAGAAATGAACAGACACAAAAGGAAGCCATCCCTCAAGAATTCTGGAACTCTCCCCTTGGCAGGATGAAGGAGGCAAATGCCTTGAATTCCATTATGGGAGAGGTTTCTACAGTGCCTTTTATAAATCTTTAATATACACCCTTCACTGGAATTTTAAATAGAGAAAGCTACCTCAGTGGAGAATCCATAATCCACTAGTCTCTGCCTCTCAATTTCCAGACCCCTTGGGATATGTGTCAAACTCTCTTCCCTGGTAACAAAAAAAACCTCAGAAGTGAGGGCACCTCTTGGAAGCTCTAAGGTGGCTGGATTGATAGCTGCAGTAGTGGGAATGAAGTATGTTATTGCCAGAACAAAACTACCACCAATACCTCCACCTTTTCCTTCTTGATCCCTGGTGATCAATTCAGTAGGAGTAAAAGGGAACATAATATTTGTTGGCCACCTGAAACCTATAACATCTACCTTCCATCTCCCCTGACAACCAAGAAGGGAACACACCTGGTAAGGAGAGCTTTCTGGGGAGTTGCAAACAGATCTACCCATGCAACTCTGTACTTCCTCAGAATCTTCTGACACACCAAAGGGCACAGGGACATGGAAACAGAGGAGAGGAATGCTCAACTCACGAGGTCTGCATGACCATTCTGCCATCCTGGAAGATGGTTCCTGTCAATGATAGCAGATTTCCTTCTGAGCAGGTGCAATTGACCTCACTAGACAGGCTAGGAGAGGAGCCCTAGTGCTCCCTAAGTGTTTGATGTATGCCCTTATTACCTTATTGTGCATCCAAATGTATGTTGTTTGGTCCTACAATAGTGGTGCAAAAGCCAACAGTGCTTTAAGGGCCCATGCCAGTTCCTTCTGGTTGGATGAAGAGAGATGTTCCATGACTGAGCAAAGCCCCTGGAGAGAGTGGCGTCCCATTGCTGCATCTCACTGCAGACTGCTTGCAGCTGTAGTTATTGATGGGAGAAGGGAGTGCTAACAACAGTCCTTTGTTGAAATAATCAGGATCCAGACCCCATTGCAATTTCTCTGTGACATTAAGAAGAACCAGAATCACATCCTCTTAATTCATGGATTGACATGATAGGCAATGTGATAAAGGTGTAGGCGAGACCATGGGATTAAATGTAGAGCTGCAGTCGTCCCCTCTAACTCTTAGTTATTGTCTTGCGGGAGCTTCATGACAACTCCAGAGATCTCTTATGAGCAGCATCCACTTCTGTGGCTGTAAAGGTAGAAGGAAGATTCTTGTACTTTTACCAGATGTGACTTGTTTGAGTTCAGAAGAAAGGCATCCTATCTGAAGCAGTTATACTCCAGGTTGTCTGCTTCACAAAGCTTGGAAAAAGAAGCAGCACATATCAACCAATTGTCCCAGTACAGGGAAACCAACCATTCCTTGGAGTGAAGGTTCCCCACCAATAGGGCTAACGTTTTTGTCACAACCCTCGGAGCAAATGGTAACCCAAAGGGATCAACACAAAATTAAAGATGCTGACCCAATACATAACATCTCAGGGATTTCTGAGACACCAAATTCATGGGTATGTGAAGATAGGTATTCAATAGGTCAATTACAGCCAAGAACATTATTAGAGCGATCATAGGAATAATATGTTGACGACTCACCACTATAAATTGATGATATATACAGATACATTTACAGTATTTAAATTCTGGAGAAACCCTACAGACTAACAGTCATGTCTTTTTTCCTCTACTGGGACCGAAATCACAGCACCCTGAGAAAAAAAATCTGCATTCATTTCTTATTGTTCATAGAAATGCATTGTAAAAAAAGCTCTAATGGCAAAGTATTTGAATGAAATCATGATTCAAAATTATTTCAAAGCACAGAAAAACCTACTAAAGGATGAGAGTGAAGCTAAATAAGGAAACTTTTTAGGCTTCGCAATGAGTGTAAAACTTCACAAACTGCTGGCCGAAAAAATAAACTTAGCACATACCTTATTCAAAGCACTGACATGATTACTGTAGTTGCAGTTTAACATTAAGGTCTATCGGGAGAAAACAGTGAGATTATGATAGAACTGTGGTTGCTAAGGAAAAGATGCAGTTGACCAGCATGTAAAATACGCACGCAGTGGGATATTCACTAGCCAATTATTTCTTGTTTTCCAATTGGCCCTGACAAGAAAGTCTTACTAAATAAAATTAGAAAAAATATGTCACAACCTCTCACGTACAAAATGTTCTTTCATAATCTTGATTCAACGATGTAAATAGTCGACAGGCAAGATAATATTTTCAACTATTTTTAAGTTATTTAAAAGTACTTTCATAGGATGTTTAAACATAATTTTCCATTTGTATTAATTTAGAAGATTCCAAATAGTGTAATCTTACTCAGAGGGAGGTCCATTTTTTTTCATTTGCAAAATGGATTTGTCTGGTTGGAGCTCATGTTTTCATTTATTTACTAGCTATTTTCTTAAATTAAAGACGCATCATTTTGAGCTCTGTATCGGAGTAGCATGTATATCTGTGCCATGCACCAAATAATATTTTGGCAAAGAAGATGCAAGGCTTTTAAAAGTGTTACAAATTCTGATCTGTTTAGGTATGATGTCATTATATGTAGATGGGAATTTGGTTCAGCCCCTTGCTTATGAGTGGGTGGCTTTATAGTTTATCTCCTTTGTCTCTTCTCTTTTCGATGACTTGCCTCTTTATTCTTGTGTTTGTCCACTCAGGAGCATTTAAGTGTTCTGATTGGTTGACTTGTATCCTTCCACTACTGAAGTTGCTGGTGTTCAGGGAACTACATATTTCTCTTCCTTTAGGAATTCAATGGTAGTACATGTATTTTCTTGCTCTCTCCTCTGTCTGTTTTTTCCCTATGACTTCCCCCACTCTCCTCATCTGACACTTGTTCTTGGGTTGCTTATACTGCTCCTTCCCCAGCTTGTCCTTTGCTTACTCTGGTCATCACTCTCACTTTTAGGTCAAGCTCCTTAGGGCAGTTTTGTTACCGCATTGGCCATTTACCCGGTTGCATAGATAATTGCACGTCTGCCAATACGTTGGACTACTAGCAAACTTCTTTATCCTTTTGTGTCTCTCCTTCACACTCATGCTCATGGTCACAGTGGCGCTCTGAATCAGCTAGCTTATGTCAACTGTTTTACTTTTTAATTTCAATGTATGTGGCAAGAAAAGTCCAGTTAGGAGTTCACAGTAGCTAATAGGTCCAACTCGAGCAAATGTGAGACCCATTTCATTGCAAATGCTTGTTTAAAATGCTGACCCTACGCCTCCCCTTTGTTGCTCCCTTGCTTCACCTCACTTTTCTCCCCTTTCCTGTTTCTCTTCAGCTTTAATTTCTTTTTTCTTTTTGTTGGCAGGGGTCCATCTTAAAATGGGTTTTTGCCATTTCAACATGGGTGTCGCAAGTATGCATGCTTACTCATATTGTAATTGTATTGTAATTGCATTTATATAGCGCTTACTACCCCTGACGAGGCGTCGAAGCGCTTTTCGATGAGTAGCACGCTACTCTGGAACCCAACAAGAATTAGTGATGGATTAGTATTGTTAAATAATGAGTACAGTTTTAGTACTATTATGAGTTAATTTGAGCCGTGGATATGAGAGTTTGTTAGTTAGATTGACTGGAGTAATGCAGGGGTGGAGGAGGAAAGAAATCCAGAAGTGTTAATTGGGAGTATATCCTTCATTTACTCAACCCAAAGGCTTGGGATGAGTAAAGGGGGGCGGAGGGGGAAGAGTATGTGGAAGGGTTAGGGAGAGCATAGTAGCAGGGTGAGATTAATGCAGGAGAAATTTAGTAGGGTTGTGTGGGAGGTCACAGTAGTAGAGTGAGGTTTGGTGAGTTAGATGTGGAAGCGGAGGGAAGAGCTTAGGCAGAGATATTTAGGAGATGAAAGTAGTAGAAGGGATTTGGGATGCTGTATGTATCAAGAATGGGCTTATATATTATGGCTTACACACATCCATTTCTAGATGGCTGCTGCATATGTACATCCGTGGTGGCTATCTTATGAAAACATGCATTGATAAAGGCAATAGTTGCCACTTACTTGGATTTGCTAATGTTTGTCCATAATTTTGCGACTGAAAGATTCTGTTTGTCTTGTTTCGAAACATCACGTTCAGTCGCTGTCCTCCCAAGTGAGCCTTAATATATTTGCATTGAGACAATAATGTTTCATTCTTTTACGTGTGAATGGTTGAAGAGTCTGTTCAGTCGCTTTCCTTGCTATTTCTCCTGAATGCTCCACTGGCCTGTCGGACAGGAATTGCAGTTAGAAGGGGACCTTCTCATTACTACCTCACATAGAGACTTCTTTGGCTTCCTAATGATGGAAAACATGCAAAGACTCTCACTCTGTGAGAGGTCTTTGGCAATCTAGTTCTTAACCCCTGTCCACTGCTGTGGAGCCAATAAATTATACACTGGTCTGCGGTTAAATGGTGACTCCTATAGCCAGCTATCCATATACATGTATCCTTCATCAGTTGGAGCCAATGGAGGAAGAGGCGAGGGCAGATTTGCGTGCAGTGTGCCCTTTTGCTAACACAGGTATGCACGCCCTTGGTGAATGCTGTACAAAGGCTCTCATCACAGTAATGGTACCTGCTGCAGAGAACGGTGTGGAGATTCCACGTTACTGGTTCCCGAGCACAATGAGTTGGTTCTAGAAGCTGTTTACTGAAATCCGTGTGCTCCTTTCAGCTTCCAGGTTTACAGTCTCATTTTGTGTGCTTTTTGCAATGACAATACTTTGTGGTGTGCGATGTCAGATGCCATTGTGAAAGTATGGTGTTACATAGAATGCAGAGGTCAGGACTAACACAAATATTCTTATATTTTTATTTTGCAAATGACCTTTGCAATAATAAGGCTGCAAAGTGGGTGCGCTGGCAGCAAGTGAAAGACAAGCCTGTATATAATGTATATACATGGAACCTTCTGTGTCAAGCAGCACCTCAAGTAAAAAGGCTGGCATTGGAATCCTGTGCCTAGTATAACCTCCATTAAATCCAACCTTGGTTGCAGCCATGAAACATTATCTGTACATTTGCCCTATTATGAGGGACATAACAACGCAAGGCAGGAACTCGTTCAGAACCAGCCCTGATACCAATGTCTGATGCCTTCTGTGATCTATTTAACCCTCAGAATTTCGGCTGAGCCATGATCCTTCATTTGTTTTGTAATCAAATACTACCTTTGGGTGAAAAATGAGCCATTGTTGACCGCAGACATAATTACCCTCATTCAGTCTAGCCTTCATCCTTCCTCTGGATCTGACTTAGATCCGGCTAAAATATTCCAGTGGGACTGCAGAGTGGGTTTTGTGGGTGATAATATTTTGAGAACGCTTCACAGATTTGACTATGGAGTTCTCTTAGTGGGGAAAGCTGACGTTATTCCTTTCAGTTTCATCAGCCTCATTTAATGCTTGGAAAACTGGCTGTCATGCAACTGATGTGACTGAGTCAGTGCCTCCTCCACCCCAGGCCCCCTAAATCCAGACTCTTTCATCCTTCATGCAGACATTTTTAACCTGAGTCTGCTCCAACTTCCTTAGTGTCATGAGACACTTAGTAGGAGCACCCCCAATCAGATGCTTGCAGTCAGGGAGTCAAGGAACCCATGGTAATGAGTGCATCAGCATTACTAAGATTAAACAATAGACACAACAAATACACATTGCATAATCACAGGCAAAGTCTTCAGCATCAGACACCACATTAAGTCTTGGGGGGATGATGAGACACATGGTTTGAGACTGCAGGTGAAGCTATCAGATGGTCCTTTGGAATACCCTTCTTTCTTTGTGAGCCCATCATCTGGATTAATAAATCCCAAACTGCCTACAGTACATTGGGGCGAAATTTAAATTGTACAAGCATGATTCGCATAATGTCAGGAATTTTGTATTAGGTTGTTATGCAAAAATCCTGGAATTACAGCACATCTCGTAATTACTAACTGTGAGAAATGGCACGGTTTCTTGCAGCTCTGCCATGAGATATGTGACTTTTCCAGATCATGAGAAAGAAGACATTTGAGACAGATACAGTCTAGATTTTTAAGTTGATTCTAGCCTAATTTATTGGCTCCTATAGTTCATGACTACTACAAAGGTAAATAATGAGAATTGACTCCAAATCCATTTATGGGAATGGAATATTTATAGATCACCCACTAGCCAGATGAGAAAAGGTGAGACACTCTTACATTTATGAGGTTTATAAAATGGGAAAGGAAGTTATTAATCTGTGTTACATAAATTGATACAACAATGTATGAAGGTTCTCTTGAACAATGTTCAATTTCTTGATATAGAGAGGGACATTTTAACATTTTTAAGAGTATAAATATAAATATGGCTGTGATACAAGATGGATATGAATTGGAGTTTCTGATATAAGATAGGCAAGTTTAAAACCAAAATATTTTTTATATGTTAGAAATGGGGTCTTTCGTTGACAGTCAGGTTACCCCCTGTTCAAGCAAGGACCCTCACTCTAGTCAGGGTAAAAGAGAATCAACCTCAGCTAACCCCTGCTTACCCCCTTGGTAACTTGGCAGAGCAGTAGGCTTAACTTCAGAGTGCTAGGTGTAAAGTATTTGTACCAACACACACAGTAACTTAATGAAAACACTACAAAATGACACAACACCAGTTTAGAAAAAATAGGGAATATTTATCTAAACAAAACAAGACCAAAACTACAAAAATCCGACATACACAAGTCAAGAATTTATAAAGATTAAACTCAAAAATAGCGCTTAGGAACACAAAATGCTTCGATGAGGTGTTAACACGGTGTCGTGACGGAGTCGTTCCCAACAAGCCGATACCAGCGGCGCCAGACACGGAGTCACGCAGGCCCCCAAGTACAGTACCTTTGGTGAAGAGTGAAAACAAGTCAATGCGCGAAGTCGGGGATCGCGGCGTCTGTGTGAAACATTGAATCCGTGCACTTCGAGCAGCGTCGGTCACGACGTGGTGCGGCGACTTCCACGGGGTCGCGGACTTCAGTGGGGCTGCTGCGGCATCAGGCCTGCAAAGGTCATCGCGTTCCAGCGAAGATCAGGGAGTCGGTTGCAGGCAGCATCACCGGATTCAGCAGCGGCGTTGGTCCGAAGTTGTCCGAAGTCGATTTCCTTGGATTTCCTTTCAAAGGCCCAGCGACTGGATAGGGCACCACTTGTCAGAACAGTAGTCTCTCCAGAGACTCCAGGTGCTGGCAGAGAGAAGTCTTTGCTGTCCCTGAGACTTCAAACAACAGGAGGCAAGCTCTAAATCAAGCCGTTGGAGATTTCTTCACAAGATGGAAGGCACACAAAATCCAGTCTTTGCCCTCTTACTCTGGCAGAAGCAGCAACTGCAGGATAGCTCCACAAAGCACAGCCACAGGCAGGGCAGCACTTCTCTTCAGCTCTTCAGCTCTTCTCCAGGCAGAGGTTCCTCTTGATGTCCAGAAGTGATATAAAGTCTGTGGTTTTGGGTGCCCTTCTTATACCCAATTTCTCCTTTGAAGTAGGCCTACTTCAAAGTGAAGTCTCTTTTGAATGCGAAATCCTGCCTTTCCCAGGCCAGGCCCCAGACACTCACCAGAGGGTCGGAGACTGCATTGTGTGAGGACAGCATAGCCCTTTCAGGTGTAAGTGACCACTCCTCCTCTCCCTCCTAGCACAGATGGCTCATCAGGAAATGCAGACTACACCCCAGCTCCTTTTGTGTCACTGTCTAGTGTGAGGTGCAACCAGCCCAACTGTCAAACTGACCCAGACAGGAAATCCACAAACAGGCAGAGTCACAGAAATGGTTTAAGCAAGAACATGCTCACTTTCTAAAAGTGGCATTTTCAAACACACATTCTCAAAATCAACTTTACTAAAAGATGTATTTTTAAATTGTGAGCTCAGAGACCCCAAACTCCACATGTCCACATACTCCCAAAGGGAATCTACACTTTAATCAGATTTAAAAGTAGCCCCCATGTTAACCTATGAGAGGGACAGGCTTTGCAACAGTGAAAAACGAATTTAGCAATATTTCACTGTCAGGACATAAAAAACACATTACTAAATGTCCTACCTTAACCATACACTGCACCCTGCCCTTGGGGTTACCTAGGGCCTACCTTAGGGGTGCCTTACATGTAAGAAAAGGGAAGTTTTAGGCCTGGCAAGTGTGTACACTTGCCAAGTCGAATTTACAGTTAAAACTGCACACACAGACACTGCAGTGGCAGGTCTGAGACATGATTACAGAGCTACTTATGTGGGTGGCACAACCAGTGCTAGTAGCATTTTATTTACAGGCCCTGGCATCGCTAGTGCACCTTACTAGGGACTTACTAGTAAATCAAATATGCCAATCATGAATAAACCAATCAACAATACAATTTGCACAGAGAGCATATGCACTTTAGCACTGATTAGCAGTGGTAAACTGCTAAGAGTTCAAAAGCCAACAGCAACAGGTCAGAAAAAATAGGAGGCAGAAGGCAAAAAGTTTGGGGACGACCCTGCATGAGCAAAAAAGTCCAACAATATATATATATATATATTAATACTAGTACATTAAGCAAGCCTAGGTCCCTTTCATTGCCACTCTTTCTAGTACTCGCTCTGCCCCAAAACAAAAAAGTAAGGATCATAATCCACACTCTGACCATTTTGGAGGCAAGCAGGAGTAGCACACAGGAGAAGGAAGCAGTTCTGTAGATGAAAGGCAGTTAGAAAGGAGGAACGCACCTCAATATAAAATAATATATTCCATTGGATGGTGGAGATGTGCAGGGAAGTACTTTTAGGTAGTGACTTTGAGGCAACAAAGTAACTAACTCTGTGATTGTCTTTCAAAAAATGAAAGAAATGGTATTTGGAATATGCTTGGAATTGCAAACAGTCAACCACACCTCCTACAGTTCAAGTTGAAGCTAGTATGGTGCTCAGAAAAAGGTTTTGTGAACTTTTGACCTACTGCTAGCAGTGAGTGCTCCAAACATGCTTACTATGGTAACGAAGCTCAAGGAATGTGGGGGGAAGGGAACAAAATAGACTGCACTGTGAAAATCGAAAGTAGGGTGGCGTAGAAACATTTCTGATTAGGGAGTGTTTAGCTTGTGATTGAGTATTTTTCACAAAGTAAAGAATAAATAGAAAGGATTGAGAGAAAATTGTTATATGTTTGTAAGGTTTTCCATGTGGATCTGCCAAAAATGTACACAGGGGGACACACTGAGCACTGTGGCGGTTCCGCAGACCCACCCAAAAACACTACCAAATTGGGCTTCTTTACAAGAGACTATGGGGGTCATTACGACCTCGGCGGTCTTTTTGCAAGACTGCCGAGGTACCGCCGTGCTGAAGACCGCCAGTGGTGGCGGTCTTCCTCTTGGCGTATTATGACCGTTGGCTGCTCTCCGTCCTTTTTTCCAACGGAGAGCCGCCAACAGCCATACTGGCGGGAGGCGGGGAAGTGAAGGTTGCTCTACCTCCACCGCCACGCCAACAGAACACTGCCCAGCGAATCACGTCCTGTGCTTCACCGTGGCGGTGTTCTGTTGGTGGTGTGGTGTCGGCAGAGCTGCCCCCATAGCTCCCGTGGGATCGTCAGACCAGGTAAGTCGATCGTCCATGAGGGGAGGTGGGTGGGTGGGTGTTGTGTGTTGTGTGGGTACATGGGGTGTGCGTGTGTGTATGTAGAGGGCGTGTGAGTGCGTGTATGTCTGTGGGTATGTCTGTATGGATGTGTGCGTGTATGTGTGAATGTGGGTGTGCGTGTATGACTGTGTGTGTGGATGTAGGCATGTATGTCGGCGTGTGTGCATGTAAGTATGTACGTTTGTAGGTGGTGCCTGCGTGCGTGTCGTGTGGGTATGGGTGTAGTGATGTTGGGGATCGTGGTGGGGAGGGGGGCCCTGCCACCTTTGGGGGGTGGCCGGGGTGGTGGGGAGAGTAGGGGAGGGAGTTGGGGTGGGGGTGGGGGGTGGGGGAGACCCCTATCATTTCCGGTTCTCCACCTTCCGCCAGGGTCGTAATGACCCCCTTAGAAAGGGTTCAAAGATTCTGAATATTTAAAAGTGGTGTAACAGAATCAATACATGTAAGGAAGCCTATGATTTGCTAAGTACAGCAGTATCAGTGAGAGGAGAGTGGGAAGGGTAGCCAATAGTGGTAATATTTTATTGAGAGTGGAAGTGCTTTGGATTATTTCTGACTTGAGATTTGCACTATAAAAGAGATCTTAAGTGATATTACAAATTTGAAAACAGCAGTTAAAGGACAGCAAAGAATGTTAATGGTATGTGAATTAGTGTGTGATATACAAAACGATGTGTAAAATAAATTACAACTGCATGTAAGATGAGAGAAAATGTGTAGTTTACAATAAAATGGAAATTAGCAAGGAGGTTAAATGAGGACAAGAAGTAAAAGAGAAAAGAGAAAGAGAAATTGGTATACTGAAAATAGAGTTATTTTATAAATCCTCTATGAATTAAATGTGTATAGAATTATAAACAGGTTCTTCGTTATAGTATGCAATTTAATAGTATGTCATTTGGACTCACTGACACAGTCAGGAAGCCACTCCTACACCCCGTTACAGTTCCAGAAAAACACGTATGTCCCCACCACCCACACAATCTCGACAGTAACTTACACACTCAGAAACACACCAATAGTCCACAAGGGCAATATGGCGATCATGTGAGGTTGGTCGATGGACCCTCCTCCCTCACTGATTTGGCGTGAGAACACTAGCCTGTTTTCTGCCCCACTCTCTGGCAGGGAATGAATGCAGGACTCACAGCCCTTGATACACCTGAATACACTTGGATCAGCTTCAGCCTTGATTTCCCCGACTCCGGCTTGGTTGAGCTGTGCACTTTGGATGTCTGCCCAGAGAATCTTGGCTGGCAGGATCAGTCAGTTGTGGCACAGGTTGTCACTGTTGTCCCAGATGGCTCCAAAATTGGCCTGAGCCCTCAAGCCCCGTTTCACAGGTACTGTGGCAGGCGGGATGAAGTGGGTAATGGCTGGCACACACCTGAGTGGTACAACTCCTAAGGCTCATGCTGACCGGCAGAACAGACCGCAACCTTAAAGATGAGAGGAACTATGGGGGCTGTAGTACATGGATTGCTTTAAGGAACTGGCTCGGGCTACTGCTAAAGCTCCAGGATTTGACCCACCGAAGAGGTAATTGTGGTTTCTGGAGACCAGCCTAACCCCTCCCGTCTGTATTGGAGGCACCCAATGGATCCAGCGATGTCTCCACACCTGTGTCTCTCAACTCAGTGGATGCTGCATCTGCTACATCCACTATGTCCAAGACTATTACAAATGAGGTGACTAACTTGACAAACTTCAGTGGAACTAGAAGCAGCTGTTTGTACCAGTCTTATGGGAACACAGGTGGAGAACTGGGTCAAGAGCCATAGTAATGCTCTCATGGGACACAGCCATGGAAGTGTGCACAGCCTTGGTTGCACACATGAGTTTACAGCAGAGGTGGTGATAGAGGGTGGAAGTGACAAGCCTAATGGAGCACCGCTGGTGGCATGTCTTCATTCTGCTATTTGAACCCTATCTAATAAGTTGAGAAAGGTCATACTATTAGTACCTACGGATGTGGGGTATTCTCAGGCTCCTTCATGAGCAGACTCTGAGGCAGGAGAACATTTATTTTCTCTCTCAGATCAATCTGATTGAGCTGATGAGGATTCAGAATCTCAGAGGGTGAGCCATAAGAGAGGATCTCTGGGTAGTCTCCTAAATGTAATGTAAAACCTGAATGGAGGGGGGAATACTTCTCTGAAACCCCTGGGACAGACATCTCCCTGACGGTTAGGGAACAAGAAGCCCCAGCATGAGGGTAGTGCCACAGCTGGTGAAGGAGCTGGTCTAAAGTGGGACTATGCTGCTATTCCTGAACTTGAAGGGCATCTTCCAGGGGAAAAAGGACCTAGGGGGTTTAACCATATGAACAGCTTCCATTGGAGGCAATATATCAAGGCATCATGGCCCATTGTGAGGAAAACCAGGCAGATGGTTGGAGGGCTGAAACTGCTAATAGGAAACTAGAGGGGGGCATCCATAGGGTCGCCAAGGCCTGCACAGAATTTTCCCAAAGAATGACCGAGGTGGAAAGCAGAGTGGTTGCTCTGGAGGGTGAGGTTGAAACCCATAGACAAAAGGCAGAAGCATTTGAATCTCAAATTACTAACATCCATTGGAAGGTTAAAGAGTTTGAGGACAGACTCAGGTACAATACCCTCAGAGTACTGGGGGTGACACAGGAAGTGGTGGGCGCAGACATCCATAAATACATAGTGGGGGAGTTTAAAGGTGCCTTCCTGCAATTAGTCCCCTGGAACTGGTACTTGGAGGTTCAAAGAACCCACAGATTTCTTTATAAACAACAGGCCTGACATTCAAAGGATGATGGCAAACCAAGAGCAATCCTGGTGTACTTTGTGAACTTTTTGCTTCAAGAGGTAGTTTTTGAACTTGCCTGCCCAGATTGGAGGCACACTTATGGTGTTCATTTTTTGTCAGACCAGATTTCAGCATTGCTACTGTGGAGAGGAGGTGGCATCTAAGACAGCTGGTCCAGCCCTTTCAGCATAAAGGGTCTCAAGAGTTTCTGTTGAGTCTGGAAAACGTGAAAGTTATTGTTCAAGAAAGGGCACATTTCTTCACTCCAGAAATTAAAGTGAAAGAGTTTCTTTGAATGTAAGATAATTTTGTCTGAGTGGTCGTGAGATGCTTTGACTTTTAACAAATACTGCTGATTTATTACTATTTTTGATTGCTTATGTATATATGGAAACACACCTTCAAGTGAAACTCACTTATAGATAATGTGTAATTAAGCAGGAGATCATGCTACTGAATTAATCAGAGAACAATGCTTCTGTCTAGACAATTAACAGTCTGTCAAGAATATCTCAATGATATTCAGTGCAACCAGTACTGATTTATACAAAGTCATATACTTTTATTATTGTGAATCACCGTCATAGCATAATTTTTTTATGATAATGATGAAGACACAATGGTGATAAAAAGTGAACCCCAAGTGAAAAAACACTACAACAATCACACAATCACTGTTGTTTCTACAGTAAATGGTGGGTTGATATATTCTACACAAAGATAGCTTTGATTTGATATTTAAACAATTACATTCACAGGACAAATTCCCTTATAGGATAAGAAGTAGAAGGATCTGTCTTGTTAGCTGTTGATTAGGTTTCTACCCTTAAAGAGAATGCTAGTTTCTCATGAGGACAAAAAGTGATCTGCAGAACTAATATGGAGAATATTATCAAGGAAATGAGAATGAAATAGTGCTTTAGAGTAAAGAACATGGAAAATGCTAGTACAATAATGTACCGGTTGCCTTACAGTATGGCTGCAATTAATAACATTTCTTGAGATAAAAAACACACCTTGGCATAGTACAGAGTATCTGGAATTCAGAAAAATCAGGCCACATATTAGTAAGACCATTACACATGGTGTTTAAGGCTGAGACGCAATTTCTCATTAGGACAATGATTACCCATTAATGCTTTGTAATAATGCCAATACGTCTGATATGTCAGATTGGATGGGGTGCTGACAGGGGACTGTAAATCCACAGATTACAACAAAAAATACAATTAGTTGCATACAATCTGACTCCGCTTTTTGGTACTATAGAGCAGGAACTTAGAAGAATTAAATATTTGCACTTATCACCAATGGGAGGTGTAATGTGTTCAAAATGACAATTCTAATGAAACTACTCTATCTGTTTAGAGCCCTTCCCCTGAAAATTAACAAGTTCTGGTTGGGTAAATTTGAGAGCCTACCTTTCAGCTTTCTCTGGGGATTTAAGGACTCAAGGAGAGCCTCCAAATATATGGCACTTTCTAGAGGTTGCGAGGGTGGGCAATCCCCAACTTCACTTTTTACTATTGGTCTTGTATGTTACAATATATCGACATTCTGACTACGGGCAGGACGAGTAGGTTAACCACGGCAGAAGCTCTTTCAATCTATGAGTTAGTGTTGGGGTAAGATGCTAAAGGATGGCTTCTGAAAAGCATTGAGCCCAGCTGTTATAAAAAGACACAATTTAAAGATGGCAAGGGGGAATGTATTCATTTAGTGAGATTCAAGAAATATATAGGATGACCAGGATTCATTTTTTTTTAAATATCTTCAGATTTGAGACTTTGTCAGTAGGCTGCATAATTCTATTAATTCCAGTGGTCAGCTAGATTTTCCACAGAAGGTCTGCTACTCTAGGAGTCACTAGATCTTGTGAGGAAGACATTGCTGATGGCAGGGATAAAGAGCCAACATTTCAGGACCATATTCAACCTTTATTATACCCCGACTAAGATGTATAATTGGGATAGGAGGCCTACCAATACTTGTTGTTCGCAGAATGGAGATCTAGGCTGCTGGCAGTATGCAATCTGGAAAGTAGTATATAGGTATGTAAAAGGGTGAAGGCACAGTAAAGGGGTCATAGGATTTGGCTGCTCTTTACCAAATAGATTGAGAATATGGAATAATACTGGGTATATCCTGGAGGCTTGAGCTGACCCAGCGGGTTAAGAATAGGGTGTTTACGTCGCTCTAGACTAACTTGGCCTATATATTTATTAAGGCTTTTGTTGATCACTTTAGATTTCTAGCCTTATCAATTATTGGCCCTGCTTAATATGGGAACAGATGTTAATGGGGGCACCCAGGACTGAACTTGGTAACTGCTTTTATGTGCACTGACACTTTAGCTGACCCGTTACTCTTAGCATAGCTGTGACTCCGATACTGGTCCACCGTTTCACCTGTGAATGCCTGATTAATTCTGTGTATGCTAGGTGTTTGCACTGTTTTTTTACTAATCTATTTATTTAAGTATTTAAGATTCATACTCCGTATGTTCCTGGGAAGGACAATGGTATTACTGCTTGATTTGATGGGTTTCTGTTTTCTTCTATATTTTTATACTTCTCAGAAGGATAATGCTATAATATTTTTTTGCTGCCTTTGATTAATGCCCCAGCGCCTCAATGTGCTGGATGTGTAGCAGGTATGCATTTGCACTTAATGCACGTGTATCTCATGCTGCACATATGAACTTTGGTACTGTATTTTTTGTCTGCTGCTAGGTGTTGGTATATTGTACTTGGCCTATTTGCAAAATGCTTTAGATAAAATGAAAAAGCAAACAGAAACACACCAACAAAAGCATTCACAAATCAATGTGTTTGCCTTTGGATCCACTTACATAGTCATTCACAGACACATATAGGCACTGTCACACCCACTCACACACCTATACAGCTATTTATATACCCAGCACTCAGACAGTTAGGTGAACAGACACTTGCATACACATGCACCAACGTATGCAGCAGGTCACCTACACATATAAGGACTCATCTACCTATATTCAAAGCAATTCACTTACACACCCAGTCACACAGTGACAACGGCAATTACACATCCACTCACACACCAACAGAGCACTTATACATACACCACTAACAAAGACAGTAGTACACTCAGTTACACACCCAAACACATACTAACACAGCCAGATACCATTTCCTAGAGACACTTATGTACCCATTAACACATCCACGCAGTCAATAAAACAGCCACTGAGATACCCACACAGCTACTTACACATCCAGTGACATGACCAGAAAGATAGTGATACACTCACTCACATATCCACTCAACCACTGGCATACCCATTCACCCACCCATGCAGAAAACTATATAGCTATTTATACACTGATACTGACACAGTTAGACAGCCTGTTAGAAAATGACAGAAACACTTATTTTGCTGCTGGTTTGCTTATGAAATGTAATCTAATATTATGTAATGTAAAGTTAAATGTATTCTATATTTGGTTTTCAGATATTTGCTTCTGTTTAGAGAAAAGAGTTTACAATTCCAAGAAAGATACAAAGGAGAAAAAATTGTATTATCTGCTTAAAATTGAGAGTGAAAAGGAACACATGTGGAGAACGGAAAGGAAAAAAGACCTGCTGGTAACATAACTAAGGAGTTTCTTAAAACAGTATGAGGAAAAATGCAAAATGTGGAAAATGTTTCAAATAAAAAGAAAGGTTTAAAATCAACTCACACAGGTGAAAGAGTATGTCACGTTGAAAATGAGAAATCTTTTAGTAAAACACCTAGTTTAAAAAGGAGAGAGAAACAAATTAAAGATATACAAATTAGAATGTTTAGAAGTTGGGTAATATAGAATTTGGTACAAGACATGAAGCAGTGTAAAAGGAAAATGGTGGCAATGAAGCAAAAACAATATATTGAGAGTTTGGTTGATAAAGCTTTGACCTGAAGTGTAAGCTGTTGATCTTGAGTCTGAAAAAATGAGAATACTGAATAAAGCTGCATTGTCTATGAAGAAAAGAATCAAAAGAAAAGGCTATTTTTTGTAATATTTTCAAATGAGAATGGAAGCATACATCTAGTACTGAGGCTTTTTTAATGAAGAAAGCTACTTTCAAGAAAAATCATTAGTGCATGCAGTTGAAACAGCTGGCCAGTGTTATGAGGTCAAAGATAATACTCCAATTACAAAAGAGAAGATAGTTCCTAGAAATGTAGAAGAAGACATAGCTGAAGAGATACAAGGAAGGTATAGACAAGCGCCTGTATATAAATGTGACTGCAGTAGTATTTGCCTTGTTCACAAGGAATCCTTTGCTATATTCAGCAAATTTCTATGTAAATTTCCAGATAGAAGTGTGAAGCAGTGAACTGTAATGTTGCAAGCACCAGATCCATGCAAAGTGAGGAAATATACTAATTTGCAAAGACAATCACTGGCTGGCATGTCTGTCCAAGAAAGTGTGCACAAGTACTTTTCATCTTTTTAGAATAGTAGCTTCATTCATAAATGTGAGATTTAGTTAGAAAACGTTACTTTGTAAAACATCCTGCATTGTGTTTAGGAGAAATTGACAAAAAACATTTTTATGGTATAGTGTCAGAGGTTGAAAATTTTTGTGAATATATTCAGTTATGTTTCTTTGGCCCTCCAGTGGAGTCTGGGCAAAATATGGTGTTGAATGTTCAGGTGTAGAAGAACAGAACACAGATATTAGTACTAACAACTTTGGACAAGAAATAGCAAAGTTTAATGCAGTTTCTACAGAGAAACAAAACTCTCTTTGTATTTGTTGTCGGTACACTCAAAACAAAGGCCATGTTCAAAATGTTGATGCGTTTTTTAAAACTGAACAAGAAAACAGAGATACGTGGCAGAATTAGCAATGTATTTATTTGTGGAGTAACATTTTTATTTGTTGACATGCGAGATCATGTGGAAGCATTGCTATCACAAATTAGAGGACAACAAAATGCCTGCCAGAGCAATACGCAATATGTTAGAGCTGATTGAAATTCCAGAGGAACTTCAACATCTGAATGTTTATGAAGGAATACTCATACAATCTTTGCATCCTTTTCAAGCAATAGTTCATATGGAACCGAAGACTGGGAAACTACCACCCAATGATAAATATATGAGCACTACAGTAGCCATCATCTGCATCCAAAAGAGGTTATGGGGGATACCATCGAACTGTATCAAATGAAACAAGGTATAGAAACTCCAGTGAGCATGTGTGAAAAAATGTTGAAGCTCAAAGTTTTCCTCAACTATTTCCAGCTGGATTAGGCAGAGAGTGTGGTGAACACCCTGTGCAAATATTTGTAGCTGTGTATAGGTCAACACGATTATATTTAGAGGACCCTAGATTTCAACAAATATTCCATATGTACTCCATTATTTGAAAGTGATATGTTTGGACCGTTATATACTGCTAACAATATTCTTAAGACAGAAGTTAATGTGAAAAATGTGTCTGCAAAAGACTTTGTGGAAAGAATTCATGGCAAAGATGAGAAGCTCAAATGCAAATTGATGGTATGCCATCCTGGGACCAAAAAATATGGGTATCATCATTATGTTCGGCTCAAGTGTATGGTGCAAAATTTAGGTGTACCAACTTGGTTGTGCCAAGTATGCGTGGGATGATTTACATGTGTTTTGGAGAGCAGCACACTCTAACATGAAAGGTGTTGAATTTAAAACACCAGGAGATCCTGCAACTGTTTGTAGGTACTTCAACCACAGATTTTAAGCTCTGTTGTCCTTCTTCTGCAGCAAAAAAATCCACCTCTTGGAGAAGGTACTGATTTCTTGTGGCAACAAGACTCCAAGCAAATGTTGGTCCTCATATTCACAGGCTGTTGTGGATAAACAATGCACCTAAATTTGGAACAGACATGGATGAGTCTGTTCTATATGTAGCATTCCAAATGGCACTGAGTAAAAAGACCTAATTATGTTCTGCATTTCTAATCACATAGGCGTGGGAAACACTGTCTACAGAAACACAGAGAAAAAGGAAACTTTTACCCAAAATGTCATTTTGGATTTCCAAAACCTATCATTTCAAAAGGAAGAGTGAATAACAGTTTTATTTCTATAGTGAGAAACACACTTACTTGTAAATCATCCAAAAACACCTTCAACCTGAGGAGAATAGAAGCTTCCAAATATATTAATGACTGAAATCCTGTCATTTTGAAAATGTGGAATGACAATATGGATATTCAATTTGTTGCAGACAATTCTATAACTTCATACATAACAACATCTGAGAAAATGGGATGAAAAATCTGTGGGAAGAGATCTCTGCTGAAAAGTCTCTAACAAACAAAATTGTACAGCTTCACTGTGAAGATGTTTTTACACAGAGAAATTAGATCCTTTGAAAGTTGAGTTTAGCTAGTTGATGTTCTAAGTTGAGAGGAATTGTTTGGGTGAGTTTAGGCCTTGCATCAACTCAACATCAATTTTTGAAATATTTTCCACAAACTCAATACCTGACCGCATTTGAGCTAGACAGTATAGATATTGTAAAAACAAACATTTGGGCACTTACTATCCACAAAGAAGTACACAAGCATTCTAATTAACCACAGAAAACTGATCTGCCAGATAGCTGAAAAAAGAGAGCTTTTCTATTTGGCACTTTCCATGAGTTTAAACCTCAGTGTTCTGAATCAGAATTACTAGGAGAGTTTGACAGCTTTGAAGAAGTTTTCAATGCTGCAAAGGATGGTATTCAGTGCATAGTATTTCCTAACTACTTGCAAATGTTGAATGATGAAATTGAATGAGAAGATACAGTTTCTGCTGAAGTACATAAGGAGAGTTCACAGAGCAACCAAAGTTCAGGTCCTCAAAGTCAGGACCAACTTGGGCAACCTATAATTGAAAATGAGGCTGCTATTGCAATGAATGAGGTGGAGACTGCAATGGAGCAAGCAAGACAGGAAACAATTGATTTGCCAGATTTAGTTGGACAAATAAATGATGAGCAAATTAAATATACATGGAAGTGAAAGCCACAGTTGAACATGGATTGCTTCATGACAACAAACAGTGTGCATGCCTATCATTTCAGCCTACCTTGTTGTATGTCAGATGTCAAGCTAGTACTGGTAAACGTTTCTTAATAGAAGTTCTTATGGCTTTCCTACAGAAGACTACAGACTGCAATTTATCATGTATGCTTACAGTGCCTACTGAATTAGCTGCACACAATATCAAATATATTATGCTACATCAACCTTTGATGCTGCCCATGGATCTTGACACAAAACTGGAATACCAAAAGTTATCTGGTAAAGCATGTCATGAAGTGGCAAGAGTGTTAAAAAAAGTTAAAGCTTTTAATCATTGATGAGGTGAGAAAGGTCTCAAACTTAATGTTTGCCTTTGTACATTTGAGAATGCAAAGAATTCTGAGAACAGATTATGATGTCCTATTTGGAGGAAAACATTAGGTCATTTTTAGAGATGTTCAGCATTTACACGTGTGAAAAGTCAGCATGTATTCAACATAATGCTCCATGATGAAACATGAATATTTGGTTAAATTTCAAATACAAAGAATTAATCAGGAATATGCAACAAATATTGAATATTGAATTTGGAAATATTTTAAAAGAGATTAGAGTAGGTGTTCTTTCAAAAGAGGGAAGGCATGTTTAGGAATGTTTTCTTCTTAAAAAACTGCAGCAGAACTAATGGTAGAAGAAGGTGTATTATGTGCCTAATGCCTACATTGGGGGAGTGTGCCTCTTTCAAAAAATAATTGCTGGAGTTGTTATACAACTGAAGGCAATAGAAAAAATGGAACGTCACAGTATCACTGTGTTGCTTAATGAAAAGTTACAAGCAAAACTGGATTATTTTGAAAAATCTGTTCCACAAAGTGCAGAATCTGAGAAATATTCATATCTATGCAAAAACTGTGGAGTGATCTTGCATCAAATTTTAAATGTTTCGGAAGTTCTGGTCAATTGTGATATGGGTAAATTTGTTTTTTTATAAATACATTTTCTTAATAGGAATGAAGTGGAATATTTTGTGATTACATTTGATCAGATTAGAAGGTGTATTGCACTTTTTTGCCTTTGAAAGATTTATATATTCAAATTAAACAGGTTCCAGTATCTCTAGCATCTGCTATTACTATTTATAGATCACAAAGTTTAGATGCAGCAGTTAATAATATTGGTAGTGCCATCTTTAAGGAAGGTATATCATAGGTTGCTCTGCCTCGAGTTAGGACATTGTCTGGTTTCTATCTAATTGCATTTGATGAGAGCAGAGTCAACGGAGACTCATTTGTGTTACAGAATACAACCGAATAAGATGTGTTTATGGTTCTCATTTAGGACAATATTCAATTTATGAGAAACACTTAGGCCCTCATTACAATCCTGGCGGTAAATCCTGCTTACTGCCGTGCAGAAGACCGCCAACATACTGCTGCGGCCGCGGAATTCCGCTACAGGTATTACGACCCACAGCCTGGAATCCGCCACAATACAGCCACCCACACAAGTCCGCCACACCAAAGGTCAGTGATAAACTGTCAAAAACCAAACCCACACCTTCACGCCAACAAGAATATGCCCACACTATCACGACCCACGAATCAACGTGGCGGTCTTTCAACTGTGGTAAACCATTGGTGGTACACACCGCTGCGCTCAAAATACACACACATATACAAAACACAACCACATTGGACAATTCGAAATACCCACACCTGATACACATACACACACCACACCCACACACCCAATCCAATATAAAACACACACCCACATTACCCACAAACCCTTACTACCAGAAATGTGAAAGCAGGCCAGAGAGAGACACTACCTGAAACAACACCAGCATCCACAGACACACACCACCATCACTTACACAACATCCACACACCTCAAACAACACACACCAACACATCCCCTCACACATCACAACAGACACCACCTCATATATCACCCACACCACATCATGGCACCTCAACAACGCCTCAGGTTCTCTGAGGAGGAGCTCAGGGTCATGGTGGAGGAAATCGTCCGGGTAGAACCACAGCTATTCGGATCACAGGTGCAGCAGACATCCATTGCAAGGAAGATGGAGCTATGGCGCAGAATCATCAACAGGGTCAATGCAGTGGGACAGCACCCAAGAACACAGGATGACATCAGGAAGAGGTGGAAGAACCTACGGGGAAGGTGCGTTCTGTGGTCTCCAGACACCTGATTGCTGTACAGAGGACTGGCAGTGGACCCCCACCTCCTCCCCCACAACTAACAACATGGGAGGAGCACGTCTTGGCAATATTGCATCCTGAGGGCCTCGCAGGAGTAGCAGGAGGACTGGACTCTGGTAAGGCAAATCTTTACCACCTTATCCCCCCACCCCACCTGCATGCCATCACATACTCCCACCCTTACCCTCACAACCATCACCCCAACAACCCACAGATACCCCACCAACACAACCCACACATCCCAAAACCAAGCCTTGCATGTAACACCAATGCATGGACACCCATCACCCAAGCATGTCCAGTACAGAGACTCACTCATGCCGCAAAATCACCAATCACACAAGGACCAAGCCAATAATGCAAGTACTGGAGTAGAGGGTCACTCACCCATTGAACACAATGGCACACACAGATACAATAATTATGCATTTACACCCCAACAGGACCCCTACCCAACATCACTGGACAGGAGGTGCCAGACATATCCAGTCCCCCCACAGAAGAGGCCCACAGTGATGACAGCAGCTCTGCATGCCTGGATCAAGATGGCCAGCCCGGCCCATCTGGGACCTGAGGACAGTCAGTTCCCTTGACACTAGCACAAGCCACCACAGAGCCTCCCCCCTCAGGAAACACCACCACAGCACCCACCCAGCGGGCCCATCCCTCTGTCCCGAGGACACGTCAATCAGCAGTGTGTCCACCACTACAGGGAACCCAGGCAACCCCACTAACACAGGACGATCAGGGACCTGGGGGCACTGGCAGTGGGCACACTGTTCAGGGGACAGAGGCACAGGATAACAGGGAAGCTGGGAGGACTGCTGTGCGACAGGGAGAGGACAGGCCCTCTCCACGAGGCACTCTCCAAAATCATGGGATTTTACCATCATTCCCAGGAGACGATGGCAACGGTACTGGACAAGTTTCAGGAGACACAGCGGCTGCAGGAGGAAAACTACCTTGGGATCAGGGAGGACTTGAAGTCCATTAACACCACCCTGGTCACCATTGCAAGGGTGCTGGCAGACCTTCTCAACACCAGGAGGGACACAGGGGCACAACAAGGGGCCCCTGACACTAGCCTGGACGATGAACAGCCCTCCTCCTCCGCCGGCGCTAGTGGACAGGAGTCACCACCACAGGAACAACAGGACACCCGCACCCCACCCCCTTCAGATGGAGAACCACCCCACAAACGGTCCCTGAAATCCAGGAACAAGACAGAGAACATTGCCAAAACCCCCTGAATGTCCCCCTTCTGTCCCACTATGTCACACTGTCCATCCTTAAACTGCCATTGCTCCACTTCCTATTCCCCTTTGGACAATGCACCTGTGAAACAAATAGACTGGACTCTGCCATGGGCATTCCTCCACCATCACCCCAGCCCATTTTACAACCCCCTCCACTTATTAGCACTTATTAGCACAGGAATAAACACACTTCAGTCATAAGACAATCTGGAGTCAGTCTGTGCTTTCACACATGTGTAATTGCAATAACTATGGAATATAGCAATGTCAATGTACTTGTTCATATACCAATGTCACACAGCTGTAGGCCAGCAGTAAACATAGCAGAGGGCAAAAAGTGGGACCCAGGTCTGTGAAATGGAAAGTCAAAGTGACAAGTCAGGTTCCATACACTAAATGAAAATGACAGACTTATGCTAGCTCAAACAATAGTATGAGATGTAGGAAGCAGTGATATCTTCTTACCTCTGTCTCACTGGAAGTATTGCATGATGATGTTGTTTCAGTTGTCGATATCCTCTTCTTTTGCCTCCTCTTCTTCACTGTCCACAGGCTCCACAGCTGCCACAAGACCACCATCTGGCCCATCCTCCTGCAGAAAAGGCACCTGCCGTCGCAAAGCCAGGTTGTGCAGCATACAGCAGGCCACTATTAACTGGCACACCTTCTTCGGTGAGTAGTATAGGGAGCCACCTGTCAGATGGAGGCACCGGAATCTGGCCTTCAGGAGGCCGAAGGTGCATTCGATCACCCTCCTAGTTTGCTAATGTGCCTCATTGTAGCGTTCCTGTGCCCTTGTCCTGGGATTCCTCACTGGGGTCAGTAGCCATGACAGGTTGGGCTAGCTAGAGTCGCCTGCAAATGTCGAGGGACAACTGTTAGACACACAATAACCCTTAGGGACAGCCCCATACCCAGACACCTATGTCAACTGTATTGGGACCTTGGCATCACCTCTTAGCCACTCACGGTGCCTCTGGAGTTGCCCCATCACATAAGGGATGCTGCTATTCCTCAAAATGTAAGCATCATGCACAGAACCAGGATACTTGGCATTGACATGGGAGATGTACTGGTCTGCCAACCACACCATCTGCACATTCATCGAATGGTAGCTCTTCCGGTTTCTGACCACCTGTTCAATCCTGCGGGGAGGGGGTACAAATGCCACATGTGTAGCATCAATGGCACCAATGATGTTGGGGATATGTCCCAGGTCATAGAAGTCACCTTTCACTGTGGGCAAATCCTCCACCTGAGGGAACACGGTGTAGCTGCACATGTGTTTCAGCAGGGCAGACAACACTCTGGGCAACACGTTAGAGAACATTGGCTGGGACATCCCTGATGCCATGGCCACTGTTGTTTGAAAAGACCCACTGGCCAGGAAATGGAGTACAGACAGGATCTGCACTAGAGGGGGGATTCCTGTGGGATGGTGGATAGATAAAATCAGGTCTGGCTCCAACTGGGGACACGGTTCCTGGATTGTTGCATGATCAAGTCTGTATGTGACTAGGATGTGTCTCTCTTCCATTGTCGACAGGTCCACCAGGGGTCCGTACACCAGAGGATGCTGCCATCTCATCACCTGCCCCAGCGGATATGCCCTATGGAGGAGAACAGCAAGCAGAGAGTCATCCAATACTGAGGTATCACAATGTGTTATTTGCAGAAACATTATTAATCTGCAATGTGCCGGTATCGGTCTATATTCCCGGCCTAGATAGGTGTGACGCAGTTAACATCCATCCCATGTGACCTCCTGAAATGGCTGCTGCCTGACCTGTAAGGTGAGACAAGGGGATATGAGGTAACTGCGCTGGCGTTGTACACCGTCGCGGTGGGCGGTCGAAGACTGCAGCGCAATTCTGCATTGGTTAACATTGGGCCCTATGGGTCCCAGGAGCCAATGATGATGCACGCCGTCAGTGACGGTACGCACCGCTGTGGACGTGACCGCCATTTTCTGTCTGTTCACTCACTTGATACCTGACCTTCAACAGGAGAGGACCTACACTGAAAGTGCTGCTGTGACCTGTGTCTGGAAGCGACAATGGCTCATGTGTCTGGGGAAAGGGCCCCTGCCATCACTTCGGAGGAGTTGGAGAAACTAGTGGATGGGGTCCTCCCCCAGTACACGCAACTATACAGTCCTCCAGACAAACAGGTGAGTACACTGTGAGGATGCTGCATGGGCAATGCCTGTTTTGAGTGGTGTGAATGGAAGATAAATGGGGGGGCTGAAGCCTGCATGTGCGGATGGGGAGTGTATATGCATCAGGGCATGGGTGGGAACTGGGGGGCAATGAGTATGATGGTCCGGACGGGTAAGTAATTTCATTTCCCCGTGTACCATTCCTCTAGGTCAGGGCCCACCAGAAGAATGCTATTTGGTCCACCACAGACAGAGCGCCCACTGCCGTAAAAGATGCAAGGACCTGCGCCACTGGAGCAAGAAGATGGCGGAGGCCCAGCTGGGGATGGCCTCCCAACGTGGGAGGGGTGCCCGTCAGACCATGACCCCTCTGATGTTTCAGATCCTGGCGGTGGCCTATCTGGAGTTAGAAGGGCACCTGAGGGCATCACAGCAGCCACAAGGGGGTGAGTACACTCTCATTCAGCACACTCAGCGCGCATTACGAGGTGTCTGGGTGGGGAGGTGGGCAGTGGGTTCCCCTAGGCCAGGGCGAACGTGGTAGGCAAGGACCCTTGTGAGGCAGGTCATGTGGCACCCCAAACCCACCAGTGGTAAGAGCCATCTACACCTAGTCAGGCTCCTGTGACTTCCAGGTGTGCAGCAATTGGTCTTAGGCCTCGTACCCCATGGTCAGCTGAAATTTCTAGGAACTGTCAGTGCATGGCGTAGTGCAGAGGGCTGCTCCCTGTGTGTTGTGTCCGCCAACGGTAGTGCTGTTGCATGCATTGAACATGTCATTCTTCTGTACCCCCCCCCTTTTTGTGGTCTCCCTGTTCTTGTGTGCAGTAGCATCATCAGGTGGAAGAGCATTGGCACCGGAGCAGGAGGGAGCTGCAACCCACTTGGCCCTGGAGGGCGAAGCAACGGAGTCTGAAGCTACCAGTGGGACGGAGGGCGAGGGGAGGTCCATGGAGGGGACAGGAGCAGACAGCAGTGACAGCAACTCCTCCTCTGATGGGAGCTCCCTTGCGGTGGCGGACACCTCTGTGCCCACAGCATCAACAGGTACAGCCGCCACCCCCCTACCAGCATCGCCCTCCCAGCAGCCCCTCAGCGTGTGTCCCGTGCCCGCTCACCCAGGAGGGTGGGCATCTCCTTCGCCCCAGGCCCCTCAGGCCCTGCCCCAGTCAGCCCTGCTGCCCTCAGTGAGAAGGCTATTGACCTCCTGAGATCCCTCACTGTTGGGCAATCTACCATTGTGAATACCATCCAGGGTGTTGAGAGACATTTGCAACAAACAAATGCATACCTGGAGGGCATTCATTCTGGGCAGGCAGCCCAACAGAGAGCATTTCAGGCTCTGGCCTCAGCACCGATGGCAGCCATTGTCCCTGTGTCCAGCATTCCCCCTCCAACTTCCTCTACCCAGACCCAATCCCCTGTACCTCAGCCTATCCCAAGCACACCATGAAACCAGCATGCACACTCATCAACACACAAGAGTGGACATGGCAAACATAAGCACCCCACATTCCACAGGCACTCACACAAGCACCAGACCCATGCAGACACACCAACATCCACTGCCTCCACTGTGTCCCCCTCCTCCACGTCCTCCTCCTCCTCCCTGTCTCGTCTCCACTCACACCTGCATGCACTACATCCTCAGCCACTACCTCCATCACCAGCACGTCCATCACCACACACTGCTCACGTGCACTCACCACCCCCACTACCATTCACACATCCCCAGTGTCCTCTCCCATTGTGTCAGTGAGCCCTCCTTCCAAAGTACACAAACTCATTCACACACCCACCCAACAGCCATCCACCTCACAACAGCCTCCGGCCCATGCACCTTCACCCAAATTCAGCAGACGTACACCTCCTACAACCACTATCTCTACCTCCACTCCCAAACCCCCTCCATCTTCCCGTCCCAGTGTGTCTAAAAAACTCTTCCTCGCTAACATTGACTTCTTCCCTACACCTCCCCCCGTCCTTCCCCTAGGGCCAGGCTTTCCAGGTCCCAGCCCAGCACCTCAGCCATCACATCCCCAGGCACAGTGGTGCCAGCAACTGCGGGGTCATCGAGTGCGCCACCCATCAGGTGCCACGTAGCGAGGGCAAGGACATTCCACCACCTACCAAGGTGAAAGAGGTGCCCACATCCTGGAGGGAGAAGCCGAAACTACCAGCCACCAAGGGCTCAGCAAAAGCCAAAGGGGATAGTGCCAAGACAACTGCAGCACCATCAAAGCTGGGGAGGCCTAAAAGCAGAAGAGCAGGTCGGGAGAGGGCATGGTGGCACCGACTGAGGGACCAGTGTCACACTTTCTGTCCACGACCACGCCAACCTGTACGGCGGCGAACACCGCTAGCTGCCCCGCCACCACAACCGCCACCTGCACCGCCCCCGGCACGTCTACAGCCTCAGAGACAGTCCCCAGCCTCTTCCCCAGAGGGCAGTCGTCCAAGGCTGCAGGAGACGTCCTGCTGTGTCCCTCAGCAGGTGCTGACCCATGCACTGCCGCCACAGACACCGCCGCAAGCACCGCCGCAACAGACACCGCCGCAAGCACCGCCACCTGCACTGCCCCCGGCACGTCTACAGCCTCAGTGACAGTCCCCAGACACTTCCCCAGTGGGCAGCCTTCCGAGGCTGCAGAAGACATCCTGCTGTGTCCCTCAGCAGGTCCTGACCCATGCACCGCCACCAGCACCGCCACCACAGACACTGCGCAAGCACCGCCGCCACAGACACCGCCACCGGCCCTGCGGTGTCCTCGGACACAGGCACAACCGCTGACATGGCTACCATCCCCAGTGGTCAGTCATCTGAGGCTGGAGGAGAGTGCCTGGACCCTGGGCAGCTTCCATGAGGCATGACATCCATCACTGTTTGCACCTGCAGGTGGAAGGCGCAGCTGCAGCAGTGTGGGGTATGTCGCTGCCTCCATGGCGTATCATGCTACCTGAACCTCGCAAATCTCGTGGCACGCACACCCAGGTGAGGGAATTGTACCGGCCACACTGCACGTGGAGCACTCTGGGCACCATGCCCCCTCCAGAACCAGTCGAGTATCACATCCACTACCTCAGTCCCTAACAGGATGAAGCACTCTGGGCACTAGGCCCCCTCCAGAACCAGTGGAGAGATACATCCCCTACCTCAGTCCTTGGCAGGATGAAGCACTCTGGGCACCAGGCCCCCTCCAGAACCAGTGGAGAGATACATCCACTACCTCAGTCCTTGGCAGGATGAAGCACTCTGGGCACCAGACCCCCTCCAGAACCAGTGGAGACTGTTATCCACTTCAGAGACTGTGGCTTTGCACTCCCCAGGATAAAGCAGTGGGCAAACCACCCACTGGAGAGACTTGAGAGACTGTGGCTTTGCCCTCCCCAGGATACAGCAATGGGGATGGAGCCCCCTCGTGCAGCAGTGGTGTTGTGCGTTCATCAGGCTGAGGTGCCCCCCCACCCCCTCTCCCTGAGGTGCCTGTGTATTTTCGATCTGATGCCCCAGCAGTGTTCTCTCCGTTTCGAGTCAGATATCATGTGTGGGCTTCTCCTATGCATTTTGGGTCCAGTGGTTCACGGACAATGATTAGTACACTATCCGGACTTATGCAGTTGGTGTACATATTTGTATATACTGAATTTGGAGTTTTGACTAATGGATTTTTCATGATTACAATCGTTACAATCATTTCCTTTTGTCCTTGCATACTTCCAGGGGGTAGGGGGGGTGTATATGTAATGTTGCTGCATGTATTTGTGTGTATGTTGTTGTGGGTGAGGGTGAGGGTTGGGGTGTTGCATGTTGCATGTGTGTGTCACTCTCTTTCCTCCCTCCCACCCCTGTGTTGTAGGTGCAGTGCTCACTGTGGTCGCTGCTGCCGCCATTCGAAATCCTGGTATAAGAGGAGGTAAACCAACATGGGTAACACCTGAAGTTCGGGCTCCATGGCGTCCTGGTTCCTCGTTGGGTGTTGAGAGGTGAGTTTTTTCCCTTCTGTGTACTGTTTCCGCCGTGCTTTTGATAGCGTTGGTTCTGCCCCGGAAAAGGTGGCGGATAGGCCTCTGTAATACAGTGGGCGGTAGTTTGTCTTCCGCCTGTCTGTTGGCAGTGTCCGCCGCGCTGTTTGTTTCTACCGCCGTGGCTGTCAGAGTGTTAAAGTGGCTGTCTATGTTGGCGGTTTCCGCCACGGTCGTAATCCCTTTTTTCTTTTTTCATCGGCCTGTTTGCGGTATCACCGCCGCTTTAACACCGACCGCCAGGGTTGTAATGAGGGCCTTAATCTCTCCGAAGCAGAAAATCTGAAAGCAACGTAATGATGGTGTTGCAAAGAAGGAAATGTTATGAAACAAAAAATAAAAAATATTGGAGATAGTGTAGGTTTTCAATTGTCAACCCCCTCTGGTGTAAACTGCTATGCGAATGTTGTGGTAAATGTTCTATTTGCATTACCTTGTGTTGTAGATGCATTTCAAGAGAAACAGCAGATGGTAGTGTGTAGTTTGTTGAACCGCCTGCGTACTGCGAGAACAAAACTACATTCTGCATCATTAATTTGAGACATTGTAGATGTATGTAGATGTATGTAGTGGATCTGTACAGTTTACGCAAAATACTCAAGTGGATACACAAGATTTTTCGATAGTAATATCGGGTCTCTTAGAAGAAGAAAACATACCTGTAAACAAATAGAATCAGGGTGTTTTGTTTATTTAACATTACCAGATTCCAAAAGGGTAGGTTTTGACACATTAATGAAGAAAAACTACTCAAAAAAATTTATTTTCAAATTATCTAATAGATTTTCTGTCGACTTTGCATAAAGTAAGAAGTGGGAAAGTCTATTATTTTAGTGCTACAAGGATGCAGAGCAGATGGGAGCAGATTACATACTCGGATTACTAACTTTAAAGCAGGACAAATATTTATCTCTGGTAAAACGTATACTACTGCCGCCATCATTTTTCATGGAGAAGTTACTATTAGATCAGGTCATTATACTATCTAAAAAGTTAAATTGTATGGACAGAATGCAATGATAGCAACCTTAAATTCAAGCAAAGATTACCTTCAAACTTAGCAAATTCCCATCTTTTGTTTCCAGAAATAAAGTTCTAAGGAGGATTATAGTTGTAAAAGTGGAATACTGTATTTATTATAGATACATTATCAGAATGGATGGAATCATGCTGCTAACCATGGTGATGTTTGGATGAGGCTTTGCTTTGCCTTATATATCTAGTAGTGTTACTGTAGTACTTTTAATGATGTTCTAGTTTTCAGCATGTATCTTTTGAATAGTAGTGCAAGTGTAACATTACCAAATTACTATCTACTATTTTTGGAACTAAAGTTCTAAGGATGGTGACACTTGCAAAAGTGGAATAGGCTAGTTATTCTACATGCATCATCAGGATTTAGGACATCATGCGACCTACCAAGAATGATGTATTTGTAATGTTTTGCTTTGCCTTATATATCTGGTAAGCTTACTGTAGCACTTCCAATGATGAAGTTCTTATTTTCAGCGTATATTTCTTCACATTAGTAGTGCAAATACAGATAAAATCATTCTTTGAAAATTGCTGTGCATGCAATGCACAGTGTTCCCTATTCACAGGGACACTATGCAGTTCTCAGGGTGTTTGTATGCAGTCCATTTGATTGATTTTCCTCGCTGTTCAATGATGATTTTTAAGCCAGTACATCATTTATGATGTATAAGTATAAAAGCTGAGGAACAGTAAGGAAGGGAAAATGAAATGCTGATTTTTATTATAACCTAGAATTACAGCATGGGTAATTTTCAGTGGTTTGTTGCTATTCTGAAGTCATGCATTGTTAAAAAATTTACATTTATTTGATATTTTTATACATTGTAATACTAATTTATATTTTCTTTTTCTTTTTTGGAAACAGATGATTTGCACCGCCATCTCTATTTCAGTAATATGATTTGTAAATGAGTTCTTCCAGTGTTCTCTCCGATTACATAGTGAGTGTGTTTCAGACTGCAATAAAAAAAAACATACACCCACTTATACAGTCAGATACCACGTATAATCAAATACAGCCACTTACACATCCACTCACACACTTATACATAAACTCAACTTTCACATACCCATACATTGATGATGAATGATCTTTATTTGATTGTTAAAATAATCATAAAAGCGCAATGAAGTCAAAAACAATAAATAATGCAAAAAAAAAACAATAAAGCACAAAAAACATACATTACTACATAGGGGGGTTAAATTGATTGTACACAAATTCTTCATGTTGATAAAAACTCTAAAAAGTAATGACATATATACTAAGAAAGGCAGGAATATCCTGCCTCCAAAGCAATACATAGAACAGACATAGCTGTAAGAGTAGAGGACCTAGTACAACATTGTACATTGGTGCTATCAATAAATATAAAATAATAAAATCATTCACAGCAACAATTTAATTCAGATAAGTTAAAGCCTGAAATATATATGAAAAACTTGTTGATTTGTGCCAAGACAAGGTGCTTTTTAAAAAGGCCCGACAACAAAACAGACAGCTGGCTCCAATAACATTTGGAGGAATAAAAAAGCAGGTCTATATTGGTGCAAACCCTAATTTTTAAGGATTGGCAACAAATACCTGTGCTGAAAGGGGTCATAATAGTGTCAGAAAACGAGCTAATGCTCCAAAGACTATAGGGAATAATCATTGAAAGGGCAGATAAAAATGGTGCTAGGGTCGATTTAACCAGGTGGGAAGTAAATGTGAGACCTGATCGAGCCCAGTAAAAACATTGTGAAGAGAAATCTTTCCCAGGGTTTTTTAATTCCCAAACATTAATTCAAAGCCCCATTTGTACACTCACATAGATACTCACATAGCTACTCACACGCCCACACACTCACTTACATACCCACTAACACAGCCATACAGCCACTCACACACCTACTCACATATCCACTCACATACCCATTCACAACCATACATCCACTCACACATCTACTCACTGACCAACAAAACTGCTCATACACCCACTCACACACCAATATAGCCATTCACATACATATCGATATAGCCTTTACATACCCACTCACACACTGATACACCAACTCACACAGCAACACACACCCATATAAATCCTAACAAACCCACTCACACCCCAATACAGCCGCTCATACACCCACTCATACACCAATACAGGTACTCATATACCCACACAGATACTCACACACCGCTAGAGCCAGGTACACACACTCATCACCAGTATAGCCAGTTGCATACCTACTCACACTTTGATACAGCTACTCACACCACCTCACACAATCAAATACCCACACACACTCCCACTTACACCTGCACACTACACTCATACACCCAGTCATACACTGATACAACAACTCACACACCCACTCACACATTAATATAGCCACTCACACACCCAGTCACAAACTGATACAGCCACTCAGAAAGCCACTGACTCAACCAGACACTCATACACTGACTCACACAGTTATACAGCCACTCACACATTCATATAGCCACTCAAATACACACTCACACTCACACACCGACACAGACCCTCACAAACCCACTTGTTTAACTACACAGACACACATCCACCCACTCACACACTGATATCGCCACTCACACACCCATTTATACATTGATACAACCACTCACAGACCCACTGCAACACTGATACAGCCACTCACACACCCTTTTACACACTGGCACACTCACTCACACTTACACTCCTATTTACACAGAGACACACTGAGTCACGCTTTCATTCATACACTGACACATGCACTTATACAGGTATTCAGACTTTGACAAACAAACATATAAAATATAGCTTTTCTCTCTTTAAACCAGAAGAGGCAGTTCTAACAAGAACTGTTTTTTTTAGAAAGTTTTTTGTCTTTTAGGAACCTTTTGTTTTTTTGGTGTTTTTATTTTGTTACTTGCAACTATAATAACTAGTGTCCGGAAACAAAATGCAAAAAACATGTGCATCTTTTTTATTTTTTAAATGTAGCATTGGTGGCATTTTACAGCCTTTATCAAAGTGGAGATAGACTGCTCCCCTATAGTGATCGCTTTGTTGCACTCTGTGAAAAATGTGCCAAATTTCAGAAGGTCTGGAATGACATTCAGCAGATGAGATGCCACTGCTGCCGGCACTGGGTGCCCAGGACTACCTGTGTCACAGCCGATGTTGGGGCATGCAGTGCATTTCTTTCAAATCTATACCTTTACGAGGTAGCACGGTAGGACCATTCACAGGTGTTTCAACATACTACTAGTCCCATGTAACTATTTCCAGTTTGTCCCCCTCGACGGCTCCTTAACGAAGGAATTGCATTTCACAACCTTTGCGATTATCTTCTTCCCCCCAGAAAGAATCAAAAATAGGTAATTGACTCCTTTTCTTGAGAGGTTCTTCTTCTTCAGATGTAGGCTGTTTCCCCTAGTCCTCATGGTCTTATTATTGCCTAGATGTAATTTTTACTAGAAAAAGAATGAAACACCAAGGCAAAAACAGAAGCTCCACCTGTATCAGAAAGATGTGAATTTTCAACAGACACACACAAAGAAGAAAAAAATGGGATGGAACCCCCTGTAGAAAAGATTGGGAGGTTGTAAGAAATTGGGTCTCTAGTTGGCAGAGGTATACACCCTTGTCCAAGTAGGGACCACAATCCAAATCAGGGTAAATTACAACCCAACACAAATTGTTCTGTGCTCACCCTCTGGTAGCTTGGCACAGAGCAGTCTGTAATGTTCATTATACGGCCGGCGGGGATCCGGGGACACTGGCGGTCAGTGTTTTGACCTATAGCATGAACACGGCGGTTTTGACTGCCGTGTTCATTATGACCACCTAAATCCCACTTAAGCTCTTAGAAACTCAATAACTCCAACTAGGGCAATTACGGCGTCATTGACGGAGTCGTTCCCAATTTTCTGACGTCACAGGCACTGGTCACGGAGTCGCATGGACCCCCAGTCACAGTACCTTTGGAAATGAATAAACAAAGAAGTTGCACAGAGTTGTGGCGATGAAGTGTCGGTGGAGCCAGTGCGTCCTCAGTCCCTTATGGCATCTGGGGAGGTAAGGCATCGAGTCTGTACTGCGAGTCAGGGGAGGTGGGGTGTTGGTTCCGTCTGGTGGCAGTGGAAGGTGCTGTGGTGTTGGTGGCGAGGCATCGGTTCCTGGTGGCCCGGCAGGGTAGATGAATCCAGTCCGTCAAGATGTGATGAATCGACTTCTCAGTGTTGTGATTACACCACCACAGAGCCAGAGCAGGCATCAGTGCATCATCGCCAAGTGGCGTTGGTGCTGAAGTTGCTGTAGTCAGAAACTAGCTAGAAGCTAGTAGGTGAAATCTTTCTTGGCCCTGAGACTTCAAGACAGGAGGCAAGTTCAATCCAAGGCCTTGTAGAGCACTTTTGGGGAAGGCTGAATCCAGCAAAGTTAGAGGCCAGAAGGGCAGCAGGACAACAAGCATGGCAGCAGTGTTTCTCAGCAAAGCAGTCAGGTTGAGTGCTTTGGGCAGCCAGGCAGTTCCTCTGACAGAGTTCAGGTGTAGATCCAGAAGTGTCTGATTTGGTGGTGTCAGAGATCCAATTTATATATCCAGAAATGCCTTTGAAGTGGGGGGAAACTTCAAAGAGTGGTTTTGAAGTGCACAAGTTCCCCTTTCAGCCCAGTCCTGTCAGCCAGAATCCCTGTGGGGGGGTTATCAGTCCTTTGTGTGAGGGCAGGTCACTGGCCTTTGAAATGTAAGAGGGAGCCCCTCCACCCTTTCTGCCCAGGGAGACCCAATCAGTATGCAGATGAATGTAGATGTGACTGAGTATCCTGTGTTTATGGCTCTCTAGGTGGAATACCACAAGGGGAGCTGTCAACCAACACAGACCAGACGTGGATTGGAAATATGCTGTAATAGAACAGAATTGGAGATAGGCTGTAATGGAACAGTTGGCAATAAGTGCACAGAAATGCCAAGTTTCTAAAACTGACATTTTTAAAATAGTAAAATTAAATATAACTTCACCAGTAAGCAGGATTTTCTATTACCATTCTTCCAATACTAAACCTGACAGGGCTACTCCTTCCAGATCAGAATCCACCAATTAAAAGCATATGAGGGCAGTTCTAATCACAGTAGTGGAAAACAAATTTGTGGGTTTTTTACTACCAGGACAGGTAAAACACATAGGTACCTGTCCAGCCTTTTACTTACATACCGCCCTGCGCCCTGCCCTATGGGTTACCTTAGGGGTGACATATGTAGAAGAAGGGGAATTTAAGGCTTGGCAAGTAGTTTTACATGCCATGTCAAAGTGGCAGTGGCATTACACACACAGGCCTTGCAATGGCAGGCCTGAGACATGGTTAAGGGGCTACTTATGTGGGTGGCACAATTAATGCTGCAGGCCCACTAGTAGCATTTAATGTACAGGCCCTGGGCACAGGTGGTACACTTTACTAGGAACTTACAGGTAAATCAGATATGCCAATTGGGTAAGAACCAATGTGACGATGTTTAGGGGGAGAGAGTATATGCACTTTAACACTGGTCAGAAGTGGTAAAGTGTGCAGAATCCTAAAACCAGCAAAAATAGGATCAGAAAAATTTAGGGAGGCAGGAAAAAAGTTGAGGGATGACCAAGGCTGGCAGGTCTAACAAAGGTGTTTTAATCAATAAAATCAATTTTCAACTCTGTCGTACGGGTTTGTGGGTCTGCCACAGTGACCTCAGGTGCTGCAACATCACCACAAATCCGGAAATACATTTTAAAATAGCCTTCAAAAGTAGAATTACTTATTGGAATAAAAGTTTGTATGTAATTTTATCAAACCACTTACCTCAAACATCAATTTTAAAGTTTGAACCCAAGAGCTCAGAACAGGAAGTACACATCAGGATGGTTAGTGACAGATCAGTGAATACAAAAAACCTATCAAAAAATATTTTGTTTTGAAAATAATTTAAGTTATGAAGTGGGTTCACAAAAGACTTTGGCATATGTGTATTCACTTTACTAGTTGTCTATAGAATTTGATTACAGCCAGCATTCTTCCATTGCTCCATAAAAGAAGCGAAATGGTCACAAGTACTTCTTTCATTATGGAGCAGGGCCGAGGACTTTAGGATACTGATGGCCCCAAGCTTCAATTATGTCCTGGGGGTGTTACTTCTACTGATGCAGATATTGCTCCTGCAATATAGCGAGTCAGTCATTAGGGGTTTCTTTTGGTGGCACTGCAGGCTAAATGGACATATTTTATATACACACACAATTGGGAGGAATGTGCCTTTTCCACATTACCTTAAAGTATCTATCTCACCAAATGTCACAATTAATATACTTCTACATAGGTGTACCAGATTTGCCATCTTGGGTGCTAATGGAGTATAAAATGCTAGCAGTGACCGTAATCTTCATGGTCTGTAAAACATTGACTGACTTAGGCCTTGACTGAAAACCCCATGGCACTTTGCCTACTGCATACATGGAAAATTACACACATGCCAAGTCATGTAGACCGGTGGGTATGCAAATCTGCCCAAATCTGGGACTACAAGTGGGAGGTGACCCAAATCATTCATAGGACACCATGGGATAACTCAGGCATTTCATGTGTACAGCATCTGATCAGAGTTTCAGCTCAATCTGAATCCAATATTTGAAGCATATTCAACCAAGACATTACCCTTACACTTGATTTGGGGAAACACCAAACATATTGCCACAATCACTGATCAGGACTTATACTTAAAAATGTGGAAGCTGCAAAAGAGTGATCTTGGAATTGTAACTAAAACTCATGCTTCCGCCATGCACTGTTTTTTCTTCAATAATTTAACTTCCAATGTTTCATTGATATTTTTATTGACATTATAAAAGTTGTCATGAGTGCTGTAATATCTGGGATAATTAGCAGTGCATGATGAGGGTGTGAGTTTAGGGTGCGAGTTACAGTTACTTGCAAAACTTCTATCTATAACTGCTGAATTTCTCTGGTTTTGTGCCAGTGAATTCAGAACCTAACTATAACGCCCCTGTAAACTTTGTTTTTTTAAAGTGAATTTCTAAGTTTTTTTAAATTCTATTTCCTAACTATAACATCCCTGTAACCTTTGACTTTTTCAGTGAATTTCTATTTTTTTTTTATGTAAAGTGAGTTTTATTGCTATATGTTAATCCAACACTGCCACTCATGGCCTTCGGCAGCATGCGCCAGTGTTTGGCCACAGAGCCTGGTCTACGGCATGGTCTTTGGCCATGTGCAGTGGGAGTTGGCCGCAGGGCCTATCTCTCTTGGGTTGAGAAGGTATCTATGGGTGTGAGAGTGGCTGTGAGAGTGTCTGGGTGTGAGAATGGTTGTCAAAGGGTCTATGTGGGTGTGAGAGTGTTTTGTTGTGCTCCAATAGATGAAAGACCTCTGTTAGACCTGGCGTCCTTGGTGTGGACTCCCCTAACTATTTGCCTCTACTTCACAGGTTGTTGCTGTGTGCTGGACTTAGTTTTTGCTGTATTTGTTACTCTGGACACTTTACCACTGCTGACAAGTGCTAAAGTGCAAGTTCTCCCTATGAGAAATTGTATGTGAAATTGGCTTTTCCATAACTGGTATGTTTGAGTTACTAGTAAGTCCCTAGAAAGTGCACTAGAGGTGCCTAGGGCCTGTATGTCAAATGCTACTAGTGGGCCTGCAGCACTGGTTGTGCCACCCACATGAGTAGCCCTGTAAACATGGCTCAGACCTGCCAACGCATTGTCTGTGTGTGCAGTTTTAAACTGCCAATTTGACTTGGCATGTGTACCCACTTGCCAGGCCCAAATCTTCCCTTTTTATACATGTAAGGCATGCCTAAGGTAGGCCCTGGGTAGCTCCCTGGGCAGGGTGCAGTGTATGTTAACGGGGGGACATGTACTGACAGTGAAACACTGCCGAATTCGGTTTTCATTGATGCAAGGCCTATCTCTCTCATAGGTTAAGATGGGGGCTGCTTTAAATATTCCTAAAGTGTACTTTCCCTTTGAGAGCAGATAGAGATTTTGAGTTTGGGGTCTCTGAACTCACAATTTAAAAATGCAACTTTTTGTGAAGTTCTTTTTTAGATTGTTAGTTTGAAAATGCCACTTTTAGAAAGTAGTAATTTTCTTACTTAAACCATTCTGTGATTCTGCCTGTTTGTGAATTCCCTGTCTGGCTCAGACTGACAGTTGGGCTGTTTGTGAATCTCCTATAGACAGTGACATAAAGGGAGCTGGGGTGTAGCCTGCATATCCCAATGAGTCATCTGGGCTAGAGAGGATGGGGGAGTGGTCACTTACACCCGAATGGGCTGTGCCTGCCCTCACACAGTGCAGTCTCCAACCCGCTGGTGTGTGTCTGGGCCCCAGTCTGGGCAAGACAGGACCCTGTAAACAACAGAATCTTTTCTTTGAAGATGGGTAACTTCAAAGGCAGAAAGGGGTATAAGTAATGGGCTCAAAACCCCAGACTTTAGATTTCTTCAAGATTTCCTTGTGGAACCAAGAGGAACCTTTGCCAAGGAGAAGAGCTGAGGAAAGTGCTGCCCCTGCCTGTGACTGTGTTTTGTTGGGCTATCCTGCAGTTACTGCTTCTGCCTGTGAAAGAGGAATAAAGCCTAGACTTTGTCATATATTCCTGCTTGAGAAGATTCTCCAAGGGCTTGGACTGAGCTTGCCCCCTGTTCAGAAGTCTCAGGGCCTTCAAAGACTTCCTCTGCCAGCAGTTGGACTCTCTGCTGCGACTCCTGCCCTGCCAAGTGGTGCCTAATCCAGTCCCTGGGCCCTTGAAAGGAGAAGCTGATGGAAAATCAAGAAGATCCAAGGAAACCACCTTTGGATGTCTCCGGAGTGATGCCACTTCCGAATCCCATGATGCCGCCTACAACCGAAGCCTTGGTCCTCGATGGAGTGCGACAACCCCACAGGCCCATCACCGCTGCAGCCTTGGTGAATGCCACAACTCCATGTTAGTTGCCGCACCATGCTGTGACTGCAGGATACTGCCTCTGCTGGAAGTATGCAGATCCAACGCTTCGCACCGACACCACCTCACTTCCACCGCTCTGCAGCAAGGACCCAATGCCACTTCATGTTACCTCCGCTCCTTCGCACCGCAGCACTGGAACCATCGCAGTCTCAGATCCAGCAACGCTGCGATGAAAGACTCCATGCAACATCCCGTTTCCTCATTTTCACTGCATCCGGCGGTCTGTATGTCTCCGTGAACTGCATCATTGGCGTCGGATTGTTGGGAACAAGTCCGTCACGACGCCCTGATAGCACCTAATTGAACCATTTGTGTTTCTAACCACTTTATTGAAGTTTAATCTTTAAAAAATCACAACTTTGCCTATGTATGTTGGACTTTTGTCGTTTTGGTCTTGTTTTGCTCAGATAGATATTGGCTATTTTTCTAAACTGGTGTTGAGTCATTTTGTGGTGTTCTTACTGTATTACTGTGTGTGTCTGTACAAATACTTTACAAATTGCTTCTTTGTTAATCTTTTCTGCTCATGCCAAGCTACCAAGGGAGTGAGCCGGGATTAACTGGGTGTGTTTCTCCTTTGCCCTGACCAGAGTGAGGGTCCTTGCTTGGACAGGGGGCGACCTGACTGCCAACCAAAGACCCCATCTCTAACAACCCCCACAAAGTATTTTAGATCATTGCTCAGTATGGAATTGCAGAGTAAACACACTTGCTTTGCCTTCGTCAAGCCCAGGAGTTAGGATCATTTGTCCTATCCAGAAGTGGAGCTTCAACTGGGGCAACTGCTTTGTTTACAATTTTAAGTACTTCCTGTGGGGGTTTAATTTATGTGAAATAAGCATCATGGCGAATTGAAGCTCATGTGCTCGTATACCCAATAAGATTCCACAGTTTGCAGAAAATGTGCATCCGACTGGAGCACTTTCTAATGGTTAGTTAGTAAGTGCTACCTCATTAGGTTAATGGTCTGTTGGGGTAGGGGTACTGCACTGCCCCCCGGATGATTTCTACTCCAAGGACTCCATTCCCCGGCCTTCAATAAATGGCGGAGGGGGCAAAGCAGCTCCATTCACCCGGCCAATTTATGTCCTGGGGACCCTATCTCCCAGGGCATAGCCTTCATTTATTTATTTGTTTTGGGAGGGGGAGCTGCATGTCCCTGTCCCCAGCTGATTTTGGCCTGTGGAAACCTAACCCCCAGGGACCAGCCTTAATAAATTTATTTTTTGGAGGGAGGGGGGCTGTGCGCCCACCTTCCCTGGCCAAGTTTGGCCCTTGGGGACTCCTTCCACCAGTGCCTGGCTATCTCTCCTGGATGTGCCGCAGGGCACCAAGTGTGCAATGGGACCGCAGGTGGAGCCTGAAGGGTTTTTACACACAGGGAGCTGCTAATGATGAAGCTTCCTGTCTGCAAAAGCAATTGTTTCCTCTGCTTCCCTGCCCCCAAGTCTGAGGGCAGGGAAACAGAGGAAACCTCCGCTTCCAGCAAGATAGAGCTGTTTGACAGCTGTTTAGTATATTACCTATTGGTAGTCACCAGTAGGAGTGATAGTTAAGACCTAGTTTCCACAGAAAAGGCATTTTTTAACTTGCCTATAACTTTCCAGCTTCACAAATAAAAATAAAAACATGTTTTAATGTGCCTTATTGTGTCTTATTGTGCATGGTACGATTCAGGGTATTTCGTTGAGTGGAGCCTGAAAAAATGAGGGAGGGGTTAAAAAATGGTGTTTCCAATCTTGAGTCCCACAGGGTCTTTAGACACGACTGCAGCCCGAACCGCTGAACAGAATTACACCAAATTTTGCAGGAAGCTAGATCTTGGAGCACAGATTGTGCTTTTTGTTATTTAGTGTAAATCTGTTCAGTGGGTTTGGAGTTACTAAAGGAAAAAGAAATATAGCTATCTGGACTGAGCCCGAGCACAGATCTCATGTTGAGATCTGATTGGTTGTGAGCACTTCAACCAGGTAGTGCTGGCATCCATCTTGGGACCTATATACAGGATAGCTCCCATTGAAATGCATTGTAGTGAATGGCAGGTTTTAGAGGTTACAAAAAGGAGAACGTAAAAAGGGTAAGATTGTAGTTACAATATACATAATTTGTTAATGGTACCGTACTGATTTTAGGAATTGTGGTGTGTTCTAAGCTGATTTTGCCCTGTGAAAAGCCTGGTGCTGGGATTTCATGAATCATTTTTGAAAGAAAACAGTTTTTTGATGATTTTCCCATAGAGGTGCTGGAAGGTGCTCCAGAAGCTAAAATGAGAGCATATGTTCTGTAAACACTATCTTTAGTGCTTCCCTTGTGTTCTACTGCAGCCACCTAGAGTGTTCTAAAGAGCAACTAGAGCGCTAACAGTCTTACTTATGTCAAAACTATGGCACACCTGAAGCCAGCTTGATTGTATCAAACGGGTAAAATGTAAAACATTTAATATAGATTAAAAAAAAATGAGGGTGTTAATTTTGTCATAGAAGTTATGGTTGGTGCTGTAGAGAAAAATTAGGACATGTTTGGAGTGAGTTCTCAAATATCTTCCTCTTCTATTTAATTGAATCATTCTGACATGCAGACTGAAAAATGCACATTCAACAGCAACAGCAGACTGCCAGTTTACTCCCTGGTGAACACCAGCTTCACAAGAATTTTCTAATGAGCAACTAGAGTAATAACATTCTGAATTTATGTTAAACATGTGGCACATCTGAATGTCATCTTGGTGGAATCGAAGTGGAAAACTGAAAGCATTTTCTACTGAGCATACTGCAGTAAATGAACAAATTAGGGAGCTTCATAACAAACATTTCTTCCAAGATGACCACCAGAGAAAAAAAGAGTCCAAATGTAAGACACATAATGCTCAAATGTAGCCCAAGCATAGCCCATTGACAAAAGTGTGCAACACACTTAATTATTATATTTTTTTACAGTTTTATATAGCACAGTCAGGTGTGTCATACTTTTGTTACAAATAAAGAATGTTAGCAATCTAGCTGTTCATTAGAATACAGTGAGGAGGCAGAGGTCAAGGTCACAAACTGGGATAATTGAGGGCAGAGAGGAGGGTACAGAGGCAATAGGTTGACCACCCTGGGCAGGAGGGAAGGGCAGTGGCAGTACAAAAGACTCTGGAGGGCAGGGGAAAGGGGGGCAATGATCCAACCATGTAGGTCAGGCAGGAGAGATTGTGGTAGTATAACAGACCATTGAGGGCGGAAGGATGAGGCAGTGGCAGTACAGCTGTTGTATAGCCATTTTAGTTATAGCTCCATGCACGTTATTTTAACATACTAGGCCTGCCGCTGTGCACTTTAACCTAGATCTATTTTATTCGGCTTTGCTTTATAATTGTTACAGTAGCCGCTTTTACAGTCTTGTTTTATTTTCTATCTATCTAACTGCTTTTGCCTAGGCCAGCACTCTGTTCTCAAACAAGACATTCTTGCTCACTTTGTGCTTCTTCCAAGGCTGCAGCAAGATAGGTTGTTGGTGAACGTGGTATAAGTTTAGTCCCCAACATTCATAGAAAACACCCATCCTTACCTAAGGACATTTTCTCAGAACATCAGCTGTTTTATTATAAAAACACTTCCCTGTCCCTTACACATTAGAGGGAGATTTCAGCCAGAGAACAACGACCGCATGCTGATTGCTGATTGCTTCACTACAGCTGCTTTTGCAGATTCCAGGCCTTTGCTCAGGTATGGGGGATGATGTCTTCCCCAGGGAACCTGAAGGGCAGATTTAGAGCTTAACATGCTGTGCTCTATTATAGCCTAATTAGGAATTAGTCCATTGACCATAGTGACAATATGGTAGCGTTATTTCTATGCTTCACTCTCCTTGTCACCATATTAATCTTGTCATGCTGTATCATCCTGGTTATTGTAGCTCACACTTTGCTATCTAAAATGCATTCGCTTCATTAAAAGAATTATTGAAACATATACTGCCTCTGTTTCTATTGTATATATGAGACTAATGTAACTGAGAGAAACGGATGAGACCTAAGTGACCATGGCTTCCCTGAGAAACCAGTTATGTCATGCGCTCAGTTGCCCAATCATCCCTGCCCTCGGGTAGAGATGATGCCGGAGCAAAGCCCAGATTGGAGCGACAGGCATCACCTGTAGTGGGTTAGACTCGGTCTCCCACACCTCAGACGCTTCTGCCACTTGAAATCCAGTAGTCTCATTAGAATAATGAGAGCCTACGTGACACAGCCATACATGCCAACAGACCTGATTCAGACAGGAGAGTCCCAATGCTTTTAAGCTCAAAAAGGCTTTATTTTATCTGTCTCCTGCCTAATGTCAATGGGGATAATCAATTCCCCACGTTTGTTTTTTTCAAAATCTCCCTCCTACCAAGTTCAAAATGTTGACAAGTATGTTTCATTGGATCACCGAGGCCAGGAGGAATGGGGGTGGGGACATGGACTCAGATAACAAACAGCAGAAGGGAGATCTGCAAAGACACCAAACTGACCTTACAGAGCAGATGTCAGAGTTTGCAGCAGCACAATACACTACACAAGGCAAGTGGGATGGTAGTGCAGCACAACGGACCATGAAAAGCAACAGAGAGGGGACAGGGCCATGCACATGGACAACAGAAGGACCACGAAGGGCAGGAGGAATGGTGCAGGGACATGACAGTGGACCAGACAAGGCAGGAGGGAAGGGATAGGAGCCTGCATGTGGAAAATGGAGGGCAGGAGGCCAGGGAACATGAGCAACAAGCTGACCAAGGAGGCCAGGCACGATGGACATTGGAAGTGCAAAACACCATGGAGCGCAACTGTAAGGCTATATTAACACACACACAGAGAACGAAGGGAAGGTGGAAGTGGTCAGAGTCATCAAGATGACCACACAGTCCAGGTGAGAATGGCTGTGGCCACACAGAAGACCATGTGTGGCAAGCAAAGGGTTAGTGGCAGTACAACAGCCATAGTAGGCAAGAGGGAGGGGACAGGGGAATGCACCAAGGACCATGGAGGACAGAAGGGAGGGTTAGGGACTGGACACAGACAAGTCAGCAGAGGAAGGGGCTTCACAACAGACCATGTAGGGGAGGCAGGAGGAGCAGTTGAAGCACAAAGGAGCATGGAGGGAAGAAGTGAGTGGCAGCAAAATGGACCATGGAGGACAGGTGGGAGGGGATAGGCGTATGGAACTCAGACAGGCAGGGTGGAGGTGGCAAGGACAAGTGGCTGCCATATGATCATGCTAGGCAGGTGGGAGGGGCAGTGACAGCTCAACAGAACACTCAGAGTAGATGGGAGGGGCAGTGGCAGGCCCATGGAACATGGTGAGCAAAAAGGAGGGAGCAGGTGGATGCACATGGCTATCAGGGGAAAGGAGGGCAGGGGCAGAAAGCTAAGCACAGAGGTTGAGTGGGAGGGCAATGATGGGGCAGAGAAGTGGGCAACGGGGGTAGTAGTAGGGGGCAGGTATATCAAGTTAAATGGAGGGCAGTGGCAGCTCATTGGACCATGCAGGGCAGGAAGGAGGGGGCTGGTGCATGGACTTGGACAACAGAGGTTAGGGAGGAGGTGGATGGAGCAGCAGGGCAGGCAGGAAAGGCAGTGGCAGAACATCCGCCACACACGACTGTAATGAGGGAGCAGGGGCATGGACTTAGAAAATGGATGGCAAAGGAGGAGTGGGGGCAGGAATTGCAATCTGGTGTTGGCAGCACAATGCATGGTCAGGCCGTGTGTCCAACCCACCCCCTACTGTGCATTTTACTTATTGTTAAACAAAACCCTAGAAATTAACTGAAAAGCAAAAGTTACAGGGATGTTATAGTTAGACTCAGATTTTCCATGCACAAAACCATGGAAATGTACCTGTTATAGTTAGGGTGTGGGCGTAATCTTATAGTTACCTTGGGGCAAAAGTTCTAGTTAATTCAAATAGCTCTTACTATAATAGCTGAATTTCTGTAGTTTTTTATGTGTAAATAGGCCAACATATATATAATTCAGAAATGGAATTAAAAAAAAAAAAACTTAAAATTCACTGAACAAAACTAGACGTTACAGGGTTGTTATAGTTAGGAAACAGAATTTCAAAAACCTTAAACATTCTCTGAAAAAAAAACAAAGATTGCAGTGATATTATAGTTTGGTAATTGAATTAGAGAAGTCTTAGAAATTCACTAAAAAACAAACGTTACAGGAACATGATAGTTAGGAAATAGAATTAAAACACCTTAAAATTCACTGTGTAAGCCAAAGGTTACAGTTAGGAAATAGAATTGAAAAACCTTAAAAATTCACTGTAGAAGCAAAAGGTTACAAGGACATTATAGTTAAATTCAGATTTTACACACATAAACCCATAGAGATTAAGCAGTTATAGTTATACTAATGACCAGAATCTATAACTTGTGCCCCTAAGGTAACTATAACTTGTACCCTTACCCCAACCAGTGGCACAATGAAAAACAATTTTAATTGCGGATTTGTATATTCTCCAAGAATTTGCAGCAAAAATGTAAAAAAATTGTTCTTTGGCCTCAGCAGAGTCCCTGTGTAATCCCACAACCAGGCCTAGGGGTTCAAGGTATTCCTATCATGCCTCTTTTTGTATTATTTTTACTTATCTCTTAGGACTCAACTGACTACAAGTCCCAAGATGGCTGCTACCACTTCCTGGTTGAAGTGGTGACAGATCTCATTTGGAGATCTTCGGGATTTGTGGACCCTCTACGTCACTAGATATCTGTATTTCTTTTCAACATCACAAAATAAAATGATGGACAGAGTGTTGAAACTTGGCAAACCCCCAGTCACAAATTTGGGTTTAATCCATGGTTCTTTTGCTCACCATATCACCCCAGTTTGGACCCAGCAATATGCAAATCAGACTTGACACTGCTCCGCATGGGAACAGTCCAGCCCGAACTGCCAAGCCAGGTCCTCCCTAGACTGGAAACAAGCATCCTGGGACTGGTTTCGAGCTATCACCTCCCATCAGCAAGGCTAGCTTGAATCCAGTGGTCCCTCAACAAAACTTAGATTCTCCTTCGTGCTTGGTTCTTATATTCTTATGTCTAAGGAAAAGAGGGGCACAAGCATGCTCATAGTTCCAGTACAGAACTAATGACATGTCTGACATGCCTGACATGCCTGCTGCCTGGTACTAGAAACAATAACTTATGGTGAAGTCAGATTTGTTTATTACAATTTGAAAATGCAGCTTTTAGAAAGTTGTCATTTTCCTGTCTTAGCCATTTAGTGCCAGTAGCCTGTACCTGGGTCATATGATTTGTTATAGCTGACAGTGAAGCTTTGTGTAGCCCCCTTAGACTGCCACACACAACAGGGAGCTTAGATGTACCTGGATGGGATATCACTGGAAAGGTGGGCGTAAGGAGCTGGGCACAGGTTTTATCCTACCTTCACACACAGGGCTGCATACTCAGTGTAGTTAGTTCTGAGCCAGGACATGGAAGGCAGGATGCCTAGTGTCTTCAAAGTCCCCCACATCAAGGGCACAACTGGGTCTAAATACTGGACCTCAAGCACCACCACATCAGTACACTTCTGGCCCTGTAAATACTCTGCAAGGAAAAGGGAGTGCTGAGCTGCAGAAGGACTGCCACTCTGCCAGACTACTACTCAGGTGGGCTACTGCCCCGCTGTGCTTCTGCATTGCTGTGTTGACCTGCCGCCTGCTGCCCTCCTTCCTGGGTGTGAAGGACTGGGCTGGCATCACTTGAACCCAGAATCCCAGAATAATTTGAAGGGCAAGTGGGCTGGTCTCCTGACTTGGGCCTCCAGGTTGAAAGGTTTCAACAACCTCCGTACTGCACCTTGACTCAGCCATCTGTGAGACTACCCTGCCAAGTGGTGCCAGTCCTGGACCCTTGGAAGTGGGGTTAATGTACTCTGACAGCCTCTGAGGATCCAGCGGAACCGACACATCTTCCCTGCTGCACAGCACAACCCTGAGCATAACCAATGCAAAGACCCACATCACATCTCAGCCCATCACTGCATTGGAACCAAAGCATTGTGATGCACCCACAGTGCAGGCCCTCGCATCTCTCATCGATTGCATCCTCACTGATGCCAGACTCTGCATCTCAGCCTCCCAGCTCTTTAGAACCGACTCATAGCCATGACTGCGCAAACCATCCTTGACTCTGAACCATGCAATGGAAGCTTTTATCATTGGGATCCTTGCTGACCGCAGAGCAGGACTTCGCACTGCAGAATCACCACTTTTCAGAACCAACACATCACTTCAGGTGTGCGACACATCTTTGACGTGAATCCTGGTAATGCTCCACAAACCAGAATTTAAGTTAAGCTATGCTGTTGAGTGGACCTAACTTGTTCTGTATAGCCAGCCTACACTCCATCATGACCAGCCTTAATTTATCACTTTGTCCCTGTTCAACATAACCAGATATCCACAGATCGTGCTTTACGCCTTTTGGCACAATTTTTACTACAATCTCTAAAACTAAGGGCCATATTTATACTTTTTGATGCAAAACTGCGCTAACGCAGTTTTGCGTAAAAAAAATTAGCGCCGGCTAACGCCATTCTGAAGCGCCATGCGGGCGCCGTATTTAATCAATGATGTTAGCCGGTGTTAGCCGCCGGCGCTGCCTGGTGTGCGTGGAAAAAAACGGCGTACACCAGGCAGCGCCGGCGTAGGGGGATATGGGGCTTGGGCGTCAAAAAATGGGGTAAGTCAGGTTGAGGCAAATTTTTCACCACAACCCGATTTGCGCCATTTTTTTCGACTCCCAACCCCCATAGAAATGACTCCTGTCTTAGCAAAGACAGGAGTCATGCCCCCTTGCCCAATGGCCATGCCCAGGGGACTTCTGTCCCCTGGGCATGGTCATTGGGCATAGTGGCATGTAGGGGGGCACAAATCAGGCCCCCCTATGCCACAAAAAAAAAAAAATAATGACACCTGAACTTACCTTAATGTCCCTGGGATGGGTCCCTCCAGCCTTGGGTGTCCTCCTGGGGTGGGCAAGGGTGACAGGGGGGGTCCCTGGGGGCATGGGAGGGCACCTCTGGGCTCCTTCAGAGCCCACAGGTCCCTTAACGCCTGCCTTTTCCAGGCGCTAAAAAACGGCGCAAAAGAGGCCGTACGTCATTTTTTTTGACCCGCCCACTCCCGGGCGTGAATTTTGCCCGGGAGTGTAAATACGGCGCACATGCCTCGGAGTCAATTTTTTAGACGTGAACGCCTACCTTGCATATCATTAACGCAAAGTAGGTGTCCACGCTAAAAAATGACGCAAACTCCATGGACTTTGGCGCTAGACGCGTCTAACACCAAAGTATAAATATGGAGTTAGTTTTGATGTCGGAATTGCGTAAAAAAAAATGACGCAATTCCGGCGCCAAAGGAGTATAAATATGCCCCTGAATATCTCCGGTTCCACGGACTGGATTTTGGTTGCTTTGGCCTTGTTTTATTTAATAAAAACGTACTACTATATTTTTCTAAACCTATTGTGGGATCCTTCTGTGGTGTGTTTTCACTGTGTTAGTGTATGAAATGTTGCAAAAATACTTCACACATTGCCTCTGAGTTAAGCATGAATGTTCTGTGCCAAACTACCTGAAGGATGAACATAGGTCAATTCAGGGTTTACTTGTGACTTCATTCTTAGGAGAATTGTGGTTGCTGCTTGAGAAGGGTTTCTACCCCCTCAACCAGTAACCCAATTTCGTACACGAGTAAAGAACTTTTCTGACAGAAAATGCAACAGATTGGTGGCCTGCTTTAAGAAAAGTGGTCAACAAGCATGATTCCTTTCCTAATTCTTTGCCCATGTATAAATTTGTAAGCAGGGGGCAGGAATTTGAGCTTGATCTTGTAGTTGACCTTGGAATTAACCATAGCTCCTACAACCAAACATATAACTCTTTGAGAAGGTACATGATAAAATCAGATATGAAAGATCAAGCTCAAAGGCAACAGCTCACAACATTTGTTTATGAATGTGTATAGTAGTACTTCACTATTAGTACTTCACATGCTCATAAATTCTTTGAGGTGATCTCAGCTACAAACGTCGGGAACTCAGCACACAGAGGTCTCTATTTTAGCAGTAAATGTGAGAGAGGCAATTGTTTGTGATTGGTAAATGGGAAATTGTTACTGCTAAAAGGCAGGGGATAGGGAAATTTAAGTAGGGGTTTACGGAAATGCATGCAGATATAAAAAAGCACCCATAAATGAGTAAGGCAAATACAATTCTCAAATCTAAGAGCAACATTTACTACAGTAGAATTACAGGCAAAAAAGGCCTAAAGCTACTCCAGCTAATTCTTTGAGTGAGTCAGCATGCAGTAACACACTCTCAAAGAGATCAGTGAAGGTAGGGAATAACATTAACTCCAGGTAGGGAAATAAATAATTGAGCCTGCAAGTTCACTTCAGTACTGGAAAAACTTCAATAGCTTTCAACACTCTGCTTCTGAGTATAATTAAGACACAAGGTCATGGTGTGCAGGAGGAAGAAGTTAGTTCATTTTTTGCATTGCTATATTTTGTACATATTGTATCTATCATTGAGACACAACGAAAACATTTGCAAGCAGGAGATTGTTACACCTCAGGCTATATCTACCTGAGCCTCCAGTCTGACCAGAATAAAAAAGCTGGAGCTATGCCACCAGGAATTAACTTACTATTGGTCCAGTTAGAAGGAAAATATTTGCAGGAAAATCACTATACTCATTGTATTCTTCACTCTGGAATGCCATCGCTAAAAATCACATTCTGGAATGCCATCAGTAAGAATCTCAGTACTAACATAAGCTTGTCTTTCATTTTTTATGTCTTGGCTACAGAAAAGATTTAGCTCTTAGTTGAAAATGTGTTATTTCAAATATAACACACATATGTATCAAGGGAGTTGGTCAGCGCTTAGCTTGTGATTGGATGGCTTAGTAGACTAAGGTCTTTATTCCTGATTCAACGACGTTCCTCCATATTCTTCTTTGTTTTGCACCAAGTATTTCGGTCTCACAGTGTTCTGATTGGATAAGTTGTACTCCTTGCATTGCTGACTCATGGGGACTTACTTATTTCTTTCAGTTTCCATAGGAGTGCACATGGTTCCTTGTTTCCCCTGCATCCCTAATTTTGCTCAATTTTCCTGCTTTTTATCTCTCACCAACCCCTCAATTGTGGTATTGTTCCTGTTTTTATTATCCAGCACCATTGTACATTTTCTGTTTTTTAAACTGCCCCACAAATCTGGATGCTGCATAGTGCACACTAGTTCCCCTTCCCATCTCGCTGCCTGTTGTCCATTTTATTTATTTAGTTATTTAGGTGAGGGCCCAGTAGCTGCAAAGTGCTGTCACGCAGCTCACTATCTTTTTCACACATGTGGGGCTAGATTTAAAGGAAACTGGCACAGCACTGTATTGCACTAAAACTGGCAGTGCTGAGCTGCGCCAGTCTTGAACCACAAGGATGCAGTGTATTTACAAGAATATGGCACACCTCTGCATATCCCCTTGTTCCGGTGCTAAATTAAGCAGCCTGACCCAATGCAGGCAACCTTGCATCATAGTGCAAGGGTGTCTGCATTGAGGGGTGTGATTGTTTATGTGCAGGAAGGTGCACCTTCTTGCACATAAACAATCATCCATGGCATTTTGCTTGTTCTATGTGTGCTGCACATAGCTGTATCTCTGTGACAAACCCAGGCGAGATGGCCTCACCGGAGATATTACAAGTGAATGGAGACATCTCCCTCAAATCACTGTGTGGACTTTCTTTAAAGTCTTCGCTGGGAAACCAGATCTGACTGAGAGGTGTTAGGTCTAGAGAAAAAGATTTTAGCCACATTGCTTCATTCTATTGCTGTTGGGGGCTGGACAGCAAAAGAAATGCTACCTGCAGGTATCAGTGTTACATCTCTGAGATGGATTCATTCAGAGAGGGACTCACTGGCAGTGGTGTGTTTCTTTGGCCTCACATCTTGCAAGGTGTAGACACCATGTATCTGATACATGCACTTGGCTTGTGTTGGACTGTCGGACTTCACTCTGTGTTGCTAGCATACATTGCTCCTTGCTTATGTCTGCTTTGAAATCCAGGAGGACCACAGAGTGTCCATCTTCTTTCTTCGCAAGCCTATATTCAGAAACATAGATTTCCAGAAGCCAGATCTAACCTAATGTCCATGCCTATCCAAGATTTCAGTCTCTTCTGTGTTTGCTATCTGAAGACCCCAACCAAATCGACCTCTACCATTCTTCCTGAGATAACACTTCCCATTTTAACTGTATATCAGCAAGTTTGGCCTTGAGAAAGATGTGTTGCAATACATTTGTTCCCTTAATTTTCATAATGTTTATCATCCACTCTTATTCACCTTTGTCCCTGATATTTGCCCTGTTCCCTTCAGGTCTCCTCTTGGATTTGACATTCAGGAAGGTATTTTCTGAGGATTTTCTTAAACCTGGTACATAGTAGTGTTGGTGCCTTTCTTATCAAGCGTAGACTATATTCCTAATTGCTATTAAGAATCATTAAGGTTGCCAAGAATGTTTCTAGCCCTTTTAACTGGGAGCTTCATAAAGACACGCTTGACAACTTTTAGGTGTGTATTAAAGTGTTAAAGTGGCACCATGACTACTGAAAGGAATGTGCTTTCCGTAGGGCAATTAATAATGAAACAAGTTATCTTCTTTTCATCTAGTCAGTACCACATTGCAACATCAACGACTTCCTTAGCAAGTCCATGTGATTAGTTCTGTTCAGGATTTGACTTAAGAGTTACAATTGCTCCATTTGGAGAATTGAGTTTAAAACATACCTTATTTAAGGTCTGTTAGTATCCCAGTACTTCCTTCAGGCACCATTGTATTTTAGGTTAGGTTAAGGACATTTTTAAATTCCCTAGTGTTGTGTTTTGCTTTTCACCCGGCACAATTTACAAAAGATCAAGAAATGTTGTTTTATTGGAACTGGATTTGGTTTATCCTATGGCTACAACTTCGGACCTGTACTTATGGAAAAGTGCCCCCCCCAATATGGGGGAGCGCAGCCCCTTAGAGGTCGGGGCCACCGGGGGCTGAACCCCCCGCACTAGTTGTGCAGCGGGCTAGCCTTGAACATCTGCCCCCACACCCCAGAAGGTGTGGGGGCGGAAGTACCCATTGGAGAGAAACGTTGCAGCTGCGAGGGCTGATCCGGCTGGAACTGCTGCGTGCCAGTGGGGGCTACATAAGTGCCTCCCCAGAAAGGCTCGGCCTTGTTGTGGCGCGGCAGTGATCAGCTGGACGGAGCGCCGTTGTGGAGCAGATCGTCATGGTGATCGCTTGGACCCTCTTCGTTTTGGACCCTCGATCGTGGAAAGGAATTTTGGTTTTGCACGGGGCGGAGCAGTGGAAGCCCCGTCTCCTCCCGCGTCGGACACGTTTTGGGGGTTCCACCTAGGTGGCTGGGCAGGCTGTCGGGGCTTAATTCTCCTGAGTCATCTCAGTGTTGGGTGTTGGGGTAATAATTTTGTGCTCCTCGTTTGGCACGGCTGTTTTCTTGCGACCCCGGTTGTAGGAATCCGAGGGGCTCGGGTGGTGATTGTGTTCACAAGGGCGCATGCGTCTGCTGCCCTTAAGTTCAGATAAGTGCAGGTCTAATTTTGCGATCCGTGGCTGTCGCTTCTGCGTTCTGCCGCATCGGGGTTTCCCCAGAGTCGGAATCCTGTTGTTGAAGCGAGTGGGGAACTGGCACGCCTCTTTTTGTGATTTGACTGGTACCGTGGCCAGAACTAATTTAACTAAAAGGAATTACGTGTGGCCGGCACAGCAGAGTCAGCTAGGTTATTTACCTGTTATCTACACGTTAGCTTGTCATTTAAATTGGCTGGTTAAGTCTGCTTGTAATATTCCTGGGCCTTTACAGCTGCGAGACTCATGCCATGTCACTATTAAATGTTAGTGTGTAACTGTGTTTTCTCCTGTACTATACAGTAATGGTATTTTCCTGTTAAGGTTTTATGTAAACGGTTACTGTGCCTCCTAGTATTAAAAAAAAAAAAAAAAATGGGAGCCTCCATTGTTAAGGGCATGCTATAGTTAAATGTTTATTTAAATCTATCACACTGAGATCGGTATTGCTGCACTGCCAGGAGCACGGTACGGTTTAAGTTAATCTAGACAGTCACGCTGAATTGTTTTACAATTGTCTTAAACTAGTGTGGCCTGTTGAGCTCCCAAGTAGCACTCAGATATGGTGCCCAAACGTGTTAGGGCTGGTAAAGGGAAAAGGGGTGACCCTGAATTGTCACAACTGTTAAAGCTTGTTTTGGCAAAATTGGGCAATAGTGACTCGGACAGCGGGGATGCTGCTTCTGAGGTTGGATGCTGGGCCCAGCCGACCGTGTAGGTCACATGTAGCCCCATGCGCGGCTATCCCCCCAGTGAAACGCAGAAATAAAAGACAGGTTCCAGTCGACCAGCAGCCTTTGCCCTCTTTAGCGACCACTACCTCCCCAGAGCAGTCCACGATCCTTGTCTCTTCACCAACAGCTGGGGGCTCTGTTCCTGAGCCTCACTATGGGGGGGATGCAATTCCGGCGCCAGGGCTAGGGGTGGAAGCTATGTTAAATGACATCAGAAAGTCATTGGCAACTCTGGTAGCACCGCCCGCTGTGGCGGTGGTTCGATCTCCCCAGGCCCAGGCTTCAGCGCCAGCAGCACCTGCTTCCATTGGGCATACGCAGGCTGGTCCTAACTCACAGTTAATCACACAGGACCTGACAGCGCAAGCATTGGTGGCGGTGTCACAGTTGTTAGCCAATATTACTACCTCAGCAGCTCCTCCCCTTCCTACGGCTCCTTGGGCGAATGCTTCTTTACAGAATTCGGTGTTAGAGCTTAAACGCCAGGTGGAGGCATTGGCAGCGGTGTGTAGCATTCCCCCATTACAGTCAACAGTTGAGGGCCTGGGTGTCATGCCGGCAACGGGTACCCTGCCTCCTACTACTCCATTGGAAAAAGAAAAAGGTAAAGTAGCTGACACGAACAATGATTCATCTAAAATTAACACATCAGGGGAAGGGTCGGACAATACACATTATTGTCAAGACCACATGTTGGTGCCGAAGTTAATGAAAAAACCTGGAAGGGGGAATTTGTCAACATTTTCACCCTGATCAGGGCAAAAAGAAGGGAGATTGAAACCAAGGATAAGGAGGTGAAGGCATCGCCTTCTAGTGAGAGGAAACCTAAGGTGGAAGAAAATATTACTGATTGGTTATTAGGTTTCAATGTATTTATGTTGGTAATGCTTGAAAAAAAAACTGAGTTGGGTATTGCTATGATTTGTTATGCCAACAAAATATGAAGAGCCCACCACATGCATGGAGGGAATGCGTGGTTGGAATATGACAGGGATTTCAGGTGGGCAAAAGTGGAGGAACCCACAATTGGTTGGGATCAGACAGAAGTGAACGTTTGGTTGGAGTTTGTGAATAATAAATTACTCGGGAACCAGCCCTTTTGTTCACAATTCTCCAGCGATAAGAAAGGGTAATGTTGGGCATTTAATAGAAAGATATGCTCGCGCCCCCCAGGCTCATGCAAATTCAGGCACACCTGCTCTTACTGCGGTCATCCCTCCCACCCTGAGTTTAAATGCCTCAAGAAATCCAGAGAAAATGTTAAAGATGGGAGTAAGCCTGGTAATTAAATTAGCTCTGCCTTCGCCCATAAAAAATTACGCATTATTTCCATGGCTGCAGGATTATCCAATCAAAGAATCTTCTGAATTACTATTTAAGGGCTTTTCACAGGGATTTAGGATACCAGCCACCAGTGTCCCCCCTTTAGAACATTGCAGGAACCTTGTGTCTGCTTTAAGGCACCCAGGGGTGGTGGCACAAAAAGATCGACAAGGAGTGGGCACTGGGGAGGTTAGCCGGCCCTTTTCCCTCCCCCTGACTTCTGATTATGTGTGTTCCCCTTTGGGAGTAGTACCCAAAAAGGAGCCAGGCCAGTTCAGGTTAATCCATAATCTTTCGGCTCCTCTGGGTTGTTCTGTGAATGAGGCTATCGACCCTCAATTCTGCTCAGTCCGCTATGCAACTGTTGACCAGGCCCTGTTGAAGCTGAGGGGTTTAGGGCATGGTGCTTTGCTAGCAAAAACATATATTGAATCGGCTTTCAGGCTTCTCCCAGTCCACCCTCATGACTACCGTTTACTAGGATTCCAATTTAAAGGGGCTTACTTCTATGATAAATGAATGCCAATGGACTGTAGTGTGTCCTGCAGTTATTTTGAACAGTTCAGCTCAGCACTGCAGTGGATCTTTACCACACATACCAAGCACAAAGACGTGATACATTACTTGGATGATTTCTTGGTATTAGGCCCCCCGCAGTCGGCAAGGTGCTTGTGGGCCCTTCAGGCCTTGACTGCTATGTTCATGGAGTGTGGGGTACCTTTGGCCGTGGACAAAACAGAAAGCCTCTCTGCTTGCATTACCTTCCTAGGGATTGATATTGATTCAGTGGCTGGGGAGTGTCGTCTACCTGAAGACAAGTTACAGGTTTTTAAGGAGTCCATAAGAATTATGTTGGCACAAAGAAAAGTTACCTTGCACCAGTTACAGGTCCTGGTAGGTCAGCTTAATTTCGCTTTGAGGATTATTCCCCTTGCCCGCCCCTTCTCCAGGTCCATTGCTAGGTCCATGGCTGGTTTGACCAAAAAATATAATGACACCAGACTATTGCTGGAAGTGAGGGAGGATTTAAGAATTTGGGACATATTTTTATGGGAATTTAACGGGCGTTAATCTTGCCTCTCCCTCCGGTTTCGAGACCCACCCTGGGTTTATTCACAGATGCAGCAGGCAGCGTAGGCTTTGGAGCTATCCTGGGTCAGTCATGGTGCAGAGCTGACTGGCCACCAGGTTGGGTCAGCAAAGGAATAATTAAGAATATAGCATTTCTGGAACTGTTCTCCTTTATTGTTGCTGTCAAAAATTTGGGACAATATGGCTGTAGTAGAAGCAATCAACAGACAAAAGGCTACATGTAGAATGGTTCGCTGCCTCTTTAAACACTTGGTGGGTCATTCCGACCCTGGCGGTTTCAAACTGCCAGGGCCGGGGACCACGGAAGCACCGCCAACAGGCTGGCGGTGCTTCCAGGGCCATTCTGACCGCGGCGGTAAAGCCGCGGTCAGAAAAGGGGAACCGGCGGTTTCCCGCCGGTTTTCCCCTGGCCCAGGGAATCCTCCATGGCGGCGCTGGGGATTCCTACCCCCTTCCCGCCAGCCTGTTTCTGGCGGTTTTCACCGCCAGAACCAGGCTGGCGGGAACGGGTGTCATGGGGCCCCTGGGGTCCCCTGCACTGCCCATGCCACTGGCATGGGCAGTGTAGGGGCCCCCTAACAGGGCCCCATAAAGATTTTCACTGTCTGCTTAGCAGACAGTGAAAATCGCGACGGGTGCCTTGCCATTCGGAGCCGGCTTCCTCGTTGCAGGGGCTTTTCCGCTGGGCCGGCGGGCGCTCTTTTGGTCGCCCGCCAAGGTCTGAATGAGGGCCTTGGTGCTGTCCTGCTTGAAGTTATATATTACCTTTCCTGCATAGCATGTGCCGGGGGTTCGTAACAATGCTGCTGACGCTTTGTCTTGCTCGTTAATGCAGGATTTTCTGAGGTTCCACCCCCAGGCAACGGAGAAGATGACGGAGTTCCCAGCATCTCTAGCAACATCCCTAGCCACCCGTACGAGGGGGGCGTATGAAAGGGCTTTTCAACAATACAGACATTTCTTAAAGTCCCAGCAGATTTCAGACTGGTTTTCGGAAGAGGCTATCTGTACATTTTTGCAGCATTTGGGAGCATTTGAAAGACAAGGGTAGACCAGATTCCTGCGCGAAAACTAACTTGGCTGCCATTTGTTTTTTTGCGAATCTCCGGAATCAAGAGTCCCAGTTAAATACCTTTGTTATAAAAAGGACGGTGGTGGGGTGGTCCCAAGTTAGACCCTAGACTTCTCATAACAGCACCCTTTTCTAGAGAAACTATTGGGTAGAATCCCCTCAATGACTTCTTCGCCTTTTGTGTCAATACAGCTGCATAAGTCCAAAATGGATCAGCTTTGTAGGGGTACTCTCATTAAACTCAACGCGGCTCTGGGGTCCCCTTTATGCCCGGTGGGTCACTTGAAAGCTTACTTATCAGTTCGCCCGGTCACAGGATCTCCCACACTTTTTCTACATATGAATAGGGAATGCCTATCTCGCTACCAATTCTCAGAGGTATTAAAAGTTACACTGAGGGCAGCTGGGGTTGACCCGAGGGGTTATTCGCCCCATTCTTTTAGGATCGGTGCAGCTACAGTAGCGGGCGGAGCTGGGTTGTTGGTAGCAGATGTGAAGTCCATCAGGAGGTGGTCATCAGATTGCTACAAGCGTTACATTAGACCTGAGTAGGTATGATCAGTGTACATTCTTGAAAAGCCACGATTTGGACGTTGTTTTCTCACTCAATCTTCTTTCATTGCAGTAGAATGGCACCACGTGTGGGTTGGGTCTTGGGGCATTCGTTTGTTCGGCGGGAAGCTTACAGATTGCAGCAGCTCCGTGAGCCTAATCTGGCAGCAAGCCAAGACGTGGCCTTTCGATGGTGTGGGGTTGGATGAATGGGAATCTCATAGCTTCAGCAACTTGTCGCTTTGGCTAAAGGATACGAGGGACTTCAGTTTCCGGATCTTATTATTATCCACCTTGGAGGCAATGACTTGGTGTGCATGGGCAGGAAGGCGCTCAGGGAGACAATCTTTCTAGAGATCACCAAGTTGTCTAAACAATTCCCGAACGCGGCCATCGCTTGGTCCCATATGGTACCCCGTCGAAAATGGCCAATTTATGCCCGGAGCCTGGGCGATTATAGAACATTCCGCATAAACTTCTGAAAGGCCCTGAGATGTTCCACAGGGATATGATGCACTTGTCAGATGCGGGTACAGACCAATTTATGTCAGATATGTGGTTCTTCTCTCGCAGTTTTTTTCTGGTGGGGAGGGCGAAGGACCTTTGGGGCCCTGGTCGCCCTCGTGGCGGGAGAAGAGGTACTAAAGTAACCTGAAGCAGCAGAGGGGTCCCCAAGGCTGGGGCCCCAGGATAACACCAGAGATAGGATCCTGAAGTCCTGGACCAACCTGCGGATGTACACACCAGATTAAGGGGTAGGGAGCCCATATCGCTGGGGTGGCCAAGGGGCTCCTACCCCTGGCTGCCCCGTTACACCCCTTGGTAGATTGGTGTTTGGAAAGGGGGCGGAACCCTGAGTGTGTGTGCAAGGAACAGTGAAGTCAGGGGATCCGCTCCCCCCACGGATACAGGTGTGGTACAGTTCACCTGTGTGGTCCAAAGGAGGATAAGGACAGGCAGGGATCCTGTCAGTATGATTTATGGTTACATATTGAATGGTACGAAGACAGTTATGTTATTGTAAATATGTTTTGAAGTTTTCTTGAAGTGATTTATGGCTAAATTGTGTGTTATGAATTTAACAAGAAAAAGTTAAATAAAACCTTCTTCCAACGAGACAAATTTGTCGGACTGTGTATGGCTGGTGTTGGGGGAGGGCCTGCTGGTGGTCTCCGAGTTCTATAGATTTATGATGATAGCCTATTTGCTTTTAAGAAGAGGTTTGGAAATTGGATTCAGAGTATTCTACTGATGAAGCTTTGTGGTATTATCAATGTGTATTTGTTAGAAATGGGGTCTTTGGTTGGCAATCAGGTTACCCCCCTGTCCAAGCAAGGACCCTCACTCTAGTCAGGGTAAAAGAGAATTATCCTCAGCTAACCTCCTGCTTACCCCCTTGGTAGCTTGGCACGAGCAGTAGGCTTAGCTTCAGAGTGCTAGGTGTAAAGTATTTGTACCAACACACACAGTCATTCAATGAAAACACTACAAAATGAAACAACACAGATTTAGAAAAATAGAAAATATTTATCTAAACAAAACAAGACCAAAACGCCAAAAAATCCACAATACACAAACCAAGTTATTATTAAAAAGCATTAATTTTAAACACAACGCTAATGCTGTTAGCGTGAAAATGTACCTTGGGCGTGTCAAAAATAACCCTGCACGGGCAAGTGTGCGTCAAAAAGGGCTTGCGATGCATCGATTTCACTCACAAGCGAGACCTTGGGTCATTTCTCCTTTAGTTGGGTCGGCGTGTGTCAGTTCTTCTCTCTGCAGGAGAGCGATGTGTCGAACCGGTCCGGACTCTTGGGTCCGGGCAGGCCTTACGTTGTTTTTACACCCTCAGCGGTGTTTGCGTCAGAAATCCAGCCGCACAATGATCTGAAAACCACGCAGCGCGGGCTGCGATCTCACCGGCCTCCGTCAGTGATGGTGTACATTGTTTCTCCAGCCCCGGGCATCGATCTGCCGGTCACGTTGCAGGCGAGCGTCAATTTTCATCAGCGAAGCCGGAGGCGTGTTGATTTTTCAGATCAGATTGCGTCGATCTTTTCCCCACACGGCGGTCAGTGCATGGATTTCTCACTCTTGGGCTGCCAAAATCTCCTGTCAGGGGCCCAGGAACTGGATGGGCACCACTTGGCAGAGTAGGAGTCTCAGTAAAGGCTCCAGGTGTTGGCAGAGAGAAGTCTTTGCTGTCCCTGAGACTTCAAACAACAGGAGGCAAGCTCTAAATCAAGCCCTTGGAGAGTTCTTCACAAGAAGGAAGGCAACACAAAGTCCAGTCTTTGTCCTCTAGCACAGGCAGAAGCAGCCACTGCAGGAGGGTTCCACAGAGCACAGTCACAGGCAGGGTAGCTCTTCTTCCTCTGCTCTTCAGCTCTTCTCCAGGCAGAGGTTCCTCTTGGTTTCCAGAAGTGTTCTAAAGTCTGTGGTTTTGGGTGCCCTTCTTCTACCCATTTTGCCCTTTGAAGTAGGCTTACTTCAAAGAAAAGTCTCTCTTGTTTGTGAAATCCTGCCTTGCCCAGGCCAGGCCCCAGAGACACACCAGGGGGTTGGAGACTGCATTGTGTGAGGGCAGGCACAGCCCTTTCAGGTGTGAGTGACCACTCCTCCCCTCCCTCCTAGCACAGATGGCTCATCAGGAGATGCAGACTACACCCCAGCTCCCTTTGTGTTACTGTCTAGTGAGAGGCGCAACCAGCCCAACTGTTAAACTGACCCAGACAGGGAATCCACAACAGGCAGAGTCACAGAAATGGTTTAAGCAAGAAAATGCCCATTTTCTAAAAGTGGCATTTCAAACACACAGTCTTAAAATCAACTTTACTAAAAGATGAATTTTTAAATTGTGACCTCAGAGACCCCAAACTCCACATGTCTATTCGCTCCCAAAGGGAATCTACATTTTAATCAGATTTAAAGGTAGCCCCATGTTAACCTATGAGAAGGGCAGGCCTTGCAACAGTGAAAAAATAATTTAGCAATATTTCACTGTCAGGACATATAAAGCACATTACTATAGGTCCTACCTTAACCATACACTGCACCCTGCCCTTGGGGCTACCTAGGGCCTACCTTAGGGGTGTCTTACATGTAAGAAAAGGGAAGGTTTAAGCCTGGCAAGTCGAATTTACAGTTAAAACTGCACACACAGACACTGCATTGCAGGTCTGAGACGTGATTACAGAGCTACTTATGTGGGTGGCACAACCAGTGCTGCAGGCCCACTAGTAGCATTTGATTTACAGGCTCAGGCACTTCTAGTGCACTTTACTAGGGACTTACTAGTAACTCAAATATGACAATCATGGATAAACCAATCAACCATACAATTTAAACCAAGAGCATATGCACTTTAGCACTGGTTGGCAGTGGTAAAGTATCCATAGTAACGAAAACAGCAAAAACAGAGTCCAGCACACATCAACAGCCTGGGAAACAGAGGCAAAAAGTTAATGGAGACCATGCCAAGGATGAAAAGTCTAACAGTATTGAATGTGTTGAAGTATGCAACCCATTTTCTATCATTAGCAGTAGAAATGTCTTGAATTGAGAGGAGGCAAGGAACATTGTTTCATTGAAGACTAAAAGAGGAAGTGCTGTGTTGACCTGTGAAAAGAAAGTGCTTTATAATATGGTGTGGTTGTGCGAACTCAGAGTGTAATGAAGTCAGAATTTTGGATCAGGTCAAGTCAGGTTTGTTTGTAAAACCCTAGCTCAGTTCTGGGTGTTGGGGCTTTATTGAAGGAACAAGCGAAAAGCATTTAGAAATACCAAAACAGTTAAATAAGTTGAATATAAGTTAAAAAGACAGCACAATAAAAATCTTACACCATTTTAGCAATTTATAAAAATAGGTTGTATTTTTATCTTTCAAAGACACCTCAGTGACAAAAATCCACTTGTTGGTTCCAGAAATAGAAACAATAAATGACAGCCTTTCAGGTAGTGCAAGAAATCATTATAATCTACTGTGACTCATGGTTTGAGGGTAGCCACAACATTTACCTTAAAAACGACTTTGAGGGCACTGTTATGGGGACTAACTTTAACAGGGAGTCAAGAACAGGGATCAATAAGTTCCAGTAAAACAGAAAAAAGCAGCCTCCAGTCCAGTTTCAGGGTCTATGGGCAAATTGCGATGAGAATCAATGAAGTGTTCCTGATGAAAGAGATACAGGATGCTGGAGATGTTCAAAAATGCTGAAGCTGCTGAACTGCTGTCAGAGGCCTTCCTATGGCCACTCCTCAGTCCACAAACACTGTGGAATGACTTCAGCCTCTGTGGTCTAAGTCTGTCGAAGTTCAGTTGAATTCTAGCCAATACCAGTTGTCTCTGATCTACTGATCTCTGGTTACAGCAAAACCAGTGGTTCTTTTTTGCTTGCAGTAACTTCCATGCTGGGTGCCCATCTACTCTCTGATTACTGTCCCGGGTCCAGCACAATCTTTGAGGGTCAGGACTTGCTCTCCCAAACTGCGTTTTGGCAGTCAATGGAGATAGGGCACTCTTGACTACCAACTTGTGAAGGTAGGCTTTTCAGCTTTTATGGCTCTGTGGCTGTTTCAAAGAATCAGACAGCCAACTCTTGGAGTCACCTTCTCTGTCTGGGCTCAAGGATGACTTTTTTCTTGAGTGGGACACCAAGGGCACAGTCCTCTCTTTGCTAGCCCAAGATACAGCAGGTCATGTCCAGTCTTTGGTGGAGCCTCATTTTGGGGTCCAGAGAACAGCAAGGCAATCCTTCTTTGGTCCTTTCTCCAGTACAGACATTTTCTGAGGTCTGGGCACCACTTTTCTGTCTGTTGCTTGCTTTTGGGGAATGTGGCCACTACTAGCCAATGGGCTACCAGGTTACCCTGTCACGTAGGCTCTCATTATGCTAATGAGACTACTGGATTTTGAGCAGCAGAATCGCCCACGGTGTGGGAGACTGGGTCTAACCCACTGCGGGTGACACCTGTCGCTCCAATCTGGGTTTTGCTCTGACTAACTAGCAGTGCCTCATCTCTACCCAAAGATAGGGATGACTCATTCATAATATTCTGTGTAGGGGCTACTGGTAGGATCTAGAAAGACTCTTGACAGACATTCTCAGTGACCATTCCTTGACACATCTGCTCAACTCCTCCCATTGGCCGGCGGAGTGGGAAGGGTGCGACGGGTGCAGTAGCACCCGTCGCGATTTTCAGTGTCTGCACGGCAGACACTGAAAATCTTTTAGGGGCCCTCCATTGGCATGGGCACTGCAGGGGCCCCCAGGGGCCCCACGACACCCCTCACCACCATCCTGTTCCTGGCGGCCAAAACCGCCAGGAACAGGATGGCGGTGAGGGGGTCGGAATCCCCATGGCGGCGCAGCAAGCTGCGCCGCCATGGAGGATTCCTCAGGGCAGCGGAAAACCGGCGGGAGACCGCCGGTTTTCCGTTTCTGACAGCGGCCATACCGCCGCGGTCAGAATGCCCTTGGGAGCACCGCCAGCCTGTTGGCGGTGCTCCCGCGGTCGTTGACGGGTCAGAATGACCCCCTAAATCTTCTGAATTAATTTGAAGAAGCCCTGTTCCCCTTTGACTGCAAATCTCTCATTATGTATATCTATCCATGTGCATATGAATATATCTTGTAAGCTACTACAAAAGGTCACTAGTTCTGGTCTGGACTGCAAATGTGAATAGAATTTTCTTGCACAGCTGATGACCTCTAAGGTACTGTTGTTTGCTTACCATCGGCTATTTTTATTAAAGAGTGTTCAGTTAGACAATTTACTTTTACCAAGGTTACAGTACATGTATAGTGAAGCAACTCATGTTTACACATACACAGTACATTTTGGGACCAAAATATTCTTTCATCAGTTGAGTTTTTAAACTGTGAGTGGAGGAATCTATGCATAAAAGAGGTAAAAAGACACCACTGGTTAAAAAAAGAAAAACATCAAGCATAGATAATACATTGAACACTCATCGGAATGTTACTAAACAGGGGCTTAGCTTCCATTGGTGCAGAAGGTGCAGTGGAACTATCGCCAAGAGCCTGAAGGGTTCACTGTCCAATGATTATTGCTGTACTTCATAGTTCGAACAGCGGCCAGTGGACGCATTTGTTTCCTTGCATTAGGGCCCATGACAAACTGGCTACACCACTGCTATTCAATAATTTATTCAACAAACATGGCTCTTGCGCACAATCCAAGCATTATATAGTTGGTCACAAGTATTAATTAAAAATGCTATGGTGAAATGCCACCTGGATTTCGTTTAAAAATACAGTTCAAAGGACTGGAGGGAAGATATTCCATCTCTGGATTAGGTAGGTACTCCCACCTTCTAGACATCTCCACCTCCATTTTTAAAACTCTGCACAAATGGAAAATAATTTGAAATGGAAGAAGATGAATGCAAAAACAGTGTAAATTGAATCACACGCATGGAACCAATTTACCCCCAGGACAAGGCCAAGTTGCTCTGGCCTTGTCCGTCGTGGACATCTGTCAGACTCTGTCTGAGGAGCTATTGGTAGGAGTTCCCAACTTCCCTATTAAGGACCATAAAGGGTGGACTTGCTATGGACCCTGAAGGAAGCAGGAAGATCTCTTGGACTTTGTTATACTTGTCCTATTTGCAGGTGCCGAAGGAGAGGGTAGCTAAAGCTTCTGCTACACAGACAGGCATCTTGCAAGTGGCTGAAAGCAAGGGTGTTCGGGGACTCCAGCAGCTTGAGAGGTCTGCCTAATGACCATGGGATGCTGCTGCTGAAATACCCCAGACATGGAAGGCAAACCTGGGATGGGAAAGTGCTATAAAAAAATCCTGAAAATCCTGACAACACTTCCACATTTTAGAAACCTATGGGCCCTAAACAACTACTCCTCATGGCTGGAGTAAAGCAGCAGAGGCAAAAAAGCAAAACCGTATTTCATTTTTCCCACTGGACCTTTAGATATCTTACATTTGGCTTGCCAATCGTATATAGCACTTCCGGTAGTTGACAAAGGGGACTCAGAAATCATGCACAACCACTGTATGGATGAGGTCCATATAGCATTCAGATATAGCCCACTCACAGAGCCAATCAGGCTGTGAGTCAAAAAAAGGGGATCAGGATTTGCCTTGGTAACATTGTGAAGTTAAGGCTATCTTCTGGGAGCCCATGAACAACTGAGTACCCCATGGGGATCATTGCATCATTGTCACCAAAGTGCTACTGTTCAACTTGCTCCCCTGGAGATGGGGATGCCTGTGACAAACATCCCTAATAGGGTGTACTAGTTCTTTGTCTTATGGGACTCTTCGAGGGTAGATGCCCAAGAAAAGAAATGTATTATTGTTTACAGCATCAATTGAATCAAGGACTTATATTAAGGTAGTTGTTTGTGCATGCACAGACGTACTTCTGACAAAGCAACTAATAGCTAGATTAATAAAATATAGTATGCTTATGATTGCAGGAAGATGAAAGCTGATTTAATCTAGGAACAATTGATTGAACCATGATTCTGTAAAAGACTGATGTTTGATCTTCTAGGCTCATTAAGCCCATGAACTTAGGTAGATGCCAGTGTGAACAGTTATATTTCTGCATATATCTGCATTTATTATTAGTGAAAGTAGTTATCTTGAATTTAACTCAGAGGTATTGCATAGCCATTTCAACCTATGGGAACCAGCATCTAAAGAAAGGGAGAAGGGACATTAGGTAATTCCAGCTTAAATTATTTTGAATTTGTTAAAAGAGTTTGCACGAGTATTTAGTACTAAATGTTGTTCTTACATTTACAAAAATCTGAAAAGACACCCGGCTTTGTACAATGGAAGTTTGGTCTGGTCCTGGTCGAGGTTCGTCCCTGCATCCCGGTGGGTAAGTCATGACTTTTTGGAGTCCCCTTGATTCATAGGGAAGTCAAGAGCCATCATCTTGTCCATTTCACTTCTGTGGAAATGTATAAGCCTGACAATCTTCTCCGCTCCTTCCAGACACCTGAGGAACAGGGTGTGAGTAGAGTGGCAGGGCAGGAGAAAGAACACTGGGCAGTGAAGCTACCTTAACCTTACAACTCAGAGAAGCCTCATTGCCCAGCCCCCAAAACCACCACTGAGTAGCTAGCATGCAAGAGCCACAGAGGAGGGGCAGAAGCACCTGCTTTGAGATGGAATTGCCAGTGAGTGATTTTTTTTAAAAGGAAGAACAATTTAAAAGGAAATATTTGACTGCTGCATCAATGACCAATTCATAGGCATTATCTCAGGGCAAAGGAATGCGCCATATGCCCTTGTGAAAGACCTTGTAAAATATGTATATTTCCTGGAGGTGCTCGTTAAGTGACATGAAGTACCAATGTTGTCTCAAAATGTTTTAGGAGGATGTGGTGGGCTGTTAGGACCAACATAGGCCCTCCACAAAAGCCTCCAACTTCAGTTTTAAATGGTTCCACCTTAAAACACCCGGGTCCTTGAACGTCTGTTCCTGGGAGATTTTTCCCATGGTTACTAGAACTCCCATAGCGGGGTTTTTACTAATAGTCTCTGGACTTCATGGACCTATTGAGTCCCTATGTTTTCTGTGATTGCTATGCAAACATGTTAATGACAAAAAATACTTTCACTGAAATGTTTACTGCATTGTGCTGTTTACTATGAGATGTATGTCAAAGCCTCTAGGCATGGTTTCATCCATTGTAAAAGTCACTAGCAATAAATGTATAGCTGTAGTAAGATTGAGAAATATTGCATATTGTTGACATTTTGATTGTAGACTGATTTATATTTTACTGTTGACACTCTATAACAAAAGCTGTAGGTCTAACTTTTTACAGTTGAATACCACATATTTGTTATTGTTCTATATGGGGGCGTGGTGTGTTTAGTGTAAAGGCACTTGTGAGGGTGGAAAGTTCTAAACTTCCTTGACTATCCGCAATGCTTAAGGTACCAAGTAAGGAACCTTTGAAACAAGCAAGGAAAAGGAAGTCATAATCTTAACACTTATTTCTCTCAATCAAAACTTTTATTTCCCAGCAGCCAAAAACGAGAGTTGTAGTTACATTTTTAAGGTTTTATTAATCATTAGGTCTTGAACCAAGCTGTTTATTTATCAATCATAAGTTACAGACCATGGCATAAACGTGGCCCATAAATCTGATCCCTTTGCTATATTTTGAAGTCACAAAATTACATTGAAATCAAGTAACTTTTAAAGAACTCTCAAAACTCAACAATAGAAATCATTTGCGTCAAAGAAAATCAAAAGTGTAATATTATATAGCAGAAAGGAACAAGTGTCTAACAGTCTGTCTAGCCAGCAAAGCAAAAACGAAACCTAAACATTATATTCATGTATTCCACAACCTGCTCTGCTCCATCCCTGTTTCTTCATGTCTGATGCATTCTTTTCCATTTTATCTCACTTCATCCCAAGTGTCAGCAACTCTCATCATCATGGAAAATACATTTTCTTCTTGTGATTCATTTTTTAAAGATACATTGAATGTATGGGCCGCTAATTGCACAATACCATGCGACTTCATCAGCATACCTGTTGCCAACAGTGACATAACTATTGTCGCTCCTGTGTGCTGCACATTTCACCACAACAATTTCAGTTTGGAGTTCTGTGGCTTCCAGTAGATTCCTAATATGTTCCCCTTTCCTAATAGGTGAACCAGATGAAGTTATGAAGCCTTGCTGCAACTGCCCAAAATCACTGACAACACCAAATTCATACTGATTATCTGTAAATATAATCACTCTCATTTGGGCTGTCAAACTTCAAGCTCTAGTAAGAACAATCAATTCTGCAACTTGTGCTGAAGAAATTCCTTGAAGCCATGAGGTTTCTATTATTTCTTGGATTGTGCAGACTACATAAACTGCTCTCAAATAACCTTCATTTGTTCTTAAGCATGAGCCATCCACAAATAGGACATAATCTGGACTTATTAATGGCTCATTGTTTATGCCTGGTCTCGGTTTGGTGCATAAATCTGTGACATCAAGGCAATCATGTTCAAACTAATGAGATTCATCTCTTTCAGGAATGGGTAACAATGTGCTCTGATTAAGTACCTGACATCTTCTGAAAACAACGTTAATTCCTCGTATTTGGTTCAGAATTTGTCAGGTGCTGATTCTTTGTTCTTGTAAGCAAAACATCAATAGACTGAGGGACCATAAATGTTAATGGATGTCCCATCACTATATTTTCACATTTGTCAAGACTCTCACTGATTGCAGCTACTGCTTTGAGACAGCCAGGCAAAGCAGCAGCTACCAGATCAAGTGCCCAGAAAACATTTTCAACCAGGTTTCTGGCATGCCCATGTATTTGTTTTAGTACTGAGGGAGCACATCCCTCCCTCTCACTGCAAAACAGGATGGAACCCTTTGAATTACCTGACATTCCCAGTGCCAAGGCACAACAGAGACTTTCTCTCAGTTCTAGGAATGCTTTCATGCCTTTGCTGTCAAATGTGATCGGATCTGGAACATCTTTGTGCGTTAACCTCAATATAGATTTTGCCACAAAGGATAAGTTAGGTATCCACTGTCTACAGTAGCCATCCATTCTCAAATACATCCTGACTTCTCTTTGTGTTGTAGGAGGGTTCACTCTCAAAATTTCTTAATCTCGCTCTCTTGAGATTTTCCTTGTTCCTTTTTCAATGATATGTCCCAAATATTAGACCTCTTTTTGACAGTATTCCAGTGTGTTTAGAGATACTTTATGTCCATTCTCCGCCAAGTGATTCAATAATGCAGTGACGTCAGTTTTGCAAGATTCTTTTGCCTCTGGTGCCTCAAGAAGGTTGTCTATATACTGCACCAGGATTGAAAATCAGGGCATAATCATTGATTTCAGATTCTTTTTTCAAGATCTTGTTAAATATTGATGGACTTTCAGTAAAACCTTGTGGGACATGACACCATGCTGCTACTTTCTATCAAATCATAAAGAGAACAGATACTGAGGCCCTCATTACAACCCTGGTGGTAAATCCCGCTTACCGCCGTACTGACAGCCGTCAAGCTACCGTGGCCACGGTGGAAAGCCACTACAGGTATTACGACCCACATCTCATAATCCGCCATAATACAGACACCCACACAAGTCCGCCACACCAAAGGTCAGTGATAAACTGTCGATACCAAAACCTACACCGTCACGCCAACAGGAATATGCCCACACTATCACGACACAAGAATCAACACATCGGTTTTTAAACCGCGGTATTCCATTGGTGGTACACACCGCTGCGCTCAAAATACACACACACAAACAAAACACGACCACATTAGATAGTTCAAAATACACACACCTGATACACATACACCCCACACCCACACACTCACACCACTATAAAACACACACCCACATTACCCACAACCCCTTACAACAAATTTGTTTGAAGACGCACAGAGAGAGAGAATAGCAAACACAACACCAGCATCCACAGGCACAACACACCATCACTCATACAACATCCACGCACCTCAAAGAACATGCACCAACACAACACATCACACAGCACAACAAACATCACCTCACACATCACCCACACCACATTATGGCACCTCAAAGAAACCCCAGGTTTTCTGAGGTGGAGCTCAGGGTCATGGTGGAGGAAATCATCAGGGTAGAGCCGCAGCTTTTCAGATCACAGGTGCAGCAGACCTCCATTGCAAGGAAGATGGAGCTATGGCGGAGAATTGTCAACAGGGTCAGCGCAGTGGGACAGCACCCCAGAACACGGGATGACATCAGGAAGAGGTGGAACGTCCTACGGGGGAAGGTGCGTTCTGTGGTATCCAGACACCAGGTAGCAGTACAGAGGACTGGCGGTGGACCCCCACCTCCTCCCCCACAACTAACAACATGGGAGGAACAAGTCTTGGCGATAATGCATCCTGAGGGCCTCGCAGGAGTAGCAGTAGGACTGAACTCTGGTAAGTCATATCTTTACTACTATATCCCCCCCCACCATACCTGCATGCTATCACAAACTCCTAACCCAAACCTCACACCCATCATCCCAACACTCCACAGATACCCCACTATCATAATCCACACAGCCCAAAACCAAGGCCTGCATGTCACACCAATGCATGGACACCCGTCACCAAAGCATGTCCAGTACAGATACTCACCCATGCCCCCAAAATCACTAATCACACAAGGGCAAAGACAATAATGCAAGCACAGGAGTAGAGGGTAACTTACCCATTGCACAAGATGGCACAAACAGATACAATAACAATCCATATAGACCTCAACAGGACCCATACCCAACATCACCGGCAGGAGGTGCCAGACATATCTAGTCCCCCCACAGAAGAGGCCCACAGTGACGACAGCAGCTTTGCACGCCTGGATCAAGATGACCAGCCCATCAGGGACCTCTGGACCGTCGGTTCCCCTGCCACAATCACAAACCACCACTGAACATCCCCACTCAGGAAACACCACCACAGCACCCACCCAACGGGCCCATCCCTGTGTCCCCAGGACACGTCAGTCAGCAGTGTGTCCACCACTACAGGGACCCCAGGCAAACCCACCAACCCAAGACAATCAGGGACCTGGGGTCAGTGGCCGTGGGCACATGGTTCAGGGGACAGAGGCACAGGATAACAGGGAAACTGGGAGGACTGCTGTGCGACGGGGGAGGACAGGCCCAGGAAACCACTCTCCACGAGGCACTCTCCAACATCGTGGGAGCATACCATCATTCCCAGGAGACCATGGGCACGGTACTGGCCAAGTTTCAGGAGACCCAGCGGCTGCGGGAGGAACAGCACCTGGGGATCAGGGAGGTCTTGAAGTCCATTAACACCACCCTGGTCACCATTGCAGGGGTGCTGGCAGACATGGCCAACACCATGAGGGACACAGTGGCACACCAACAGACCCCTGACACTAGCCTGAATGATCAACAGCCCTCCACCTCCACCGGTGCTAGTGGACAGGGGATCCTGCCACAGGACCAACAGGCCACCAGCACCCCACCCCCTGCAGAAGGAGAACCACCCCGCAAACAGTCCCTGAGATCCAGGAACAAGACAGAGAACATTGCCAAGACCCCGCCAGGAAATAAGACTCTCCTGATTGTCACCCTTTTGTCCCACTATCTCACCCTGACAACTTTGAACTTCCATTGCTCCACTTCCTATGCCCCCTTGGACAACACACCTGTGATACCAAGAGACAACCAGGGACATTCCTCCACCATCACCCCAGCCCATTGCACAGCCCCCTCCACTTCTTAGCACAGAAATAAACACCCTTGAATCACAAATCAATACGGAGTCAGTCTGTACTTTCACAAATGTGTAATTGCAACCTCTCAGAAAAATAGCAATGTCAATGTCAATGTTTATGTTCACATACCAATGTTCGACAGTTGTTGGGCATCAGTAAACATAGCAGCAGGCAGAAAGTGGGACCCAGATCTGTGAAATGGAAAGCCAAAGTGACATGTCAGGATCCACACACAGAGGTAAAAAGGCAGACTCATGCAAGGTCCAACAGTAGTATGATATGAGAGGAGCAGTGCCAGTCTCTTACCTGTGTCTCACTGGAAGTATTGCATGATGATGTTGTTTCGGTTGTCTATATCTTGTTCTTCTGCCTCCTCTTCTTCACTGTCCACAGGCTCCACAGCTGCCACAAGACCAACATCAGGCCCATCCTCCTGCAGAAAAGGCACCTGGCGTCGCAAAGCCAAGTTGTGCAACTTACAGCATGTCACGATGATCTAGCACACCTTCTTGGGTGAGTAGTATAGGGAGCCACCTGTCAGATGGAGGCACCGGAACCTGGCCTTCAAGAGGCCGAATGTCCGCTCAATTATCCTCCTAGTTCGCCCATGTGCCTCATTGTAGCGTTCCTCTGCCCTTGTCCTGGGATTCCTCACTGGGGTCAGTAGCCATGACAGGTTGGGGAAACCAGAGTCGCCTGCAAATATCGAGGGACAACATACAGAACCTGTTAGGGACTCTCCCATATCCAGACACCTATGTCAACTGTTTTGGGACGTTGGGCTCACCTATTAGCCACACACGGTGACTCTGGAGTTGCCCCATCACATAAGGGATGCTGCTATTCCTCAAAACGTAAGCGTCATACACTGAGCCAGGATACTTGGCATTCACATGGGAGATGTACTGGTCTGCCAAACACACCATCTGCACATTCATGGAATGGTAGCTTTTGCGGTTTCTGTACACCTGTTCATTCCTGCGGGGGGGGCACATGTGCACCATCAATGGCACCAATGATGTTGGGGATATGTCCCAGGGCATAGAAGTCACCTTTCACTGTGGGCAAATCCTCCCCTGAGGGAAAACGATGTAGCTGCACATGTGTTTCAGCAGGGCAGACAACACTCTGGACAACACGTCAGAGAACATTGCCTGTGACATCCCTGATGCTATGGCCACTGTTGTTTGAAAGGACCCACTGGCCAGGAAATGGAGTACTGACAGGACCTGCACTAGAGGGGGGATTCGTGTGGGATGGCGGATAGCTGACATCAGGTCTGGCCCCAACTGGGCACACAGTTCCTAGATTGTTGCACGATCAAGTCTGTAGGTGATAATGATGTGTCTGTCTTCCATTGTCAGCAGGTCCACCAGGGGTCTGTATACCGGAGGATGACGCCATCTCATCACCTGCCCCAGAGGACGTGCCCTATGGAGGAGAAAGGAGAGCAAAGGGTCATACACCACATAGGTTCCAGAAGGGTGTTTAGAACAATTGTGATGTTATCCGTGTGTTGTGCTGTCTGTCCGTATTCCTGGCCAAAAGTGCTGTGACGCAGTTAGTTGCCCTGCCATGTGCCCCCCTGAAATGGCGGCTGGCTGGCCTGTAAGGAGGGACAAGGGGAAATGAGGTAACTGCCTGGCGTTGTGCTGCGTCGCGGTAGGCGGTCGAAGACCGCGGTGCAAATCAGCATTGGTTATCATTGGGCCCTATGGGTTCCAGGAGCCAATGACGATGTACGCCGACAGTGACGGTACGCACCGCCGTGGACGTGACCGTCATTTTCTATCTGTTCACTCACTTGATACCAGACCTTCAACAGGAGAGGACCTACACTGCAAGTGCTGCTGTGACCTGAGTCTGGAAGCGACAATGGCTACAGTGTCTGGGGAAAGGGCCCCTGCCTTCACCACGGAGGAGTTGGACAACCTGGTGGCTGGGGTCCTCCCCCAGTACACGCTACTCTATGATCCTCCAGACAAACATGTGAGTACACTGTGAGCATGATGGATGGGACATGAATGTATGGAGTGGCATGGATGGAAGATACAGGGGTGGGGGGCAGAGGCCAGTATGTGAGGATGGTCAGTGTATGTGTTTCTGGGCCAGGGTGGGAGGTTTGTGGCCAATGAGTAAGAAGAACCAGATGGGGGAGTAAAATCCATTCTTACTTCACTTTTCTTCTAGGTCAGCGCCCACCAGAAGAAGGGTATTTGGCGTGCCATTGCCAAGGAAGTGCGCACCCTTGGGGTGTACCCTAGACGGAGCACCCACTGCTGCAAAAAATGGGAGGTCCTGCGCTGCTGGAGCAAGAAGACGGTGGAGGCCCAGCTGGGGATGGCCTCCCAACGTGGAAGGGGTGCCCGTCGAACCATGACCCCCCTGATGTCCCGGATCCTGGCAGTGGCATATCCTGAGTTGGATGAGAGCTTGAGGGCATCACAGCAGCCACAAGGGGGTGAGTACAGTCTCATTCAGCTGACTATGCGCACTTTGCAAGGTTTCTGGGTGGGGGAAGTGGGCTGTGGGTTCCCCTAGACCAGGGTAAACGTGCCAGGGTAGATCCATTGTTTGGCAAGCTCAGTGGCACTCCAAACCCAAAAGTGGTAGTGGCTCTCTACACCTAGTCAGGCTCCTGTGGGATCCAGGTGTGCATCAAATGGGTCTAGGCACCAGTGGGACAGAGGGCGAGGAGAGCTCCATGACGGGGACAGGAGGAGATACCAGCGACACCGACTCCTTCTCTAATGGGAGCTCCCTTGCAGTGGCGGGCACCTCTGAGCCCACTGCATCAACAGGTACAGCCGCCACCCCCCCTACCAGCACCGCCCTCCCAGCAGCCCCTCAGCATGGTTCCCGTGCCCATTCACCCAGGAGGGTGGGCATCTCCTTTGCCCCAGGCACCTCAGGCCCTGCCCCAGTCAGCCCTGCTGCCCTCAGTGAGAAGGCTATTGACCTCCTGAGATCCCTCACTATTGGGCAATCAACCATTTTGAATGCCATCCAGGGTGTCGAGAAGCATTTGCAGCAAACAAATGCATACCTGGAGAGCATTCATTCTGGCGTGGCAGCCCAACAGAGAGCATTTCAGGCTCTGGCCTCAGCACTTATGGCAGCCATTGTCCCTGTCTCCAGCCTCCACTCTCCAACTTCCACTACCCAGACCCTATCCCCTCTACCTTAGTCTATCCCAAGCATACCATCAGACCAGCATGCACACTCATCAACACACAAGAGTGAACATGGCAAACATAAGCACCACACATCCCACAGGCCCTCACACAAGCACCATTCCCATGCAGACACGCCAACATCCACTGCCTCCACTGAGTCCCCCTCCTCCACATCCCCCTCCTTCCTCCCAGTCTTGTCTCCACTCACACCTGCATGCACAACATTCTCAGCCACTTCCTCCATCACCAGCACACCTGTCACCACATACCGCTCACGTGCAATCACCACCCCACTACCATTCACACTTCCCCTGTATCCACTCCCAGTGTGTCTGTGAGCCCTCCTCCCAAACTACACAAATGCAGGCACACACCCACTCAACATCCATCCACCTCACAACAGCCTCCAGCCCATGCACCCTCACCCAAACTCAGCAGACGTACTCTTCCTACAACCACTACCTCTTCCTCCACTCCCAAACCCCTCCATTTTCCCGTACCAGTGTGTCTAAAAACTTTTCCTGGCTAACATTGACCTCTTCCCTACACCTCCCCTCCCCGTCCTTCCCCTAGGGCCAGGATGTCCAGATCCCAGCCCAGCACCTCAGCCACTAAATCCTCGAGCACTGTGGTCCCTGCAAGTCCACTAACATCGCGGGCGGCACCCATCAGGGCTGCCAGTGTACCACCTAGTGAGGCCAAGAATCACCCTATTCCGGCACCTGCCAAGGTGAAGAAGGGGCCCACATGCCGTAGGGAAAAGCCGCACCAACCACCCAGCAAGGCCTCATCCAAGACAAAAGAGGACAGTGCCAAGGTCCCAGCAGTGACTTCCAAGGTGGGGAAGAGACACAAGGCTAAAGGGAAGTCAGCTCAGGGCACGGAGCCTTCAGGTGAGGGACTGGTATCACCCCTTCTGCCAAACAGAACAGCAACCTGTACGGCGGTGGCCAACGCCGCAACCACCGCCACCTGCACCGCCACCTGCACGTCACCTGCACGCCTGCTGCCTCTGCAACAGTCCCCAGCATCATCCCCAGTGGGCAGCCGTCTGAGCTGCAGGAGACAACCTGCTGTCTCCCTCCACAGGTGCTGACACATGCACCACCGGCAGCATCTCTGCAACAGACATCCCCGCAACCAACGCCACCTGCCCGCGACGTGCACAGACAGTGCCACCACAGCCGACATGATCATCATTCCCAGTGGGCAGCCGTCCGAGGCTGCAGGAGACGTCCTGGACCCTGCACAGACTACATGAGGCACCACAACCAGCACTGTTGGTACCAGCAGTTGGCAGGCAAAGTCACCACAGGGTGGAGTGTGTCTGTGCCTCCATGGAGTATCATGCAACCTGTTCCCAGAAACTCGTGGCACACACACCCAGGTGAGGGAATGGGACCTGCCACACACCATGTGCAGCACTCTGGGCACCATGCCCCCTCCAGAACCAGTGGAAAACAGCATCCACTACTCCAGTCCTTGGCAGGATGAAGCACTCTGGGCACCATACCCCCTCCAGAACCAGTGGAGAAAAGCATCCACTCCCCCAGTCCTTGGCACGATGAAGCACTCTGGGCACCATGCCAACTCCAGAACCAGTAGAGAACAGCATCCACTACCCCAGTCCTTGGCAGGATGAAGCACTCTGGGCACCATGCCCCCTCCAGAAGCAGTGGAACAGCATCCACTCCCCCAGTCCTTGGCAGGATGAAGCACTCTGGGCACCATGCCCCCTCCAGAACCAGTGGAGAACAGCATTCACTACCCCAGTCCTTGGCAGGATGAAGCACTCTGGGCACCATGCCCCCTCCAGAGCATGTAGGCAGGCCACCCACTTGAGAGACTTGTGAGACTGTGGCTTTGCACTTCCCAGGACCAATCAGTGGGCAACCCACCGACTTGAGAGACTTGTGAGACTGTGGCTTTGCACTCCCCAGGAGCCCCCTCCTGGAGCAGTGGCATCGTCCCTTCATGAAAAGACTTGTGAGGCTGAGGTGCCCCCCTCCCCTTCCCCCTGAGGTGCCTGTTTATGTTCGACCTGATGCCCCTGCAGTGTTCTCTCCGTTTTGAGGCAGGTATCATGTGTGGGCTTCGCCCATGCATTTTGGGACCACTGGTCCACGGACAATGAATGGAACACTATCTGGACTTGTGTAGTTGCTGTACATATTTGTATATTTTGATCTCTTACAGACCTGTTTCCCTATCTGGATTTTCGATCATTACACTTGTTACAATCATTTCATTTGGTCTTTGCGTTCTTCCAGGGGGTGACTGGGTGTAAATGTAATGTTGATGCATGTATTTGTGTGTATGGTGTTGTGGGTGAGGGTGGGGGTGGGGGTGTTGTGTGTTGCGTGTGTGTCACTCTCTTATTCTTCCCCCCTCCCCTGTGTGCTAGGTGCAGTACTCACCGTGGTCGTCGCCGCCATCTTTGATGTTCCTGGTAGAAGAAAAGGTAAACCAACATTGGTAACACCTGTAACTCGGGCTCCATGGCGTCGTGGTTTGTCATTGGGTGTGAGTGGTTTCAGTTCCACAGACTGTTTCCACCGTGCATTTGATGTCGTTGGTACCGCCCCAGAAAAGCGGGCGGATTGGTGCCTTGTAATTCAGTTCACGGTACATTGTCTTCTGCCTGTCTGTTGGCGGTTACCGCTGCGGTGTTTGTTTCTACCGCTGTGGCGGTCGGAGTGTTAAAGTGGCTGTCTGTGCTGGCGGTTTCCACCATGGTCATGATTCCATTTTTTTTACCGCCGGCCTGTTGGCGGTATTACCGTCGCTTTAACACCGACCACCAGGGTTGTAATGAGGGCATGAGTGTCTTCATGCAATGGGATTGAGAAGAAAATCTGACAGAGATCAGTCACAGTGAACCAGCTGTATATGGACTTTAATAGAGTATGGTGGCAAGATGCAGTACCACAGAACAATATGGGGTACAACATCATTCACCTTCCTTAAATCCTAAACAATCCTAAATCTCCTGTTGGGCTTTTTCAATTCTTTATTTTGTGAGCTGCATGGACTCCCAGTTGTCTCCTTCAAGATGCATTTTTCTAGCATGTCATTAATGATTGGGGTTATTCATTCTATCACTTCAGGTGTCATGTGATAAGGTGGTATTCGGGGGGAAACTGCATTTGGTTTTATGTTTATTCTGACTGGCTCTACTCCTTTGATTAATCTGATATCCTTCCTTGTGAAGTCCCACACTTATGGATTAAATGCCTCTTTGAAATCTACATTTAAGTTGTTTGTTGTCAATATTGGATAGATCCCTACTATTTCGTGTTGAGCAATTTTAAAATCTACATCCTCATTCTTAGAAATGTGGTCTCTGGGTGGCAGTCAGTTTGCACTCTGTCAAAGCAGGGACCCTCACTCTAGCCAAGGTAAGGGAGTTATACTTCTCAGACAACCCCTGCTCACCCCCTTGGTAGCTCGGCACAAGAGGTCAGGCTTATCTCAGAGGCAATGTGTAAATTATTAGTTCCAACACACACAGTAATACAGTGAAAACACCACAAAAGGGACACAACACCAGTTTAGAAAAATAGTCAATATTTATCTAAATCAAACAAGACAAGAATTACAAAAATGCAACATACACAAACAAAGTTATGAATTTTTAAAGTAAAAAGAGTCTTAATCCACAGAAATCAATGGATGAGTTGTTTTTACACAAAATACCTGGTTTGCATCAAACATAAAGCCGCAAGCTTGGGTTGGAAAAGTCAGCGATGCATCGATTCCTTACTCGCAAGTTAGGTTGTGTGTCTTTTCTTTCCCTGTTCGTAGGCGATGCATTGTTTTTCCCTCCCATAGAAAAGCGGTGCTTTGATTTCCAGATGGGCAAAATCAGGTCCGCGCAGGTTCATTGTGGTTTTGATGCCCAGTGTCTATGCATGTGAAATTCCAGCACATGGTGGTGAAGAGCTGCACTGCATGGGTGATGCGTCGATTTTGACAGCCACACACGGGTGTTGCATCAATTTCCCAATCGCGATGCAGGTGGAGTGTCGATTTATCAGCCGTGAAGCAGGTGCTGCATCAATTTTACTCTTGCACGGCTCCTATATAGAATAGGCACCCCTCCAACTTTCCCTAGGTACATATCCCACACCCTCAACACACTTTTGTTTCCAGTCACATCCATTTGCACTTCCCACCTTCATAAACTCACCATCACCTGTTAATTTCCTACTCTCTTTTTCATCACCGCCATGTCACCCCTGAAAAATCCCCATTTCACTGAAGATGAGTTAAGAGTCATGGTGGATGAAATCATAAGAGTAGAGCCACATTTATTTGGAACCCACGTCCTGTATACTACTATCGGCAGGAAACTGGAAATGTGGCAAAAGAGAGTCGACAGAGTGAATTCTGTAGGACATCAGGAAGAGGTGCAACGACCTCGGGGGGAAGTTCCATCCTATGGTATCCAGGTACCAGCTGCAGGTCCACAAGACTGAAAGTGGGCCCCCACTTCCTCCCTTATAACTCACATCCTGGGAGGAGAAGGAATTGGCCATTCTGCATCCTGAGGGCTTGACAGGAATACCTGGTGGAGTGGAGTCTGGTAAGTCACAACACAAAAATATGTCACCAAAATGTATTGTCATGCATGCTCACTGCTCACCTTTTACCACATTCACTGTCACCCCACTTAATAGCCCAGTGTCCACCTGTCCATAAATCCCTGACTTGCATTTCACGTGTGAAGTAGACTTACCTGGGGCAACAACATCTGTGTATGTTCTGTCTAGCACAGGGATTGCCAGAACTGCAGTTCCCAGAAGGCCCTGTTCTACAGTTCAAAAAACCAGAAAAAGTGTATTCTCAAACATACCTTGTTTGTCAACTCCCCCATTGAAGTGTACCTGCCTGGGAGGATGACATTTGTATATTGTGTGTAGTACAAGGACTAACAGAGCTGCTAAGGCCAGGAGGCTCTGATACTGTGACACCACTCAGCCACCACAGTGTTCACTGCTCCAATGACCCTTGTCCCTGAACTCCCCATTGAGGTGTACTCTCCTGGAAGATGACATTTGTATAGTGTGTGTGTGTGTGTGTGTGTGTGTGTGTGGAACAGGCACTGACAGGACTGCTAAGGCTAGGAGGCACTGGTACTATCACTCCACTCAGATGCCACAGTGTTCTTACTCTAAAGACCCTTGTCCCTAAACTCCCGATTGAAGTGTACTCACCTGGAAGGATGACATTTGTATAGTGTGTGTGTAGTACAGACACTGTCAGGAGTGCTCAGGACATGAGGCACTGGTACTGTCACTCTACTCAGCCACCACAGTGCTCTCTGCTCCAATGACCCTTGTCCCTGAACTCCCTATTGAAGTGTATTCACCTGGAAGGATGACGATTGTATAGTGTGTGTGTAGTAGAGGCACTAGCAGGACTGCTAAGGCCAGGAGGCACTGGTATTGTCACTACAAACACCATAACAACATCCTCTTCTCTGAAGACCGCAGTATTTTAATTCTCATATGATGTGTACTCACTGGGGGAGGTGGCATATGTCAGGGATTGGGGAGCACTGAGTGTGACAGGACTGCAACTCACAGCAGGCACTGTCCCCCCAACTCCAAACACCAAAACAGTGTTCTCCACTCAGAATATCCCTCTGTATCAAATCATCATTGAAGTGTACTCACCTGGGAGGAAACCATCAGCATAGTGTGTGTAATAAAGGGAGTTACATGGCTGCAAATCACAGGAGGCTCCCTTTCTGTTACTCCAACCACCAATCCAAAGTACACTTGCCAGAGTACTCTTCTTTGCACATGAAGTGTTCTCCCCTGGTGGTAACACATAACAAGTGCATGAAGTACTGGTGACATGTCTGCTCAGCCCAGGAGGCTCTGTCTATCCAAATCCAAACACAAGCCCAGTGTGCATCTTTCCAAATACCCCTATTTGTTAACTCGCAATGGAAGTGTACTCACCTGGGAGGATAACTTATGTATGCAGTGTTCAGTACATGGAGTAACAAGACTGTAAATCCCAGGAGGCCAAGTCCCTTAACTCCAATCACAAGGCCAGTGTCCATATACCATAATGCATCTGTCTGTGAATGCACAAATTAGGTTTACTCACCTGGGAGGGACCAAGATACAAATCATGGTACACTGTGTGATGTAGCTAACCACCTAGATCCATCCTGAGCAGCTAAGCCAAGATAAAAATATTGTGGACAGGAAGGACAGCTCAACATATTTGCAAGAAAGAAAGAATCCAAGGCCTCAAGATGCAACCCCTGAATGGTATAAGCAGCAGACACATTTACAATGCACTGACCACATGAAGACTCCAACCACATATCCAACAAAGTTCGGGGTCTGCCTGCATAATAGTCAACAAGGCCTTAACCCCTTCGCTGCCAGGCCTTTTCCCCCTCCTGTGCCAGGCCTTTTTTTGCCTATTTGGGGCAGTTCGCGCTTAGGCCCTCATAACTTTTTGTTCACATAAGCTAACCAAGCCAAATTTGCGTCCTTTTTTTCCAACATCCTAGGGATTCTAGAGGTACCCAGACTTTGTGGGTTCCCTTGAAGGAGGCCAAGAAATTGGCCAAAATACAGTGAAAATTTCGTTTTTTTTTAATAAAATGGAAAAAGTGGCTGCAGAAGAAGGGTTGTGGATTTCCCCCCGAAAATGGCATCAACAAAGGGTTTGTAGTGCTAAACTCAGCAGCTTCCTAGCTTTCAGGAACAGGCAGACTTGAATCAGAAAACCCAATTTTTCAACACAATTTTGGCATTTTACTGGGGCATACCCCATTTTTGCAATTTTTTGTGCTTTCAGCCTCCTTCCAGTCAGGGACAGGAATGGGCATGAAACCAATGCTGGATCCCAGAAACCTAACCATTTCTGAAAAGTAGACAAAATTCTAAATTCAGCAAGGGGTCATTTGTGTAGATCCTACAAGGGTTTCCTACAGAAAATAACAGCTGAAAAAGAAAAATATTGAAATTGAGGTGAAAAAAACATCAATTTTTCTCTATGTTTTACTCTGTAACTTTTCCCTGCAATGTCAGATTATGGAAAGCAATATACCGTTACGTCTGCTGGACTCCTCTGGTTGCGGGGATATATAGGGCTTGTAGGTTCATCAAGAACCCGAGGAACCCAGAGCCAATAAATGAGCTGCACCCTGCAGTGCGTTTTCATTCTATACCGGGTATACAGCAATTCATTTGCTGAAATATAAAGAGTAAAAAATTGCTATCAAGAAAACCTTTGCATTTCCAAAAAGGGCACAAGATAAGGTGCTGAGGAGCAGTGGTTATTTGCACATCTCTGAATTACGGGGTGACCATACAAGCATGTGAATTATAGGGAATTTCTCAAATAGATGTCTTTTTTACACACTCTCCTATATTTGGAAGGAAAAAATGTAGAGAAAGACAAGGGGCAATAGCACTTGTTTTGCTAATCTATGTTCCCCCAAGTCTCCCGATAAAAATGATACCTCACTTGCGTGGGTAGGCCTAGCGCCCGCGACAGGAAACGCCCCAAAGCGCAACGTGGACACATCGACAATTTTGGGAGAAAACAGAGGTGTTTTTTGCGAAGTGCCTACCTGTAGATTTTGGCCTCTAGCTCAGCCGGCACCTAGGGAAACCTACCAAACCTGTGCATTTCTGAAAACTAGAGACCTAGGGGAATCCAAGGAGGGGTGACTTGCGGGGCTCGGACCAGGTTCTGTTACCCAGAATCCTTTGCAAACCTCAAAATTTGGCTAAAAAAACACATGTCCCTCACATTTCTGTGGCAGAAAGTTCTGGAATCTGAGAGGAGCTACAAATTTCCTTCCACCCAGCGTTCCCCCAAGTCTCCCGATAAAAATGGTACCTCACTTGCGTGGGAAGGCCTAGCGCCGGCGACAGGAAACACCCCAAAGCGCAACGTGGACACATCCTAAATTTTGGAAAAAACCAGAGGTGTTTTTTGCGAAGTGCCTACCTGTAGATTTTGGCCTCTAGCTCAGCCGGCACCTAGGGAAACCTACCAAACTGGTGCATTTCTGAAAACTAGAGACCTAGGGGAATCCAAGGAGGGGTGACTTGCGGGGCTCGGACCAGGTTCTGTTACCCAGAATCCTTTGCAAACCTCAAAATTTGGCTAAAAAAACACATGTCCCTCACATTTCTGTGGCAGAAAGTTCAGGAATCTGAGAGGAGCTACAAATTTCCTTCCACCCAGCGTTCCCCCAAGTCTCCCGATAAAAATGATACCTCACTTGCGTGGGTAGGCCTAGCGCCGGCGACAGGAAACACCCCAAAGCGCAACGTGGACACATCCTAAATTTTGGAAAAAAACAGAGGTGTTTTTTGCGAAGTGCCTACCTGTAGATTTTGGCCTCTAGCTCAGCCGGCACCTAGGGAAACCTACCAAACCTGTGCATTTCTGAAAACTAGAGACATAGGGGAATCCAAGGAGGGGTGACTTGCGGGGCTCGGACCAGGTTCTGTTACCCAGAATCCTTTGCAAACCTCAAAATTTGGCTAAAAAAACACATGTCCCTCACATTTCTGTGGCAGAAAGTTCTGGAATCTGAGAGGAGCTACAAATTTCCTTCCACCCAGCGTTCCCCCAAGTCTCCCGATAAAAATGATACCTCACTTGCGTGGGTAGGCCTAGCGCCGGCGACAGGAAACACCCCAAAGCACAACGTGGACACATCCTAAATTTTGGAAAAAAACAGAGGTGTTTTTTGCGAAGTGCCTACCTGTAGATTTTGGCCTCTAGCTCAGCCGGCACCTAGGGAAACCTACCAAACCTGTGCATTTCTGAAAGTAGAGACCTAGGGGAATCCAAGGAGGGGTGACTTGCGGGGCTCCGACCAGGTTCTGTTACCCAGAATCCTTTGCAAACCTCAAAATTTGGCTAAAAAAACACATGTCCCTCACATTTCTGTGGCAGAAAGTTCTGGAATCTGAGAGGAGCTACAAATTTCCTTCCACCCAGCGTTCCCCCAAGTCTCCCGATAAAAATGATACCTCACTTGCGTGGGTAGGCCTAGCGCCGGCGACAGGAAACACCCCAAAGCGCAACGTGGACACATCCTAAATTTTGGAAAAAAACAGAGGTGTTTTTTGCGAAGTGCCTACCTGTAGATTTTGGCCTCTAGCTCAGCCGGCACCTAGGGAAACCTACCAAACCGGTGCATTTCTGAAAACTAGAGACCTAGGGGAATCCAAGGAGGGGTGACTTGTGGGGCTCGGACCAGGTTCTGTTACCCAGAATCCTTTGCAAACCTCAAAATTTGGCTAAAAAAACACATGTCCCTCACATTTCTGTGGCAGAAAGTTCTGGAATCTGAGAGGAGCTACAAATTTCCTTCCACCCAGCGTTCCCCCAAGTCTCCCGATAAAAATGATACCTCACTTGCGTGGGTAGGCCTAGCGCCGGCGACAGGAAACACCCCAAAGCGCAACGTGGACACATCCTAAATTTTGGAAAAAAACAGAGGTGTTTTTTGCGAAGTGCCTACCTGTAGATTTTGGCCTCTAGCTCAGCCGGCACCTAGGGAAACCTACCAAACCTGTGCATTTCTGAAAACTAGAGACCTAGGGGAATCCAAGGAGGGGTGACTTGCGGTGCTCGGACCAGGTTCTGTTACCCAGAATCCTTTGCAAACCTCAAAATTTGGCTAAAAAAACACATGTCCCTCACATTTCTGTGGCAGAAAGTTCTGGAATCTGAGAGGAGCTACAAATTTCCTTCTACCCAGCGTTCCCCCAAGTCTCCCGATAAAAATGATACCTCACTTGCGTGGGTAGGCCTAGCGCCGGCGACAGGAAACACCCCAAAGCGCAACGTGGACACATCCTAAATTTTGGAAAAAAACAGAGGTGTTTTTTGCAAAGTGCCTACCTGTAGATTTTGGCCTCTAGCTCAGCCGGCACCTAGGGAAACCTACCAAACCTGTGCATTTCTGAAAACTAGAGACCTAGGGGAATCCAAGGAGGGGTGACTTGCGGGGCTCGGACCAGGTTCTGTTACCCAGAATCCTTTGCAAACCTCAAAATTTGGCTAAAAATACACATGTTACTCACATTTCTGTGGCAGAAAGTTCTGGAATCTGAGAGGAGCCACAAATTTCCTTCTACCCAGCGTTCCCCCAAGTCTCCCGATAAAAATGATACCTCACTTGTGTGGGTAGGACTAGCGCCCACGAAAGGAAAGGGCCCAAAACACAACGTGGACACATCACATTTTTTTATAAAAAGCAGTGCCTACCTGTGGATTTTGGCCTGTAGCTCAGCCGACACCTGAGGAAACCTAGCAAACCAGTGCATTTTTGAAAACTAGAAACCCAGGGGAATCCAAGATGGGGTGACTTGCGGGGCTCTGACCAGGTTATGTTACCCAGAATCCTTTGCAAACATCAAAATTTGGCCCAAAAAACACTTTTTCCTCTCATTTCGGTGACAGAAAGTTCTGGAATCTGAGAGGAGCCACAAATTTCCTTCCACCCAGCGTTCCCCTAAGTCTCTCGATAAAAATGGTACATCACTTCTGTGGGTAGGCCTAGCGCCCACAAAAGGAAATGGCCCAAAACACAACGTGGACACAACATATTTTTTCACAGAAAACAGAGGTGTTTTTTGCAAGGTGCCTACCTGTGGTGTTTGGCCTGTAGCTCAGCAGGCCCCAGGGGGGGGGGGCAGAAATGCCCTAAAATAAATTTGCCCCCCCAACCCCCACCCTCCCCCGCCGGGAGCGACCCTTGCCTATGGGGTCGCTCCCCCTGCGTGACATTGGCACCAAAAAACAAATCCCCGGTGCCTAGTGGTTTCTGTCCCCTTGGGGGCAGGTTGACCTAAACTCAGCCAATCTTCCCCCAAGGGGGGCAGAAATGGCCTAAATACAATTTGTCCCCCAGGGGAGCGACTTTTGCCTGATGGGTCGCTCCCCATCTCTAAAAAAAAAAAACATAGAAAAAAAAAAAAGAAAAAAAAGAAAAATTCCCCTGGCGCCTAGAGGTTTCTGCCCCCCCCCGGGGGCAGATCGGCCTAATAATAGGCCGATCTGTCCCCCGGGGGGGCAGAAATGGCCTAAAATAAATTTGCCCCCCCAACCCCCACCCCCCCCCCCGGGAGCGACCCTTGCCTACGGGGTCGCTCCCCCTGCGTGACATTGGCGCCAAAAATCAAATCCCCGGTGCCTAGTGGTTTCTGCCCCCTTGGGGGCAGATTGACCTAAAATTGGCCAATCTGCCCCCAGGGGGGCAGAAATGGTCTAAATACAATTTGCCCCCCCAGGGGAGCGACCCTTGCCTGATGGGTCGCTCCCCATCTCTAAAAAAAGAAACAAAAAAAAAAAAAACCCACAAAAAAAAAATTGCCCTGCCTTCTAGAGGGTTCTGCCCCCCCTGGGGGCAGTTCGGCCTAATAATAGGCCGATCTGTCCCCCGGGGGGGCAGAAATGGCCTAAAATAAATTTGCCCCCCCAACCCCCATCCCCCCCCCCGGGAGCGACCCTTGCCTACGGGGTCGCTCCCCCTGCGTGACATTGGCGCCAAAAAACAAATCCCCGGTGCCTAGTGGTTTCTGCCCCCTTGGGGGCAGATTGACCTAAAATCGGCCAATCTGCCCCCAGGGGGGCAGAAATGGTCTAAATACAATTTGCCCCCCAGGGGAGCGACCCTTGCCTGATGGGTCGCTCCCCATCTCTAAAAAAAAGAAACACCAAAAAAAAAAACACCCAAAAAAAATGTGCCCTGGCGCCTAGAGGTTTCTTCCCCCCCTGGGGGCAGATCGGCCTAATAATAGGCCGATCTGCCCCCAGGGGGGGCAGAAATGGCCTAAAATAAATTGCCCTCCCCCCCAGGGAGCGACCCTTGCCTAAGGGGTCGCTCCCTTTGCGTGAAATTCACGCAAAGAAAAAACTCCCTGGTGTCTAGTGGTTTCTACCCCCCTTGGGGGCAGATTGGCCTCATCAAAATAGGCCAATCTGCCCCCAAGGGGGGCAGAAATGGGCAAAATATAATTTTCCCCCAAGGGGAGCGACCCTTGCCTAAGGGGTCGCTCCCCACCAAAAAAAAAAAAATTAAACATAAAAAAAAGAAAAAAAAAAGAAAAGTCCCTGGTGCCTAGAGGTTTCTGCCCCCCTGGGGGAAGATCGGCCAAATAGTAGGCCGATCTGCCCCCAGGGGGGGCAGAAAAGGCCTTCCCGAAAATATGCCCCCCCTGGGAGCGACCCTTGCCCAAGGGGTCGCTCCCTTTTGTCAATAACAATAAAAAAAAAAAAATCCCTGGTGTCTAGTGGTTTCTACCCCCCTTGGGGGCAGATTGGCCTCATCAAAATAGGCCAATCTGCCCCCAAGGGGGGCAGAAATGGCCAAAATATAATTTTCCTCCAAGGGGAGCGACCCTTGCCTAAGGGGTCGCTCCCCACCTCAATAAAAAAAAATGAAACAAAAAAAAAAAAAAAGGTCCCTGGTGCCTAGAGGTTTCTGCCCCCCCCTGGGGGCAGAAAAGGCCTTTTAAAAAAAATGCCCCCCCTGGGAGCGACCCTTGCCCAAGGGGTCGCTCCCTTTTGTCAATTTCAATGAAAAAAAAAAAAAATCCCTGGTGTCTAGTGGGGTTTCAAAAGCCGGATTGCAAGCAATCCGGCTTTTGAAACCCTCGGAGGGACTTCAAAGCGAAGGAAATACTTTTCCTTCCCTTTGAAGCCCATCCGGGCCTCCCAAGTGATTGAAAAAGAAATGCTTTTGCATTTCTTTTTCAATCGCGCTGGAAGCAGAGCTTCCAGCGCGACGAGGGAGGCCCCTGTGACATATCAGCGCGCGCGCGCGCGCGCTCGCTGACGTCACAGGGGGGGTGGGGGGGGTCGGGGGTGGAAGGGGAAGGTCTTCCCCTTCCATCCCCGACTTGGGGGGGGGGAGGGGGGTGCACGGGGGGCGCGCTAGCGCGCCCCTAAGTTCCCCTGTGCCATGGACGAGATGATCTCGTAACCTGTAGGGACTCTCCGATATCCTGACACCTATGTCAACTGTTTTGGGACGTTGGGCTCACCTATTAGCCACACACGGTGACTCTGGAGTTGCCCCATCACATAAGGGATGCTGCTATTCCTCAAAACGTAAGCGTCATACACTGAGCCAGGATACTTGGCATTCACATGGGAGATGTACTGGTCTGCCAAACACACCATCTGCACATTCATGGAATGGTAGCTTTTGCGGTTTCTGTACACCTGTTCATTCCTGCGGGGGGGGCAAATGCCACATGTGCACCATCAATGGCACCAATGATGTTGGGGATATGTCCCAGGGCATAGAAGTCACCTTTCACTGTGGGCAAATCCTCCACCTAAGGGAAAACGATGTAGCTGCACATGTGTTTCAGCAGGGCAGACAACACTCTGGACAACACGTCAGAGAACATTGCCTGTGACATCCCTGATGCTATGGCCACTGTTGTTTGAAAGGACCCACTGGCCAGGAAATGGAGTACTGACAGGACCTGCACTAGAGGGGGGATTCGTGTGGGATGGCGGATAGCTGACATCAGGTCTGGCCCCAACTGGGCACACAGTTCCTAGATTGTTGCACGATCAAGTCTGTAGGTGATAATGATGTGTCTGTCTTCCATTGTCAGCAGGTCCACCAGGGGTCTGTATACCGGAGGATGACGCCATCTCATCACCTGCCCCAGAGGACGTGCCCTATGGAGGAGAAAGGAGAGCAAAGGGTCATACACCACATAGGTTCCAGAAGGGTGTTTAGAACAATTGTGATGTTATCCGTGTGTTGTGCTGTCTGTCCGTATTCCTGGCCAAAAGTGCTGTGACGCAGTTAGTTGCCCTGCCATGTGCCCCCCTGAAATGGCGGCTGGCTGGCCTGTAAGGAGGGACAAGGGGAAATGAGGTAACTGCCCTGGCGTTGTGCTGCGTCGCGGTAGGCGGTCGAAGACCGCGGTGCAAATCAGCATTGGTTATCATTGGGCCCTATGGGTTCCAGGAGCCAATGACGATGTACGCCGACAGTGACGGTACGCACCGCCGTGGACATGACCGTCATTTTCTATCTGTTCACTCACTTGATACCAGACCTTCAACAGGAGAGGACCTACACTGCAAGTGCTGCTGTGACCTGAGTCTGGAAGCGACAATGGCTACAGTGTCTGGGGAAAGGGCCCCTGCCTTCACCACGGAGGAGTTGGACAACCTGGTGGCTGGGGTCCTCCCCCAGTACACGCTACTCTATGATCCTCCAGACAAACATGTGAGTACACTGTGAGCATGATGGATGGGACATGAATGTATGGAGTGGCATGGATGGAAGATACAGGGGTGGGGGGCAGAGGCCAGTATGTGAGGATGGTCAGTGTATGTGTTTCTGGGCCAGGGTGGGAGGTTTGTGGCCAATGAGTAAGAAGAACCAGATGGGGGAGTAAAATCCATTCTTACTTCACTTTTCTTCTAGGTCAGCGCCCACCAGAAGAAGGGTATTTGGCGTGCCATTGCCAAGGAAGTGCGCACCCTTGGGGTGTACCCTAGACGGAGCACCCACTGCTGCAAAAAATGGGAGGTCCTGCGCTGCTGGAGCAAGAAGACGGTGGAGGCCCAGCTGGGGATGGCCTCCCAACGTGGAAGGGGTGCCCGTCGAACCATGACCCCCCTGATGTACCGGATCCTGGCAGTGGCATATCCTGAGTTGGATGAGAGCTTGAGGGCATCACAGCAGCCACAAGGGGGTGAGTACAGTCTCATTCAGCTGACTATGCGCACTTTGCAAGGTTTCTGGGTGGGGGAAGTGGGCTGTGGGTTCCCCTAGACCAGGGCAAACGTGCCAGGGTAGATCCATTGTTTGGCAAGCTCAGTGGCTCTCCAAACCCAAAAGTGGTAGTGGCTCTCTACACCTAGTCAGGCTCCTGTGGGATCCAGGTGTGCATCAAATGGGTCTAGGCACCAGTGGGACAGAGGGCGAGGAGAGCTCCATGACGGGGACAGGAGGAGATACCAGCGACACCGACTCCTTCTCTAATGGGAGCTCCCTTGCAGTGGCGGGCACCTCTGAGCCCACTGCATCAACAGGTACAGCCGCCACCCCCCCTACCAGCACCGCCCTCCCAGCAGCCCCTCAGCATGGTTCCCGTGCCCATTCACCCAGGAGGGTGGGCATCTCCTTTGCCCCAGGCACCTCAGGCCCTGCCCCAGTCAGCCCTGCTGCCCTCAGTGAGAAGGCTATTGACCTCCTGAGATCCCTCACTATTGGGCAATCAACCATTTTGAATGCCATCCAGGGTGTCGAGAAGCATTTGCAGCAAACAAATGCATACCTGGAGAGCATTCATTCTGGCGTGGCAGCCCAACAGAGAGCATTTCAGGCTCTGGCCTCAGCACTTATGGCAGCCATTGTCCCTGTCTCCAGCCTCCACTCTCCAACTTCCACTACCCAGACCCTATCCCCTCTACCTCAGTCTATCCCAAGCATACCATCAGACCAGCATGCACACTCATCAACACACAAGAGTGAACATGGCAAACATAAGCACCACACATCCCACAGGCCCTCACACAAGCACCATTCCCATGCAGACACGCCAACATCCACTGCCTCCACTGAGTCCCCCTCCTCCACATCCCCCTCCTTCCTCCCAGTCTTGTCTCCACTCACACCTGCATGCACAACATTCTCAGCCACTTCCTCCATCACCAGCACACCTGTCACCACACACCGCTCACGTGCAATCACCACCCCACTACCATTCACACTTCCCCTGTATCTACTCCCAGTGTGTCTGTGAGCCCTCCTCCCAAACTACACAAATGCAGGCACACACCCACTCAACATCCATCCACCTCACAACAGCCTCCAGCCCATGCACCCTCACCCAAACTCAGCAGACGTACACTTCCTACAACCACTACCTCTTCCTCCACTCCAAAACCCCTCCATTTTCCCGTACCAGTGTGTCTAAAAACTTTTCCTGGCTAACATTGACCTCTTCCCTACACCTCCCCTCCCCCGTCCTTCCCCTAGGGCCAGGATGTCCAGATCCCAGCCCAGCACCTCAGCCACTAAATCCTCGAGCACTGTGGTCCCTGCAAGTCCACTAACATCGCGGGCGGCACCCATCAGGGCTGCCAGTGTACCACCTAGTGAGGCCAAGAATCACCCTATTCCGGCACCTGCCAAGGTGAAGAAGGGGCCCACATGCCGTAGGGAAAAGCCGCACCAACCACCCAGCAAGGCCTCATCCAAGACAAAAGAGGACAGTGCCAAGGTCCCAGCAGTGACTTCCAAGGTGGGGAAGAGACACAAGGCTAAAGCGAAGTCAGCTCAGGGCACGGAGCCTTCAGGTGAGGGACTGGTATCACCCCTTCTGCCAAACAGAACAGCAACCTGTACGGCGGTGGCCAACGCCACCTGCACCGCCACCTGCACCGCCACCTGCACGTCACCTGCACGCCTGCTGCCTCTGCAACAGTCCCCAGCATCATCCCCAGTGGGCAGCCGTCTGAGGCTGCAGGAGACATCCTGCTGTCTCCCTCCACAGGTGCTGACACATGCACCACCGGCAGCATCTCTGCAACAGACATCCCCGCAACCAACGCCACCTGCCCGCGACGTGCACAGACAGTGCCACCACAGCCGACATGATCATCATTCCCAGTGGGCAGCCGTCCGAGGCTGCAGGAGACGTCCTGGACCCTGCACAGACTACATGAGGCACCACAACCAGCACTGTTGGTACCAGCAGTTGGCAGGCAAAGTCACCACAGGGTGGAGTGTGTCTGTGCCTCCATGGAGTATCATGCAACCTGTTCCCAGAAACTCGTGGCACACACACCCAGGTGAGGGAATGGGACCTGCCACACACCATGTGCAGCACTCTGGGCACCATGCCCCCTCCAGAACCAGTGGAAAACAGCATCCACTACTCCAGTCCTTGGCAGGATGAAGCACTCTGGACACCATACCCCCTCCAGAACCAGTGGAGAAAAGCATCCACTCCCCCAGTCCTTGGCACGATGAAGCACTCTGGGCACCATGCCAACTCCAGAACCAGTAGAGAACAGCATCCACTACCCCAGTCCTTGGCAGGATGAAGCACTCTGGGCACCATGCCCCCTCCAGAAGCAGTGGAACAGCATCCACTCCCCCAGTCCTTGGCAGGATGAAGCACTCTGGGCACCATGCCCCCTCCAGAACCAGTGGAGAACAGCATTCACTACCCCAGTCCTTGGCAGGATGAAGCACTCTGGGCACCATGCCCCCTCCAGAGCATGTAGGCAGGCCACCCACTTGAGAGACTTGTGAGACTGTGGCTTTGCACTTCCCAGGACCAATCAGTGGGCAACCCACCGACTTGAGAGACTTGTGAGACTGTGGCTTTGCACTCCCCAGGAGCCCCCTCCTGGAGCAGTGGCATCGTCCCTTCATGAAAAGACTTGTGAGGCTGAGGTGCCCCCCTCCCCTTCCCCCTGAGGTGCCTGTTTATGTTTGACCTGATGCCCCTGCAGTGTTCTCTCCGTTTTGAGGCAGGTATCATGTGTGGGCTTCGCCCATGCATTTTGGGACCACTGGTCCACGGACAATGAATGGAACACTATCTGGACTTGTGTAGTTGCTGTACATATTTGTATATTTTGATCTCTTACAGACCTGTTTCCCTATCTGGATTTTCGATCATTACACTTGTTACAATCATTTCATTTGGTCTTTGCGTTCTTCCAGGGGGTGACGGGGTGTAAATGTAATGTTGATGCATGTATTTGTGTGTATGGTGTTGTGGGTGAGGGTGGGGGTGGGGGTGTTGTGTGTTGAGTGTGTGTCACTCTCTTATTCTTCCCCCCTCCCCTGTGTGCTAGGTGCAGTACTCACCGTGGTCGTCGCCGCCATCTTTGATGTTCCTGGTAGAAGAAAAGGTAAACCAACATTGGTAACACCTGTAACTCGGGCTCCATGGCGTCCTGGTTTGTCATTGGGTGTGAGTGGTTTCCGTTCCACAGACTGTTTCCACCGTGCTTTTGATGTCGTTGGTACCGCCCCAGAAAAGCGGGCGGATTGGTGCCTTGTAATACAGTTCACGGTACATTGTCTTCTGCCTGTCTGTTGGCGGTTACCGCTGCGGTGTTTGTTTCTACCGCTGTGGCGGTCGGAGTGTTAAAGTGGCTGTCTGTGCTGGCGGTTTCCACCATGGTCATGATTCAATTTTTTTTACCGCCGGCCTGTTGGCGGTATTACCGTCACTTTAACACCGACCACCAGGGTTGTAATGAGGGCATGAGTGTCTTCATGCAATGGGATTGAGAAGAAAATCTGACAGAGATCAGTCACAGTGAACCAGCTGTATATGGACTTTAATAGAGTATGGTGGCAAGATGCAGTACCACAGAACAATATGGGGTACAACATCATTCACCTTCCTTAAATCCTAAACAATCCTAAATCTCCTGTTGGGCTTTTTCAATTCTTTATTTTGTGAGCTGCATGGACTCCCAGTTGTCTCCTTCAAGATGCATTTTTCTAGCATGTCATTAATGATTGGGGTTATTCATTCTATCACTTCAGGTGTCATGTGATAAGGTGGTATTCGGGGGGAAACTGCATTTGGTTTTATGTTTATTCTGACTGGCTCTACTCCTTTGATTAATCTGATATCCTTCCTTGTGAAGTCCCACACTTATGGATTAAATGCCTCTTTGAAATCTACATTTAAGTTGTTTGTTGTCAATATTGGATAGATCCCTACTATTTCGTGTTGAGCAATTTTAAAATCTACATCCTCATTCTTAGAAATGTGGTCTCTGGGTGGCAGTCAGTTTGCACTCTGTCAAAGCAGGGACCCTCACTCTAGCCAAGGTAAGGGAGTTATACTTCTCAGACAACCCCTGCTCACCCCCTTGGTAGCTCGGCACAAGAGGTCAGGCTTATCTCAGAGGCAATGTGTAAATTATTAGTTCCAACACACACAGTAATACAGTGAAAACACCACAAAAGGGACACAACACCAGTTTAGAAAAATAGTCAATATTTATCTAAATCAAACAAGACAAGAATGACAAAAATGCAACATACACAAACAAAGTTATGAATTTTTAAAGTAAAAAGAGTCTTAATCCACAGAAATCAATGGATGAGTTGTTTTTACACAAAATACCTGGTTTGCATCAAACATAAAGCCGCAAGCTTGGGTTGGAAAAGTCAGCGATGCATCGATTCCTTACTCGCAAGTTAGGTTGTGTGTCTTTTCTTTCCCTGTTCGTAGGCGATGCATTGTTTTTCCCTCCCATAGAAAAGCGGTGCTTTGATTTCCAGATGGGCAAAATCAGGTCCGCGCAGGTTCATTGTGGTTTTGATGCCCAGTGTCTATGCATGTGAAATTCCAGCACATGGTGGTGAAGAGCTGCACTGCATGGGTGATGCGTCGATTTTGACAGCCACACACGGGTGTTGCATCAATTTCCCAATCGCGATGCAGGTGGAGTGTCGATTTATCAGCCGTGAAGCAGGTGCTGCATCAATTTTACTCTTGCACGGCTCCTATATAGAATAGGCACCCCTCCAACTTTCCCTAGGTACATATCCCACACCCTCAACACACTTTTGTTTCCAGTCACATCCATTTGCACTTCCCACCTTCATAAACTCACCATCACCTGTTAATTTCCTACTCTCTTTTTCATCACCGCCATGTCACCCCTGAAAAATCCCCATTTCACTGAAGATGAGTTAAGAGTCATGGTGGATGAAATCATAAGAGTAGAGCCACATTTATTTGGAACCCACGTCCTGTATACTACTATCGGCAGGAAACTGGAAATGTGGCAAAAGAGAGTCGACAGAGTGAATTCTGTAGGACATCAGGAAGAGGTGCAACGACCTCGGGGGGAAGTTCCATCCTATGGTATCCAGGTACCAGCTGCAGGTCCACAAGACTGAAAGTGGGCCCCCACTTCCTCTCTTATAACTCACATCCTGGGAGGAGAAGGAATTGGCCATTCTGCATCCTGAGGGCTTGACAGGAATACCTGGTGGAGTGGAGTCTGGTAAGTCACAACACAAAAATATGTCACCAAAATGTATTGTCATGCATGCTCACTGCTCACCTTTTACCACATTCACTGTCACCCCACTTAATAGCCCAGTGTCCACCTGTCCATAAATCCCTGACTTGCATTTCACGTGTGAAGTAGACTTACCTGGGGCAACAACATCTGTGTATGTTCTGTCTAGCACAGGGATTGCCAGAACTGCAATTCCCAGAAGGCCCTGTTCTACAGTTCAAAAAACCAGAAAAAGTGTATTCTCAAACATACCTTGTTTGTCAACTCCCCCATTGAAGTGTACCTGCCTGGGAGGATGACATTTGTATATTGTGTGTAGTACAAGGACTAACAGAGCTGCTAAGGCCAGGAGGCTCTGATACTGTGACACCACTCAGCCACCACAGTGTTCACTGCTCCAATGACCCTTGTCCCTGAACTCCCCATTGAGGTGTACTCTCCTGGAAGATGACATTTGTATAGTGTGTGTGTGTGTGTGTGTGTGTGTGTGGAACAGGCACTGACAGGACTGCTAAGGCTAGGAGGCACTGGTACTATCACTCCACTCAGATGCCACAGTGTTCTTACTCTAAAGACCCTTGTCCCTAAACTCCCGATTGAAGTGTACTCACCTGGAAGGATGACATTTGTATAGTGTGTGTGTAGTACAGACACTGTCAGGAGTGCTCAGGCCATGAGGCACTGGTACTGTCACTCTACTCAGCCACCACAGTGCTCTCTGCTCCAATGACCCTTGTCCCTGAACTCCCTATTGAAGTGTATTCACCTGGAAGGATGACGATTGTATAGTGTGTGTGTAGTAGAGGCACTAGCAGGACTGCTAAGGCCAGGAGGCACTGGTACTGTCACTACAAACACCATAACAACATCCTCTTCTCTGAAGACCGCAGTATTTTAATTCTCATATGATGTGTACTCACTGGGGGAGGTGGCATATGTCAGGGATTGGGGAGCACTGAGTGTGACAGGACTGCAACTCACAGCAGGCACTGTCCCCCCAACTCCAAACACCAAAACAGTGTTCTCCACTCAGAATATCCCTCTGTATCAAATCATCATTGAAGTGTACTCACCTGGGAGGAAACCATCAGCATAGTGTGTGTAATAAAGGGAGTTACATGGCTGCAAATCACAGGAGGCTCCCTTTCTGTTACTCCAACCACCAATCCAAAGTACACTTGCCAGAGTACTCTTCTTTGCACATGAAGTGTTCTCCCCTGGTGGTAACACATAACAAGTGCATGAAGTACTGGTGACATGTCTGCTCAGCCCAGGAGGCTCTGTCTATCCAAATCCAAACACAAGCCCAGTGTGCATCTTTCCAAATACCCCTATTTGTTAACTCGCAATGGAAGTGTACTCACCTGGGAGGATAACTTATGTATGCAGTGTTCAGTACATGGAGTAACAAGACTGTAAATCCCAGGAGGCCAAGTCCCTTAACTCCAATCACAAGGCCAGTGTCCATATACCATAATGCATCTGTCTGTGAATGCACAAATTAGGTTTACTCACCTGGGAGGGACCAAGATACAAATCATGGTACACTGTGTGATGTAGCTAACCACCTAGATCCATCCTGAGCAGCTAAGCCAAGATAAAAATATTGTGGACAGGAAGGACAGCTCAACATATTTGCAAGAAAGAAAGAATCCAAGGCCTCAAGATGCAACCCCTGAATGGTATAAGCAGCAGACACATTTACAATGCACTGACCACATGAAGACTCCAACCACATATCCAACAAAGTTCGGGGTCTGCCTGCATAATAGTCAACAAGGCCTTAAAATGATCAATGCCACATCCTGCCCAGGCACTGTTTTGCCTGCACGGGTGGTAAGATGTAAGTCTATGTCCATCTTCAAAAGTGTTAATGAACTCCTAAATTCTGCAGCTGGTTGACTGAAACAGAATTGGTATGTTTCACAAATGTCAAGTCAATGCAATTGATAGCATGTGTACTTGTCACATAAGGAAAACCTGCAAATCCAATGTGTACATGGCCTTTGCTAAATGTTACAGTAAATTATTGGAGGTAGATGTTAAAATGCAACCTGTAACATTACATCTCTCACATCAACAGGTCAAGATGGCACTGGGAACATTAAGTCCACTGCAGAGACTGCCACTACCCCCATGAATCAAGCCATCAGTGATGACAACACTCCTGGACATCTATACATTGAGGATGGTTCTTGCCCATCAGGGCAACCTGGTCAGACAAAACCAGTGAACCTCACCGTGACCACATCGAGTCCTCCCAGACAGGTTGCATCAACATCGCAGGCAGCCATTCACCTCCCAACCTGTGTTCCTACGGCAGTGACAATCATCTTGTGCCCACCAGTCCAGGATCCTGAGTCACAGCAACACACCACCAAAAATCATGGTCCTGGTACCAGTGGTAGGGGCAATCTGTGGCAAGGGTGCAGACAAAAGGGGATTGGGTGCAATAGAGGGATGTTGTGGGCCAGCATCATGAGGCCACTAGGGATGGTCCTGGCCAGGATACCATCAGCCAAGTCTTGGGAGCAGATTAAGAATCCCAAGGCGTGATGGGTCAGGTACTTGCTGAATTTCGGGAAATTAAGCAACTGCAGAGGGGCTTCTACCATGAGTCACTGGAAAAGTAGGAGGCCACCAGCACCATCTTGGCCTCCCTATGAAGGGGTGTTCAGGGAGATAAGCAGTACCCTGATCAGGGACCGTGAGCAACACCACACCCCTTCTTTTGGCCAAGCAACGCCAGTCCCTTCAACATCTGTGACAGCCACTGGAAGGGACACCCTGTCAGAAGAAGAACCCACCTAAGACATCCCTGACTCTGTAACAGCAGATCCCCCCACAAGTGATGACGTCCAGCCAAGAATCCAGGAGCATCATATGGCAAGACACCAACCACTGCCAGAAAGTGACTTCTTCCTGAAGGAACTCCTTTGTGTGCCACATATTCACTCTAACTGTTCTTCAACCACCTTCCATTTTCTATGGTAGTAGGACACTGGACTTTGGACTTCAGATGTTGAGGCATCTACATCCATCATGATTGATCACTTTATGTTCCTTTTGTGTTGCATCTTATCACTATTTCCTGCACCTATGTCAATAAACTCACATATCAGAAAATCATTGTCTGCTTGCTTCTATTCCAGATTTTGAAATGTTGAGATGTAAGCCCATGTGATGCAAATGAAGATTACACAAGATGGTAATAGAAGGAGGGCTGTGTCACAGGTAGTGTCATGCTGAGGATTACTAGCAACACACTGATACAAGTGTCTGGTCATACCAAACATTTTATTGCACTGTACACCATATAGGCTATCAAAATGTCTGCACAGTCATAGCCAGGATTGTCTGAACCATATTGAGTCAGGGTAGATATACCAAGGTACAGACCTCCAGACCACAGTGGAAAGGACTTTGTCAGACCTCGTCCCGTAGAATGGGCTAACAGACTAGTGGATCTTGTCGCCAGCTTAAGCCTTATCAAATACCTAGACTAGGTGTGCTAACATCACAGAAACCATGGCACAGACAGTGGGCAGTACAACAGTCCCTGACCATAGGTCCATCCAATTAAAATGACCAAACATCAGGTGGTATTACACAAACCTATGTCAGTGTTGTGGCACCAGCCCTGTGGACTGCAATGAGGAAGAAACATCTACAGCTACAAACAGGTCATGCAAGATCATTGGCAATACAATGTGAAGGGTGAATGCATGGATAGCACTTGAGGACAACATATTTCAAGACCACATGATCACACACAATAAACAATTGGCCCAACACACCACATCAAACAAGTGTATTGTGTACTTCAGACTTCCACTCATACACTGTCCAAGATGCTTTGGCACAGGACTCATACACCCCATATCTGTGACAAACATTACCTGGATCAATCCATGTCCACTTCCTATGTCAGAACAGCATCAGCTACCTGCCAATGTCCCAACTCTGAAATGCCAACATGAGTATGTCATGACGAAGGTACTTGTAAAAAACAATACAAGGAGTTTTGGCTTGAGAACGATACCTATGACCAAAACCTCAGAGCAAATATCAGTAGATCCACTTACATTGCAATGAGAATGACACAAACAAAGCAGATAATCAAGGTAGTGAAATGATCAGGTCTGACCTTGCAATCATCCTTTGGCTGTATACTGCAAAACATTACATCCCCAGTGTTTTGGAAAAACACCCTACTCCACACATCCTGACAACTGCAGTTCCTCATGCAGTTACAATAATTACATCATATTATACTTATACACAGGTGAAGTAGGGATTGATGAGATCTGACAGCAAGTCTTCACCTTCCTCTGTATCACTATCATTCTCACTTGATATTTCAATACCTCCACCTCATCTGGGATATGTGGGATATTCGTCCGCAGGACAATGTTGTGGAGCATGCAGCAGACCACAATGATCTTACACACTTTTGCAGGTAGTAGAGGAGGGCTCCACCCATCTTGTTCAGACACCTAAATCTGGCATGCAGGAGCCTAAAAGCCCGCTCCAGGACACGCCCTGTTCCTCCATGGGCATCATTGCAGTGGACCTCCCCTGGTGTAGTTGGGTTCCTCAGTGGTGTCAACAACTATGGATGGTTTGGGTACACAGAATACCCTGTTATGGAATGGGACATATGTACAACTATGAATCCCACTCATCAGAATTGTTGCAGTAGACATTGCACACACACAACAGGACATATGTGACTTACCAACCAGCCAGGCCCTCTCTGGGTACAGTTGTGACATCAGCTGGGGAACTTCTCTGTTCTGCATGAAGACATCATGGACCCAACCCAGATAACGGGCACAGACCTGTGAAATGTAGAGGTCTGCCAAACACACAACTTGGACATTGATGTAATGGAAGCTCTTTCTGTTGCAGTACACTTGTTCATTGCCATGCAGTGAGACCAAGGCAACATGTATGCCATCAATGGCTCCCACCACATGTGGGATGTGTGCCAAACCATAGACGTCAACATTCACATGAATAAAATCCTTAGGTTGAGGAAACCGGATATAGCTGTCCTGGTGTTTCAACAATGCTGTGAGAACATCCTTCAAAACCAGACTGAATATAGCCTGGGACATCCCAGAAGATAGGGCCACTGTATTTTGGAAGGACCCTATGGCCAGGAAGTGCAACACTGTCATTATTTGTGCACTGGGTGGTATGCTTTGTGGATGACTAATGGCAGGCATCAGATATGGCTCCAACTGCCAACATAGGTCCACGACTGTATGGCGTTTCAAAAGGTAGCTCTGGATTATGTGGCGTTCTTCCATGGTTTTAAGATCTGAAAGTGGGCGATAGACAGGAGGTTGTCTGATCCTCCCCCTCCCAGGGTACCTATGTATGACAAGAAATTAGTATTTCAATGTGTCCATAGCAACATATAGGAATCAATGATTAAATGTGACAAGGTATGTAGTAAGGTGGTGACATGATACACAGTACACATCACAGCTGATAATCACACAGGGGTCACATGTCACACCCTCGCTTTGCTACATATGTGCACACATCATGTATCTGTACATCAACAATTTATGCATTACAAATGCCATTCGGAATGTGAATTGATGTCCCAAGTATTGAAATTACTTTTGTCGGGGGCGTAGGGGGGAGAGGCGGGACTGTGCCCCAACGCTAATTGCCATATGTGCCTAGCAAGGTACAACAAAAGTGTTTGAGTAGTAGGACTTACATGACAAGACAAGCAGTTTTTATTACTAAAAACAACATTTTTGGAGATGTGACGCATTTTTAGGAACCCTGTAATGCATTCAGACCTCTTAAATGACAGCTGGCTGACCTATTTCACTGGACATTGGGACCCGCCTGCAACAACCAGCAGAAGTCAGCATTGTGGTAGGCGGTTGCAACCATGGCAGACAGTGCCTTAGGCTAATGTTGTTGCCAGTGGCAGTCACAGGCCAATGGCTGTGTCTGCAGTGGTGAGGACTGTACGTGATGGATGTGACTGCCATGTTCTGTAAAATCCCTCACTTGACTCCTGACACTGCTGCCAGCAAGACCTCCACTACCTGAACTGCTGTGTACCGCCATTGGGAGCAATCATGCTACGTCCTTCAGGTGATAGGGCCCCTGCCTTCTCACCAGAGGAGTTGGAGAAGTTGGTGTCTGAGGTCCTACCCCTGTATGAACAGCTCTTTGGTGCACCAGAGGGGCAGGTAAGTGCCTCATGTGCAGATTTGTCTCTGTAGTTCACTATATATTCCCTTCTCTCAGGCTAGATTGTGCCCATGTGTGCCAGAATGTAAACTTGAGGCCCTGTAGATGCAATCAGTGTGGCATCAATGAGAGAGTCAATGGCCATCTATTTGTGTTCAGTGCCATAGGTTGAGTTCTAATAAATTGTGATATGTGTGTTTTGAGCGTTCTCTGATCCACCTTGTGTTGGATGCACATAACTAGGGGCCAGATGTAGCAAACATTTGCGAGTCGCAAATTGCCCGAATCGCAATTTGCGACCCCGCAAAAGTGGAAAAGGGATGCAAAAATCCAATTTCCGACTCGCAAAATGCGACGCGAGCCATTACCGACTCGCAAAAATAGCGACCCCATTTTGCGACTCGCAAATAGGAAGTCGCAATTTGCGAGCGGTAAACCAAATGCAATAGCCACTCGCAAATTGCAACCAGTCGCAAAAAGCCAGTTTTGCACTTCCAATTTACCACTAACTCAGAGCAGGTGGTAACCAGAACCAAAGTATAAAAGGAGACCCAGAAGGCATCTGGGTTACTCAAGATGGCGGAGATATATGTGATAGGAATGAGGAGGAGAGCCCACGCCGCACAGCAGAGGAGGAGGAGGAGCCAGAGACAGGAGAAGATATACAGAACCAGGCAGACACTTTTCCAACAAACAGAGGAAGAGATATATGATAAATATAGACTCAGCAGTGCAGCAATACTAGATTTAATAGATTTACTCAATCCGTAGCTTCAACGCCAGACTGTGTGCGGCTGCGCCATCCCTACGCATGTGCAAGTGCTATGCTCACTGCGCCTCTTGGCCTCGGGTAGCTATCAGGGGGTCATTGCTGTGGCAGGTGGGGTATCCCAAAGTGCACTATCACGGTTCTTTAGAGCATTCCTAGATGCCTTACTCACACACATGTCCAGATACATATACCTACCCAGGAATGAGGCAGAAATCAACAGCACCAAGTTGGAATTCTACAGGATTGCCAACTTCCCCCATGTCATAGGGTGTGTGGACGGGACACATGTACAGATCTGCCCTCCTGCAAATCTCGAATATCTGTTCCGCAACAGGAAGTGTACCCACTCACTGAACATTCAGGTGGTATGTGACGCCCATTATGTTATCACTGACATGGTTGCCAAATTTCCAGGGAGTACACATGACTCATACATTTTCAGGCACAGTGGGATACACCAACGCCTGGAACGTGGGGAGTTTGGAGACGGATATCTCCTAGGTATAGCTGAATACACCTTGCAGACATACACACAGGTCAATGTGGAACCCATCTATGCCCAGCTAACATTGTACATTTTGTGCCAAACAGGTGACAGTGCATATGCACTACGACCATGGATACTCACCCCGTACTTAACACCCAGCAATGAGACAGAGAGGCGATACAACAGTGCTCATAGGAGGATCCGAAATATCACAGAGGGGACCTTTGGACTGCTGAAGTCAAGATTCCGATGCCTCCACAGAAGTGGAGGTGCCCTCCAGTATAACCCAGTAACAGCATTCAAGATAGTTGGCGCATGCGCTATCCTGCACAACATTGCAACCAGACGTGGGCTACCTCTCACCCCAGAAGAACCTGATTCGGAGGATGAAGAGCAAGAGCTACCACATCGCCATCATGGGGATAGAAGCATTGCAAATCAAGGCAGACTGAGACGGGACCACATTGCAAACCAATACTTTGGAAGGTATGTGCTAACTGTCACCACACTCACTAATGTCACACACAAAGAGTCCAGGTGTGAAGTGGAACTAACAAGTGATTTAATTATGTGCACCAAACAAAACTATATACATTAACAACAGTTCAGGGGCTGTAAAAGTCCACCTGGCATGAGGACACATTGAACTCATGTGCCTCTACCCCAGGACAGTGTGGAGCTCATATTCTACGCCGGCCTCGGCCAGCATGGCTGGTGCCTGGTGTGTCAGCAGTGTCCTGCCTTGCGCTTCCACTGCGCAACACCCTGGTGTCACTGGCTGAGACACTGCTGATGGTGGAGCCCTCCTCACTGTCCTGCGGCGTGTCAGCCGCGCCCCTAGCCACCTGCCGTGCCTCCATGATATCTACGGCGTGGCTGAGACGTCCCAGTACACGTGCCACATCACTGGCAAAGTGGCCCATGTCTACTTGGAGGCTGACCGTGCGCCTTGAAAGGCCAGTAGTGTTCATAGCCAGCCTGACGATGGAGGCAGACATGCGGTCCAGCCGGTTCAGTAGCTGCCTGTCACGACGCCTTGCAACCTCTCTCTCAGTTATGAGTTCTGCCACCAGTTGTCTCATTGAGAGTGCAAGGTCGCCGACATGTGTGTTGAGTTGTTGCAGCTCTGTGTGTACCAGCTGCATACAACTGTTTTGGTTTTGCTCCATGCGCCGCATTGCCACTGATATTCTCCTTATTTCCCGTGTTTGCAGGCGCTGACCCCATAGGAGTGCGGCCTCGGCGGTCGACATGGAGGCGTCCCCTGACTCAGCCTGCGGCTCTGGTGGTATATTTACACGTCGCCTGCGACGCAGTGGAGGCTCTGTGTCATCTACAGTGGCACTGTGGCTGGGACCAGGCGCTGGCTCACTCACCAGTATGGAAACTGGTACATCATGAGGGGACTGTGTGTGGGTGGTGCAGGTCTCTGTGGTGGCTGGTCATGACTCCTCTGCAGGCTGGTGGCTGACCTGTGGCCCCTGGATGCTTTGGTTGGCGGTGGTGTCGTGTGGGAGACCTGTGGGAGATAGGGAACACACTGTCAGTATCTACCATCTGTTATATGCTTCCTAATAAACTGTTGCCTATCAGCTGCCTACTTGACTACATTGCCCATAATGCACCATTCTGGTTGTTGCTACTCTGAAATGGAGCAATTTTGGTTGTGCATGCTACTGTGTACAAGGTGGGTGGGGGTATGGCATATTTGGGTGTACATGCATGTCTCATGGTACTCACCGGTTGATGGTCCTGGCTCTGAAGTATCCAGCTCTCTCATCCCACACACTGCCTCTGGCTCCAAGGTCTCCTCAACTCTTTCCTCCAGGGGTGTGGGTGGTGGTACTGTGGACGGTCCCCCTCCAGTGCCCCTCATCTCCCGGAGCCGCTCTGCCACCCTCTCCTTGGTCCCGGAGCACAGGTCATACCACCGTTTCTTTAACTCTTCTATGCTCCAGTGGCTAACACCCAGGGAGTTCACCTTGTCTTGGATTTCCGTCCAGATTCTTCTCTTCTCCACCTCTGGCACACTGAGGGCTGCCCTCCCAAAAAGTTGTTCATGGTGCTGGCATCACTCCTCTGTCAGCACCTCCAGCTCTTTCTCTGCAAATTTCAATCTGCTGTTCTCTCTGTTTGCAGTGTAGCAGTTGAAAATGGGTGTGGTCCTCCCTCCTCCCAGGTGTATTTGTAAACTTCCTGGCTGTGATGTCATCATCAAGAGCCAGGAAGTGTTTTCCAGAGTGTTCTGCTGCACCTGCATTCAATTTCCAGCACAGTTGTAATTTACAACACCCACTCGCAAATTGCGTGTTAGTTTTTAGCGCGGTCGCAAAAAGCGACCTCGCAAACAGCGGACTCGCAATCTGCGGTGCGACTTCATTTGCGAGTTGCAAAATGAAGTTGCTTTTTCTACTTGGATACCATTTAGCGAGTCGGAAATTGCGAGTCGCAACGACTCGCAATTTCCAACTCGCTAAATTTTTCCTACCTACATCTGGCCCTAGGTGAGGTGACATTACAGCCATCTACAGACATCTCTTATCTCATGAATCTTGTCAATGTGAGACAACATGTATGTGCATGACAGCATGAGCTGTGTATGCACGTTGTATGTGTCAGTTATGTGTGAAGTGAGCTATGTGTATGTTGCTGCAGATATTTAATCAAAAATCTGCCCTTGCTAGACTGTTGTTTGGAAGGCATGTCTTCACACTCACTGTCTTTAAGGTTGCCACAAATACCGCATGCCAAATTGCTGTTGGTTACATGATGTACTGTCATGCAGGGAAAGTGATGAAAATGGAGTGTCATGTAGGTTCTGTCTGCTCAGACTGCAGACACTAGGGCCTGTGACATGTATCTCACAGTATGGGTCAAAGTCTAGGCTGGTGTTGAGTCACTTTTGCTATGCAACTGTGGCACTGTTCCAATTACCTGTATCCCAGCAGATCCTGTCTCCAGGTTTTAAAGGAGAGTTACTGCTCTGGGACTGAAGTGCACTTGGCATCATTGTCAATGTGTGTCTCTGACTCCTGACAGGTCCCTTAGTCCCACAGCCCTGCTATCATCTTCATACAGGTCACATATGTATTGTGCAGGCTCATTGCATTACTGGCATTTCCAAAGTGCAAACAGTGTGTTGTTTCCTGGGAACCCAGTATATATGGCTCAGTAGTTTAGTCACATTGCAGAAAATGGACAATGCATTCCTATGTTATTTTAAATGCAATCTATGTAACATGGACACAAATGTAAAAAAATGTGTTATGTGTTAATGATAAGTCACACAGAACCCCGTGCCCTGAAGTGGCATGAGTCTACACTTGCATTTGCACATGTTCACTCATGGACAAGCTAGACTTTTTTTTGTACCCACCATGCCAGCCCCTTCATTGTTAGACATGTGTAATGTTTGAATTTGTAATTTGACAGTAGACTGTAGGGACTGTATGGAGAGAATAATTCTCAGAAAGTGTGAGAGTTTTGATGCATTCATTCCCAAGGAGTCTACCCTTCACAAGCCACAGAGGTTTGATCTGTCTCATAGTTTTTCAGATGTCAGTCAGATTGCTAGAGCATGTCCCACAAGATGTAAGTTGATTTACCTAGTCAGTGCAGGGCCGGGCATGAGCAGGGTTGTGGCTTGGTCTGCAGATCGTGAGGTGTTTGTGGTCATGTCTAGTATGTACCATACTTGGGCAGTATGGGCAACACAGAATGTTCTTAGCTTGGTTTTCTGACATGTATTTGACTCAGTCATTTTGGATGAGACTTGTGGACATAATTTCTTGTTTTGTCTTTTGCATCCATTCAGGTCAATGCCCTTCAGAAGAAAGGGATATGGAGAGCCGTCGTCAAGAAGGCACGGACCCTAGGGTTCCAAAGCCAGTGGAGCACCCAGTGTTGCAAGAGGTGAGATGACCTAAGACGCTGGGCCTAGAAGATTGCAGAGGCCCAGTTGGGGCTATCCTCTCTATGTGGATGGGGCACCCATCGGTCAAAGAGCCCCCCTAATGGCCCGCATTCTGATGGTGGCCTATCCGGAGCTTGATGGGTGTTTGAGGGCAGCACGGCAGCCACAAGGGGATGAGTACACAGAAAGTTCCTGCCTGTCCCTTTGCCAGGTGATTGAGTGAGATTCTGACTGCTCCCCCTGACAATTAGGGATGAGTCATGTGTCACACAGTAGATGGGAGATTATTTGTGTTGACATGTCATGTGTATAACATTGATATGCCTTACCTTTTGGACCTGGGACCTAGAACAAAACTGAGGGGAATCCTCAAACCGCTTGCTCTGCAGGGACCACAAATGGCTATGTACAGTGATCATTCATGTACCGTTTGTTGTTGTAGTGGGTGTAATTTCTATCCAAAATATCACTACTCCTAAATGTTACAGGCCAAAGGTAAGCAGGTGACGAATCACTGTCCTCTGCCATTTGCCTGGGGTAGACGTGTATGTAGACATGTGCCACCCAGGAGCTAGTTATCTTCAGTGTATGATGGGTGCTGGTGCCTCACTGCAGTCTGTGATGTGTAGGTGTCCATCATAAATGTGTCATAGCCAACATGACTAATTGTTTGCAGCTATAGCAAACTACTTTCCCTTGGAAAGTGGGGAATGTCTATTGACATGTATAATGTGCCATCACTGTTGCCAACATTCCTTGTGTCTACATGTCAGCATGTGTCCCTTTCTCTTAAATAGGCATTTGTAGGCTGCAGTTCCATGCAT